>NC_024800.2:2013038-4413038 GCF_000309985.2 Brassica rapa | reverse complement strand
GGTAAATACTCGTATACCAACATCTTCTCTTCTGATTCAACGCAACATCCTAACATCTTCACTAGATTTCGATGCTGCAGCTTTGATATCAGCTTGACCTCGTTCTTGAACTCTTCCATTCCTTGGCCTGAGTTTTTCGACAACCTCTTCACTGCTATCTCCATACCGTTTTCTAACACCCCCTGAGTGGAGAGAGAGACACAACGTTATTTGTTTTGTTTGATGGAATAGTATTGTTAAAGATTTGCATATACATAAAAAGTTTAGGCATATTTGAAGATGCATTTTACCTTATAAACGGGTCCGAAACCACCTTCTCCAAGTTTGTTACGGAAAGTGAAATTGTTCGTCGCTGTAGCGATCGTGTTAAGCTCAAAGAGAGGTAACTCCCATTCTCTCCCCCCCTGATCCTCTTCAAATCTGAATGTGTCACTAATATCAAAAGAACCTGGAGCCAAGGTTGTTGAGGATCTTCTATCCCTGTTCGACTCTGCAGGTGAGAATGTTTCAAAATAGCTAGTTGTGAGATAAGCAAGAAACATATGAGCTTGTAAGATGCATCGTAGAGATATTCACTTACTTCGTCGCTTCCTTACGTAACAGAACGAAATGACAGCTAGTAACATCAAGGCTGCAATCACACTGATGACAATGATAATGGCTCTCCTCTTCCCTAATGAGCCATTTTTGTTCCACCGCTCTGCAACAAGTAACCAAACCGGTACTAAGTACTTCAAAATACTTTAGATTGAAATGCTTTTTCTATTCGTCAAAATTATTAAAATAGATTTATATATATATATATACCTAACTCTTCCCTGTCTACACGTATGTAGAAGTCTTGTCCAGAACTCAAGAGTGACCTTGTATCCAACATATCACCGTGCCATGTCAAGCACCCTTTTTCTCCTCCCACACCCTCGTGGTAAGCGCTTGCGTAAGCGACGCAAGAGCAGTTCCGTAAGCACCTCAGTTTACACTCCTTCAATGTTATGTTCATATCCACACGTGCAACTGACGTGTCGGGAATCTTCGTGTTCGTTAACTTCACAAAGCCTTGTTTCTCACGGCATAGTGAAGTTTCGTTTTTCCTCGAACACCCGCCCGTGTAGTCCCTCAATAACCAATCCCGGGGCATCTTTGGCTCAAAGCCAGGCAGGCATGTGCACGCTTCTGAACTTGTGGGACGGCAGTAACCGTTAAGGCCGCAGTGTGCATAATTGTCGCATTCCTCTTTAGGAATTGACCAGAACACATTCCATCTCTTCTCCTTTGCGCTCCATGTGAGACGTTGCACCTTTCCTGTCTCGTTCACCATCATTCTTGTTATGACTGAAGCATCCATCACGCGGTTAGTCATCGATACCTCGTCCTGATTATTAACAAACAAGATTTGGAAGACAACGCCGCTCCATCTCAACCCGGTCCACGACCCCGTACGCCACAATGGGGTCAGACCTTTGTACAGAATCAGCTGCGGGAACCCCGTGCGATTTATCCGTAACGAGAAAGTTCCAGAAGCAGGGTCACCAGGAGATTTCCAAGACGTCAGAACGCGATCCAAACCGTCTTTTCGTGTGAAACCCAACCTCATAAACGGAAGAGAAGAGTCAGTCGGATGATCAAAGCTCCCCCAGTAACCTCTCCCTGTGAGTGTATCAAGGAGAACAAGGTTCCCTAGAGGAGAGAGTCTCGCAACTAGAGTTGGTTCCGGGACACTGTCTGAAACATTAGTCGACCAGAGAGGTTCTGTTGTGTTGACTGATGCATAGATGCAGAGATTCCCTCTGCTGCTGAACCTTATCACCCCAGACGTGTCGTTCATGGGACTGTCTCTGTTAGCAACCCATACAACAGTCTGCTCAGAGACTTGAGCATACCAAATCCCGACGTAACGGAGGTTTGAAACTCCAAGGCTGAAGAATCCAAATGCAAATATCTTCCCGTCTGAGAATATGACATCACCATCTCTCATGGACTGTGTTCTCATGATCGTATCGTCACAGACACAAGACTGGAGGAGGGAGAGAAAGAAGAAAAAATTGAAGAAGACGATCTTCATTTCAGTGTTTGTTTCAGAACAAGGGTACGAGAAACTGCTGTGAGTCTATATTAAAAGCCAAGTGGGTCACACCTGAAATATAACAAACTTGTATCTTAGTGGTCTTCTCTGTCTTTTGTGGAGCAATTAACATCGATCATTGACGAGAAGAGTCATGTGACTTAGAACATTAGACGAAGTAACAGGGCACAAGTAATTAATAGTCAAGTCAAGTCCATACAATGACAATCCTTCACTAAATAATAAATAATCAGGCCACGTTTACATACAATAATAAATATATACTAATGTATCAACACGGCACAATCATATTTCTGATATTTGAAACCTGTTTTTATAAACAAATTTCTCAATGATTAAAACTTACAAAACAAAACTCAAAGTTAGAGATGTAAGCTAAAAGAAAGTAAATATAAACTTCTTCATATTTTCTTCAAGCACTAATCCTCCAAAGACATCTAGAAAAGTAGAGCAATATGCTCTAGAAAGCTTGGAAAACTCTCAGATTATTGAAGTAGTAAACCAAAATCAGCTTGCACATAATCAATCGTTTGCATTACCTCTGACCTCCTTACTATGGAAAAGAACATTAAGGCAATTAATTAGAAAGAGTGACGGATCCTCCTCCTCCCATATGAAGCATGCTTACTCAAACCTCTCTGAAACAGCAAACATCTAAAATGGTTTAGATTTTATATGTGTTCATTTTAAAATAAGAGTTACAAACAATGTAACTAGTTACATGTCTCACGTAATACGTTACCTATGGCTGGCGCTGTGTCTACTGAAAAAAAAAGAAGAATAAGAGGCATTGCATATGGCAATGTTATAGTATCTGGATCCCTGGTTTCTCTGCTCCAGAGACTATAACATTGCCATGTATATATATTAATGGCTCTCTTCTCATCTAAACAATTGATTCGTTTCACCTCCACTCGTTAAGAGTTGAAACTTCAACACGAAAACAATCTCGTAATATTCAGAAACACCAAAACTCTCTTCTACACACATCACCATAAAACTCTCTTCTCAATCCCTAACTCTCGCAGATAGAAACCAAGCACAGATTTCTTTGCTTCTCCGGAGACTACTACAACATTGCCGTATACATCCAAACAATTGATTCGTTTCATCTCAACTCGTGTGAGTGGAAAATTGAAAGCTTAATAGGCTAATAGCCATGTCCTTAGATTAATATGTGGGCCTTTATTGGGCTCAGTAGGATCAATTTGTATATACTTAGATTAATAAAGCCCAAACTGAAACATTTGGGAGGAGCTAAAGGTGTGTGTGATTTTGACGTAAAACTGAAAAGTGGAAAACATAGTCGCTTGCCGCGCTGCGAATTGTTCCCGCTTCGCTACTTACTTTTGAAAAATATCTATATTTTAAAAAGAATTGGATAATATTTATTTTTTCTCATAAATGAAGTAATAATAGTTTATGGGTCTTTCTGTTAACACGTTCGTCTTCCTCTCTCTGTAGTTGTCGTTACCTATCCTCTCATTCCTCCGGAGCAAATCAGGTGACTGCTAACACCAAAAAAAAAACAATGAAGCGCCCGGAGCCTTCCACGGATCTATCCTTTACCGGAGAGCCCATCTCAGCTGAAGAAGCTATAGCGAAATGGCCCTCTCGCTATAGATCTTCAAAAGCTAGAGTATCTGCCACAGTGGGAACTCCAAAGGATGGGTAAATGTTGTTTCTTTTTATTCTTCTTCTTGTGTTTGCTGTTATGACTTGTTTATCTTCTCTTTTATGTTCTTGAAAACAGTGAAGAGAATCTGGAGCAGGCTAAACGTCATTACAGCCAAGCTCTTGTGGATGGAACTCTTTTCAATCTTGGTGACGATGTTTACGTTAAAGTAAGCTCTTTTATTTTCCGTTATTAATTGTAGTGTGTTGTAGTGACATTTCTTCTGTTGACTTTATAATAGTGAAAATAGATTTGAGAAAGTTTCTTAATTTATCCTATAGTTAATTGTATCTGATGCATTTATTGGTTTAGGCTGAGGATGGGAACCCGAATTATATCGCAAAGATTGTTGAGTTTTTTGAAGCGATTGATGGTGAGCCGTACTTTAGAGCTCGATGGTTTTATAGACCTGAAGACACGGTGAGATGTTACTGTGTGTTGCGGCTTTGAGCTGACTAAAAAGTAGATTTATCTTCTTGCTCTTTGCTAATTGATGCTCTTGTTTATTGTTATTAGGTTATCAAAACCCTTGCAAGTGAGGTACAAGAGAAGAGGGTGTTTCTTTCCAATGTTGAGGATGATAATCCCCTCAATTGCATTGTCTCCCGCGTTAATATTGTCAAAGTTCCAGCCAAGGTATTTGATTTGATTACAATGAGTTCAGTAGCGTAGTTGCACGAGAAGTTTTCTGATTGTGTAACACTTTTTTTTTTTGCAACAGATTGTTTCCGGAGCTGAGGAGAGAGTTATACCGCCTTGTGATTTTTATTACGATATGAAATATGAGCTAGCTCACCTGACCTTTTCAACTGCAGCGGATGGTACTTGAGTTTTGATCATTCATATTCTTGCTAACTTTGTTCATAGTGTTTTAAAGACTACTGATGATTTCTGTCTAACCAAAATGTACCAACACAGATGGTGATGCGTCATCAACAATTTCAAGTGAATCTGATTCCAACTGCATTCAGATTCCGCAGCAGAAGGAAAAGTTCTTGCTTGATCTATACAGTGGATGTGGAGCAATGTCAACTGGGTTGTGTATGGGGGCTTCCCTCTCAGGCGTAAAGTTGATTAAGGTAGTGTTCCACTTCCACATTAAAATTTTGTTGTATTTGTGCAAGATTTTACTTAGCTTTTTCTGATTTTCAGAAATGGGCAGTAGATATCAACAGCTTCGCTTGTGATAGTTTGAGACTGAACCATCCTGAAACTGAGGTAATTACTTATTGCTGATTTTGTATAGTGTGTTAGGAAGTTGATTGTCCACACATGTGATCAGTTGATTTTAAATGTTGAGCAGGTTAGAAACGAAGCTGCGGAAGACTTTCTAAAATTGCTCATAGAATGGAGAAAGTTATGCCAAAAGTTTGGACTTATTTCCACTACGGAGGTAATAGAATCAGATGGTGATTCGGAAGATGAAGAAGAAGATGGCGATGAAAATGATGACGCAGATGGAGATAGTAACGGCTCTGACATTCCACCTGAAGAGTTCGAGGTAGACAAGTTCCTTGATATTTGTTTTGGAAATCCTAATGGACTTAAGGCAGAATCTGCATTTCATCTTAAGGTACACGAACTTGACTATAATCTGGAATCTCCATTACATATAAACAAAATTTTTATTCTTTGTAAGATGTAATTCAGACGTTTGCTTTTCTTTTTTATCTCAATACTCTCAGGTGCGTTGGAAAGGTTATGGTCCTGATGAAGATACTTGGGAGCCTTTTGATGGGTTAAGGTAACTATTCCATATCTCTATTTTCCTTTTGTAGTGATGTTTTATTGTTATTGATGTTCTTCACACTATATACAACAGAAAATGCAAAGATAAGTTAAAGGAGTTTGTGACGACCGGGTTCAACACTAACCGATTTCCCCTTCCGGTAAGTCGCGTTACTTCTTTACTATGCGTTTGATGAATGAGGCAAAACCAATAGTTCTATTAAAGAATATCATCATTTTTAAAATAATTGTTTGGCTCATCATCTGAAATTTTATGGTTTTTAACTTCAGCCTCTTCAAAATATGTTTCTTTCCCAGGGAGATGTTCATTTTGTGTGTGGAGGTCCTCCATGTCAAGGAATTAGCGGCTTTAACCGTTTCAGAAATAACAAAGCACCACTTGAAGATGAAAAGAATCGGCAGTTGTTGGTGTATATGGACATTATAGACTATTTGAAGCCAAATTATGTGCTCATGGAAAATGTCGTAGATCTCTTAAGGTTTTCAAAGGGATTTTGTGCCCGTTATGCTGTTGCTCGTCTAGTTGCAATGAACTATCAGACAAGATTAGGCATGATGACCGCTGGTTCTTACGGTGTTCCTCAGGTCAGAAATAGAGTATTCTTGTGGGGGGCACAACCAACTGAGGTAAATATTAGTTACATTATATATATCAGTAAGTTATTGTCTTATAAGAAGTGATCCTTATTGCTCTCATAATTTGGTTAACAACAGAAACTGCCACCTTACCCTTTGCCTACTCACGAGACTCTCGCCAAATGCTTAACCCCTACAGAGTTTGAGGCAAGTGACAAGTCATTTTGTTATGAGGACGTTTGTACTTTTCAATCTCATAGACTCTTGCCATTATCGCATTGCTTATTCATTTGTTGTAAATGCAGGAAATACAAGTTGGATATAGCCAAAGGAACCTTCTTCAGTTAGAAAAGGCTCTTACTCTTGCAGATGCGATAAGCGATCTCCCACCAGTGTGTATCTAAACCTTAAAATTGTCGTATTATGAAACCTTATGTCTACATAGTTCATTGGTCACCTTTTTTTTAATGCTGCAGGCGACAAATTATGAGAAAACCGATGAAAGGAAATATGATACAAGACCTCAAACAAACTTTCAGAATTTCATACGTCTTTCAAGAGCTGGTGAGAATCTTAACTCCATAGAGTTTCCCTTGATGCTTACCTGTAATAACCAATGGTCTTGTTTCAGAGTCAATAATCCCCCTGGATGGTGGAGATGCTTCAAAGTCAAGAATACTGTATGATCACCAACCACTTGAACTAAATGACGACGACCTTGAACGGGTTTGCCATATTGTAAAGAAGAAGGTATGAGTCACTATCTTTTTTGATGCGATTTGTTATAGTACTTCCTTTAATGGTTCAATATGTAATAATCTCATATTCTTGTTATGGACTCTTATTGCTACAGGGTGCCAACTTCAGAGATTTGCCTGGTGTTATAGTTGATGAAGACAACAAAGTGAAGTTTGACCCTTCTGTAGAACGACCAAAACTGAAATCTGGAAAATTTCTGGTACAAATGAATCCATTCTCAGCTCTGTGTATTTTTTCAGTTCCCATTTTTCTGCAGCTTCATATTGACCTGGCTTGTGTTTTTGCTTCAGGTTCCTGATTATGCAGTGTCATTTGTCAATGGAAAATCGAAAAAGTGACTTTCTCTAACTAATATGCTTCTTTTGGATCCTATTTCTCATTACCTGGTATTTAATTCACTAAAGTAACTCATCTGCTAACTGAATGTCAGGCCATTTGGTCGTCTGTGGTGGGACGAGATTGTTCATACAGTTGTGACAAGAGCAGAACCTCACAACCAGGTAAGTTTTTTTTTTTTACATTTCCATTTTCCTATTTCCTCTGCCCCTTTGAATTCTTTAGTGACCTCTTTGTCACAGATTGTAATCCATCCGTTGCAAGATCGTGTATTAACAGTCCGTGAGAACGCCAGAATACAAGGGTTTCCTGATTTTTATAAGCTATGTGGCCCAATAAAGGAGAAGTAAGTCCTCACTTCCTGCTTCTTTACAATCATTTCTAGAATTTGCTTTGTGTGTTTGATGTTGGAGATTCTAATATGAAAAAAACTGGATTTTCAGATACATCCAGGTTGGGAATGCGGTGGCTGTCCCTGTAGGGGTTGCGTTAGGATATGCTTTCGGGTTGGCAAGTCAAGGGCTTACCGATAATCAGCCTGTAATAAAACTCCCCTTCCAGTATCCTCAGTGTATGCAAGGAAAAACTGAAGAGCACTCTGCTTGAGAAGGTTAAAAAGGAAAGGTCTGTCTTCTCATGCAAGATTCAAAGGAAGAAGATGAATGTCTTGATTGGTTAAGAGTATTTTTATTAGTTTACATTGAAACGTTGTTGTGTGTACTAAATGAGTAATGACCCATGTGGGTCTCATTGAACCAAACAAAAATTGTGGTTACTAGCAGATTCTATGTCGGAACAATTTGTTACTGTTTTTTTTTTCAAACTTAAAAATAAACCATTGATATTTGTTACAGCAATTCCGCATCATCTAACTCAAATCATATGCTTTAGGCGAGAACCAAACACAATCACACAAAGTGGCATCAATTTTCAGAATTTAGGCAATGCGCCAAGTTGGTTTTAACCAGATTTCTGATAAAAGCTCTAAGAACAACCTTTTGTTCATTCATGAGAAAAGCTACAACCTGTCTGAAAGCTAGACAATTCATGTCGATGATGCAGAAAGCTAAGCCTCCTTATCCTCCAAAGCCTTGAGTTCTTGCCTCCATTCCTCCAACTTAGAGAACTTCTCCAATTGCTCCGGCTTTAGGTCTTTGGGAGCAGTCTTCTGCTGTTGAGCTTCTGTGAGTCGGATCTGCATATATGTTAACAGAAGATGACAAACAGACAATTACACAACCCCGCTAGATTGCAGGTTTCTGCAACAACTTGGATCATCATATCTCTCACACCAAATACATTCTCAAATCTTATTCTAAAGCAAGCTTGGGAAGTTTGAAATCTTACTTTCTTCTTAAGTGTACGTATTCTTTTCTCAGTGTCTTCTCTTGCAGTTCCTGGATTGGGTGCTTCTCCAAGTTCCGAAGTAAGAGACGCTACATCCTTATTTGAAGAAACGTCTAAAGCCTCCAAACCAGAAACCAATACATTAACAGATTGGGAACCATTGCTTGGAGTCACAACAGGAACAGCTTCTTCTTTGTCTACATTACTACTAGCTGATCCATCCTCAGAGCTGGTACCTTTTTGCAAAGCAGCCTACAGAGGTGATAATATGGAAGCATGTTACAATAACTGAAGAAGAAGCTTACACATGGATAGAGTTGAGACATATATACCTGTAATCTCTTCTCTTTTTTACGTTCGTTCTTCTTAGCAGCTTTGGTCTTTGGTTTAGGAGTTGGATCCGGTTCATAACCTGGAGGTCCTAGTGAGGCCAGCTCCTTCTTCATCTATTGCAAAGAAAATACAAGTTTTGAATGAATACTGTTCTATCTACATTTTATGCCTTGCTTCAACCGATAGAATTGATTCAAATCGACTACAAACGATTCATATCCAGGAGAAGTAGCAGAATAGTGTTGAGGGAAAAAATATTATATACCAAAGAACCTTTGGACTGATAAACGACAACTTCATCTTGAGGAACATATCCAGCTCGAATCCGGATGGGTTTGCGGAGAGTACCATCAGGTCTACGTGTAGGCTCCAGAATCCTCTCACCTTCTTTAAGGTTTTTGCTCAGTTCAGCCATTTGCTTTTTCTGTTCCCCGATTCTGTTGCTGCTTCCCATCTGTTTCAATCACCCTCGTCACTTGTCTTCTTTCCCAGCTATCAAGTTCTCCGTTTTCTGTATCAAAAATTCCAGGGATCATTAGACATCATGGACTCCAATATTAACACAGTAAAACAAATCAAATTTTTGGTTAACAGATGAACTGAATCCAACACTTTGCGAAAGAAGCCAAATGCGCAGCAGTATAGTTAACATATTTAAGCTGACTAGGGCCTGAAACATGACTCGTGTATTCATGCACACCAAATGACTTACGACAACCACACAAACAGCCAGTGAGACAATGCCTTAATATATTCATGCAATCAAAAGTCATTTAAAAAAAACTAATCAAGACAGGAGGCTAGTCACTTAGTTCAATATCTCAACACTCACTTTTGACCTCCTCCTCTAAAGATTAAAGTACAAAGTCCCAAGCTTTCTTTCTGTATAATCATCAAAGCACAAAACTTTAGGGACAATATCTCACTGGCTGCTATTAAGAACCACAAGCCAAATCTCCAATACAAATCCTAAAATCATTACTTCTTTAGATTCAAAGTTTGACCACTCTAAAGCTCAATTCAATTTTCTCTAATTCGTCTCCTCGCAGTGAAAATCAAACGAATTTAGCTAACCTATTTTCTGCAAGCGACCAGAGAGAGAGAGAGAAGGAGAGAACTCTGACCTAATGAGATGCAGGTTTTCGCCGTCGCCGGAGAACCCAAACCCGGTTAAAAGCAAGCGGTTATGAGAAAAGAAAAAAAAAAAAGTTACGACAGGTTAATAGTCTTTGGACCGACCAAAGGGTTTAGTTTTAATTTAGTTTGTTGATGACATCATCATTGTCTGGGTTGACAATGTCACACGTCGACTAAAAATCAAAAATTTAGCGTTCAACCTAAGCCCAACATTACCTAAACATCTCTCTCTCTCTCTCTCTCTCTCTCTCTCTCTCTCTCTCTCTCTCTTCCCTTGTCGGCTTTAGGTTTCTTCTCCGGGAGGTATTTTCGAACCCAACCAACGCCGGTGACCGACTTAATCATTACCCTTTCTTGCTCCCACCAAGTCCAAGTCAATGAGAAAATGCTCCTTATTTTAAACGTGTTAAAGATCCACCATACCCAACAACAACAAGCTACGTTTCCTCCTCATTCTCTCGCATTGGTTTCTCACCCTCGCCGCCATGTCAAGGTTTGTTTTTTCTTATTTGTTCCTCAAGCTTGGATTGTATTCTCATAGACCCACCACCAATTTCGTATTTTTATTGTGGATTCTGATCCGAGACTCATTTATGATCCCAAATGCAGATTTTTTTTACTGGATTTATGTATAAAGTTCCAAACTTTTAGGAGTGTACGTCTTACTGTTAATCAGATCCTTCTTTAGCCTCTCTTAGCTGATAACTTCTTTCTCTCTTCTTTCAGATTTTTAATCTTTAGAATCGTTGGAAAACAAAAGGAATATCTTTTATTAAATCAGAAAGAGAGAGCTTCCCAAGCTGCTCTAAGGTCGCCTCAGTTCAGAGTTTACACTTCCTCCTCTAGGATTCCGAGTAATGGACTTTGTAAAGGAAGCTTTTTGAGTAATCACCTGTCGCGCCGTTGTTGTTCTACTACTACTACTACTGTCTCTGCAAGAAATGTAGTCACTCATCATGCTCAAGTTGCTTGGAACAGGCTTCACCGCCAATGGAACTTACCTCGCATAAACACCATTGCTCAAGCTTTCTGCTTGTCTCTCACCCGTTCACACCTCTTAATCCCCGGCATCGCTGCCGTCACTTGTGGAAAAGTAGCATGGGCGGCGCAACGAGCTCCCTTAGATCCCTATCCTTCGCATAAATCACTCTACACAAGGGCCAAGAACGGTCCCATCTTCCTCACTTCGTTGTTGTTTTCGGTTATAGAGGGTTTTATTTTGATAGGGAGAGCTTTCTACATAGCTTGTTTGTTTACTCCTAGTGTTCTGATGGGTCTGGTTGTTGAAGTGTGTGGGCCACGGTTTAGGAAAGTGTGGCTTGAGATGGTTCATCGAACTCTTGAACGAGCAGGTCCTGCTTTCATCAAATGGGGTCAATGGGCAGCTACCAGACCAGATCTCTTCCCTCAGGATCTATGCTCCCAGCTCTCAAAGCTTCACAGTGATGCTCCTCAGCATAGCTTTGCGTACACCAAGAAAACTATAGAGAAGGCGTTTGGTCGTAAACTCTCCGAGATATTCGAGGAGTTTGAAGAGGCGCCGTTAGCGTCAGGGAGCATTGCTCAGGTCCACAGAGCTTCCTTGAGGTTTCAGTATCCAGGGCAAAAGTCAAAGTCTTCTTTAGTTGCTGTTAAAGTTAGACATCCAGGCGTAGGTGAATCTATAAGGAGAGACTTTGTGATAATCAACTTCGTGGCGAGGGTATCGACTTTGGTTCCTGCTTTGAAGTGGCTGAGACTGGACGAGAGTGTGCAGCAGTTCGGTGTCTTCATGCTATCTCAAGTCGATCTCGCGAGGGAAGCTTCTCATTTGAGCAGGTTCATATACAACTTCAGGAGATGGAAAGATGTTTCTTTCCCTAAACCTGTGTATCCGCTTGTGCACCCTGCTGTTCTGGTGGAGACTTATGAGCACGGAGAGAGCGTGGCGCGTTACGTTGATGGCGTGGAAGGACATGAGTGGATTAAAACTAGATTAGCTCACATTGGGACTCATGCTCTCTTGAAGATGCTCCTGGTAAGAGAGAGCATCTTTGTAGTCTTTTTTTTAATAAGATCATGCCTTCATTGATGCTATGATTTCTTCAGGTTGATAACTTTATTCACGCTGACATGCATCCGGGGAACATCCTTGTCCGGAAAAAGGCTTCTCGTGGAGGTCTTTTCAAAACGAAGAAGCCACATATCGTTTTCCTTGACGTGGGGATGACTGCAGAGCTATCAAAGAACGACAGAGAGAACTTGCTTGATTTCTTCAAGGCGGTTGCGCTTAGAGATGGCAGGACTGCTGCTGAGCGAACGCTTAAGTTATCTAGAAAGCAGAACTGCCCCAATCCAGAGGCTTTTATTGAGGTAATGATAAGTTCCATATTACCTCAGAAAACAGTTAAAATTGTCAGATGTAATTCGAGATTCTTTAAGTATGTGATGAATGATGATACGTTTATGTTTTGGCAGGAAGTAGAAGAAGCATTCAAGTTCTGGGGAACCGCTGAGGGAGACTTAGTGCATCCAGCAGATTGTATGCACGAGTTACTTGAGAAAGTAAGGCGCCATAGAGTTAATATTGATGGGAATGTATGCACCGTGATGGTGACAACACTAGTTCTCGAGGTGAGCCAAAATCTTTGCTTCTTTTTTTTTTCTTCCAAAATTTCAGTTTTGATTTTCAGTATCATGGAGCTTTTGGTATACATAGGACCAAAAACTAAGCTTGTTGTAGTAATTGAGCTTAAAGATGTAGCCTAGTTTGATCCGGTTACTCTTTATAACAAATCTAAAGTTTGTTTCAATCTGTTGTTAATGGATTTTGGTTATTATAGGGTTGGCAACGGAAGCTTGATCCAGGATATGATGTGATGCACACGCTGCAAACAATGGTGCTGAAAACCGACTGGGCTAAGTCTCTTTCTTATACGGTGGATGGTCTGATGGCACCGTAGGAGAATAAAAGGTTTCAATCTTTTTTTTTCAAATGTTGTTTGTCATCATAATAGGAGTCGACAGGTTTTACACATCTTAGATGAAAGAACATAGAAAGAAAGTACATGTTCTTGTTTATTTTTCATTCTTTTTTTAATCTCCTTTTTTTCTTTTTGTTGGTATGGATTTTGGTTCATTCTAACTCCATCATAGATTTGTATTTACGCGGTTGATGTCCTGTATTAACCGCCTGTTTGTTCTCTTAACCGAAGAACAGTGAACATAAAACAATTAGAAGGACTGCCTGTGAATGGTCCAGAGAATTTGAATAAAGTGTTCACGTCCATGTACATCTCTCTGCCTATCTATCTAGTTGTCTTGTACACCTTGTGGTTTTTCTGATTTTATTTTGACAACAGTATAACAGAACCGAACCAGAACAAAATGCCTGACAACGTATTGTTTCTGTTGTATAGTTTCGTTTCTTTTTGCAGCTTAAAATATCTAAACTCTAGTTCAGAAACTGAATTGACGCATATCTTCTCTGTAACTTACAACGGTATCTATGACCATCATCATCAAATATATTATCATACAAATAGGTGGCTATATATACAGATAACTGGCACTGGTACACACTATTAGCATACAAGTGGGTTCTCAATGTTTCTCCTTTCAAATAGAACTTCCATGTTTGCTCTATACCACAGTTTCGAAAAGACAAACATGAAAGTTATCTTCTGACATGATTATGCGTCAATGGTGAACACACCACAGCTGATGATGATACAGAGCTTGTCTCAGTATACTCTCGTCTACGTTGGGTTTTTAGGGTTCAGATGACATTGTTGATACAATAACTGGAGGAGAATGCAGCTCAAGCAAAGATTTTCCTTCGGGATAGCCGCCTATGCATAGCGTGTCTCCTCGACCATGCCAGATACCGTCATGTACATTGTTTATCTCCAGTGTTTTCGATTCCTACATCACATTCACAAGCAAGTTGAACCAAAAACGGTATAAATAAATGGATACAGCTTGCTATCATCTGTGAACAAATACACACCTGAGTTAATGTACAAAACGGACACATAAGATGGTGGATGCAATCGTCAAAGAAATTATCAGCACCCTGTAAAGAAAAAAAAAAAAGAATCGAAATGTCATAATCTCCTCAGCACATAATCACAGAGAAAAACAACAAAAAAGGAAGCTTACTCTAATGTTAAACTTTCTTCTTATCTGCATACGGAAGAACCCCAGATAGGAAGCAATCAAAAGGACGAAAGCAACAGCCAGATAGAGAAAACAATGCCTTTTGGTTACAGCAAAAGCTGCAACGTTGAATAGGAGACCGATGATAAGAATCATATGAACAGTACCCTAACACAACACAACACACACAAAATTGATAAGTCAGATACATTTAATGATTGGGAACTCAAAAACAACTAAGCAATGCTAAAGGGGATTTAATACCTGAAGAAAGCAGGAACCAAAACCGGTTCTTGTCATGTTCTTCCCGAATCTGTAGCACGGACAGCTAAAAGACAAAAGATAAAAAATAAAACTATTAATACAAAAAGTCTCTTGCTTCATTTTCTGGAGAATATAAACTCACCAAGCGGATTCTATGCAGAGACGACGATCCTCGAGGCAGTCCATAACATCGCCTTCCCAAAGGCGTAAGACGCCGCCGCCGTATTCATCATCTTCTCCGTCAGAGCTCTCGAGTTTCCTCCACTTCCCCTGAGTCTGAAGCGCCACCGTCGAGCAAAGCAGGTCGAAATCCAACACAGATATGCCTTCCAACTCCGCTAGCATCTCCCTCTCTTCCACCGCCGCGCCGCCGTCTCCAATGTCGCCTATTACGGCGGCTCCTCCGCTCTCTAGTTTACCCGAATCCGCCATTGATAAAAAGGAGAAAACTTTAGGTTTTTTTTAATCTCTTCTCTGCAAAAAAGGATCTTCCTTTAATGGGTGAAGAAACGCCTTTTGGATGCTTTATGGCGGGTAATTAATTATTCATAAACCTACCATAAAGCTGTCATTACTAACGGTACAGCTGTTTGCCACGTGGATTTTCTGATAGTGGAGAGTGATTGATGTCTCTTTATTCTTATCCTATCTTATGCTCTATTATGCGATTCCTTTTATTTGGATTTTTTTTATAATGTCCGAAAAGGTAACAGAAAACAAAATAATCAACAACTTGTGTTTTTTTGTACATCAAATGTAACGCTAAGATAGTAAGATTTGTTAATCAAACACCGGATTAGTAACGTTGTTAAATAAATAGGACTTTGGCTAATTTTGGGCTGCATGTACTATATATCGTTTAATTCGCTTAAATACTTAATTACGGGTATGTTGTTATTAATTAGCATGAGTCCTAACTCCTAAGTGAAGATCGATTCTATCTACCAGGCCTGGCCCAAAGTTATTTTTCGCTTAACCCAAGGACATTTGAGCCCATTTAACTGAGATTTTACTACCTCCGTTAGATCTTAAACTCATCAATCGAACGGCTCTTAACAAACTCCAAATCTTGCAACAGAAGAAGTACAAGACGACCAAAGTTTTGTTCCGTCTCTCTCCTTGTCCGTATCTCCACCGTCAAAGCCAAAAACTCATTCCTTTTACCCAAAGAAACAGTCTTTCATTTCATCGCCGACAAAACCATGGCTTCACCGGGAAAATCACCGAGGAAATCACCAACCGTCGTCACCGTGCAGCCGTCGTCCCCCAGGTTCCCGATCACCACCACACCGACGACCGGAGCTCAGCGCAAGATCGGGATCGCCGTCGATCTAAGCGACGAGAGCGCCTACGCAGTCCAATGGGCCGTTCAGAACTATCTCCGATCAGGAGACGCCGTCGTCCTCCTCCACGTTCAGCCGACGAGCGTCCTCTACGGCGCCGACTGGGGAGCCATTGACTTGTCTCCCCAGTGGGATCCGGAGAACGAAGAGTCTCAGAAGAAGCTCGAAGACGATTTCGATATTTTCACCAACAAGAAGGCGAGCGACGTTGCTCAGCCTCTGGTCGAGGCGGAGATACCGTTTAAGATACATATCGTGAAAGATCACGATATGAAGGAGAGGCTGTGTCTGGAGGTTGAGAGGTTAGGGCTTAGTACGTTGATCATGGGTAGCAGAGGGTTCGGAGCTACGAAGAGGAGCAGCAAAGGGAGGTTGGGGAGCGTTAGTGATTACTCTGTTCATCACTGTGCTTGTCCGGTGGTGGTTGTTAGGTTTCCTGATGATAAGGACGGAGAGGATGAGAAAAATGGCGAGAATGGTGCTGAGAATCTGGTGGAAAGCGATAAGCTTCATACGGTTCCTGAGGTAGCTGAGGAAGAAGGAGACAAGGAGGAGTATCATGATGCTTCGGATAAGCAGCAGCAGCAACAAGCAGGTCAATTTCAATTTAGCTAGGGTATAAGATAGTGTATAGAAGGATCTTTGTTTTGACTTTTATGTTGGCCACTGATGTTGAGTCAGCTTCTATGTTGCAGAAGGAGACCTCTCTAAGGAGACATAGAAGGAGAAGAAAAGCGTTTATGTGCCCTTTGGTTTGTGTTCTTGATCTGGTGTTTGGGGTTTGGACTAAATCTTTTGAGTTGTAAGTATGGTCATGTTTTCTGAGTTTTTGTTTTGAACTGTGTGGAAGTTCAGACATGAATGGATTCAGTGTCTTGTGTTTGTCTTTGGAAAAAAAAAAAACAGTTGAAAAATATTTCTTCAATGTTTCAACGAACGAACCATACAAAATAATAACGTCTTTGACGGTTCCAAAATTAATATTCACATCCGTCTCTTACACTCCAGTAGTTTTCGTAGTAGGAAAGTCAGCTTTAGCAGCACAAGTCGGTGCTAATGGTTAAAGAAGATTCAAACTAGACGAACGTCGACTCTTTGGATACATATAAAGACACAATACATGAAGCTCAATGTTCTCCCAAACAGAAAGGGACGAGACTTGCCTGAGAACACATGGGTCGTTCTCGTTTCCTTCTTCTTCTTACCTTGTCTTTTGTTGTATCTTTGAGGTTTTGTTTGTGTGTGGATGTACTCTCGTTCTCTACTGAGCTCAAAGACTCAGAGACGCTCGTGTCCAGCCCCAGCACTTTCAGGTTTGGTTTCTTCAGTCCGGTTAACTCCAAGGGTCGCTACGCTGGAGTTTGGTTCAATAACATTCCTGCGCAGAAGCAGGCTGTAGTTTGGGTAGCAAACAAAGACAGCCCGATCAACGACTCTTCGGGAAAGATTCTGATATCCAAAGACGGGAACCTCGTGGTTATAGATGGTCGTGGACACGTTCACTGGTCCACGAACCTCTCACGACCATTAGGATCTCCCAACACCACACACGCAAGGCTTCTGAGTACAGGGAACCTCGTACTTCAAGAAGGAGATAAGAAACTGTGGGAGAGTTTCGAGCATCCTCAGAACGCGTTCTTACCAACAATGACCATCTCCACCGACGCAAGAACGGGGAAGAGACTCATCCTCAGATCGTGGAAAAGCCTATCTGATCCTTCGCCAGGACGCTACTCAGCCGGTGTGATTCCTTTACCGTTTCCAGAGCTCGCCTTGTGGAAAGACGGTCTTATGCTGTGGCGTAGCGGCCCGTGGAATGGTCAAAACTTCCTCGGACTACCGGAGAGGGACTCGCGTATCGATCTATACGGGTTTAAACTTGCTAATGACAACAGAGGATCCGTCTCCATGTCCTTTGGTTATAACCAATCCATGTATCATTTCCTCTTGGACACCGAGGGGCACGCGATGGAGAAGTACTGGAGCGAGGCTAACCAAGAATGGAGTTCGGGGTTGATGTTTCCGATAAACTGCGATATATATGCTAAATGTGGCCAGTTCACTAGCTGCCAATCCGGTTTAGACCCGCCTTGTAAGTGTATTAAAGGGTTTGAGCCGCGGAGCTACCAGGAGTGGAACAGGGGGAACTGGACTCAGGGATGCGTGAGAAAGACCCTGTTGCAGTGCCAGAGGGCCAACAATAATGGAAGTAGAGAGGGTGATGGTTTTTTGAGGTTGAAGAAGATGAAAGTTCCCAACAATCCACAGCGGTCTGAAGTCAACGAGCAAGACTGTCCTGGAAGCTGTCTGAGAAACTGTTCTTGTACTGCTTACTTTTATGACACAGGGTTGGGCTGTCTTCTGTGGAGCGGAGACTTGATCGACATGCAAGAGTTTTTAACCTCTGGCGTTACACTTCACGTCCGTTTAGCTGGTTCTGAACTCAGTAAGTAACATTCCGACATTAGTTTCATCATTTTACTAAAACTAACTCGCATATGTTCCTCAACAGAAACCTCCAGCAACCGATCACTTGTGATCGTAATCACGATAGTAGGATGCGCGTTTCTTGTTGCGGTGATTGTTCTTTTAGCACTGAGGAAGGTAGCAAAGCGTAGAGGTCAGAGAGTTATTATATATGTACTCATGTCTCTATAGATATTTTTAGATTTAACAAACTTTTTCGATTAATCAACAGAGAAAACCAGAAACGCGAGGTTACTGTTTGAGAGAATGGAAGCTTTAAATAGTAACGAGTCCGGAGCCATCGCTGTGAATCAAAACAAGCTTAAAGAGCTACCGTTGTTCGAGTATCAAGTTTTAGCTGCAGTTACTGAAAACTTCGCTGTCACAAACAAGCTAGGAGAAGGAGGGTTTGGTTCCGTTTACAAGGTTTGTTTGTAAACAGTTTATATGCTTTCATTGGTACGAGAGGTTACAACTTTTCTTGTGCAGGGGAAGTTACGAGAAGGGCAAGAGATCGCTGTGAAGAGGCTCTCACAAACCTCTGGACAAGGACTAGACGAGTTTGTTAACGAGGTGGTTGTGATCTCTAAGCTGCAACACCGGAACCTCGTGAGATTGCTTGGTTTCTGCATTGAAGGAGAAGAAAGGATGCTGGTCTATGAGTTCATGCCAGGGAACTCTTTGGATGCATGCTTATCTGGTAATTAACTTAACCGTTTGGTTTAACTTTGTTCTGTTTTAATTTGCTTTATGTCTTAATCCAGACCCGGTGAAGCAAAGACTTCTTGACTGGAAGACTCGGTTTAACATAATAGATGGGATCTGTAGAGGTCTTATGTACCTTCACAGAGATTCAAGACTGAGGATCATACACAGAGATCTCAAAGGCAGTAATATTTTGTTAGATGAGAATCTAAACCCCAAGATATCTGATTTTGGACTCGCCAGGATCTTCCGGGGGAATGAGGATGAAGCGAGCACCCTAAGAGTGGTTGGAACATAGTGAGTTTAACTATTTTCATTGAACTTTTGTTGATAACAAAACTGACAAAAGCATAACCTTCCCAGTGGTTATATGGCACCTGAGTATGCATTGGGAGGGCTATTCTCGGAGAAGTCAGATGTTTTCAGCTTAGGAGTCATACTATTGGAGATTGTGAGTGGAAGAAGAAACTCAAGCTTTAACAATGATGACCAGAATCTGAACCTCTCAGCTTATGTAAGACTATTAATGAGCTTTCCTTCTACAAACAAAAGGTTGTACACCATTCTTGAAACCTTTCTTTTTTTTTTTGTCCTAGGCATGGAAACTATGGAATGATGGAGAAGCCACCACTCTTGTGGATCCTGTCATCCTTGAAGAGTGTTTTGAAAACCAAATACGAAGATGTGTGCACATAGGACTATTGTGTGTGCAAGATCACGCTAATGATAGACCGAGCGTTTCGACCGTGATTTGGATGCTAAGTACAGAGAACTCAAACCTTCCCGAGCCGAAGCAGCCAGCGTTTATAGCTAGAAGGGTATCACCGGACGCTGAATCACCTTGGGAAAGTGAGCAAAGAGCATCTATCAACAATGTGAGCATCACTGAAATCATAGGACGTTAGCTCTGTAAGTTGCATAGAAACCTGATACTAAAGAATATATTAACAAGCTAATTAAGCTGTATTTTTTTGTATGTAAGAGTAATCTGTAGGATTAAAGCTTCAAATATTTGGAATCTAGAAAGTTTATTGTATGAGGTCACATAAATAGAGAACATGAGTCCTTTTTGTTCCTCTCCTTAAGCTTGATATAGACGGCAATACTGTATACATCTTGAAAAAAATATGTTATCTAGGAATAGAGCTTGAATAAATGATAGCCATCTTGTGATGAACTTTGTTTTGTGCTAGTCAAGGTTGTTGTTGTGTATTTAATGAATCCATGAAAAGTCAATACAGATCTTATCCATTATTCAGGTTTATTTCCGTATATACTCGGTAACGAAAACACAATACCATAGTGTTTTAATTCTTTCTCTCGGTTTTAAAATTTCACCGCTTAAAATCCATAATGTGCTCAAGTGTTATCCATTAATGTCAAAGCCATAATGAAAACTATTGGTGTTCTTTAAGTTCTGTGTCATGTTCAAAGTCACATGAATCAGTTCTTAAGTTGCATCCTTTGAGTAATTACCGGAACTTTACAGCTAATGTTGTTAGTTTAATGGTGTTCAACTTGGCTTTTAATACTACACAGCATTCATACGTTTCATCACATCAACCTACTGCTCATAAACAAACATAGCAATGAAGATTGTCTTTGTCATCTTCTTTTGCTCCTTCCTCCAAACTTGTATCTCCAATGATACCATCATGAGAAGACAGTCACTGAGAGATGGTGATGTCATACTTTCCGAAGGGGGGAGGTTCGCCTTTGGATTCTTCAGCCTGGGGACTTCAAATCTCCGGTATGTGGGGATTTGGTATGCTCAAATCTCTGAACAAACCGTTGTATGGGTTGCAAACCGAGACCGTCCCATTAATGACACATCTGGTCTGATAAAGTTCAGCAGCAGAGGGAATCTCTGCATCTATGCATCAGTCAACACAACAGAACCTCTCTGGTCGACCAATGTTTCCGACAGTATCTCGGAACCAACTCTAGTTGCAAGACTCTCTAACACAGGGAACCTTGTTCTCCTTGATACACTCACAGGGAGAGGTTACTGGGAGAGCTTTGATCATCCTACAGACACTTTTCTTCCCTTTATGAAACTTGGTTTCACACGAAAAGACGGTTTGGATCGGGTTCTGACATCATGGAGATCTCCAAACGACCCTGGCTCCGGAAACCGTACTCTACGGATGGACCGTAGAGGGTTTCCGGAGCTGATTCTACACAAGGGTACGATCCAATGGTGGCGCACCGGGCCGTGGACCGGGCTGAGATGGAGCGGCGTGCCCGAAATGAACAGAGGATACATCTTCAACAACTCGTTCGTGAATAACCAAGACGAGGTATCGTTCACTTACGGCGTAACGGATGCTTCGGTGATAACGAGGTTGAAAGTGAACGAGAGAGGAACCATACAACGGTTCACATGGATCGCTAGGGATAACAGATGGAACGAGTTCTGGTCGGTTCCTAAAGAGGAATGCGACTACTACGCACACTGTGGGGTTAACGGTTTCTGCGATCCCATTAGCTCAGAGACGTTTGAGTGCACGTGCTTACCTGGCTTTGAGCCCAAGATTACTCGTCACTGGTTCTTGAGGGACTATACTGGCGGGTGTTCGAGGAAGAACAAAACTTCGCTGTGCCGCGAGAAAGACGGGTTTGTGAAGCTAACCCACGCGAAGATTCCCGATACAGAAAATGCAAGTGTTGATATGAGCGTAACGTTGAAAGAGTGCAAACAGAGGTGCTTAGGTAACTGCTCTTGTGTTGGTTACGCGAGCGCTAACCACGACGGTGAGGGAGGAGAAAGAGGGTGCTTGACGTGGCACGGTGATATGTTGGATACGAGGACTTACTTGAATTCTGGACAAGATTTCTACATACGTGTCGACAAGGAAGAGTTAGGTACTTAAAATCTATTCCTCAAGTTCTTCTTCTGTTTCTAAAGTACTTGTGTAGTGATTTTATTTCTTGTTTCAGCGCGGTGGGACAGTAATGGCTCATCAAGGAAGACGAGAGTTGTTCTGGTTCTCATCAGTTTGTCTGCAGCCGTAATGCTACTAATGGTCATTGTGTTCTGTTTTGTAAGGAAGCGGCGAAGTAAGTGAATGTATCTATTTAGGTTCATAACTTCCTTGAATAGCACGCAACTACCTATTTAAAATATTCTTAACTGCAGAGTTAAACAGTCTTAGAAGATCTTCAACAACCTTCTCCTTTGATTTTGAAGACTCACTCAAATTTGAAGATGACAGGGAGTTACCTCTCTTTGATCTTAACACCATCGCTGCAGCCACTGATAACTTTTCTTCCGATAACAAGCTTGGAGCTGGTGGTTTCGGACCTGTTTATAAGGTAGGGAAAATGATAATCCATAGTCACTTTTATAAATGAAAATCTTCATCAATATTTCTCCAAATGAACAAGTATAGATTTATGGGGTTTGAAACAATTACTAAACAAATATTTTTCTTAATCATTTGGAAGCAGAATAATAATACATATTTACTACTATTTTTTTGGGGTCATAGACGAATGTTTCATTTTTCTATTTCAGGGCGTGTTACAAAACGGTATGGAGGTAGCAGTGAAGAGGTTATCGAAAAACTCGGGCCAAGGAATGGAAGAGTTCAAGAACGAAGTCAAGTTGATATCGAAGCTGCAGCATCGAAACCTCGTGAGGATCTTAGGGTGTTGCGTCGAGCTGGAAGAGAAGATGTTGATATACGAGTACTTACCAAACAAGAGCCTAGACTGTTTCATATTCGGTAAGTTCAACATTTTCCAACAAATTCAAATTTCCCCCTTCAGAAAGATCAATTAGTTTGTATTTGTTATCCTCCTCTTAAGATGAAGAGCAAAGAGCGGCGCTGGATTGGCCGAAACGGAAAGGAATAATCAGAGGAATTGCTCGTGGAACCATGTATCTACATCAAGATTCAAGACTGAGGATCATCCACAGAGACCTCAAGGCCAGCAATATACTTCTTGACAACGAAATGATCCCCAAGATTTCGGATTTCGGCATGGCTAGAATCTTTGGAGGCAACCAAATCGAAGGATGCACTAACCGGGTCGTTGGAACAATGTTAGTTACTCTTTACTTTACTTATAAAGCTATTCAAAAACTTCAAACCATAAGTTGTTTCAATCTCATTTTCACAGTGGATATATGTCACCTGAGTATGCAATGGAGGGTCATTTCTCCGTTAAATCTGACGTCTACAGCTTTGGAGTATTGATGTTAGAGATCATAAGCGGAAAGAAAAACAGTGCTTTCCACAAGGAATCATCGAACCTTGTCGGACACGTAAGTACTAAACTGCATATTTTATCCACCTTACAAACTGAGGAATAGAATAGAACATAACATAAGCAAATGCTTGTTTTTTTTCATCTTTGTAGATTTGGGATCTATGGGAAAAAGGTGAAGCAAAAGACATCATAGACGATTTAATGGACCAAGAGAGTTATAATGAGAGCGAAGTGGTGAAGTGCATACATATTGGGTTGCTTTGCGTGCAAGAAAACGCTTCGGACAGAGTAGATATGTCCTCTGTTCTCATCATGTTGGGTCAAAACGCTATTGATCTTCCAAATCCGAAGCTTCCTGCGTTTACTTCCGTGAGAAGGAGAGGCCGAGAAAATGTTGCTTTGCCCATTGCAGAACCTGGTAGTTCTGTTAATGACATCACCTTCACCGATGTCCAAGGTCGTTAAATTTCTTACAAAGAGAGAAAAAAAAGAGAGGAAGTTTCTTGGTTTCACTATAATAAATTTCTGCAGAATATTCAAAGATATTGTTATGTATATTTAATGAAATTGAAACCATGATAAGTCAAAACTGGTCTTATCCACAATTCCAAACTATCGAGGTTCGTTCATTTCACTATATATATACATAGCAAAGCAACCCAAAACACAAAACCTTAAAACACAAAACCTTGAAGGATGTGATAGGAGAACGAGGGTGCATTGCTCTGGGCATATCTGATAAGGCTGTTGTTGCAGATGTCCTGAGTAAGCACCGAAGAAGACGACACCGTGAGAGCCGTCTGAATGAGATTGAGAATGAATTAGAAGCGCTTAGGAATGGAGTCAGTGGGGAGGAGGATACTCCTCTTTGGAAACAGAGAGATGGGAAGTATGCAAGTGTTTTCTCTGCAAAGAAAACATGGCTGCAGTTGCGATCGGCTCAGACAGTCTGTGAGTGGAGTCAAGGGGTATGGTTCACACAGTACACACCGAAATATTCCTTCCTCGTATGGGTTGCACTCCGACAACGACTGCAGACATGTGATAGGATAAACCGGTGGAACGCTACAGCAAACACAGCCTGTGTGCTCTGTGATGCAGCTGATGAAACCTGCCACCATCTCTTCTTCAGCTGCAACTACTCAAGACAAATCTGGAAATCACTGGCTGGTGGGATTCTCCAGAATGCGTTCACTACATCTTGGAATGACGTTGTAGAAATCATCTCCAACACAAGCCTGCCACCGACGAAGAAGTTCCTTATCCGCTACACCTTTCAAGCTACGGTACATGCGCTGTGGAGAGAGAGAAATGCCCGTAGGCATGGAGAACAGCCACAAACTGTGAATGTCATCACCAAGTTTGTAGATAAAACAATCAGACTCAAGCTACTCTCAGTCAAGGGGCTGGGGCAAAAGTATCTTGAGGAGAGCTTGACCACTTGGTTTGCAACAAGAGAGAGACCACCATGAAGGGATTTTTTTCATAGAATCTAGAGTATAGAGTTTTCTTACAAAAACAACAGAAGCACTTGATGTACAAAGTTTTGATTGAATAAAATTTTACATTCACTCAAAAAAAAAAGACAAAACCTACTGTGGCTTTTCAAAAACATGTTTGGTTTTTTCATTTCTCCTTGTCCTTCAGGTTCAGCTTCAGCTTCTTCATCCATTTTAGTTAAGTTTCAATACAAGAATCTACTGAAATTGTCAATCAACCCACCTCAGTTTCACATAAGGTGTTTTAAACTGAGGTAATAAGACCAAATCTGAACATAACATCTCTGATATACATCTTTTATTCTTAATCTAATCATTAACTTGCAAACATAGAGTTTCTCAAACCTTATATTATACAAACATACATACTTATTAGATTCTTACAACATACTCAACCCACATCCTAATGTCTATATTGACTTACAGCACTCCACACATTTTATTCTACACACATCATAATGTCGACATTGACATATAACAATCCAAACATTTTTAATCAACACACTTAATTGTACATAATCGGATTGGATTTATGATCTTACCGCCCTGTAACAGATGTGAGGCTCACATCATTGATAGACTCCTTTTGACTACTCTGGTCAGAAGATTCACCCTCAGACTTTTCTCTTCTTGTTATAAACGCAGGCTGCTTCGGCTCAGGGAGGTCCATGTTCTCAGTTGTTAGCATCCAGATCACAGTTGAAACATTCGGTCTATCATTAGCAACTTCTTGCACACACAACAAACTAATCTGAACACATTTTGTTATCTCTTTCTCGAAAGACTCATCAAAGACGTTTGGATCTGCTAGAGAAGCAGCCTCACCCTCATTCCACAGCGTCCACACCTATAAACATACCAAATTTACAGGTAAAGTTTAAAAGGTAGAAAATCTACTAAACAATGATTGTTAGTGCACACTTACATAAGCTAACAGGTTTGGATAATTATCTTTCTTGTAAGAGTTTCTTCTCCCACTTATGATCTCTAAAAGTATAACCCCCAAGCTGAAAACATCTGATTTTTCTGAAAATAAACCTTCCATTGCATATTCCGGTGACATGTAGCCGCTGCAACAACATCAAAAAAATAATTCATATAGGTTATGATAATACTGGCTTTCAAAATATTTGTGTTACTATTTTTCCGAAATGAGTACTTACTATGTTCCTACAACCCTTCTTGTGTTAGCTTCATCTTCATTTGCTCGGAAAACTCTTGCAAGCCCAAAATCAGATATTTTGGGATTCAGGTTGTCATCTAACAAAATGTTGCTGGCTTTTAGATCTCTGTGTATGATCCTTAGTCTTGAATCTCTGTGAAGGTACAGAAGACCCCTGCATATTCCTTCCATTATGTTCAACCGTGTCTTCCAATCAAGAATCTTTTGCTTCAAAGGGTCTAAAGAAAGAGCTTACAAAATCATTAGCTTTCCTAAGTAAGAACGAAAGAGAGGAGATCATTTTACCAAATAGATAGGCATCCAAGCTTTTGTTTGGCATATACTCGTAGACTAGCAACCTTTCTTCACCTTCAATGCAACAGCCAAGTAACTTCACCAGATTCCTATGTTGCAACTTGGAGATCACAACCACTTCGTTCATAAGCTCCTCAAGTCCTTGTCCTGATGCCCTTGAGAGCCTCTTCACTGCTATTTCTTGCCCTTCAGGTAACTTTCCCTGAAGAAAAAAAAAATATTGATATGAGATTGTATAGAAAAATCTCTTTTCAGAAAGTGTTTTGTTTAGTGCCTTTACCTTGTAAACAGGACCAAATCCGCCTTGTCCGAGCTTGCTTCTGAGAGAGAAGTCATCAGTTGCTGTAGCTAACACTTGGAACTCAAAGAGCGGAAGCTCCTCTAGCTTAACTTGGTTAGAAGCAGCCTCATCACCACTGTTAACTTCTTCCATTCTCTTTAACAACTGCTCTACACTTCTATCTTTCTTTGGTTCTCCTAAGGCAATGATTTAAGAAGCAAACAAATTATTATAAAAGGAAAAATCTCAAGCAAGAGTAAAGAACACTCTAACCTGGACGCTTTTTGAGTTTCAGGCATGCTAAAAGAACACAGACCGCAGAAACAAACACAATGCCTAGCACAAGTGCTGTGATCATTACTGCTCTCTTGCTGTGTGCTTCTACAAGATTTTGGTGAGATGTCATTAGTCAAAGAATAATAAGAAAGGTGAGACTACTAAAGTTTCTTTTACTCACTGAGTTCAGAATGCGAAAGCCGAATATAAAGATCAATGCCACTTCCCAAGAAAGATTGCATATCAACTAAGTTACCACTCCAAAGCATGCATCCAATGCCTTGATCATATGCATAAGCTGTGCAAGAACAGTTATCTAAACAAACCTTAGGACAAGCTTGCGCATTAGCTAAAGATGGTTGCACATTCACTGGTACTTTCATCTTCTGCACTTTCAAAAACCAATCTTCTTTTCCTCCATTACTACTTCCATTCTTGACTCTTTCGCACCGTAGTGGAGCTCTTCTCACACATCCACTAATCCAGTTTCCTAAACTCCACTCAGTGTTGTTCCTAGGCACAAACCCTTTTATGCATTTACACTGTGGGTCTTCCCGGTAATTGCAGCTCCCATATGGACCACATCTATTGTATTCATCACAATCTGTAGATGGGAACCTGACACCAACTCTCCAATCATTCATAGAAGTACTCCAATCTCTCTGGTATATAGCTCCATTAGGATCCAAGTTGAAGTGATACAAGAAAGAGTCATTAGCAAAGGTCAGTAAAACCGTTCCTTGGTTATCATTATTGAGGTTAAACCCATCAATGTTCAGAAGGGAATCCATATCCGGTAAACCGATGAAAACCTGACCGTTCCAGGGACCGCTACGCCACTGTGGAACCTTGTTCTTCCAGATTAGAAGCTCGGGAAACGGGAAAGCGACAAGGCCAACTGTATAGTTCCCTGTTGAAGGATCTGTATAGCTTCTCCAAGAAGTAAGCCCTGTATTCTCTCCGGTTCCATTGTTAATCCCAAGACTCATTCTTGGCAACATAGAACTATAGGGATGCTTGAAACTCTCCCACAGAATCTCACCGTTGTTTCTGTTGTCTTGTAACCTAAGATTCCCATTTTCCATTAGCTGAACCCAAGTTTCATTTGGAGCTACTGGTACTGTGACGTTGGTGGACCATAGAAGGCTGTTTCGACCATCCGTGACCACGAGGTTTCCGTCGTCAGAGATGGAAACAACACCGGAAGTGTCGTTGATGGGAGCCTCCCTGTTGGCGACCCAAACCACAGTTTGAACTGGAATCTTGTCGTACCAAATCCCAACGTAACGTAACCGACCAGTTGAGTTTACAGGAGTGAAGAAACCAAACCTGAACACACCACTTTTGGAGAGAAGTGTCTTTGACTCTGAGTCTTTGATCGGAGTTGAGAACGTGATTCTGTCTTCGCCGAAACATAGTCTCGGAGAGAAGCAAGAGAATGCTGCAAGAAGAATAAGAACAACAAAACAAGGACGTGAGTTCAGTAGAACCACCATAGCTACTAAGTGAAAAAGAACAGGTTCCAGTTTTGCTTTGTTGTTTCTCTTTGGAAAGTTATCGTGTACGAAAGGCAAGTTAATATAGTGGTGGTCTCTTTGGAAGATATCGTGTACGAGAGGCAAGTTAATATAGTGGTGGTCTTTGTCTCTATAAGAAGACTTTCTTTCAAAGAAGATTGTTTCTGTCGTAGAGTGACATTTGGGCAGTGACTTCAACATCGTAAGTCAAGCGAATTTGTCGGTTATTGAGTGGTAAAATGTCATAAATTACCATCGATGGCAGAACTTGATGTTCTGTGTCTTTCTGTAAAGTCACATGCAAACACTATTGTAGTAATATGTTTAATTTTTTCACATTTAAGTTAAAATGGCAGAACTCTGTCAAGTTGCAATGGCGACGTACATACAAACTGTATCATTGCCCCCCCCCCCCCCCTCCCCCCCCCCCCCCCCCCCCCCCCCCCCCCCCAAGTTCACCATTATGTTACCATGTGTCAAAAAAGATAGAAAACAACTCGTAAATGAAACATTTTGTATGGTCTAAAGATCAGACTCTTTTACTACTTATCAAGGAAAAAAAAACATTGAAACTACATCCGATTTTTTCAGACGTAACTGTTTTTTTTTGCTATAGGAATGCAATCAGTGGTAAACAGAACCTTGAAAGACTAGCAATAAGATCACATAGACCAATGACACTGAAGCAGGAAACGGTATTGGAGCTTTCCACACAGTTAACAATAGAAATTTTGAAAAGGAAAAAGACGAAGAAGGAAAGCAAGATAAGGAGAATCATTTCAAGAAAAAATCTACTGTCATCGTATACAGGGTTCACATAGCCCAAACAATCTCTGCTCCTCTGTTCATGATTATCAGAGCCAAATCTAGGCAGACAAGGCCTTTTCCTACCGCTCTTAGCTACGGTTCTAGAGTCTTTCAGTTGTTCCCACGGGCAAACAGTTTTCGACATAGTTCCATCAAGAACCCGGGACGAGATCATCATCCAATGCTCTTATCAGTTACATACACCTTATCTAAAGAAAAGAAGAGTCTCCCATCACCAGTGTTGGTGTCCACCAACCGTCTTCAAACCCGCTGTTTAGGGTCCCCCGTCGTCGGTTCATACTCCGACTTTAGTATGTTCTTCAGAACATCAGTTTCAGGGTTTCAAGTGAAGCATCTCTACGGGTATCTTCGCCCCTTTAACACACCTATTGCTGTACTTTTCGTTTATTGTCTGGCCGTTGAGATTAACTTCGGTTGTAATCATTTGAACCTGTTCGATTTTTAGTTTAATATAAGCTTTCGTGACAAAAAAAAAATCTACTGTGGCTTCTCAAGAGTCAAGAACATGTTTCGGTTCCATTCCCATCAAGGTTAATTAATTCATCTAAGAGTAGGTCAAGTTTCAGCACTAGAATTTATTGTAACTACCAACACAGCTCAGTTTCACATTAGGTGTTTTTAACTGAGGTAAATAGTACAAAGTCTGTACTAGATGAATCTGAACATAACTTCTCTAACAATAAAAAAAATTTAGAAAAGTAGGAAGAAGACAAAGCCTACTGTGTCATCTCAAGAGTCAAGAACATAATTCGGTTTTGTTTTTCTCCCTTTCCAACAGGTTCAGTTTCTCCATCAAGGTTAATTAATTCATTTAAGAGTAGAATTTATTATAACTAACACACCTCAGTTTCACATAAGGTTTTTTAACTGAGGTAACAATACCAAGTCTGTACTAGATGAATCCGAACATAACTTCCCTGATTCTTTAATCAAACCATTAACGATCGCGGCAGCCACTGATAACTTCTCTTCCCATAACAAGCTTGGAGCTGGTGGTTTCGGACCTGTTTATTGTTAAACAGAGCATGACTCAAAACGACGCAGCTTTGGCTCAGGATCAGAAAGGTAAAGCGAATATGGGCCAAGACGAGACAAAGCCCAGTCGACAAAGAAGAGTGCATCTTCGGTGGTCTTAGTGGCTTAAGGCTACAGCCCTCGATTCTCTTAAGGATCAGGATTGAGCCATCTGTCTAGTGAGCTACGGTTTTCATTCTCTAGCATAAATATACTAAACTAGGTTGTAATCGTTGAGGTAATGAATGAAATGAAAGTTCAGTGAAACAAATTCATCTTCTTCATAAGTTTTTCAGTTTTTATAAATCTCTTTATTTATAAGGTAGGGAAGATATTTGTTTTTTTCATCTTTGTAGATTTGGGATCTATGGGAAAAAGGTGAAGCAAAGGACATCATAGACAACTTTATGGATCAAGGGACTTATAACGAGAGCGAAGTGGTGAAGTGCATACACATTGGGTTGCTTTGCGTACAAGAAAACGCTTCGGACAGAGTAGATATGTCCTCTGTTCTCATCATGTTGGGTCAAAACGCTATTGATCTTCCAAATCCTAAGCTTCCTGCGTTTACTTCCGTGAGAAGGAGAGGCCGCGAAATTGTTTCTTTGCTCATTGCAGAGCCGGGTAGTTCTGTTAATGACGTTACCTTCACCGATGTTCAAGGTCGTTAAATTTCTTACAAAGAAAGAAGAAGAAAAAGAGAGAGTAAATTTCTTTCTTGGCTTCACTATAATAAAATTTATGCAGAAGAGTCAAAGATGTTGTTATGTATTTAATGGAATTATGAAAGGTCAAAACTGATCTTATCCACAATTCCAAACTATCCAGGTTCGTTCATTTCACTATATATATACATAGCAAAGCAACCCAAACACACAAAACCATAATAGTGTGGCTTCTCAAGAAAAAAAAATGGCTTCTCAAGAACATATGTGGTTTATGTTCTTTCTCCTTTTCAGCTTCTTCATCCAGGTTAGTTAAGTTTCAGTACTAGAAACTATTGAAGTGATTTTAGTGAGGTCATAAGACCAAATCTGAACTTAACTTCTCAGATATACATCTCTTGTTCTTTAATCTAACCATTAAGCATGCGCAGAATAATAAAATTTTCAAACGTAGGAGTTTCTCAAACCAGTATTTTATATAAACATATATATTTTCTAGATTTTTACAACTTATTCAACATTCATCATAATGTCTATTTTATATTGACTTATAACACTCCACACATTTTATTCAACACACATCATAATGTCTATATTGACTTATAACACTCCACATATTATAATCAACACACTTAATTATTCGCCAAACATATTCAAACCTTTTTAATTATACATAATCAGATTGGCTTTATGTTCTTAACGCCCTGTAACAGATGTGAGGCTCACATCATTGATAGAGACCTTCTGACTACTCTGGTCAGAAGATTCACCCTCAGACTTTTCTCTTCTTGTTATAAACGCAGGCTGATTCGGCTCGGGGAGGTTCATGTTCTCGGTGGTTAGCATCCAAATCACGGTTGAAACATTAGGTCGATCGTCAGCAACTTCTTGCACACACAACAAACCAATCTGAACACATTTTGTTATCTCTTTCTCGAAAGACTCATCAAAGACGTTTGGATCTGCTAGAGAAGCAGCCTCTCCCTCATTCCACAGCGTCCACACCTGTAAGAATATCAAATTTACAGGTAAAGTTTAAAAGCTATAAAAGTTACTAAACACTGATTATTAGTACACACTTACATAAGCTAAAAGGTTTGGATAATTATCTTCCTTGTGAGAGTTTTTTTTCCCACTTATGATCTCTAAAAGTATAACCCCCAAGCTGAAAACGTCTGATTTTTCTGAAAATAAGCCTTCCATAGCATATTCCGGTGACATATAGCCACTGCAATAACAAATATTTCATTAATATGATAACCCTTCTTGTTGTGTATAATGGGAATGGATACTTACTATGTTCCTACAACCCTTCTTGTGTTAGCTTCATCTTCATTCGCTAGGAAAACTCTTGCAAGCCCGAAATCAGATATTTTGGGATTCATGTTGTCATCTAACAAAATGTTGCTGGCTTTTAGATCTCTGTGTATGATCCTTAGTCTTGAATCTCTGTGAAGGTACAGAAGACCCCTGCATATTCCTTCCATTATGTTCAACCGTGTCTTCCAGTCAAGAATCTTTTGCTTCAAAGGGTCTGAAGAAAGAGCTTACAAAATCATTAGCTTTCCTAAGTAAGAACAAAAGAGAGGAGATCATTTTACCAAATAGATAGGCATCCAAGCTTTTCTTTGGCATATATTCGTAGACTAGCAACCTTTCTTCACCTTCAATGCAACAGCCAAGTAACTTCACCAGATTCCTATGTTGCAACTTCGAAATGACAACCACTTCGTTCATAAGCTCCTCAAGTCCTTGTCCTGATGCCCTTGAGAGCCTCTTCACTGCTATTTCTTGCCCTTCAGGTAATTTTCCCTGAAGAAAAAAAAATATTAATATGAGATTTTATACAAAAATCTCTTTTCAGAAAGTGTTTTTTTTAAGTGTCTTCACCTTGTAAACAGGACCAAATCCGCCTTGTCCGAGCTTGCTTCTGAGAGAGAAGTCATCAGTTGCTGTAGCTAACACTTGAAACTCAAAGAGCGGAAGCTCCTCTAGCTTGACTTGGTTAGAAGCAGGCTCATCACCACTGTTAACTTCTTCCATTCTCTTTAACAATTGCTCTACGCTTCTATCTTTCTTTGGTTCTCCTAAGGCAACGATTGAAGATGCAAACAAATTATTATAAAAGGAAAAATCTCAAGCAAGAGTAAAGAAAATTCTAACCCGGACGCTTTTTGAGTTTCAGGCATGCTAAAAGAACGCAGACCGCAACAACAAACACAACGCCTAGAACAAGTGCTGTGATCATTACTGCTCTCTTGCTATGTGCTTCTACAAGATTTTGGTGAGATGTCATTAGTCAATGAAGAAGAATAAATGTGAGATTAGTAAAGTTTTTTTTTTACTCCCTGAGTTCAGAATGCGAGAGACGAATATAAAGATCAATGCCACTTCCCAAGAACGATTGCATATCAACCAAGCTACCGCTCCAAAGCATGCATCCAATGCCTTGATCATATGCATAAGCTGTGCAAGAACAGTTATCTAAACAAGCCTTAGGACAAGCTTGCGCATTAGCTAAAGACGGTTGCACATTGACAGGTACTTTCATCTTCTGCACTTTCAAAAACCAATCTTCTTTTCCTCCATTACTACTTCCATTTCTAACCCTTTCACACCTTAATGGAGCTCTTCTCACACATCCATTAATCCAGTTTCCTCCACTCCACTCTGTGCTATTCCTCGGCACAAAACCTTGTATGCACTTGCACTGTGGATCTTCCCGGTAATTGCAGCTCCCATAAGGACCACATCTACTGTATTCATCACAGTCTGTAGATGGGAACCGAACACCGACTCGCCAGTCATTCATAGAAGTACTCCAGTCTCTCTGGTATATAGCTCCATTAGGATCCAAGTTGAAGTGATACATGAAGGAGTCATTAGCATAGCTCAACGAAACCGTTCCGTGGTTATCATTGTTGAGGTTAAAACCATCAATGTTGAGGAGAGAATCCATATCCGGTAAACCGATGAAAACCTGACCATTCCAGGGACCGCTACGCCACTGTGGAACCTTGTTCTTCCAGATTAGAAGCTCGGGAAACGGGAAAGCGACAAGGCCAACTGTATAGTTCCCTGTTGAAGGATCTGTATAGTTTCTCCAAGAAGTAAGACCGATGTTTTCTCCGGTTTTACTGTTGGTCAAGAGACTCATTCTTGGCAACACAGAGCTATAGGGATGCTTGAAACTCTCCCATATGATCTCTCCGTTGTTTCTGTTGTCTTGTAGCCTAAGATTCCCGTTTTCCATTAGCTGGACCCAAGTAGCATTTGGAGCTACTGGTACTGTGACGTTGGTAGACCATATACTGCGGTTTCTACCATCGGTAACCACGAGGTTTCCGTCGTCAGAGATGGAAACAACACCGGAAGTGTCGTTGATGGGAGCGTCTCTGTTGGCGACCCAGACCACTGTTTGAACTGGAATCTTGTCGTACCAAATCCCAACATAACGTAAGCGAGAAGTGGAGTTTGCAGGAGTGAAGAAACCAAACCTGAAAATGCCCTTTTTGCATAGAAGTGTCTTTGACTCTGAGTCTTTGATCGGAGTTGAGAAGGTGAGTCTGTCTTCGCCGAAACATAGCCTCAGAGAGAAGCAAGAGAATGCTGCAAGAAGAAGAATAAGAACAAAACAAGGATGTGAGTTCAGTAGAACCACCATAACTACTAAGTGAAACAGAGAAGTTCTAGTTTTGCTTTGTTGTTTCTCTTTGTAAGATATAGTGTACGAGAGGTAAGTTAATATAGTGGTGGTCTTTGTCTCTATAAGAAGACTTAAGAAGAGGAAAGTGCTGATGTTTTAATCTTTCAAGGAAGATTTTTGGTTCTGTCGTAGTGGGACATAATGGGCAGTGACTTCAACATAGTAAGTCTAGCGATTTTGTTATTGAATGGTGAAAGGTCATAAGTTACCATCCCTCTCAATCAACTTGATGTTCTTTGTCTTTCTGTAAAGTCACATGCAAACTATTCGAGTGATAACTATGTTTTAGAAATTGTGTTTAGCTCTTTCACATACTGTTAAGATGCCAGAACTCTGTCAAGTTGCAATGGCGACATACATACTAACTGCATTATTCCTCCAGCTTCACCACTATGTTACCATGTCTCAACAAATATTTTATAAGAGAGACGGTAGGCAATGATCTACTCTTTTATTACCCATCAAGGCAATAAAACATGGCCGCCATCCATGAATATGCCTTTGAAGACTAGCACTAAAATCACATAGACCAATGACATTCAAGCAGGCATCATTATTGGAGATTCCAATAAGAAATAAAAAAAAAAGAAAAAGAAGAAGAAAAGCAAGATAAGGAGAATCTTTTCAAGACAAAACTTACTGTCTGTGGCTTCTCAAGAGTCAAGAACATGTTACACGTTCAGTTTCTTCATCCAAGTTAATTAATTCATCTAAGAGTAGGTCAAGTTACAGACTTACAGTACTAGAATCTATTGTAAATTTGTAACTATCACCACAGCTCAGTTTCACATTATGTGTTTTTAACTGAGGTAATGATAACAAGTCTATGCTAAATGAATCTAAACATAACTTCCCTGAAATACATTTTTTACTCCCTCCGTTTCAGAATGATCCATATTTTAGAAAAAAAAATTGTTTCTAAAAGATTCATATTTTAAGTGTTTTGTTAATAAGTGTGAAAACTCTAAAATATATATTATTTTGAAACTGAGAGAGTATTATTTAACCAAACTATTAAACATGCACAGAATAACACAATTTGCAAGCATATGTGATTCTCAAAACATACATTATATAAACAAAAATATTAGCTCTGTGCGCTTAGCGCCCTGTTACAGCTGTGAGACTCACATCATTGACAGAGACCTTTTGACTACTCTGGTCAGAAGATTCAGCCTCAGAAGCTCCTCTTCTTGCTATAATCGCAGGCTGCTTCGGCTCTTTGAGGTTCGTGTTTTCGGTGGTTAGCATCCAAATCACGGTTGAAACATTCGGTCTATCGTTAGCAACTTCTTGCACACACAACAAACCAATCTGAACACATTTCGTTATCTCTTTCTCGAAAGACTCATCAAAGACGCTTGGATCTGCTAGAGAAGCAGCCTCACCCTCATTCCAAAGCTTCCACGCCTGTAAAAAGACCATATTACAGGTAAGATTCAAAGCTAGTAAAGTTACTAAACAGTACACACTTACATAAGCCAAAAGGTTTAGATTATTTTCTTCCTTGTGGGAGATTCTTCTCCCACTTATGATCTCTAAAAGTATAACCCCCAAGCTGAAAACGTCTGACTTTTCTGAAAATAAACCTTCCATTGCATATTCCGGTGACATATAGCCGCTGCAATAACAAATGGTTATGATGGTTTTCAAAATATGTGTTCTTGTATATTGGGAATGGGATACTTACTAAGTTCCTACAACCCTTCTTGTGTTAGCTTCATCTTCATTAGCTCGGAAAACTCTTGCAAGCCCAAAATCAGATATTTTGGGATTCAGATTGTCATCTAACAAAATGTTGCTAGCTTTTAGATCTCTGTGTATGATCTTTAGTCTTGAATCTCTGTGAAGATACAAAAGACCTCTGCATATTCCTTCCATTATGTTCAACCGTGTCTTCCAGTCAAGAATCTTTTGCTTCAATGGGTCTGAAAAAAAAAGCTAGCAACCCCATTAGCCTTGTATTCAATCAACTCAGGTAAATACAGAGTTTAAAGACAGAGGAGGTAACTTTACCAAATAGATAAGCATCCAAGCTTTTCTTTGACATATATTCGTAGACTAGCAACCTTTCTTCACCTTCAATGCAACAGCCAAGTAACTTCACCAGATTCCTATGTTGCAACTTCGAAATGACAACCACTTCGTTCATAAGCTCCTCAAGTCCTTGTCCTGATGCTCTTGAGAGCCTCTTCACTGCTATTTCTTGCCCTTCCGGCAATTTTCCCTGAAGTAAAAAACATTCCCAATCCGTCAGTCTGAGACTATACACACAAATCTTTTTTCAAAACGGATTCTTGTTTGATGCATTCACCTTGTAAACAGGACCAAACCCTCCTTGTCCGAGCTTGTTTCTGAGAGAGAAGCTATCAGTTGCCGTGGCTAACACTTGAAACTCAAAGAGAGGAAGCTCCTTGAGCTTCACTTGGTTAGAAGCAGACTCATTACCACTTGTAAGTTCTTCCATTCTCTTAAACATTATCTCCGCACTTCTATCTTTCTTTGGTTCTGCTAAGACAATATAACAAACAAAACTATGGTTAAAAAAAACAATATAACATCATCAATGAGCTACACAAAAAAAAAAACTCTAACCTGGACGTTTTCTGAATCTCCTGCATGCTAAAAGAACACAAACAGCAGCAACGAACGCAGCACCTAGCACGGATGCAGTGATCACAATTGCTAAACTACTATGTGTTTCTACAAAGAGTTGGTGAGCAAACATAAGTCAACTAAGTAAAACTGAGTGAGAGACTAGTAGAGAGAGATATTTTTTACTCACTGAGTTCAGAATGAGCAAGTCTAATATTAAGATCAATGCCACTTCCCACAAATGATTGCATATCAACCAAGCTACCACTCCAAAGCATGCATCCAATCCCTTTATCATAAGCATAAGCCGTGCAAGAACAGTTATCAGTACATTGCTGTGGACAAGCCTGCTCGTTAGCTAGAGACTGTATTGCATTGATCGGCACTTTCATCTTCTCCAGTTTCATAAACCCATCTTCTTTTCCTCCTCCTCCACCGTTACTTGCATTGCACTTCAACATAGCTTTTCTCACACACCCATTACTCCAGTTCCTTGCATCCCACTCGGTCTCGTTCCTCGGCACAAACCCTTTAACGCATTTACATTGTGTCTCTTCCCTTGAATTGCAGATCCCGTACGGACCACACTTACCATATGCATCACAGTCCGTCTTTGGAAACCTAACACCGATCCTCCAGTCTCTCAGAGGAGCTCTCCAGTCTCTCTGGTAGATAGCTCCATCAGGATCCAAGTTGAAATGATACATGAAAGAACCATTAGCGTAGGACATCGAAACCGTTCCTTGGTTATCATTGTTGAGGTTAAACCCATCGAGAAACAGAAGAGAGTCCACGTCGGGTAAACCAACAAAAACCTGACCGTTCCAGGGACCGCTGCGCCAGATAGGGACGTTGTTCTTCCAGATGAGAAGCTCGGGGAACGTGTAAGGAGCAAGACCAGCTGTGTACTCCCCCGTGGAAGGATCTGTGTAGCTTTTCCAAGAAGTGAGTTTGAGATTCTCTCCGGTTCTGTTGTTGGTGCCGAGAGTCATTTTGGGTAAGAAGGAGTTGTAAGGATGCTTGAAACTCTCCCAGAGAGTCTCCCCGTTGTTTCTGCTGTCTTGTAACGCAAGATTCCCTGTGTCCATCAGCTGGACCCATGTAGTAGTTGGAGCTACTGGTACTGTGACGTTGGTGGACCATAGAGTGCGGTTTCTACCGTCGGTGACCACGAGGTTTCCGTCTTTGGAGGAGATGGAGACAACGCCGGAAGTGTCGTTGATGGGAGAGTCTTTGTTGGCGACCCAAACCACGGTTTGGATTGGCATCTTGTCGTACCATATCCCAACGTAACGTAACCTAGAAGTGGAGTTTACTGGAGTGAAGAAACCGAACCTGAACACACCGCTTTTGCAGAGGAGTGTATCTGAGTTTGAGTCTTTGATCGGAGTTGTGAACGTGATTCTGTCTTCCCCCAAACATAGCCTCAAGGAGAAGCAAGAGACTGTTGCAAGTAGAAGAACAAGACGACGACGTGTGTTCAGTAGAACCACCATAACTAGTCCAGTTTAGCTTTTTTGTTTGTTCTCTTTAGAAGATTTTCTTGAAAGAGAGGTATAAATTAAATATAAGTAATCGTAAGACAAAGAAGAAAGATGATGTAGTTTTTCTTGGGAAGAAGATTTGTTCTGTGGTGTAGGAACGTGTTTGGTGGCTACATTGAATTTCACAGTAAGCAAAGAGAGTGGAATCAACCACCAGTATTGACTTTTCTTCTGATGTTAGTGTGGGAATAAGAAAAGAAAGCTAGAAAGAGGACTACTTGCGTTTTAGTGCCAATCTTACTGGGGACCATTGTGTTTTAACTTTTTGAGTAATTGTATTCAAAAACAACACGCTTTTCAACCCTTTTATTTTTACTATCCTTCGAGGAAAATGTGAAATTTCTACGTAGATAAGGAATAGGAGTAGTCAATGGACCGTCAAATGAGGTGTCTTATTGTAAGAACATTAACAGACTTCATACGTATAACTGTATAAAGTCATCTAGAGTTTTATACTCATGGCAGTCTGTCATAGGATACTGTTTCATCAAATGATTCCCGAGTCCTACGAAGAAGGTAGTTGACTTGACTTCAACAGCTTACCAAATAGGTCATCAAAGCTCTTAATATGAAAAGGACTTGTATGTTATTGATCAACTTGAACCTGCTAACAATTATACTGACTACTATGTTTAAGAGCACCAGCATTAATGAACCCCCGGTTGGGGTTCATAATTTGAATTTTTTTTATTTTTATTTTTATTTTTCGTTTGATTTTTTTAAAAATAAAAATAATAAAATAAAAAATTGACCAATAACGGGTTGCCACGTGGTGTAGGGTCCGCTGAACATTGACGATCCGGGTTCATGCGGAAGGAGCGTGGCGAGACAGAATCATTATTGTAGCATATTATAATATATTTTTTTCTGGAGAAGCATGTGAACTCCATTCACGAACCGCCAATGCTGGTGCTCTAAGAATTGTATTTCACACAGGGCCATTCTTTAGTGTAGGTTTTTCAGACATCTAACATGCTAAGACACTAGTATTTTTTATAACTGCAATCAGTGTTAAATAGAACCAAGAATGTACTTGGAAAGACTAGCATTAAGGAATCACAGAGACCAATGAGACTGAAGCATGAAACCTACGGTTCTTCCGTTACTATTGGCAAGATAAACAAGACCTGGACTTAAGCTAAACCGGCTGCCTATGTTGAATTTGAGAAACGATTCCACTTGAAACAGATCATGGTTTCTTGAACCATCCAAGACTCCCCCAACGCTCATGCCCCATCCCACTTCATCCTCTGGTTTGTCTGTAATAGACACTGACCATTTCACTTGCTTCTCTCTTGACTTCTGAATCTCAATCCATCCCCCAATCCTCGTACACTCGTCCATCAGAGAGCTGTCTACCTTCAAACCAATGAAGCTAGACGACACATGATCCAAACTTCTGCTCATCTCCAGAGTTGTTGCTGATGATTCAGGCTCCATATCAATATCAACACGGCGTCTTAGGAAACTCACTGGAACTGTAACAGCTCCAGAAGGATAGTGGAGGCTGTTAGACGGTGATAAAATCTGGTGACAGCCGAGTAGAGATAGTTTCACACCACTCAGAATGTTGCAGGTTACTTGCCCAAAAGTTCTGAGACAGCGACTCCTCGCATTCAAACCTTGTTCAGCTTCAAGGTTTGTGATGGATTGAGCCAGAGAAGCTGCCATGTTTGACTTTCTGACTGTTAATCCAATGGCACTACCATTATGTTGGTTCAAAAGAGGTGGTCCAAGTTCAGAAACTTCTGTAAGATTCCTCCCCTGCAACACCAATGCAGTTGTATCTGTAGCTTCATTAATAGCATAAAGAAAGGACAACAACTAGTGGATAGATACCTGGTAAGAAGACACAAGAGAAGCATCAGCATCAATGTCTCTAAAACGCGCGCCAACGGGAATAGCAACTGCAGATAACCAATCATTAACCTCCGCCTTGTAAAAGACTTTAGCTAAAGACAGCTCCTGTTTCCCTGAAACACCATCACTGTGCTCTCCTTTGTATCCAGCAACGAGCTCAGCCACAAGCTTATCCGTCTCCCTAAGACTCGTTTCGAACACGAACCTCGAAAGCAATCCAGGTCTCACTCCTTGTCTCTCGAGTCCAACGAAACTCTCCTCGTCGGTGTTTCCCATCAGCAGCATTCCCCCAAGGGCGTGAACTTCACCCTTCACAAGGGTGCTGGTCTCTCGAAAGGGACCTCCTTTAGAGAGTTTATAAGAGGAAAGTATCCGCTCAACTTTCTCTTGTCTGTCTCTGAGCTTCATCAGATCAGAGAATGCTTCTCTTTGCAACCGCTTCAAGATATCAATCTGATACATACATACATACATAGTTCCCCAAATTGTGTTTAAGGTAAAAAAGATAACGTTTTTGAGGATAAAGTTAAATACTTTCGTGTACCCATTTCAATCAAGAGGTCGAAGAAGAAGAAGAAGGAGACGGGATGGAAGATACCGGATTCTGGCGGGAGGCTAAGTCTTGGCTCGATTTCGCAAAGCTCTTCACTTTCTCCACCATAGAAGCAATTGGATCCATTTATCGGAGAGACTGATGGGGGAAAGGTTGATAGATAATCGCGAGAATGATAGATACAAACGATGGAAAGAGATGCTGTTGGAGTGTAACAATGTGCGTGACGATCGATTTTTCGGTTTGATTCGGTTTTTGATAATTTTCCGGTTTTTTAAGCTTTGATCGATACTAAACCCCAAAATTAGTTGGATTTGGTCCGTTGAAGATTTGGTTTAGTTTGGTTTTTGTCTGATGCTCTATGTATCCTAATTGTGGCCTATCCTTTGACATGTGACTTAAACAAGAACATTTTAGTGTTTCAGATATATGTCCAGTTTACCGACGCTAAGCGCTGATTTTTCTAATATTATTTAGTTATTTTGATACATAATTTAAGAATATGGTTTGTTAACATAGTTTTATAAAATTAGAAAATAATTCATGATATCCTAGAAAATAAACTATTTATCGAAAACATGAATATACATGTATATTAATTTGATTATCCTGTCAGCATAATTGATGTTAAGATGAAACCGTTTGAGACCATGTCCTGACTTGGAAGTTATAGAATGTGATGGTGGTAATCAGATAAATTCGAGGGATTTAAAAACTAAAAGATCAAATGAGTTTTTTTTTGTTAGGGGCAAATCTTGCTACCATTTGTTTTGTTAATTATCTGATTGGTTCTGTTTTAAGCCTTATCTTGACATTAATTGGTATTTTAAAACAAATGACATATTTTCCATGTTGATTAGTCCGATACGTGAATATAGATAAAAAATTATAGAGAAAAGGCATTTGAAATCCATACAATTAATTACGAACGTGAGATTAAAATAATTTGATAAATTAAGTAGTTAGGTATATGCAATTGCTGAAAAATGGGACTGATGTGACAGCTTTTTCAACTGTTTTTGTATTTTTTTTGTAAAAAAATAGATTATTCCATGCCAAATTTTGATTGGATAGATAACTTGTGCTTTGGTCAATAAAAGATAAAATGTTTAATTTTCTACTACTAGTCTCATTGTTTAATGGCATACCAATTACCAAGTAAGCACTAAGCACCAATTGTTTTTAAAATATTTATTACTGGAATTCTGAAAAAATGTTACTTTCTTCTGTTTCAACATACAAATAATTTTGAAAGTTTTTGTTTGTTTCACAATGTAACGTAAGTTGTTTTTCACAATGTAATTAAAAAGTAATATAATAAAATGATATTTAAATAAAAGTTAAAAATAAAGTTAGAAGTATGTTTTGTTATTGGTTATTTTCTCCATTTAATTAAATGTTAAAGCCATAATATGTTTTTCTAATATTTGTGTGTTTTAGGCAAAACTACTTATAATTTTAACAGAGAAAGTATTGTATATCGTTGTATAGTTTTCGGGCATTAGATTAGATTATTGATATGGCTAATGGAAACTCTTTTTGACAGACAAAAGAAAACAAACTATTCTAATAATTATTGTTGCATGCATCTGCTCATGTGTACAAGTTCTCCGAATATTTTGTAGGTATGATAATCGTTTTGTAAAAATTGTCATCAGAGGGTTAATATCGTCGATTCTAAAATTCAAGATACAAAAAAAAATACAAACAAAGCAGCGAGCCAGCGACAAATGAAGTAATAGAACAATCCATCAAACGGAGCATGTTATACATTTCTAATTCTCACCACTAGCCCAGCATTTGTTGGTCGAAACATTCATACTATTGGGGTTTATTAATTTTTTGTTTTTCTTCGAGTATCTACGTTCTTCTTTGCCGTCTAATTAACAAGTATATTATCACTTAATTATATTAACTTTTTGGAAAACAAGTTGAGAATAAAAGAAAGACAAAATAAAAGCATGCTAGCTTTCCAACGAGCTTCCATTATGATTTATGGAAATGTTATCAATGTTATATAAATATATCAAGTGTTTGATAGCTTTAGCTTTAGTAGGGTTCCAGTTCCATTATCATATACACAACAAAGAACAAAGCCAAAAGACTAAGAAATCAAATTTTGAATTTAATTACTTCCCATAGCAAAAATTTTACCAACCAAAATTAGAAAAGGTATGAAGGGAAATGAAAAGAAAGCATGATTTGACAAAGAAGGCCATAAGAATCATGATAAATAAGAAAAATGCAGAGTCCAAAAAGCACAAAAAAAACACGGTGAATTATTGAGAAGTCTGTCTGCACATGTGGAACAATAGTAGAATGTTGAAAGCACCTTTTCTATAAAAAAAAACAGTCGAAAGAAAGCCTTTAATTTATAGTCTCTCATTGCGGGTCTTATCATCTTCATCTACGTCTCCTTCCTTATATTATGACATAACTTTGGCTTTGTAAACTTGCGTAGCCTACTAATTAAAAAAATTGTGAGCTAAACATAAAGAAGAACACGAAACTCTCTGTGTCTTCTCTCTTTCTTTCTCACTGTGTTTTTTATAATTAAGCTCTAATGGCGAATCAGGTAAAAGAGAGGACTTTAGAGCAGACCTCTACGTGGGCAGTTGCTGTGGTTTGCTTCGTGTTACTATTCATTTCCATTGTCCTTGAACATTCCATTCACAAAATTGGAAGCGTAAGTCCCTTTGATTCTTCCTCATCTTCTTTCATAATTCCATTATATGTCAAGATTCCCTCTGTTTCTTCTTTTGTTTAGCTTTCTTTTTCTTTCTTTTTTCGACATATTTTTTGTGTTTTTTTGGATTTTTGTTGTTATGATCGTCTTCATGCTTTGTTCATGTTCTGTTTCCTACTCTGTCTCTGCTTTAATAATCACTCTCTTCGTGCTCTGCTTTATTACTCTTCTCTTATGACTAAATCTGCTCTTTGTTTTTTTTTTAACTGGCAGTGGTTTAAGAAGAAGCACAAGAAGGCTCTTTATGAAGCTCTTGAAAAGATCAAAGCAGGTAAAATTACTAGCACTAAAAATATATATTTTGCTACTTTACTTCTTCTATTAGCAAGCTTTTTTTTTGGTGTTCAGAACTTATGCTCATGGGATTCATATCACTACTCTTAACAATCGGACAAACACCAATCTCAAACATCTGCATCTCCCAAAGCGTTGCATCATCAATGCACCCTTGCAGCGCCGCTGATGAAGCTAGAAAATACGGCAAAAAGGTTCCCGCTAAACAAGAAGACGATGGTGAAGAAAATTCCGGTCATAGAAGACTTCTCCTTGATTTAGCTGAGTCTTACATCCATAGGCGAAGTTTAGCCACCAAAGGTTATGACAAATGCGCTGAAAAGGTGACTAACAATCTCCCGTACATAAATATATAAGAACCACTCTCTGCTCCTCCAATGTATGATTGTGATTGACGGATTATCTCAGGGTAAAGTGGCTTTTGTATCTGCTTATGGTATCCACCAGCTTCATATATTCATCTTCATCCTCGCGGTGGTTCATATTATCTACTGCATTGTTACTTATGCTCTCGGAAAGACCAAGGTAATTTTTTTTCTTGTGAATCAAGAAAGACTTGTATGCAACAAGATTTGATTATGGTTTTCTTGAGTATTGTAGACGAGGAGGTGGAAGCACTGGGAGAATGAGACCAAGACAATAGAATATCACTATTCCAACGGTATGTATATGTATATTATTAAATCAGATTTTAAAACCTAAACAGGAATTTTTTGATGGTGAATGCATTCTTGTTATGTAGATCCTGAGAGGTTCAGGTTTGCCAGAGACACATCTTTCGGGAGAAGGCATCTCAATTTCTGGAGCAAGACGAGTGTTACGTTATGGACTGTGTGTTTTTTCAGACAGTTCTTTGGATCTGTCACCAAAGTTGATTACTTAGCTTTGCGGCATGGTTTCATCATGGTAGGAACCTTATATAGTGTGATCTTTTGTTTTGTTTTATCTACTGTTTAGTATAACAAGTATAATTCTAACCTGTAGAAAATGATCTAACCTACTCTTTTTCTCAGGCGCATTTGGCTCCAGGGAGTGAAAGAACATTCGATTTCCGCAAGTATATTCAGAAAACAGTAGAAGAAGACTTCAAAACAGTAGTCGAAATCAGGTTTGGAGCTACTTAATGACTTTTATTTTATAATCTGAGAACAATCCAACTTGGAAGATTTGTCTTGACATCTTTGCTAATTAACGTTATGCAGTCCGGTTATCTGGTTTGTCGCCGTGCTATTCCTCTTGACCAACACAAACGGTAACGCTCATTGCTTTACCACGCAAACACACAATATATATATGCATCAATATATATATGTACAACACTAACATCGGTTTTTCATTTGAAACAGGATTACATTCTTTCCTGTGGTTACCATTCATTCCACTTGTCGTAAGTACAACAAAAAATAACTAAAAATTTGCTCAGTTTTGTCCTTTGGTTTTTAAGAGAATGAATGTAATCTTGCAGGTGATTCTAGTAGTTGGAACAAAGCTTCAAGTCACTATAACCAAATTGTGTCTAAGAATCCAAGAGAAAGGTGATGTGGTGAGAGGTGCCCCTGTGGTTCAGCCTGGTGATGATCTCTTTTGGTTTGGCCGCCCTCGGTTCATCCTTTTCCTTATCCATTTGGTTCTTTTCACGGTACGGTTTGATATCCTTTAACCACTAGATTTATGCCGCCCAACGGCATGATAATTAACAAACTTGGCTTCACTTTTCAGAATGCATTTCAGCTTGCTTTCTTTGCCTGGAGTACGGTAAGCAATCGATCCAGTTTTCACATTATTCACACAAACATTATGGAGCCATACTAATTGTTGTGTAATGAACTTTTGGCATCTGCAGTATGAATTCACCCTCAGGAATTGTTTCTATGAGAACGATGCAGATGTGGTCATTAGAATTGTAGTTGGGTAAGTTAACAAATTAACTTGACTGTTGTATACGCGGGAAAAAAACATCTTTTAACTGACAAAATCACAACCTTGCAGAGTTGTTGTACAAATACTTTGCAGCTATGTTACTCTTCCACTCTATGCTCTTGTCACTCAGGTACTAACACAACAAAATTTTCAGAGAGATAAAAATCATACAGGATTTTTTATATGATTTTAGTTTTTTTTTCTGACATTGTGTTTGAAATGTTTGTAGATGGGTTCTACGATGAGGCCAACGGTGTTCAACGAAAGAGTAGCCACAGCGATAAAGACATGGCATCACACGGCAAAGAAGCATACAAAACACGGAAAACACACTGAATCAAACACACCTTACACTAGCCGTCCAACTACACCAACTCATGGCTCATCTCCATTGCATATTCTTAATAACCGAAGTGTTGAGACTTTACCGAGTTCTACTTCTCCTAGATACTCTGATCATCATGACCACCACCAGTTTTGGGATCCTGAGTCTCAATACCAAGAAGCTGGACCTTCCACACATCATTCTCTTGCGCACGAAAGCTCGGAAAAGCAACCTGTTCTTGGTTCCGTGGAACTTCCTCCTATACGGACTACCAAAAGCTCAAGAGATTTTTCCTTTAAGAGGTAGATGGTTCTTGATTTACGTATGTTATACATTATTACATGTATGAGACCTGCACCATCTATAAAGATAGATGATTACATTCACTGGCCAAGCTTAAAGAGTTTCTCGAGTTTTAGAGAATTTAACAACAAATAAAGTAAGAACACGCTGAACTGAAGATATATAAAAAAGAATCATATGCATAATTTCGCCACCATGTGGTACTGAATTATATAAACATAAATATATCTAGATGAGTACACTTTGTTTTCTTTACCGAAATTAGAAATTACAAATCTTTTTTTTCTTCTTAAAACATCCTCATTTAAAACAAACTAAACATGTTTAGTTCCTTGGTTGCTGCTGCTCTTGCCCATCTCAACTCCATTCCCATACTCACCATCCTCCACAAACCTTGACCAATACCAATGTGACCTCCACACTTGTCCCATTTCCTCAATCGGAATCCCTTTAGTCTCCGGCAAGAAGATGTAGACGAAAATCGACATCACTATCACGAAGAAGGCGAATACAAGGAACAGCCCAAACTTCAAATGGCAAAGCATCGTCAAGAATATCTGAGCGATTATGAACGTGAAGATCATGTTCACCGACACCGTGATACTCTGAGCGGCCGACCTTATCTCCAAGGGGAAGATCTCACTAGGTACTAACCACCCTAGAGGACCCCATGACCATGCGAAACCCGCCACATAGATGCATATAAACGTTACAACCACTATAGCATACCACTTTGGTAACTCACCAGGGGTCCCGTCTACCCCGAACTTGGCCCCTATGCATGCAGCAACCACAGCCTACAATCACACAATAAAAAAAACAAACGACATTTTTTTCATTAGAGTAATGAATATATGCTAATGCAGATAGATTCCAAAAACGATATACATTAGGTCTAAATCATAATATATAAACGTTCATACCAAACGAAATATCAATCTCTATGCACATATATGACATAACGTCAAGTATAAGTTCATATATCATAATATCAAACTTTAGAATATAGCTCTCTAAAACGCATCTACGTTCAACATAACTTTATATGATAAGTCGAATGTGTTTCCTTACCTGGCATATAAGCATTTGTGTACCACCTTCAAGAAAGAGAAACCGACGTCCCCACTTGTCAACACCATAGATTGACACAAGCGTGGCAGCGACGTTGACCGAGCCAGTGACCACGGCAGACATGAGAGAAGCGTCGGTCGTGAAACCAATGGTGTTGAACAAAACAGGAGCGTAAAACATAATCACATTGATTCCCGTAAGCTGCTGAAAGAAAGGAATCATAATGGCCATGGTGAGATGGGGGCGGTATTTACGGCGGAGGAGGTTCGTCCACGGGTGCTCTATCGACTGAGACTCTTTACTAGCTGCGACTAAATCGTCGAACTCTTGGCTAACGTCATCGACGCCACGGATACGTCTGAGCTTGGTTTTGGCCTCCTCGTGCTGGCCTCGCTCGATCATTGAGTTGGGAGTGTCAGGAAGGACTAGGGAGCCGAGTGTGATGATCAGGGCAGGGACCACAGCACCGCCGAGACTGAGACGCCATCCCCAGCCTCCTTTGATCTTGGCAAAGAAGTAGTTGAGCACTTCAGCTACGAGGATTCCGATTGTAATTGAAAGCTGGAAGCCGATGTTTAGCGCTCCCCTGTATTTGTATGGAGCCATTTCAGATAGGTAAAGTGGCACAGCCTGTTAATAGACATGAAAACATGGTTAGTCACGTCATTTAAACAATGATTGTTTACGTGATTAGTGCTTTTCAAAGTTGAAGATTCATATTGTTTGGAATCAAGAAGGGCATGAAATTAAAATACGGGGTTTAAAGAGGGTTAGTTACGGCATTGTGTTTAACTACAAGTAGATACGGTCCGAATATGACCTTTTCTAACTAAAGATACGTATCAATGAGTGAGCAAAAAGTTAAATACGATATGACATCATAAACAATATATTAACTAATTAAATCATTGAATATAAAGAGAAAGAGACATCACGGGTTAACAGAACAGACCATGTGGACTTGTGGATATTCAGCCGAAAACAAATCAATCAGGAATTAAAAAATTGCTATTATCATATAATATCATGTGGAAAATAATTATCGTCGTTGTAAACTGATAGTAAAAGCAAGAGAAAATTAATAATGTCAACTTGACCTAACTAGTTGATGATTATGTTCAATGAAAGTGGTTGGTCCATAACTTTTTTCAAAAACCAAGGTACATTTATAGCGAAATAAACATAAGTTCAAATTCATTAAATTTTATGAAACAACACGTATTTAATTTGACTTTTTCCTACTCGTGATGTAAGTGTGAAAAGGAGAAATAATTGTGGTTTTTTTTTTGACTGACCTGATTAGCGAAACCGATACCAAAACCAAGCAAGATACGGCCAACGATGAGCATCCAAACGTGCTTAGCAAAGCCATTGATAAGAGCTCCGGCGCAAAAGAGTATGCCACCAAAGAGCATCGAGAGCCTCCGTCCGAACTTCCTCGTCACGGTGGAAGCCACCAGCGACGATATTAGCGCCGCTAAATATAGGGACGAAGTGAACAGCGTAAGCGTGGGACTATCGTATTGACAGTACTGGTTTGTAGTCGCGTCTGCTTGCTGTTTACGGTAAACCGACGGGAAGAAACGCCGGAGGAAAGATGGCATCGACGTCACTCCACCTGTGGTTTTTAAATAAATTTACAAAATAAAAAAATGATCAGAAAGGGTTTTCATGAAACTATAGAAACATGTGGATTATTTTGTAATTTTTTTTAAAAAAAAGTCTATGTTACTGTTGATGATTGTGTATTTTTGAGTTATGTGTGTGTTAAATGAATGAAGAGGAACATAGATACATCATACATGTGGTGTGGAAATGTAAAAGCTGAGAAATAGTGAGATACTGACCAGAGATTCCGATATCGTATCCGAAGATGAGACCACCCATGGCAGCAACGACACAAGTGAAGAGAACAAAGGGAGTGAGTTTGCCGGGATAAGCCTTTTGGCCATCTCCGACTACGAATCCACCGCCAGCCATTTTCTAAAGAGATCTCTACAGTAATTATTTATCTTTTCTGACCTCTTTTTGCTAAGATGTTTTTCTTTCTTTCTTTGCAAACAAAAGTGGAGTGGACGTGTTGATGGAGAGGTCAGAGATTACTTATTAGAGTTATATATAGACAGTGGGGAAGAGAAGGGGGAAAGTGGTTGAGCTGTCTCTCCGTATTTTATTAGCTGTGAATCCATAATAATTTTGATTTTTTTTTCTCGTAGTTATTTTTTTTACTAATTATCCACATCATATGATAATTCAATAATGCGTCGCTGTTTCATAACTTTGAGAAACTTGGTGACCGCTATGTGAACATTATTAACTGCGTCATGTTTATATCGACTTCAAGAGCATGTAGACTTTTCAGAGCATCTCCAATGTAAAACTTCATTTTTTCCTCCAAAATGAAGTAAAAGTGAAAATAGAGTAAAATTGCTCCAATCCTACTTCATTTCTCACTCCATAATGGAGTGATGAACAAACAAAAAATAGATTACTCCATTTATGGAGTAAATTTCATTATAGAGTGAGATATGGAGTTGGATTGAAGCATTTTTTACTTCATTTTCATTTTTACTTCATTTTAGAGAAAAAAATGGAGTGGGGATGGAGATGCCCTCACAAATATTAGTAGTTTGGTAGTCGTATTTATGATAGGACATTTCTTATACTACTAATGGCTTAGTGAATAGTGAAATAGAATAATGATAACGTTTCAGAATTAGTTTCAGTAAATTTGATATTTCATAAAGTGAGAAGGAACCATCTGAAGAAATTTAATACAGCCAAAAATCTGACAAATCAATCTGGTAAAAAGAAAAGTGGGTTGGCCACATCCAAATTTTGCAATGCGCATGTCATGTGTGAATAACATTGTCGACCATGTACGCATGACCGTCTGTCAAAGTGTAAATCAAATGCAGTTTTGATTTTTAAGACCCACTTGATGGTTCGACGGGTCTAATTCACATTATGGTCAATGTTTTTTACATCTCTTTGGCCCGTGGGTAAGACGTGGATAAACATAAATATATTTAGATTGCGAGTAAAAGATAACAGTGAAACCATTCTGGTTTTATTTAGAAAACCCTGTGACAAAAAAAACATTTATGTAACTATGACCCAGTACAAGCATAATACTGAACCATCCATATCCAAGTTTTGTGTAACAAGTCCACCATAGTACTCTGAGCTATTGTTATCTACAGTAGTTTGTACCCATATTTTGACTAAGATCAGTTCATACGTGCTAATATTCCTGGAAATATTCACTATCAATTTTCCTTTTAGACAAATACTTTAAAACCAGATAACCCTAACGTTAATAAATTGTGTATCACAAGCTATCATAATTCATAACATCAAACTTTACCCAAAAGAAGAGTTCGCGTCGGTGGACTGGTGGCAAATTAATCATACACGTCATATACTAATCAGCAAGGATCACATTTCATTCGACGGTCCAACTAATTTTCTTTATCTATTGGATAACATTAAATTCGTTTTGGATAATGTTCTAATTAGAATTAATTTGTTTCATGTGATGCAACATGGTATTTTTCTCATAACGTGACTACAAATTTTTCTTTACAGATATAAAGTTTGAATTCACAAATAGTTATGGTTTTCAACCACTAAATAATCTGGCTTTTCAAGAAACAGCATTAACAGTAAGCATTAGTTACGTGGCATGCTTATCCATATGTTTTATTTGAAAGTTTTTTCTAACGTTCACATATACAAATCCGGGACGTAAAGTGGGATCTTGTTTGACGCGGGAGAGCGAATTTGGAGGAAAAAAGTAAAGAGGAATAAAGTGATTATTTAAAACAAAGGGGGCTAAAGGTAATTAAAAAAAGCTGGGCTCGTTCTTTTCCCAGATTCGCGGCACTTCTGTGCTGTGACTAACATTTGCTTATGTTTTATCATAGTCCACACGGTCTTTCTTCATTTCTAACCAAACTCACGGCGAAGTTTTCAAGTTACATATTTGTCAAATATCTTAAAACTAACATCTATGGTAACTGCTGGAATAACGATTATGAAAGGAACGAATTATACGTCGTAGTGATGCGTGACAAAGACAATATATTTCTTTGTATGGTAGAAACTACATTTGTAAAACAAAAGAGGGAAACAGATGGTCCCGCGGATTTTGTCAAGGGAATATAAAAGAACTTATCAAAAGAAGATCTATACAGAAATTAACTGAGTTATGTTTATTCGCATTTTTTTTTTTTGGTCAAGTGTTTATTCGCATTTTTTATTCAATCTTTCCTCGTCAAGTGCAGAGCAAATTTAAATGAATTTTAGGATTAATGGAATTACAATTATAAATTAGGTAGCGTTTGACAAAATAAATTAATTTCAAGAAAAAAAAACTATACAGCATTTAAAAAATAAAATAATCTTTGACCAAAAAAAAAAAAATAAAATAATCACGTCACCCCCCCCCCCCCCCCCCCCCCCACAAAGGAGAACATATCAGTTATATTTTCATTTCAAAAATGGTCTACCCAGTTGAAGGCATAATTAATTTCCGAAAAGGATATTAAGTTATTTGAGGGTTTTAATTTTGAAGTATAGTCATTTGAAACTGACTTATGTTTAATTAATACCATATTAAATGTTCTAAGGAAAATTAATAAGGAGGAAACTTCAATGAATATTGAAGACTAATCTTTTGTATATATAAAAATAATAATTCAGAAAGAAATCTAACCAAGAAAAAAGTTATAGGAGAAAAATAAGCAAAAAAAAAAAGAAGTCAATGTCAACTAAAGAAATGATGGTCACAAGCGAGTGGCGCCCATTGTGTTTGGTTGGTTTCACAAATGCCGAATTCCACACAAGGTTTACTCTCCAAGACTTGTTGGTCCAATGGTCCCATCGCTGCTTGACATCACACACTAAACTATCTATCGTCTATCGACGTTTTAACTATGAAAAGTCGACGAAACTCCCTTCCACACTTGCACCGAATCAAGGGCCAATCTCAACACAACGACCAAATGAATATAATCGATCGGATGGATAATACAATTTATAATTATAAAATCTAAAGTCTATATGTCTTTTTGGTTAAAGTAGACTTCTGTATATCGAGAATAAAATCTAGATGTATGTTTCAACTCGAGTGTCTACACTACATTCGCAGACAACTGATCTGAAGTGTTCTATATACGTGACAGATTCACACTGTCAATTTCCCAAGCTGGTAGATTCTTTGATCGACTATGTATATAAGACGAATGCAAAAAAAATGTCGACGACAAAAGGGAAGCAAGCGAAGTTTCCATGCATGCCTTTTTGGCTTTTTCTCTTAGCTATTAGTTACACGCAGCATCAATCATCAAATGAGTTTTTTTTTTTTTTCAAATGAGTTGATAAACTTGCGGGATCATGAGATCTGAGGCAAAAAGAGCTATAATCCTGCGGGATGTCTTGTAATGTTTGCAATTTCAATATAAAAAGTAAGTTATTTAATATTAAAAAAAAGTTGATAAACTTGCAAATTAAAAGTGAAAATATATTTTGTGAAAGTATAGCGTAACCCGTATTTTCCACGTTCATACGAATGCAACTATCATATCCCCCACATTTCAACTTCCATTGAAAGTGACTTCAATTTGAAATTGCTTGTGTTAATAGAATTATACTTGAAATTAAATATAAGAGCGTTGACGGACGAATCATGTTCGTGCGTGCCGAACGGCTGAAACTAATGGTGCCATCAAAGCAATTTAACAGCAAGACTTAGTTGGTCTCTCCTTCCATTGACTTGACTTTTATTCATAATTCTACTAATTATTTTAGAAGACAAATCTTAGTATGATAGGGGGGAAATAATGCGTGCATCATACACACAGACATACAATATATGCAATCAAAGAAAACAGTTGGAAAATTTGGTACTATCTAGTACTCCCTCCGTTTTTTTATATATGACGCTTTAGGATTATGCACATAGATTAAGAAATATTTAATTTTTAAACAAAAACATCATTAATTGTTTACCTAACCACAATTTAACCAATAATAAAAGAGAAACTATAATATCATTGGTCATCTAGCATTAATTAGTAATAAATTTTACATAGAAAACTGAAAACGTCAAATAATTTGGAACAAAAAAATTCCTCTAAAACGTCATATATAAAAAAACGGAGGGAGTAGTAACTAGTTGTTGACTTGTGGTCATTCATAAGGAAATGAAGTAGTGACTAATGACTATTCGTAGTCGTGACAAAAAAAAAAAAAAAAAAAAGACTATTCGTAGAAATGTCGTGAAAACTAACCAAGTGACAATGAAGACCAACCAAAATCAGTAGTGATCCGCTAAGGACGAAATAATTAGATAGTAAGAAAATTTAGTAGTCGCTTCTTCGATTTAATAAAACTAAACCTGCAAATTTTTTTGTCTTTTTGTTGTTCTGATCCTTTTATATATTCTAGTTTGCTTCTTTACAGCCGACCCCCAAGATATATGTTGTCACATACTCACATGCAACTGAATACTTAATCCAGAGATATTTACGAAAAGAAAGAAATTAGTATTGAAGTTCACAGATAGGCAGATATGGATTATGTAAGGATTATTTATTTTGAACAATTAGTACTCGTTTAATCATGTCAGTAACATTCAAAAACAGTTCCAAAAATAGAGTTGATTGCAGCGAAATTTGTGTATGGAAAATATTTAATCGGCCGAAGCTCAGAATTCAATATGTTGGATAAAATAAAATTACGCCAAGGAAAAACAAGGCCTAGGCCCAAATTCTAATAAGAGGTTTAATCTTTTTTGTGTTTGAAACACAATAGGTTTAACTTATCCTCTATGAAATGAACTGATATATAATATGGATATTTGCAGGAATAAAAATTCAGCATTTTGTCCTTTTGGTGTAAAACTCTTTTCGTCAATTTTCTCTCTTTTTTATCCATTCCATTTTTAAAATTTAACGAAATAAATAGTTTTATAACTCACAATTTATAAAAAAAATTAAGCAGTAAAATACTCATATATACAAATTGGTATTTTTTTTGGTTGAAAATTTTGATAAATTAAAATTTTAAATTATGTTCTACAAAAAATAAATTTCATATTCTACGAAAAATTGGTTAGTAGAACAAACAATTAGGTTTCAAAAATTGGTTAGTAGAACAAAAATTGCACTTTATGTGTCAAGCTAGCATTTCAAAAGACTATCATCTCTCTACCTAACAACAATTTACAGACAGACCAAACAAAGCTCCCTAGTAAAAAAAACTAAAGAAGTTTAACTTCAACCAGTTCTTCAACTAAAGCTCTTGAAGAAACTGGATCGTGTGATTGCATGTGGTGTCGAATATTTTCACTAGGTTTCCCACAACAAGAAAGGGGAAAGACCTGATCCTGAAATCCAAATTGTCAGATATTCATTTGAAAAGAGCCACTGAGATTTTAGAAGCTTTCTTTTCGCAGGATATCCTGGAAAGCCGGGTTTTTTTCTTCAATGGAACTTCGGTCTCATTTCCCAAATGATCAACCTTGTTCCGGAAAAACAGAGTTTTCCTTGGTGTTATGTATTCAAAATGTGATTTCTTCGCAATCAATGTCTGCATGAATAAACAAATTATCAGAATCATTTTGTTCAGTCGCAAGATTTCAAAAGAGTCTCTAGCAAATGATGCTATCTACTTACAGCTTCACGTATAGTCTTTGACACATTAAACAACTGCTTTAAATCTCCATGCTCCACTCCACATATAATCCTTATCTGCAAATAATCCAATAAAAGTTTTCAGTAACTTCAGTCTCACCCAATAATTTTTTTTCTCTGGCCAAAAGTATAAGCATTTCACAGGGGAAACTGAAAATTATCCATTTTCAGTATTGACTTTGTTCCTAGAGACGAAATAATTCAAGATTTATCTCTATGTGAGTAATCATCAGAACAAGAACACAAAAAAACAACTAATCCAAATAACCCATATATAATTAAAAAAAACCTATTATAACGGGTTTGTGAGATTTGTTTAAAAGAAGACAAACCAGGATATCTTGAGGAAGAGATTCAAGCTCTCGATTCTTGCCAATGGGAATCAAAACCCTCTTCCTCCCAAATCCTTTCTTATACTTATCACAGTCTAACCCTAACCCTAGTCCACCATCACCAACTACTTTTCGATTTGTGTTTGATGATGATTTCACGGCACCTAATCCCTTCTTCCTCAATGCCATGTCGCTAATATTATCAAAATCCCACGTTCCTGTATCAGGAAAACATGTAACAAAATATAATGTTTCAGATGTAGTAACCAATGGACCCAAGAACAGTGGGAAAGTAGAGAGAAAACAATGGATGTTGGGGAATAAAGAAAACATATGAAGTGAATATAGGAACAAGAAGTATTTAGAAGAAAAATAATTTCAAAACTTCAGTTAAACTGTAGTTATCTACTTCCTCAAATATCTCAAAGCTGTTGCACAAAACAAAAAAAAATCTGAAAAACATGTGCGATTTTCACTTCTATTTTTCACCACTATACGTGAGAATAGGTTGTTGCATTATCAGTGTAGCAGAACTAAAATCAACACAGCTTATTTATCCTTCTTTGATTTGAAAAAAACAAATTATGTACCTTATTTTCATAGTAAACATTAATCGTGAAAAATAATAATATGATTCGTGATTAAACAATAGAACACAAGACAAAAAAATTAACTTTCAGTGATGTTATGTGGCAAACAATAACTCACAGAAAAACCAGCATGGGAATGGTGTATGCTGTAACGTGGTGACATGTTTCTTTGTTTACTACGTTCATTCGGTGACTTCCTCGGATTCTATGAACGTAGAAAACATTCTGACATTGTTTTCTGTTCTTCTCTCCAACCACGTGCGTTGTCTATTAAATTCTTATCACTGACCTTTGATTTATTTTGTTAAATCTTGCTTCAATTGTATTTTTCCAACTCATGTGAATTTTAAATTATATTCAAAAGAGGCTTTCTTAAAAGATAGGAGTATTGAAATTTGGTGAACAAAGTACCTGGTACGTCATAAATTTCGAGAGAGATAACTATTGAGCCATTTAACTCCTTTATATACACATTCAACTTTTTGGGGCACTATGTTATACTTAATTTGATAATTATTATTTTTACTTTGTGGTTCTGTAAATTACATACTGGAGTCATTGTAACCGATATTCATAGTAAATAGATGTCAAACAATCCAAATATATATAGCCTCTTTTCAAGAATTTTTAGTTTGAGTTTGAGAAACTTTCTTCTTTTAGCTTTGGAGGTAGAAGAGAAGCTAGGTCCCAAATATTTAACTTAAGAATATCTCAGAACTTTTTCTTTATCAAAAGATTTTCTATTTAAGCTTGAGAAATAAAATGTTTGTTTCAGTTTATCTAAAGTATGTGATCTGATAGAACTTATAAAAAAGGAAAGATGCCATTTAGGGACAAGTCTTTTCCGTTTTGACGACAGTAAGTACATTGGTCACAAAGCATAAGATTCGAGAGCATAGACTAAAGAATATTTGTGTGACAACCAAAAGCTCCCGCCAAAAAAAGCACTGCGCAGTTGCCGAGATAGACCATCCATTACACGGACAAAAAAGTATAATGATTTGTACCCCAAAGAAAGAATAATGAGTGATAATTTTGTTGCCTTCGCTATCTTAGAAGAACCCAATGTAGTATTGGATATACATCACTAGTTAGGATATTTCCTATGTGAATATAAAGTAGTAAGTATAAGTACATACTCTAGCTTATCTCCTATGTAAATATTCTTCCACATATTCTCTTGTTGTACCTATATATATTGTACGCTACTCATTCAATAGAGTATCAAGTTATTTTAATAAAATATCAGGTATCGTATAAGTGATGTATATCCAATATGTAGGGTAAGCTTAAGATGTAAATACTTCAATCTATGAAGAGTTCAAAGAATATTCAGGACTTACTATTTTACTAAGATGCAAAGTCTTAGATCCTCTTCTATGTTGCATACACATTCCCTATACATAGGATAAACTAAGACTTCATCGATTTGCATGTACATATACCCTAAATTTGTCAGTTTTCTTCACTATAATTTCCAAACTATTCACTTTTTTGTTATGTTTTGAGGTCAAAATTACAAAGGCGAAAACTCTTTTAAAACAATGTAGTGGAGACGCCAAAAAAGAAAACTAACGAAGATATATCAAAATAATGGTTATAAGAGAAGGCAGAAAATATAAAATTACAATGCATATGTTTCTCTATAAGACTATAACAAATCAACATACATGTTATTGTCACATCCACTACTAAAGATGGAGATAATAACGATCCCATGTTTCAAAAAAAAATTGTTCTACAAATCCCTTTCCGTGGTTTCATCATATATACTCTAACTACCCCCTTAAAGAAAGAAAAAACAAGAAGAAGGAATAGGCGAAGAGTTGTAAGAATCAGAATCAAACTCTAAAAAATTCATTTCAGCATGAGCATAATATGGGGCATAACGGGAATAAGAAGAAGGATAAAGACAACGATGAAGAGAATGATGGCATAACAAGTCCATTTCCTCGAGCTCTTTTGGTATTCCCTCGCGTCTTGGAGCTGATCGGTCCCTCTTCTCACAAACGAGCTAGCCTTTGCCACATGGCTCTCTATATTGTTCAGCTGTTGCCCTTGTGCTTCTACTAAAGCCGCCATGTCCAAGAAAACTTGGTGCAGCTCAAGTAGATTCTTCTCTATCTCCTTCACTGCATCATGTCTTTCCTGGATCTCAGATATCGTGTCCATGATCTCACCTCTTCCTTGCTCTTGAATCGCTTTTTGGAGAAAATTTTCACTCTCACCGCTTGCAATCAAGTTATCAATTGTTTGCTCGTCCGCTTTTTCTCCTGTTATTGTGAAATACCTGCACCAATTCCAACAAAAGTCACAAACAGAGCAATACCTTGCGACACAAGAAAACCTAAAAAAGGAAAGACCTGCGCTCTACGGTTTCCTTATACTCATCGTTCATTCGCGCACGTAGACTCTGGAAACTATCCATCAAGTCCTTCAACTTCTTCCCGAGACCGCTAACCACAGAAGACCGAGTCCTATCAGTAGACGAACCGGGCCCACAACCCGGGACATTACGGCTATTAGCGTTGGCTTTCTCTAGGGCTTCGAGCTTCTGCTTAATGATTTTGACCCTCTTAAGGACCTGACCCACGTCAGCATCCATCTTAGCTCGTAGCTCCTTCACCTTCTTGGCATTGTGCACGGTCTGGCATTCTTCGTTGGAGTCTTGAAGCTTCTTATAAAGAGTCTCCACTCCTTTCATGTCATCCTTCACATTCTCAACGTCCTCGAAGAATTTGTCGAGGTTCATCGTTTCTTGACCTGCTTCCACATCGCTCATTTGAGCCTGGTTCCGCTTGAACGAATTTGAGAATAAGTCATTCATCTTTTCACTCTATTTTTTTATGATGTTTCCTCTGGTTTTTGTTTAGTTTATGTACAAATTCTTGTTTTTTTTAATTCAGTGGTTTTGTTCAAAAGCAATAGACAAAGACATCTTCTTTTTGAATACGAAGAAGATGCAATGATCTTTTATTATTATTTTAGTTTTATGAGTTGAAAAAAAAGAAGAAAAAGCTTAAGTTTTGTTGGGAGGTTTATTTTGTTAACGTTAGAACGAGAGTCACAAGCAGTTTTGGTAATTATCTAAAATTAGCTTAATGGCATAACTTTGTTCTCAGCTATTGTTAAAAGACGCTAATATCCCTTTAATGGGCCGAACCTAAAGCCCAATTACAAACTCTCATCTCTTTTAGTTTGAATAAAACCCTAAAACCCTAATTTAGTTTCCGCGAATCGCTTTCGTCTCCGATCCGACGAAGTATCTCGCGATGAACGATGACGGTGAGGCGGGGGCATTGGCTCCGCCGACGAGAGCTAGGCACATCGGGAAGAGAGCTCTAAAGAACAAAAGCGTCACCGTCTCTTTTGATGAGAAAGATCTCAAGTATGTTTCAATCGCGATAATCTGATTCAGAGTCACATAATCAATCTTGACATCTCTAATCGCTGTTTGTTTCGCGAAATTAGGGATTTTGTGACTGGGTTTCACAAGAGGAAGAAAAAGAGGAGAAAGGAAGCTCAGAAGCAGCAGGAGGAGTCTTTGAGGCGTAAGCGTATCGAGGCTCGTAAGAAGGTGAGGAACATGACCTTTGTTCTGAATCGTTTTGATGAAAAGTTTTGAGTTTTTATTTTGCTTAAAGTTTGTGTTTTTATTTTGCTTAAAGTTTGAGTTTTTATTTTGCTTAAAGTTTGAGTTTTTATTTTGCCTCTTGCTATTCTGAAGTATTGTATCTGAGCTTTGCAGAGGAAATTGGAACAGATGATGGTTGCTGGTAATGCTGAGGAAACTGAAGATGTAGAAGCTGAGGAGGAGGAGGATGCAGAGATTAAAGAGGCAGAGCCTGATGCTTTAACTTCTGGTAAAATTCTTCCTAATCACTTTAGTTTTGTATGTAGAATTGATTGATTGATTGGAATCGAGAAGTTGTTGTATTGAGTGTGTTTTTTTTTTTTTTTTTTTTTATTTGCTATCCTGGGCCCTGGCCATGTTCTAATGTTTGTTGTGTTTTATTTGTGGGTGAAAGGAACGACAATGTATGATACAGGGGAGCTGAAAGTTACTGTGACAACAAGCGAGATATCTCGTGAAGAGGATGAGCCTGTTCGCAGGGAAAAGACCCAATCAACTGAATCAGGTTCTACTGCCAAAGCTTCCACATCACAGCCGGCGCCTTTGAGGAAGTCCAAACCGGCTAAGCAGAACCGGAGACACAAGTCTAGCACCAAAACTATGAAGAAAAGGGATAAGAAGAAACAAGCAAGAGGGATCAAGAGTACGCGGTAGTAGTGAAAGAGGGATTTGTGTTGTTTCTTATGAAAGTTCAGTGTTTTTTGGAGCTTCTGATTATGAAAATTCTCAAGCGTTGATACGGTTGAAATTGTGTGTAACAATCAGATAATGTTTTTCTTTTAGTAACAAGAATATTTATCAATCCGATTATGTCTACAAAGCAAAGAGAAAGAAGAAGAAACAAGCAAAGAGGAAAGCTATAGAAATTTCTGTTGTGTCTTTTGATAGCGAAGCGTTTGGATCTTTCAGTATTAATATCAGAAACTATCTCTATACATTTTGGTTTGAATGGTAACCACTAACCGCTGAAGTTTGAAACAATAGGATAATGTTGAAACATGTATTAATCAAATTCGTAATGTTTCAAGAGTCTTGTCAGAAACTATCTCTATACATTTTGGTTTGAATGGTAACCACTAACCGTTGAAGGTTAACTACTGCGGTCGGAGGCTAACTGATTTAGGGGGTTAGTGGGAGAGCAACTTTTAAAGAAACGAAGAATTTAAAGATTCTATTGTTATTGGTTTAGTGATTCTTAAAGTCTTAATCAAATCTTTTGTTATTGGTGTGATGATTTTATAATTCTCATTAAATCCTTAGTTATTGGTATAATGATTTTGTAATTCATTGTAGAATCTTTAGTTATTCAAAAAGTTGAGTATTTTAAATTTTGCAATTCTATTAAACTCTTGTGTTATTGAAACAATGATTCTTTACATTTTTTTACTCATCAATCACTACTTTCAAAATACTAGAGTAATAGATGGTATTCTCAAAGTTTGGATGATAAAATTTTTTAAAAAAAATTGTCAAATAAAAAACATAGATCTTATACAAATAAAAACATAAATATATAATAACAGAAGAGATTGAACGGTGCCATTATAGCACATCTAACATGTCTTTCTCTGATCCCAAAGATATCGGGAGCTTCATTGTTAACAGATTTCAGACCGGTATCTCTTTGCAACACAGTCTACAAAGTTATCTCAAAAATTTTAGCTTCGCGACTAAAGCTTATAACAGAGCTTGCAGTACAAAGGAATCAAGCTGGTTTTGTAAAGGGTAGAAAATTAAGTGATAATGTCCTTCTAGCATCTGAATTGGTGGCAGATTTCAACAAGGATGGCAGAGTTTCGCGAGGTTGTCTGCAGGTGGACATAACAAAGGCTTTTGATAGCATTGAATGGGAGTTTATCATAAACATCCTCTTAGCCTTTGAGCTCCCACCTGTATTTATACAGTGGATCAAAACATGCATATCTACGCCTTACTACTCGGTGGCTATCAATGGAGAACTAGCTGGTTTCTTTCCGGGACAGAAAGGGCTTCGCCAAGGAGATCCCATCTCATCATCATTGTTTGTCTTGGCTATGGACATTCTTTCAAAAGAATTAGACAAAGCCGTACTGGAAGGTAGAATTGGAGCTCACCCTGCCTGCAATGACCCTCTAGTTTCTCACCTAAGCTTCACAGATGATGTTCTTATTTTCTTTGATGGTTTAGCCCCCTCGATGCGAGGCATTCTTGATGTTCTCAGGGAATTTCAGAGAAACTCAGGTTTAGCTCTAAATTTGAGAAAAACTTCTGTTTTTATTGATGGGAATAATCGTGAGGCAGCCTCTGCCCTTGCTGCTGAATTTGGTATAACTCAAGGTTCTCTTCCCGTAAAGTACCTTGGCCTTCCCCTATCTCCTACTAGGCTAAAACGAGGTGACTACCAGCCGCTGATTGACAAGATCAAATCAAGAGTTAGCTCATGGACTGCTCGTCACCTATCCGTCTGGAGTTAATACAATCTGTTCTTTACAACATTATCAGATTCTGGGCATCAGTCTTTCCACTATCTAAAGGGTGTCTTCAATTGCTTGAGCAAATTTTAAATGCCTTCCTCTGGTCCGGAGGTTCCACGTCTGCAAGGGGAGCAAAGGTTTCTTGGGCGACAGTGTGTACACCGAAGAAAAGTGGAGGATTGGGATTGAAAAGGCTTCTAGGTCTAAACAATGTCTACAGAGTGAAGCTCCTATGGAAACTTTTTGCTGGAACCGATTCACTCTGGATAGCTTGGGTAAAGCGGAACTACATTGAAGACAGGATCTTCTGGGTCTCAGATTTCTCAAATGTGGGCAGTTGGATTTGGAGAAGCTTGATGAATCTGCGCCCTATAGCGAGACCTTTTATACTTTGCCATGTTAACTCAGGCAGAACTGCATCTTTCTGGTTTGATAATTGGACCAAACATGGTGCGCTTATTGACATTACTGGACTAAATGGTCCTATGGTCTCCGGAATCCCCGCTGAAGCCAGTGTTTCCACGGCGGTTATGATGGGAGGATGGTCTTCGTCAAGAAGCAGGAGCCCAACTTTGTTATCTTTAAGGGCTTCACTACCTTCACAGCCGCCAGACACAAATTCCCCCGAAGAGGATTACTTTCTATGGAGAAACTCAGTAAATGATCCTCCATCTATGTTTTCAGCATCGAAGCTCTGGCATTCTCTACACCCGGATCCTGCTCTAGTCCCCTGGTACAAAGCAGTCTGGTTTAAAAAGAGAATCCCTAAACATGCTTTCATTACATGGCTGCTGGTCTGGGACAGAATGAAAACAAGGGACAAACTGATAGTGTGGGGAATGAACGTTCCAGCATCATGTCTACTATGTGGTCACATGAATGAATCAACTACACATCTCTTCTTCGAGTGTGACTATTCAAATGATGTGTGGAACAGATTGTTTGCAAGAAGTCGTATCCAATACCCAGCTGCTACATTGGAGGAGATAGTCCTTTGGATTACTGCTGGTCCTGCCGAAGGAAAATTCACAGAAGTCATCAAGCTCATATTTCAAGCAGCAATTTACTATATTTGGAAAGAGAGAAACTCAAGGCTGCATTCCGGGATCTCTAGACCGACATCGATACTTGTGAAGGACATATTTCTGCAGTTAAGAGCAAAGCTTTACTCGTTGGACAGAGCGGATCAACTTTGTAGAACACCATCTCACCAATCTGCGGAAACCATTTCATACTTGTGGGTTTGGTTTGACAGATTTCAAGTGTGACAAAGGAATCAAGCTTCAAGAGGCATTAGTACATCATTTTCTAAATCTTGCTTCACAGAGTTTCATATTTAAATGTTTCCAAATTTCCGGTTGTTATTTTATATTTCGTACTTGGGATGTAAAAACTCTTATAATTAATTTAGAAATGGTATCTTCAGGTTAAAAAAAAAAAAAACATGTCTTTCAAAAATTTAATACCATAGAAAATTTAAAATAACAAAACCCAGATTTTTCATATACATATAACATGTTTTTTAAAGATTTAATACCATAGAATTTGATATATTATATATATTTATATACCTCATTGTTAACGTTCAATATATTTTCAACACATAGTTCACATATTATATGAAATTTTTTCTAGAAGAATATTCTTATATAAATATTTTACATAAATAATAACAAAAATTAATGTAATTATGAATCCATGACAATCTATGAAAGTTGTATGAATTCTTTAAATATGGATGCACTTGTTTGTTAAATTCCATGAAAACTTTCCAATTCTTCAAAAATCTATTAAACTTTTCAAATCCATAAACTCTTCATGAGTCAGCCTCCCAATGACTTATTAGGCATCACAAGTTGCAGTGTTTATAACAAATCTGTATAAAAACTCAAGGAGTGTAACATTTTATGTTACATTTTAAGTTGTTTTTGTTTGTTTTTTTGTTTGTGTTATTCATTTTTGGGTGTAATGTTTGTATTATTCATATAGAACTGTTAAACATTATTCAAAGAGCTCGTTATTAAAAAAAAAACATTAATCAAAGAGCTCCTTGACCTCGACCTAATTATAGCAGAGCAAAGGACAGGAGAGATCTTTTAAACCCCGTCAGGTCAGCTTTCCGTGAATCACGGTCCAATATATGCCACCTTTGAGAATTGAAACTTGACCTTGGCCACTTCTTAAGGAAATAAACATTATGAAATTTGTTTCATCCTTTCACAAAAAATTGAAATTGTCTGATCCAATAATTATTGCTGAGAAAACGCCTTTGATTTATCATTTATCTAAAGTTGTAGATCTTTTATTCATTTAATCCGTAGTGTGATAGAGTCCAAAATGGAGCATTTTAGTAACAAAAATCCACAAAATCACAACCACTTTCGTTATTTTGTTTCCCATGCATATTCAGAATATCGATTATTACTTTTGTTTTGAATTTGGATTTAGAACAAAATAGAGTAATTCTTGGGTTCACCCCCTAGGGTGAACCTATAGGTTCACCAACCAATAGTATTTGAGTATTTGATATTTGATATCTTTTAAAAAAGGAAACAACATTAAATTTCCAAATAAGATTATCTTTTTAAAATAAAACAATAAAAATACATAAAAATAGTTACAAAAAATAAATAAATAAATATTTTTAAGTCTTCAGCAAAATACTAAACCCTATACCCTAAATCTTAAACCCTAAACCTTAAATTTTGGATAAACTCTAAACGTTTGAAAATCCTAAACCCTAAATCATACATTAAAAACTAAATTTTAATAACACTAAACCCTAAATTCTAATCACTAAACCCTAAACCCTTGGGTAAAACCTAAACCTTTGGGTAAACCCTGAACCCTTGGATAAATCATAATCTCTAGAGTTTAATTTTAAATATTTTTGATTTACAGTTTATGATTTATGATGATTTATCCAAGGGTTCAGGGTTTACCCAAGGGTTTAGGGTTTAGTGATTAGGATTTAGGGTTTAGTGTTATTAAAATTTAGTTTTTAATGTATGATTTAGGGTTTAGGATTTTCAAACGTTTAGAGTTTATCCAAAGTTTAAGGTTTAGGGTTTAGGGTTTAAGATTTAGGATATAGGGTTTAGTATTTTGCTGAAAACTTAAAAATATTTATTTATTTATTTTTTGTAACTATTTTTATGTATTTTTATTGTTTTATTTTAAAAAGATAATCTTATTTGGAAATTTAATGTTGTTTCCTTTTTTAAAAGATATCAAATATCAAATACTCAAACACTATTGGTTGGTGAACCTAGAGGTTCACCCTAGGGGGTGAACCCAAGAATTACTCAACAAAATACTATTAGCAATTAATTGTATATAGTATATACTGAAGTTAAAATCCATGCATGCCTGTATTTATTTAGCGTAATCTTATTTTAAGAAAAAATATGTTATAGTATGGACCAAGAAAATGAAAGTATGGACCAGGAATAAAATTGAAACGTTGAATCAAATTTGTGGTTGTCACTTGTGATCAGTAACGTAAGTGGTATACGGGGCCAGCCTGCAGTTTATATGTGTAAGTGTGTAACCCTAACAAAAACGTCTAAACGGATGTGTCTTAGCTTGTATCACACAATTATATATCTTGAATATTACTAAATGGCTACACACACCAAGAAAAAGAAAGATAAAGCCACACAAGAGGCATACATACTATATCACGTCTCGTTGGCTCGTTGCAAATGGATGTCGCATCGGGAGTGAGACCTAAGGGGAAGCAAATTAAATACAAGGCCATTTTAAGTTCGTTACCAACAAAAAGAAGTCATGAGGGGAAGACTTGGAGAACTACTGTGTTTAGTTTATTTTCGCATTACAACATTTTAATTTAGAGATTGCAGAATTGACACGTTTGACATCTCTAACTTTTATCCACTAGCTGCACGTACGCAAACAAAATAAGTACAAAGGATGTCACCTAACTTGTCCCATGGCCTTATTCAATCCCATCCGTCCATCTTCCTTTTCTTTAGATCCAACGGTATTTTATAAAACAATAGCCTAAGCTTCCCATGAACCCCATGCACCTATATATAACATCAAAAGTCTATACATGGAGAGAAACACACAAATAGGAAAATGGCTTCGCCAATGAGTACGATTAAGGTGGCGGTTGTCTCAACCGTAATCACCGCTATGTCTCTGTTTGTAATGTCTTGTGTTCCTACCGCACTAGATCTCTCCTCATCTCGGTTCCCAATCCTTTGGAGTTCATTTCTCTCGTGGCTGAAACCACCTTACCTCTTCGTCATCATCAATGTTATAATCATTACAACGATTGTAACTTCTTCCAAGTACTTCCAGAGCACCGGTGTCAACCAAGATTGTGAGGTGAAGGACGTTGATATGGATGGTCATTTCGTGGCCATATTTCCACCGCCGATCGTCGTCACGGATGTGGATAGATCGGAGGTTGTATGTGAAGAGAAGGAGGAGGAGGAGATTACAGGACTTAACAACGGTGGAGATGAGCTTGTGATGTTGACATGGAAGTTGAATAAAGTGCCTACGACGATAACGGACGAGTCAGAAACTAAGAAGGCGCTGGTTTCGGCAAGATTCAGCCACCGTAAACCGGTCAAAGTGACTTCAAAAGGTAACAACAGGAAGAAGGCGTCTAGGGTGGCGAAACCAAAGTGGCACGAGAACACGTGGAAGATGATGGTAACGGAGGAACTTGAGTCAACGCCGTTGACTCATCATTCCTGGAGCCCTGAGACGCTCAGACTTGGCGCCGGGGAGTCACAACCTGTCTTGAGGGAATCGGAGACTTTCAGGGACATTACTAATAATTATCCAATATCTCCCACGGTGACGGAGATGTCGCCGAGTCTGGAGGAGCTGAATCAAAAATTCGAAGCTTTTATAAAGAAAGGTAAGGAGGAGATGCTGGATTCCCTGAGATTAGACAAAGATGTGGATTCACAAGCCAGGCTTATTAGCTTTTGAATCTCGTATACACAGCAAAAACTCAACACAATAAGATATTAGAATAATAACTTAAAAAAAACTGAATATAACAATGGGTATTGGTATTGTAAATTTGTAATACAATATAGTTGGTATTGTAATAATGCACATAGCAGTGATGGATAAGCTTCAATAATAGAGAAATCTAAAACCCTAAATGGTAACACCAGATGTATCCTGTTGAGACTCTAGAATCAGTGAATCCAACTTGATTTCATGAACCTTTGTTGTTAGATCCGGAGCTGGGCCAAAGCCCATAATTAATTATATCACACATGTATATGATAAAAACATGTCGTATGATCACGTGACATGGGTTGTTTAATAACGACGACTAACAGATATTTTTTTCTCGAACTCTCGATAGTCGAAGGAAAAGAGTTTTGTTGACTATTAACGCCGTGACATATAACGGCCAGATGACAGAACGTTATACAAACTCAGCGACTCACTTTCACCAACAGACATCACAGGGCAGTTGAAACGATGTCGTTTTCTGCCCGCTCTGGATTTCAACGAAGTTCCATTTGCCTAATGTTTCTATTTCTATGTCGGTATAATAAGCAAATAAAATATGCTCACATTGTTTTCTTTTCCGAAACTTCCTCACATCGTCTCTTGTGTGCACAAAATGAAGTAATGAACTCCGGCACATGTACTTGTGACCAAAGTCAAAAATAGCTTTATTGAAAATTCTTATCACATTCGTCACTTAACTACGCAACAGGTACATTATTAATTCTTCGAACAACAAGCTATTGGTTGTACGTTATAACCCAGTATATAGTTGTTTTTTTGGTATACAACTATTTTAAAGTATTAAATCTCTTACTACAAATGAATAAAATCAAAAATTCATGCACATCTAGACGAACTAATGGTTTAATATATATATAGTTTTCCAAAGTGACAATGGCGATAGGATTTAACCAAACCTACTGTCACGTTTAGATATTTCTGAATTTAATTCATAAATTCAAATAGAATCCGAAAGAAACAACTATATCAAACAAAGATTTAAGATAATTTGGAGCTGTTGAGTGTATAATAAAGAAACAAAAACATCATCTACTCACTAATTAACAAGTTTTAGCATTTTTGGGATATCATCTTCCATGACCGATCACAATATTAATTCTAACAACGAAGCTAATTCTTGATCAAACTCGTTACACCGTATAAAATATCTTAATGAGGTATCATCCGAGCTTACATCTTTTTCATAAGACGTTTGTAAATCGAACAAATCAACTTTCACACTATATTTTGTGGAAAATGAAATAAATTTTAAAGTGATTCTCTAGATATATGTATATATATATATATATGTGTGTGTGGTTTTGAGGAAGCATGATTTTATTTTCGTCATCGATCTATGCTAAATATTTTGCTACACATATTGGTCGGCAAAGAAAACAGAACATTAAAAAAAACTTAATATTAAGAGTGGATTAGATAGCACTCGAGACGAGTCGTGGTCAAATATACAACAGTTGGAAAATTGACCTCCATATGGCCCGTTCATGCTGCTTAGCTCTTAAGATATTGTCAAAAGGAATAAATCTCTTTAAGATATTTTTCCTTTTCATTATAAGTATTTCTCTCTTTTATTCGTAGATACATATTTCTGTTTTTAGTATGCACCACATCTGGATCCATATCTCATCAGTCATTTCATTTACAATCTATGCAGCAAACAAATTAACGTACGTAAACACAAACATGCATGTAGATAATTAATGATGGACACTATACGGGAATTTGTGATATTAACAATTTAGAAAGTAGCAGAATCAAAGGGTTTGGCTTTCAAAGAAGTTTGTATCTAAGCTTCATCGGTGGGCACTTGAGTGTCAAAAGATCCGTTTTGGCTTAAGCAAAACTCGATTTATCTAAAGTCTTCTCTCGAGGCTGCTTTCTTGCTTTCAATGCAAAAAAATGACAGATGATCATGTGGTGTAAGGGTGTTTTGAGTCTCTTAATATCTTTAGTGGGTTTTCTACCTTTCGGGATAATATCAGAACGAATATATGTAATGATTTCGTTATGAAATCTTTTATTTTTGTCCAGTAACTTTAGTACTCCTCCATATCTTAATCTAATCAAGACATCCAGTGACATATTAGCTAAGTCAGATGGTTTAGAAAATAAGAGATATGTTCGCTTAATGATATTATGAATCAAGTTGTCTTGTGGTAGGTAAAAATAACTAATAATATGTTTACGACGATTTAATTTAAAACGATTTGCTATTGGAAAATCTTAGACTTTGGTTAACCCATGTTAACTTAGCTTCGGATAAGAGACGATTTTTAGTTTTTTTTTAGATTTTAACTAAAAAAAACTAAGAACCATCTATTAAATAAGAGATTAAAAGTCGTCTTTTAGTCAAAAAGTGTTAAAAACAAAAAACAAAAAAAATGTCAAATCATAAGTTAAAAACCCCGGCTAAGAGACTGAAGTTAATCATGTCCTTAGTATTAACTAGTAATTGATTTTTAGGTACTCTCCGGTCTCTACTTTAAATATCATCAAGTGACCTAGTAAACCAGTTTAGCAAAATCATTTTTAAGAGATAAGAATACATGCATATATCATGAATAAGTTGTCTTGTGATGGGAATTATATTAACTAGTAATGATTAATAATACTATATAATTTGTTGACAAAAAAATGATTTACAATTTAAGTTTAAATTAAAGAAATGAGTGGCATTTATATAAAATCATAGTATTAACTTTTTTTGTCAGCTAATCATAGTACTATTAACTGAAAAACGCATTCACTACTTTAAAGGAATGATTAATGTAAATCTCTTACGGAGAGTCTCTTATCGAAAATTAGAGACGTCTCTTAATTTTATTTTATTTTAAGTTAAGACGTGTTTCTTAGGGGGGTTATTGGGAGTGAAATTTTGAAAGAATTTTAAAATTTAGAGATTTCATTGTTATTGGTTAATGAATTCTTAAAATCTTATTAGAATCCTTTGTTATTGGTTTGTGGACTTTTAAATTCTATGGAAATCCTATGTTATTCAAAAAGTTTAGTTTTTATTGACTTTGTAATTCTATTAAACTCTTTTGTTATTGGGACATAAATTCTCTCTAGTTTTACTCATAACACACAACTTTACAAATATCACATATAGTCATAGGATTCTCAAAATCTATGTACCAAAACACACAAAAACACAAATACATAAACACAACAAGATTTTTTACATTTTTATTGTCAAGTCAAAGATAATTGTAAAAAGAAAACTAAAGATAGAAGAAATTATTAAAAATAACAATTTTAAAAAAAATCATTCATGAAATATAACTATTTGATATTAAAATAAAATCATGAGAAAATTCATAGGTTGATCTTAAAAACTTTAAAACAAAAATCAAACAAGACAAATCAAAATGTCAAAATATTAAAAAACCAAAATTTTTATCTAATTTTCAAATAGTTCTCTTTTATGAAAGAATTTAAAAAAAAAATAATAATAGAAAGATAAGTTTCGAAAGAAAAGTATATATGAAAATCTATTATAATTAATGACAATTTATACAATACATTGGGTAAAAATTCATCAAATCTACTTAACTTTTAAAAATCTATTAACTCTTGAATTTTCAAACTTCACACAAATTCTATTTTCAATAGGCCTTCCTTAGTTTTTTTAGTTAAAAGCTAAAAGATCCTACTTAAAAAAACACGCATTAATCAATCATGGTCTAAGCCACTACTATCTATAAAAAAAGTGGTTTTACTTTGACAACGCAAAAATGTATTACTCGTTTATCCACACATAAAGTGACACAATATCGTTTGAATCCTTATTAAGAGACCAATATTATATATTTATATATTAGATAAATTAAAACTTCTTACATATATGCACGGCCAGTGAATGTGAATCATCAATAATTCAGAAGAATATATAACTTCTATGTAGTAACAAAGTGACTTTTTTTTTAACAAAGCGACTTTTAAATTCGCTTTATACATGTTTAAATTTTTGTCGACCACTACATATTCAATTATTTCGTTTGTTTTCCAATGAAAATAAAAGAAGGCCATATAAGGCAAAAAAGACGTGGCCGTAGCGTGGGTAAATACTGGAAACGAAATATACGAATATACACTCATACTAGGTTTGACTAATAAGAGAAAAAAAATTATTAATGTCGGCGACTAATAAGAGAATATCAACGTAAAAAAGAAGAGAATATTTATTTTATTTTATAATATACTAGCTAGGAGATATGAGTGGTGGACACGTGAAGTTTTGTTAACGTTTCAATAAGACGGAACCAATAAAAAATAGTTATTTCCTGCTCGTGTTATGTTGTGTAAGGGGATGCGCCTACTATCTGATACGATCGTGACCGTTCATATAGTTAATCTTAAATCTAACGGTGTAAATCAGCTATCCCACTAGTCCCCTCTCTCTATATAAACGATAGAACAACACAGCCAAAGAGCCTGACAACTACTAAACACCATTCGATAAACCCGAAGAGAGAGAGAGGGAGATAAAGAAGGAGAAAAAGACTAGATCGGGAAAAAATGGCGTCATGGATTAAACCGGTGCTAATCTCTACGGGAGTTGTTGCTGTAGCTATGCAACTAAAAATCATCGTCCCTGTTGTGGCACTAGACTTCTCTCGAGCTCCCATCCTTTTCAGTTCCTTTCTCTCGTGGCTGAAACCACCATACCTCTACGTCATCACCAACGTCATCATCGTCATGATCGGATTTTCATCCATGTACTACCGGATCATCACAAACCCCGACGGCAAAGACCACGAGGGTTCATACAGCGGCGACCATAAGTTTCATAATCATGAGCAGAACGTCCACCGAGCTCAACCACGGCGGTCGGAGACGGCGAAGCATGAAGACTTCAGTTTCGTAGCCGAAACTCAGCCGTCAAAGAAGGAAAATGAGACCCCGAAGGTGGTTACGGAGAAGCTAGCCGAACCGGCGGCAAAAGTAGAGGAGGAGAAGAAGTGTTTAGTGGTTGTGGCCAAACCGGAAAATCTGACTCCGGTTGAGAAGCCTCTTGTTTCGGCTAGGATCGGTCAACGCAAAATGGTCAAGACCACCACAGCAGGTAACTAAGTTAATACTATTATACAATAAACATTAACAAGTTGGACAAAGAAGGTGACGTACGTCACAAGTTAGATGTTCTAGTTGAAAACGAAACCTAAATACTATTTTACTAAGACGCTGCTTTGGTAATTTTTTTCCAGAACGAAACTCTTTGAAAGCGTTGAGAGTGGCGAAGCCAAAGCGGCAAGAGACTCTTGAGAATACGTGGAAGATGATAACGGAAGGGAAACCGTTGACTAGCTATTACCGGAGACCAGACACGTTCGGACTTGGCGTAGAAGATTCCAACAAGACGAAACCATTCGGTTTGAAGAAGGCGGAGACGCTTACTGATCGAACTAAGTACTACCTGTCACCGGCCGTGTCACGGAGTCGAAATGAGCTGAATGTAAGAGCTGAGGCGTTTATAAAAAAGTGCAACGACGAAAGGTTCGAGTCGATGAGACAGGACACAGAAGTGACTCGTCGTGGTCTTTCGTTTTAGTTATGGTGTTTGTTTTTGTTTTGTCTATTCAAATTTCAATTTCATTTTCTTAGACGCTAATAACAAAAAGGAAATGGCAAATGTGGAAAGTCATGGATAAACAAAGCACCTTGATTGGCTTAGTTTGGTTTAGTTGTTATATCGCATTTTTCATTCACGAATGTACAGGCAAGGCATCAAATAGATATTTTTCCTCGTTAAAAGATTGTTTTGTGTCCAAGTAGTTACTCATAAACACACAAACAAGATATTAGACATTATTAACATTAAAATATTTTCCCCCAGGAAATAAAACTTTGAAAATTATCATTAGCGAATGTATAGTGTACAGAAAGTCAAGCTTATACAATAATAACAAAAACAAGATAGAGATTTGACATCTGATGTGATGTAGATATTTTTCCCTTCTGTAACAGATATTTTGAGAGAGGTTTCTGTTTTCTTGTGTTTTGTCATTATCAGGCGATAGGGAGAACGTGATTCACGGCAAGACTCATGAAAGATTGTTTAAGACTAATGTTTAAGAAATCGCCAAGCTATAGTTAGATAAAAGTATATATGAAATTATTGCAGTTAGATAATATATATGAAATTATTGACTGAAAAGTAGTTTTTTTTAACACAACTTAATTTCATTAAACTTTTAACATGCTTGATTACAACGATTATAGGGAATAATACATTCTCTTTGATTGAAAACATAAACTACAACAGTATATAAAATAAATGAGATAATTCTTCAATCAAACATGACAGTGGAGACGGAGCTTGAATGCGTCGAGATAGCCTTAACAACGAATCAGATAGTATAGAAATAGTCACATATAGTGATGTTGACCCTCATAGACGAGGAACCTGAAACTGAAGCTCGACATCGAGTTCAGACTTCAGATAATCATCTCCTTTCATAGAAAAGAGGTATGTAGAGACCAATCCGGTGAACTCACCGGTAAACTATTCTTCTAGTTTTCTTGAAAAAAAGATATGACATTATACACAAACTAAAGATCCCGGTGAATCCACCAGAAATCCTTTGCATTGTTATCACGTGGATCAAATCATCAAACACCCATGGACACGAGCTTAAGATTTGGTGGGCTGACTATATAAACGGTAACTTCATAATTCTTAAAAGGCCAGGCCCATAATATTAACCTTCTCGGCTTTGAGATGAACGGCCATCTGATCAAAAAATTTGGAAGCTTACGGTTTGAAATCTGAACTCAAATTGAATAAACACAAATACACAATCTATTTTTTTTTTTTTTTGAACTTTGCTGCTGTAAAAACAAAACAAAACAAAAAGGTCAAAGAGCTGAAGAATGTAAAAGTTACACATCACAACCAATAGCTTCAGGAGGGATCATGAGTTCAAATCGCAGCTCTCATGGCTCCTCTTGCAGCATCCCTTTTCATCTCATCTGCTTTCCCGCTCCCTCGGAAGTACATGTATACTTGCTGCACATGTAAAATTGCCACATTTCAAATGTTAAGAGAGTCTTCTACCTCTGAAAACTATACTGATGCAGAGACTATCTCTTTTCGGTTCTAAAAGACAAGGAAAGAGACCTGAATAACCCAGATGCTGACCACTGATTCAAGGCAGAAAAACGCAAACCCGATGAAGTAGAAGATCTGTCACAGGCAAAACAAGAATTCAATGATCAATGAGAATATAAGCGGTTCATAAGACAAAAGTTGACACAATCCAAGAGCTCATAAGGGATACAAAAAGAGAAAAAGAGCTTACTCCGACCAGTGCCTGACTGCTCAACATATCTAGCGCAGGTAATATGCCCCTGTGAATTCGAGGATCAATCAAAATAGAGTAACTAATAACAAGCTTGATATGCAAGTATTAACCGATTGAACTCTAGATGTCTTTAAGCTTTTTAGAAGAAACTTACGCAAGTGACTTTCCTTTGAAGACAATAGGAGGAGCAACTGCAGCAAAGACGCAGAAAACTATGTGGAGCTGTGTCACAGAAAGGATTGTGTCAGATTGGAATTCTAACTGACTCACTCAGGTAAAAGATATAACCATTATTAGCTAGGGGCTCACCATGTAGAACAAGAAGAACCATCCAAAGCTCAATGCGCTATCATTTCTGCAGGAATCCAACACAAAATAAACACACTGAATCAGAGAATATGCAAAAGAAAAAAATATACTGTCAACACTTTTCCTCCATTAGTACACAATTGCATTTTTTAGTGACAAGGTATGAGAAGTAAGAACCTGAAGGCACGGTAGAGAGGCCGATACCATAACACATAGCCTCCTGGGACACCCGAAATGAAGTAAATAAGAGCAAGAAGCCAAATCGTTACTCCTGAACAAAAGAAAAAAAAACAAACTCGAGGTTGTAAGACATGCGAATGGTCAGCGGAAAAAAAAAGAAAATAAGACATAGTGTAAGAGAACAAGAAGAGACCTTCTCCTTTGATCCAAGCTGTAGTAACGGCGATGACGTTCCAGAAAAGTGCAAGAACCAACCCTGTCGGACATGGAGACACACGAGTAATGTTCTGACTCAAACCTATATAGGTGAAATTAACATAGGAATGTCCATAAGACTATATTGACGTACCCAAGTATGTTGAGAAAGCAATATACTGTAGCCTTTGGAGACGAATAGGAATCTCATTTGCAATGTCATGGTGGATAAGAGGGAACAAGGGCGGCCAGTTTTTCACCTCGATAACAATTCCAGCTAGAAATAAAAGGTAAAAAAATATAAAGAGAGCAGACTAGAGAAGAGATATTTTCAGGTTAAAACCATAAAAGGCATTGTATGTACCTCGTGCAGCAGCATCCTCTTTCCGTTTGAGATCCTACACAACCGAAAACAAAACTAAGTCATCTACTGAAAATGGACGGTTATACAGGAACACCCACATCAGCAATATCAATGTTCTTCAGGATGGTGTTTGTTTGTTACCTGCTCACGTCGTTTAAGCTCAGCTTCTTTGGCTTGGAGCTCCTTCTCTTTCTTCTTCAGATCCTGTATTAAAACAAGGAAGTGTCATTAAAACTAATCGCAAAACGTATGATACCTACTCCGACTTCAACAACCGAACCTGTGCACCAGACCCTGGTCTGTCAAGAGGAACGTCAACGGTGCGACCATAGCCAAAACCAGCAGGTTCCGGAGGCAAAGGCGATAGTCTGGAACTCGAAGCAGCTGGTACACTCCCGGGATTCTAATAAAGCATACAAATTTAACAATCATCATCAGTCTTGCACCACCACTACCTTCTTCAGAATCAAAGAAGAGCTCCATGGGACAGTGATACCAAAAGAAAAACAACAAAAGAGACGAAATCAAGAACACTAAACCCATCTGATTAGCCACAATATGTTTCGTCAGCAATAGAGAAAAGTTACAAAATTTTAAACAAATTTGGATTTATATTCTCACAAAATGGCTATTCTGTTACAGATTCCATAACAAAGCGGAGTAATCAACACAAGACACAAACTTTAAGTAAGACTGATGAGAATGGACAAAACCCAATTCGAAAGAAGCAAACTTTTTAAAGGGAAAATAACACATTTTGATCCAATCAAAAGAGTGAAGAAAGGAAGGCTTACAGCAAAAGGATTGACTTCGTCTCCTTCGTCGAAGGGGTTCCGATCGTAACGACCTGCCATCCCTTACCAAACGCTTATCGACGAACACTTTGATCTGAGAGATCTCTCTTTCTCTTCTTCACAAGGAGGCCTCAAGATTACAACTTTAAAACAGAAGTAAAAGGAAATTGAGAATTTCACCAAATTGATATTACATCCCATATATACCGATTCTCCTCCTTATTTTACTTTATTATTTACTTTATTTTAATAACTGTTTGGAATTATATTGTTTTTATTAATATTTGTGATAATTACTTTTGTCAGCATTATCTTATTTTTATATTCATTCTTTACGTTTCAGTTTAATTATCGTTGTATAACAAAATTTTTGTTTCAAAATAAATGTCGTTTTCTAATTTTAACGTTAAATTTATTGATTTAATATTTTAATATATTTATTTATTGATTGAAATATGGAGGTTTAATATTTTATTCTATCTTTTTATTAGTTGAAATGTGATAATGTATTGGTATTAATAGTGATGTTTTTATTTTAGAAATATATTAAATTAAATATTTTTTAATATGTATGTCTAAACCTAAAACTACAATTGACATGAAAGAGTATATATTAAAATTAAACACGAAAGACATAGAGAACAGATGAAGACAAATTAACCAATTTTAATTTGTAAACCATTTTCATTTTAGATTTATCTCTTTTGGATTTCCCCAATTCTTAAAGTAAAATATTTGGGATGTTAAACAAGGTTATAAACTTATTTTCTTCCTAAATAACTGAGTTAAATAATATAAAACTAATTACAAAAACTAAGCAAATCTCTCGTGTAAAAAAAATCCTTGTTTATGCTACTCTTATGCGTTATGCTGTTGATGTCTCTTGACTTCTCTTATGCTTCACCCTGTGAGTGTTACCACGCTTTAGTCTTCTGTTACTAATGCTGTTACTCTTCTGCTTCTTCTTCGAGCTCGATGAAAATGGATCGATCCAGTTCTTGTCTTCTTCCACCGCTTTTTTCCATCGTTCTTCAAACCTTTGAAGCTCCCATGTCGACTGCCTCCTTATCTACTTGTTTCATCACACACTACGTTGCTAAGTTTTTTTTAGCTTCTATAACGATAAACCAAAGAAGATAGTTGTATAGATATTTACTCACCGAGGTTCTTGAATCAAATGTTGTATGGCCATGTCTCTGTGAAAATATGATGAAAAAGAATCATAAAGGTGTTAGTTAGCTTTTCTCTGGTTGGATGCCAAAAAGTGTGGAGAGTGTTTTGATGTCAATAAAACTTACGTTAGTCCTAACGTCACGAGTTCTGGTCTGCAGGTATTAGAGAAACAAACGAGTTATATAACGTAAAGCGTTCGTTCATCGAGATCAAAACGAGTTCGGATTTAGAAAAGATCATACCTTCTTATCAGAAGGTACACTCTCACCCAAAGTTTGAATGCCTTGATGAAAGATGTACTCTCTATCCACGATCCCTACCTTCATTTTCCTGTCTCCCTAAAACACGTTCAAACCATTCTCATAAATGTGAGACAATCAAACGAAAAGTTGCTGAACCATAATGTTTTTAGACTATTTCAAGGTTTCAAAAAGGACTAAGATGTTCATTTCAGAAAGATAATAAATTAGAGCAATATTTTGAAAGAGAAGTGGGATCACCTGTGCACAATACCCAAGTTTCATATCCATTCCCCATCCATGAACCAAGTCATTCTAAAAAAGCCAAAACAAAAATGACCTCAAGTAAAAAAGTTGAAGGGAGCAGTTAACTTTCTATAGATAAATAACGGCAAGTGAAAAATATTTTACCTGTATAAGATTCCAAGTGCAAAACCAAGCAGCTCTTGAAAACACAGGAGCCATTCCTTCAACAAATCTACAAAACAGCAAAAAGAAAGTGTTATCATTTAAATATATATATATACTCAACAATTCACAGAAATTATTCTGTCGCCTACTAAGCCATTACCCTGTGCAAGGAGGATCTTCACTAGTATTAGAACATTTCTTAGTGCCTCTATTGATGTAAACTCTCCTGTGTTCATGACATCATGTTGTACATTAAGTGCCAAACACTTTGAAAACAAACAAAGAGAAAAACTCTCTCCTATTGAAGTATATTTGAACCTATGAAATTTCTTTGTTCTGGAACGGAGTGTGATCTTGTGGTGGATTTCAGTCGAGTTGCGGTCCAAAGCCGGTTGAGATATCTCCAGTCCCTCTGCTTTAACTATCTTCAAATACCTTCAGAAAAATGATTGGTGTCACACTCGATCTTCATAAATCTCACTATAAGATTTTCAAAATGAAACTGAAATTTACCTCTCTGGTGTGAAGTTCTCAACTCCAAGATCCTCATCCCAAAGAAAAACATAATCATAAATGGATACAACGTCCGGATGGAGAAATCGTTTTGCAAACCACCTGAAAATCAAGAAAAAGAAACATATAATAAACCAATGTTACACAAGTGAAACATATAAACAAAACATTGTCTCAATGTTATGCATTGGAAAAGAAAAGATAAGTACCATTTCGTCTGGTTCTGTGCAACTATATGAATGGCCTTTGAACTCCACTCAAGATCCCACCATTTATCCATATTTCCATCGTAATGGAAAAGAACAACAGTGAAATTCGCTGGACGAAACTGAGAAGACACAAAAAAAACTTTACATATGAAACCTAATAGTTCTTCAATGCCTAGGATTAACTTAGGATCAACTCAGAAAAACATATATAATACCTTCTTTACCATGGCATCGACATTACCCTTTTGCTTAATGCCTACGGGTACGGCCAACAAGTTACGGTTAGTCATTTCAACACCCTGTGTTTTAACAATCACGATACACATCAGAAAATCCTCTAGCCGGAGAGAGATTCGATTATATTTGTCATAATTCTTGATGCAGAAGCACTAACCTTTGCCCTTAAACTATTGCTAGACCAGAGAGGCTTTAGTTCAAGGTCCGATCTAGGCTGTAAGATACCACGCGGCAAGCCTTTTAGTTTCTCATCGACTGGTTCAGATTCCTTGATACAGTCCAGGAGTGAACTTTACATTAAACTGTTTACAAATGAAGACGATATAAGATAATAGTGCAGAGTACCAAAATGTTACCACTGCCATGTCAAAGGGATAATCTGCTTCCTCTAGCTGAAAGGTACAAGTAATAAAAGGAGTTTACTAATCAAACCAACACATCCAAAGAGATCAAAATGATAGAATTTTGGTTCCAAGATTACCTCAGTCTCTTCGAATTGAATATTAGTGGTCTTATACCAAAAGATCAAAAGTGCTGTACACATGAGAAGCAAAAAAGGTTTTACTCTCCACCCGGATTTACCCTGCAAGACTCAGAAACGTTTTACCATGAGATTCCGAGCTAGTAGTCCAAAACGGTATAATAATAATAACTCGAATATAATTGAGGTTCTACTAACTAGACCAAGCCTACCACATCTTGAGGATTGTTTCTTCTCTTGACAAATGACTTCAATGATTTGATCGACTTCATAGCCGGCAAACCATGTTCCATAATCTATATTTGCTACACAATCATAATTAGAAATTAAAAAAAAACAATTCAACGCAAGAAGTTACAAATCGTACAAGAAGCAGAAAACTCTCACCTGCTTTTGTGTTCTCCCAAGAACAGAGAACAAGAACACTTTAAACCAGACCTCACTCACTGAATCTCAGTTTAATAGGCTGTGAATTCAAGACCAATGCATGTCGCTCGTATGATCAGTCTGAATTATCCAGAAGAAGAGACAAAATAGTCACGCTAAACAAAGCACAAACGAGAGTAGCAACAGAGGAAACTGAAATCAGACGCTCTAGATACAGCTAATGCACAACACAATATTTTCAATAAAAATGAAATTTTAGAATCCCCTGCATATATTATATATATATAAGCAACTAGAAAAATATAAAAGTTTCCAGAAAAAGAGCAATAAAAAATTGAAGCGGCAAGTTTTGTAACAGCAACAGAAAGATGGCGTTCTTCGGGTTTTACTATCTGGGGCCCCATGTTTTTTTAAAAGGAACGAAATTTAAAAAAATTTAGGGATGAGTTTACTAATTGTATAGATCTAACGAAGAGTAATAATTACTGTTTGTTGTTCATATAACGTTAATATATAAAAAGCTCTCATTGATTTGCAAAACTTATAGACAAGGAGAGAAGAAACACACACACATAATAAGAAATCATTCAAATTCCTCTGTTTACAAAAAGACAGAGAATGGAATCGACAATGGTCAATGATGAAATTTAATGGCTGTGTGTGTTTGATTTATAAATTTTAGGATCTTAAAAGCGACAATAATTATCAAAGACGACCACCAAAGAAAATAAATTCACGGAACATAAATAGAAAATCAGGTATCAGACGAAGAAGACCTTTGAGAAAAGTCTGAAGCATGCAGAATCACTTTGACGAGAGAAGACAAGAGCCAGCTAGAGAGAGAGAGAGAACACAAGAGAAGAAGAGTTTGTTTGCTTTTGCATGAAAGAGAAACAAGAAAAAAAACTGGGGAACTTTTATAGGTCACGATAAATTTAGTATTATCGATCAGACTGAACGAGACGAAAACGAAACCTATCTAACAAAAAATAATAATATCAAATTAAGACAATTTTAAAAAGAATAAAAGTATCGCGACTCGTGTCCTACCCCGTGTTAATCTTACTTACTTGGTTGACAAATATATACAATTTTTGTTTTATTTTTAAATCGTACTTTGAAACTTGGATTCTGCTATACCGTTTACGATAGTATTCTAATAGTATAAAAAAAAGTAAAGAAAAGAAAATTCCATGTTTTGCGTTCTTTTACAATAACTTCATTGAGACCGGAGTTTTATGTAGTTCACTCCTTACGCCACTCCGGAACCCAATAAGTTTCATTTTCTTCTCTGTTCTTCTTCTTCTTGATTCGTGCAACTAATGTGGCTTATAACGAATCCGGTTTTTTAGCTCTATGTTTTTGGTTTTCCAATTGTTTTTTTTTTTCATCTTTGAATATCAACATGATTGAACCAAACTAAAGTGAATTGGTGCATGCAAAAATGTAGTATTCCAAACTTTTTTCTCTCTTCTTAAAAAAGCTTATGTAGATATACTATATTCAAATGGTTTAAATATATTTACACGATTGTTTTATACTTAACCACATGATTTTATTTTACCTAGTAAGTAGCATTAGCCAATGGAATTATCATCTAAGTAATGCTACAGGAACTAAAAGTCTAAAGAGTAAAAAGTTCGAAGAAATCCCGAAACGGCAGAAGCGGTAAAACGTTTTCAATTACCAAGTCGGTGAGAGTTTAGAAGTTTCAGTTTTAGTTAGCTAAAATATACTAGAAGAACAAAATTTGCAAGTTTGATATTATATAGTGGATAAATGTTTTTTTAGTAGAAATCATGCATGACATTTAATAAGATTACCATTATCGAATAGCCAAATGTGGAAGAGTTGCAATATGCAACGGTATAAGCTTCTTTGATCATTTATCCCGTTAAGAAATAAGGGCAATAAACGTAACCTCTCCCTCTTTTGCTACTAAAACAATACTGAAAAATGACATTGCACGTAACTGACTGTGACTACATTTTAATACGTAACCGTGTGTTTTAGTTTTAGGTAAGAAGTAAGAACATATTGTTACATAATTCTTTAAAGTTGTTTAGAACAAAATAGACGAAGCTATATTGCGTTAACAAAATATTAGTGCTTAATTGGAGATGTTCACGATGATTGTGTTTCTGATCATATGATATTTTCACGTCCCAAGACATTTCCAAACTCAACCACGGTTTCAAATACATACGTCTCTAGTTAACCTACCAAACAAGTAATTAAAAGCTGCAACCGGATTGTTCATACGTTACATTCATCAAAGGAATAAACAAGAATCTGACAAATAAAATATCCTTCTGCGTTGTAGTCCAAGGCTTGTATATCTTCTTAGATCATATGTTGAAGATCTTGGACAATTTCTGATACGGGCGGTCTGAATCCTGGCTCCATCTATACATCAAAAGAAGTCAAAAGGGGTTAGTTCATTTATCTAATGCTCTCTCACTTAATATGGTGATGAATCTAAGTGAAAAATTTACCTGGAGAGAACGTGATATGATATCTGCAAAACGTGACAACGATTTCTTCGGATAAGCTCCATGTAACGACGGATCAACCATTCTTGTCAACGCATCTATGTCATGAAGCCTAGGTATAGCCCACTGAGCTAGTGTCTGATGTCCCCTCGGCCTTGTCCTGGAAAAAATAACGGGCTTGCTCTTACATGTTCTCGTTTGTATCATAATCTTTAATCTCTTTATCTCTTTAGAGTATGTATGCTAACCTGTCAAATGGTCTGCGTCCAGTGAGCAATTCTAACATAACAACCCCAAGGCTATATACATCGCTCTGACACGTGTAGCTTCCATACTCCACCTCAGGAGCCGCATAACCCGCCACCTACAAAGCAAACATCACTCACGCTCTTATGTCAGGTTTTGGGATCTTCACAACCAGACAACACATAGATTTTTTATTACCTGACTCGTTGGACGTGGTGGTAACATATAAGCCAAACCGCTGTCTGCAACACGGACTGAGAGCTTCTCATCAAGGAGAACCTTGGAAGATTTGAAGTTTTGGTGTACAACCGGTGGTTGGCATACCTCGTGAAGGAACCTGAAACCAAACACACTCATAAAGTTCCTCTACATGTCCCAAATATAGACATTTTTGAGGTTCGTTTAAACTTACTGTAATGCCTTGGAAGCTCCTAAAGCAATATTAATACGCACATTCCAAGTGAGCTTCTTGTGCAATTTGCGATCCAAATGCAACGCATCTTGTAATGATCCATTAGGACAGTACTCATACACAAGCAGCCGTTGACCATACTCATTACAGTAACCAAGAAACTCCAATATATTCCCTCGTTTAAGCTTCAAAACATTGGAGACTAGGTTGAGGAACTCCCCATCACTCTGCGTTTTGTTGATTGTATTGCTCAGCTTCTTCACCGCAAGATACTACACATCACAGAGACTGAGTTTAAGAGTGCAAAATGGATAAGTACTAGGTTAAGAGGGAAAGTATTAACACACCTTGCCATGAGGAAACACGGCTCGGTAAACATTACCAAGCGACCCTTCACCGATGATAAGCTCTTCAGAGAAACCATTTGTGTACTGCTGAAGTGAAGCAACGGTGAAAACAGTAGCCGAAGATGAAGAATTCAACCCTGGAGGAAAATGAGCTGCTCTCTTTGAAGCAGCAGAATCGTCATTAGACTGGAAACGCCTCGGTGGTTGTTGTAGCGGCTTTTGCACATCCTTGTTATAATACGAAGCAGGAGGAATCGCTCTCCTGCTCTCTTCAGGCCGTGGTGGCGGCATAGGATAACCATACTTCCTGTCTCCACCTCCATATCCATCGTAAGGCTTAACCATAGGCTCCCTAGAAACTGCAAAAAAACAACAAAAGAAAGCCAGTGAGCCACAACACTCAAGTAAGTTTTGTTTTTTCTTTTTAATCAGTGTACCTTTTCCCAAAGTGGGGGTTGGTTGAGATGGAGGTTTATTGAAGTACGGTCGTTGTAAATCTTTACGAGCATCAGCTCCATAACGGTTATACTTCTTCCCTCTGCAACATCTCCAAAGTGTAACACACAAGCCGGATACGAGAACAATTATAGCCACTGAGGAAACGACTAGAATGATTCTCTGTGTGGACCAGAACTTTCCTGACCCTGAACCTGAAGGAGGTGATATTTGCAAAGTGGGTTGTCCTGACCCAGAGTTCCAGGGATCACCTCCTACGTTATCAGAAGGTGGTGACCAAACCAAAGGTGGTGGTGGTGGTAGCAGTGGAGCAAAAGGAGCAGGAGGAACATTGGAGACAGGAGGGACACGAGGAAGAGGAGGAGCATGGTGAGTAGCGGGAGGAGGATCAGCAGCAGGTGGAGGCGGTGTTATAATTGATGTATTGAATGGAGTTCCATCTTTTCTGCAGTTGTAATGACAACAAAACTTGAATGGCTGAAGCAAAAAAAAATTACAATTATAAAACATACTTAACTTGAAGTTTGGGACTTTTAATAGATTTGGAGGTATAGGTCCAGAGAATAAGTTGTTTGCTACATTCCTGAACCAAAAAGATATTATACGGTATAAGTAAGTTAATGAAGTTGGCTTTAGAGTCAAGAACAAAGAGTAAAAAATATTACAAATCGGTTAAGGAGAGATCTTCTATAACATCAAGTGTTCCAATGAGCTTGTTGTCCTGCAGATATCTGCAGTCTAACCACATTAGATTTATAGAAGCAATGGTAACAATCTGTCTTTACTGAATCTATGAAACTTACAGTATCTTGAGAGCAGCTAAGTCTCCCATGGAAGGAGGTAAACGGCCTTCCAGTATGTTAGCCGATAAGTCCCTGCAATTAGATACTAAATGCGTAAGCATGGAAGAACCCCCCAAGAGGAAGGAAAGAAGAAAGTAGAAAACATACAGTTTAGTCAGTTTTGTTAACTGCTGAAAGTAATCTGGAATCTCTCCTGATAAAACATTGTTCCCTAACGACCTGTAGGGGGAAAAGTAAAGAGTATCAGAAAAGATAAAAAGACTAGAGATGCGAGAAACAGTATCCAAAGACTTACAGTTCTGACAACTCGGTTAAAAAGGACAGTGTAAAGGGTATATTCCCAGTGAAGCGGTTGCTAGAGAGAGATCTGAAACAAAGACAAATGAAACCAAAAGTGTGAATGTGTTTAGCTGTTTGGAACTGTTAAATCAATTCTCAAAACGCACAGGTTTCGGATGGTAGAAGGCAAAGCCTGTGGAATTGTCCCTGAGATGTGATTGTCACTGAAGTCCCTGTCCATATAAACAAGGGAGGGAAAGTGTATACGTTATTTATTAGTCAAGAAGGCTCAAAAGGAAGCATGTAGATGAAACAAGAAGGCTTTGCTTACATGACTTGGATAGATGAAAAATCAGCAAGGGTGTCACTTAAGCTTCCACCAACCTTCATGCCGCGTATACTTCTGCAGCCAACAACAATAATCACACCTGGTCAGAACCTGAATAAATCTTCTTATCTTTGGTGAGAAGTTAAAAGAGCAGAAGAAGAAGATGAAGTGTACATTTCAGTGATGTTTGAGGAATCACAGACAACACCTTGCCACTTTTCTCCACAAGGGTCTCCTCCAAAAGCAAGCCACCGATGTAGAGACGGTGCTCCCAAAGTAATGTACAAGTTATTAATCGCAGAAACTGCAAGAAAACAAACCCCATCACAAAACCATCTTCCACAATTTCTAAAAAAAAAAAAAAAGAGAATAAGTAGGACACTTTCAGGGTCTTGGAGTGAACACCCTAACAAAACTTTTAGGGTTTTTGAGTCTAGTCTCAAAGCAATAGAATCTACCAATCTGGAGCAGCGAAGACAAAGCTAATGGTTTACCTAGTTTACCCTAAAACTGATGCAAGTAGTCACTTTCACTTGACAGAACTCAAAATCTAGTGAGTTCAATAAACTAAAGTAAACAGATAGGCATTAAGAAGAGAGATTATTACCATCTCGGAGATTGGTGACTCCAGCGGAGAAGGGCATTGTTGTCAAGGCCAAAACAGAGAGAACAAAGAACACTTGTCGACTTGTAAAGATCATAGCTTCACTCTTTACTTGAACTCGGATTAGAGTGTCTGCTTCCAAGAAAACTTTGAGGTAAACGAAGATTATGAGTTACTGTGGAAAGAAAAAGGAGAAGGAATTAAAACGGAAAGTGAAACATAATTTCGTCGGAATTCAAGAGAGAGAGAAAGAGTAGAGAGTAGTGAGTGTGTTTTGTCTTGAAGAACGAGCGCAAACGGCTTTGTTTTTTTTAGTTGAAGGCTTCGTCTCAAATTTTAATGTTTTTTTCTTTGTCGCCATTGCTCATCTAACTATAGTTTCTTCGTGTATTTAATATCTTTGATGTAAATGGCTTTTTCTAATGCCTTTAGGTATAACTACAAGTTAATATCATTATGAGAAATTCATTACAAAAAATTGTGTTGTCCAAGAAAATAAAGGAAAACATTCTTCGTTTGAAACAAAGATTGTGATAGTCGGATCACATTTTATTACAGCAACTTGTATCCGTTCTGGAACCATTCAAATACTTTATATCCACAAATAACATATATAATCCTAATAATATGTGATCCATTAATTCACCTAGGCCAATAAATCCAAATGATACAACAAGAAGTAGTTATGGTTACATCATTTTCTTCTGATTAAATTGGCAGACTTGCAACCTATTAAGTGTGATGGGCCATGAAAGCAGTGAAGTGGAAAAGCTCTGCAAAGTGTTGTATTATGGGAGAAGAGAGTGAGACCCCACGATGTCAACATATCACTCCCGTTTTACGTTATTGTAGTTTAATGCTTCTTGGTGGGTATAAATGGTTGATTGTGAGATTGTTCTCGTAGTTTTTTCTGTCTACAAGTTTTGATACCACAATTCAAACTATTTGGTTGATGTTGTCTTAGTTTTTTTTTTTTTTTTAACGCTGGATTTCATATTCAAAAGCAAGAGCCAAAGACCCAAGCCGAGGCAAGCCTCAAGGAAAGTATAGAGGTTAAACAACCTCAACAAAACAGAGTAACAAAGGAAAAGACAGTAACATAAAAACAAAGAAGCCACCAATAGGTGGTGAAGCAGGACATAACTCCCAAGATAGAGAGTGAAGACTATAGTTTAAGAATGTGGGTTAGCCGCTTCTTGCTCTAAAAAACTATTTGGTTGATGTTGTCTTAGTTCAATTACATTTTTTTAGTTTCAATGAACTATATTACATTATTTGGAAAGTAGAAACACTTACCATATTAAAACTTATCACTGTTATTTGATTTTTTTTGTGGTATAACCTTTTGAAAAAGAGAGACAATTTCATAATTGCACTTTGTGGATATCATATTAGCAATTAATAATTCTGGTTTTGTGTTTACAGTTACAACTTACTATCACTTCTTACCAATTTCTTAAGAAAATGATATATTTAATTTGTATCTTGTTGTTTTGGTCATGTAGTGAAGTGAAGGACGTGTGAACAATCAATGGTACTAATAATTTTTTGGCATGCATGTTTTCTTAGTTTGAGATAAGATTTACTTTGATACTCATGTGTGACTATATATCTGCATGAGCTATTAATGACCCGAGTAATAACACCAGCAAACTGAAGCCGTCGACTATTGCTGGTTTTGCACCTTGACTAATCTTGACAAAGTGTATTGGTTACTGAGACTATATGCAAAAGCTGAAAATAAATGCACAACAATATTCTAATGGCCTTTAACAAGTGAAGATATGGGCCTAAATTGGTCGATTATGTATCGTCAAGCCCACTTGAAGGAAACCTCCCGCTAGTGACAACTTACAACTACGGTATGATTCCTACCATTGTTTTGGTCAGACCAAGATGCCAATTAGATTAAACCTAACCAATACTACATACAAATACCGAATTAAAATTTGGTTTTACTTAACTCTACATTTGAAAATAATTCGCAAATTCAACTAGAAAATTGTAGACCGAAACTAAACTAGTAGAATAATTTTATATTCTAGTCGTTTTAAATATTTTAAGAAATCAAAGTGGTCAAACTTGAACATGATCTCTCACTCTACATAATTAGCAGTTCAACTACTATAAAACCATTGATATTAAAAGTGAAATGAACTGTCACAATTAAAATGTTTTTTTCACACCATATCAAACAATCAAGATAGATTAGGATTCAAGTAGATAGGGTATCCAGTAGTTGAACTATCAATTCAAACGTTATGTTAATGCGAACGATCATTGTAGTACTAATATACAAACAAAAATTAGTTATGACTTATGAGCTTTGGCGATGCATTAATGTGAGTGCGAACTATAGGTCTCTTTAAAAAAGTGTTTATAGGCGAAATATACATCTTGTAAAGTTAGGCTTTATTATTTGTCCTCAATGTTTAAGATGGTCTCTCATTATCCCCAAAAAGCGAAACAAGATTAAAGAATGCAAAGGGTACTTTTTGGTCACCTGTTACCAGAGGATCCAAGGCACATAATTCGCTTATTCAAAATCACACTAGCTTCATTTTACTTCAAATTTTGGTTTTGACATCGGCCCTCCCAGCATTTTCTGCCCTACCAAATTTTAATCCGTTATAAATCATATAGTCTTGAAAACTCACGAATCACGATATTAGAAACCGTTAAAAAGCAAAATCTATTACAATGCTTTCTCCAAAGATGAGCCTAACTAGTAAAGAAAATTGCTATAGGAAAGAAAAATGTTTGAATGGTCTACCAAACAAATGTAATCAACTGTTTGTAATGTGAAAACCCCTAAATCTCTAAGTGTAAAAGTGAAATAATCAAATTGAAGGATCCCATAATTATTTTACACGGTTGGAGATCTAAAATAAGATAGCATAATCCTACATAGTCTGTATATAGAGGATTTGAGTAAGGCTGCGAATACACAAGTCAGAACATATCAAACAATTTGAACATATATACGATGAACTAGGTTTTGTCATTTGTTACATGGACATTTTTGACTCTCTCTGTGTTCAGCATAGAAGAATCTCATTATATACTAGTATATAGTTTGGAGTATGAATTGTGTATCCATAATATCAAATACTATATATTTTGGAAAGAAAATGCGCATAAAAATCTTAGAAATCCGAAATTCAATAATATTATATTGTATTTATTTAGCAATTAGACTTTATAGTTTATACATAAACATTCAAAAGCTTAATCAACTCTTTGACTAGGTTGATTAAATAACTATATTGTTAAGTATTTCATATAGTTTATAATACACACAACATACTCAAGTTGATTAGTTGAAGATCATAACATAAAGATACATAGTTAGACTAAACTTAGTTTACATGTTATTTGAATTTTGTGTATGGTAACAAACTTTTTAGGGGAGTCAAAGTTACCAACCCTTTTTTGCTTGCGTCTGATTTTTTCTGTCAGAAAATATAATAATGATGTCAGAGAAGCAAATCTTTTGCCGTCCAACAACTCAAACATACGTTCATATAATTTCTTTATTGATTTTATCTTTTTCCTTACTCTTATAATTGCCGAAAAATGGAAATATATCTTCTCCTTACTCTTATTGTTACCGAAAAACTGAAAATATATTTTAGACACAACCAAACAAATCTTGAAATTGCCAAACTTATGAATACTGAGAATAGATCCAATACAAAGCTAAACAAATTCTTTGATTAAAATCCATCGATAATTCGAGTATTATGCTCCGGAATATTCTTCTTCGCAATAATAATAATCTCATAGAAAAATGAAACACTCTAAGGATACAAGAGGGTTTTCAAACGAATCATTAGAGGTAGAATTATCATTCTGACTCGGCCACTGACGATGACAGTCTTGCTCCGACCCGTTTTTATTCGGATAAGGTCTCACCCGGCCCGGAGACTGACCTTTTTTCATCATTACACCACCATTGTCCGTACTTACATAATGATTCCGACTCGGCCCCACCATGACGGGCCTGTTGATTGCCGGCGACCTGGACCTCCTCCTCTCGGACCTCTCAGTCGGGTCTCTCTGACCCGTACCCGATGGCACCATCCTCACCGAGCCAGCTCCTTCTCCTCCTCCTTCGATGTTTCTCTTACGTGGAGACATATCTGTTCTCCGGGTCGGGTAGTTATTAGCCACGACCCGGTCCCGATATTTCGCCGGAGACCTCTGTCTCACTCCATGCAGTTTCCTCTGTTTCACTTCTTCCTCGTCGCACCCACTCACGATAGAAAGCAAGCTCTCGCTCAAACTGCAAACTTCCGAAACCTCTGATCCTTTTCCCGGTTCAACCGAACCTTTCTCGGCTAAAACCGGGTCAGGATCAGCGTCGACAGCTCCAGGTTTCTTCTCCTCCTCCACCTCCTCTTCTGGAACCTTGTTCCTTGTCGTTTCCATTGCCGAATTGTCGTTTAGTGAAGTTACCAATGTGGTTTCGGACAAGACTTCTTTGACTACTGTCTCTTCCTCGACAACGGCTACCGGAGACAGTGCTGTTGTGTTCTTTCTGGAGACAGGCTCATTTTTCTTGTCGGTGGTGGCAGTGGCGGTGGCTGTGGCGGAAATGCAACAACCCATAATAGACAACGGCGTAGTTTTTTCTTTTTCTTTTATGCTGTGTTATGATAGTAGCAGAGACTGGATGTGTAGGGAGACATGTATGGGTATTTATCGGCAATATTTTGGATTTAAGTGAGAAAAACTAACTTTTCACCGACGTTTATATTTTTTCTATTCATTACAGTAAGCCTAAAAAATGTTTAAAGATGAGTTGATAACAGTTAATAGTCAGAATGATAAGTTTTTTTTAAAAAACATGGTTTTGTTGTGTGCCACCTAGCAAGTGGCTACAGCGTTAACTACGGAAACTATTTGAATTAAATTTAAGAAAATGACCAGTCATTAAAACAAAACTGCTATCACCACTCCATATGTACACACCAGTCAGGCAGTCACCACCATGCAAATTACGCATAAAATTTTGTTTATTATTATGACATATTTCTCTCTTTTTTTTTATCGGGTAAAATAGTACATCACGTAATTAATATTGATATCTATTTTACAGATTTGTACTGGCATGATCTATAAGTACAAGTTTACTGTGACTGTGAACTCGTAAGCATTATCTTGCATGTGTGTGCGGACTTGGTCAATCCAAACTGTGAAATCTACACTCTTCATTCAATCCGTCTAAGAGATACGCATGCTTTTTTTTTTGGACCAAGATACGCATGCTTTAAAAACTCTTGAAACATAGATAAATTAAAATTTTATTTTGATGCAAGAAAATATATTTCCCTATACTATATGTGGATTCTAAAAGTCACACATGCGAAAGACTTGTATAAGTCAACTTTTCCAAAAAACAGTGGTACAACATATGACAGAAGTGCCATTTAGAATGACCAGACGATAAAGTTATATACATGTACCATTTACATAGTAGTCGAATCGATATTGACTACACAAACAAGAGAGTCATATGGCTATTGGCTACATTCCAAAATCCAGAAAATTACAGATTCTTTCACTCACTAACATAAAGATTAAAGGTGTACACAAAACCCAAGTCCCAAGCCCATTTACCATAACAAGCAAGTTTTTTTTTTCTTTGAACACATAACAAGCAAGTTAGATGTTGATTTTTATATCAGTTTACTAGTGTGAAGTAACTCCAGTGAGGATTGGACTTTAGAGGTGAAGATAAGAGTTGTGTGCAAAGTTCCAAATCTTTGAGAAAGAAAAAAGTGACTATACTCTCTTCTCTCTCTCATGTAACTAGCAAATGGCAGAGAAATTATAAAACTAGTGTCAAATCTTGAATATATATGCTTAATTAAACCAAGGAGAAACCAGTTTCAATCCTAATGCTATGTACATAAAATACGCATAAATAACTCCCGAACCCAATAAATGTAGCGGAATCATCAGGAGAAAAAAAAACATCAGATGCCAAACTCAACTCAGCTCAATGTGGTTGGTGGCTTGAAATGTTTTAATAAAGCCAATGGTGGTGGCGATACGAGATCAAATAAACAGTCTTTCAACATTCTTGAATGGAGTTTGAGTTGGAAGAATCACTCGATGAGCTATGTTGATGCTGAGACTGTGAGATGATGCGTTGAGGACATGGCACGGGCGCTGGATGCGCGATGAAAGTAGGGATATCATCTCCTGGCATCAATACCGATACACCGTTTGTGTAAACAGTCATCTGCATGATTAATACATCAGAAAAAATCAGTCATTCATAAATTTAAAAGAAAAACACAAACAAAAAGCCAACAGATAGAAGCAAAAGATTCTCATAATAAATTTATTTCATGAGCCAACAAAACACATTAGCAAATGAGATAATTTGAGTGGGAGAAGACAATGACAGATCTAATACATGTGTCATTGTTCCCCAACAGAAACTCAAGTTAAGAGCAAGGAAAGGGGCAAACACACTTGGCTTAAGTTTACATTTATGGGTCCTCCCATGTCTTGGAATGGTTCTATCTAGTCTATGATCACATGGTTTGTTCCATAACCATGCAAAATCAATCTATAAATGCCAGTCAGTCTTTATCAAAACGAGTATATCTAACAAGAAAACAAGGTATAAAAAGAGGTCCCACGATCATCAGGGAGGAAGACCTAATTCAATCTTTGACCCGTTTCTCGAAACACAAGTGGGATTCAATAGCCGTTTATGACCAATGTTAACCTACTGCTATTTAGAATTTAAAACTCCACATGAAACTATTATTCCAGCAATATGACAATGAAGAGCAAACTCTTTAATGTGCTACTATTTCTCTAATAACTCCATTCAAGTTCACATATGGATTAAGATCTTACTGGCATTGGTCTTTGGAGTCAAGAAGACTATGCAGTCTCCATTTAATCCACAAGAACATGACTTAACTCTAGAATAGGAGGGATGTTAGGTTTCAAGAAAGCTTGTGGGGTCATTTGTGTTCCTAGGACATGTCAGTCACACATGGTCTTATTAGACTTGGACGTTAGACCTCATTTTCCATCTACAACACGCATAGTTTTTTGTATTTACACGTCAATAATACTTATAAACGAATCAATCTCCAACAAACAAGACTTTATTACACTTGTTCCTTGTCTCCTTTAGTCATTATGAAGAAGCAAAAAAAATTAAAACAGGAGATTCTGAACAGTGCCGTGCAAAGGATTTTAGGGGCCTAAGGCAAGTTTTAAAAATATATTTATATACAACTATAAAAAAAACAATTTTCTAATACGATATATCACCTTCATGAAATACATAAGTTTAACACTTACAAGAATAAATTTATTAAGTAAATATGTTATGTTGTGTCCTATAAGAAAAAAATATATGGATTTAGAAATTAAGTTATTCGATTCTCGTGAAATTTTTTTTTTAGAAATAAGTTTAAGCAACTAAAATAAAAATTATTTTAAATTTTGAGACCCTAGAAAACGTAATATTATTCGGAGGCCTAAGGCGAATGCCTTTTTCAATACAATGTAGGCACGCCTCTGATTCTGAATGACGAAAGAAATCAATGAATGCATCACCATATATACATCTATATATATATAGTCAAATAGTGTATGCATGTGTGAGTGAGACATCTTTAATGTTGATTATGTAAAAGCATGTGCAATGTTTGGTCTCTTTCAATACTCAAATAGTACACAGAATCAAAACCTCTATGATGTTTTCTTCATTTGCTTTTGAGATGAACGTGTTCACATCAAATGAAAATAACCCCAAAACTTAAAAATGTAAACTTTTATTTGGAATAATAATTAAGCAAAAGCTAAACCTTTTGTGTCTAGTACACAATTAAGAAAAACAGAAGCTTTCTTTTAGTTCTTGTTTTACCAGAAGTTCATCACACGTGTCAAAATCAGATTTGACGGGAATCAAAGTGTTTTAACACTTAACTTAACAGTACTAATCAGACAATAACGCGACAATTAAGGAATCTATGTTTTACGACTTTATTCTTAGCGAAGCGAAAAGTAAAAAGTACTTGCCTTTGGAGATTGATAACCGAGCTTAGATGCTGCGCCGTTGAACCCGACCCGAGAATCCATACCCGAAAGGACCCGACCAGAAGATGAATCTTGGTTAGTAGTAGTAGTAGTAGTAGTGGTGGTGGTCCGGATCAGTCTCTCGAAGATAGCCATGACGAGGAACATTGAGATGAGAATAGCCGTTGCGACGAAACCGAACGAGACGGCGTTGACTGAGTCGTCGAATCGAGATTTCCACGGCTCTTCTCGCCGGAGATTCATCGGAGCTCCAATGGGTGGCCATTGATGAAGGTTAATGCTCGTCTTCAACCGCTCAAGCTCTCTCATTTCTGATATTAAAACCGAACAGAAGTTAGTTTGAATTTTAGCGTTTTTGAAAGTTCGTTAATGGCGAAACAGAGAGAGATATGTGAGGGAAGTGAGTGAGCTATTGAGATGAAGAAGAGTAGAAGAAGAAAGGGAGCTAAGTGGGGCTAATATGTGAGAATGTGAAAGTTTTGGGATTTTAAATTAAATTTTGTAACTTTTCGGGAACACACATGTTGTCCTTTATTGCACAGCTTTTCCTGCAAAATTTACAAAGAGAATAGTGTTTTTTGTTTACTAAAACACTTTTTGAGTTTGATTAATGAACAAAATAGCATACGTATAGGCAGAATCTTTAACTTTTATTTTTTTGATCACGACGAACATACTTTGTACCATTAACGACACGCGTGACTGGATGATTATTTTTAGCAAGCATAATTGGTTTATCCTAAAGTATAAACTACACGTAATATATTAAGTCAGTACTTTATTTTTGCAGATCTGAATCAAAGTGATACCATTTGTCGAGAGAAAAGTACAATAAGAAATAACATACTAATACTTTTTACTATTGTTAGAATTTGGACAAGTAACAAAGATCTAACCAGAACCAAGAATAGACATTACTTTAATCCGATTAGTCGCTTTTCTTGGTTTACTGGAAGGTTTTGTAAACGAAACCGAAGCAACAGAAACAAGAAGCAAGCAAGTAGATTCTCTTAATAAAAGTACACATGTGGTGGAACAAGATTAGAGATAAGAGGGGACAATACAATGCATCACAGTTCACAAGGGAGAACAAACTCCATTCCACAGTTTTTTTTTTAACTTTATTCATTCCACAAAGTTAAAAGTTGAATGATGGAAATACATGTCAAAATCTAAGCCAAGATTCAGAGCTAATGCGCATGAGCGTTGGAAGTCCAGTAAAAGTGATCCATCGTGCATGGAGTTCAATAGTGGATAAGGAAGTGAGGAAAGATATCTCTGGTGGCAATATATTTTTTATGTAATTCACATTTTATACAAAACCGAGTTTTTGTGTTTGTTCAAACCTATTTGTTTTGTACCAATCTCTCTCTTGTTACATCATCTACACTAGGATAAGACCCGCGCCTTGCGCGGGATTAAGTTATTATTTTTATTATATTTTGGAGAATGAAACAATAGTTTGGCTTCATTTGGATTACGGGTGTTCAATCCGGATATCGGGTTGGTTTCGGTTCGGTTCGGTTTTTTTTTGATATTTGGTTAGTAAAATATTACTACTATTCTAAATCCATATTTACTTTGACTTTAGTCTTTCACATACTTTTGAAAGATTTCAACTCGACGACTAAATTGATCAGCCAATCTTGTTGATTTAAATCATTAGTGTTTATATATATATATATATTATTTAGTTTGAATATTTATTAAATAAAAATTCATATGCGTTATATTTTATGATCATTTGTAACTTATTATAACAAAAAAATAATCTATTGATCACAAAATTTTCAGAGTGGGAATATTCAAATTTCTAATAATATATAGACGTTTTGAAAAATTTAAATATAACATATAAGAAAAAATATAAATATTTTTGTTATATATTTAATGTGATTTTTTAATATCTTTCAATAATATAAAATTAAAAAAAAAGAACTAAGATACCAAAATTGTTATCAAATATTTATTATTCATAATAATTAATTTTCATATATACGTTAATCATATTAGGTAATTTCGTAGTTTCTAATTAAGGAAAGTGCAAAAAAAAATTTGGTAGATTATTTATCAATTCGATAGTTAGTTTAATAAAAAATATAATGTAAGTCAAGATGGACCAACCTAGTTTTCTAAGAATAGTATATTTTATATAGTCATTTATTAAATGAGAATTTATAATCATACAGTTCTATGATCATTCATATCATTTTACAACTGAATATTTAAATCATTGATAACAAAATTTTCAATGTGAAATCTTTAATAAGTTTATAATTTATAAATGTTTTTGAAAATTCATTGAAAGTTTTAATATTAAAATATTTATGTAATCTTATGGTATATAGTATAATCTATATATATATATAAAAATATATATGTTTTACTATTAAATGATATTTTTTACTCATATGGTTTTAAAATAATGTGTATCTTCTTATAATATTAAATAAAAGTTCATATTAATACAATTTTATGATCATTTATAACTTATTATGACAAAAAAATAATCTATTGATCACAAAATTTTCAGAGTGGGGATCTTCAAATTTCTAATAATTTATAGACGTTTTGAAAAATTCAAAATATAACATATAAGAAAAATTATAAATGTTTTTATTATATATTTAATGTGATTTTTAAATATATTTTAATAATATATAATTAAAAAAAAAGAACTAAGATACAAAAATTGTTATCAAATATTTATTATTCATTATAATTAATTTTCACATATACGTTAATCATATTAGGTATCGTAGCTTTTATTTAAGGAAAGTGCAAAACATTTTTTGGTACGTTATTTATCAATTCGATATTTAGTTTAATAAAAAGTGTAATATAAGTTAAGATGGACCAACCTATTTTTCTAGGAATAGTATATTTTGTATAGTTATTTATTAAATAAGAATTTATAATCATACGGTTCTATGATCGTTCATATCGTTTTATAACAAAATATTTAAATCATCGATAACAAAATTTTCAATCTGAAATCTTTAATAAGTTTATAATTTATAAATGTTCTTGAAAATTCATTGAAAGTTTTAATATTAAAATATTTATGTAATCTTATGGTATATAGTGTTTAATATATATATATATATATATTTATTTTATTATTAAATGATATTTTTTACTCATATGGTTTTAAAATCATGTGTATCTTCTTATAATAAAAATGTTAAACCATTGATCATTAATTTTTAACATAATAATTTTAATAGTTTTAGTCATTTATTGTCGTTTTTAAAAATTTAAAATATAACATATACGAAAAAATCTAAATTTTATTTTTATAGCTAATTTTATTGTTTAATTTATTTTAATAATATAAAATTAAACAAAAAATGATGGAGGAGATATACATTGTTATCAAATCTTTATTATTAAACTCATTAATTGTCATATATATATTAGTCATTTATGGTAATTCCGTAGGTTTTATTTAAGGAAAGAAAATATCATATCATATCATTATATCATATAGTTTGACCAACTTATGTATCTAACAACATATAAAAATCGAATGTGGACCTACTTATTTTTCAATTGAATGTAATTGACTACCTAATTGAGTGCCACCTATGCATTGGGGTCTCTTTTAATTAATACAAAATTGAGGTTACATCTTTTCAAATGTTCCTCAATTAATATATAAGGGATAACGGAATATCTTTCAGGGTACAATAACTGCTATTATAAGAAATTAAAGATGTGTAGCTTAAATGTTTCATTGCTTAGTATATATACAGAAAGTGCCTTAACTGCAATTAATGAGGGAAACCAAACAGTTAACTATTATGGATTTGGATTTTAGACATTAGACTATCTTGAATGTGTAGAATTCAAAAATGACAACAATGATTTTGCAAGAAATCTAGAACTTTTTAGCAAGAAATCTAGAACTTTTTAGCAAAAAAAAAAAAAAAAATCTAGAACTTTTCTTATTTTGTTACTTGTCCTTGCTAAACTTTTAAATAAAATTTAAAACAATTAGGAATTTTTTGAACAGGTTTATATTTCAATAAATGAAAAAAATAAACAAAGGAAAGAATAAATCTGTGTATAGTACCAACGCTGTAAACTTGTTATAAACCTGAAATAACCCCACCATGGTGCATATGTTATTTTGATGTTCCAACTCAGACGTTTTATACGTGTTAGGATGGCGAAATATTCTAAACTAACAAATTTGGTCACCTCCAAGATTATCTGGCTTTTTAACCCTAGTCTCTAGCAATAATCATATTTAGAATTTAATATTTCTATTCAAATTGTATAACGTTACCAAACACTTATAAAATACTGTATTTAAAAAAAAAAAAATATAAACTAAAAGCAGTGATAGAATATATAATCAATTAAAAGTCTCAATGGGTAAATGTCTTATTTTCGACTAGTATTTTACTATTTTTACACTCTTTTGTTTTATTTTATTGTTTTCATTAGTGAAAAGAAAGAATGTTTAAATTTTAAATGAAAAGAATATTGATTCGTTGAGATAGTAGCAGACAAAGACCAAACAGTTGAATAAAAGAAAAAACAGAGTATCCGAAAATGATGTTGAGGCACTCTGCCCAAAGTTTCTTCTTCTTCCTCTTTACTCTGTTATGTCTCTTTCTCGTGACCCCCCCAAATGTAAATTTCTCGCACGAATTCTGTTACCAAAAAAAAGCTGCCGAAACTTCCATCCGTTCATAAAGACCCTTTTAAACCTTTACAATCCAGAAAGTGGTTTATTTTAAGTAAAAATGAGACTGGAGAGTAGTTTCAAGGCGTTGAATCAGTACCGGAAGAAGATGTTCAGGAGAGTAAAGGAGGCGGTGATGAAGACGAAGAAGAAGAAGAAACAGACTATGTTTCAGTATGATCCATCTAGTTACGCCTTGAACTTCGACGATGGAGGAGAGGTTCCTCAAAGATTCTCCGGCGACTTTAAACACTGCAAGATCACTTTGATTTACGTTGTCTCTGTCAAATTTTGAGAATTTTCTCTTTCTTTCTTTTCACATTCGGTTACAGTTTTGAAGCAGTCCACACTTTTTTTTTTTTTTTTTGGTAAAAAAGCAGTCCACACTTGTTTCAGTGTCTCCCTCTCTCTCTCTGTCATTTCTTGTTTTTTTTTTCAGTGTAAGACTATTTTACTAAAAACTTGAATCCTTTGTTTACATGTTACTCTAGAAATGATTTATTTATGAAGCATTTTTGTTACTAATCCTTGCGCCAATGCTAACGTAGACACCGTGATTACTTGTTGAACACTTTGAAAAAGAACGAAAAAAAATTGTTATTCAAGATCATGAAACACTTTTTTTTGGTACTTAGCTACTCTGTATTTCTTCCACCATTTTGATTTTTTTATAAACAACTAAATATGGGGTGTATAAAGACTAACTGTAAAAATTATGGGAAACAATGATTCTGATAGGGTTAGACAATGACTAAATGCTACTACAATTAGTTTAGCTCTTTGTGTTTAAATCACCTGAAATATGGATTTATGTTTATTGACTAATCTGTTTGGAATCCATAAACCACATACTAGTTGAAAGAGAAGCACATTTGACTCTATTCTATAATGAATGTTAAATTTTTGGGACATTTTTTTGCAGCTACCTATCTGGTTTTTTTTTTTTTTTTTTTTTTTTTGAAACACACAGCTACCTATCTGGTTAGCTGAGAGATATACAAGCTAGACAGAGCTTGGGAAGTACATTAAAGAAAAGTGAGATAAGTAGACAAAGAAGCAACTTTTATGGTTCGTTGGTCAAACACCCAACAAACTCGAAAATCAATTTTCAATAGCCCCTTTCACAAGTAGCTTTCTAGGAACCGTACTCGTGTTGGAGAATAAGAGCCAAACAAGTAACCAACATTGAGAACACAACCCATTTCTTGTTTACTGTTTACCAAGTGGTCCAATATTTTCATCAGTACGCAAACCAGTGTATCTTAAATGCAATGCCCCAAAAACTTCATCTCAATCGATTTATAGACAATGAATCAATGGTTGAAATATCTACTGAAATGGAGAAAGTTGAGGTTGCTTTTGTATAACGAGTGAAGTTCACCATTATATAAAAAACAGTGTGATTGACATGTATATCAATCTCTAGTCTTAGTTGACACAAATACATTGTCTATAGATAAAATATTACTATACACAACATTACATCATCAATAAATAGAGTCTCAAACCAAATATATTCAATCCTGAGTTTTGTCTCCACCACATCTATCATTCAACCAACTAACAATATCGTTACGAACAATCTCAGTGTTGTCATCAGGTTCACCAAACAACATCGGATGCATCATCCCTTCATAAATCTTCAACGTCTTGTCTTTACTCTTGGCATCTTCGTATAATCTTCAGGATCAGTCACAGCATCTGCAGTTCCGTGTAACACAATGAAAGAAATGCTCACATCTTTTAGCTTCTTTCCCAAGTAATCCGTAACCCTAAGTAGTTCCATCACTGTACCTAACCTTGATTGCTCACTGTACCTCATCGGATTCCTGGTGGCGGTCGGTTTCTTCTCTTCCACTTTGATCGTCTTCTCCAACAGATCCTCTGTCGAGGAAGGAGAAGGAAGCCATGAACGAGTGAAGACTAGAGGTTGATTCCACGAGGGGAAGTGAAGAAAGATTTGGAGCCGATCATGCCTCTGAGATTAAAGTAGTCTTCCTCTGAAGTCTCTTCCCAAAAATTGATCTCTGGCGCAATCTGATGTTCAGACATCGAATCGAAGCCGAAGCGAGAGAGATTGTTATTTCCTGAGACTTTTGTGTGTCTTGTGGTTCTGAATCTTCTCATGAGTGGTTTTGTCTTGACTTTTGAACAAACGTTTTCAAGGCGCTTACTATTGTATTTCTTTTAGTTTGGGCCTTGGGGCTGGGGCTACTTATCTCGGCTGAGAAGTAGTTCGGCTGAGCAATTCAGGCCCAATTTTATTCGGATATGTAATTTTGGGATTACTATCACGTGATCACGATAATCGTGTTTCCACGTGAAAGTATCTTTCAAGGATCATTTACAAGAGCTTTGGTTATATTAGAGCATTTCTATTAGTGAAACTGAGGAGGGGGTCTTGGAGAAATTAATTATTAATTTTTTTTTGATTAAAAAAAAAATTACTAAACTAATCACGGGTCGCCACGTGGCGTGGAGTCCGCGAAACAGTGACGAACCCGGTTCACAATGAAGAACTTTTGAAAGACAGATTCATGAAATATGTGGGGTACATAAATATTATAATATTATTTTTTTTTGGAAAACGTGAGAGCTTGGGAGAGTGAATCCTTAATGGGGATGATCTTATACACTACATAGGGAAGACGACTGATAACAAAACCCATTTTTATGAAAATTCTTAAATGAATAATTCTTTTGGCTTTTGCTACGAAAATCAAACGTCTACAACAAATCCATTAATTTCATACCGAGGAAGATTTAGTTTAAAAAATATGAATAACCTAAAACTTGAAATCCATAAAGATCAAACAGAAAACCTTAATATTCAAGCAGACTTATCTTCAGGGCGGTGTTAGTAAGGTGGTAGGTGGGGTTTAAAAAAATTCTGTGTTTTTCTAGTATAAATTTTGTTTGCGACTCCGGCATAAATTTTTAACTAACCCCACAAAGAAAAAAACGCCAAAGACAAAATAATCAAAGAATTATTTTAAGTTTTGGTGTTTAGGTTTCGGTTCACTTCATTTTGGACTCAGTTTTAATTTGAATCCACTTTAATATGAATCCACAAACGACTATCTAAAATAAAATAAAATAAATCAGCATTAAAAAATATTAGATAATTCCATAGCTTTTATTAAAAAAAAAATGTCAACAAATGTTGTACGTTGCTTGTTTTATTTTTCTTGCTAGTGTTTTATGTTTTCATATATTTTACTATTCACTACAAAAAGACGAGTAAAACATGTTTACGTTCTAATTTACTTTAGTATCTATAGGTCATATTTTTGTGTTTATATCAAGTTAGATATGACATGATTTAAACTCATAGAAAATTTAAGATCTATATTTATAATTTATGTATTTAAATATGTAATTTATTTTGTCATTCTTAATAGATAATGCATCGGTTCCTAAAATACAAATATTTAAAATGTTAGAAATTATAACAATGTTTTTTAATGATGTTTGGTTTTAGGTGGTTGTATTTATTGTTTATTCAAATAAAAATCTAAATTTTATAAAAATTGTGATAAAAATAAAGTATAGATGAATTGTAATGTACTTTAACTTTTAAAAAATTATGAATAATTTTTTATTTTGACCCCAGTAAAAAAAGATTTTTGGTTCCGCTACTGCTTATCTTATCTCTTTTCTATCATTTTCCTGATAAATATTATTTTTAATGTAAATATTTCGTTAAAACTACCTGTATAGTTTCAAATTGAAAAAGTGAATAGTAAAAGATTCCATAAAACCTATAAATCTCTTGTTTGTTTGTGGAAGAGTGGATCTAGTCAAAAAGCTAATTCAAATGAACTTATGTTATGCGCACTTTCACTCTTTGGATGGATAAGAATCACCGGTAAAAAGTGAGATTTTAGCAATACTTTGACCATCCTAACGGAGTTGGATTTCGACTAAGCACCATGTCCCATCCAATGGTGTTGTTATATTACAGCTCATCTTATTATCGTGCAAACTTATCTCTCAGTACATGTTACGATAGTGTTCATGTCTCTTTTTGTCTGCATGGATCGGAGACTCGTACATTCAAGTTTACAACCTCTAAAACTTCACGATTTTAGTCAAAATCTTTTTAATTTTTCGCAGACCCGGTCCAGAACACATTAATAATATTGTTGACAATATTTTTGTTGTCCCCAAAATGGGTATTGCCGCCAAACTTTTTCTAGCATTCGACTCTAATGGACACGTACTTAATAAACATAACAATATCGAAGAGATGAGTAAGACTGTAAGAGAATACGAATAAGTATACTGACGAATGGTTTATGTAATAGAAGTGGCTAAGGAATGTAGCATAGTTTCTAGATGGGTCCAATTGTTGAGGATTAACACTCTCGCATAGGTCATCTCTCTAGTCTAGAAGTACTGTGGTTATATTCCATATGCTTATATAATCCTTCAAGTACTCATTTTAAAAGTTGGAACCTATACCTTCTATCTTTGATAGTGACGATCAAACATTTCACCTTCTCTCAATCTCTCTTGGTGCGCACTATATAATTTTAGCATTAATAGTCTCATTTCTCTACTGATTTCCAGATCCGTTGTCTACATTTATTTTTTTCATTTCAATACGAGTATATCGATAATCGATAAACTTCAGGCTGTCTATCTACAAATTTATCTATAAACACATCTATTCAGTCGGTATAATATTGCCTCTACTAATAAAAATGATTGAAACTGAATGAAAATTAAATCTTGACATTTTTCCTACTGACCGTGTATACATATGGGAATCCAACGAGATGCTTCCATCGAGAATACCACATCAGATGAAAAGTAAAGAGCTCAAGAGATCATATTTTACTTTTGTATTTGAAAAATTAATTTATGATTTTAATTAAAGTATTTATTTTATAAATAAAACATGAATTAAATATAAATATGAATGGTGGAATTTTATGGAAAACAAATAAAATAACTATCTAAAAATAAAGTAAAAGATAATTAAAAATATGTATTTTTAATGTCTATTTTTTAATCATTTAAATATATAGAGTATTAGTTAACTATGAGACAAGTAATATGAGAGCATATGAGTCATCAACTAGTTGGTAACTTGGCCATGGAATCCCTAATTGTTTATTGATTTTTTTATATATCAAAAGATTCATCAATATGATCTCAACGCGTGTAGTATTATGGGATGTCTTTGTCGTGTATCATTTAAGAATTCATCGACCCATTCACAGAGTGTCTAGAGACAATTCCCCAAGATCTATTGGCCAATATAATAGTATATTATTACAATTACACCTACACGGTGTATTAATAAGGTTAAGTGGGTATCCATATATAGTTCTGAGAACAGAGAATCATATAAGTGGACATCCATTGGCCAAAACGAACTCATGGAGTCTGGTCTAACAGTTAATTAAGCGGTCCCCATATTAAACACCAACATAAACTATCAATTAAAACATATAAAACATGTTAATTACGTGAAAATAATTGAAATAGCAATAAAAATAAAAATATTTGAAGGTGATTAGATAGATCATTAACTTGTGTATATACTAGTATAATACAACAACCTATAAGCTCCAAGGTAGTGGCCATTCACCAATGCAAGAGATCCAAGAAGAATGTATTATTTATGTTGTTTTCTAAAAAAAATATTATAATGCTCTAATTTAAGATTCAACCATATATATTGTCAACAAGAAAACAAGATTGTGCAACGATTTTTTAAAAACGAGACAATCCCATATTTAAAAAAAACGTTCTATGACCTTAACCAGCAAAATAGTGACCAACGAGATACTATCACTTTTACGTACTTGTAGCTTATTAATAAGATGCCGAAACATAGTATCAGTGATATGGGTTAGAACAGATTCATTTAATTTTTTTTTGTTGCTTTTTCATGTGTGTTTCTCAATGCTATTTCTATTACTTCTCTATCTCTGCAACGGAAATGACATACACCTTTGTACAGGTGAATATGATTTCGGTTGGACCCCCAAAATCATTAGCATATGGGTTATCTGTGTTAGAACTTAGACATTATATATATGCAGGCATAAGGAAAAATTGGTTGACGACTAACGATTTAATTAGCCAAAGAATTGCTTGGATAAAATATAAAGACTTCTTATATTTTTGTTTGTGCAAACATGATTTATTATTTGAATCACAAAAGTATATATTTAGTAAATAAGGAAAATTTGTAAAAAATCAACAATCAGCCATGTCTTATATTGAAAAATCTTTCATATTCATTACTTTTCAAGAAACTTTAATATATAGTTTTTTTTTTTTCATTTGAGAAACGAAGCTACGATTTCTTTATGCAAAAAAAAATAAAGTATGTATGTATTTGCATATATAGAGAGCCAGACTGTCTCATAATTAATGATAACGGAAGCTAATGTATGTGCTGCATGACATATGCTGATATAGAGAAATAAGTTCTTGAACATGCAATTCTTGCACCACATTCTGATATTGACACTTCTATATAGATATGCACATTAATTACCTTCCCAACAATTAATTGAATTTTTTTTATCCAGTATGAAACGTAATATATAATCCAGAGATGATTTCCCTCTCATTCCTCATCAGAGAAAGTTGGAGTCCATGTCATAACCATTCAACAACAAACGCTTTTTGCCTCTTTCTCTAAGTTTCTAAATGTGTAGTTAACCTTTTTAGAACTCATGTATTTAAACTATTGCCGAGACGTCCAACTATCAATTTGAACTATGCAAGAAGAAAGGTATGCATAGTGGTATGTATCCAGTTAAAAAAACTATTTTAGTTTTGACAGGATTAAACCCTAACACCATGTGTAGTGGCATGGTGGCTGTCTGCTAAAGTTCTTAGAGAGAGTTCATGGTCAGTTTTTCTAGTGGGACTATTTTAGAGGTGAGAAAGAAAAAGATAACATTATACATGCATTAGATCTTCACTATTTAATTATTTAGTTTTCTTAAAAAACTATAAGTACATCAAATTGAATTCTCAAGAATCCCAACGGCGCATAAGGTTCGCCACAAAACTATATCTTTCTACTTTGCTAATGATGAGGTTCTTGTGGATTTATTTAACGCTTTTTATAATATATAGAAAATATATTTAAAAATAATATGTAAATTAAAGGGCACCATCGATTTGGAATATATACCTCCATTTGCCTTTCTCAACAGTCAATTCTTGCTCAAAGATGTTGCAACGTGACATGTCTCTTATTTTATGAAATGTATATTTTTCGGAATATCCTCATCATATATAACCTAGGAGTCTATGACGTGAGCGATAGTTGAGAAGTTATTCATTGGTCTCATAAGCTTGACAATCATATATTGGTTCGTAAAACTTGATCTTACTATAATCTTATTCACATATATAGTTTTTCTATTCATGGATATAGTTCCATTTAACTTATTATACTCTGCAAAATTGATGCAACATATTACTTCGTACCGATCTGTTACATTAATAAATCACAATTTTATCCCAGATAACATATACTGCTTAGTAAACATGTTAAAATATATTTTATTTTATCAGTTCACTTTTGACAATTGTCTCATACAAATATTGTTTAGATCGTAATGTAACCTGTAATATTCAAGACATATATGATTAGTATGCAGTAAAGCTAAGTTAGCTTAGCTAACTCAATCAATCAAGAATCAAAACTATTGCGATTTTCCCAACAATAAATATAAATTATAACACTAAGAAAAGAAAGGCGCTGGTTATATTAAATTCTGGTTTAAATACATTATAAACATTCTAGACTGATCTCAAATGTTTTCGTTAGGATCTTGTAAAAAAATAGGACTTATTACACAGCTACGAAGCTGCATAGCCAGCAATACTTATTTGACTTGGGTTTTAGTGGGCGATTGATTATTACCATGTGCATAACAAGTAGTCCGAGTACGACTGAAATTTCACCAACTCAAGGTCTGCAGTTGATATATATTTTTGTGGATTAATGTAAATTCTAATTTATTAGATGCAATACTAAAGCCTGTTATAGTACAAAAAGGAGAGGAAATATACATAAGCTTACTTTTAACAGACTGAATTAGCAATATTTGATATAGGGTTTAACCCGCAAATGCATTTTTTGCGGTTGATAGTTGTTGTTAGGACTGGCGTTTTACAACAATTACAAAAAATGATACAAACCATTTTATACCACTCTAAACCTCTAAAAATCAAAAACTGATTTCAGTTAGGGTTTGTGGTTGCGAACGGTTGTGGAAAGGTAAATTTTTTTTTTGAAAAAATTATATAAATATATAAATAATATTTTAAATAAGTTTAAATTTTTGAGATGATATAAATACTAATATATATATATAAGTTTAATACTATGATTTTATAAATATAGTTTTTATATTTATTATATTAATATGATTTATAAATATAATTTTATATTTATTATTTATTATTGGGTTTTAATATTATCATTTTTAATTTTTTTTGTCTATTAAATATTTTTTTATTAATTATTTTTTGCATTTGCGGATAAACCAGTCAAAAAGGATCCGTAAACACAACAATTTTTAAACGTTGTGTTAGTCATAGAAAACACTTAATAAAGCTTGAAACCGCAACTATCCGCTTCTGTAAATTTTTGCACCCACAATCGATGCGTTCAAACTAGCCAGGCTCCTAATACGACTGAGTTACATATTTGTAAATTTTTTTGAACTTAGTTAACAATTATAATAATACAAAACTTAAGAAAAAAATTATAATTGTCATAAATATGTTCTTTTCCTTTTATGTAATATTTTTATATAGGTAACAATGTGAATAGAATTTATCAAATCATATGTTAGAATAATAATTATATAATTTTATACATTAAATTTTTTTAATATAATCAAGATATACATGTATTATATATGATCGGATCAGATCGAATATCCGCATCCTAAAATTTTAATATTTGTGATTTGCTTCGATTTTAATGGATATTGATTTTTAGTATTTGCTTTGCTTCGAAAATTTATGGATATCCGGAATTTTCGGATCGAATCGAAACGATTAGCGAATCGAATCAAATTCAACGGATAAAATGTCCAGCTCTAACTAGAAGTTCATGGCTTAAAAAAAAAGATTTATCGATGGCATTATTCAGTTCCTAGTCTAAACCTAGAGAAAAAACAATCCGCCGGTAGGCATAGCACTTCTAAGCCGGTTAAGTATTTTTTTTTTTTTTTTTTTTGATTAACCTGGGGGTATCCCAAGCCCATGGAGAGGCCCAGACTAATCCCCAAGGGGAGGTGCAGCCCACAGATAGACCCTCTCTCCGGGTATTCAAATGGGCCCTAAAGCATGGGTCCATATCCGTGTTGGGTGACCAGGATAATTGTGACTTAGTTTCGCGCAGCAGGTGGATCGAACCTGAAACATGTTGGTGTCTCAGCCCCGTCTCCTTACCACTCGACCACAATCACCCGGTCAAAGCCGGTTAAGTATTGCAAAATCTATATCTTATATTTGACTTGTGAGTTATGAATCATACGTTAATGCTAATTTTAAGCTAGTAACTATCGTCTTGCTTAGGGTAGCATTCCAGTTTCCTCAGTTTATATATTCATCACTAGTTATTATGCTTTTGTGGGGTCAATTAATCCTCTTATTTTCTTAGATTAAAAAGGATAATATAATGTAGATTGAATTTATATTACTTTTGGTCATGACGTGGTTCAAACCCCATCAAAAAGAAAGTGCTTCATCCACTCTATATAAGTCAAGTATACGAATTTTCTCGAATATGTCCCTATAAATATTTTTTATTTTAAGATGGAATTATACGACCAACTGAACAAATTAAAGCCACCAATTGCCGCATAGGACTATTCTTCCATATCCACTTAATTAAAAATTAATAATATACTAAAGAAAAAAAATCTTTTCATCTTAGCTTATAAATAGACATCTAAGTCTTAGAACTTTCTTATCATCTTATTACGTTTCCTTGATCTTCTTAACAACTTAAACCTAAAATGGATTATCACACCAAGAATATATCTACTTGGTTAATCTCTTTGTGGTTTACCACTCTCTTAATACTACTCCCGATGGTTATATGTACTAGACAACACCGGTTTGATAGCCCGAAACAAAAAAGCTTGTTGGCCAACGAGCAAGATCTGGTGACAGATTTGCCTGGACAGCCTGACGTGAGTTTCAGACATTATGCCGGTTATGTCCCTGTGGACGAATCCAACGGAAGAGCTATGTTTTATTGGTTCTTTGAGGCCATGGATCTTCCCAAGGAGAAACCTCTAGTTCTCTGGCTTAATGGAGGTAATCCTATATTTTAAAATATTCATGCATGTATCCGAACTATTTTATATTCTCATATTTTTAGATCAGTCTTGATTGATATCCTGTGAAATAGTACACTGATAACACGGTTAGTTCCGCAGAATGTTTAGTAATTACATAATTTACAGTATCATTATTCACATTAATTTGGCCGTTCCAACGTCAACATAAAATATATTTTTATCCTGTTATTAAACTATTTTCTGATGTTGTCTAACGGGAGAACACACTTAGATTTTAATCATTTGTATATTGTGTATATAGGTCCAGGTTGTTCTTCTGTGGGATATGGAGCAACACAAGAAATTGGTCCCTTTCTCGTGGACGCCAACGAAAACGGACTTAAATTTAATCCATACGCATGGAATAAAGGTTAGTTTTTTTGTATAGTTTTCATATCTATATGTAAATGAAAATGAATAAAATAATGAAAAAGGTTGATTTGCTGATGCAGAGGCCAACATGCTGTTTTTAGAATCTCCCGTCGGTGTTGGCTTTTCGTATTCAAACACAACTAGCGATTATCAAAAACTTGACGATGACTTTACAGGCAGGTCCATTATTATTTTAATAAATATATAATCTATAGTCTCTGTCCTTATAACGAAGAATATGATATATAGTACGTACTCCATAGACATAACTATATGCTTCATTCTTTCTTTCATAAAACTTATATGCTTCATTTTTTTTTCATTTTGAAACACACTTATATGCTTCATCCTCTCTTTTTTTTTTCTACGATCAGCAAGAGATGCATTCAGTTTTCTTTGCAACTGGTTCGAGAAATTCCCTGAACACAAAGGAAATACGTTCTACATCGCCGGCGAAAGCTACGCAGGTTAACTAACGAACCATCTTAATTAATTTTGCTGTTAATATCTTTTAAATTAAGTTAAAGTTAATTCGTTTTTTATTTTTATTTTGGTGACCGTATTTATATTTGCAGGAAAATACGTACCGGAGCTAGCAGAGGTCGTGTACGATAACAATAACAAGAACAATGGTTCATCGCTTCACATCAACCTTAAGGGTATTTTGGTACGTTTGAATCTCTTACTGATATTAGTGTTTCTTGACCCAAAGTAAAAATACGAGTTTAAAACCTAGTGAAAAATATAGTTACGTCGCATTTAATATAAACAATAAAATGTACGTAGCTATATAAAAAAACTTTTCTCTTTTGGTTTTGGCGGTGTAGCTTGGGAATCCTGAGACATCTGATGCAGATGATTGGAGAGGTTGGGTGGATTACGCATGGAGCCACGCAGTTATATCTGATGAGACGCATAGGATCATAACCAGGACTTGTAATTTCAGCAGCGACAATACTTGGAGCGACGACGAGTGCTCTGAAGCCGTAGACGAAGTTCAAAAGCAGTACGACGAGATCGATATCTATAGCCTCTATACATCGGTTTGTATAGGAGATTCTGCCCGATCGTCTTACTTGGATTCTAAACAATTCAAGACTAATTCTCACACCAGTTCCAAGAGGGTACGACATCATTATATAACATTATACATACTACCTCATTATATTCTGATGGTTGAAATTTATGATCAAAGATTACAATATAAGCGTCAATCAAAGTTTTTTTTTTCGTTATAACAAAATTTTGTTTTCATGCCTTAGGTGCCACCAAGGCGCTTGGGTGGATATGACCCATGCTTAGACGATTACGCTAGAATATTCTACAACAGAGCAGATGTTCAGAAGTCTCTTCATGCGAGTGATGGAGTTAATCTCAAGGACTGGAGGATTTGCAAGTACTCTTCTCCCTTTCATGTGTGTTTCTTATTACTTTGTATAACATGTGATGGAAGTTGTCTAAACTTTGGTATTCTGAGATTTCAGCATGGACATCTTTCATAACTGGACTTATATAAAGCCCTCAGTTTTGCCTATATACGAGAAACTGATTGCCGGGGGATTAAGAATATGGGTTTACAGGTAAATTAATTCCTGATTTGTTTCACCTTGCAAATTAAAAATTATAACAAATTAATTAACTTCAACAAGTTTCAAACTTCAGAAAAATAGAGTATAAAATTCGGTTGCCTATTATGCAAGTAACCACTATACACAGTTTCTTTTGCTTTGGTTATATACTTGTGGGACTTTTTGTTATTTTCCGATGCATGGTAAATATTCCACTTAACCGTTGCTTTGGTTCTGTGATGGATCAGTGGTGACACAGACGGAAGAGTTCCAGTACTCGCGACAAGGTATAGCTTAAGCGCACTCGAATTACTCATCAAGACAGCTTGGAGGCCTTGGTACCATGAGAAACAGGTACCCATGGATCTGATTAACCTGTTCTTAATTTGAGTTTGATTACAATGGCTAAGTTTCTTGTTAATGGTACTTACAACAGGTAAGTGGATGGCTCCAAGAATACGAAGGTCTAACGTTTGCTACGTTCAGAGGAGCTGGACATGCGGTGCCTTCCTTCAAACCAAGCAGCTCTCTTGCCTTTTTCTCGGCCTTTCTCACCGGAATTCCTCCGCCACCGTCACGGTAGAGAAGCACTTATTAACGATTCAAAGGATGGTTTACTTAGTCTAATGAGTCGTCTTTATGTCTTCAGAATGTATGAAAGATTTTGGGTTTCGTTACGTTAACTTGTCAGACACGGTATAAGGGGGGAAAAGGATTGTAACATGTAAAAGATAAACTGAACGTGACTATGCTACTTTCTATGTGATGATCATAATCATAAAATGATAAATTTCAATACCTAAAGATTGTGTAATGATCACTAAAATAATGTTTCGAATACAGCCACTTAAGATCATAATGAATAATGATATAAGGGAAATGCATTAGCAAGTTTTAACTTCTAGAATAATTTCAACTTTTAAATAAAAAGTGAACAGCTAAAATCAAAAAGTAATTAATCTGAAAACATTATCAAATATCTTGTGGAACACCAACTTTTTATAATCATTTGTAACCGTTGATTTTTGTTAATCAAATCAAACAATCGTTGGCACCGTTGGTCAAATCAAAGCCATACACATATACACAGGTGTACATGTATGATGCATGATGCATCTCTCTTTTTTAGGATAAGAATATAGAACATGCATGCATCTAAATCTATACCTTCTTATAATGTTTCCTTCCTTTCTTAATGAAAAAAAAAAAAAGTCCCCATATTTCATTTGGTCAACATTAACAATATTGTTATTGTTATTATTATTTACAATTATTGTTCCATTTCTTACATACCTTATAGATATAAAAACAATTCCCCCAGTGCTATTGACGAGAAAATTTAAAACAGTGATTCGAATCGTTGACTGCGATTAAGATTTTGGTCAGTGGCGAATCCAAAATAATTTTTGACTGGATGCACAGTGTAAATTTACTAATTGTAAAATGTGTATATATAAAATTAGGCTGAGGAACACACTATGATAAAAATGAGCTTTGAAATAATATTCTTAGTTAGCTGGGAAAAAAATCACTGTATTTATTTTAACCATTTGACAACCATGATTGATTAATATTTATATTCTTGAGACTTTTACATTGTGAAAGAAAGAAATCGTTACACTTTAATGTCTTTCTTATAAAACTTTGACTCCAAGTTAGAAAATATTGTTGTCATATTTTGGCATAAAAAAATATAACTACTCCCTCCTCTCTTTCACAACAATAGATTTTTTAATGTTTTCACATATATTAAAAAAATACATTTTAATAAACGTATTATTTTTTATAATTTTCAACTTTCAATAATTTTTAAATAAATAATAATTTAATAAAGTCAATTAATTCTCTTAGAGATCATAATCTTTCATAAAAAAATATAAAAAGTCTAATTTTGTGAAACAATTTTTTTAAGAAAAATATCTAACTTAACGAAACTAGGGTTCTAGCATATTGCCTTAAATTCTAGTCTACATTTTGAAAGAAAGAGAGCGTTACACTTTCATTCCCTTTTTATAATACTGATTTCAAGTAAAAAATAATAATTAATTTCATATTTAGCATAGAAGAACTCGAATATAATGAGCATAATGTCATTCAAACCGCATGAAGAGTTCCAGCTTGTTTCTGCCGCATGGTTGTTCATTTTCTGTCGCGTACTCCGTATTATCATCTCCTTTACTTCTTTTGTTAATAACTTTTTTTTTTTTTTGTAAACTAAATTGTTAATAACTTTTTCTCGGTATATTGTTGGCTCTTGCTGCTGTAAATTTGTTTTTAACAATTCTTGCTGCAGTAGTTGGAAGTTAAAAAATCATTTCCATTTCAAACAAAAAGAATAAGAATAATAAAGAAATTTGGTTTTGAATTGTCTTTTATAGTAGATTTCTTTGTTGACCAGGAAAAAAAAGGAAGTAGATCTCCTATTTTTTTACCAATTATACTAAATTCAATTCCTCTACTTTTAGAATATTTTAGAAATAATTTTCTTTTTACAATTTATGTTTGTAACTTCTTATTTCGAGAAATCAATGCAGGTGCCACGTGTCATAATTGGATAAGTGATATATATATATTAGATAGAGGTGGAGCCTCAAAGTTTAATAAACAGTAAACACACTTAGCTTCACATGTTTTATCTCCTTGAGTCTGTTTCCCTTGGTAACTATTACAAGGTTATCAACACTCCAGTCTCTCTTTTCTCCGTTGATGAATCATGAGTGTGAGAACCTGTAAAGCCGAGGTAATAATATTTTATCTATTTCACTAATTGTTCTAATTTATCTTTTGTATCGAAACTTGATTTGATTTCTTCTTTTTTTTTTTGGTTGTTGTAAACTTTTGTTACAGCCTGTAAACTGGCAGGCATCACTTAGGAGTTGTATGACCAAACAGGATGTAAAACGTTCTCCGATTTCTCCATCATCCTCGATCAAGACGTCTAGATCTTCATTAGTGAGCCAAAAAACAATGTTACAGCCTGTAAGAGGGCAAGCATCAGTTACAAGTAGTAAGACCAAACAAGATGTTAAACCCTCTTTGGTTTCTCCATCATCATCCATCAACGCGTCTAGATCTCCATTAATGAGCCAAAAGACTTCGTTACAGCCTGTCAAAGGGAAGACATCACCTACAAGTAATAAGACCAAACAAGATGTTAAACCTTCTTTGGTTTCTCCATCATCATCCATCAAGGTCTCTAGATCTCCACTCGTAAGCCAAACAACTTCAAGACGTGTTGCTTCGTCGGCCAAAGATATAAAAGATTCTCACAAAGAAATAACAAAGAACTCAAGTTCGAGCAAAGGGCCAGGAAATTTTATTCTTACGGTCGAGCTTCGAAAGAAGATTATCACATTTAGGGGCATCATCGACCTTCCTCTTCTCACCGGTCATCTTTCCATACCCAATGTAAGTTTACGATCTTTTGGGATAATAATTTTTTATAAGAGATTGACATGTTAGTGATATCTTCTTACATTTTTTTGTGCTCATTCTTATGCTCTAATGATTCTTCCTCTGATACTAATCACACAACTAGGAAGTTACCCTAGTGATATTATATCAAAAGGTATAACAAAATAACGTATCTAGATATTTTACGATATCAAAAAAAAGGTATCTAAATATTTACATATTAGTCCCTAACACTGATCATTTATTACTATATGAGTTTATATTAACAAAAAAAATGACACTAACATAAAATAATGTGAAGTTGTCAGTAGATACAAATCGAAGTAACGATTATTAGACAGCCTTCGAGGAAACCCGCCACTTGAATTGTTTCATAAGTTATAATAGAAATTGATCTTTTTTGTGTGTGTTTCTGTTGGGGCTATATTGCTAGCTGGTGACGCGTACGATGGAAGATCTCCATGAGCTATGTCCTGATATCGTTGACAGCTCGCGTCTCTTGGATACAAAACATGCTGCAGACACGGATAAGGTTCTCCTCTCATAACCAAATTGTGATTATTTTTTGTTTTCTAATCAAAACTGCTCTTGCAACAGTTGCTTGATCAGTTTTACAACGCTTTGAAATCAATTGGAGATTCATGGATCGATGACCATGAGTGGATCATCAAATCCAAGTATAGGAAGAGTAATAGCCTTAAGAAGAATCTATCTGATCGACTTTGTAAGCATTCCAAAAATCTTGTGATTCTTTGTCATACAAACTTTGTACCGTTTTGATTTCGTGTGACATACTCTATATATATTTGGTTTGTTGCAGTTGAAAAGGTGATAGCTGCATTAGATGGACTGAATAAGGGTATGAACGAGAGGCTCAATATGACAGAGATCAACAGTGATGAAGAGAAGAAAACGGTTACGAAGCAACCGATCACGACAAGAACGGTCCAGACTCCACCGAGTAAAGTTGGAGACGTTGCAATTTCTGTTTCAAACTTTCCAAGAAACGTGAGAATGCAAGCCCTTGTCAAACTGAGTCCTATCGATGTGAAGCGACTCAGTATCCAAAAGAGTATGTGCCAGGAAGAAGCTCATAGAAATGATGATGATGATAATGATAATGAGAGTGTTAAGGAGAAGCAGAAGAGTGTAACAGAAAAGATTGAGAAAGCAAAAGAAGCAATCCTTGTGGAACAAGATACTGTTAAAACCTGCTCAAAGGGTTCAGAGAAGTCTGAAACTATGCCTGAATCTTTGGCTCTGTCTACTCCTCATTCAGTGAATGCTGCACCACGGCCGCCACAGCCACTTCCAGTGGCTGCTCCAAAAGGACCAGCTGCGCCGCCTCCTCCACCTCTAGTGGCGGCAGCACCACTGCCTCCACCTCTAGTGGCGGCAGCACCACTGCCTCCAACTCTAGTGGTGGCAGCACCACTGCCTCCGCCACCAGGGGCTGCAACACTACTGCCTCCACCTCCGCTTCCAGTGGCTCCAGGAAAAGGACTAGGTGCACCACCACCGCCACTTCCAGTGGCTCCAGGGAAAGGACCGGGTGCACCACCATTCCCAATGGCTCCAGAAAATGGAACAGGGGTTCCACCGCCACCACCGCCACTTCGCTTGGGAGCCAAGAAAGCAACTAGCAAACTGAAGAGATCAAGACACCTAGGGGAACTCTTCAGATTCCTGAGGGGGAAAATCGAAGGTAAGGATCCAAAAACAAGATCCCGTGGCGGCGCTGGAGGAAGCAAAGCTGGAATAGGAAGCGCTCCAGCCGGAGGAAAGCAAGGAATGGCTGAAGCTCTTGCTGAGATAACAAAGAAGTAAAAAAATCACATAACAACAACAACTAAAATGGTAAAAAAAACTGATACATGGCTTTATGTTTTGATGACTACACACACAGGTCAGCTTATTTTCAGCAAATAGAAGCGGATGTGGAAATGTATATGAAAGCTATCAATGAGCTGAAAAAAGAGATCTCCAGCTTCAAGAGCAAGGACATGGCAGAGCTTCAGAAGTTCCACCTTTATATAGAATCAGTGCTTGAGAAACTAACAGATGAAACAAAGGTCAGTGCCAACAACAACAACAACAAGTGTTGTAGTCCATTAAAATTATCACACGAACTTTCTTTATCAGATATGTTTGAACTTTTGATTAGGTTCTAGCGAGATGTGAAGAGTTTCCGGAGAGTAAACTGGAAGCAATAAGAATGGCTGCTGCATTGTACTCAAATCTGCAGTGTATGATCAAAGTGCTCAAGAACTGGAAGATTGAGTCTCCTGCTGAACAACTTTTTGATAGGACTGAACGTTACTTTGCAAAAGTAAGCCATTAGGAATACTGATTTTACTATATATAGTTTCTTTGCTTGAATTGATCTGAAGAGTAATGATTGAAAACAGATAAGAAAAGAGATTGACACTCTAGAGCAGACCAAAGTAGAAGAAGAAAAGAAGTTCAAGAAACATAACATTCATTTCGACTTCGGTTTACTTATTCAGATCAAGGAATTAATGGTTGACATCTCATCAGGCTGCATGGAACTTGCATTAAAGGTAATATCAAAAACCTTGTAACTCACGACATTACTTTTGCAAACATCTGATCAAACACGATTAAAATGGAATCTCTTGGTTCAAAAACTCGCAGGAGAAGAGAGAAGCAAAGATTGCATCAGAATCACGCGGAGGAAAGCAGTGCAAGATCAAGAACAAGACTGTAGGATGGGCAAAAACGCTGTGGAGGGCATTTCAGTTTGCGTTCGGAGTTTACACATTTGCTGGTGGACAAGACGACCGAGCTGATAAGATTACCAGAGAGTTGGGTAATGAGATCGAACTCATCCTCAACAACGAATGATTCCTCATGACCTCACCCTTGCCTCTTAGTATATGTTTCATCTGAAAATGTCAGACAAATATTTCAGTCTCTTTAGAAGAAACTTAAAAGTGATTTGGATCTCTAATATCTAACAAAAATGTTGTAATCTAATCAACAAGAAGCTGTTGTAATTTTATATATTAAGATAAAGCCATTACAACTTCAGTCTTCAGTTAAAGATAATTCGAAGAATCAGCCATTCATGTACAAGTTGTTTTTGCAATTCTTATTTATAACAGCTTCAAATGTTGATAGATTCAATTCAAAACTCAATCATCGTTTATATATACACCAGAATGTAGATGTTCATATTATATCATATATGATGTAATAAAACAAATTAAAAAAAATTAGAAGTCGTAAAGCAAACTTGTATATATGATCAAGGATATCAAGAAAACTACAAAAGAATTGATGTTTACAAGTGAGAGACATCGAGAACAACCCTAAGCCGTGACAGACAAGTAAAAACAAACTCTAAAACAAAGATTTTGAACATACTACTTGTATAGAGCCTTATATCATACATGAACATGATTAACTATGAACTATATAGTCTATGACCACCAGAGTCAGTGATCACTCCCAAAAGCATTCCAAGTTTTTTTTGTTTCTTCCAGAAGCTGTACAGAGAAAAATGAGAGAGAAGAATTGATTTGCCCTTTTTACGGTAGTTTGCAGGATTCAATTACTTCCATCACTGCTTTATGTGTCTCCGGAGGGATCATGTTTAGAGTCGTGTGAAATGCCTGAACAAAACAGAGAACACAGTTATACGTTAAATGAACTTTGAGATTTCTCTAGCATGGAACAGAGCAGCCATAAGGGGTTTAAAGAGGCACGTACCACAAATCTCTCCAGGACCGGTACTAGAATTGCGAGGTTGCGTTTTGGGAGATAGTCTTTGATGGAGTTGCGGATACTTCTACTGCTAGAGGATCCAATAACACGTTTAGTTTCTTGAGAAAGTTCATATGGATTATGATATATAATAAAAGATCAGAAACGAAAAAAGACCTTTCAGTTGAAAGAAAAGCGAGTAGTAGAGCAGAGTATGCCTCCACTATCATCTTTTCCGCTTCCTTTTCGCCTTCTAAAACAGCTTCTTCGTCATCCTGAACACCCCAAAAACAAAAAACGCAGGATTAATAAATAAAAACCTTTTCACGAAATGTTTAGGTGCTGGTACTCACTAAGGTGAAAGGAGTTGTTTCTTCTTTGGTGTCTGCTGATCCTTGATTGGTGAGAAAGATTGAACATAATAAAGGAATCATCTCCTGTTCACTCTCTTGCAACCCTTCTGGTTTTGTAATAGGAACACTCGCTGAAGCAAGTCGTGACCTGGAAAAGAAAAAAACTACCTGATTAGAGAAAAGACGACCAAGAGTATGACTACTCCAACTTGTATTGACTCAACCACACGATGGTATTAAATTTTCATTAAGAATTTTATGTGTACCTGTTGACTCCGTCTTTCTCAACCAAATTTACCAGCAAACCCAAGATGGCAACAAGAAAATCTAACTCCTGATCTGTAAGATGTTTGTCTTTCTTCTGTTGGGAAGATCCTGTCACATCCATCTCATTGAAAAGAGGAGATCCGGTGAAAGACGGAAAGTGTCTGGCAATTAGTTCAGCCATGCTTTCCAGCCCTTTGCACCCACCAACTTGCCGACAACCGACAGCGTTATCATTTGTTAAGTTCATCAAAACCTGCAAAAAAAAAAAAAAATCATGAACTAAATTGATGCTATTGGGGCTATAGATCAGTAAACAGATGGTAAGAACATCACCTTAACCGCTGTTAGAAGGCAATCAGATAAAAGACATAGACATTCTTCATCAATGTCATTTGTTGTAGACAAAGATACTTGCAGCGGTGGACTGCAGTCTCTGCCACTTGACTCTTCCTGGGAATTCAACCTTTGGTTTGATGATTCCTCTTGGCTCGGGAACCGCTGATGCAAACATTCATCTTTACTCTTCTTGTAGCACCCTTTCTTCTTTTGAGCTCTAGGTTTCTTTTGCTTTACAGATGCTAACGCCCACTTGGAAGGTTTAGAATCTTCCAAATCAAACGCAAAAGGATCTTGGTTTTCATCTAGGAATGAATATTTTCCATTTCTTTTACCACTTGGTTCTTCAACTTGGTTAGTCCTTGAAGTACTTCTGGCGATGTCACTACCCAGTGACGCCAATCTGCCTGCAAACGAACCAGCTATCGATGAACCGACTCTGGTCGTTGGCTTAGTGGGCTCATTTCCTGACACACTTGATTGATAACCCGACGTCGATGAAGGTGGCGAGTCCAAATCGATTATGGATTGATATCTCTGGGACACACTCCCATTCCTGGTTGAGATGGAGCCAACGGTTGAGCATGTATCTGAACTTATTGTCACAACCTCATTGTTAACTGCAAAAGATAGAAGAGGCTTAACATATAAAAATATAGAGACCAGAGGGGAGATAGAGACTCATTTGTGATTAAGAATAATAAAATACCTCTACGATCTGCTACCAAGATGCCAGCAATTGAACAGTGAGGATTTACATTGTGAGTACTTGAAACCCCTCCACGTAGGTGAAGACCTAGCCATCAGTCCAACCATATATCAGGATTAGAGATGATAGAACGGGAAGAAGTCATAATGTGAAACAATTCAAAACCAGAAGGGGTATCAATTGCGAACCTGAAAGCATCTTAATGACACTTATTGTGAGCTCTGTGAAAGACATTCGAGATTCATGAGAACCCAAACATTTCTTAAACCCGAGCAAATGATTCTGAAAAAACAAAATTAGCGTTGGAGTCAATATTATCTCAGGCACAGAGTTGTATAATTTTGCAATTTTATAACAGCTGATAAACGTCAGAATTTCCAGAATATTGTCATGAATCTATATAAGAGATACCTGGTTGTCTGTGCTGAGGAACGTAGCATTCTCCATGATTTTCAGACATTTCAAAAGCAGCATTAAAATCTGCTTATGCAGACTATCTTTCTTATCCTGATAGGACAGTGTGTCGCATTCCACCCAGCGCTGCATATAGAATCTGTATTAGCTAAATATAACATTATGCAATTGCAAACTTCCCGCAGTCAAAGACAACTAATGCAGGTTACAAAGGTAGTAATCTAAGATGATTTAAAAAAGTTATCAACGTCCTAGGCAGTTAGAGACCTCAGTTTGCATGTGCAGATGAAGAAAGAAAACGCATGATCATACCTCCATAACAGTGTGACAGTCCATAACAACCTCAAGGACTGCATCAAGTCCACCTAGTTCTCGCAGTTTCTCCTTGAAATTCCCTCCAGTCTTTTTCACAGAACCAGAAGTATCTGGGGTGAGGGAAAATGAAACTATATTATCACAGTAGAATCTATGGTATAATAAATATCAGAGAACAATATCTATTAACAATTCTAAGATGATCTCAGAAATAGTTAGCTAGTAATTATTTCCAACAGAAGAGGCCAAAAAAAAAATCAAATACCATCAAACGAAATTTTGGATAAGCAAGCCCTCTCCATAGTCAACAAAGCCACCCATTTCGTACATAGCTCAGGTCTCGTTGTTTCGGCTTTATAGCTATCAGCAGATCTCATCTCCTTGCAATTAACAAGAAGTTCCTGAACACTTGAAAGTATAACGCTAGAGCTCGGATCATTCGTTTTCACCGCATCCTGTGCTGGACCAACATCCTTACGTAAAGATAAGAGCTTAAATCCTATACTGCGTGGCTTCCCCTGGGTGCTAGTGACAACCACAGGTTTCAACAACATTATCAGAAACTTGATGCACTTGGGTGACTCCATAAAGTGCTCGTCTTGACCCTGGAATCATGAAAATGAATTGGTCGTGTTGAGGTTAAACTGTATCAAACATCAAACAGCATTTCACTTACGTCAGCAGTTAGCAGAAAGAAAAGCGTGGCTGCGGCAAGATTGCTTGGTATGTCATCGAGGCTAAGACTCAAAATCGCATCAATTATGGTTTGGGAGATCCTGAAACAATAACCCCCCACACAATTAGGGTAATCTCGTCCACTCAACCAATGAATCAATAGATGAAACAAACAGAAAATTTCCCAGCTTTGGCATCACAAAATTCGTATAAAAATCGTACCCTAATCCACAAGATCGAAAATTTACGAGAACCCATAACTCAAACAGATCCATTTCGCAAAACCCACATGAAAATTCTTAAAATTTGTTACAAAAAAAAAAACTCAAACCCTAGAAGGGGCAAGCGTGTACCCTTGAGCCCTCAAGGAGCGGCGCTGGTGCTGAGAAGCACAAATCGACAGCAGAGACGACAAGCTAGCCCTCCGGATCCTAACCTGCTGCCCATTCCTCAACCCATCAAGCGCGAAGTTAACCTCGTCCTCGTGCTCCATCAGCTCGCCGAACTCCTGCGCCTCGAGCAACGTGGAGGTAAACCCCTCGCCGTTCCTCGATCTTTTCGCCCTCCGTGGATAATCCTCTCGAGATTCTGACATGGAAGAAGAATGCCACGAATCTTGGCTGGAGAAAGGGAGGAGAGAGTAATCGAGGGGTTCGATGTCGGGAGACGAAGAGGAGGAGAGATATTCCGTCTGCGAGACGGTGTCGTTTAGAGAGTCGGGGAGGGTTCTTTGCGGCATACCCGGCTTGCGGCGGCCGTAGGTTCGCTCCATCATCGCCGAGTCGTTGAATTGGGGAAATTTTTTGGGGGAGATTTTAGGTGAGAAATCAAGAGAAGGGTAGTTTCGGGATTAAAAGAAGACTAATCGTAAGATCTCTTTCTAGCTGAAGAAGAGAGACAGCAGCAAAGGCAGGGGCTGTTTTTTTATGAACCTTTTAAATAAATAAAAATGTTTAAAATTTCATTAAATGTTGATATTCGACTTTTTACGAAACTTAACAAATATTTTTAGTTTAAAAAGAAAAAAAATCCGAAAATATGACCCAAAATTTCAACTACTTTCGGTTTTCAGGCATTAGAATGTTTAATTGGTTATTGACAAAAAAAGGAATGAATTTTAATTGGTTGAATAGTTGGGTTTGGGTTTGGGTTTGATTTGATGAGCCAACTGTTAACGTTTGGGCTTGTAAAACCCAAAAAGCAGTAAAAGAGAGGCAAAGCAAGCCCAAGAGATAAAGCACCTAGTAGTCGTTTTGTTTGTCATCATTTTCTTTTGCAAAGTTTTTAACTATAAACAACACATGTAGAGAAGATGATCAACCATTGTTAATGGTCCTGTCACATACCACAGGTGAGACTGGTAACCATTATATGAATAATAAGAACAAATAAAAAAAATAAGTAGGAATAAAATTTGAAGAATGATGAGAAATGATAGTTTCTTATCAAAACTAATAAATAATTAATTTGTTTTATAATTTTCTACAAACAAAGAAATGAAGAAAAATGAAAAAGAAAATATATTCTTTGTGAAATGGTAAAAAATTTAAAAAATATTAAAAAACATAATATTATTCTTCATTCTTTTGGTCATCGGTCGTACGAGTTTGAGAGGTAGAATATTTACCGAGATATCAAATGAAAATTTGAAGATAAAGACATTTTTTTAATAAATACTCCGTTGAACAGATTAATTAAAATATTTGCATTTAAACTGTCGAAAATTTAAATTTATTTACTCAAAAAGAAAACACTCACCGTGTTTTCGATTAAGAAAAATATTTGTATCTAACACCGTTGAAAAGATTAATAAAACAAAATGAGATGTCATACGATGAGAATGAAAAAACAAAGTCAACTAAAGATATCAATTTTTATAAAAGTTAGCTCCCGAATATATAATTCAATTAAATGGGTTTACGGCATTTTTAGCCATGGTTTCATTTTAAAATTGAAAAAAAAAAGATTCCTAATAAAAGCGGGAGGCCAAACATCTCGGCTCTTCGTGTCTGTCTTGTAATTAATTCCTACGCACGACAAAGTTCTCCTAATCTCTCTCTCTCTTCTGGTCTTCTCTTTCCGACATTTGCCCGATCAATTTTTTCTTCTTCTCGATGCAATGACAACTCCACGATCGCCGGCGACAGATTTCTTCGGAATCTCCAAGACAGCATGCAAAGCTTACAAATCCATCGTCACAAAACTGCATCCTCTCTCTTCTCATCGCAAAACCGACTCTCACTCCGACAACGATTCCGTACGTCCTCTCTCTCTCTCTCTCAACAAATCGATACATTGCTCAATTTTCCAAACATCTGATTTTTATCATTATTATGGATCAAAAAATTGAAACTTTGAAAAAATGTAATTTTTTTCAGACGATTCACCAGAAATATCTAGAGGAGAAATTCGCGGAGGAGGATGATCTCATCGCTGCTCGGAGAGGTCTCCGTTTACAGAGCATGGACGACAGCTCCGTCTTCAAACGCCGTTCTTCTCTCTTATCAAACTCCAGCAGCCGCCGCAGCCACACGCCGCAAGCTCGTCCCACATACCTCACCTCCGCCTCTTCCAACCGCCGCTCCACTTTCTCAAGAACCACCAGCCGCAGAGACGACGGAGGCGGCAGCAGCCACGGAGGCGTAGGGAGAACACACGGCCTCAAATCTCGCCCCGTCTCCAACAGCGCGAGCCCGATGACGTCGCCTTTCACGAGCCCGAGAGGGAAAGATCAGACCCTGGGAGATTTGTTCGGCTCCGCGCAGGGGCTAACGTCTCCTCCGAGCTCTACACCGTCTTCTCCTAAAACCATTTCGAAGAGCCGTAGCAAGAGAGATAAAGACGGGAGATCAGGGTCCACGACGTCGTTTTCGAAGAGCACGAGCACGAGACATCAGTCGAAGAGGGATACGGGTGGGTCAGTGGGGAGGAGCGTGAGCAGGAGGAGCACGACGCCGATAGTTTTCTCTCAGTCGACTCAGCCGAAGAAGCCGCCGGCTGTGGAGAAAAAGCTCGAGTGTACGTTGGAAGAGCTCTGCCATGGTGGAGTCAAGAACATCAAGATCACTAGGGACATTATTACCGATGAAGGGTTTGTCTCAAACTCATTTCTTCAAGTTTGGTTCGGTCTTATTGGTTGCGGGCACAACTTTGCAACCACTACACCAATGAAACATTAAAAAAAAAAATAATAATTTAGTTTTGGGTTTCAAAATTATTGGAAATTTTTTTTATATAGACAAATATTCCTAAATCATAAAAGTAATTTTATTAAGGTATTAAAAAATATTTATAGCTCGGCCATGTTTATCTGCTTTGGTCCATTCATTGTGTTCTGTAATGAACAGGTTGATTAGGAAACAAGAAGAGACGTTGAAAGTGAACATCAAACCAGGATGGAAGAAAGGGACCAAGATCACATTCGAAGGAGTAGGCAACGAGAAACCTGGCTACCTCCCTGAAGACATCACGTTCGTGGTCGAAGAAAAGAGACATCCTTTGTTCAAAAGACGTGGTGACGACTTAGAGATTGCGGTCGAGATTCCACTTGTAAAGGCTTTGACTGGATGCAAACTCTCGGTGCCGTTACTGAGTGGTGAGTCGATGTCAGTATCTGTAGGAGAAGTCATCTTTCATGGGTTTGAGAAGGCTATTAAAGGTCAAGGTTTGCCTAATGCTAAAGAAGAAGGTAAACTAGGAGACTTGAGAATCACGTTTTTAGTGAATTTTCCTAAGAAGTTGAGCGAAGAACAACGATCAATTGCCTATGAGGTCTTGAAAGATTGTTCTTGGGCTTAAAGGTTGATAATATATTGGTTTCATGCCACTCACTCCATGTCTGCTCATTTGTTCTTCTTTGTATATAAGATTCACAAGTTGAGGCTTTGAAGTTGTGTTGACACTTTAGGCTTTTACATATTATTATGTTTTTCTTAGAGTGACCTGTTTTATATGATTCTTACTGTGAATGATACAATTGTTCGATTGGTTACAAAAAATTGTTTGTCATAAGCATCTTATTAATCCCAAGGATTTGATTGATTGGCATCTTATTAATCCCAAGGATTTCTGGTATTGCTCGATTGGTTACAAAACTAGTGAACATATATATTAACATATTTAATAAATATTCATCGACCGCATAGCGCAGTGGATTAACGCGTCTGACTTCGGATCAGAAGGTCGTGGGTTCGACTCCCACTGTGGTCGCACTTTTGAAATTTTTTGGAGTTATGTAGGAAAGAGAAGCTGTATTTACAAGATGTTCTCCGTTTCTATCTCATTGCTTTCAGTAGAAACTATGACTCAAAAGGAGCACTAATCCCTTCACTGTTGATCTTCTTGAGAAAGCTAACATTATGGGCTGAAGATTCATGAAAGAATAACAGTTATTGAACTATAATACACAAGTGACATCCATAAAATACACATGACGTCTGTAACACTAAAACAAGAGTATATAAAAGAATGGCACCAGGAGTCCTTTGACTTTTGTCTATACAGTGCTCCTAAGCGTTTAATTTGGAATCGTTCAGCTTCCTTTAACAATTTTTAAGTTCCCTTGGGAATCACTTTACGCACTTAATCTTGTTTCTTCTTTCTTATGAAGCTTGGTTTAAACCAAGAGCTCTTGGTCTAGTGGTAATGAAACTCCAGCTGGAATGTTCGTTATGGGTTCGAGTCGTCTTGGCCACCTTCCTGCCTATAACCGTGCGTATCCGGATAAAAAGCCTCGTGAAAATTAGTCTGGGCTTACCGTCTAGGATCTTCACAGATATTTAAAAAAAAAAAACTTGGTTTACGTTGTCGCAGCTACTTGAAATCCATAAAAACCAGTACGTATAAAGAGTCTCTTTTGTTGGTACCAAAGCCTACTTATTGAAGGTGTCATTTTGGTGTAAGTCAACTAAGAAAAGAAAACCTTTGGTCACTTATATGGCATTAAGAAAAGACTCGGGTGTAAATGTGTCGCGATATTATTAAGTCAGACCATGGATTACGGCAACGGCTTTATTGATGTACTAGATATTGACCCGCCCTCGAGAGGGCGGGTATATGTTTTGTTTTTAAATTTTTTGTCTAATATAATTTATATGGTTGTGTGTTTGTAGAATCATATTTTTGTATGATATGAATTTAATAGAATAGATAATTTTTGTAAGTATATTAAATAAATCAAGTTCCATATGTATTTGTGTCTTTCCTTATATCATATATGTATTTTTTTTGTAATCATATTTGTGTTTTTATCTCTGATCATATATTCATATTATAGACTACATGTAGGGATAAGAGTTCAGGTTCGATTCCGACTATTCAGATATTGGTCTTTAGATGAGAGATTAAAACCTATTTGGATATTTATAAATTTTAGTTCAGATTCAGTTTGGATCATTACGGGTTCAGTTCAAATATGGATATTCATTTAAATTATGTAAAAATATTAAAATACAAATATACCATAAATTCTATTAATTGTGCGACTGGTTTTTCCGCTACCACCCGCAAACGCTGCTTTTGCGGTTGGTAGCGGTTGTCGGCGGTTTGCAACAATCACTCAAATCGCTCTAAACCGCTTCAACCCGCTCCGAATCTCATAAATTCAAAAGCTGGCTCCAGCTACCGTTTGCGGTTGCGGGCGGTTGCGGGAGGATAATTTTTTTTCTTTTTTTAAATCAATATATATACAAAAGTAAAAATGTTTAATAAAAAATTTAAAATTGAAATTATAAAAATATTAAAATATATCTATTATATTTTAATTAATATTATAAAATTTTATAATAAAAACAATTTCAATAAATTTTCAAAAATTTATGGGTGAAATTAAAAATATTTAATAAAAATATTAATTAAAATAAAGAATCCGAGTAATAGTTGGGATTATGTTAGGAAAAATGAAATACATGAACATCATCGAAAAAATTGTTGGGATTTGAACAGTAAAAATAATGGTGGTTACATAACAAAAATAAGATATATGGATACAGTTAAAAAAGTGGTGGTTGCCGATCATTAGGCACTCTAAGTGGAGGGTTACATAATATATATATATATATTTCATTGCAGTTATATTAAAAAGGTATGTATTATTAAAATTTAAGTTGGACATAACTTTTTATCAATGGGTCACACTGCTGTTTTAATAAAATAGATATTAAAATAAGACTCGTCAAAAGTATTTTTTCTTTCTTTTCTAGTATAGAAAAATTCAACTTGCAAAACCCAGTGTCTCTAAAATCATCACTGTCTTCCTCTCTATGGATCCCATAAGTTCAAGTTAAAGCAAAAAGAAAACAATTAGAGATATGGAAAACTCCAAAGACGAGACGATGTCTGCTTTAGTGTTGCGAGGTTTTATTGTAGGAGCAATATTAATCCTTATTTTTGTAGTCTCCTCAAGATGTTATAAGGCCGTACGACGTGAGTCCTCGAATCCATATACTGATCTCTCTATTCGACCGATTAGTTTTGGTGTAATAAGTTTTTTTTCTGCATGCTTTTGCTATGATCTGTATTTATAGGCGCTCGAAAGGCGTCCAAGAAAACCTCCTCAAGACCTGCGAACAAAAGGTATGGATGTCGTGTGAACAAAACTAGTGCATGTAATATGAAATATTCTGATGAGTGGGCGCCTTCGCGTCCGCCTAAGGCAAGTGATGGATTAATAAACCAAGCATACGCAGTGGAAGAGTTCGCTATGGGAGGACAAAACGACAGTGATTCCGATTAGGGAATTTTAAAATAGGATTATGGTTTGTGATTTTTTTTGGTTCAATATGGTTTATGAATTTTCTTTGCATGCTTGTAATGGTAGATCTGACTGATTTACTATCATTAAAATTGTTTGTTATATGACAGATTTAATTACCGTCCACCAACTTTTTCTTTTATTTGCCTTGATTCAAATATTATAAAGATTTAAGGGACTATCATTGTTAAAAGGATAATTACAATGTGTGCTAGATCCATTGATCTTATTCATACATCATCAACATGGCAACATCGATAAAACTGATTATGAATAAGCTTAAAAAAGCTACCGTCTCTCTTTTTTTGAGTAAATTAAATCATGGCGTCTTCTTGATGGGTTGTAATAACGACATCAGAAGTTGGGAGAGCGATGCACGTGAGAACAAACCCTTCGCTGATCTGGCCATCGTCTAAGAAGCTCTGGTCCGACTGGTCAACCGAGCCAGAGACTATTTTCCCGGCGCAGCTCGAGCAAGCTCCCGCACGGCACGAGTACGGCAAGTCGAGTCCGGACTCCTCCGCCGCGTCGAGGACGTACGTGTCACCGTCGCACTCCACTTCCTTCTCTCCATCTGGTGTTATGAACTTCACCTTGTAGGTAGCCATGGCGGTGACGCGGCCGCCGCGAGAGGTGGAGGATTTGAGGCCGAAGAGGGATTGTGTGTTGGCCGCCGGGAGAGATCTGAGGCTGTTTGGTGTCTGCTGGCGGCGGAGGAAGGGTGTGTTTACGGTGACGCTGGAGAGAGCAGTGGAAGCCATTATCGAAAGAGATGATTAATCTTCTTCTTGTTTGTGAGAGCGTGTGGCTTTTGTTGAGATGGAGTAGAATAGTGTGAGGGAGAGAGGATTATAAAAGAGGTGGAGTTTTTGAACACTATCCGCCACGTGGCGCAAGATATGTGGGTGCTTCTACTATCTTCTTGGGAGTAGTATTGTCTCTGTGTGAGTATGTGTTACATGTGTGCATTGATATGTTGGTGAGAATTAGTTAGTATGTGGTTGGGCTTGGGATGATTCTAGACTTGTCCAATTGCTCCTTGAGGACACATTCAATGTTCCAAGTGAAGTGAAGTTATAAGGAACAAGGGAAAAAATTACAGGTAGTAGTAGTAGTTGCTGTATATTACACCCACTCAAATTCTAATCTAAAGAGGAAAAACAATTCACTTACCAAAAAAACACAAAGACCCCATTGAAGAATACTTATATATTCCCCCTCTCTACTGGCGTTTATATATAATGTATGTCCACCATAACAAGCTTCCTTCTCAACTCGGTGTTTTTTACCTCTATTGATATCTCTAGTCGCATTTGATGTTTCTGTAGATTCTCCTTACAAACAGGTTTGATCCCAAGAATCCAACCGCTCCTGCAAGATTTATATACAAAGAAAATTTACTCAAGACCAGTAACACCAAACGCTAATTTTGAAGAGGGTGAAGAGAGAGAGCGTTCTCACCGCAAAGGATTCCAAGGCCAAGACAGAACATCATGGTGTACCCAAAGTAGAAGCTTGTTTGGAAGAATCCGGACATCTTCGTCTTCACGTAGTAGTAATAGATGGAGTATAGGTAGACATAGACAGCCGTTGACGCAGCAGAGAAAAACGAAGTCCATTGCCAGTGATAATTCTCAGCGTTCAGAAGGAAATAAGTTCCCACTATTGTCACACAGACCGTCACTATCACCAGAATCACGAAAACCAGCAGCATGAATCCATACACGTAGTACACCTGTCCAACACAACAAATGACTATCAGGAATGTAGGTCTAACATAACAAGCCTAGGTCTTAAGTGTCGCAGATTGTATCTGTTGCGAGTTTGTCAGAGCACAGTTAGTGAGGTCTGGGTTTATAAGGCTGTCCAGGCAGATAGATAGTTGAGTCTCTCATTGATCAAGTCTCTGGTTTGTTCAATTTGTAAAAGAACTAGCAGTTTCTTAACTTTGTTATAAAAGCAACTACTATTATTACCTTGTAATTCCAGAAGGATGTGAAGACGAAGTACATCTCAATGAAGATGCTTCCAAATGGTAGCAGACCTCCCATCAGGGAGACAACCGATGGAGTCAAGTACCATTTTTTCTCAGGGATCGGACGTGGAATAGTCTTTACACGGCATGGATTGTTTGGAGCACCACTCCAGTTTCTTCCCACGACTGTCCCGAGGAGGGCTAAGGGGAAGGAAATGAAACCCCAAATTACAAACACAACCACCATTGTCCCGAAAGGAATAGCCGCAAGGGATCCATAGAATATGGCAATTGTGTTTAGGATAAAGCCGATCCCAAAGCACAAAAAGGGGAATAGAGAAGCCGTGAGGACCATGCACTTGATCCAGTGCTTACCTGAACATATCAGACATTTAAAAATAAAATTAAAAAAATAAACTATCAAAGGTAAACACATGAGAGATCTGCCAAGAAGAATAGGTCATACCCCCGCTTCTTGAGTACATTCCACCACTCACGTAACCAGAGACAAAGGAAGTCAGAGCATAGCAAACTATGAAAGTTGTGACAATTGCTCCTCTCCTGAAATAATCAGAATACGAATCAAACAAACAAGCTGAGGTCTGCTGCCAAATATAAAAGTATTACAAAGAATAAAGACGAAAAGAGGTTGGCACGTGAGAAGAAGAGTGTGATACGTACCCAACATATAGAGTCCCTACGATGGCCATCAATATGACAAGAAGAATAAGCAACGCCAACTGTGCACCTGTGCCGACAACAGCTGAGAGAAGAACTAAACTAAATGGTGGTCTGAACACATCCCCATGCACAAGTTTCCAGCCGGATTCTTCATTTACATCCCGTTCCTGTGGCCATCAATATGAATGTCACAAAACGGTTTTACAGCCTCAAAAAATAAAGAAGTAAGTGTTTGACAGCCAATAGCGTAAAATATCGTGCAGCTATGTCAAATAAAAGGTGAGGAAACATCACCAAGCTCTCGAGATCATCATCTTCACGAGCATACTTCGCGTAATCATTTCTGAGAGTTCTCATCAATATCATTGAGACAAGACCGGTGAGAAAAATAACCATCATGAACGAGTTAAAGATGGAGAACCAATGGATCTGCAAAACAGAAAAAAAAAGTCTTAGGAGGTCTATAAAGCTTGAACAAACATTTTGAAGAGATGAATCCATTGTGAAACTATGAACCAATCACAACAAAAGATACCAAGCAAAAAGTTACCTGGTGCTCGAAGAATGGATAATCCAAATACACATCAAAACGGCGGGCAAATGTGACATCGGTTGGAATCCATTGAACAGAATACGTCAGATCCACTGTCCTCCCTGCTTCCAATGGCCTTGGGTTGTCTTGAGTGAGATTAACATGAATAATCTATAAAAAAATTAATTAAATATCAGTGCATGTGGCTCACATGATACTCATATTATTGCTTAATGGCGTAGTGACAACCGACCTGGTCTTTGTTGTATTTGACGATAATGTTCTTATGCGTGTAGAGGACATGTTTGCCGTTTTCACCATTTTTGTCAGATTGCAGCTCACCAACGAATCCTACAATAGCGATGAGAGAGGAGTATTAACACTATCTAAAGCTAAAACAGAAACACGATTGATTTTGGATATAAAAAGTAAAAATACAGAAGCTCGTACCCCACAAAGGCAGATCATCTGAAGTTAGAACCACCGGATGAAAGTCCACGCAAATAAGATGCCACCAAATGAGAAATAAGGTTAGCGATTGTAAGAAGTTACAAGCTACTTCAGCAGCAATAAGTACAAAGGAAACGTGAAACATTACCCATAAAGAACTCAAACCAGTAGCTAGACTCGATGGCATCTTTAAAATGCTCGACTTTAAGTTCGTCGAGTTCAAGCTTACAGATCACGTTCCTGTCAACATTTTCTGTGGAAAAAGGTAATTGTAATTAGAACATACACAGCTAAGATAACTAGCAATGTTAAGAATTAGTAAAACAAACTCAAGAATTTGATAGGGATCTCGCTGTCAATGAGCTCGTTGCCACCAAGAACTTCACCAAGACCACCCCATTTGTGAACATCGTTTAGAGAGGGGCGGCAAAAGGGAAGGCTGTAGTAGTTGTACGTTTCTTGTGGATTGTTGTACGGCCCAACTTTGTTCACCCACAGTGTAACCTGCTCATCAGCTTGATACTGGAACAACAAAACAAAACAAAAACATTGACTTGTCTGAAATGTATATATGTTACTCTGATTTATTCATAAAGAAGCCTAAGTCACAATGAAGCTCCAGGATCCGACCCAATAAATAAATAAAAGTTAATTCATAAACATTAAACACCATGCAAATCACGAGATCTACAGACACATTAACTCGATTCGAGCTGTATATTACAAAAACGGAATGTGGAGATCCGAGTCTAACCTTGTGATCTGAATCAGAGGCGAGAGAGGTTGCGAGAAGAGAAACGAGAAGAAGGAAGACAGCGGCGGTGGCTGAGGAGGAGGAAGACGGCATCGCGAAATGCGGCGGACGATCAGATCTGACGAAGAATGCGTTAGATAGAGCAATGAGTAGGGTCGATGATCTGATTCAAATTGGCGCAAATTGCATTATCGAGAATACAGTGTTAGCAGCTCTCTCTCTCTCTCTCTCGTTTCTCGGCAGCAAGCGATCGAGGGAGCGAGCGAGAGACCAAACTAAATAGAAGAGAGCAGCAGCACACAGTATTGCTGTTGATGTTTTGTTCGGTAGAGATCCTCTCTCTGAGACTGAGTGTATGGCTTTGGGTTATCAATCCGTTAATTGGGCCTCGTTTATTAGTTTAGAGGCCCAAATGAAATCTAGAGTGAATTTAATAGCATGAGGGTCCCACTTTGTTAAAAAAAGGAAGCATCATGAGAAGGGGAGAGATTCTTCATTCTCATTCTCTTTCTCATCATCATTTACTATTATCCGAAGAAGAAGAAGAAAAAAAAACAAAAAAAAGTCGATTCTTCGCTTTAGCTTCAAATCTCTCCACAACCCAAATCTCAATCATCGTTCCTTCTGCTCTGCAGATCTCGGAATCGCATCCTTGATTTTTTGGATACTGATTGGTTTCTTTTTTGTCCTCGTTGTTCACGATTTCACGTTAAAATTTGAAGCTTGGTAGGGAGAGCTGGAAATTTTCAATTTTGTGTAATAAGGGTTGTTGATTTAGAGAGTAGCGAAGATGGAGAAGTACGAGCTGGTGAAAGACATAGGAGCTGGGAACTTCGGAGTCGCCAGGCTCATGAAGGTCAAAGACTCCAAGGAGCTCGTTGCCATGAAGTACATCGAGCGTGGTCCCAAGGTCCGTCCTCTCCTCCGCTCATTATATAGTGCCTAGTTATCTCAGAGTTGTAAGGGCTTTGTTGTTTTTGGATGCAGATTGATGAGAATGTGGCAAGAGAGATCATCAATCACAGATCACTTCGCCATCCTAATATAATCCGCTTTAAGGAGGTTTTGTAAATTTTCTGACATGTGTTCTCCTCTCTGTGGTGAAAAAGGATTATCTTTATGAAGTTGATTTATATTACAGGTTGTGTTGACTCCAACTCATCTTGCCATTGCCATGGAGTATGCTGCTGGTGGTGAACTTTTCGAGAGGATCTGCAGTGCTGGAAGATTCAGTGAGGATGAGGTCAGCTTTGTCATCTAAAGTTGTGACCTTTTTTTACTACTATGCAAGTACTACTTCGGATAGTTTTTTTTTCAGAGCTCTGTATGGTCTTTCGAACAGAAGAATATAAAACATGTGAATCTTCTTATATGGGATGGGATATTCTTTCTAATCCCTTTTTTTTTCTCTTTTCCAGGCGAGATACTTCTTCCAGCAGCTTATATCAGGTGTTAGCTATTGCCATGCTATGGTAAGGCAAATATTTATTGAGAGAAGAAATTTCTAATCCCCTAGATGTTTGAGATCACCTTTTTTTTTTCATTTCGTGGCAGCAAATATGCCACAGAGATCTGAAGCTCGAGAACACACTCCTAGATGGTAGTCCTGCTCCACGTCTCAAAATCTGTGATTTTGGTTATTCCAAGGTCTGGAACTATACAAAAACTACCAAGTTCTCCCATTTTATATACGTGATCCTCTGTTCTTATTCTCCATTGTCGAAAAAAGCATTGTCAAGCGTTTTGTTGTTCTTCTTTGTGTAGTCCTCTCTACTACACTCGAGGCCTAAATCAACTGTTGGAACTCCAGCATATATTGCACCTGAGGTCCTTTCTCGGAGAGAATATGATGGCAAGGTACTCTTATTGCTATTTGAGTCTTGGTAAATCAAGGCATCATTGTTCAGTGCAATGGATATTACCTAAATTCATGGGTTTCTATGAAGAAACTGTCATGCTCTTCACATTAACTTTGTGGGAATTGGTAAAATTTGTAATCGGTTTTTCTTCTTTCAGATGGCTGATGTATGGTCTTGTGGTGTAACTCTTTATGTCATGCTTGTTGGAGCATACCCTTTTGAAGACCAGGAAGACCCCAAAAACTTCAGGAAAACAATACAAGTATGTTTCTTTTTATGAGCCATATATCTCGCGGGAAGTATGCTGCGTTCTGTTCATCAATGTGTGATTCTTGTTGTTATACAGAAAATCATGGCTGTTCAGTACAAGATCCCGGACTACGTCCACATCTCACAAGATTGCAAACATCTCCTTTCCCGTATATTTGTGGCCAACTCAGTCAAGGTATACACATCAATCAAATGAGCTCAAAATGTTTATAAAAAGATGGTTTTGTTTGACAATTGAGCTACGCTGTTGTTGTTTTGGCAGAGGATAACCATTGCGGAAATCAAGAAACACCCATGGTTCACGAAGAACTTGCCAAGGGAGCTCACAGAGACGGCTCAAGCTGCATATTTCAAGAAAGAGAATCCAACCTTCTCCGCCCAGACCGCTGAAGAGATCATGAAGATAGTGGATGACGCCAAAACGCCTCCCCCTGTTTCCCGCTCCATAGGAGGGTTTGGCTGGGGAGGGGAGGGAGATGCAGAGGGGAAAGAGGAAGAGGAGGTGGATGAAGAGGAGGTGGAGGAAGAGGAAGATGAAGAAGATGAATATGATAAGACTGTAAAGGAAGCACACGCGAGTGGAGAAGTGATAATCAGTTGAATATTTTTTGGTTTGTCTTTGTAAGAAAGAAGTTGTCGTTGGTTTGCTGAAACGTAAAGTATCCTTTTTTTTATTTGTCTTTGCCAATAACAATGCTTTGGTTTGGGTTCTTGAAGATTTGTAAAATTCGCAGTATAAGAAGAACAAATAGTGGTTGATTATGAGTCCCTACAGTGTGTGAACATTGCGACCTCAACTTGTAAATTAGATTTCTTGTTTACTCTCTCTTTCTGAGTTTTGCTATCAGCAAAGGTAGAGTGAGAGAGTATGTTTGGTTCAGAGATTACAATATTCGAGCGTAGCGTTTCACCAATAAAAGTCAATGCTTCTTTTTCTTATTGTTTATTCATTTCTTGTAGAATACTAACACCTTCAAGTCTTCCTTCATCTTTAGTAGCTGTGGTGGTTTCATTCTACAGGTTTCTGGCTGGTAGGGCGTTTGAAGTGGAGTTGAGCTTTGTCGATAATGGAGAAGTACGAGGTGGTGAAAGATATAGGTGCTGGATATATCGAATTGGGTGGACTCATGAGGGTCAAAAACTCCAAAGAACTTGTTGCCATGAAGTTCATCGAGCGTGGCTCAAAGGTCCTTTTCTCTAGAACTTTGTATGTGTGTGTATAGTTGCTAATGTCGTTATGAGCTGGTGATCTCTGGTTCCCACATGAAAGCAAACACAAGCAATTAATTATCTGAGATCTGTACTTTATTATTTTCTGGCTTTTGTTGTTTTGGGATACAGATTGATGAGGGCTTGGTAAGAGAGATCATGAAACATAAATCACTTGACCATCCGAGTGTAATACGATTAAAGGAGGTCAGTGACATTTTTTTGTTAAATCTTTGTACATCATTGGTACTTTTTTGAAAAGGTTGTTATACTAGAGTTGATATCAGAGGTGAACCTCATAGCTTTCATCTTCCATACTTTTTGTGATTTTTCTGGCATGTATAATACAGGTGGTGTTGACTCCAACCCATCTTGCCATTGTCATGGAATATGCTGCTCGTGGTGGACTCTATAAGCATATAAGGAAAGCTGGAAGATTCAGCGAGGATGATGTGAGTTTTGGTTTTTGACTTATGTGAGGTTAGTAGATTAGGAGGTAGGGAAGAAGAGAAACTTGTGGATCTTTCTCTTATTTGTTATTTGCACAATCAAAACAATTGTAAGATGTGTAACTTATCTTCTGCTACTTTCTAATCCTTATATTCTTTTATTGTTCCAGGCGAGATACTTATTCAAACAGCTTATATCAGCTGTTAGCTACTGCCATGCTATGGTAAGGCAAAAGAAAAGACAATGGCTCGAGGAAGATTACCTACTAATCTTCTAGATAATTGAATTTGTTTCGTTGTCGCAGAAAAATGTGCCATAGAGAACTGAAACTCGAGGATACGTTCCTTGATGGAAGTCCCGAACCATGTCTGAAAGTCTGTGATTTCGGTTATTCTAAGGTTTGTGGCGCACTCATAAGAGAAACTTTCCAAGTTTTGAAATCTTATTATGAGAGCATCTATTATAAGTTATCTTTCCTTTTTCTATTGTAGTCTGTGATGCATTCAGGCGGTCCAAGCCTGCTTATATCCCACCTGAGGTCTTTTCTTGCAACGAATATGATGGCAAGGTAAGCTTATCTTTGTCCAAGGCTTTGCACAATGACAATATATTTTTAATGGTGACATGGAATGGAACAATGGTCTTTACTTTTTATCTGAATTTGAAACATCCATCTTCGTGAATCTGGTCTTGTTTTAGATGGCTGATATATGGTCTTTACTTTTTATGTCATGATGTTCGGAGTACGGCCATTTGAAGACGAGGACGACCACAGAAACTTCGGGAGAACGATGCAAGTAGGTCTCTCTTTGTTTTGCGCTGTGTGAGTGTGTTCGCATTCGGCATCTTACTCATCAATGTGTTGACTTGTTTCGCAGAACATAAAGGATGTCCAGTACAAGATCCCAGACGACGTTCATATTTCACAGGACTGCACTCATCTCCTTTCCCTTCTATTTATCGCCACACCAGTCGAGTTATATTTATATAAATGAAGCCACATGTGTTTTCGAGAGATAGCTTTGATTCTTAAGTTGCTTTGGTATTGGCCATGTTGATCCGCAGAGGATTAGTATTGCAGATATCAAGAAACACCCATGGTTCCTGAAAAATCTACCAAGTCTCCTCACAGAAACAGCTCAAGCTGCATATTTCAGTAAAGAGAACCAAAGCTTCTCTGTCCAGGCTGCTGAAGAGATCATGAAGATAGTGGATGCTACTAAAAGGCCTCCGCCTGTTTCTCTACACATTGGAGGTTTTGGCTGGGGAGAAAAGGAAGGAGATGCAGAGAGACAATATGAAGAATAGTATGGAGAAGGAGATATTGCGAAGAAGTGTAATATGAAAGTTCTTGTTGGTTTGTTGAAAAATGATTATATTTACGTAAAATTTGATTCATTAGCACATCTACAAATGTTACTACTCTCTGTTATCTATCTCGTGAAACAAAAAGTACATACATCGATTACATTCTTATTTACCTCTCTGACCTCTACTAAACTTCGGCTCCGATCGAGATCTTACCATCGTCCTTGAGACGATATGATGCTTGGACAAGATCTCTGCGATGAGTTGCCGACCAAACAAATGAGATTGCTTAAGAACAAGGTTTCTTGTCGAGGAGTCAACAACATATCCTTGACCAGGCATCCATTGTAGTAGTTGAAGAAGTAACTCCTTTTTATCTGGCTGTGAAATGTATCGTGCAATCGCAATCTCAAACTGAACCTAACAAACAGAAGCAGACAGTGACAGCAAAAATGAGATCATCCAGTATTGCAAGCTTCAATCAATTTGTTCCCGGTTCGTTTATTTACCTGATCGATTTTGTGGCCAGAACCATGCAAGACCTTCAGAACATCGTTCACTAAATTAATATTCCCCGAGACCATAAAAGCTTTACAAAATCTCTTCAAAGTAGGCTGTGAGATCACCTTTGCATTGTCCTGATACACAGTTTTCACCATGGCTTCAGACCAAATGTTAAAATTTGCCTAATAGAGAGGGATTTCAAACCTTCACTACAACGTATGCGTCTTTAAAGAGTTTCCCATGGATTAGAATGTGAAGAATCTTCTCATGCAGATCCTTGCATATAGTTCTTTTGCTGTATCTCAGCATATTGTAGACCGAGAACGCTTCTGAATGAGCTCTAACTTTACCGAGATGGTATATCAAGGACGAACAAAGCTCCTGCAAAATTTACAACATAAGTTGAGAAAGACTTTAACTTATAAGAACACTAAAAAATGCCTTTGATGCTAGTTATTACCTCCTCAAGCCGGTGGCCTTTACTATGCATGTCAAGCAAGGTTTGGTACGCAAGCAGGTGCAGTTTCTCCTTGATGAAATATTTTATCAAGATATGGAAAGTGTTGTAGTCAGGACTAACGGCTTGCTCATCCATCTTCTTCATCATCCGCATAACACTTTCCATTTCTCCCGCTCTGCAATAGGCGCAGAGCATTGTGTTTAACATTACCAAGTCGCATTTTTCATAAGTGGTTTCAGAGTCCCTTGCAAGTTGTTTTGCCTCCTCGAAGCGCTTGCTTCTACATAAAGCAGCTATCATGATGCTGTTTGCATAGCCATCTGTAAACAGAAAAATTGGAGTCGCAATGTGTTTAAAATCTGCAGTGTTTTGGAAATTAAAACAGCTAATCATCAGTTAAATAAACATACCAGATTTAACACCTTTCACTTTCATATCATCAAAGATTGTCATTGCTTCTTCTAACTTCCCCGTCTTTGAAAGACCATCCATCAGCATACAATATGGCATCTAGAGAAGAAGATAATTTTATTGTAACCACAAGAAAATTGCAGCCTATAGAGAAACACTATATGAGCATCAATTAATATATAGTTATACCAAGATTGCATACCAATAAGCAATGTTTTCTATCATGTAATTATATAAATGAAAGTTGTACATTGATTGTCACACATGATAAATATTATTGGTAATTACTACTTTCAATATTTTGCAAAAATTACACGGTTGCAGCCAAGTTTATAAACTTTATATTGCTCTTTTTATAGTATATACAGAGAGCTTTACCTCGTTTTCGGCGTAGCCTGCAGATTCAAGCTCAGAGAGTAATTCTCTTGACCTTTCAAACAAACCTCCTTTAATATAAACCTTTAGTAAAGTTGTCATCATCACCTGTCAAATTTGCACATAGAGTTATACGAGAAACAAGGAACCAAAATAGTAAAAGAACTAGTCTCTCATATGATAGCAACAAATGTGATTGCATGAGAAGATAAATACTAACAAACACAAACCTTGTTTGGCACTAATCCTACTGATTTCATCTCGGCCATCAGCTCATCAGCTTTCTTGTAATCTCCTTTCCAAGAATAAGAATTGAGCAAGGAGCTGTAATGATAAATATTGGGGGAATGACCTTCATCTTTCATCTGCTGGACAAAGCTTTCAGCTTCTTCACATCGACCATTCGAAGCACAAATGGCCAAGACAGTCCCATACATCACACCATCCATCTTTATCCCATTATGCGGCAGCTCTCCAACGAGCTCCATAGCCTTAGGAAACCCATTTTTCACCTTGATGAAACCTGCAAGCAGCTACACACATCAAAGAAGAAGAAAAAAATATATTACAGAACATATACAAAAAAAAAAAAAAACAAGATGTTGCATTTGCATATATAACGACATACCGTATTATAAGTAACAACATCTGGTTTCAAACCATCACGCTTCATCTGATCAAACAACTTGATGCAGCTTTCAAGCTTCCCGTTCTTCACCAGACAGCTAAGGATGGAGTTACATATATAGACATTGGTTTTGGTAGACTCGTCAGGGATGCTTTGGTATATCTCTAGAGCCTTTGAGACGCTTTTAGCTCCAACAAACTTGATGCAGCTGCTGTAAGTTGAGTCACTAACTTTACCATGTTGTTGCATCCAATCAAAGAGCTGCCAAAAAACATTTTTTAAAATTATGTCTTATGAATTTTTTCGTGACAACCTGTCCCGTGGACCCCAGGCTGGCCCTGCAGATCATCGACCCTAACCCCTCACTTATGAGCTCTCACCGACTCTATAATTAGTTTGTTGATGAGCTTGGCGTTACTCGAACCCAAGACCTTACCTCAATAACTCTTCCATGAGGACTCACACTGCATAGCTGTGAGCCGGGGTCCGAGTGAGCGGGGCAGGTTGTTACACTTTTATGTTGAGTTTAAATCGAAGTTTTACCTGTATAAGATCCTGCCAGCGTCCGGAGATTCCGAAATCACGAAGAATCACGTTCAAGTCTTGGACTTTCAAAACTCTAGCGAATCTGCAGAGTGTGTGGAGTTAAAGTGACGAGAGACTTATCATCATCATAAGAGTTGGAAGCAAAAAGATTGATGCTTTTACCTCTGGAGAGAGGAGAGGAAGTCAGGGGACTGTTCAATCTCAGAGATTGCGGATTTTCTCGAAAGGAAGGATTTGGAGTGAGGCTTTGTGCGAGGAGCTTCTGCTACTACTACTACTACGGTGGCCGGTGATTTCACGACGGTGGTTGCTGTGAGAGTTCGTACGGAGAGGGTGGAGTGGGGGAGAGAGGAAGAGGGGCGAGAGTTGGTGATGAAGAGATGAGGACACCGTGGTTCGAAGCCCAGAAGTGGCGTCTCCATGTTCTTCTTCGAGCTACTACTTACCGAGTAAAGACAGGGAGAGGGAGAGGGAGAGGGAGAGGGAGAGGGAGAGGGAGAGAGAGAGGAGAAGTATCTTACCGGAACTGTGTTTGGGTCCACGTGGACGGTACGAGTCCGTGTTTCGCAAGATTAAGCAGGCTTTCTGTTTTGGCCTTTTGGGCTTTTGACATGGGCTAAAGAGTGATTGTCAGATGGGCCTTACTGTTGGTTCATAATGCAGAGTACTTGTGTTTATTTATTTAGCAGGAAAAGAAAATTTGTAGGTTTCCAACGTACATTAAACCACTAAGTTAATCTTATAAAGTTTTCATAAATCTTTAAAGTCGTGAAGTAGTTTCCGTTTTGTTTCGATAAAACATAATAAGAGTGAGGTGAAAATGAGTTTTTAAAGATAAAAATAGTAATAGTTTAGGAAAGAGAAACAACACAAAATTTCTTAATTACTAATCTTTTAGAACCGGTTTGGTACTTAAAAAGACAATTGTCCTTTAGGCAATGTTTCAACATGTTTCAAGAAAACTAAAATAGTTAAATATTACTCCATCTGTTCCTTAATATTATATATTATAGAAAAAAAAATTGTTTTAAAAAAATCTATTTTCTACATTTTCAAGACATGTTTTATTAACTAATTGCAATTTCAAAAAACTTAATTGCACATACTGAATTTTTATTGGTTTAAAATTATGGAACAAAGATAAACACAAAAAATATACAAATTTAATGTGTTTTATTAAAATGTGTGAAAAAACCTAGAATACGTAACATTAAGAAACAGAGAGAGTAATATACTACTTTTTTTTAGAAACCCCACAAGTATTAGCCGTTAATGTTGTTCTAAGTACTGTTTTTTCTGAAACTTTGATAACAATATAACATAATAAGTATTGTTGGAAAATATATATTTTCATATAATTTATAGTATATAAAAAACACTTTTTTGCCAACTTATTTTCTAAACTATCTTATATATTAAAACAGGAGTCATGACTTTTTTCATGTGTGATTTTTTTAATTTGGACTATCATTTAAAAATATCATTAAATGTATTTTATTAAGACTAATAATACATAGAATCCTTAAAATACTTTAATCATAATATCTTTTGATATCTTTTTATTTTAAATATAAGTATATTTATTTTAAAATTCTAACAAATCTTTTTTAAAAGATTTTTACAAGATCTTCATTTTCGAAATTATTTTTAAATATTTTCACTAATTTTGAAATTAGTTTGAAATATTATTATACATTAATAAATTCTGTTATCATTTATAAAATGAAAAACAAAAAATTCTATGATATTTTATCTATTATATAATCATAATCAATCATATTAAGAAAATTATTATATTGAGCTAAATATAATAAAATTGTATTAAATTTATATATTTATATATTTATATAATTTATATATTTTATTTTTTGTAAGTATAAAATATTTATGTTCAAAAATAAAATCTAATATGTTGGTAAGATGAGTTAACATTAGCAAACTATATAATACATGTATAAAAATTAACATATATTTCTTTAAAATTAATAATATAAAATCTTTGTGACTACTTTAATCATAATATATCTTCATTTTAAATATAATATATATTTATATATTATATTTTAAAAATTCTAATAAATCTCTGTAAAGATATTTTAACAATAACTTAATGTATTTTAAGTTAGCGTTTATAAAATAAAAAATAAATATTATAAAATTATTTTCAATTGATAAATTTATAAATTTTATTTTCATAAATATAAACTATTTATTTTTAAAATATAACTTGATGATAGAATGGCTTAAAATTAACAAACTATATAATACATGTCTAAAAATTAACATATCTTAAAATTTTGTATATACAATAATATATTATCTAAAATGAATAAGCATAAAAATATTTGTAAAAATAAATCCAGTTTTGAAAGACGGGTCATAATTTAGCATAAATTAAATACAAAATAATTTTTAAATATATTTTCTCATGAATATATTAATTTGCTTAATAACTAAATGCAAATAAATATATAATAAGAAGTGACAAATACATATGGTTTTAAACAATTGATTAATTATAATATTAAATTATAAAATTATTGTATTTGAAATAGTTATATAAATATTTAAGTATATGATTAACATTAAAAATACATACCATTTATGTTCTAAAACAATAATTTATGTATAGAAAAGTGAAAACAAACACCCGCGCGGTTGCGCGGGTCAAAATCTAGTTTATGTGTATTGGAGAAGATGGGAAAATAAAGAAATGAGATTCTTTGCAACGAACTGAACGGCAGGACCCGACAAGGAACAGCACAGCCCCACTCCACACTTCTCTTCATACGTTTCGTGACACCCACTTCACCACTTTTCTCACTTTTCATCAACTTCTTCTTAAATATCTATCCGAAGAGTCATTCTTGGGTTCACTCCCTAGGGTGAACCTATAGGTTCACCAACCAATAGAATTTCATTATTTCAAATTCGATATCTTTTAAAAAAGGAAACAAAATATTCTCAAATTATATTATGTTTTTAAAATAAAAAAAGATAATAGTTACAGAAAAAAGAATTAAAAAATATATATTTTAATGTTCTCAACAAAACCCTAAATCCTAATCCCTAAACCCTAAACCCTTGGATAAACCCTAAACCCTTGGGTAAATCCTAAATCCTTGGATAAATCCTAAACCCTTGGGTAAACCCTAAACCCTTGGATAAATCCTAAACTCTAAATAAAAAACACTAAAACCCTAAACCCTAAACGCTTGAATGTTTTAGTGTATAGTGATTTTGATTTAGAGTTTTGGATTTATCCTAGAGTTTAGGGTTTATCCAAGGGTTTAGGGTTTAGGATTAAGGGTTTAGGGATTAGAATTTAGGGTTTAGGGTTTAATGTTATGCTGACGACGTAAAATATTTTTTTTGTAATTATTACTATTTTTTTTTTACTTTTAAATTTTAAAAACATAATATAATTTGACAATATTTTATTTCCTTTTTTAAAAGATATCGAATATAAAATAAAATAATCCTATTGGTTGGTGAACCTAGAGGTTCACCCTAGGGGGTGGACCTAAGAATAAGTCCTATCCGAATACCAATTTGTTGTTCTTTTTTTTTTGTAACTGAAATTTGTTGTTCTTTCGTAGAGACTTTAATGTTATTGCAATTGCTTATTTAGTCCCCAAAGCAATTTTGATATATATCATACTAGTTGATTAAAAAAGGCACTATATGATTCATATTAAATGAAACATATTTAATTAATCATGTTGAGACTTTGCAAATTTTGCAATTCTTATTAGGGCACTGGAGTAGTATTTTTGCATTATACTGTAGCATATGCAAATTATATAAAGAAAAGTGTTTTCTTTTTAAATGTGAATTTATGCATATCGATCATTAAATTATTATCAGTTGGAACCTTATTTTCCAAACCCCAAAATGATATTTTTGATCATTATAAGTTAGTTTTTCGCCGAATATATTGAAGCGGACGTGTATGCTTCTTCAAATGAAAAACAATTCACAAAGCAAAAGCAAACAAATAAAAAAAATTAGCAAGCAACGTAAAGGGGTCCATGTCTAATTAGCAAAAGGAAAACAATAAAAAAATGTCAGGATCCTATCATGCATGGTTTGTCTTGTCACCATTCACGAAGTCACCATCTATACTATACTAAAAAGAGGATATAAGCTCCTCTTAGAGTGTCCACGTAGGCACAAAAAATCATCCAATCAGAGAGTCCGAAGTTGCCACGTCATCTCATTTATTTTTTCGTAAAAAATGAAAAACCAATGCAAAGGAAAGGATCGAACCCGGGTTAGAATGACATGAATATATGAGAGATACCACTAAGCCATTGAGACTTTCTTGGACACATATACAAGAATCACTAAATATGTAATCACACTCTTATGTACATTTATAATAATATGGATTCAACTTTCAAGACTCCAATACATTGTTTTGTAAAAAAAAATAAGTAAGTGACTAAGCTAATATATTCTTTGAAAGTGTGAGAACATTGACATATACCACAAAGAAATAGATTTTTGTTTTCGTGACAAAGTTAAGAATTTTGTAAAAGTATTAACATATAAATTTTCGTGGCAAATATGAAAAACATAAATTTTTGTACAATTTTGACAAAACAACTCAAAACATAGTTCTCTAATGTTTTAATAAAATATTATTTAAGGGTGCAATAATTAAATATATCAATTCAATAAATTTTGTAATTTATAAACAAAACAATAACACAACAAATTTTGAAACATTTGTTTAGCCTATCGATTTCTTTTCATGAGAATCCAACTAAACAAGATAAAAAAAAACAATTAGATTTATTTAATTACCATTTTATATATAGATTTCATATACACAAATAAATATAATATAACAACATAAGCTTGCTTTCCCCGATTCATATTAAAACCTTTTTAAGTTATCTACCAAAACAAATTAATTAAATCAATCAAATTGTTAGAATAAAACAAATTAAAATATAATTTTATTTTAAATTAAATTATTTAAAAACTGATTTGATGGTAATTTTTATGACATATATATATTATGTGAAAGAAATATAAGCTTAATATGGAAAAAAATCTTAAATACAAAAAACTCTAAAATTAACAAAAAAAACTAATAAAAATTAAACTATGATATCAATTGAAAGCTTCTTAGACAATATTAATAAAATATTTAAGCGATAATAAGACAAATTTGATTTTTTTTCAGCCAAAAGTTTATTATTAATTAGCATCAGTTATTTCAAAATATTTAAGAAATGATGGACTTAAATGATATATGAACTATGAATAGTAGTACTTTGTAAAGCTGACTTAGATAACACATCTGTACATCATTTCCCGTCCTTTTTGATGCCTAAATTCAAAATTTTCAGAGCAGTTATTCCACAAAGAGATCGTATGAGAAATTGTTTTGATATTCATATTTGTTTCTTGACTGTTAAGAAGATTGATAACTGTAAAAATGTCTCCTTCGAATATTATATGTCTATAATCGAATCTCCACCATGAGACAACTTTGTTTAAAAAGTAAATAATTTCATTTTTTATATTATATAATAAATATATATTATTTAGATAATAAAAATATAGTTATTCATCTATTACAAATATCTATGCAAATATGTGAATCAAATACAACAATCAAACAACATAATGATTTCCACAAAGAAAATTTAAAATAAATATATTTATGTTATGTAGTCTTATTTTATATTCTTTAAATAATGTAATACAATATTATACATTATTTTTTAGAATTGAGAATTACATATATATCAATTAGACAAATTAAGCGATAATTAGACAAATTTAATTTTTTTGCTAGCCAAAAGTTTATTATTAATTAACATCAGTTATTTCAAGATGTTTAAGAAATGATGGGCAAAAAAATAGAATGAACATAAATAATATATGAACTATGAATAGTATTTTGTAAAGATCACTTAGATAACACATCTACACATCCATTTTCAGTCCTTTTGATGCTTAATTCAATTTCTTCAGAGCAGTTATTCCACAAAGAGATCGTATGAGATTGTTTTGATATTCAGATTTGTTTCTTGACTGTTAAGAAGATTGATAACTATAAAAATGTCTCATTCGGATATGATATGTCTATAACCGAGTCCCCAACATGAGACAAGTTTGTTTTAAAAGTAAATAATTTTATTTTTCTTATATTATATAACAAATATATATTATTTAATGATAATAAAAATATAGTTATTCATCTATCACAAATAACTATGCAAATATGTGAGTCAAGTAGAACAATCAAACAACATAATGATTTCCATAAAGAAAATTTTAAAAAATATTTATATTATGTAGTCTTATTTTATATTCTTTAAATAATGTAATACAATATTATATATTATTTTTTTAGAATTGAGAAATACATATAAAATTTTATCCGCGCGTAGCGCGGTTAAAAAATCTAGTCTCTTTTAATAGTATCGCACAACATCGTTGTCCTTCTTTGTTCATTTTTTTTTTCATCTCCCCACGTCAACATCGTCCATAGCTAAATTTAGTTATTTGAAAAACCCTCAGCAGAAAAAATATATCTGGTCGGGCTTTCTTATCTATATAGAAAACTAAATCTTTTCCTGGACGGTGTAAATGTCTTTTTGTTTTCTTATACAGCCTTTTATGTGATTTTATTTGGTCTATAAAACCTATATTTGAAGTAGTATCGGAGTACAGTGAAATATATAAACATCAGGGATTTTTTTTTTCTTTTTCTGAAGTTGTTGTTATTCTTCACAAATTTCTGAGCGTTAGGACTTAGGAGTGGTCAACTTTAATTTATTTGTCTACATCAACTCATCAAAGTACTTTGATTTATTTGTTCGTTGGGTCGTGCTATGATTAATTTCAACGTAAAACGTCGTGCATGTAAATATGATCAGATCAACTTGGTTGAACTTTTTGTTGCTTTTGTCATCTTTTCTTTTTGGTCATCGGTTGAAACTTTTTTCGTTTCGTATCACATTCATTGAGTTATATTTTGTTGAAAAATATAATTATTGTTCAACTACTCTAATTTTTTTTTGTGAAGTTTAAACGTGAAAAATGAATTGGTTGTTTAAACTTTCCAATGTTTTAAAGCCTTTTTTCAAAAAAAAAACTTTCCAATGTTTTTAAACTGCAACATATAGTCATGAATGATGCAACTCTACTAATGATCACTTTTCTGCAACGCAACCACATGCAGTAAACTATATTTCGAGGAACTATATTGTCCTGCATGTGGAGAGCCTTGCGGGTATTTTGAGCCTATTAGGCATTATTCTGAACGAGTGTATAAATCCCAAATATAAAACTATGTATAATGGATTGCATTCCCTTCAATTATTTGTGAAAATATGTTTTTCGATAACAGTAGACAAATAATAATTTTATATGGGATTATTAATCAACGAACGTCGTCCGAATCAAATATGGATTTGATTATTTGAACCTCCTGGATGATTTGACAGTTGTACAATTTTAAAGTTAACATAGATTATCCGAACTAATTATATATTGATCTGGCTTAAAACTTTAGTTAGATAACTTAGATTATTTTTTAAAAAATTGGGTTGACCGTAATGTATTTATAATCAATTGGTTGTTGGACGTATCAGAGATCTCACATTATTTTAGTATGTTCACATTCGGTATACTAACAAATTCGATTTTCATAATTGGAAGAATCGAATAACACGCTATTCATCATCAAAATATGAAGACTAGTAGGTGTTCTTATCATTTAAAAAATATACTTTGGAATAATAAATGGTTTAAAATCCCTAGATTAAAAATATCTACCGTTAACATATTTGACTATACAATTAACTTAATTACATGTTCTTACTCAAATACGATTAATAATAATTAGTGTTTAGTTTATGCAGTGTTTGGCATTATACCAACTCCAACAAATCACTATTTGAAAAGCATGCGAAATTTAAATTCGCTACCTAGAGGATATTAACAACATAACAACTGAAATTTGTAATTTAGTGATTTGTTTTCATCCTACAACTATATATGATAATCCATATAGTAAAATTACATTCAAAATATGAGAGACTGCGTATGTTACTCGTAGAAGGTCAAAAAAGTTCATAACCGGTATTTAAATCCGAGAATCTGACTTACATTTAGTCATGTCATTTTTTTTTCTTTATTTACATTTATAAATGATTAAAGCCTTAAAAAAATGATATGCAATTTCCCAAATTAAAAAAAATACTTTTGGGAAAAAAAAAAGAACAAAGACTATATATATTTCTTGAGAAAATATGTGCCCTTTTATATGAACCAGTCAATTCAATACAATAATAAAAGTTTTTTTTTTGGTTCAACATAATTTTTTTTTTGTCAAACGGTTCAACATAATAATAAAAGATATTTATGAGAGAAGAGAAAGAAAAAAGAAACAAACATGTCGCATAAATTCGCTAAAAAGAGAAAAGAGAAGCTGGTTTTGAATGGAACATTGGTGCATGCGGGCGGAAACATAACTATTTTACAGTTTAACATCTGAATAAATTAAAAAAAAAAAAAAGCTTCTCAAACCTCTCTCAACCTCTTTGGCCTTTCTTCTCTTCTTCTTCCTTCTCTCTTGTTAAGATTCGTCTGGGTGAGTACGCTGCGTATTTGGGTGTCTTACTTACTTGTGTGTATTAATTAATCAAATGATTAGCTCTTTCTGTTTTGAATAATGAATTTGAATGGAGCTACTGCCCAATAGCTATTTCGTCTCGTATAGATTGGTTGAGTACTGGGTTTTGCTGTTTGACTTCTTCACGATTGAGTATTTGATCAATCCTACGAGTTTCTTATTCAAAAATTTGATCTTTTTTCACCTGCATAGAAGTGCTCAAGAAGGCAGCTTTAGACATCAAATGTTCTTGTATCACTAGAAGCTAAGCTGAGATGGATACAAGGTGTGTGTGTTTCCTTCTTAACTAATCAATTCCTAATTCATTTCCCACCCACCTTGTTAAAGTTTGATACTTTCTGTGTAGTAGTATCCTCAACCACCCTCCTGAAGAAAGAAGAGAATTCTCAAACGGTGATTTCTACTCTGGTGAAGTTAAAGGACTGCTCCCTCATGGTAAGGGAATGTACTCATGGTCAGATGGAACTATCTACGAAGGAGACTGGGACCAAGGCAAAATCTCTGGCAAAGGGAAGCTTATATGGTCCTCCGGAGCCAAATACGAAGGAGACTTCTCCGGTGGATACCTTCACGGCATCGGCACCATGACTTCACCAGACCAATCTGTTTACAGTGGAGCTTGGAGGATGAACGTAAGGCACGGTCTCGGGAGGAAAGAGTATTGCAACTCTGATCTTTACGATGGCTCCTGGAGAGAAGGGTCGCAAGAAGGGCGTGGTAGCTATTCTTGGACTAATGGGAATAGGTACATAGGGAGCTGGAAGAAGGGTGGAATGTGTGGGAGAGGGGTGATGAGATGGGGGAACGGTGATCTTTTCGATGGGTTTTGGTTGAATGGGTGTAGACATGGCTCTGGTGTTTATAAGTTTGCTGATGGGTCTTTGTATTTTGGGACGTGGTCTCGTGGTGTTAAAGATGGGAAAGGGATTTATTATCCTGCTGGGAGTAAACATCCTTCTCTGAAGAAGTGGTGTCGGTCTCTTGAGTATGATGACACGGGGAAGTTTGTGCTGTCTCGTAGCTCGTCGATAGATGTTGATGAGCTGAGGAGTTTGAGTTTGAGTGCTGTGAATCGAAGTCTTTCCATGAGAACTTCAACTAGTGGAATGTCTGATCATCCAAGAGAGTTGACATCTAAGTCTGCAAGGTCTTTGGGGTCAGGGCAAAGCGAGGGACAGGATAAGAAGAACCGTGTCGCTTACGAGAGGGAGTACATGCAAGGAGTTTTGATTAGAGAAAGTGTCGTCACGAGTTCTGTTGACAGGTCACTCAAAATTAGACCACCTTCAACTCTTAGTAAACAAGTCAGTGCCAGGACTTTCTTGACCTTTCTTACTGGGGAACATAACTATCATCTGATGCTAAATCTCCAACTTGGTATCAGGTAAACTATGTCAACACCATTAAGTCTAATGACCACTACATGTTAATATCAACATCTATGTATCCACTGCATATTTCTCTAAGATTGCATTATAATATTCCTCTTAACACAAGAATCATTGGAAGTTTATAGGTATACTGTTGGGAAAATTACACCAGTGCCAAGGAGAGACGTACGTGCTTCTGACTTTGGTAAGAAGGCCAGAACGGTGATGTTCTTCCCTAAAGACGGCTCTAATTTTACGCCTCCACACAAATCTATCGACTTCTCTTGGAAAGACTATTGTCCTATGGTTTTCAGGTAAAAACAGTTTTTCTTCTGGCAGATAAAGATACTTGTAAAAGTTATGAACATCTTACCGCTGCCTTATATCTCTGTTGTTCCTCTTGATCTGTCTATCTTAAGGATCAAACAATTATGAGATAAGTGATTGTTTGTTCATTCATTTGATATTCTGTGCCTTTTGTTTCAGGAATTTGAGGGAAATGTTCAAGTTAGATGCAGCAGAGTACATGATGTCTATCTGTGGTGATGATGGCCTGACAGAGATTTGTTCCCCAGGGAAAAGTGGCAGTATCTTCTACCTTTCTCACGATGACAGATTTGTGATCAAGACATTAAAAAAATCTGAGTTGAAGGTTTGAAACTGACACAAAAGCTGTGATTTGATTCTTGCTAGAACTAACTGATCATCCATCTTTTTTTTTTTTTTGGTTTAAAGGTTCTACTCAGAATGTTACCTAGGTACTATAAACATGTAGGGGACCATGAGAACACACTTATAACCAAATTCTTTGGAGTTCATAGAATCACACTCAAGTGGGGAAAAAAGGTTGAGAACTTCTCTGGTCCCATAACCTTTTATATACCTTAAGGGTTTCATTGTGTTTCTACTTTAAATGTAACATGAGCTTTTTGGTATTTTGATAGGTACGCTTTGTGGTCATGGGTAACATGTTTTGCACGGAGCTGAAGATTCATCGTCGATATGATCTCAAGGGTTCATCACATGGGAGATTTACTGAAAAGATTAAAATACAAGAAAAAACCACATTGAAAGATCTTGATCTTGCTTATGAATTTCATATGGACAAGCTGTTAAGGGAAGCACTCTTCAAGTGAGCGCTATTATCTTCTTCTTCCTGAAATCGCTTTCAGTTTCTTGGTGCATTCATCCTTGAGCAATGATTTTAAGCAGCTGTGTTTTGCATTTGAAAGTTTCTAATTGTTTGTGGAACCTCCTTGTTTTGGCAGGCAAATTTATTTGGACTGCGCGTTCTTGGAATCTCTACAGATCATTGACTACAGTCTTTTACTAGGATTACATTTTAGAGCACCAGGACAACTTAATGATATCCTTGAGCCTCCTAACGCAATGTCAGATCAAGAGAGCGTTTCTTCTGTAGATGGTATGTGTCAGTGTTTCAAGAGGATATCTTTTGTGCATCATATAAAAACTTTTTGATGGCTTCATGTTATTGAAGAATTCTAGTAGTATCCTAAATCCTAATGATAAGCTTTTAAGACACTTACTGTTTCATGTTTTCATTTTCAGTTGGTGTGACTCAAGAACTCTCAATTCCACCAAAAGGATTGCTATTGGTGACTCACGAACCCAACTCCGTGAGTACTGCACCAGGTCCTCACATCAGAGGAAGCACACTCAGAGCATTTTCCGTTGGAGAGCAGGAAGTTGATCTCATTCTCCCTGGAACTGCAAGGTTTACTTATTTCCTTCTCTTTTCTTTCTTCATTTAACCATGCTTTATAGCTTAACAGTATCACCACTGCATCTATCATCTTTTGTTAGGCTGCGGGTACAGTTAGGAGTGAACATGCCGGCTCAAGCTCACCACAAGCTTGATGAGGACAAGGAAGAGTCTGCTACAATTGAGCTCTTTGAAGTATACGATGTGGTGGTGTACATGGGAATCATAGATATTCTACAAGAGTATAACACCAAGAAGAAAGTGGAGCATAAATGCAAGTCTTTGCAGTATGATCCCATGACCATATCTGTGACTGAACCCACCATTTACTCAAAACGTTTTGTCAATTTTCTGCATAAGGTGTTCCCTGAAGAAATGTAGGACTCAACAACAATCATTCTTATTCCATTTAAGATCATCTAGTCAATGCTTTTTATACATCTGACATTGAAAAACCTCACTGTGAATGTTTTTTAATTTTTTTTAAGTACAATGAATGTGCTTCAGGATGATGCTTATATATTTGCAACACAAACTTAGTATGTAATAGTCATGACATAAAAATACAAACGAGAATCTAAGCTAGAACTACAGGATAATATAAAAGGGGTTTAAGCACCAACAAATAATTATAAAGCATCTTTGAGAGAAAGAAACACATATCATCACAACAGAATCATTTTCATTTTTCCCTTCATCCATTCACTTGGAGCTTAAGGCAAAAGATAACTTAGGGCGTGATTTGTTTTTACCCAACAGTTTCATCTGTTTCAAACGTTCTTCTTCCTCTTCTGCTTTCTTCTTTCGCATCGCTTCTTCCTTCTGTCTTTGCCGCTCCTCCAGCTCCCGATAACGTTCCTCCTCTTTCCTTTGCCTCTCCATTGCTTCCTTTAGCTGAGCTTCTTCTAGTTTCTTCCGGTTCTCCTCTTCTATTCTCGACATCTCCTCTCTCCCTTGTTGCTCTCTTTCCTGCGACAAACACCGCATGACGCCCTGAAAAAAAGACTCGTTCATCAACAACTCTCCATGATAAGCAGATTCATAATAGCAATTCGAAATTATCGAAAAATGCCAAGAGCAAGGTTCTTTTCGAATGATGAACCATCAACTATGTCACTGTGTGATAAGGATAAGAAAAGACGTTTACCTCTTTTTCTTTGGCTTCGATAAGAGAAGCTGCCTTCTCCTTCTCAAGTTGAGCTGCGACTTCTTCATTAAGTCTCTTTCGTCCTTCCTCCAACAGTGTTAGAATTTCCATTTTGATTTTTTCAGACTGCAAGCTTTCTTCAACCTTTTTCAGAATAGCTTCTTCAACCCGTTTCGTAGTTTCTTCCTCTATTAGCTTTAGTTCTGCTTCCTGCTGTCGCCTGTTGGAAAACATAGTTAATAGTTAGAAGACACCCACAGTAGATTCAGAGCCATAAATATCACCTGGACTTTTTCATATCTTGATGTCTTCAATCTTGAACAGAATAGAAGCAAAAATACTATTCGAAGAACGATAAATTTCGTGAAGGATATTTTAACACCACCATAGACACAAACAAACCTTAGCTAAGCTATTCTTGTTCTTTTAACGTATACATGTTTAACTCAGTCACGATCCACGTAAATGACTCTCAGAACTTATCAAATCGAGATAATAAGACCATTATTGCCAGAAGATCAAATATAACAAGTCGAATAATAGCTTATCTCCCTTTAAGCGAAGCCACTGAGACAATGCCATGAAACCTGTTGCACTTTTAACACTAATAATCAAAGCACTCCCACGTTACAGTAGAATAACATTTGCGAACACAAAACTTTAGTTTGACATAACATATACCTTTTCCGCTCTTCCTCTTCTCTGATTAGTTTTTCCCCATTCCTATTTTTAGCTGACTCAAAGGTTGTGGCAGGAGACCTTCTTGCAGGAGATGGAGAAGAGCTCCTACTCTTTTGTCTTTTGTAACGTTTTGGTGTTGGTGAACGTCGCTTAGGAGTAACAGATCGACTCCGGTGGCGCCTAGGAGATATAGAACGACTTCTTCGTCTGTACAACACCCAAAATAAAGCGGTAAGCAAAAGCTGCAACTGATGAACTACCACGCACATGAAGACTAGGCATCAAGTAGCCCACACCTTCACATAACGAAAACAAAAAGTATGTGCAGTTACCTCATACACTGATAAGAATTATCAGCTCCAACTTTTATCACATGAAGAAGCTAATGTGAGAAAGGATCAATGAAAGAATAACCAACAGCATCACCAGCTCACTTCCCCTCCCATAGAACGGGAAGAAATTTGAGCTTTAAACATAATGGCAAGAGCATGGATCCAGGATCCTCTTCCTAATTTCTCAGCCATGTTCTCAACATATCATTCTATTATCCTACTTAGAAACATAAGGTGGTTTTTATCTCTTTATTTTTAACAATCTCCATTTAAAAAGAACATCATAATGAATGACTGCCAGGAACTTCTGAGAGAAATTAGATCAGAAAACTAGTAATGCTATCCCAACTACAATCTGCTTTTATGAATAAGCAGGCTGCACTATCTAAAACGCGAAGCTCAGGTAGTAAAATAATCCAATAAATTGAAAATTTCAGCCAAAACTGCTTACAAAAATCAAAACAGAATTAGAAAAAATGTTTCCAACAAGACCATCACTCAAAAACTATTAAGACAGCATCTGTATCATCCAGATAGATTCTATAGTTTCTTACAGTCCTTATGATGAACCAATTAATAACGGTAAACGAATAGCTCAGAAAATAATACGTGTATCACCTGCTATGGGAATAAGATGAGTATGGAGAACGGCTCCTGTCTCTTCTGCTTCTCCTGCTATGCCTGTGCCTTACAGGAGACCTCGAGTGCTTTCTGCGACGTGAAGGCGATGGAGAAGGTGACCTCGATCTTGACAAGTCCCGAGGCATCTCTAAATTAAGAAGCAGCAATCTTGCTTTATGACAAGATCAGATTAAATCTCTAAACTTTCTGCAAAATCCAGATTCAACAACTAAGGATCGAGCAGGTGGAATAGTATCAATCGAATTCGTCTATTAAATCTCAAATTTGCTCAATTAATCTCGTTCCTAAGATTGCATAGCAAAACCCTAGAGCTAATGGGAAAGAACAGCATCGAAAGCATAAAAGAGCTACCTAGAAAATCAGCTGAAATCGTCTGACTTACCGGAGAATCGCGTATGGTTGGATCGGCTCAAGAGAGTCAACACGGAGAGAGAGAGGAAGACGGGTACGGATTCTGGTGGATACACTTGTTTTGTTGAAGATGAAGCGAGTTTTGTAATGCCTGGAAAGCCTTTTGGGCTTACATAATACCGTAGGGGTTTGGGCCTTTTTCAAAGTTCAATGGGCCGTACGAGTTTATTACAGAATATCCGATTTTTTAATCCGTCGTTCAGCTTCTTCCGTTTGATTAGATAAGAGCAAAATAAGTTTTGAAATTCAGTGTCCATTATATAATCAGAAAAAATTGCAAGCAATGACATTTTATATTATTCTAGACATGTATGTGGTGTATATTTTATATATCGATTCGTCCTTTACATTTTCATTTTTGTTATACATAAAACACTATAGGTGATAAAATAGTAAATAAATTAATTTTATAATGTATTTGTGGTAACACACCAATAACTTAACATTGCCCGCAAAATTTCATGCTTCATCTTCTCTCACTTTTCACTTCACTAAATCACGTTTCACTAAACCCACAACTTTCATGCACATTTCCCCACACCATGCACGTCTCCGTCCAATATATACATACATGATCATGCTTAGGTTTGGGAAAATATTAATTAATCCTGAGTATGGAATTACGTTTTCATACTTTCATCTCTGAACAAAATCATTTCAGCCAATTAATAATTGAGCTTTTGATCCCTTTAAAGACTTATTTCGTGGGAAAAACGGTTGTCTTAGTGTAAAATATGCTAGTCACATTTTCTCATGCACTGTATTATATATATGAACACATAAATTTTGGATTACCAAAAAAAAAAAAACACATAAATTTGGAGTATTTGAATGACGTACGTAGATCAAGCCAAATAACTACACCCAAACAAAACAATATGAAGAAGCAAAAGTTCACAGCCTTTGTTAAAGAACTGAACGTACGCATGAAGAAAGAACCGATCACTCTCCGATACATTCACATCCTCGGCACCGTTGTCTTCTTCACCTCCATCTCATCTCTTGTCATCCTCCTCGCTCTTTACCTCAACCAACGGCTCCAAACTTCACTCTTCCTCCAAAACGATCATCTCTCCTCCAATCCTCTCACTTCTCCTTCTCTTTCTCCTCCTCCTCCACATGGCAGTGACATGTCGGACGAAGAGCTGATGCGTCGAGCAGCAATGGCACCACGTGAAGCGGTGATTAATGAGACTCATCCAAAGGTTGCCTTCATGTTTCTGACGAGGTGGAACTTGCCTTTGTCCCCTCTTTGGGAAATATTCTTCAAAGGCCATGAAGATTTTTATTCCATTTATGTTCATACATCGCCTGAGTTCACTGAGGAGCCACCAGAATCTTCAGTATTTTACAAGAAACGTATACCAAGCAAGGTATGCTAATTAATATTGATAGATTTATTTATTATAACATTCATCGATATAATTTCATATTTAATATTGTGAAAATTTGCAGACCGTTGAATGGGGAAGATCGTCCATGATGGACGCAGAGAGGCGTCTTTTATCTCACGCGCTTCTAAAGCCTTCAAACGCTCGCTTCGTCCTCCTCTCCGAGACATGCATCCCTCTCTTTAACTTCACCACAGTCTACACTTACCTCATGGGCTCCACTCGCTCTTTCCTCGGCTCATTCGACGACCCAAGGCCCATGGGCCGAGGCCGTTACAACCCCAAAATGCTCCCGCACGTGTCTCTCTCCGACTGGCGGAAAGGAAACCAGTGGTTCGAGCTCTCACGGAGAGTCGCCGCCGAGATCATCTCCGATCACCGGTATTACAATGTCTTTAAGGATCACTGCCGGCCGCCGTGTTACATCGACGAGCATTATATTCCGACATTGGTTAACAAAATATGCCCGGAGATGAATTCGAACCGGACAGTGACGTGGGTGGATTGGTCAAGGGGTGGGTCCCATCCAGCGAGGTTTGTGAGGAAGGATATCCGGGTCGGGTTCTTGGATAGGATCCGGTTCGGGTCGAATTGTAGCTACGAGGGTGAGGTGACGAACGTGTGTTTTCTATTTGCGAGGAAGTTTCATGTGAGCACTCTCGAGCCTCTCGTGAAGATTGCTCCATATTTGTATGGAATTTAAAACTTTGAATCATTGGTAATAAATAATGTATTTAAACTAAAATATTCTAACCAGCCAAAGCACATGGCCAGAAGAAGAGTACGTATTAATGTACTCCTGTATGTTTAGATTACTATGTCCGAGTGGCAAATTAAGTGGTCAAATTTCTTGGCCTCCAAACTAAGTTCTAATCATTTGTTTGCGTTAATCGTTTTGACTTTTTAGTTGAGTTTCGTATCGACTATATGTTCTTTGTCTGGTCTAAGATTGAATCAGTTTAGTTAATCTCGCATGATATTTACCATGTTCAGTCTTTTTTTGTTGTTGCTAAATTACCATGTTCAGTCTTATAATGTTCAGTCTTACTATAGCTTGTTTCTTTCAAGCAGATCGGGAGGTTATGTCATGATCTTTCGATAAGATGGCCACATGATAGCATAACTGACCGAGAGAAAGATAGGATTAGTTTATCAAAGGTGGCTGTCAACTTTATCAGGAGGATTTCTCGTTTGACCAAAAACTTTATTTGTGTGTTGAATCGATATAGTAAAATAAATAAAAGGTGGCTGTCAACTTTCGTGGCGTGCAAACCAAGTTCTAAATAGTGTATCTTAGTGTACAAAGACTTCGTAAGTTCTTCTTAATATAATAGAAAAGGATTTAGTAAGTTTATTATTATATATATATATCAAGTCCTAGACATGTATTTTGAACTCATAATACTTTCTTCCACATTGATATAAACCATATTACCGGAAACAGTCTTCCATTTTCCTGCAAAACCTAACCTAACTTTGTCATAGGCTTCATCTGGTTCTGAAATATGGAGGTTGCATAAATTGGTAGAAAGAAAATCAACCAAAGTGTTAGACATCAACAGCAGCACGGTGAACTCAGAAAGAACCAACACCGAGACGCGAGGCTAATAGACGAGAGTGAGAAAATGGTAGAAGAGCTACAACAACAAATGTTTTACATTGGAAGAAAAATTCCTGAAAAACAGGTATGTATGCTTATTGATAGAAGTGTTCATTTTGGATAACAAGAAATGAAATCACTCAAGTACTTCTTGAAATAAATAGTTATCTCCGTATAGCTTGTGAATGAACTTAACCAGGCTTGATACTGCTACATGTATATATGTTACTCTTCAAAAACCAGCTTAATCTTGGTAGTGCCAAGTCGAAGGCAAGCTACAGATTGGACTATGGATGGAGTTACGGAGAAAAAATGATATATAGGAATTCCGAGTTGGATCGAAAAAAGATGGAGCTTGAAAAGCTAACTTTCACTCATGGTGCATATCGTGACAAGAAGGCTGTTCTATATTTCTCTTCCGGAAGAGAAGCAGAAGTTAACATTCATGTTAGTTAATTCTAATCGCTTATCTTCTTTGTTTTGTCTAGCTCGATCTCAAAATGTTGAAAGTTAAAAAACAAAACCTATAACAAGAATGGATATTTACAGAACCTAAATTGCCGGATGTTGCATGAGGCACGTAGCATCGGTGAGGAAAGACTTTTTCTCAATATGGCTAATAAAAAGCATAGTAACTCTGGTTCTTCTCTTAAAGAACTTGATCAACAAGTTAAGTTTATTTCTCTAGCCACAAGACCTTCCATTAGACCTTATTCATTGTTTTATCTTTTCATTTTGGTTTTTACTTTTAACCATCTCTGTTGTATTGGTATAGGTAGGATCTGTCCTTTGTTAACATCCATTGATAACTTTCTTGTTCCATCATATTCGAGATATGTTTTTCTGATAGAGTTTTACCTATCGATTCTCTTGTAACAACTCAATCACAACACTCCAAACACTTTATTGAATCAATGAGATGACGAACTACACTTTAGATCTCGAACCGTTGAGATGCGTCGGCTTAACCCGAGCACAATCTCCTCAAGAACACTGGCTTAACCCAGCTGCTCTCACTCAAGTCTCGCGACTCAATTCTAAATCCAAAAGCTCCCTCCCCGTAAACGACGACCTTGTGCTTTTATACTTGATTCTTGTTCAACAGCAAAGTCTCTGAACCAAGGAGAGTATCTTCTCAAATGCCAGCTCAGCATATAAAGACTTCACCAGCCTTCTAATCCTCCTATCTTCTCACGTACCCAAAGCTAATACAAGCTTATCATTTTCTTATGAGTTTGTGTCAATCAACGCAGATTTGTTGGTTAGGCCACGATCTTGTGATGAAATGGCGACTCAATAGCACAAGCGATCGAGATGAAACAAGAAAAAAACTAATGGAACTTGTACTGGAACGAGAACAATTATTTCGTGACGCTCCAGTAAAAGGTTTCCTATGGAATTCATTACCGTCTACAACTAATTTACGGAAACAGATTCAGGTACTATAACCAAACTAGAGAAGATTTTGACTCGCACTACAAGAAAACAGGGGGATTCTGATGGCCGAAATCGTCAGAAATTCGTCGGAATAGACCGATCCTGACGAATTTCTGACGAACCAGTCCGTCGGTATAATTTCGTCCGAAAAAAAAGATTCGTCGGAATTTCGTGAGACCTTCCGACGACTTTATGACGAATACCGAGAAACGTCATTCTGACGATATTCCGATGCGGACACACGAGACCAGAGTTCATCGGAAAAACTATATACCGACGGAGCACGTTCCTCGGACTATACCGACGAACTGAGTCCTCGAAAAATACTGACGGACTATGGTTCGTCGGAATTTTCCGAGGAACCTTCTCCGTCGGTATTTTCCGAGGACTTCGTTCGTCGGTATAGTCCGACGCCCTCAATTCGTCGGAATATATCAATTTTAAATACGAATTAATTTTGCATTTTTATATATATTTTTTTATATTAAAAATTAATTAATAAATAAATAAAATCTGAAATTTAAAACTAATAATATTATAGAATTTAAATTCATACAAACCGAAATAGAAAAAAAAACATTCAGAAAGTTAAAAATTCATACAAACCGAAATAGAAAAAAAACATTCAGAAAGTTTTAAAAAGCAGAAAAAACTAAGAACTCGAAGACATCAAACGATCTAGCTTCTGCATTATCTCGGCGTTGAACTTCTTCTGGAGCGGGAATATATGCGGGAACCGAGTTTTGTTCGTGAGACGATCCCGATGCACGGGAACTGCTCACCAAACTACGTCGAAGACGGGCTGCGGGGCGGGGTACATCCTCGGAACTAAAAAAAAATTAATACATCAAAAATCTTTTCAAATCATTTCTATTTTTAATGTTTTTATTTATATATTTACAAAAGGTTTTATAAACGTTTTAAAAAAACTATTAAACCTTTTATTATACATAGTTTATTACTGGAAACTTATAAAAAATTATAAAAATTTTAAATTTTTTTATTATACATGATTTATATATATATATATATATATACGTATACAAAATTATAAATTTTTTATAAATATAGAAAATTGTTGTTAAATATTTTTAAAATTTTTAAAAAACATTTTATTATACATAGTTTATTACTGGAAACTTGAAAAACGTTTTTAAAAATCAAAAAATGTTTTAAAAATAGTAAAACGTTTTGAATTTTAACAAAAACACAAAATAATTCCAAGAAAAACTAAAACAACAATCCAAACAACAATCCTAACTTATATATCCTAAACTATCCATTCAATCCTAAAATTTTCAATCAAACAACCTAAAATCCGAGATCTAACTTCCAAAACCCTAAAAAAATGAGATAAAACAAGGTTGGGATGATTCTTACATGATTTGGGGTTTGGGGAAGAGATATGAGGGTGAGAAGAGGATTCGCCGGTGATAGGAGCTCGAGAATGGTCGGAATCGCCGTGAAAGGGAGAGAAATCGCGCAGAGGATTGAGAGAGAGGCGGAGGCGGAAATAACGAAGAAGGAAGAAGAAGGGTAATTATATTTAACGTTTCCGACGGACACAGATTCGTCAGTATACCGTCGGGATAATTAAATATATACCAATTGGCGGTTCGCGAAAATTTTCACGTGGTTTGGTTTTCCCGGGTAAATTGAAATTCCGACGGAATTGGTGTCCGTCAGTATATTCCGACGGAATACTGACAACTTTTTCTGACCGAATTCCGACGACTTAGTGTTTAGGGGTTGATTACAAGTTTCTAAATGCAAAATCTAAATCTTTGGTAATATATATAGTATTTGCATAAAGATTTAACATTAAAAATGTTCTTATAACACGATTTTACACAACAACATTTTTTGTAGTGTAAGATTAGATGAATATGATTGTATAAGTATATGAGTGTTAAGATGAGATGTTATGAAAACAATGATATGCATACATAAATATTTTAATGAGTTGTTATATTTGAACGGTTGTGATCTAATACTATACTAAACACTTATTATGTGTTATATTCATAGTTTTGGCATCTAAATTTATAGATTTTTATGTTTGAAATTTTTTAGAAACACATGTCCTCGGTAATTCGTCGGAATATACCGACGACATTCCGACGAACTAGACAAGTTCGTCGGAATGTCGTCGGTAAATTCTGACGAATTACGGAGGACATTTCCAAACTTCAATGGAACCCTTTGTCGTCACTATGTCGTCGGTATTTTGCGAGGGATTTCCGACGGAAACATGGTTCATCGGAAATTCGTCAGAAAATTCCGACGGAATACCGACGGCGGTAACAGTTATATCTGTTAATCGGAATGTCGTCGGAAGTTCGTCGGTATATTCCGACGAATTTTCGACGACTACAACGGTTATATGTTTTATCAGAATGTCGTCGAAAAGTTGTCGGAATATTCCGACGAGCCATTTTTCCTCGGAAATTCGTCGGAAATGGCCGACGGAATTCCGACGACTTCAATTTTTTTGTTTTCGTCGGAAATTGGTCGGAAATCCGTCACAAACGTCCGACGACATTGTAGTCCGTCGGAACCTCCGTCGGAATTCGGCGTGTTTTCTTGTAGTGTCGGTTTTAGTTTCAGTCTCTTTGTTCATCACTTTATGATATATATGTAAACTCTGTTTGTCGTAGTCTTTGGAGAAATGCAAAGAAAAAAGGATAAAATCAATTTCAGAGAGAAGAAAGGAGATAGAATCTCACAAAAGAGAATTAAGGAAGGCTGAGAATGAGATCAAGTCTTTGAGAAAAACTTTGGAGAGGATTCGCCAGAAAAAGCAAAAAGCTTTGCAAACACTTTCACTTCTTAAGGAGTCCTTACAAGAACCACTGTGAATATCTATGGAGTTTGCTCTTAAAACTTTTCTATCAGCATATAGGCACTTGATGTACAAAACTGTTTTTTTAATGAATAAAATTTAACAGTCAAAAAGAGAAAAAAAGAAGAAGAGATTGTCACTTCTTAGCATAATGTTTCTTGTTGTTCAAAAAAAAAAAGAGCAGTGTTTCTTTTCTTGTTTGAACATCACTTAGCTTATAGTAATATATGAAAACTATAACCAACAAGTTGGATTAGTGGCGCTTGAGAGATAATCCCAATACGGCGAATCTGCAGTTCGATCCGGATTACCTTAAATGATAAGAATATATAGCTGTTGCAGGTTTTGTGAGATTAGTCGGTTGACCTCGATCGCCAATTTCTCAAGGTTATAAAAAAAACTATGAAGTTTGTATTTTTTTAATATGTAAAAAGTTTGGAGGGTGAAAATGCAGAATAGCTAAGCGGGGGTTATTGGTCGGTGTATTTTGATGGATTTGAAAATCCAAACTAAATCTAGTGTTATTGGTTCTATGATTTTAAAATATGTATTGAAATCATGTGTTATTCGTTTAATGATTCATAAATTCTAATTCAAATCAAGTGTTATTCGTTTAATGATTCATAAATTCTAATTCAAATCAAGTGTTATTCAATCATACGGATTTACTAATAGATTTGATTTCATAATGTATTTGAATGAATTTGCATGGATTTCTTTGTGAAAAATACAAAGGCCCAAATCCGAAGAAAAACCTCCGGATTTGTAAATATTAATCCGAGAAAATTTGAAAATTTGTATATTTTACTTGGATTTATAAATGCTATATGGATTTCTAAATCAATAAAAATATATAAACCAATAACACCTCCTAAAAACTTGAGATAGTAAATGGATAAAATTTCAAGTTTTGTAAAGTTAAACAGATTCTACTGAGTGAACACAATGCAGTGCAACTATATATAAAGTCATATTTATCATTTTGTCCCTGCACATAACTATGAAATTGAAGATCTTAATGGTTGACCAAAAGAAAAACTTACAATTAAAAACGATCAAACATTCACACTATAAAAAGCCCAGATATACCAATTCACACCATAAAAGCCCATTAAAAAGAGTTATTACAAAAAATAAAAGGTACAAAAGGGTATATTTGAAAATATAAAGAAGTTGTGGATGCTACTGGCTGTTTCCGAAGCAATCAATCACCATCAATAATCGTACCAACTAATAACGCCTCTGAATCTCTCGCCAGATCCATTTCAAACCGAATCACAAAGCCTGTTTCGAAGCTTCCCTTTCTGGTCTGAAAGTTTCTTTCGTTGTTTCATCAATGGCAACCTTTATAAATCTGGAGGATTCCCCAATGTTTCAGAAACAGGTGAAATTGGAATGCTGCTGAATACTTGGACGTTTTTGGTTCATGTTTAAAATTTTAATTTCAGGTTAATTTTGTGAAAGTTTTGAAATTTATTGTCTTTGATTTGATGGGATCAGGTTTGTTCCTTGGAAGGGACAGCTGAAGAGCTTAAAGATCGTTGTCAGAAGCTATATAAAGGTGTTAAGAAGTTTATGTATGTCTCAAAAAATCTATCCCTTTTCTTTTTTTTACTACTGTCTTAATCTCATTGTCTGATAATTTCTGTTGATATAAAGATTCTAAGAATACCATTTGTGGCATAATTTTTCATGAAATTGAAGTTAAGAGTATTGGTACCATTTTGTCGCTTCTCATACTTAATTAGCAATCGAGGATTAACTGTCTGAGCATTAAAGCTTTGTTGATTGTTTTTCTATTTTCATGTAAATCTTCTTTGATTACAACTTTCTTCATTTTGCAATTCAATCCTTTGTGGCATCTCACCAACCTTATCTCATTATTTTTTCATTGATTTTTTCTTCTATAGGGGAGTTTTGGGAGAGGCATCCAAAGGAGAAAGTGCATTTGCAGATTGTCTTGAAGAATTTGGGGCTGGACATGATGATCCTATCAGTCTTTCCATTGGAGGTTATTGATTTATATTTGTAGCTTAAGACATCATTTCAGTTTATGTTTGTTCTCCACTTCTCCTAGTCATTGCCTTTAATGAAACCCTACATCTGGTACTCCAAAGAGACAGTGGTAGTCTCACATCTGACTTATTTGATTGGTATGCTTGTGTGTGACACCAGGCCCCGTTATATCCAAATTCATAAATACACTTCGAGAGCTTGCCTCTTATAAGGAGTTTCTTTGCTCACAGGTATTGCTCATAGACTCAATAGTTTCTTGTGACAATAGTAAATGCTAGTAAAGACGAAGATGCCATGCCTAGCATCATCTAGAGCATATTTTTGTTTGGTTTTTAAAAAAGCTAAGATTTGGTTAGGATAGTAATTTAGAGTTTCCTGTCTTGATTGTTCTCTTGAAATATGATCATTTTTGTAGGTGGAGCATGTGTTACTTGAGAGGTTGATGAACTTTATTAATGTTGATCTACAAGAAGCTAAGGTATTCAATTATTATGTCTCCTAATTTTGAGAAATTTATTTTGTTTCCTAATCTCAAATTTATAAATTAACTGAAATTTGGACTTATTCAATGGTAAACATATATATATGATCGAAAACTCATACGTTTTCTAATCATCCACTATGTTGTTTCTTCCTCTGCAGGAGTCTCGCCACCGATTTGATAAAGCTGCTCATTCGTATGATCAGGTACTTGTCTATAGAGTCTACAGCTTCCTTAGTTTCTTGTAAATGTAATTGTAATTGATATGCTTTATCTTAAGTGGTGTAATGACTTTTCTTATCTACTTGTAGTCTCGTGAGAAGTTTGTGTCTCTAAAGAAGAATACAAGAGGAGAAATTGTTGCAGAGTTGGAAGAGGTAGAACATTTAGTCCTCTTATGTATTTATATTCTCTTTTTGACACTAACGCCAGAAATTAGATGCTGTTCTTTCTTAATATTATTTCGCACGCTCTTCCTTGCATGGTAACTTATTTGTGCTGTGTCATCCGAGTGACAGGATCTGGAGAACTCAAAGTCAACATTTGAGAAGAGCCGTTTCAACCTCGTATGCTTACCTTACTAACAGAAGCCGTTACCATTTACTTTCAATATTTGTACTACTAAATTTTGCTTTGGTTGAAGAATCCAGGTCAATTCATTGATGACTATTGAAGCTAAAAAGAAGTATGAGTTTTTGGAATCTATAAGTGCAATTATGGATGCTCATCTCAGATATTTTAAACTTGTAGGGTCTCTAATTCTACATTCTAATCTCTTTACCATCTAAGACCAACCAAATTTGACATATGTGTCCTGATTTGATCCTTAACTTGATGTCTTTTTTTTTCAGGGATATGACTTGCTGGGTCAACTGGAACCATATATCCATCAGGTACAAAACTTTAGTTTAGATGAGCAGAAGTACTTAAGTCCACCGACGCTGATACTTGTATGACTCTTACAGATATTAACATATGCCCAACAATCAAAAGAACAGTCCAAGATTGAACAAGATCGACTAGCTAGACGAATTCAAGAATTCAGAACGCAGTCTGAGTTAGACAGCCAACAACTTGCCGCTAATGCGGAGGTCTCTGGTGTTAATGGAAACCGTGTTGTTGGAACTATCCCGTATAAAAATACCGAAACAAGTTTAACAGCAGACAAGGAAGTAAGTGTTTGTTTCCCAATGCAATTATGCAGCATACAGAGAGACTTGTTCTGTGTTTCAGCATTGTATGAATTGATTCTGGTCTTACGAGGTTTCTTTTTCTTTTTTGGGCACGGATGCAGGTAATTAAACAAGGGTATTTATTAAAACGATCATCAAGTTTGAGAACTGATTGGAAAAGGAAGTTTTTCGTCCTTGATAGTCATGGCTCCATGTACTATTACAGAAACAATGGCAATAAATCAATGGTACGTGCACAGACCTCTTTAACCTGCCTCAATTCCACCAGAGACGTCGTCCATAAAGAGTTTCTATTTGTTTTTAACGGTTAGTTTCTTTTTGTCATTCCCATTCTCAGGGATCACAGCATCACTACAGTGGTTCTTCTGACCATACTGGTGTCTTTGGTCGGTTTCGTGCAAGACACAATCGATCAGCTTCTCTCACTGAAGGCAGCTTAGGCTATAAAACTATCGATCTCCGCACTTGTTTGATAAAATTGGATGCAGAAGACATGGATCTTCGGCTATGTTTCAGAATCATTTCTCCTCAAAAAACTTACACACTTCAGGTATACCCACTTTACTCCCTATAAGACATGTATCGTTCTGGTTTGTTACAGTGGTAATCAGCCATAGATTTATACTCTGACCAGGCTGAAAATGGAGCGGATAGGATGGACTGGGTAAACAAAATCACAGCAGCTATAGGGACGCTTCTCAATTCTCATTTTCTGCAACAGGTTTGACACAATAAGTCTCTTTCATTTACAATCTGATTTGATAAGGAAGTTCCTTGCTAATACAGATCGTTCTTTTTTTTTTGCAGTCGCCAGTTCAGTACACTGGATCTGTTCCTCCAAAAGGTGTTGTCTCCATGGATCAAAGTCAACATAATGATGCAAGAAGAAATATGGGGGATGATGTCTCCACAATACTCAGAGGAATTCCAGGGAATAATGTATGTGCAGAGTGCAATGCTCCTGATCCCGATTGGGCATCGTTGAATCTTGGAGTTTTGTTGTGCATTCAGTGCTCTGGTGTCCACAGGAACCTAGGGGTTCATATCTCCAAGGTATGAAGTTTGAGCTAGTTTTGCTACAATTTTTCCCCTTTGAATTTTCATTTTTTGGAGATAGTTTTGTCTTTAAACGGCCCAGTAGATCTGAAGTTTCTTTGGTAAACTCTCTCCAGCAGAGTTTATAGTTACTGTGGTTATAGCTTTTGGAGATTTGTTTTTCTCTGGTGGTCTTTAGTGCTAGATCTCTCTCTAAGCTGATGTCATTGATTTTGTGAACCCCACAAACTGCAGGTGAGATCCCTCACACTAGATGTGAAAGTGTGGGAGCCAACGATCTTGGACCTATTCAGAAATTTAGGAAATTTGTACTGTAATTCACTGTGGGAGGGGCTACTTCACCTTGACGATGACAGGTATGGTTTCTAAAAATATATATAGTTTATATGCCAATCAGTGTTTTGTTTCATCATGACTCATACATGTAGCTGATGATGTAAAGTATTGTGTGTGTTTTTTTTGCAGTGAAAACGAATCAACATTGTCACGTGCTTCAATTTCAAAACCATCTCCAGACGATTCCTTTACTGTGAAGGAGAAATACATTCTAGCGAAGGTAATGTATAAGTTCTTACACTCCAATGTCCAATTCATGAAATGTGAGTATATTATATGATTTGTGGAAGGTGAAACTAAACATGAGTGATGATGATTATATGCTTGTGCTAGTACTTGGAGAAAGCATTAGTCATCAAAGACGAAAGCAAAGGCAACCCTTCCTCTGCTGCGTGTAGAATATGGGAAGCTGTTCAAAGCAGAAACATACGAGAAATATACCGACTGATCGTAACTTCGGGGGATGTGAATATCATCAACACCAAGTTCGATGACATAACTGATCTTGATGCTTATCACCATGCTGACGCATCAGAGGAAGGAGTGAAGAAAAGACGAGATCCTACTGCGTGTCAGAGAATCAAAGACTCCAACGAACCAGGAAACTGTCTTCAAGGCTGTTCCTTACTCCATGTGGCTTGTCACATTGGTGACTCTGTCTTGCTTGAACTGTTGCTGCAGTTTGGTGCTGACCCAAACATGAGAGATTACCACGGAAGGACTCCGTTACACCACTGCATATCTTCAGGGAACCACAAGTTTGCAAAGATTCTACTCCGAAGGTAACATTTTAAACATTACAGGAACACATATTAGTAGTCAAACTAAGCCGGTTGTGTTCATCTTTCTTGAATTGTTTGTGTAAATACAGAGGCGCACGTCCATCCATAGAAGATGATGGAGGACTAAGCGTGTTGGAAAGAGCAATGGAAATGGGAGCCATAACCGATGAAGAGCTCTTTCTTCTCTTAGCCGAGTGCGCTTAAACCAACACTGCACATGTTCATTAGAATCACCTTTTTAAACCATGAGATGATTCAGCTTGTTACAACTTCACAAACATATTTGGTTTATGAATATAAAATTCGAGGATTAAAATTGAAAAATAAACCATAAACAGAAAGATCAATTTTTTTTTTTTGCAAAATTAAATGGAGATCTGGATGTTTTTTTCCTTCCAAAAGCATCATAGCTTTTGTTTTTATTTAATGGAGTTTATCAGTCAAATTTCTCAATGCCAACTTCTCAAATTTAATAAATTCAACAAATCTCATGCAAGTCCTACAGGTCGCTGAATCAAAATGGCGTTACGGGAAATGAAGAAAGAAGCTTTACACTATGAAACCTACTCCAAGAATCACAAAAGTTACTCGAGAAAAGCAATGAAGAAGGCACCACATCTATTGTTCTCTATATGCTCACTTGATCTTCCCTTGGCAAGCTCTGAACTGTATCAGACCATCTCCCCGGTGAATGTTCGCTACTGTTAGACGAGAACGGTGCTTCGGCTCTTGCATCCCTCACCATCTTCAACACCTCTCTCATCACAGGCCTGTTTTCCGGTTGAATGGTCACACAAACATTTGCGATACCCAAAAGCGCCTGAAGCTTCTCCTCTGATGCTTCGTTCCCCGAAGAAGTCGGCTCCTCGCCTGATTCAGTCTCTTCTTCCCTCACCGCACGCACCCATCTAGAGATATCCGACCCGTATTCTTGAACAAGGTCCTGGAACGGTGTTCTACCCGTTAAAAGCTCGAGGAGAAGGACCCCGAAGCTGTAGACATCAGCAGGCTGCGTAGAGGCTCTCCGCGGGTCTCTACACTCTGGTGCTTTGTAAAAGAGAGAGACCGCGCTCGTTTCTTCAGCCGAGTCAGGGTCATGGAGACTGCTGAGGCCGTAGTCAGTGAGGCAGGACTCGAAATCAGGACCTAACAGGACATTGGAGGACTTCAAGTTCCCATGAGTTAGGCCAGGGTTCTGATGTATGTAGAGCAGAGCTGAGGCTAAGTCCTCAGCTATTTTCAGACATGATGTCCAATGAAGAGGCTTCCCGTTTCCAGAAGCTCGAGTTCCTACAATCAAACACACACACACACACACATCAAATCTCTGCATGTCATTGTTATTACAAGTGAAACTACATACCGTGGATGAGAGTGAAGAGACTGCCATTGGGGAAGTAATCATAAACAAGCAAGCGTTCTTCTTTAGCCTGGAAGTAAGCTCTTAGAGAGACGAGGTTAGGGTGTCTGAGCTGTCCAAGGATCTCAACATGCCTCTTGAACTCCTCCATGCGAGGATACCTCGCGTTCTTGAGCCTCTTCACAGTGACTATAAACCCAGACTCCATCACGGCCTTGTACGTGCTCCCTAACGTCCCTCTCCCCAAAGTCTCAGCCGAAGCTTTGAGCAGATCCTCCATGGTGTATCTCACCACCGTCGTCTCGCCTGAATCGCTGGCTCCGAGGAAAACGAGAGTCCCCACTGCTCCTTCCTCGCTTCTCTCCCATGAGAAGCCTCTGTCTTTCCTCTCGATGTCCCTCTCCGTCTCCGAAGCTGTTGCTCCTCCTCCTCCTTGGGCTTCAGCTATTCCTTTGCCTTTTCTATCTTCCCTCGGAGACTTGATCCGCCGCTTCCGTCGACAGCAGAAGATGACAACCGTCAGGAGAAGGATGAGGATTAAAACTCCCCCGGCGGCGCTTCCGGCGATGATTCCGATTAGTTTCGCTTTGTCCTTCTTCTTAGACGGAGTAGGCGCTGGTTTCGACGGCGCAGGCGAAGTTCCGCACGGGATTCGAATCTGATCGCCGCAGAGAGCGGAGTTTCCGGCGAACGAACTCTCGTCGAACTGCTTTAACCCTCGCGTCGGCGGGATTTGGCCGGAGAGTTTGTTGTTGGAGACGTTGAAGAATCTGAGACTCGTCTGGTTAAGAGGAGGAATCGAACCGGCGAAGAGATTGTCCTGAACCTCGAACGTGTACAGCCGCGAGAGACGGAGGAGCGAGGTCGGGATCTTGCCGGATAATCTGTTACCGGAGAGGTTAATAGTTTTCAACCGGTGAAGCGAGGTGAGAGACTCCGGGAAGGAGCCGGTGAAGTTGTTGTCGTTGAGGTAAACCGATTTGAGATTGTGTAAACCGGAGAGGTTAGGGATTGAACCGGAGAGGGAATTTGATTTGAAACTGAGAACCCTAAGCTGGTCCAATTGGTTTAGGATCCTTTCGTCGAGTGAACCGGTGAGGTTTAGATACTCGAGGACGAGCTTGGAGACTCTTCCGTTTAGACATTCTTTGACTCCTTCCCAGTTGCAGAGATCTGTTCCTCGCCATGGAATCGAGTTCGATGGATCGATTGAGGATTTCAAGGAGAGGAGAGAGTCAACGTCGCTGGATCTCGCCGGAGAAAGTAAGAATAGTGTAGAAGCAAAGAGTAGGAACAATGTGGATGGAGGAGGAGGAGAAGAAGAGACCATGACTAAAGAGGGTGAATGGAATCAAGAAAGAATCAGAAATGAAATATAATGGTCGAATCGAGTTTCCATAAAAAGACAACTTATGAATCTCTTAGCCGTCACTTTCCATTATTAGTCACTTTTCAGATCTGCCCCCATTTGTTAAAGCATCTCGATCGAAGGAAAAGGAAAGAAAGGATGGAGGTTTACTACGAAACTGGAAGAGACTAGAGAGAAGAAGAAGAAGAAGGTGTGAGGGAGGGAGCATGAGGAGGAGTATTAATGAACATGTGAGAACTCTCTCTCTCTCACTTTGAGAGTATCTTTTCTCGAAGTTCTTGGTCGATGAAGATGTCACGTGAAGCCATGCCTGTAAAAAACTCTTTTATTGTTTTTTTTTCTCTCTCTCTCTCACTCAACCTTCTTCAATGCGTTCATGAATATTTTATATTTATATATATGGATGGACACACAATATACCATTGATTAATAATGGTTTTTTTATGAAGGAGAGACGAATAAGGGAAGAGAAATAATAATTGACGTTATTACTTTCTTTCCCAGCCAGATTCAGAGACAGATGGGTTTTGGGGCCAAGGAGTTACTGCTGCTGAGCAAAAAAGTTTTGGAAGGAGAAGAGAAATAAATAAATAAAAGAGATAGTGAGATCAATGGTGGTGAGCAGAAGAAATGTGGTGGACATATTAATTAGTGGTGGTGCATAATTTTAAGTAAAGAGAGACATTGTATTTCGATTTTAAAATTGGTGTCTGGCTCCTCATGCCTCTAAGCCAATTATTGAGCTTTCTTTTCAGCCTCTTTTTTCTTGTTGAATATTCGAATACTAATTTATAAATATATAATATATTATAGTATTTCTTATACTTCATTCTGGACCGCTGGTTAGAATAACGAGGTAATTTACTTTTGGTCAAAAGTGTATGAGAAGATAAGAAGAAAAAGATAAACTCACAAACTCATGGTTGGTGTTCCAAATATTTATTACACTAAAACGAGGATATTGAAGTAGTAATTAATTACGGATTTATGAGTTGCTTAGCTTAGGCGTGATGAAAATGTAATAAAGATAAACTGTGACTTGAGTTCACGTAAAGGCTGAGCAAAATTTAACCAATGAAAATCCTGTCCATCACCAAACCCCCAAGAAGAAGACTGCTGTCATTTAATTAGCATTTACTTTGTTTGACCTTCAATTCGTTCATGGGTTTTCGACCTTGGAGTAGTAGTACATGACCTAGAACTTGAAATCTTAAAATAAATACGTTTGATTCAATTAAAAAAACTACTAGTACATCCTTCTCGATAGCGCTATTACCTTGTTTGATTAGTTGGTTATATGAAAAAGATTTAGACTTTGAATTAAGACTTATTCTCCGATCAAAACCCTATAAACCGGGTGGAATTTTGGAGGGAAAACTTCTAGAGTTTTTGAATGCTTATTTGACTGTGTGACTGACTGTTAAAACGTGTTGACTGGTTAGTAATTACTTTTACGGCGTGTTACCCAAATTACAGCTTATCAAATGGCCCATGGCATTAAATGCATAAATATATTTCGAGGAATAATATGGTCCTGGCCTTTACAAAGTGAATACCATTATAATAGGTCCATGGGCTGGGTCCATCCTTGCTGATAATTTCTCAATTTGTTTGAAAAAAAAACATCTTGGGCCATTTACTGAGAGAATCCTAATTTTAGGGACTAGTTTGAAATTTCACCTTTTTAGCTAAAGAAAAATCAAAGAAGCCCTAACAAACAAACAAAAGGCTCTCTCTCTCCGCCGCCGGCAAAAAAATACCATCGCCGGCGAATCTCAGAAGGCTTTCATCATCTCCCTAGATTATTAATTCAATGGCAACCAGTCAGTAAACTTCTACTTTACTCTCTTCTCGTGCAAATACAATCTTACACTCTCTCGTGGTTTGTTTCTGCAGTGGCTAGGTCGTTTTTGCAGGCGATATCGAAGGACGAGGCGGTGGCTCCTCCGCTCAGAGTTGTTCAGATCGAAGGACTGGTATAACCTATCTCTCTGCTTCTGCGAATTTTAGTTTCATACGGTGTGATTGATCTCACTATTTCATTAATTTGCATATTAGCATTGAGTAAAAGAAGTAGTGATGCTGATGGATTGTGTATGATGCATATGTGTGTTAGGCTGTGCTGAAGATAATCAAACACTGCAAGGAGTTTGCACCTACGCTTGTCACAGGACAGCTTCTTGGACTTGATGTTGGTAGTGTTCTTGAAGTCACCAATTGTTTTCCTTTCCCTGTAAGTTAAAGACTATTTTACCCTCCCATTATAAGGATGTAATGGCTTGTCGTCCCTGATTGGCTGCAATAATCTGTAGGTGAGAGATGACGATGAAGAAATTGAAGCGGATGGTGCTAACTATCAGCTTGAGATGATGAGATGTTTGAGAGAGGTTAATGTCGATAATAACACTGTTGGCTGGTAGGTTTTCTCATTGTGTTGTGTCTGTTTGGAATCTTGCTTTTTTTTTTAGTGTGGAGTTAATAAGTTGCGTCTGATTTTTTTTTTTAATCAGGTATCAATCCACAGTTCTTGGATCATATCAGACCGTTGAATTGATTGAGACCTTCATGAATTACCAGGTATTTTTTCAGAATTATGTTTACCATGTCTTGGTGTTATGATACTCTAGATTCTGGAATGGTTTATTCAATATTCAATAGTTATGCAAGAAATGGGCTTTAAGAGATTATATCTTGTGCATCTGCAGGAGAACATCAAGAGGTGTGTGTGCATCATCTATGATCCCTCTAAAGCTGATCTAGGCGTCTTAGCTTTGAAGGCTTTGAAGCTTTCAGATTCCTTTATGGAGCTGTACCGTGGCGGAAACTTTACAGGCGAGAAGTATGTATCGTGATTTATCTATTAAAACTTTAGGTTTTATGAGCCACGTGGGATAGTTGTAGTGTTCTAATCACTATTTTTGGTCAGGTTGAGAGAGAAAAACTTCTCCTGGATGGATATTTTCGAGGAAATTCCTGTAAGTTTCTAGTGCTTTGCTCCTGTATCTTAAAGTATTACTAGCTTATCCTATAGTTAATTATGTTGGAATATTGATAGTGTTACCTATTTATGTTTCTTCTGAGAAAAGACTTTGGTTTAAACATCGGTTCTTTCTTTTGACAGATCAAGGTTTCAAACTCTGCGCTTGTCAGTGCGTTCATGACCGAGCTGGAGACTGATGCACCTGTCTCGCAGGTATAAGTTTATAACATCAGTATCTGGACAAGGCTTCTCGCTTGCTGCCAGTATTTCAGATTTTGACTCTTAACTCTTGGACATTTTCTCTTGTATAGGGTGATTATGATCGTCTACACTCATCAACCACTCCTTTCCTTGAGAACAATATGGAGTTTCTGATTAAATGCATGGACGATTTATCTATGGAACAGCAAAAGGTGTGACTTATTCTCGATTTTTTCTTCAGTTCTCACCCTTAGTACTATCTTAATACGATATCTTATTTTATACTTGCAGTTCCAATATTACTACCGGAACCTGTCCCGTCAGCAAGCGCAGCAACAAGCCTGGCTCCAGAAGAGGAGGTAGGTCGCATGATTGGTTCAGTTTGTTTCATTCTCTCGTCCTTAACATTTGTTATTATAGGACGGAGAACATGGCTCGTAGATCAGCAGGAGAAGAGCCTTTACCCGAAGAGGATCCATCAAACCCAATCTTCAAGCCGATCCCTGAACCGTCAAGGCTAGAGAGTTTCCTCATCACAAACCAAGTCTCAAACTTCTGCGGCCAAATCAATGGGTAGATTCTCGTGTTAACCTCTTTACAACCGTTTTCTTCATCTCGACCCTTGAATAATGAAATGAGTCGACCTGATGTTATGCAGAGTGGCTGGCCAGAACTTCAGCAGGCTCTACCTGACCAAGGCATTGCACGAAAACTGATTACAAGACCAGCCCAAGTTTTTCTTAAAACGGATCACATTTTTGTTTCATCTGGAAAGAAATTCAGTTTTGTAGTGAAATCGCATCATAATACATAATTTCTGAAGACATATTGTTAAATCTTAATGATAATGCAAACATTTTATGTTTAGCCTGTGTTAAGCTAATCAACTAGCAAGTATCAATTATAGTTTTATAGTCTTTCGTCGTACACATGGATTCAGAGTTACCACTTTGGTTTGCATGTCTATATGAGTATGTAATTTTTTTGCTGTAAAAAAAAAAAAAAAGGTCCATTAATAAGTGGATATATATTACAAAATTAGGGATGTTAACTTAGGGTAAAATAACCCAGCCCAGCCCAACCCACAAATAACCCAACCCAGTTTATATCCAACCTGTAAAAACCCAGAAACATCAAAGTTGAAATCCAAACCCAAAAAATAACCCAATAGGATATAGGTTTACCCATGGGTACCCAAAGTATTATCTTATTTATTCTAAAAATATCATATAAAATATTAATATCATTAATGTTAGTTTTAATATATAAACAAGATTTCACAATTTTATAAAAAAACTTGTTTTGGCGCAAAAACTCGTTTACGATTTTGGCGGGAAAACCCGTTTTTCGGTTTCGGCGGGAAAACTTGGTTTTTTGGTTTCAGCAGGAAAACTCGTTTTGCGGTTTTGGCAGGAAATTTGGGTTTTGCGGTTTTGGCGGAAAATTTGGGTTTTGCGGTTTTGGCGGAAAAACTTGTTTTTACGGTTTTGGCAAGAAAACTCAGTTTTACGGTTTTGGCGGGAAAAACTCGGTTTTGCGGTTTTCAGTCGGAAAACTCGATTTTAAGGTTTTGGCGGAAAACTCGGTTTTGAGGTTTTGGCGGGAAAATTCGGGTTTGCGGTTTTGGCGGGAAAACTCGATTTTGCGGTTTTCAGTCGGAAAACTCGGTTTTGCGGTTTTCAGTCGGAAAACTCGATTTTAAGGTTTTGGCGGAAAACTCGGTTTTGAGGTTTTGGCGAGAAAATTCGGTTTTGCGGTTTTCCGAGAACACTCGGTTTTGCGGTTTTGACGGAAAAACTTGGTTTTATGATTTTGGCGGAAAAACTCGGTTTTGCGGTTTTGACAGGAAAGCTCGATTTTTCGGTTTCAGCGGGAAAACTCATATTTTGGTTTCTGTGAGATAATTTATTTTTACGGTTTTGGCGGAAAAAACGTTTTTTGCAAATTTTATATAATTTAATTAAAATGGTGAAAATATAATAATATAACTGAAAACCCATGGGTACACCATTACCCTTTTATATTTACCCAATATAAATATGGGTTTCAAAATTAATACCCATAATCGATCCAATAAATCTTAAACGGGTAAAAACCCAACCCATTATTAGTGGGTTTTGGTAAACCCATGGATAATTACCCATGTTAACATCCCTATACAAAATAGAGGGAGCAAAGCAATAGGCGCATTAAAGTGACATCGTGTCCTTATTGCTTCTTCCTCAGAAAGAGTTCTTACCAAACACAACAACAACAATGGCGGTTTATCATCTCCTCCTCTCGACCTCTCCTTCGCTTGCTCTTCCTCCTCGCCGTCCTAACTTCAACTCAATCCTACGTACACCAGCTCACCCTCGTCTCGCAAAGTTCCCCACTTCCTCTCCACCGGCAATTCGGAAAACTCTCGTCCGTAGCACTCTCCGGGAAGACCCAGACGCAGACAATCCATCTCTGCTGATCGGAGAAGACTCTGCTGCTTTCGAATTAGGCAAACAGAAGCTTGTTTCCTGGGTTTACTTCGGCGTTATCCTTGGAGTCGTCCTCTACATCCTCAACGTCGTTTGGATCGATAACTCCACCGGTTTCGGAAAATCATACATCGACGCCGTCTCCACCCTCTCCGGCTCACCGGAGGTATGCAGATATTAAAGTAACCGAGCAAATTTCAGTTTTTTTACTGTAAAGGTTCACTCTTTTTTGCAGGTGGCGATGTTAATGCTTATACTAATCTTCGCAACTGTGCACAGTGGGTTAGCTAGTCTGAGAGATGTAGGAGAGAAACTCATAGGCGAAAGAGCATTTCGTGTTCTCTTTGCTGGTGTCTCTCTTCCTTTAGCTATGAGCACCATTGTGAGTTTACTTACTTACTACTCTCTCTTCTTACATGTTTTGAGGATCGAAATGGTGACTCTCTTTGTGGGTCATTGTAATTGCTTTTCAGGTTTTCTTTATAAACCATAGATACGATGGGTCACAGTTATGGCAGCTTCAGGGTGTTCCGGGAGTTCATGAAGCTATTTGGGTCGCTAACTTTGTCTCCTTCTTCTTTCTTTATCCTTCAACTTTCAATCTTTTGGAGGTGGCTGCTGTTGATAAGCCCAAGATGCATCTGTGGGAGACTGGCATCATGAGAATCACTCGTCATCCTCAGGTAATTTGCCCGTTGCTCTAATATGCCTACACATTAGTACACAATCTACTGAAGTTAATATGTTTACATCTAATATGTTTACATCTCTCTTCAACTTATGTTCCACAAATACTTGATATTGCATTTGATCTGTAACTCGAATCCAATTGCTTCATCATGAGTTTGAAACAATGTGTAGAAAGTTAGCTTTTTTTAAGCTATAGTTGTTGGATTTGTTGTTTCTCTATCAGTCTTCAAGAACGAGGAGTTGTTCTAGTGTCTTCTTTGTTAATGAGACTTGATGGTTGCACATATGTTCTCTTTTTCTTTTTCAGATGGTTGGACAGATCGTTTGGTGTTTGGCACACACTCTCTGGATTGGAAACTCAGTGGCTGCATCAGCTTCTCTTGGTTTGATTGCACACCATTTGTTTGGAGCGTGGAATGGGGACAGGAGATTAGCTAAAAGGTATGGAGACGCTTTTGAAGGCATCAAGAAGAGAACGAGTATAGTTCCGTTTGCCGCCATTATTGAAGGACGCCAAGTTTTGCCTGAGGATTACTACAAAGAGTTTGTTAGGTTGCCTTATCTTGCAATCACGGCGTTAACAGTTGGAGCCTATTTTGCTCACCCGCTAATGCAAGGTGCAAGCTTCAGGCTTCATTGGTAGATTCTTTATATTGTTTGCTGGTATCTTTAAAGGAGAAGTTTCATCCTAAAAACTTCTCAAGGAACAATGTATAATTACTTAACTAGAAGAAAGAAATGTATAAATACAAGAAGCTACTGCTTGTGATATGTGGCAAAGTATATTGAGAACTGAGAAGATAAATGTTTTTAGAAATAGACATAATGTGTTTAATATATTGCCACTCAGATGTCATGGGGACTGATGAGTGATGGCAACGACCAACTCCCCTAAGAGCATCTCCAAAAAATTATCTATTAAAAAGTCTAGCATTCGCAAAACTCTATAATTAAAGTTTTAAGGTATTTTTATTCAAAAATAAAACTTCAAATTTAACTCTAAAATTATTTGTAATTTAAACTATGTTTTTTATATCTCTCATAATTAATATAAATCTATAAAACTTTTGTAGTTAACATATTTAAAATAATATTAATTGATAAAATTTTACACTAAAATATAAACTTATAAATAGAAATACATAATTAAATATTAAACTACAAGCAAAATACAATATTATTACAAAATTATTTTATTAATGTTCCATTTTTGGTTATACAAAATTTGTTTGGACAATATTTTAGAAGTTCTGGAAAAAATTTACTAGACTATTAGTGTTGTTGTAATATTTAAATTTGTGTAATAATTATGTCTTCATATATATATCTTCTTAATTTTTTATTAAGTTTCTTTTGTAATATTCTTATTCTCTAATTCTACTTTTAAAATATTATAAATTTTATTTTGATTTAAAAAAAAACTTTTATGTGTAAAATTTTAATTAAAAAAATAAATTTGAAATATTTGAAATATACAAAAGTTTTATAGATTAAAACTATAATGAAAAAAATACTTAAGAATCATAAATGTGATGTATAATTAATTATAAGGGCCATGATGCAAATAAAAAGATAAAACTTCAAATTTAGAATTTTGAATAGTATTCGAAGTTTCATTTCTTAAAACTCTAAATTTGAAATTTGAAATTTATTTTTGGAGAGTAAAAAACTATATATTTAAAGTTATAGAGTTTATTTTAGAGATGCTTTAATAGAGGAAATTTAACCTTTAGATATTAGTTAAAATCTAATAATGAACTCTTTATTTTAACAAGTACAAGTATGCGAAGAGTTTGATTCAAGTCTAGATTGATATCTAGCATCTAGATATTGATGCCCTAGAATATCTCTAAAGCTAAAGCTCTAATTTTTTTAAAAAAATTGTAGGAAAACAAACAATTAATCAAAAAGAATAACCCGTAAACTTTTACACTCTAGTATTAAATTGTTCGGAAAGAGGGGACTATAAGCAAAAAATAAATAAAAATAAGAAAACCCCAAAGAGAAAAGACAGCAAAGGCATATTAATACACAACAAAACAAAAGTGTGCTTCTGCAAAAGCAGAGAGAGAGAGCGAAATAAAAATCAACACTTGCTACTATTCAACTCTCTGTCCCTTCCCGGAGTTTGTAATTTTGCTGCCACTCTCTCATCTTTTTAATCCTCCGCTCAGCTTCTCGCCAGAGTATCCCAGACGGTGTCTCCGACGTGTCTGTACCGTCTCTCTCTCTCTCGCTCTTGTTCGGTTCCATCTCTACGGATTAGGGATCTCGATTTGTTTTGAAATAGCTAATCAGTTTCATTCAACATCCATCCCAATGGATAACCACTCTGTGTTGCCGACTACTGCCACCACCGGTCTTGTGTTTCCGGCGAACTACGGTATTAAACCTGAAGCTGCTTTGGTCATGGATTGGTCCCCTGAGGAGCAGTATGTTTTGGAGAACGGTCTTGCAAAGTATGTATCTTTCTTCTTCTTCTTATGCCGCTTCACCTTTGTTTTTTATTTTTGGATATTTCCTTCCCATTTGCAATTTTTTTTTATAAATTATTTAGCTTTTTCGTACTATGATATCAAAATTTTGGGAATTGTTTTATGAGAACTAGTGGGCACTGGGCACATTATATTCTTTTTTCATGATGGACTATTAAAAGTATGTTCCTTTGTTCATTGGGAATATAAAGTATTGCTCTTTGTGTGTTTCCATGAGATGTAAAACAATGCATATTTTTTATCTAGGGACTTGGGACGATGCTCTTATGTTATGTTGTGTTGTTGTTGGTTTGTAGATTGAAAGATGATCCGAAAGTTTCAAAGTATGTGAAGATCGCTGCAGCTCTGCCTGATAAAACTGTAAGGGATGTAGCATTGAGGTGTAGATGGATGACGGTAAGTTCGTAACGCCTCTCTTGGTTTCCCGTTATGTTTCCTTGCAAGTAAGTAATCCGAGGGATATTTTTAAAAGCATATGCTAATATATGATGGATGATGATGCCAACTTTGTGTCTGCTTTGTGATAAAGATAAAGACCTACAAAAAAAAAGCTATAGGTTTTTATTTATGAAAAGCCACACTCTGCCATGTCGTAAAAATTGTTTAAAGTGATGAGAAAAAAAGTGAAAATGACAAGTTTTGCTGACGCTAGAGACCTGTCTTTATATTAGCTTTGGAGTCCATGATTGTAGAGGGAATTGTTTGAAAAGGAAATAAGCCTAAAGCTTTTCAGAAACGAGTTTTGTAATTATCTTGAAATAGATAGTGCTCTTATGGGTGATGGCAGGGATCCCTATACTTTTTGGATTTTAGGAAATTTATGTTTGGCATCTTATCTCTGAATAGATGTTATAACACCTATGACAGGAGCTTTTTCTATAAATGATTATTTTTGCGCACAGCATAAGGTTACATCATGATGCTAAATGTTTGCATGATAAAGTGAAACAAAATGATTTAAATGAAATATATCTTTTTATCATCATTGTGTTACCATCTCGCTCATGTTTCTGTCATGTGAGTCTTCAATCAGATATATGATGCAATCAAGCAGAAAGTTCCAAAAGTCCTTCTTTTTATATTCTTTAGTGCTTGTTTGCTTTATTTTATCTTGCATTAGAGATTTGTACATTATCTCAAAGTTTGTTGGCTAATACGCGCATCTTTTCTCACAGCGAAAACGAAGAAAAAGAGCAGACACTAGTGCTGGGAAGAACATTAGCAATATAAAGGTAGGCTTGCTAACTTAAGCCTTTCGTGTGTCTAACTTCAGTAATAATAAATTTGTGAAGATAAGTGGCTTAATGGGAGCATAAGCGTATTTAGTTCTTGATTATAGCAAAAGTTACCATAATGGGTGTTTTTTATTGTGCTTAAGTTTGTTATCTATTTAGCAATAAATGATGGGCACCAGATCCAACTAAGGAGAAGTATTAGGACATATAACTTTAGCATCATCAGTATCTAAGCTTGTGGGTTTAGGATATTTGATAAAGGGGGAAATTTGTTATGTGTTTGGTCTCATATGTTGCATATTATTTTGATTGGATCATATGAAACCTTTGTAAATCAATATGCTTTTGAACTTGGTTCTAAAGACCATGCTTCTTCATGGTAAGGTGGTGGATACATCCCCAGAACTGAACATGCTAGCCAATGTGCCACAACAAAATGCTGTATATGTCATGAACAATATGCGCCACAGTACACATATTCCTTTTGAAGGTTTAGTGCTCTTATAATTCTTTGCTTTCTCCTGGGTTGTGTTGTGTTGTCTTAAAAATAAAAAATATCAGTATTATCAGTTTGACACCTTTGTTAAACTATTTGTCTCAGGTCCAAGTGACGAAGTAATGGATCTTCTACAGCAAAATGCTCAAGCTTTTAGTCAAATTTCTTACAACCTCTCGGCGTACAAGGTAAATTTTAGTTTGTGCATGAGAAGATTGAATTCACAAACAGATCTTAACTTGTTGTAAACAGTTGCAGGATAACATCAGTCTCTTTTATCAGGCAAGAAATAACATCAGCGCCATTCTGACCGAGTATGTGGATCTTTTTAATAGCAGATATCAGTTTCCACAATTGAGACACATGTTAGCTGTCTTGTTTTACTTTCTATGAATAAAGCTTCAGTTTCTAAACTCTTAGTTTCTGATGTAGCATGAAGCAGATGCCTGGTATCATGAGTCGGATGCTGCCTCTACCTGTTTCAGTTAACGATGATCTTGCCAGTCGTTTATTTTCGAGTACAACACAGGTAACAAATTTTGTTGTAATGGGTCAAAATCCTTTAGTGATGCCTTAGAGAACTATTGTGGGGATGGAAAGAAGAAGCTAATCAAAGTTCTTTGTGTGGCCCTAGAAGTGCTAAAGAGTTTAATATAATCTACATACATTGCTGTATTCTTGAGCAAAGTCTTTGTGTATGCATCTATGTTGAGGAACTGAATTAGATGTCTTAGCAGGACGTATCTAGGGAGGGAAAGTTTTAAGTGAAAATATACTTCTAAGGAAAAACACAGCAACCATTAATGTCCTAATAGTTTATCAATCACTGAGCATTTTCTCTTGGGAGCTGGTGAAGTTTGATGTTGAATGTATTGTTTTCTTTGTCTCACAGCCAAGATCATACACCATTAAACCAAGCATCCACCTAAAGCAAGAGCCGAGAATTTGATGGGGGGGAAAGCTGGACTTTGGCCGATGCTAAAGAAAATAACACAAGTACATGGTACGTGGAAAATGTTTCCGTGATCGACATGACACAGACACACGAGGGTTTATCAACTGCAAACACCGCTCCAGGACACACACACAAGACTTGTGCTCTGAGAAGAATGAACTACAAGCTGCGTGAGGCCAAGGTAAAAAATCTTTGGCCTTCACTAGAACATAAGATTCCTTGAAGTTCACAAAAGAGTTCCGGCATGGGTTGATGGAACATTAAAGCCCTTTGCTGTAATCATGTTGATGCTTAAATTAGTATAATGAACTGTTCTTCTGAGTTTGGTATGTGTAATACTAATTCTCGTTCAGGTAATATTTTGTAACAGTATTAAAAGTTTAAATTATATGAAACCATGGCAACAGAAGTAGTAAACTAGGCTTTTTCTATCATAGTCCCTAAAAAGGGTAACTTGCATCATATCTCACGCTTACTTTCCTTTCAAGTAATCTTTCCCAATTTTCTCAACTCATTAAAAATGATTGCCTTCCTTCAACGCTCATCATATCCACAGCTTTTCATCTTTCCATGACTTCCATCAACACCGGAACACTTGAAAATGTGGAATTCTCGATCCAAAACCTACTCAAGAGCTGGTGCAGACGGCAAAAATGGCGACAACTTTGCCTCTTCTCCTCAAAACAACATCCACAAGAACTCACCTCCATCGAACCACGGTGGAGAACCACTTTATCTGAGTTCCTAGAGTCATACCAAGTTCACCTTTTCACCATCTTCTTGCTCTCTCTCGACATTATCTTAATGTCCCTCGAACTATCTTCCTCTCTCGTCTCCTGCACATCAGCCAAGAAGACGTCAAACAAGGACGAATGGTTCCATTGGGGAGGAACCGCCATTCTGAGCATCCTCGCCGTTAAGTCCATGGCTCTAGCTGTTGCTATGGGGAGATCGTTTTTCAGACAACTAGGCTGTGTGATGGACGGGGCGGTTGCCATTATAGCTCTGGTTCTCCAGGTGTTTCTTGACAGGAAAGGGACAGGTTTCATAGTGGTGGTGAGCTTGTGGCGGGTTTTGAGGGTTGTGGAGACTGCTTTCGAGCTTAGCGATGAAGCCATTGAAGTGCAGATAGATGGAATCATCAACCAGTTTCAAGACCTTAGTCAAGAGAATAGAACATTGCTAGAGACTCTTGCAGAGAAAGATGAAGTCATCAAGAAGCTAGAAGAAGAGATAAATCAATTCAAAGAAACTGTAACAAACCAATCATAGGGAGGCTATGTAAACTCAATATTCAGAAACTGTAACTCTCTCTCTTTTGTATTGTTTCAAGCAACTTAATTAAAGTAAACTCAAGCTGCATCTCATTAGAATGAAGAACTATGTTTCATAATACAACAGTTTAGTTCTAAAGCTAAGTAGATACAGCCAGAGATCACTTAGAAGAGAAGGTGGTGCAGTTATTTTCCTTAACAAGTTACCAATCTTTTATTATTATACATTTTATCACCGCTACTTAGCAAGTAAGACAAGAAACATTCACACAACTTTTCATCCTTTTCCAATTGAGATATTAAGCTACCTAAAAAAGGAAAAGAGAAAACTGTTTTTGCCCAGTTTGCTCATGTCAAGAAGTTGGCGTTAGTGCCAATACAGAATCTGAGTCAAGAACTTTGCCCTCCGGGTAAGCTGTGAAAGTAACATTCTTGACTTCACCAAACACTGAGTTGTCTAGACCGAAGTTTTTAGCAGGGGCCTGAGCAAGATTGTTGGATCTCTGCTGAATATGGCTTTCCATAGTTGTCACGGCTGAGACAACACAACCCTTAACAGTTACAGGAGGAGATATTGTAGACCCTTTATGATTAGTTAAAACCACACGAAAACTCTCGTACAGCTCCAAACGCAACACAAGCTCCAGCTGATTCTTTAGCAGGTCCACTTTGTGTTGTATCTCGGACAAGGAAACGTCGAGGGTGAAGCTAAAGATAAGCGTTAGTAATCCAGAGACAGGTTCGAGTCCCAGAGGATCCACAGTTATTCCACCAGGGAACTTCAGAACCTGAAAAGATGCTGGCTTCCCCAAAGTTGATTTGTTTAGGTTCAGACTCGACCTTTGAGCAAAGAGGTTAGCGAAAGAAGATCGCAGGGATGTTAACGAGTCTTTTCTTAATGTATGGTGAGTAAGTACAGGCAGAACTCCAAACTTGACTTCAGTGAAGTTAGATGCACCTGGTTGATGCAGAGACAGAACAGTCACCTGTTCTCAAGTTCAAACAATAAAATAGATATTAGACCTCTAAAACATACACATTTTATATAAGTTCTGGAGCAAAGAATGTGTACCTTGGTGTGGTTCCTGAGATCTAAACTTGAAAAGATATCCTTCTCTAGTTTTCCTTTATGGGAAATGATCTTAGAAGCTGGTTTGTGGAGTCTAAAGCATGCTTGTACTGATGCTGGTTGTTTCAGACAAAGAAAAGGACAATGTAAGAGTCATAATAAGAACTTTCAGTTAAAACTGAGGCTTAATACTTAAAAGTCTCCACCTTTAAGGCTCTAACTAAAGCAGCAAATCATATATATAAAACCAGAGATGGCTTATGTACTCAAAGTCTCCACCTTTAAGGCTCTAACTCAATATATAGAACCAGAGATAGCTTCTGTACTTTAAAGTCTTTACCTTTAGCGACTCTGTAACTTGAGAACAAAAAAGATAAACTTTGTGTTGAAAGAGAGGTTTACCATTGTGATGAACTATATGATCAGCATGGTGTCTAGGCAGCGATCGACGCGGCGGGAATAGCCAGAAGATCGCTGAAAGGAGAGTTGCGAAGCTAAGGACCAAAAAGATCACACATGTTAGACTAAACAGACGCGACAGGGCAGAGCAAAAGCTCCCACAGAAGAAGATTCGAGAAGATTCAGTTGCAGGGTTCTCAGGGTCAAGATTCTGTTGTCGTTGAACTTGTTCCTTCTTCTCCTTTAGTTGATTTACCATTGTCTGAAAAGCTCTCAGTGTGTTTTGTGTATTCTTTGAGAGAGAGAGAGGAGTTGGCTCAACCAACGTTGAGCAGAAGAAGAAGAAGCAAAAGGGTGAAACATCATCATCATCTCTTATGCTAGTCATTAAATAAGTACAAATGTAAAGAGTCAAATTAAGAGATAAATCATTTATTAGTTGTTTTCTGGTCAAAACATTTAATAACTGTTAATATGTATGTTTAAATGGTGTTTAGCCCTAAATATATACTAATGATATCAATTATTCAATTTGTGAACCACACTTACCTGTATTTAACAACTGTATTTTCCTGTATAAAATCACATTTAAAACTTTCCTGTTTATTACAATGAAACAGATAGATATAAAGATATTCATTTTAGATTTTGTTTCTAAACAAAATAACTAAATACTAAAACAGTTCTGTAAATAATTAATTAAAAAGAGCAGTAATGGGAATAAGCTAAGGAAATCCACCATAAAATTTATTACCAATGACTGTGTTTTACTTGTTGACCATGCTATTCCCACGTTCTTACTTTAAGATAAAATAAGGATTATTTAAAATGTAATATGTTTCCTTGTTTTAATTATACGGTATTGGTATGGTTTGGTTTGAGATTGGAATTTGGTTTTATTTTCCGGTTTGTAAAAAAAAAAAAGGAATGTATTCAAAATTCCGGTTTCTCTGGTAACATCTTGTTCGAATTGAATGAAATTGAAATGTATTTTTTTTTCCTGCTAATCAGTATTTCACCCATTGATTTCTGTTTATCATTCTGTTAGCTGAGCATTTCTAGTTTGAACTCTTGGGTAATTATTGTTTCCTGAGTTCATTGTTATGAACTTGTGTCTCTAATTCCGACAACGTATCCGAACTCTTCGCAGGATGTTGTCTTTAAAACAAATCATTATCATGGAACATAACAATGTTTTCTTGTTCAGATATTATTTGTTGCATTTTATAGTATGTATACATTTTTAGTCGTTAAAAGTGTTTGAAGGATAAACATGGAACATAACAATGTGAAAAGGTACATGACAAAATTTTGAGAAATGATTTACCTTTAGATTACTTCAAAAAAAAACTTGTAGAAAAGACTATTCAAGTTTTATTAAATAAATTTAAAGTAACAAGAGCATTTTAAAAAAAAACTCTAACTTCAAATATATAGTTTTTTTTTTTGCTTCCTAAAAAAAAATTTCAAAACTTTAAATTATAGTTTTAAGAAGTGAGTTTCACTTTAACCAAGTGGTCTTGGCCTAGTGGTAAATGGCTCACAGCTCTGAGTACCGCCAAGGGTTCGATTTTTCTTGGCCACTCGGGACGTCTTAAGTGGTAAGAAAACGCGGATTCTGCGGACCTCGTAGTGATTTATCAAAAAAAAACCTTTGGGATCACATTACGGTTATCAAAAAAAAAAGTGAATTTCACTATTCAAAACTCAAAATTTGAAGTTTTATTTTTTTATTTGCTTTTTGGTCCTTACAATTAATTATACGTCATATTTATGATTCTTAAGTATTTTTTCATTCATCGTTTTAATCTTTAAATTTTTTGTATATTTTATATATTTCAAATTTATTTTTATAAATTTAAATTTTGCACATAAAATTTAAAAATATTTATAATGTTTTAAAAGTAGAATTAGACAACAAAAAATTACAAAAGAAATTTAATAATTCTTTTTTTAAAGATACATGAAGATATAATTATTACACAAATTTAAATAGTACAACAACACTAATAGGTTAGAAAATTTTCTCCGGAACTTCTAAAATATTGTCTAAACAAATTTTGTGTAACCGAAAATAGAGCATTAATAAAATAATTTCATGTAATAATGTGGTATTTTGCTTGTAGTTTAATATTTAATTATGTATTTTTATTTATACTTTTATATTTTAGTGTAAAATTTTATTAATTAATATTACTATAATATTTTTATATATGTGCTAGTTATTTATAAAGGTCTTATGGATTTATATTAATTATGACAAATATAAAGATCATAGTGTAAATTACAAATAATTTTAAAGTTAAATTTGAAGTTTTAATTTTGGAGAAGAACACATTGAAACTTCAAATATAGAATTTTGCAGACTCTATAACAGAAAGTATTTCTGGAGATGCTCTAATATACCAACATCCAAGGGAGTATGTTTTTTTTGGTCAAAGCATCTAAGGGAGTATATAACAACAATATTTGTTAAAAAAAAATATTTGTTAAAAAAAAAAACAATATTTGTATGTATAAAGTATAAACTAGTCCACTTATGTATCAAAAAGAACTATGGTGAAGATAATCTGTTTAAAACAAGACAAACCTCAGATTATGTTTACATTTCTATAAACTACTAAAAAAAAACTGGATAAACGCAAAACGCGCACCACCAACAATTTTAAAACAAAAAAAAATAACTTTTTTCTATATATAAACAACTATAGCCCCGACATAAAAATTGTCTCGGCTAATTTTTCTCAATTCAACTAAAAAGGTTTAAATAAAACAAATAACATGGCGGGTCGCGACACTTTCCAGCTGCGTTTTGCAGCCGTCGCGGCATCCGCCGCCGTATTGATCTTCCTCTTTTCCAGCCAAGCCGTGGAAGCATCACGTATGATGAACCTATGCTCTCACACCGCGTATCCATCTCTGTGCCAGCCTTTGGTGAAGCGTGTCACGAACCCAAGAAGAGCCACACACCAAACCATTCAGGCTTTGGAGGCTAAGACAAAGCTGGCTTTAACTGAAGCGGCCAGGTACAAAAGCGGTAACCAAGAGATCACTACATGTTATGAAACGTTTACCGACGCACTATATAATTTGGCAAACGCGAGGAAGAGTATAAGGAAACGTAATGTGATGGCGATGAACACGTTTTTAACTGCGGCTGTGTCTGATTTTGGTGTATGTGTTGAAGGGTTCATTGACAAGGGTCAGGTTAATACGGTTCAAAATGCAGCGGTTGATTTGAGGAAAATTGGCACCAATAGCTTGATGTTGTCTACATTGATTAGATGATCAAATAACAAACATTTGTTACTTTCTCCAATAAAAAACTAATTAATTTCTTCTAAATGAAAAAGAGAACAAAAAATTCTAACTAATGAAAAATGGGTTTTTTTTTGTTGTTTTTGTTTTGGGGAGCTGTTTGTTGATCATCATTCGTCGTGTAAACGCCACTGGGTATAATTAATTATATTTATCTTATGTAATTAATTGCTATTAGATTATAATTTTTTCTTATGGTAATTTCAGTCAAATGATAGCTTTCAGAAATTTCATTTACCCATAGCATTATATCAACAGGTGGTGGTTAATACCTTACACTCCAGATATATTTTACGAAAAAAAAAAACAGATTATTGAGTAGCTGACATAAAGAAAATGTAGGGAAGATGCGCAAATAGAAAAAAAAAAGAACTTTAAGAATCAACAAGAAAAACATATATAATTTATAGATCTTATATTTGTCTCTCAAAATATACTAAATGTTAAACAAGAAAAAGATAACTAAAATTAACAGAGAGTATATAAAAGAAGGAAAAGAACACATAAAATGTTTCATGCTAAGTATTGCTGCTTGTGAACACTTGCTCTAGAGTCTCCCCAACCTTTTCTCTTTTGACAACAGCTGATTTTGTTTATTCTGTAGAGCTAAGAATAATAACACAATATATTGTATTAACATAATTAATTATATTCAGAGTGCTAATAAAATTTTCATTTAAAAAGAAAATAGAGCATTAATTCCAAGGTCGAGACAAGGTATAATTTTGTATGGTCCATCATTAGACGTATCATTTTACTATTATAAAACTGACGTCTAAACAAATTTTGGTGTAATTAACGTAGTCCAAAACTTTGATTCAACAAAGCAAAATACATAAATTTTATTATGAAAGCATGTAAATATACGTCATACATGACACGTTCGATAACACATGAGACATGAAGAATATATATGTTTATATGGCTCGTGCTTAATGCTTATATTCAAGACATGAAGAATATATATGTTTATATGGCTCGTGCTTAATGCTTATATTCAAGACATGAAGAATAAGCTTTCATGGATAAAGGACCATAGGGTGGTTTTCATTTGGCGAGAAAGGAACAGAGTGGCAGATAGAATTGCAAAGGAAGTTTTTCCTCTGAGAATAACACCTCTAGATTATATTCTATGGTGCCAAGTTGGTTAAACCAGTTGAAGAGGATAAACATTGTATGTAGTTGGCTAATGAAAAGTTCGAAGTTGAGCTAGAAAAACACATGATGCATGACTTTTTTGTTAAAATTTTTTGGAGGTATTCGAGATCCATGGAGAGGCCCAGACTAATTCCTAAAGAGGTGTATATTCTCATTCTCGGACCAAAATCAAAAGCATCATATAGTTAGATTTTGCTTAGTCACTTTATGTAGACTGCTTGGAGAAGTTTGAAAACTGAATAGGTTTATCAAGGGTCTACATCATTATTAGTAAATACTCTCGGAAGAGTATTTAACACATATGTAATTTAATTTTGGCACTGAATTTTCTAAAATAATACTTCTAAGAAAAAGCTATATAACTAGAATGTATCTCAACTTTTTAAAAGTTATTCTTTGAAAAAAAAAATCTCGTACATTATATTTTTCATTATAATAAAATTGCTAAGAATCATGTGTTAATTATGCTTGTAGTTGACATTGTTCGTTGCAATAACTTTGGCCAGTATTTCCTGACCAACAGTGATGCAAATGTTCACAACACCAACAATCAGGTACCAGAGCATGGCATGGGCCATGATAACACGTTGGTACATTGATTCCGTAGTTCGATTTCTCCACCACTTGAACATCCATACTCGCACCTACATATCAATTTGAACACACAAGAACGATGAAAAAAATCAAAGAGACATTTGATATATGTGTGTATTAGACAGTATATGAAGAAACCTATACGCACACTGATGCAGAGCGAAAAGGGAGAGCATGACAATACAGGCTAGAGCGATTTGTAATGATTTCATGGTTAGGCTGCCTCAAAGGACTTTGTCGTGATTCTCTTTGTCTTATGATTAACTGTAATTGTCAGCACAATGTAATACTAAAATAAAGGAATTGAGACAAATTTATTTGGTTAGAGAACAATTCGCAATAATGTTTCTTGATTTCGGTCAACGTGCGAATATCACTATTAACTATTAAGTCATTCATGGAATTGGTATGGATTCACAGTGTATGATTCAACTTTCCATTTCCTACTATGAGAGATAAGACATGTAATAAGTTTATAGTTTGACTTCCAGGAATAACGTTCGATTACTTGCCAATTAATTTAGTCAACAGCTCTAGGTTTCCAAGATTGTGAAACTTTGATTTGACCATATTCATCTAAGGTTAACGCTTGACACCCTCAAGAAATAAATTCATTAATTCAGATAAACGTCTCATGTAAAATTTATATAATTAAGTTTGTTATTTTAACATGTTCGTTTACTGCATTATCTAAATCCCATCAGGAATACCCGTCAGATTCTATCAGCCATATCTTATTGGAAGACAATAATGATACCTGATCATCAAAAAAAAGTTGCCTATGATTTAGGGACTTGAGATAGCATCTTGAGAAAACTCTCCCTTTTTTTAATCAAGAACCCAGTGGCCACCCAAAAAAAAAAAAAAACTCTTTGTTTAACAATTTAACCAAATTGGAAGTTTCATAAAAAAAAAGCTTACAGGAAACATATAGAGAACACCAAGATAACAATTCACAAGAGATATGGGCTTCTTAAACAACCTCCACAGTAAAAAAAATTATCAGCTTAAATTTTTTCTCCATTTTCTTCGATCTTCCCTCTGCTTTGTTTCTTTAACAAATGGCTTACCAAAATATATAGAAGAAACAACAGTCACACATTACATGAGCCTGAGTTCGTACTCACCAGCCATGGTTATATATCTCACCCACGGAAGAGCTTGGTACCCGCTCTTCTCAATGACCTTCAAGTACCGAACCTGTAATACCCATAATTAACACCCATCAGGACTCTTCCTTCAGATTTGACTGCAGAACATAGAAAATTTACTAACCTGTATTCCTGAAACAGTGAAATATGGAATCTCGAATTTGACACGAATAGGAGCTTTTCGCTCAGGTGTGGCTTCCTCTGCGGTTATACTTGGGAGATGGAACTCTGCTCTCAACATATACTCCTACATTGTTTCAAAACTTAGTGTCAAAGCATTCAACATTATATAGTCAGTTCTCACATTAAAAAATCATTTGGCACTTACCTTGTTCCCAGGGAAAGACTTGATTTTCCAAACCAATGCATCTTTTTCGGGAGCATATGCGGCAGACCCGAGAGATGTTCTAACGGTGGGGTTGGATGCATCAGTTGGTACAGGCAACTCGATCTCAACATTCGTTGCAGTGCTGCAGGAAAGCAACTCTTATTGAAACTTTTTTGTATATCTTAAAAGGTAAAATCAAACAAAGTCACACACACAAACGATTCTAGTTACCTTCTTTCCTTGAACTGGCTTCTCGCTTTTACTAGCATCTCAACACGACTCCTGGAATGTCTCTCTATCTGAGCTTCGACCCATATAAGAGGCTTTACCTGAACAAATATTATGTAAGAATGAGCTTTACTTTGTGCAAGGGGGGCAACCATCCGCGCAGTATTTCACATTTCGAACCTGGGTACTGAGTCTATATGTCATTAAATCAAAAGCCCCATCAGGTGGTATGAAAGATATTGTCCTATCGTTCTCAAAACGGGCCAATCGAACACACCTGTAATATGAAGAACGACACATGTAAGTATATATATATATTTTCTTGAGTAAAAGAAAAAACAGTGGTCTTGATGAGTGACTGTCAGAGAATGTTTCGGAGTTGCAAGAGGAAAGCGTACTGGTGAAATTTGATGTCCTCCAAATCAATAGCTTTTCCTTTTGTTGCTCGTCCCTGTGCTTCCAACAGTACTCTATCATTCAGACCTAGCTTACACTCTGGCATTCCACTGTAATAACCATGGATTAATTAGCAGAGAGTCAAAGAGGAGGGAGTTTGATCTAGCACGCTTTGCTTGATACGCACCTCAAATATGTTCGCATCTTCAATGCTCCAACGACATCAGACCTCACAATTTGCCCATTGCTGTTCACAAGGATATTTACACTCTCCACCACGTCCAAGAAAACCTGGAAAGCAAAAACACCAACATTTACAGACCTAAACAATACAAAAACAAAATGTTTCCTGCTTGCAAACTAAGCACCTACTTCGTTTTTCTTAAACTGTAACCCCTCACTCCTCCACGAAACAGCATTAGTAACAGCCATAGGAGGTCTCTGCGTAACTTCCATCCTATAAGCATCAGTCTTGATGAACTCACTAAGGATCCTTGCTTCAGTATACTGAGGGTACCCAAAGTCCATCATCTCGTCAAGCAACTCATACTGCCACCAACACCAACATATATATTCATCAAGAGAGATAACAAAATCTAGCATCTGAAGAAAGCAGTAGTAACATTACCACAACCACAAAGTTATCCCTCAATGACTCTTCCTCCAACTCCTCAAAATAGTGCTTGAAGACCTACAAAATTAGTATTAAAAAAAAAAGAAGCACGGCATCATTTGAAAAACAGATCATAAAGGGGATGGACTGATGCTTTACATCGATGACGCGATGCAGGAAGAAGAGAAGACTGGCGGCGTTACAGTTCTGCCTGGAAGCTATCATGAGGTAAACGTTACTATGCTGTACAAACATGTAGGTCACTCCATTATCGTATACAACCGGTTCATTAGACTCTGAATCTCCCTGCAAGATCATCAACCAACATAAGCAAAACTCCACCATGGAGAAGTATAAATGGTATTGATTTTTTTTTGAATTATACAAAAGCACAGAAGTGATCCAGACTAGTCTTGAAATTGTCTTCTGTTCTTGGCGATACCGAAATGTTAATTCCCTAGTGGTCGAGATTCGAACTCAGGTGGTTGTACTCACAGCTGTAAGCCCTTTACCCTTAGAGCTAAAAGTCGCGGTTGAAAAATTTTAACATTTTTTTAGCTTAAAACAAGCAACCTTGGTTGTAAACAGTATTTTTTGTTTGAATTAATTTAACATTTTTTCAAAAAAAAAAAATTGTATTGATTACTGATCAAACTCTAATCTATGAACAATAAACAAACTCATCATCACAGATAAAATCACGATAATCTTATAATTGGTACTAGAGAGATCGAAGATTGGGGAGAGTAATCGTGGAGTAAAGACCTCTTTCTCGATGAGTTTGGAGAAGAAACGCTCGGCTTGAGCAGCGGTGACGTCGCCGCGGTAATCGCGCCAGACGAGGACGCGGCCTTTGATGTCGAGCAGAAACAGCGCGGAGGCCGCCCCTGCCATTTTTTTTGTTTCTCTAGGATTGCGCGATTTCAGATCCGATCAAACGGAAGACGAGATCTGAGGAGTTTTTTTGCTTGGCCGGAGATTGGAGGTCGAGTATCAAAGAGAAGAATGAGCTAGCTTGACTGGTTTTCGATGAAAGTTTTTATTCACGATCTGACGATTTGCTCGATTCAGATTCCCATTACTGATGTTTTTTACTCTGTGGCAGACATGCCTTTAGATTCCTTCGAAACGGCGTCGTATTGCGCTCTTGGTGACTAGCAATAAAAAATGCTAATATTTGTTTTTTTTTCTTTACTGCCTAATAAAAGCAAGAGATTTGATTAGCCGTATGAGTACTATCTTCTTTGATCAAAAATCAAAAGGGTATAATTCGCTGGCTAGTCAAAAATTGTTTTGTTAACATTCTCTGTGAGAGAGAGAGAGAAAAGAGAGAGAAAGTAAATCTGATTTGGGTTCGGTGTTCGGTCAGCGCGTGTGCGTGCGTGCCGATGCCGGAGCCCCTCGTCTTTCAGCGTAACTTGTCCGGTCTTGGTCTCCTCCCCGTCTTCTCCAGCGTCCGCCTTGTCGAAGCTCTGGTCCACCACCACCTTTGGTGTCTCGGTACTTGGAGTGAAGACGCGGTTGTTCGGAGTTATGGCGTGGTGGAGACGCTCGTAGTATGGGTTTTGGTTCCGAGAGATGGAGACTTCCACAGATCCGTCGCCGTCGGCCTTTCTTTCCGGAAGGTGGGAGTTTTCTGACTTCGCCTTCGTCGGCTTTAGTTCTCGGGGGGGTGAAGGTTACCATAATTTCTCCTTGCCGGTTTTAGGTCGTTAGATGTGGTCCTGGAACTTTTTGGGGTTTTGGGATTTCGATTGTGAATTGGATGGTTTCTTGCATGTCGCTCTAGAACTGAAGCGTTTAAAGCGCTGGCCTTGTCGGATGAGCTCTCGAAGAGCGATGGTGCTCTCCGACGGGTAGATAGAGTTGGAAGAACAATGATGATTTCGGCGGAGGCTCGACAGATCTGAGCTCCAACGGAAGGAAGGGGTGGTGATGCGGTTCCGGTGTTGTTTCGAGGCGGAGACGGTCAAGTCGAGGCGGGTGCGACGGGTGTCATTCTGATGGATGAGATGTCTCCACGTGTCTAGCAATCGGCTTTCTTGACGCGCGTGTTGGTCTCCGTCTGACCGGGTGGTTTGGTTGGACCGTCGGTCCGTTTAAGGATTTTTGTGAAGTTGATAGTGAAGCTTGTATACCAAGCAGCACTATATGGTATTTGGAGGGAGAGGAACACTAGAACTCATAATCAGTGTGTTCGTCCTTCTCGGGCTGTCATTCTCGAGAAAAGTATTTTTGAGATGGTTGAGATGTCTCCACGTGTCTAAAAATTTTAAAAACAGTTTCAAAAAGTATTTTTAAATTATAAAAAAAAAATTTGAAAAAAAAAAAATTTCAAAAAAAAAATTATAAAAATTTCGAATCTGAAAACATATAATCTGAAACTATAAAAAAAATTTCTTTTTTTTTTTATTTTTATTTTTTTTTTATTTTTTTTTATTTATTTTTATTTATTTTTGTTTATTTATTTAATTTTAAACCATGGGTATTAGGGATATTTTACCCTTTAATGAATGTCATTTTTGTGACTTTCTCCTTTTAGTGCTATTTTTGAGATATAAACTTCAAAAAATGCTATTATTGACAATTGCCCCACTAAAAATGCTATTTGTGTTTTTTTTAAGGTATAAAAAAACGTATTATCCTCTTTGATCATCAAAAATCAAAGGGTATAATTCGCTGGCTAGTTGAAATCTTTGAGATTGTAATTACACATTTCTCCTAGTTATTTTTTTTTTAATTTCCTTACAATGCAATTGAAGTGATCAAAGAACTCTTCTGTACATGTTTCAAAACCTTCTTCTTTCTCTCACAAGCAATCCAACTCAGACTTCTTCACGATTTGTCTCAGCACAAATCCTTATGTTCAGTTCCATTGATTCGATCTCGAGTTAGGGGGCAAAGCAACAAGCCGGCTTCATTACAACCAGAGATGATGTTTCATGTTCCTTTTTGGTTTATGCCCTTTGAGGTAGTACTATTAGATTTGAGTACTATGCTACTTATATCGTCGTCACCTTCGAGATCACTGAAAGAAACATCATCCTCATTCACTGTGTACATTGGAGCCCACTTATGACCACAATCTTCCTCTTCTGGCCAATCATCATCATCATCATCATCTTTGAGTGTTGGCCTTAGGCTTCCACTATTTTTATCGATCTTCTGGATTGGTTCTTCCTCGATAACAGCTTTATCGATGAACTGCACATTCTGAGACACCGTTTCAACGTCGCGATACATGATTGAAGGAGGTTCAAAGGCATATATTCTTGGAGAAAGAAACTCAGGAGGAGCATGGTGGTAGAAACTCGAAGTTGATGGCTCCTGAAGAATATCTCCACGACCTGTTTTAGTGGAATTAGTTTGATTCTGAAGCTCTTTCATCCACAATGCTATCGCTTCCATCACCTGTTTGATTGAGTGATAACAAACAGTCATGTTTCGTGTGGATTGTTGGAATAAAGAAGATTGAGTAGAGGTTAGTTAACCTGTGGGGAAGACAAAAGGTAAGCATCGTGTTTACTGAGCCGTGAATGGAGAAGAACAAAATAGACTTTCCAGAAGCAACCAACAGTCATGTGGTAAGGACAGAGTTCTATTCTCAGTGCAGCTAACCTCGGAGCAAGACGCTCTATGGCTAAAACATGACCTCTCTGAGCATAAGACATCATTACTCGGGTTGAGTCAAACTAAACCCATAATAACTTCTTTTTTGCTCAACAAACTTCATTCAAACCAGATAATTTTCTTGCCAACTGGAATTAGATTTTAACATCTAGAAGCTTTATCCGTAGATTTTCTTTTTTCTTTTCTGTTGAAAAGTTTTTTTTTTAAATGAATTTGATTTTCGGAAAATTAAATTACGTTCGATATTCTCAATTTATTGTCATTAAGTACAAAGAAGTGAAATGAATCATCATTACATTATTGGATTTTCCTACATAAGAAAAAAACAAACCTCTGGAGTGGCAAATGCTTCAAACGAGACTATACACCAAAGATCATAAATCAGATTCTCACAAACCCAAAAATTATTTCCCGTTGGATTTGTCTACTCAGAACCACAAAAGCTTAAACTTGAAGAGCAGAAGCAATGGAACCAGCTAGGCTCAGAACTTCAAAGGGAGGTTTATTCATCACCTCTTTCACTGTCAGTCCACACGAGTCCGTGATCCAGAAATAGCTAAAACCTTCCGCAGGATCACCTGCAACATACAAAGATTTTTATTATGACTCAAAGAGAAAAAGATGTGGCTCGGTTTCATATCATTTGTGTAATGGTTGTAACCTTTGGTGTCAAGCTTGAAACGTTTCCATGAACTCTTGGGGAATATGCCGTGTGTTACATATGCGCTTATTTTCGCTGCTCCATGTGCAGCTAAGACTTTCTGCACAGTAACGAACGAGTTGAGAATGGAGTAATTAATATTTTTGAGAGTTGAATATGAGTACAGAACCTGGCATTCGATTAGCGTGCCACCTGACTGAACCAAATCATCGACAATCACGACATGCCTTCCTTCAGCGTCTCCCTCTTTGATACGCACTATTCGTTTGTCTCCCATTCTAACTTTGTTACAAACAATCTGAATGACGCAGTGGATTACTAGGTAAGTCTGATATTCAGATTTTCTACTCAAGATACGATGATGCAATGCTTGTTTTGGAGTTAGATACAATGTGACCTTTAAGAACTCATGATGCTAAAACACAGGTTTCTATATACTAAAACGGTCCACATGTATTCACTGTAAGATGCTAGTGAGAGACAGCATTAGTAGAAAGTATGATACCGTTGGATAATGTTGTAGTTGTTTGTGGAAACGTTTCCATGCTCCATCATCCGGGAATGCAATAGATATCTGAAACAAATGAACATCAATAACAAACATGAATGAAGCTTGAATGGAACTCTAATCAACAGCGAGTTACATGAAAAAAAGCTCGTTCAATAGCGATGATGGAACTGATACAAATGTGATAAACTAAAGGGAAAGAGGCTTACGTTATCAGAATCAGGTAGAGCCTGGAGTCTATTCTTGAGCAAAGGAATACCACTTTCAAAGCACGGAAGTATAGTATCACCAAAGTAGAATCTTTCCTACAATCCAAACAAAAACATGCAAAAATCTAAGATAAAACATAGACAACAAAAAAAAAAAAGTCATCAGCATTGATCAGCGTTGTAATGAAGACCTGCAACGCGTGTATATCGAATGTCACTAAGCTAGTCGGTCCTCCTCTAGAAGCCGGTATGTTCGAGAGTATCCTAGCCAGAGTAAAAGCAGTCGCCACGTCACCCTCGTCCTCCATTCTCTCAGAAGTTCCAGTGGGGAAAAACGGAAGAACAAGTGTAAACGACGAAACAAAAAGCTTGGGGAGAGCATAGATAACAGAGAGCTGCTCAAAGATCACAGCCGGTGAACTGAACGAAGCCAAGAAGGCCACGTGCTGCCCACGTATGCCTTGAGCATTTTGTATGAACAAGTTAGGGAATCCATCATCAAATTTCCTAAAACAAAAAAAAAAAAAAAACAAATGATTGTGAATATAACTTTGTTAACAAAAACTCAATTATCAAACCAAATAATCCTCAGCTTAGAATCCCTAATGCAAAAGTTCTCTCTACTAAGAGTGGTTTAAAAGAGCTATAAGAATCTCTCAAGGTCTCGACTTTAAACTCTAGAGTAAGACCATTGACCAAACCCACCAAAGAAACTCGCATTTGAAAATTCGAATTGGTCAGAACAAAAGTCAAAGCTATCAGCTTTCGATAGCTTTTTTCACAAAGGATCGCATTAACATAAAAGAGAAACCTTTTTTAAGTAATCAAATAGAGAGAGACAGAGATTGTTTACTTCCAATTGATGCTTCGTAGCTCGATACAATCCGATTGCGCGACGATCCTCTCGGCGAGATCTCTAGTCTCGTCGCTGTGGAAGAGGCACACGCGCTTCGAGCACTTCGAACCGGATTCCGACGCTGATGCAGCCATCGATATCGGAGAAGACGACGAATTCGGGTTAATCAGGCTGATCGGATCCCCGTTAGACAAGAAATCGAGGCTCCGGTGACCCGACTGGTTCTCTAAGCTTCTCACTCCGCACCTCACGCAGCGACTACCGACTGTAGCGGTTTTGAAATTCAGAGAGGAAGAGGACGATAACGACGATGGGGAGGAGCTAAGCTGAGGGAGAGATAGAGAAGCAGCGGTTGTTGCAGTCGCCGGAGAAATAGCCGCCATTTCCGAAGACGAAGGGTCAAAAAATACGAAGTTTTCGGCGGATATCTTCAAAATTAAAAATTATAATTTTTTTGCGCTTAAAAAGAAGAATATGACATGTGGCGAAGAGGTTAGAGATTGACACATATGCCCCTACCTGTCAAATGAGACACGTTGTGAAAGATGTTGGATTTGTTCCGGTTTGGTCAGATTGATCTACCTAACCATCGGTTCGAGTTTAATTTATCCGAAAGTTCACATTACAAGTATGTATGTTTAGGATTCTTCCAAATTCCAAACTTTTCTTTACAGTATTAAAGCCGATATCAAATGATTTCTCTAGGTTTAATTAGAATATCGATCGGGATATTCGGTTTGTTTCCGGTTTAAGAGGAAGGATGAGAAGGCAAGAATAAACTTGGGAAGGTACACGCGCCTTGAAATCGTTTTATGCATAAAAAATGTGTTAGTTGAATAGAAGTAGCGTCAAACTATACCAACACTATTCTTCATTAGTGTTCCACCGGTACACGAGAGGCTGCTAAAACATTTGTTATATGCTGAATAGGACCGTCTAACAGCGCGCACAAGTGAAGCGATCGAATAGAATCCCGAAATATAAAAATAAAAAGTTTAAGAATTTTTTAAAATATATAGATAAATTAATGGTAAAAAACTTTAAATTTTTAGATATAATGCTAAATTTAGAACTTATAATATAAAAAATTAAACAAAGTTATTAAATTTTAAAATTACTTGATAAAATGTATAATTAATACTGTAATTTTTTTGAACCGGATCTAAAATTAATTTGAGACGACGCTGATGCTGAGATACCTCAAAAACACCGACAAAACGAATAGTAGAATTATCCTGATATCTCAACCATCAAATTTTCTTTGGTGCAATAACTTTAGCGTCCAAGCTTCGAAGCCCTCGAAAATCTTTTTTTGACCAGAGATTTATTAGAAAGTCAAAACATATGACCGTCAACTGAACGGGTGTGGGCAATGTACACTGAACAAAGTCTGAATCTCAACGACTCTTTTCCATTTAATAGTTCCATATTCTACAAGATACATTTAATGCTACTGCATGGAAATCATTATTTATAACTATGATAAACATTAAATATGTGTTAGGTTTGAACTTACACGCGTTTCCTCGGATTCCCTATTCTCATTTAAAACTCATTTTTGTATTTTCTGTGTTTCTCATTTTAGTCAGGTGTCACGGTCTCTCTGTCTCCCTTTTCTTATGAACTCTTCTCTCCATCACAGTTACTCCAATCCAAATTCGTTTTGAAACTATCCTGCGGAACACACGTTGTTTCTTTTCTGAACTTTTACTTAAACGCTTTGTAATTGTTACTAAGATTCAGACCTGCTAAGATTAATGTAGTCGTTGGTTTTACATATAAAATATAAAGATTGTAGACACAAACACAACTTTTTATTTTTGTTAGAGGGCATATCAAGGATGATTTGGCAGACGGATATGTACGCAAATCTAGACACCGACGTGCATGTCACATATATGTATCCACACAAAAAAGAAAACAGTAAACATACTAACCTACGTACTTAACATATGTCACATATATATATATGTACTATCGTCGACAAGTTGGTGGAGACAAATACCCACCCATCACTAACGATGTAGGATATATGATGAATTGATGATCGATCATATATATGCGCAATACTCACAAGTTGTAGATCCTGATAACTTGATTATCACTCCATAACAAAGTACTTAAAAAAATATATTTGGTGAACATATATAGATCAGTTTTCTTATATCTTCAGTGTATATTTATTTTCGTTCATATGAGTTGGGGACATAGATTTACACCAATAGAAACATATGCTCCTAGTTTTTTTTTTGCTTCCACATTCATAGATGTATGTACGTATAATTTTTTTTTGTTTTATACGAACCGGAACTCAAATGACAATACAACAAGAAATTTTCATATTGTCATTCTGTCTCTAAGGCATCCCTATAATCTTTTACTTCAACATATTTTAAGATTTTTGTGTAAGTGCTAAAATCATATTTTAAAATCTACCGCAAATGAAAATTAGTGATCCGACATGACAATTTTTTTCTATTTATTATGATATTAAAATTATAAAAAATTTAGACACAACCGATAACCGGCAAAAAAATTTCATTCCACACTTCCGTAGTTCCGTGATATATTTAATTATAAAGTTTAAATTTCAAATTATGAATAGTTACCAGTTACCACTCCTCTACCCTTTATTCCCTCCACTTTCCACTCTGTTCTCAGAATCGAATATAAACTATTTCAAAAAGTACGCACTCAATGTCATTGTCTTTCTATAGTACATTTTTGTATCCGATAATTAAATTTGAAACAAAAAAAATAAAAACCTTTTTCATAATATTTTAGTCAGAAGAAGAGGAAAATTACCGAACTGAATCGACACCGATCTGATTGATGCATTCAATTCCTTGTTGACTATAAAACCGGCCTGTCCCCCTTCACTTCACATTCGCCAGCAACGTTAGAAGGAGAGAGAGAACAAGAGCAACAAGTCTCATTCAACTTCACAAAAATACCTAAAGATTCCCAATAACCAAAGCAAGCCTTTGATTACTTTTGTTAATCAATTGCTCTCTTTCCTCTGATTCCACATCCAAGAACTCATGGGATATTCCGACAAATCTTACAACCAACTCGAAGTCGAGATACGTGAAGCCACCGACGGTAAAAAATGGGTTATCGCCGGTCTTCCTCCACGTTCGCCGCTCAAGCCTATTAACTCCTCCTCCGACGTCATATTCACCGAAACAGAGGATCAAGATCAGTGTCCGACAACACCCACAGCGGTTTCTGTCAGAATTCCAAGAGTCCCGCCGTGCCCAGCCGCACCAAAGAAGCGGAAGCCGTCGTCCAAGTGCAGCTACGTTGCCACCGGTAGAGAGTTCTTCTGTCCACCAGACCTCGAAACCGTTTTCATTCAGAGAGCTGCTAGTTAACTCTGGTTTTTCACAACTTCTCTTTCTAACCTTCTTTAGGGTTGTAATATTCTTCTCGATTCTGGTTAAGTTTTAGATTCTGAACCTACTCTTATGGTCTTATGTGTTTTTCAGTTCTAGACTTCTAGTAATGTTAGGACACTAATTAAGGTTGCTGAATAGAAGTATATCTTTCGTGTTTATGTACAATTATCCCCCCTTTTCTAGTAGAATTAATAAATATACGACATGTCGTTTGTAGCTTGGTTTATTAATTTGCAAATTTTGAAATGTTTTTTTTTTCTGATTATTTTCTTTCACTTTTTTCCCCACTCATGTTTAATGAAGTCCGTTGTTTGTATAACTCATTCTTCCTCGAAATACTGTACTTCCTCTGTTCCTTAATATTACATATTTTAGAGAAAAAAAAATTGTTTTAAAAAGATTCATTTTTTACATTTCCAAGACTATGTTTTATTAACTAATTGCAAATTTCAAAAAACTTAATTGCATTTACTGAATTTTTATTGGTTTAAAATTATGAAACAAAGATAAACACAAAAAATATGTAAATTTAATGTGTTTTATTAAAATGTGTGAAAATTTTAAAATATGTAACATAAAAAAACAGAGGGAGTAGTTTTTATTTTTGAAACTCTGAGATGACATTAACAATATGATCCACAGATCAAAAGTTTTTCGCTTTTTATCTACCCTTTTATTTTATATGCCTTTTATTCTTTTAAATCATTAGAAAAAAAGAAAAGAATCATTCTTTCGTTTTTGCTAAAAAGAATGTTTCTTCTATGTATACAAAAACTAAACGAATATTTTCCTTTCTAAATTTTGTGGAAAGTTAGAGAATGCAAAAATATATCTCCTTCTTTTTCTTAAAACGAATATTATCTTATTCTAATCAAGTTCCAAGCTTCAAATCTCTTTTTACCATTTAGAATGTTCCAAGTATGTATATTGTACTCATACATGCACGCATTTATAGTTTACATTATTCTCATAACTGGACAAATTTGGTATTTTTTCATGTATAGCATGCTATGGCCTATGCATGGGACAACAAAATATCATGTTATATCCCTTAATTTAGTCTCTAAACAATTTTTTGGTGGTAAAAGCAGCTCCAACAAAATATTTTAAAAGAGTTTTTAATTTTAAAAATAAATGAAAAATAATTAAAATAAAAGGGAACAAACTAAAGTTTTTAATAAAGAATTTTAAGGACCGGTTAAGGATGAAGAAAAACAGATGTCATTCTAATAATGTTTTATTGGGTTAACAAAATTTAAACATAAATAAAATAATTATAATAGTAATAGTAATTTTTTTTCAAGAAACCTGTACCGGTTCAGACCGACAGGGGCGAAACCAGTGCCAAGAACAACTTGCAGAAACATACAAATTTATAAATATTTACTTGTATGTAAAAATACAAAGTAACCAGCTAGATAAGATGGTTTAATAGTGTTGTGCACCCCTTTAAATCTCAAGTTCGATTTTCCCTTAGTCTTTTATTTTATTTTGCACCTTCTGAAAAATTATTCTGGATTCGCCCCTGCAGACTGGGTGCCCTAAAGGATTTCCAATTTACAGTATGCACAAAATATATGCTTACATCGGTTATATTTTAATATCATCAAACACCATTCGATGTGAATGTGAGTCAGTGACAGCCACCGACGTAAGTGGAATCCGAGAAAAGAATACGCCAAAAAGTTTTTGTCCTGTTCTCGCTTCATAACATTTCCAATATATATTTTTAAATATACTGGCTTTTGTTTTTGTCTAATAACAAGTATTATACTATATGATGTATACATATTTTGTACTAAACTCGTCTATTGAATCCAGTATATGTACTCTTCACGGTTGTATGTTCATGTACATGTAGCAAATTACACATGCATGTGACAGCGGAAAAGTGCCTTAAACTTGCAGAAACAAAATCACTAGTGTCCTACAACTCTCCAAAGGAAAAATCAATTTGTCACACACAAATTTCATCTGATTAGTATATAATCATTATCTTTTTACCTGGGTGGTCCGGGGTTAAGTACCGGATTAAAAGGGATGAGGTTCAACCTACTATGCAAGTATTAGGTCAATACAGCCATCCGACACTAACAAACCGAGCACGTATAATCTCAAGGTAAATTAACTTATCGAGTAGGTACCAATTAAATTGTCCAACCTTGTCTAGTATAACGCTTTTTAAATGGGAAGAGAGGGATTGTTTTTTGTTTCTCTCTCTAGGTAACGTGATTGTCCATAACGCTTTTAGTTTAAAATTTTGAATGTGACCAATAATAACATAACATGAATTAGAAGATGCGATAGACGGAATCTTATTATAGTATATGCTCCGAACCTTAGCAACATAAAGAATAATTTACAAAGGCTAAGAGAAACTATACGTTCTTACGAGGAAAAAGCCTTGCTCGTAAGTGGATAACGATGTACGCTTTTCTTTATCTACGTGAAAAGAAATGACATATGGTTATAATACTAAAAAACACATGGGAGGTTTCAGTTGAAGACACTAAATTTACTTTTGATTTATCAATGTAATAAGGCTTTTTTTTATGAATAAAATTTAACATTTATTTTTTTTTAAAAAGACACTAAATTTACTTTAGTAGATCATATTTCTAATGCTGATTATATAGGGTTCGGAATGAAATCATAATCTCATCGAAAATCTGTTGAGAGCTCGGACAAGGATCTCAGCAATGTGTCAAGATTTTCAAGTTATCTACTCTTTTTTACATCACAGTCGTGTTATCTAACTGCATGTAAAACACTCAAAATAAACTCGATCTTTTGAATACATGACATAATAGTCGTTTTTATCAATAACTGTTAGTTTTTGTTGGAGTGTAAACATATTTAAGATTAATGCAAGTTTGGTTTGATCAAAAAGAAAATTAATAATTGTTAGTTAGCTCCATATGTTGCTAGTTTTTCTTTTTTTGGACTACATATGTGTTGCTATAGGTTCTCCATAGCAAACTCATCAAAGCGACGTAAAATAATAAGGAAGAAGAAAAAATGGTTAAAGAACAAGGACTATATGTAAACTTCTTACATTGTCTTGTCTCCTTCGCTACAACGATTCAAAGAACAAACAATTGTGTGAAGCTTAAAAAAAAAAAAAAAAAAAAAAAAAATTGTGTGAAGCTTGCGTCACCTTAATTTGGCTTCTTATAGGAAAGATATATTATGGATAGTCTTCACACTAAAAAGTGGCTAATTATTGGACACCACATGGTTAGAGATCCCATTTGGGGATCCCGGTGCGTTGTACTTGGAATAGCCGATTCCATTAAAATTCAGTGTCATCCTTCGGGATCTGAATGTATTTTAGTTTCCAAGTTTTAAATATAATGCAAAAAAAAAATTTTTTAAGAGGATGACAAAAAAGAAAACACCAAGAAAGAAATAAATTGACCGTAGTTTAATCGATGCAGATTTTTAAATGCGGCGACACTTGGTATGTGTTTCTAGACACGTGGTACTCGTCACATGTTTTATTTTATCGAAACTTGTTTGGACTAAGAAGGAGAATCGTAATTTCGGTCTAAAACTCTCCGGTTTTAGAGCATCTCCATCCCTACTCCATTTTTTTTCTCTAAAATAGAGTAAAAGTGATTATAGAGTAAAAAATACTCCAACCCAATCTCATATCTCACTCCATAATGAAGTTTACTCCATAAATGGAGTAATCTATTTTTTGTTTTTTCATCACTCCATTATAGAATGAGAAATGAAGTAGGATTGGAGCAATTTTACTCCATTTTCACTTTTACTCCATTTTGGAGGAAAAAATGGTGTTTTACATTGGAAATGCTCTTAGTTGACTAGAAGTAGAAGAGATATTCTTTTTAGATATAGAGTTCGTGTTTTTAAGTTTGAGCAATCATATGGTTTGTATAAGAAATCATGTTGTTAAGATTCATATTACTTGTTCATTTGAGCAATAGAAGTGTGTCACAATCATTTTGGGTGGAGAAAGTGACAAGTTGGAAGATCAAAGCCCAAAACTATTTTGCAATGATCTGTTTTGTATAAGATCCATTAACAAAAATTCTAGAACTAAAAAGCGTAAAAAGTGTTACACTTGCATTTACAAATTATAACCCTAAGCTTCAGAAGTGTTACACTTGCATTTACAAATTATATGACAGACATTTGTAACTTTATTTTCAAAATTACCAAAAAGGGTACAACTGTCATTCAAACAAACACGAGAATCTGGCAACTTTATTTTCCACGAATGTGAATGTGATGATGCACAGCACGAAGCTTTTAACGGCCAAGCCGAATATTTTTGTGTAAAAAGGGTGAAAGTGGGGAACTTTTAGTTGTATGATGACTTGGACCAAACATATAATAAGATATGATATCATATCCACTAATTATTCACCTCCATCTCTAAGAATAAAATCAAATCAAATCAAATCATTCTCCTAGTCTGTACACGTATATCTCTCTTTATATATAACCCATTTAGACAGAGATTTCACCCACAAATCTTAAAGATAAAACCTCAAAACAAATAATTCACAAAGATCTTCAACGGAATGAAAGACATTTCCTCAGCCTGAGAGGCGCACCCAGAAAAAATGCAGAACAAGCCATTCAAGGAGGCGACAGAAGAATCTCATTTTGAAACATTCCCCCCAACATTTTGTTTAGTTTGGACGTCCGAAGCAAGGAGACCAAAACAAAAACAAAAGTTGGGTTTTATGGTAATTGCAATACGGCAAGTCATAAATCGGCATCAGACTCGTGTGATCAAGTTCTATTGATTTGATATCGATTAAGTAAAATAGAGCATGAATTGTCTTAAGTTCTAAGTTCTACAATATGAGATCAACTTTAATAATTTGCAACAGTAAGACCAAAAATTGTAGTATAGACCATCTTGTGATGTGTCTTTTCTTTCCCGTTTTGGTATAACAAGTGGATAATGTTTGCTCACAGGTCTTTATAATTAAGTTTCTGGTTTGTGATAAGAAAATCTATAAACTTCCATCTGAAAATCGTGACTGTTCTTAGACTACTTTTTTCCCATGGAAATTGTTAATCCATGTCTGAAATATATAACGAAAGATCACCTCGATCTTATTCAATCGGTGACGATTAGGAATGATGAGCGAGAAACATGCATGATGATCTGATAGTAGCCGCAAGGTGAAACTGTCACCCCCTATTGCTATCTAATTAACTTATATAAAATTAAATTGGAAAGATGAATATATCAAATGCTATATACTTGTTGTTAGGCAAACATGTTAACTGCATCATCAATTAACAATCAGAAACATTAGCTTTACAACAACAACGACAGAAGTTTCCCCGGCTGTATTTGCATGCAAGAAAATATACTTTGACAATACTAATACGAGGCTCGTGCAATAACACAATTCAGAAGAATAACTCTAAATGTCATGTAATCTTGCAGATTCACTCTCTTTGTCTCTTTGTCGAATTGATCGGTTCGGATGGGGTTCATGTCTGATTTTTCAAGGCCATCTGTGTAATTGGATTAGTGGTCCTCATTAGAAAACAAAAAAAAAAGTCCAAAGAAAATTTTAGCTGTGTATGTATATATTAATTTTGTTTCTTAAACTATTTTCAACACACTTAATATAATTTACTAGGAAATGAAAACAATGTAATAATTCGTTTGAGTCAGTCTTCTCTTTCTCTGTGTTCTAATAAACTCTTTATGTTGTTGAAAAAAAACATTTTTTCACAAAGATTTCATTCCAAAAGTTTATAAAGTGCCACTAAATTTAGTTTTTTTTAGTAGTTGATAAATTATAATTTTAGTCGATATAAAAAGGAAAGATGATATTTTCTTTGAGATAGAATAATTAGATTTTTTATTTAAAGTTTATGAGCTGTATTAAATGTCAATTATATATTTCTTAACCTGTATTTTCTATAAACTTTAAATATACTGGTATCTAATCAGTTATAGAAATGCCACTTAATTATTACCGTTTTCATAATTTTTAATATAAATCTAACTTTTCGAACTAAAGTTTATTTAACATACATACTTGAAATTTATATTTCTTAATTACTTTTATTTGAGTTTTTTATTTCTTTTCTGATAAAATTAAAAAAAAATATTAATTCCAAAAGTTCATAAATTGGCACCAAATTTAGTTTTGTATAGTTGATAAATTATAACTTTTGTCAATATAAAAAATAAAGATGACTATTTTTAGATAGAATAACTAGATTTTTTATTTAAAATTTGTGAGCTGTATAACATGTCAAATATATATATTTCTTATTATATATTTTTTTCTAGAAGCTTTAACTATACTGGAATCTAATCAGTTATAGAAATGCCACTTAATTATTATCGTTTCATATAATATCCAGGCTTTCAAATTTAAATACTACTATCTCCAAAATTATTTACAAATATCCCAAAATAGATATTTTCATTAACTTTCTATTTAAATTTTTTTTTGATAAAATGGGAATAAATATTTACTTAATTATTTGATGATAAAATCTAAATCGAATTTGATTGGTATGTATTGGAGGAATATTATTTACTTTTTCTGGTAATTTTCTACAAAACATGAAAAATAAAATTACATAAAAATAACCTTTAAATATGAAAAAATTACGGTCAGATTCGCAGTACCAACAAAATTCTCACAAATTATTAGTCTACGAACCAAGGACAGTTGAGTCTCTTGCTTGTCGTCAAAACTCAAACTTAATTAAAACCTAATTTACTTTCCTCCAACTCTTATATATATACATGTATGGCTTCTCATTTCTAGTGTCTCTCTCAAACTCACACTTTTCTCTCTATTAATTTATCTCGCAATCTCCTTCACTTTCTTTCCATCTAGACGCACCGCTTCACGTGAAAATGCAGCCGTCCGACGTTTCGGCAACTGTGGCCGAGAAGAAAGAGAAGGAGAAGAAGCGGCCAAGTGTATCAGTGTTCAAGCTTTTTTCCTTTGCTGATTTCTACGATTGCGTTCTGATGACTCTTGGATCCATTGGTGCGTGCATTCACGGTGCCTCCGTTCCAGTTTTCTTCATTTTCTTCGGCAAACTTATCAACATCATCGGTCTTGCTTACCTCTTCCCCCAAGAAGCTTCTCACAAAGTAGCCAAGGTCATATATATATTTTCATAATCGCTTATCCATAACTTAAGCTGTTGTGTTTGTTACGTTCAAATCCGTCCATCTGTTTTACCAAAAAAAAAACCGTCCATCTGACTAAGAAGTTCGATATTAATTGCATTGAATAGTATTGTTTAGAACTTGGAATGAATTGATTCGAATCTTGACTACACTAGAGTTAACATGACGATTCACAATATTCAGGAGCGATTAAGATCTAATAAATCCAACTTTTTAGAAATAAATATGATTCTTTGGGTTCAATGTATATGAGATACGTCAAATGAATCTCGGATGGAAGATCAAAATTGGTCAAAAGCTAATTCATTTTATTTGAAAATATATATGTACTTAATATAAATAGATTGCTAAAAGAAGTAATAAATATATTTGTACTTAACATGAATAGATTGCTAAGAAGTAATAATCTATTCAATTAAAATTGAAGTATATAATAATATACTTACCTATTTTAGTGTTTTTACAGATTTTCATTTTTTTTAACATAGTCTAACTATTTTATTTATTGTTTTATTTTAAAATTATTTCGACAACATTTATTACAAAAAAAACAAAAGTAATCTATTTGAAGTGTTTTATTACTTTTTTTACATTAATTTTTCATTTTAACTATATCATTAATTGTCTTTACTAATATATTTATATGCTAACCATAATAATTTGCCTAATAATTTGACATGTTTAAATAAATGATAAGAATTCAAAATGGTTAACAATTTTTTTTTGTTCACAAAATGAGTTAAGCATGGGTATTCGGGCGCTCTTTTGAGTACAAATCATTTTTTGGGTATCGGGTTTTTGGATTATGAAATTAGGCTTTGTTCGCGTATTATATATTTTTCGGGTGGATTTCAAGTCATGTCCTTCCATATCTGGGTGGCTTCGGTTCTGATGTATAGAAACTTAAAAGTATCCAAATAACCAAAACTAACCATATTACGGTTTTGGTATTATGTACCCAAAGTACCCATACGACGGTTCATATATTTTGTATCCAAACTAAAAATAACTTAAAAATAATCAAAAATAACCATATTACTGTTGGCAAAAAAAAGGTAACCATATTACTCTATTCGTTTTGAGTTCGATGTTGATGTGTAGTACCTAAAAATATTCAAATAGCTAATATACAATTAGTTATATGGTGATATATGTAAAATATATAACACTAACCATAAAAATAAATATTAAAAAAATAAAACCAATCTCTAGTTTATATTATTATGATTATGATTATGTTTACCCCGTTTAATTTGTATTTCTTTGACTATGCAGTACTCGCTGGATTTTGTATATCTGAGTGTGGCAATACTCTTCTCATCATGGTTAGGTAACAACATGACAAAGAACATATAAAACAATCATAATTTTTGAAGATACTGATACGAATAAGAATAATAAAAATGAATGCAAACAGAGGTTGCATGTTGGATGCATACGGGAGAAAGACAAGCTGCAAAAATAAGAAAAGCATATCTTCGGTCTATGTTAAGTCAAGACATAAGCTTATTCGACACCGAATCTTCCACCGGAGAAGTCATCTCCGCCATCACTTCCGACATACTTGTCGTCCAAGACGCTCTATCCGAAAAGGTACACTAAGGCCATCATGTTCGTTTTTCTATTTGATGAAGTATCTAGATGTAGCATCAAAATATAACATCTAAATATTGTATCAGATGTTGTTTTTTTATAGTTATTATTTGTATTCCGATTCAACATCTAGTTTTAAACGAACGACATCTGGAAACACTAATCGGTATCAGTATGATAACCTTAATCCGGTTTATGATATATGATAACCGGTATTTTGTCGCAGGTAGGAAACTTTCTGCACTGCATGAGCCGGTTTATAGCTGGTTTTGCAATCGGATTCGCGAGCGTATGGCAAATAAGTCTCGTCACTCTCTCCATAGTCCCACTCATTGCGGTCGCCGGTGGCATCTACGCTTATGTCAGCACCGGACTCCTCGCCAGTGTCCGAAAATCATACGTCAAAGCCGGCGAGATTGCGGAAGAGGTCGGTAACGTGCACAACAAGAAAAACTGTATCAGTGTGAGTAATTTTATTTAATACCATACTTTTCTTCAAACTCAGGTGATTGGGAATGTGAGGACCGTACAAGCATTCACGGGAGAAGAAAAGGCGGTGAGATCATACGGGGAAGCTCTGGAGAATACGTACACGTACGGGAGAAAAGCCGGTTTAGCTAAAGGACTAGGACTCGGTTCGATGCACTGTGTTCTGTTTTTGTCGTGGGCTTTGCTTGTTTGGTTCGCAAGCATCATTGTTCACAAGGGGATTGCTAATGGCGGCGAGTCTTTCACCACCATGCTCAACGTTGTCATCGCTGGCTTGTAATAATAAAAGTTTTTATCCTTTGTTTTTTTTTTTTACATTTTCTTTATTTTCTTCTGTTTTGTTGATCACAAAGACTCTGTTTTGGTTTTATTTAGGTCTCTTGGCCAGGCAGCGCCAGACATCTCCACATTTGTACGAGCGAGAGCTGCTGCTTATCCTATCTTTCAGATGATTGAACGGAACAAGGAGGTGAAAACAGGTCGTAAACTCGGGAAAGTAGACGGAGAGATTTGTTTCAGGGACGTGACTTTCACCTACCCGTCACGTCCCGACGTGGTGGTCTTTGACAAGCTAAACCTAGTGATCCCTGCTGGGAAAGTCGTTGCCCTTGTTGGAGGAAGCGGGTCAGGTAAAAGCACGGTGATATCTCTGATCGAGAGGTTCTACGAGCCTACCGATGGGGCGGTGTTTCTTGACGGGAACGATGTTAGATACCTTGATCTTAAGTGGCTTAGAGGACACATTGGTCTGGTTAATCAAGAGCCTGCTTTTTTTGCAACTACCATTCGTGAGAACATTATGTATGGTAAAGATGACGCGACTGATGAGGAAATCACCCGTGCAGTGACGCTCTCGGAAGCAGTTTCATTCATCAATAAGCTACCAGATGGTTTTGAAACACAGGTCTGTCGAAAATTAGATAACTTGGAAGCCAAGAAACAAACCCTAAACTTTGCTTGTTATTTGTTTTTACAGGTTGGCGAGAGGGGGGTTCAGCTATCAGGTGGGCAGAAGCAGACGATCACGATCTCGAGAGCCATCTTGAAGAACCCATCAATACTCTTACTGGACGAAGCAACAAGCGCGCTAGACGCAGAGTCAGAGAAAACCGTGCAAAAAGCTTTGGACAAAGTGATGGTCGGGAGAACAACGGTTGTGGTGGCTCATAGACTCTCCACCGTGAGAAACGCTGACATCATAGCCGTTGTTCACGGAGGAAACATCATTGAATCCGGAAGCCACGATGAACTCATCTCTAACCCGGACGGAGCTTACTCTTCTCTCTTACGTATCCAAGAAGCTGCAAACCCTAACGTAAACCACACTCCAAGCTTACCAGTCAGGTACTTAAACTTAAAGATGCCCAAATCTCGTGAAAATTTTCATCATGAAGGTTCTCTTTGTTTCGTTTTAACAGTACAGAACCCTTGCCGGAACGACCAATAACAAAGACGGACTTGTGTTCCATGGATCAATCAGGAAACCAACCAGACACAACTAGACAAGGCAAAGTAACATTGGGACGTCTCTACTCTATGATACGTCCTGACTGGAAGTATGGACTCTTTGGGTTGTTTGGTTCTTTAGTGGCCGGTTCTCAAATGCCGCTTTTCGCACTTGGGATCTCGCAGGCGTTAGTTTCTTATTACATGGACTGGGAGACGACTCAAAAAGAGGTCAAGAGGATCTCTATCCTCTTCTGTTGTGCCTCGGTCATTACCGTCATCTCACACGCCATCGAGCATACCACCTTTGGTATCATGGGTGAGCGTTTGACTCTCCGCGTCCGCCAAATGATGTTTTCAGGTACGCACAAACACAAAACCGCTAGCTGTTTAAATCATACTTCTTCCGTTTCAGATTGATTGTCGTTCTAGGTTTTTTCACAGATTAAGAAAACCGTTAAATGTCATGTTTTACCCCCAAATCAATAGATTGTTTATTTGACTATGTTAATTGATGAGTTAAGAGAATAGAGGTAAAATTGGAAAAACTAACAAATATAGTAAAAACTCTATAAATTAATAAACATGATAAATTAATAATAGTCCCAAATTGAACCGGTTCAAAATATGACACAAATCGATAAGAATATAATAATTATTAGAAAATCCTATGTAAATATATGGTCCCATTAAAATAAAAGTTAATAACTTATATGTATATATATATATATATATATATATATATATATATAAGTACTAGCAAACCATTGCATTATTTGTTTTATATTCACGATAAAATGATCTTTATATTTTTTTAATATTTTCTTTATATTTCATAATATTTTGATATTTAGTATAATTATATCTAAAACCACATTTAAATTCTGTGAAACATATTTTATGTATACCAAATCATATAATAAAAGTCATATAAAAGTCGCATTTCAAAATTTTAAGTAATGTATATACAGTAAAATCAAATATTTTTCTTATTTTATAAAAAAAAAATATTTTGAAATAGATAATCTACAAAAGTAAGATGACAAAAAAAATCTACAAAAGTAAACTTTCATAAATTAATAATTCTGTAAATTAATAAGATACCATAGACCAAGCATTATTAATTTTATAGAATTTTTACTTTAAATGCAATAAAAACATAAAACAACTCTTAAAATGAAATAAATTTTAAAATCTAGAATGCAAACTAATCTTAGAAAAACAACTTAAATGAATAAACAAGTTTCATATAGGAAAACAATAATATCATATTTTTGAAGCTGTATAAATATAAATATAAAAGGTTATAAATTATTTATTTACATTATCAATGTACAAACCTTAAGACAAATTATTTGACTCAATCATATTTATCTCTAAATACTTTTTTTGTTGTTTGTTTTGAGTTTGTTCTTAACAAGTTGATATGTGGATCTAATGTTTGGTTGTTGTCTTTTTGTACATTTAGCGATCCTGAGGAATGAAATTGGATGGTTTGATAAAGTGGATAACACTAGCTCAATGTTAGCGTCGCAGCTTGAAAGCGACAGCACTTTGCTTAGAACGATCGTGGTCGATAGGTCGACGATTCTGTTGGAGAATTTTGGACTAGTTGTGACATCTTTCATCATTTCTTTTATACTCAACTGGCGTCTCACTCTTGTTGTCTTGGCAAGATATCCATTGATCATCAGCGGACATATTAGTGAGGTAAAATACTCAGTTTATTGCGTTTTCTTTTTATTTCATATTTAAGCATTCACGTTTTTTATATTTTTTGTTGTTGTTGTTGTTGTTGTATTTGTTAGAAAATTTTCATGCAAGGCTATGGAGTAAACTTGAATAAAGCGTATTTAAAGGCTAACATGTTGGCCGGAGAGGCTATTAGCAACATTCGAACCGTAGCTGCCTTTTGTGCCGAGGTTAAGGTTCTAGAACTTTATTCCAACGAGCTTCGAGAACCTTCCGAACGTTCTTTTAGGCGTGGACAGATGGCTGGCATTTTGTACGGCGTCTCTCAGTTCTTCATCTTCTCCTCCTACGGCCTCGCCCTCTGGTATTTTATATTAAGCAATTTTACACAGAGAAATTAAGTAGAGAAGAGTGTAAAGATATTGATATGTTGGGTGTTGTAACAGGTACGGATCGGTTTTGATGGGGCAAGGATTATCAAGTTTCGAGTCTGTGATGAAAACATTCATGGTTTTGATAGTTACTGCGTTAGTGATGGGTGAAGTGTTGGCTCTAGCCCCTGATATACTTAAGGGAAACAAGATGGTTGCTTCGGTTTTCGAGCTATTGGACCGAAGAAGTCAGGTCGTTGGAGATAAAGGCGAGGAGCTGAGTAATGTGGAAGGTACTATTGAGCTCAAAGGTGTCCATTTCAGCTACCCTTCACGGCCTGATGTGACTATCTTCGGCGATTTCGACCTGACAGTTCCTTATGGGAAAAGCATGGCGCTCGTGGGACAAAGTGGGTCTGGGAAGAGTTCGGTCCTTTCGCTCATTCTTCGGTTCTATGATCCTACAGCCGGAATAATCATGATTGACGGTGAGTGCAAGCTCTTAACCTAATTACTTGAGTTACAAGAAACTCTGATCATAGGTATCTTGTACCACAAGAAATTGTTTAAAATCAAAATTATTACAGGACAAGACATCAGGAAACTGAAACTGAAATCGCTCCGAAGACACGTCGGTCTGGTTCAACAAGAACCGGCTCTTTTTGCGACAACTATCTACGAGAACATCTTGTATGGAAAAGAAGGAGCACTGGAGTCTGAAGTCATGGAAGCAGCTAAGCTTGCAAACGCTCACGACTTCATCTGCTCTCTCCCGGGAGGCTACTCAACTCAAGTTGGGGAACGTGGCATTCAAATGTCAGGCGGCCAGAGACAAAGGATAGCCATCGCTAGAGCCGTCCTCAAGAATCCAGCTATTCTGCTACTCGACGAAGCCACAAGCGCCTTGGACGTTGAATCAGAGCGTGTGGTAAGCTTTTTTTCCTTAGTATTTTAGGGTTTGGATCAAGATTTCTCACAAAGACTTAACTGGTTTATACTAGGTACAACAAGCATTGGATAGGCTAATGAGGAACAGGACCACGGTGGTAGTGGCTCACAGGCTATCGACGATCAAGAACTCAGATATGATAAGTGTGATACAAGAAGGTAAGATCATAGAGCAAGGCAGCCACAATAGCCTCATTGAGAATGAGAATGGTCCTTACTCTAGACTTATCAATCTCCAGCAGCATCAACTATCCTGAATGATTTATAATTGACCTGTCAAGAATCTTCTAAAATTTATCTTTCGATCATACTTTCTTTCATGATGATCTGATCATGTTTTTTCATATTTTATTTATCTTCGTGAGTTTAAGTATTTCCAAATAATTAAAGATGTTCTACGTCTCACATTAGTCTTGTAATTTATAGTTTGCAACTTACAAATGATTGGTTTTCCTCATAAAACAAATTATATTGTTCAAAACCATATTTGTATTTTATTGAGTAGTCTATTAAACGTTCAAATAATAATCTCATGTACCAAACATCTAATATCTTACAATACTTACATGCAAGTGTATACTATATTAGGAACAAACATCTTTTAAGTATTTTGATTAACAACTTATTTTCTGTTACAACTACTCTCATTCCCTGGAAAAGCTGGTGGTTGTATCAGTTGTTCATTCGATTTCAGAGTATGACTGACACCTAACTTGTAGCCAACGTTTCAGCTTTAACCATTTTGATTTGTTTTAATTCTTTTTTTTTTTGTCAGCAACATTTTGATTTGTTATAACATATAAGAAATTAGTTTTCACTGTAAACATTTTCCATAATTTGTCGTCTAACAATAAAGTAGGCATCTTTTTACCAAAAATAAATAAATCAAAGCAAGACATCTATCAATTGCTTAACCAAAAAGAATAGAAGAGAGAGAGATCTATCATTTGTTTTCTCCTGATTACATGTTTGACTTAGACCATGAGGTCCATGACTCCCTGACAGTGGTCTCCTCATGTGTGTTATCATCATCTCATGAACAGATAAGAGGATGACAAACTGAACCCAAAACTATCATGAGTTGTGACGCCGTAGCAAGGAACTCTTCATCTTTATGACCAAAGCGAAGACTGCAAAGCACGGTATATGCATCACTGTCACTCCCAAGTACCTGCACAAACATTAGGAAGCGATCACAACAAGTGTTTCTATTGAAAACTTTCCAGGGTACACACAAGATGTGAAGAGTTTATGAATGTGTACCATAAGGGTGCGTACGGTGAAGAAAGACTAAGAAATTGATATGGCCACCTGCACAAAACATGTATAAACAATATCACTTAAAACTCTTATGAAGAAAATAAAATGGTGCAAAAAGTGTTACCATAAGTTCTTGAAGGCATGGATTATCCACTGGTAAGCCACGTAAATGCAGCTCCAAAGTACAAAGTAAGAGATCCGGAACAGAGGGAACCGCTGGAACAGTGAAGAAAGATGATTTTTTTTTTGTTAAGTTCTAAATAAGAAAAGGCAGGAGATTCATGTATCAGCACACTATCTTTATTGAAGACTTACTAATGAATTGAGACACGTGTCACCGAGGAGAAACACAGCGTTGAGAGAATGCATACAAACATCTAGCTGCAATCCAAATTAAGATAATGTAAGGGTAAAGTGATCATAGAAAAATGAATCCAAATCACTCTAGAGAAGAGAACTTACAAAACTCAGTTTGTAACCATTAGTAAAGGGGTAGATAATCCCCCAAAACACGATATCTGTTAGCACAACAGCACCAGCACAAGTCTGCCACCAACATAAAACTTTGTTAAGTCATTCTGAAGCTTTGAGATGGCATTGTACAGTCTTCACTTTCTCAAGTCTCAACAAGAACTTACTTGGAACTGGATCTGAAAGACATAAACCCAAAACCCTGCTGCTTCTCGGACGGGTGCTTCTGAATGTTCAATGGGAGATTTTGGTGTAGTTCCAGCCTCATCACCGGTGATTGGTGGTCTATAAGTGCCTTGTTCTGGATCATGTATGCTTGTGTAACTCTCTGTGTGGCCACCAGCTTCTTTATTGTGGATGCAGCATCCGTAAATAGATAACAACGAAGCATACTACAAGAAAAAAAGAATCATGGATTCAATCAGTGTATGAAACTAAGACAGTAACCTCTACATGTAACGTTCAAAGAGAGAGATATACATACCCCAAAGTAGACTGTGACAAGAGTAAACGTCCACCTGTTTCACCAACAAAGTTTGAATCTTTTTCATTCACTTCATAAAAAAATTGAAAACAAAGTTAAATGATATAAAACTCACTGAGTATAGAAGTAAAATATGCCAGCTCCATCACGAACAACATTTGAAACGAGAAGAGTCAGCATTGCAGCAAATGAGAATACTCTAAAGGCAAGCAACCAACGAGGATGCACTCTTTTATAACATGTGCTCCAAGCTTCTTCTTGAAACAATGTCCCGGGGTGTTCTCGTCCTTCTCTTCTTTTGCCTTCGTATCTCCAAATGAGAATTGCTGCTAACAGTAGTGGAGCTAAGAGGATTAATGCGCAGCAAAGGACCCTCCAATTCAACCAGTAACTTGAGGCTGTTGTATCAGTAGCCATGGCACAGTCAACAGAGTCCTAACGATTCCAACCAAAAAAAAAAGCAAAAAGGTGAGACCTTTTTTGTATTAAATCAACTTCAAGTTCTCTAAATCAAAAACATTCCACAATAATAACAGAACATAAGAGAATCCTAAGAACAGAAGATTACAAAATACCCTTTTGTTCCGATGATGATTAAGAGACTCTTCGGATGATTCAGACAAGACTCTTTATTGCATGCTCTCGAGTTCTAATGAGAGACCAGAAGAAAAAGCAAAGATCTTTGTCGTATTATTAGTTGGTGGTTGACATAGGTAAGGAAGAGAGGAAGGTGGATAACCTTTTTTTGTCTTCCCGTACGTATATCTCTTTAAAGGAATCTCGGAACTGGCCAGACCAATCGCAATTTGTTTTGTTACAAGGCCCGGTTATGTTCGGTTTAAGATATGGGTCCCTTCGTTTTTTTTTCTGTTGGTTCAACCTCACAACCATATCACTTAAAACCGGACTAAACCAGGCTTGAGTGTCCCTTTTTTTGAACAAAAAGGAACTACTTTTTATTTTCTACTTATATAAGTCATAGATATTTGAAATAAAATATCCATCATTCCAAATTTCCAATAGTATATTTTGACGTATGAATCTTTCACTGCTTTTTTTTTTGCCAAATTTCTAACATTGGATTCGTAGTTTTCAATGAATTTATTATAAACTAGTATTATCACCCCGTGCTAAGCACGGGAAAACTTTTCTTGTATTTAAACTATCTTTAAAAAAAAAGTTGCAACAGATTTATTTTATGTTTTTATCAAAATGGAACTTATTTAGACACATTTTTCCTGGAGTTGGATACCACCTAGTAATATCATATTTGATCCATTCAGGTTTATTTGTATTTGTTTTTTTAATTAAGTGTTCCTTTTTACTTAAAATTAATATAATAAAAACTAATAAAACCGTTTTTTCTCTCTCAAACCGTGCGACTTCTGAAGCGATAAATAAAAGTCAACACCTTCTTCACTATAACCTCCGGCCGGCGCCGGCTCCGGCGTCGGTACGTACTCTTGTTTTTCTTACTGTTTTCTAGTTTGTGTTTTAGTGTGTCAATAAAGTATGATTTCGTTGAAATCATTGTCACACTGTCTCCTCTATTCCGGCCAACGTCGCGTGATGGTTTCGCAGTGGGCATACAAGTTTCTGTTTATCAATTGGCTCATTGGGCAGTCACGGCGTTTGGGTCAGATTTGTGACAAATCCATCTTCTCCCTAATTGGTGAGTTTTTTATCTCCTTAATTGTTGAGTGTGATCTTCTGGCAAACAAAATTTGGAGGTTCTGTTTTGTCGGTGTGTTCCCATGGCTGGTAAGTCATGGCGGTTTATTCTCTCCAGAAAATTCTTTGAAAGAATTGAGAGCCCCATGTAACAAAAAAAGGAATCTCAAACCGCCATGGACATGGAATAGAAGGAATCTCAAACCGCCATGGACATGGAATAGATTACGTACTTCGTGTGCTTTAGACAATCTATCTTGGATGATTGTGGCTCCACTACTTCGGAGCGATAAGATTCAGCATTATTTGACAATAAAAAGGGAAATGGATCGTTTATGTGAAGGCATGGAATGGAAGACGATGGTGTTTGATTATTATCAATGTCAATTTGAGGAATTATGTATGGTATGGATATGGAATACAACAAAGCATGTTATCTCCTGCAGCGGGAGTATATGGAATGGGCAACGATGTAACAGATGGATCGTGCCTCCTGATCTATTAAGTGATGAAAGGCGTTGGATCACAATGGATGATAGCCGAACACAAGATCATATAAGGCCGAGAACAACGATAGAAAAGTTAGTGAATCAGTCTATCCTGCAAAGTGAGTTAGGAAGCATCGTGTTATTACTTTTCTGTTATCATGTTCAGTTTAAAAATGTATTTGTTGTATGTTTCGATTCTGATACTTTGTTAAACTTCAGTTGATATTAATAAAAGTAAGGCGTTAAAAAAAAAAAAAAAAAAAAAAAAAAAAAAAAAAAAAAACTATGAAACTAAACATGTATGTAAAATAGTTAATAGACCTACAAAAATTTGTAAGATAGTCTAATATACTCTTCTATAAAAAACATAGATATGTAAATAGTCAAACCATGACAAACAAATTTGTAAATATCCAATTTGAATCATCATAGCTGTTGATACTCTTTCCCCTCGGTAAAGTAGCTATCACGTCAATTATTTGTTAGCAATGGCTCATGGGATATGATTTCTTCAAAGCTACAAAAAACAAAATAGAGATTCTAGTAACATAGGAGAGAGAATCAGAGACAAAATACCACTTGTTTTCATTTATGCATGGTTATGCTCGTGTTCTATGTTTGTTGCAGAAAAGGCTAGATGGTTTTGTTTTGTTCATTTTTCTTTTTTCTTTCTTTTTTCTCCGTTTCTGCTTTTTTTATTAATGCAGAAGTAAGGCAAGTAGTTTCATAAAGATTTGACAAAGAACAGATTTCTAAATATCTATTTTGTAGATAATAGAATTGAAGTGCTTATCGTTACCTTAGTTTGTGGCTTTGTGCAAACCTTGATTTCTCATCCTTTTATTGAAAGTAAGTTTCGAAACAGAAGCATAACCAAGTGTCATTTTCCCTGAAATGAACATTTAAGAAATTATTAATTGAGAGTCAGAGGAAACTGAATCTATATTGAAAATAATCATTTAAAAATTAAAATAAGAGTAACTGTAAATTTGTATGGAATTTGTTTCTGCGCAGAGTAAGAACTCGACAGAAGGAAACTGAAGCTATGAGAAGAAAGTAAAATCTATGTTAAGAAAACAGAAGAGTAAAATAAATAAGATTAAAACAGTTTCTGATCGTGATTTTATCTTGAACGTGTTGGTGATTGTGTTGGTGATTATGCGAGAAAAAATAGGGATTTAACAAAGTATTCTGGGACCAGGATTTTTTTAAAGGGCATTATTTGTATTTTTTGTAAATAAATTCCATGTGGCACATTTTAATTGGTGGAGTGACTTGTGCTTTAGTATATAAAGGATTCAATATGCTATACTGTACTTATGCTTCATAGATCTTTTTCTTTTTACTCTGGTATGATACCAGTGGTATCTTACATATTCAAAGTGAAATTCAGATGCGGTGCGGATTGGTTTAGTCTTTGTGTCACGTTTGTAGTTTATCTAAGCGATGGTCCGATGAAATCACTTGGAGCAAGAAAAAACAGCAACTGAAACGTAAAATAAATAGGTGTTTTCCTGCACCTTGTGCAGTGATAAATTTTTTAAAAGTTAAATATATTTAAAATGAAATTTATTAATATTATATATTTTAATTTTGACTAATATTTAATATAAAGTTGATTATTTAAGCATAAAATTAAGAAAAAAATAATTTTATTTATTTTAAATTACATTTAATAATATATATGTAATATATTTAAAATTCGAATCTTAGATAAAATTTTTATCTATTTATTTTGGTTAAATGTATTAAATCAACTTGTATAAATTACTAAAAAATCTATAAAAATTGTATAGTTATTAAAAATTATAACCAAATAATATTTATAAAATTTGTAGATATTTAAAAGAAACTAATGAAATTACGATTAACAATTTATTAATATTTTAAAAAAGATGTAGAAAATTTTGAAAAATTTGTAATAAAGATTGTATAATTATAAAAATACAATTAAATAATGTATTTCGAAATTTATAATGCATATTTCAATATGTTTATTTTAGTGATGATTTATGAATTATTACCATATTTTAAGAAGTTTACCAAAAATATAAATTAACATTAAATGTAATGTATTAGTTATTGTCATATTCTATAAAGTTTACCAAAAATATATGTCAGTAATAAATGTGATTGTCCATGTCATATTAACTATAAGCCATGTCATCAATCTTGGTAGCCATGTCATCATTGTTTTTGTAAAAATGATTGTAGAGAGAACATGTGGCAAAATCACTTCACAAATATAGTTTAGAGGATTCTTATTAAGGGTTTTCAATATATTTTTTTTTTGGTAAAAAAAACTGTATTGGGTAAATTTTTTATAGTAACTAGACTCTACCGCAACCGGTGCCCCAAATCCAAGAAAACCCCTTAGGATTTTTTTGGAGAGTCATAGTACCACTGCGCTGACAGAAAATCAAACATGCAACGGGGAACCACTGGAATAAAAACCATTTTTTTTTTGGTAAAAAAACTGTTTTGGGTAAACTGTTTTCAATTACTAGACTGCATCTAAACAAGCAAGCTTAGAAATAGATCACACAATAATAGAGAAACCATTTCACATAAAAGGTCTACATATATATAAGATGATTAGTTCATCTTAGCTATCTATAGGAACCGAGGTTTCAAGCTTTTTCTCTTACATATCTAAAAGCCTAAAAGCAAAGTCTTTCGCTATATCATATCTTTCTCGCAAACCTCGGCGATCTCCGAACATATCCACCTGATCAAAAGTCATGGGAAAAAAAACTCTCGTAAGAATCGTTTCAAACATCAGTATTCATTGATGTTTGGTAGATATGTTGATTGAGAAATTAATTTGGAATTTATTCACGATTAATTCTTACTTAAGAATGGCCTAGGAGAGACGAAATGCCCATACGTTTCAAAGAAGTCCTTATTTTCCCTTTGAAGTCCTCTCCAAACTGCAAACAAAACAGAAACATTTGTGACGTTCTATCAATTAATGTGTCGACTGCCGATATACAAATGACTAACATGATCCAAACGTCGTCACAATATTCACCTCAATTTCTTGGAAACCTATATCTAAAATATCATATGCGCTTTACATTTTTACCAAAAAAAAAAAAAAATCATCTTCGAACTAGTATAACGAACCCTTAAAAGTTTAAACAATTTTGATATATAGATTGTGTACAAACAAAGGCTATAAATATGTGTAATGGTTATAAAGACTAACCGGTGAGCGTAACGAGCGGTAGAATGCTTGCGTGGTGGTCTAACGCCTTGACGCATTCGTCACGAGTCATACGGAGTATAATGCATCTCTCTATCATATGTTGAACCTACCAAAGTCGACCACTAATGTTTAGGATTCTTACACCAAATAAAAACGCATAAACTGGAAAAAAAGAACAGCATAAACTGTATATATGTATAGATAGATATACGTACCATGCGAATGTATGTATGTGGTTGGCAATGGAGACAAGGGAGGTTCTGTTGTGATTGGTCATCATGATGAGTACACATTTTCTTCTTCTCTTTTGAAGGTTGTTCGTCTTCTTAGATCTCCAATTGATTTGGGGACAAATCCAAGAACTCTGGAAGAGAATTATTTGAGTTATAACGGAAAGATACAAAACATGAAGATATTTTTATTGTGACAAGATTATGAAGCCTTTAAATATAGATACACATGCATATACACATACGCTGATACACATGTGGGTATATTGGATAGTGTTATTTAATGAGTTATCCAAGAGAAATCCAAGTGAAGGGCTACAAATAGAGGAGAGGATCCAAAGGATAGATTCTCTATCTGTCACTTTTTCAACTTGATCACATTTTTTTAGTTGATACTAACTTGTCTTTTGACTATGACTTCACAGTTCACTTTGTTTTTTTTTCTTACTTCGTAGGAAATATATTATCTAGCAAACTTTAATTAGGATTTTTGTCAGTTTATTTAATCGGGTAATGTGGATTTCAAAGACTTAATTATCGGGCGAAAAACTTTTGGCGACTTCTAAACCAATCGAACATATATTCAAATACGAACCAAAACCCTTTCCAAAACTTAATTTTCATTTGTTGTGTGGTCGGTCCTACGATATTATTATAAGAAAATCGAAATAATAAACTTAGATTATATATAATTCCTTAACCCGGAATGAATAAATGGTTATGTGGCATATAGTGCCAAATCCTTGATAAGTATGACCTATCCGGCTTGTAGAAATATGTCATCTTATCTTCTAAGTCTCTTAGCCAAGGAGAAGGTTTCAAGCTAATGTTGGTCTTATGAAAGGCACGTGAGTTGGGCATGCTTTGGCTAAGTTCAAGTGGGGTTAAGAGAGTCATTAACCACTTAAGCTGAAGATATTTTTTCTGAGCTGGATCAAGTCATCGTCATCTTCACGGGACGGAGAAGATACGGTTACGACGTCGAGGTTTGTAACAGAACGGTGAGCAGAGAAAGAGCTCGTGCTCGGGAGAGAGAGAGCTCGAGACAGAGAGAGAGAGATCGTGAGTGAGAGAGAGCTAGTGAGGGAAGGAGTTTCTCTGTGTATCTAGCTAAACTCATCTTCTTGTTTCTTCTTCCTAAATCATACCTCATCTCTAGGTGATTGTAACAGAGATAGAGAGGAAGAAGGTCTCCTGTGATTGTACTCTTCTCAGTTCATCTATTGGAAAGGTTGAGAGACCTAATTCTCTCTCCGGTGAGTATAGCGGCTTCTCCACATCGGAGGAGTGCGGTGAACACCGGGTTACAAAAACTCTTGTGTCGTTTACTTTCTCGCTTGATTCGTTTCCACACTGCGATTGATTGTTTCCGATAGATTTGCGATTTGAGATACATTGAAGCTTGCAGGAAACCGATAGAATCCTCAACAAGTGGTATCAGAGCGCTGGTTATGGCGATTCAAGGATTCATCGGTAACGAATCTTGATCGATTCTGAAGAAGAAGAATCAGAGTTTCGGTAGTCTGGAGATCGCATCGCTCTCATATCAAGTGTGACGAATCAGAGCTGATGTCGTTCATTATGCAGCGTCAGCGTCAAAGGAAGAAGAAAGTGATGTTTGCTTGTGGTAGACGAAGAAGACGTCGGAAGCGTAAGAAAGAACGTACACGGAGGAAGATCCAGTCGGATCTATTGGTTTCTGGTTTGTAAAACCATGTGCAGAAGCAAGGTGATCTATCTTGAGGCTAGATTCATAGTCTGGTGTGAGATTATGATGAAGAGACTTGCTAGCTATGTTGTGTTATTCACAAGAAAGGAAAGATCCGTAGAGGCTGAAGCAAGAATGAGATACAGAAGGGAGAGATAGAGTATTCAGAGGAAGGAGAAAGCAAGTACAAGATAGAGAGATCAAGTAAAAGATCATAGCTCTTGAGTCACCATTGCTTTCCCCTGTTCCAGCTGCGTGTCTTCGTTGTTATCGGAGGAATTGAAGGCTGAGTGTTCGTCGTCTTCTTCGTAGCTGCTGATATACTCCTTTCCGGTAATATCTCATGTTGGAGATTATTCAGGTTAAGTCAAGCCAGACTTAAGGAGCTTGAATCAAATCAAGTTCAACAGATTTCAGGCTCAAATCTTGAAGATAAGGTGGTCTTGTTTCAATACAGTCACAAAGGTAGTTTCTGATGGATGGTTAATCATTTTCTGCAAAGGATAAGGGGAACTGAAGCTTGCTGAATCACAAGTAATGTGTGTTATCTTTGCAAAGGATGATCAAGGCTCGGGTCTGGTGTCAGATTGTGTTTTGGTCAGCTCGTTTGTGGAAGAAATATGCAGTGTTGTTTCAGAAGATGGAAAGAATAGCAGTTGGTGGCACTTATGAATCTCAGGTCTGAGGGACGCCTTGGAAGTTGATGTTGGTATGTGTTTCAATGGCTATTTGGATATTGATTAAAGGTTCCAGGATCCAAGTGAAAGGAAGTTGCAGAGAAGCATGACAGTGAGGTTTAATCAGATATGAAACAAGACAGGTTCAGTAATTTAAGGCTTCAAGGTTGGTTCAGTTTTCAGAGATGTTACAAGCTCAGGTCTGCAGGTGATGTCTCAGGTTATGGTAGCTCACGTTTTTTAGAAACTAAAGTCCAAGACAGGTTAAAGTTTCAGAGACAAGAAGGTGGAGCACGTGAGACAAGAGCAGAGAGCATGGGTTCTGATTTTGATTAAAATTCAGAAAGGATGAAGATGCCAGCGTGTATGAGACTATTACAGGTCATAACATACAGAGGATGGTCGAAGCACTTTCAGTTTGGTGGTACATGAATTGCTTTGAAGAAGCAATGACTCCTGGTGGTTTCTCGGGTATAAGTGACTGAGATTAAATGGCTGAAAACAGAAGATATTTGTCATAAGTTCTGACATGTATGTTGAAACAAGAAGCCATGTATTCAGTCAAAGTACACAGAACAGTTTAATGGATCAAGAAAAAGGTGCAGGAAGGTTTAAGGATGGTTATAAGTCTGAGAAGTGAATTTGTGTGTGAAGAGAAATTCAGTAAGGTCTGAGGGGTTTCTGTTTCAGGTGGAGTCTTGCCTCTACAAGTGTTGTAGTGCACATCTTCAGATGTTTTTTGGCTTCAGGTGGAGCAGTGCTACTGGTTCAGACGAATTTCTCAAGTCTTCTCAGTGTATTGTTGGGTTAAAGTTCCTGCAAATAAGCTTGCAACAGCTTATGCAATTCATTCTGGTTTTGTGTGGTAGCAGGAAGGAAAAGAGAACCAAGTAGAGTGTGTACAAGAGAATGTGAAGTGTAGTGACATCAAGGCAGAATCAGAGAGAGAGAAACAGTTTCTGGGTGGAGCTATTTTCAGCAAAGAATCTTGTATCATCAGAGTTTTAAGCAGCAGTAAATAAATGTTTATGTTGGCTTTGGTGGAGAAGAAATCAAAGGTGTTTTGATCTCTGGTATAAGGTGAAGATTGATGAAGTATTAGTCTGAGTTTTTTTGCATAAATCAGAATGTGGGCAGGCTCTGAAGTTAAAAGAAGATAAGGTTGCTGAAATATAAGAAGTTGCAGGTTCTGTGAATGTCTTGAGATGAAGTAGACTGAAGTGATCATGGTTATTTTCTCGTATGAGGATTGAGAAACAAGTTCTTGCTGAAGTTTTCTCAAAGTGTATCACTTCAAGAAGGTATAATGAGGCGTGTGAAGGTAGCATAAAGAGAGACATTTCAAGAAGCTTGCAACTGATTTGAAGTCTTAGAGAAGGCTGAGGCAGAAACATGTTTTTCAAAACTGATTTCTGAGACAACAACTTGAGAAGTTATAAGTTGTCTGGTTGCATCAAAGAAAGTTGAAATCTTCTCAGTAAAGAACACTTATGAGATTGAACAAGTGTGGAGCCTAAGTGTGAAGAACACTAGAGGAAGAGTTAGTGAGCCAAGAAGAGTCTTTGGTTCAGCTGTGAGAAGATTTACGATGCAAGTACCAAAAGTTTTGGTGGAGTTTACATCATGAGCACGAAATTGATGTGAAAGAAGCTGTAAAAGAAAGTATCTCTTGAATATATCAGGATCTTATGATGAGAGATATGGTTAAAGGGTACAAGGAGTCTTTCTGAGCTGCTGGTAATGTCTTAATTACTCAAGGAATTGGAAAGGGAACTAGGGTTGAAAGTACTCACAGCAAGGTGGAGTTTTGAGGCGTGATCTGTTGGAGTTTCAACAGCGGTTCAAGTTCAGGTTTCAAGGTTGAGTTGGCTAGACAGAAGGCTGGTTGAATCAGGGTTGATTCAGGGAGGAAACAAGTATGTTTCTGGTTTCTGCAAGAGATTTTCAGTAGTATTTTTGATTCTGATCTCAGGTGCTTTTGATGTGAATCAAATGGGTCTACAGAGAAATCAAGTTGCAGGGTCACAACGATTTGTTTGGACAAAGATTGAGCAGAGATTCTTTACATCGAAAGTCTTCTTAACCGGGTTGTGTTGAGCGGCGTGTTCTGTTGGCGACAGCAGCGGTGCAGGGTGGTGTTCAAGTCAGTGTGTTCATCAAGTGGTTGTGAGGAAAATCTCAGGTTAAGCAGTTGGTGTCTACTGTTTGTTGAGATTGGTTTCAAAGGTTTTGAATCAAGGAGCTTCTGGTTTGAGGCAAGTGATTCATGTTCCGCAAGTGATTCAAGTTCTGAAATAGTTTCAAGCTAGCATCGGCATCAGATTTTGGCAGAAGGTTGATGACTTTAAATCACAGTAACAGGTAAAGCATCAAGTGAGCAGCTTATGGATTGTGTTCAGTTACTGATGGGTGGTCGTCTCAAGTTTCCGGTTTTATAGAAACTGCCAAAAGAGAATCAATGAAGAAGTTGAGCTTAACACAAAGCTGTGTTAAAGCGGTTTATCAACTTAAGAAGACAGTGCTCAGGAATGAAAAAGTGATTAACATCACAGCCATGGCTTGTGAGTTTCATGTCTGGTTCATTGATGGTGATTGATTGTATGAAGACAAGCTATTGAGGTGGAGCTTCGGTTAAGAGGTTGAAAGGAGCAATGGCAAAGAAGTCTTCAGGTTGTATCAAGATGGATACAGGTTGAGATGCTTGGAGGAAACTAATTTCAGGAAGTATTGAAGCTGAGAAGATGCAAGAATCTGTAGGGAGTTGCAGATGAGCAAGTTTGCTCAAGTACATGAGGAGAAAGCTCAAGGGAAGGTAGAGCCATGAAGAAGATCGATGACAAGGTGGAGATTGTAGAAATATGTCATCTTATCTTCTAAGTCTCTTAGCCAAGGAGAAGGTTTCAAGCTAATGTTGGTCTTATGAAAGGCACGTGAGTTGGGCATGCTTTGGCTAAGTTCAAGTGGGGTTAAGAGAGTCATTAACCACTTAAGCTGAAGATATTTTTTCTGAGCTGGATCAAGTCATCGTCATCTTCACGGGACGGAGAAGATACGGTTACGACGTCGAGGTTTGTAACAGAACGGTGAGCAGAGAAAGAGCTCGTGCTCGGGAGAGAGAGAGCTCGAGACAGAGAGAGAGAGATCGTGAGTGAGAGAGAGCTAGTGAGGGAAGGAGTTTCTCTGTGTATCTAGCTAAACTCATCTTCTTGTTTCTTCTTCCTACCTCATCTCTAGGTGATTGTAACAGAGATAGAGAGGAAGAAGGTCTCCTGTGATTGTACTCTTCTCAGTTCATCTATTGGAAAGGTTGAGAGACCTAATTCTCTCTCCGGTGAGTATAGCGGCTTCTCCACATCGGAGGAGTGCGGTGAACACCGGGTTACCAAAACTCTTGTGTCGTTTACTTTCTCGCTTGATTCGTTTCCACACTGCGATTGATTGTTTCCGCTAGATTTGCGATTTGAGATACATTGAAGCTTGCAGGAAACCGATAGAATCCTCAACACGGCTAAAAGCATGTTACAAAAGTGAATGGTCCCTTGTAAACGTTTGCCTTTTGAATTGTGTGGCCAACCAAATGCCACTTGAATCATGCATACACGACAAGTTTTGTGTATAGAGGCAACTTGAAAGTTAAACTATGAGGTTCTCTGCAAATTTAGAAGATAAGTGTAATTTGGTTCTTGTGACGTATGACTGATGAGTGCATGTATGTGAATTCAATGGGCCTTAAGTCTATACCTACCAAGTCTCAACTCTTGTGCAATGTCAGAAACTACTCTCTAATGTTCATGAATTTTGTGTGGCCAACTTAATGCCACTTGAGTTATGAATACACGACAAGTTTGGTGTATTGAGGCAACTAGAAAGTTGAACTATATGAGGCTCTCCTCAAATTCAGAAGATAAATGTTTGTGATGACTGATGTGGTTCTTTTTTTTTTTTTTTGGTACAAGATGTGGTTCTTGTCACTGAGGAGTGTGTGCGTATGAATTCAATGGGCCTTAAGTCTATCTACCAAGTCTCAACTCTTGTGCACTGGCAGGAACTGCTCTGTAGTGTTAAACATTACGATTCTTTAAGATCCTTCCAAAAACCAACATAATGTATTAATATATTTAGAGCTTTTTATTTTCATAAATCGCATTGAAATGTAAGTGTTAAAATATGAGCAGCAGCGATTCAAGCATTTCATAGGTAAAATAGACACTCCCATCACAAGCAAGATTAGGACTAAAATCTTGTATGTGAACAGTTGAACGCAGATCAAACATATGGAAAGATTCTCTTAGTATAGTTGTAAACTTGTAATAATATGAAGTTTCAAAAAAAACTAGAAATAATATGGGAGATGATATGTACACGAAACTCCATAACGATGGGGAGACTTATTTTTCTTACATCATGCAAGAATGATATAGCCGGCCCTGAGCTAGAAAGAAACATAATACTTTTAGAAAATCTTCCACCTATATTTGACTCAAATACGATGGATGCAAATTTTCATCTTAACTTTGATTCAAATTAGTTTCTGAAATTAACTGAAAAGCTCAAGGTTTCTTACATTCCTTTAATCTTGGTTGGCTCAGTTCAGTTTCTTTGTTACAAGAAAGTTCAAGAAATGTATTTAGAGCTGAATAGAGAATCTCTTTTAACAACTTGTAAGAAGACAAAAAAAGTTTATGCACTGGACATAGTCACATACTCAAAAGCTAAATCGTACAAGGCATAACAAATATTTTTTGTTTAAAAATAACAATTCTTCCAATCAAATATTAGTTGGATACCGTGTAAAACGTTACCAAAAAAATAGTACAAACAATAATTGATTGCGTTGGTGTGGTTGCAACCACTAGAAACCTTTAGCTTTTTCTTTTTCAAACACACATCTAAATGATATTCCCACTAAACGAAGGTTATTTGTACATAACCAAAAGTTAAACCACAAATACTACAAACACCCAAAATCTGAGTGGTTTTAAATCATACCAACCGAATTATAAACCAAATATTAATAAAGCTTTGTAATTTCAGTAACACATATTAAAATAAATTTAGGCTAGCAATACATTATTAGTGGATTTAAAATTTGAATTTATCAGCTAAAGTGATACTCTCGGTTCCTTGACGAACCAATGGAAACAAGCCTGTCCATTACACATTTTTCATAATGATTTTGTATTTTAAATTCCCACCGCTTACTTCCTTTTCCAAATATCCAGATTTTATATTCAAACATTACGATTACGATTGATTATTGCCATATATTTTATAATAACTAAGCTATGACAATTATTTTCGTGTTTAACAAAAAAAAAAAGCAATTATTTTTCCTCCGACAAACCTGGCGTGCGATGGGTTTGGTCCGGTCCAAGTTTCCAGAAAGTCATATGGTAACTACCAACTACTACTAAAGGCCCCGCCAAAAACTTACCCGCCATATTTGCCCAACGACCAGGCGAGTGGGTCCCACTCGTAATTAAACGGTTCCTTCTCCTCTTCAACACACCAAGACACGGTTCGCTCGTTTCGATCTCTTCTTCTTCCGCTACCGTCGCATCAATTTGGGGTTAAATTTGTATGAAAAGACGCAAATAACCCTACAGATTGGTTGACCATCTCTTCCGCTGCCATAATTTTTCCCTCTACTCTGGAATCCGTGTCCTGACTTTGAATTCGACGTGAAGTAATTTATTCATTATTTTATCTTTAATTTCATACCTCACTCTGCATATTCCCACTTACATTTCGCATTACTAAATACAAATATGGTTGCCGAGTAATAAAATTATAGTCAAATGTTGAAATAAAACGGAATTTTCCACATGTAAACATCGTCGTTAAAACATACTAAAATAAATAAATGATTCAATGGTTATATGTGTATTTGATACATTAAAAAAAAAACAACTTCTCTGACGTAGTAGTTGATATTTTTTTTTTTTTTTGCTAAAAACATTAATATCATTAAAATGAAAAAAGAATTTTACAAAATAGTTATTCTAGAGTCAATGTATCCAAGGCAAAAAAAAAAAAACAAAGATACATTATGGATCGCAAGTACAAGTTTAATCTTCCGATTAACAGAGCCAAAGAAGTAAGAGGTCTTTGAAAAGCCTCTTATTTCTTCTTCCGAGGATGATGAACCGTATATCACGATCAATTAATCTGAAGATTGAAGCTGCTGTTAAGAAGATGTTGTTGTGCAGGAGATTGTTACGTTGCTGCCAAATGTGGTATATGGTGACTTGGGCCACTGTTTTCCTTAGGATCGAAGGCGATGCAGTTGTTCCAGTTTTGATCCATGAAAGAAGTACATCCCAGCTGATGAAACAAGGCTGTGAGGGGCATAGTCTAGTCAGTACATTGCTCCAAATCTCTGCGCTAAATCCACAGGACAACAACATATGGTCTCTAGTCTCAATTCCAAACAAGCAAGTGGTGCAAGAGGTATCAGTGGTCAGTCCCCAAGAAGCAATCTTAGTTCTAGTCGGGAGTCTATCAAGGTGCGCAATCCACATGTTGAAAGCAAAATTAGGGACATTTCCTTTGAACCAGATCAGGTTGTGCCAAGAAGTTGTAGTAGCACGAGGTCTCAGGACATCCCATGTTTTCGCAGAAGAAAAGTGATCACTGGAGACGTTGTTAACTACCCAAAAGTTTCTATCTTCAAACTGGCTAAGGGAAGGGAGAGGTAATAGTATGAGGTGAGTGTGCAGATCTACTTCAATGTCCGAGCGAGGAGCAGGCAGGGACCATCCCACCTCAGTGCAAGCATCAGCAACAGAAGCATTGGCATTGATTCGCAGCCTACGACAGCCGTCATTGCCAAGGGCATTTATCAAAGGGCCAAGTGGAGTCCATGTATCATACCAAAAACTTGTATTCCTTCCATTAGCTACCTGAGTGATTATAAAATTACGCGCTAGAGGCCTGATCTTCAGCAGTGATTTCCAGACCCAAGAATCAGATTGAGAGGGTTCAATGGCCCAGAAACTCAGATCTCTCAGATGATGGTGAAGATGCCATTTAGCCCATAGTGAAGCGCTATCAGAGAAAAGGTTCCAGATGTATCGGAGACAGAGTGTTTTGTTCCAAATCAGTGTTCTCCTCAAACCCAGACCTCCTTCAGACTTGGGAAGACAAACAGAGGACCAAGCAACCTTCGTATAGGACCTCTGTGTGATGTTTCCAGACCACAAGAATCTAGAACAAAGAGATTCAATCTGTCTTATACAGCCCTTAGGCAGTAAAAAAGTAGAGGTCCAGAAATTTATTTTTCCAACAATGACCGAAGCCAGCATTTGAGCCCTGCCTGCGAAAGTAAGTTTCCTAGTACCCCATAAAGTGAAACGCTGCTTGAGGCTGGCCAGAAGGGGTTCATATTCAGAGATTTTCAATTTCCTAGACATGAGTGGTAGTCCAAGGTAGCGAATGGGCAGTGTACCCATCGTGAAGCCATAGTTGGTCATAGCATTAGATTCCGTTTGGTTCACTCCTGCAGTAAACAGCTGCGTTTTGCTTGTGTTCATCCTAAGGCCGGACCATGAAGCAAAGTCATCTAAAGCTTCACTTACTCCGTGCAAAGAAGAACTACCCCCATCAAAAAAGATCATGACGTCGTCGGCGAACATTAGATGAGACACTTTCAGCTCTGCAGTTTTAGGATGATAATGGATATACCCAGCGTCAAATCTTGATTGTAGAAGGTTGGAGAAGACCTCCATGCAGAGTACAAAGAGATAAGGAGATAGGGGATCCCCTTGTCTCAAACCTCTACTGCTAGTAAATGGATCAGACAACTCCTCGTTGACAGATATTGAGAAAGTAGGAGTTGTGATGCATGCTTTAATTCATTCCACAAAAATAGGAGGCAAGTCCATGGCGGTTAGTGCAGCTATAACAAAGTCCCATCTCACAGAATCAAACGCTTTCCGAAGATCTACTTTTAGCATTGCCCGTGGGTCAATATTTCTTTTGTTATACAAGTTTTAGTTGATATTCATATGGTCTAACTACTAGATACATGAGAAATCATGAAACGACGAGGTTTCTAATACAAGTTTTATTGCCAGATTGCGCTTATATTAATCATGCGGTTTCCACAAGTTATTGCTCTCATACGCGATCACACAGCTGTGTTTAGATCTGACTTAGCTTGATGACACTAATCATGTTCCATGTTTTTTTCACCAACAAAATTGAAATATAATCTATATTGTATCTATATTATTAAAGTTGAAGTACACATTGAGATTGTTTGGCAATATGAATAGTAGTTAAAAATAGTACTGTTTGGAAACATGAATAGTAGTAAGTTAGAAAAAAAAAATGGGCTTATGTTACTAAAAATTTGGAAGTCCATTACATTATATTAAAAAGTAATGGGTTTATATTACTTGATAATATATATATTAAAATCAAAATAATAATTTAAAATTGATTTATATCAAAAATTCATTCAAAAATAAACATATATTCAAAACTTGATTTTTACTAACATATTTTTCAATAACTATTATAAATATATTTTCAATATATATAAGAAAAATATAATACAAAGCCCAATTTCAAACACCAACTTAAATTATGGTTTTATATTTCACATTAAATTTAATAATATAATTTATGTGATTATTTATATGATTGTACGTATAAAATATTATTAATTATAAGAAAACTGATTTGATGGTACGTATAAAATATGATTAATTATATGATACACATATTTTGTAACCTATGATGACACATATAGGATATATATATATATATATATATATATATATATATATATATATATATAATAGTGATTAGGGGTGAGCGTTCGGGTTCGTTTTCGGGTCTTTTTGGGATTTCGTGTTCATTTCAGATCTTTGAGGATTTGGTTCGGATTTGGTTCGGATTTGGATAATCAATTTAAATAGGTTTGGTTTAAATATTTGGTAGAGAATTAATAATTATTTAAGTATTTTTGGAGTTTTGAGTATATTTTAACTATTTAAGATATTTACGTTTGATTATTTGTATATATTTTCAAGCATTTAAGCAAACTTAAAAGTATCATATATATTTTGGATGTTTTTATATATATAAAATCTAAAAATAATTAATATATATATATGTATATAAATATATTTTGGATATCCAAAATACTTCAGTTCGGATCGGATTAGATTTCAGTTCTTCAAATACCAAAATTTTGAATAATTTGGATATTTAATCAATTTCGGTTTGGATTTAGTACTACTTATTCGGATTGAAATCGGTTCAATTTTTCGAATTCGAGTTTTTTGTCAAATCCTAAATAGTGACATAAAAATCAAATAGCATCATATTTTCTTTAAAAAAATACACCCGCACGGGCGTGCGGGTCAAAACCTAGTTTACTTTTAAATATATTGTTATTTGTACGTATTTAGATATTTGAAACGCCTTACTTTTCTAGTCAATAAGAAAAGCAACAAGGTAAAGTAAAACAACTCAAATTAAGCTGATCTCATTATGTCATATACTTAATCATAACAAAGTGGTTATGAATACTTATCAACTATGCTGATATTTTGAAAACGTTTTCAAACATAAAAACATTAATCATAATTTTACGTTTATAAAAGATGACACGTCAAATAACAAAATTAAAGAAAATAAGAAATCAATAATCTAATTTAATAACCATTTGTTTTCTTATGGTTATTGGGAGAAACGTATTAAACAAAAAAAGCTGATGGTAATGAATAGGTTTTGTTAAAAATGAGTCAAACCTACCATCTTTAACCAAAAAGAATGGAAAACTGAAACGCTAGCTTAACGAGGGAGAGATGAGATAGACAACACAACTCACGAGAGACGAAAAAGTAGCAGCACCGGTTCTTGTTTCTTTGGTGATTTACATTTACTTCTATCATCATCATCAACCATTTTTTTTGTTTTTTTTTTGTTTTCTTTCCTATTCAAATTTAAAATAAGAAAAAAAGAGTTACTGTACTTTTGTCATATAAGTAAAATATTGAAACCAAACTTCCACCACTTTCTTCATCACTCTGGCCTGCTCCATCGCACCCGCTCAATTACTCATAATCCCATCATCATTCATTTTTCTTTTGTATTCTTCTCTTCACTTTTCTTATTCAAAAATACGTTTTTTCTTTATTATCTTGTGGCTTTAATTTAGTTGGATCTTGTTCTTCTTCCTTCTTCTATAGCCGTTTCATTTCAACAAAGGCATCTTCTTTTCTAAATCAAGATCCCTCATTCATCGGTTTGTCTCTCTCTTGATTTCTTAAACTGTCTTTGATCAGTTTAAAATTTATTGTTCTGGGCTTTTTGTTTTAAAAACAAAAACAAAAATTCAACAAGGATCAACTTCTTTTGTTAAATAAATCATGATGGTGATTTTGTTTCTTCTTCTGCAGGATCTGTAAGGAAACTAAAGATTAACTAAATCAATCTGAAAAAGGTAATTATTTTTTCTTTTTCTTTTTTGGAAAATTACAATTTCTATAGGGCCTTTGTTTCTGGATTACAGATTTTTCTTTGAATTTTTTGTAACCTTTCCATGTTCCCTTAGATTTTCACCTTAAATCAAATAAGTTAATAAATATGCAACTTTGACTATTGACCATTGAACCAACCAATCAATCAATTCTCTCTTCCTTACCTTAGTTCATCAGGCAAAATCTTTAAGGTTATATATAATTGTTCTCTTTGGTCTTGTTTGATTATAGATTCAAAATATCAAACCCTGTTGTATGATCCATCATTGACTCCCTTTACATTTCTCTGCTCTATAAATCTAGTTGTTATGGTTTATGTTTTGTCTTGCCTAACAGCTTCCTTCTTGATTTATTGCAGGCTTCACACTTTTGCCTTCTGTATACTTTACATAAACGTTCATTGAAGAAGAAGATGCTAAGTGGAAACAATGGAAACACCGCACCACAGGTTTTCATGAACGAGAACCAGTTGCAATACCATACAAACACACAATCTAATCAGCTTCACCTGCTCGGAACCAGTATGTTTCTTCTGTTTTGTCTGATCTCAAACATAATTAAACTCGAGAAACTGAGAATCATGTCTTTTGTTTTATGCAGTGGGAGGAGGCGGATGCACTACTGTTAATCCTGTAAACTATTTTGCTAATGATAATCTTGTTCCCATGGTTCGTCCTAATAAAAGAGGGAGGGAAGCTGAAAGCATTAGTAATAACAACAGCATCCAAAGGCAACATCAGCTTCAGATGTCTCTAAACTATAATCATAGTGTTCAAGAAGAAGCCCTCAAGGAGAATCTAGTCTCCACTGGTCTTAGACTCTCTTATGACGACGAGGAACGCAACTCTTCTGTGACTTCTGCTAGTGGCAGCATTGTAGCTGCTTCCCCATTCTCTCAGTCACTGGATGATAGTCTTCGGATCCACCTCCATAGACAAAAAAATGAGCTTGACCAGTTTTTAAAAATCCAGGTACTGATCAGTTCTGTTTATGTTCTGTCTTTTGCTCTTAAGGTTCTTTGTTTTGTAATGTGTCTGTTTTGGTTTTTCAGGCAGCTCAAATGGCGAAAGGAGTGAGAGATATTAAACAGAGACAGATCACCTCTCTTCTCAACACAATAGAGCAAGGAGTGAGCAGGAAGCTTCAAGAGAAAGATCAGGAGATTGAGATCATGAACAGGAAGAACAAGGAGCTCGTGGAGAGGATAAAGCAAGTGACTACGGAAGCTCAGAACTGGCACCACAGAGCAAAGTACAATGAGTCTGTGGTTATTGCCTTAAAGAATAATCTGCAACAAGCAATGTCACACAACAACAACAACAAGAAAGTGACTGCAGATCAAGGTAAAGAAGGGTTTGGAGACAGCGAGATAGATGATGCAGCTTCTTCATACATTGACCCAAACAACAAGAAGATGGGGAACCAGAGGATGAGATGCAGAATGTGCAATGCCAGGGAAGTGTCGGTGTTGCTTGTGCCGTGTAGGCACTTGAGTTTGTGTAAAGAATGTGATGTGTTCACTGGTGTTTGTCCTGTTTGCAAGTCTTTGAAAACTTCTAGCGTTCAGGTCTTCTTTTCTTGAATTTTGTGACCATAAAAATGGAACAGAAGGAAACAAAAAGTTCATTATATAAGAACTTTCAACTTTTGATATTGTTATATATGAAAAAAATAATTTGTATATGAGATTATTCTTCATATGTTTTTGATTACTTTTAATCATAATGGTATTATTACTTTTAAAAACACTAAAGAAATATGAGGAATAAATCTATCCGAATGCATTGTAAGGGTTAAATCAACTAATCATCTAGTCCTCAAACAGTGTCACAAACTCTTACTAGCAGTCTTTGTTCGTTTCTGTCTCATCCAGTTGATGATGCATTCCTCTGCTTTGGGATACGTTAGCTTCCATGTCAAAAATTTCTTTTGCTGCAAAACATAGAAGCAAGATGGGGGATTAGTGGAATAACACTGCATAATCGCCAATAATTTTTTTTTTCTTTTTTAACTTTCTTCTTGTATGGTTTCTGTGAAATGAGGACTTACCCAGTCACGGATAATGGGTCATCTGTCTTGTATGGCGACAACCTGTCCTCCTTTTTCAACTTCTTCTATGATTTCAATTTTATCTCCCTTCAACAGAGGCTTTTCATTCAAAACCTGTGATGTTAAGCAAGAAACACAATAATCTTGTGTAATCACATTCTCACAATTATCCATCTTCAGTGCTACCACTTATTAAATATGCTTTACCCATTCACGAACGTTGTCCTGAATTGTTAGATAAATAGTTTTAGCAGGCAACGGAGTGGTGACTCTTCCAGACTTGAGGTCAATGCCTGCCTGCCATTGCATCATTCCTCGTAAAAACTACTAGTTTGAACACAAAAGGAGACACTAAGATGCAGAAACTAACCTCTTCCTGTAAAATCTTCTACTAAGCCAGTGTGGATGTTGTAGAATAAGCTGTCAAATTAATACACAATAAGCGTAAAGTCATACGCAGATTCATTAGGTTATACAGACAAAGATTGAGAGTACGTACCTATTAATAGTTAAGTCTCTCCTAAAAGCATCCTCTTCTGGTGTTCCAAATTCCTAGAAAAAAAACAAACAAAAAGAAACTTAAAGACAGGTTGTGTTTAATTATGCATTGGAGAATCAAAGAAGAAGCAAGGAGCAGTACCACTTTTTTAGGAATACGACTATTCTCGTCAGGTTCTTCCTTTCTCAACTGTGCAAAATCTATCCACTGGTTATACAGACGCATCTTCCGGGTCTCCAAATGTTTGCAGTTATCAGGGTTACTGCAAAACATGCCCTGATGACATGTTGAGAAATCTTGTCCGAGAATCAGATTACAGCAAGGAACTTCACGTATACTACCTTTTAATAATATGGATGTTCAATTTTTTTTCTACTTTAGAAAAATAGTTTTTGAACTTTACAAGAAATTCACTTCCTGTCATGTTGTCAATGGCAATGTCAATATCTTCAGAGTCTTTCCCTAGAAGCTGCAAAGGGAAGTCAAAGAGTGCTCGTAGATGGCATCATCGTACCCATAAGGCATTGAGGAAACGTTAGGGAAGTGAATGAGGGTAAGAGTACCTTATCGCGTACCCAACCACCTGCGAGGCGAAGTCGTGTGTCGCAGTTATTTTCGCGGAGGGCATCGAGGAGCAGGTTGAATATTCGCTGTTCCTTCTCAGTGAGATCGATTCGTTCTTTCAGCTCAACCCTCGTCATGGCGTAGCTTCGTCGGACAAATCAGTGAGATTTAAAACCCTATTTATAGGGTTTGGTACGTTAATGGGCCGAGTATTTCCTTCTCCTCTTTTACTAAACGAGCCATATGTTATGGGCTTCTTTTTCACTCTATGTCTATGGTGGGCTTTTCCTACTCTTTAAGCTATATATGGGTCTGCTGTAACAAAATTGTATTCACCCTTGGTGATGGTGATCTACATGCACCTGCCCCCCACATTAACTGAGTGTAACACAATTCGGATTATGTGAATTTAGCATGTTTGATTAAATAAGGTTAGTGTTTTTTTTTAATTAACCAAGGGTGTATGACAGGAGAAGACCCAACCGACTAATCCCCTGGAGGCCTATCCACCAATGATTGGGCAAAATTGATTGCTCTACATACAAGTCAGAGACACACACCACCTAACCACACGAAGAATTAGCAATTTCGCACTAAAAAATAATCAATTTCTGACCTAGATCAATACGGCGATTCTTCATCCATTGCAAACTAGTAGACCATCACAATATGATTTAAATAAAGTTAATATTGGCCCACACTTTCGCATTTAACTATTTTTTTTCATTTGTTTTTTACTTTTGTCCAATCCCTATGATTTTTTTTTTTATTTTTCCTTTTTATTAACGTGTCAAAATTACTTTTTGTTCTCTCTTTTTCTTTTGTCATTTCAAGTTTCCTTGAATTTTATTAAATTTTTTATATTTTTCCAATTTGTTCAGTTTTGTAGTGTAAATTTCAATTTGGAGTTTAGTACAAATGCTTCTTCTAAGTATATATATTATAATATTATAATAAATACAGTAAACTATTTTAAATAAATTGTATAGAAAATATATTGTGCCTCATATATAGGAACGAACGGCTGGGGTAAACGGTTAGTCTGGGCGGGAAATAATACTCCTCGAGAATCATTGGCTGCTTCTATGGTTCAACAAAAAAATATACATGTGATATAATAACTGACATTTGTATTTAATCTGAATATACCGTATAATATCAAAATATATGGGTCTACAATTGAATGTCAAACGATGATTGGACAGTGTAATGAGAACAAAATGTGTTGGAGAAGAGGATGGGAAAAGAGAGAAAATTTGTCTCTATGAATTTATGAAGCAACATAACAGTAAATACCCATGATCTCTCTTCTATTTCATATATATAGAATATGAAACTAAATAATTTACAGTTTGGAAGTATAACATTATAAATACCAAAATGTTAGTTATAATTGTTTTTTTATGTTGTCTGGCTTAGGAAATTAGTACAACAAAACGAAAATAGTATTAGGATTTAGCCATTTAGGAGACCTTGAAAATATATAAAAATGCAAAACAAATTATAAAATAGACAATGGAAGGGAAGGACATTAAAGTAATTTGCGTTGACGTTGCATGGAGTTCACGGGGTTGCCAATAGACACAACGAGGGATAAAGGTTCACGAGCAGCTCTGCGGTTGAAGACGGCATAGAGAAGTATAGAACCTTATAAATTTCGTAAAGCCAAGAGATAAAACAAAAATTAATTAATCCAAAATCAAAGAAACGATAGCCACATGAAGGAAATAGCGTGTTACAATATATATACTTACGGTTACGAATATATTAAAGTTTTTCCTTTTAAAAATGACTCCGAAGGACGGAAGGAGATATATATATATATATGAGTTAATCATATCAAGTCGTGGATTAACACAAATGGTGATTAAGAATCTAGGATCTGTGTGTGTTTGTTGTTTATATGTTTACTAGGTAATTTTCCTGTGCATGTATAAATGTTTTTGAAGTAAATATACTATAATAATTGATTGCTATTTACTTTTAATTTTAAATTAATTTATAATTTATATGCATCATTTATATTTATAATATTATATTATTTTAATAATACATATGATTTTATATATGTTATATTTAATCGATTTTGTTGTTTTTACAATCAATTTAGTTATCATTTGCGTAATTTGGATTGCATCTCTGAATTCAACTATAATATTTTTTTATTCTAAATATATTAAAATTTTGATTAATTTCTTATTTGCATTTAGGTGGTTGTTGTCTTAAATATGTAAATATATTTTATGAAGATTATGTATAATTTCAGATATATTGTGCTTAGATAAAAAATAATAAAATAAACTAAAGTGTCTGATTACAAATTACATAAATTAATATAACGATAATATTTTCAAGCCGCATGCATATATATATAAATTTTAGAAAAGAACTAAATTGTAACAGTTGTTTAATATTTTATTTTCATTTTAATATGTTTTGAATTGTTCTATGATTTATATTTATAAAATAAATTACTATTCTTATAAAACTATATATTCTTATTGTAGTTAAATCTATGATTTTAGATATAAGTTAGATTAGTCGAATCACTCATGTTGTGAGTATATTGAGTTACTCTTATTCTTTCAAATTCAAATGAAATATAATTACTTTTTATTATAACCAAGTCAAATCAAATCAATTTTTTTATCGTTTAAACGTGCATGTATTTTGATAATATTTATCAAATTATATATTGATGTTTTTTAAAATATATTATAAAATAAAATGATGCTCAATAGGAAGTTACATACATAAGTAGGTGATACATTTTTGGAAGCTCATGAACACATATTAATATTTACAATAAGTAAAATATTTTATAAATTCTAAATAACTTTATGCCTTTGATTTATTGAATGAAAACTAAAATTTATTTTAAATAATATTAAAAATGAGAATTCAGATTTGGTTTGGTATTTTGATTATGGTTATATTAAGTTCCACAAACATAAAATTTAAAAGAAAATTTAATATTAAGAAAAAAAATAACTTTAATAATGACAAAATACTATTTTGCAACTATTTGATCAAACGATTTCTTTTAATATCTCTTAAAAATAAGTAGTAAACAAAATTGTGATTTTATTTGAAAATAATATTATATAAGTAAAATATAATTTATCGATATTTTTTTTGATGTAATTGGAAGATATTATAGTCAATAAAATATATGAAAAATAAATAAAACACTTCAATAATACTAATTATAAACTATTTTTAGTCAATTAAACATATATCAGTTTATGTTTCTCAATTATTTTATGTAATCTTGTAAGAAAATAGATAGATATATAAAAATATTTCTATTAGTTTGAATTTGTTTTTTGTATTGTTTAAAATTATGTTTTAAAGGAAATGTTATTTATTTTTCTAATATCAAGATTATGTGTGTAAATTTTTCTTAATGAAATCACATCATATACAAATTTATGTTTTTCATCTAAGAAAATATAGATATAAATAAAGTATTTTATTACTTCAAAAGTACATTATATGTTATTTAAAAAAAAATTAATGTAATATTACTATTTTGTGAACTTTCCTTTTTTTCTGAAATCATATTATATATACATATATTTTTGTTTTCAATTTGTTTTTTTTTACTTTATAAAAATTTTCCTTTTTTATTATAGGTTTATGTTTTTGGAATTTTTTTTAAAAGGAAACTAAATAAAAAAATAAATAATAGTATTTAATATTTTTAATTTATTAAGGATATCACTGTAATCAACCATCGTGAGAGTTAATATGAGAGCGGTACATAGGAAACTGACTTCAAATATATTATAGAGATATCTGATATTGTGTAAATAGATATTGTACTATTTCTGATTTAATTAGTATCGTTTTAATCATATCAAGATGTTTTCGTTTATTTATCCGATTCTTCAAGTATATAATCTACAATATATTCCCCTTAGTGACTACGAGTAAGTATTACAATGATTATATTTATACATAAATGTGCCTGATTATTCCTTTTTCAAATGCGTGAATTGAGTTTAAGAAACGTAGAAGACAGGTAACTTATATAAAATATATATGGCGTATTAGAGATATCGTATACGGTCCACAAATATAAAGTTTCGCTTTATCAACAACAGAAAAATTAAAGAGATTGGCACGAGATCATAAAGAGTCGAGCTGTGAAGTCAAAGAGGTCTATTTTTGTTATTATTTGATATCCAATAATTACAAAACTCTCGTGCACCTTACAGATTCCTCTATATTATTAACATATACATCTAAAATAGCTAAAATAATGTATACACGTAAAAGCTTATGGAGTATATATGTGCATCGATTTTTGGCTTATGCGATGTATTGTACACGTAAAAGCTCACGCGATGTAATTGGCGGAGCTAGCATACAACGAGGGTGGTCATATGACCCATGTGAACTTTTGCAAAAACAAATTTTCTTTGTGTTTTGTAAAGAAAAAAATGATGAAAGTAGATTAATGACCCTTATAAAATATATGTGTTATCAAATTGACCCATGTAAATAGATTTGCTGCCTCCGCCACTGGATGTATTGTACACGTAAAAGTATAACATGAAAAAAAGTATAACATGAAGCAAGATTTATACGCATCCACGTATGCAGTATTTCTTGGTGATATCTTTATAAATGTTTATATGAATGTGATAAAACTTCTTGATGATTGGTATTGGTTCAGTCCCTCAAAAGAAAGTTTAACTTTGCATTCCTAGACTGATCGATCCATTCGGAAGGGATGATTTACATCGCTAAAAGGATATACCAACATTTCTTTAACAGAAGGGCTCCGTCCAAACATTATCGACACCAAAATAGTTAATATGAACAACGGATTAACGAGTTAATTATGAGTTTTTGAACATTGTTGTTTCTTACCACCAACAATGACATGCAACATGTTTTGTCCACCTATAAGTCTTCGATTTTAAAAAGCAACGTTAGCTTTAGGCTAATTTTAATAAATGATTTGTCGTACACATTTCTTGATTCTTTCCCTAGATTTGATAAATGTAATTTTTTTGTAGTGATTCGTCTCGTGCAACAATGAACAGTGGCGTTTCCGCTAATTTTAGTGAAATAGAAGGTCCTTTAGAAGGATATATTTGGAGCTATATTTTTGCCAAACTAACTGTAATCTCAGTAAAGAAGGCAACATGTCTCTGGCATCTGACATATATAATAAAACGTTGCTAAAACAATTTTAACTTTCATGCAACTTCGTGTACCGCGAAGTATAATAATATTATTGCCACTAGTATTATTGGATCGCTAATATATAGTATTATATATTAGGGATTGTGTGTGCACGCAATATCGTATTCGTATTTGAGCAAAAGCAAACACAAAGGGGAGTTTGGGGTTTCACCAATTGATATATGGTGTTTTATATATCTTGTATATATGCTTTTAAATTGGTTTTCAAGTCTTTATCGAGTCTTCCTAGTCCTTTTGGAGTCATTACAGGTCTGGAGTTGCATTTGATGGGAGATGGATCAGCTGGAACAAAAGAGGCAGAAAACAATGCAATTTGGTGGTTTTCACGTAGAACAGTTTTGATGACTGTTCCGAGTGAGTGTTCCAGCGGCAGAGATTTTTTAGGAAACTACAATCATTACGGAATTTGCCCTAATTATCCCTATTTTCTCTCCCAGCCGCCTGTGGCTTTGATATATCATATTTTCTGTTTCTCTTTATCATTCTACGCTGTTTTTGGGAGAAGAAACCAGACCTTAGAGTTGGAGACTTGTGATTTGATACTTTGTAAAGGGAGAAGGCTCCATCTCTCTCACCATAGAGAAGAACCCCTTGAACCCTTATTCTATTTTATCTACACATGTTTTATTCAGTCTCTGTCTCTGTGTTTTCTTGCTCCATGGCTGAGTAGTCAGCTTGCTTAGTCTAGGGTGTTAGGGTGTTAGATCCGTGAGCTTGACATAAATAAGTTATAAATCGATTGTCTTCATTCATTGTTGTTCTTAAGGCTTGCATCAAGTTAACCACTTAGTGCCTGATTCTAGGTTTAATCTATTCATCAAAAGTGTTATAGGTTGCTAGACATAACTTGAATGAGCATTGCATCCCTAATCAGCGAAAGTAGATATTAGGGTGTTTTGTGAACAGATCGGACTTGATCTTAATGTTTGTCATCGCATCTCAGTCCAAACGACAGTTTAGGTACTGAGATCGATTGACAAAAGGTGAAGCACCACGACAGTGGGCTGATCTATCTTAAGTGATCCGAGTTCTAGACTGGTCTTTAATAGAACTTGAATAATTGTTTGGCTCACACATGTTTAACACCCGACCAAACCACCCTAGGCTAGCATTTTAATCATCTGAAATCTTTAATTACTCTTTTTACTTGCTTGTTACGAAATCAACTTTAAAACCCCCATATTGTTTTAGCTTGATATTGATCCCATAAAGATAAAGTGTAATAGTTGGTCTCTGTGGATTCGATCCTAAAGTGCTACATCGACATACCATTCGATTGTGGTAGTGTGCACATTAGGTTATTTGGTGTGCGTATACACGTAATATCAAATTGGCGCCGTTGCCGGGGACCATCTTTTTACCTTTATTTTTCGGTTATTTATTTAGTCTAAGACCTCTAACTTGCCTTAACCTTTTTGTTGCAGCTAATGTTCCAGGTGCATGACCAGTAGACATACTCGGAGAAACGCACAAGGAGAGTTAGCTACATTTACCAACCAGGAGCTAGCAAGGTTAGAAAGACCAAATCGTCAACAGCCAAGGCAAACTGACACCACTATGGGTGATCACGCCAATCAGGATGATCTCGCTGCGGCTATGGCACTCATGCAGCAGCAGATGCAACAAATGCAGCAGACCATCCAAGCTCAGCAGGATGCTGCTGAACAGGCTGCTCTCGCGCAGCAGGAACAACAGGCGCAGACTGTTCCAATCGGACAGAGAAACCTTCCGCGTAACATCCCTACTACGCGCTCTGCCATTGTTCCTCCACTCTGCACCAGGCAGGACTTCGAGATCAAGCCTGCTTTGATCGGTCTAGTACAGAGAAAGGTGTTCTCTGGTCTCTCTACAGAAATTCCAATGGAGCATATTGAGAGCTTCGAAAAAGTCTGCAGTTTCACTCGCGTGAATGGTGTTCCACCAGACTACATCACGTGCATGTTATTCCCATTCTCTCTTGATGGAAAAGCTGCACGGTGGTTGAACTCTCTCCCTACCGACTCTCTCACTTCATGGGAACAGGTCCGATCAGCGTTCCTCAGCCATTTCTACTCTAAGGCGAGAACAACTGCATTGAGGAACAAGATCACCTCCTTCAAACAGCTCACTGATGAGCCTTTCTGCGACGCATAGGAGCGCTTCAATGACTATCGCAGAGAATGTCCTCACCATGGATTTGATGATGATTATCTCCTGGACATTTTCTATGATGGAGTGGACTGGAAATACCAAGGTGCTCTAAACTCTGCGAGCAATGGAGATTTCATGACTCAAACCACTGCTGGAGCGTTTAAGCTGATTGAGAACATGGCTGCTAGCTCAGCTAATAAGAAAGAGGAGAGTGATTACTCCAAGAAAGGAAACAGTTCTGACGCCCAGAAAATAGATGAGCTGACTGCCAAGGTTGATCAACTACTGAAAAACAACCAAGGGCACGTCTTCAGCATGGAGCAAGCTACGGCTGAGCATATTCAGAACCAGAACAAGCGACAATCGCAGAGCAATCAGCAAGTTGTTCCAGCTAACGGGAACAGTCAACCAGATGAGCTGAAGGGTCTGGGTATGATGATGCAACAGCTGTTGCAGGGTCAGCAAGTTCAGGCCAAGGCGTTGAATCAGGTAACCACGGAAATAGACACCAGGATGGGCAACATGTTCACTGAGCTGAATAACAAGTATGACAATCTTGCGATCCATATAAGAAAGATCGATGTTCAGCTTGCTCAAACAGTTGAGAGTGTCAAGAGGCAACAAGAAATACTCCCTGGAAAAACTGATAAAAATCCTAGGACTGAGCACTGTAATGCAATAGAGCAGCCGTTCGCTGAGACTGCTCCAGGCACAGAAGAGAGAGCAGAGCAGTCTGCTAGCTCTGGAGTGACTGCTCCTAGCGAACCTGCTGAGACTCTACTATCTCGAGTCTATGTTCCCAAAGTACCCTATCCAATTCCACCTAGACAACTGATGGACCCCATTAGTGAAGAGCAGCTGATAGGTTTTAACAAGATGGTGAGAAGGCTTCCTAAAGAACTTGCATTTGAAGATGCTCTGCAGATTCGTCCATTGCTCCAGTTCTTTAAACATTGTAGAGAGACTCAAGAGGAGATCAAGGTCCTCTATATCAAAGCACTGTCTACACCAGCATTGAAGGTATTGCCTAAGGTTGATGATCCTGGAAAGTTTGTTTTCCCATGCTCCATCGCAGGAACAACCTTCAAGGATGCTCTGTGTGACTCTGGTTCTTGTGTGAATCTCGTCTCAAAGGCTATTGTAGACAATTTGGGTATTGCTGATGTTGAGCATTCTCAGCTGACCCTGACCTTTGCAAACTCTTCTAGAGCAGTCCCATATGGAACCATCCGCAGCCTTCATGTTCAAGTAGGGGAATGCATTGTTCCTGCTGAGTTTCAAGTTGTTGAGATGAATAAGGATCATGAGATGCCTTTGATATTTGGAAGGACATTCATGGCTACTGTTGGAGCAACCATCGATATGCCCAACAAGAAAGTCTGCTTCTCCAACATCAACAATAGAGTTTTCTACAAGGCTGTACCCACCAGATCTTCCTCATCACACGTCTCTCGCATCTCAGTGTTTGATGTAGAAAAGCTGAAAGTTGTTCCAGAGAAGGAGCATGGTGATAAGGGTGAGAGCAGGCTGTTCTCTGATGAAGATCCTAGCACTGATCCTACTAAATTCAGAGGGAATTCAAGGGTGAAACAGAAAGTCCAGAAGAAAAGGATCAAGGGAGATCCTACAATGACTTTGATACCTCTCAAGTGTGATGAGAACTCCATTGAGTATGAGGTAAAGTGCAAGGGGACCTCCAAACCGTTCTCTAAAGTCAGAGCCATTCTCACACATGAGCTGAAGGAGAAAGGGGAAGCTGCTGTGAAAGGGTTGTTGAGCAGAGTTCTGGAGCTGAACATGTCTAATTGTGGAGCTTGTTTTGGAACAAGCCTTCCTGCTCAACCCGACTGATCCCAGTCACCAAGTCAAGCTAGAGACTTAAACCAAGCGCTTGGTGGGAGGCAACCCACTGGTAAGTGTAAATATAACTTGGTTTTCTTTTTGTTTACTTATTTTTCGTTTTAGTTTATTGAGTTTCAGGTCAAAAAGCAAAAAAAAAAAAAAAATTCGAGATACTTCAAAAATTCTGGGTTGCAGAAACGGAACAACCTACCCCCTGAAAAGAACGGTTGTTCCAGGCGATCATCTGACGATAGCACACCCAGAATTTTCATGGAGCGCCTGCTCCACTCAGGTAAGTATCTCGACCCAAAAAAAAATATATATATATTTATTCTTGTTTTCTCCTTTTCTCTGATTTATTTTCACACCAGGGACGTTGTGAAGTAAGTCTGGGGGAGGGTTTTCGTCGTTTACTAACTCGTTTCTTTCTTTTGTTTTTCTTTTGGGTCAATTTGAGTCAGTTTTTATTGAGTCAGTCAAAACTTGGTGGGAATTTGGACCTTATTCTGTGTTGATCACTGACCACCTCGTGCTTTAGTTATCTTATTCAGTGACCTTAGCAGTGGCGAAAGACACACATGTGGACCTGGAACACCCTGACATATCTCACTTGATTCTCCAGAAGTTCTCAGCCGATCAGGTTACACTGGGTAGACATAACTCCACCTTACTTGAACCTAATCTTGACTGAAATTCTTCTTGTTATGGGCATTAGATCAGGGAAACGAGAACACACTCAGGACTTCTTATCATTTTCATCCATCTTGCTGATCCTGAGTGGCTAGCTCATCTTTAGCTAGTTCCACCCTGCACTTTAGCCTTTATTCCACCTTCATGCATTTGTTTTTCAGTGTCATATGTGCAGATATGTGCAAAAAGGTCGGAGAGGAAAGGATCAACGCAGTCTGCTACTCGTTACTGCTACAGAAATTCAGTAAGAAAGGAGAACAAGCAGATTAAGGGAGCAACCACTCTATAACCAATGAACTGCGCAAGAGCAGGGGTGGAGAACCAGAATGGTCGCGAAATCAGAACCACCAGTGGCACTCAGAACGATCATGTATTACCTCCTTCTTCGTCACATCACCATATCAGTATTCAAAAAAAAAAAAAAAAAAAAAAAAGAGATTAATGTGATGGAGAAGGGGAAGAAAGAAAAGAAACATGGAGCCACTAGAAAGGTCGAGCAAGAAGTTGGTACCAAGTATTGAAGAGTGTGTAGAGGAAAGTGGAAAGCAGAACAATCAGTTGCATGTTCCGTCATGAGAACAGTCGCACCAGATAGAGCAAAAACGAGTAGAGGCTGTGAACATCAATGGATCTATCCTCTCTTGCCATTTTGTGTGATATCCTGCATTCTTTTCAATGAAATGGTAGCCCCTAAACACTCTTAACTCCACCATTAAATAGCCTGTTCCACACCTAGACCGTCTACCCTGAATGATGCCTGTGATGAGAAGCTCACGCTACTCTTAAATGAATGTAGGGAGTTCTGTCTCGATAGTGTTGCTTTTTCAGGTTTGAGATGAAGAGTATGGAGCCGATTTTTGAACAGCAGTCAGTGGGGTTCCGGTAAGGGTGTGTTGTCCTAGTTTTACTGCTTGTATGGTTCAGAGATTCGTGGTTAAAGTATGGTTGCTGAGAATAGGAGAGTTCCCACACTTTCAAACCTTTCTCTCTGTTCTTGATACTTGACATTGTTTGAGGACAAACACGGATCTAAGTCTGGGGGAATTGATATATGGTGTTTTATACATCTTGTATATATGCTTTTAAATTGGTTTTCAAGTCTTTATCGAGTCTTCCTAGTCCTTTTGGAGTCATTACAGGTCTGGAGTTGCATTTGATGGGAGATGGATCAGCTGGAACAAAAGAGGCAGAAAACAATGCAATTTGGTGGTTTTCACGTAGAACAGTCTTGATGACTGTTCCGAGTGAGTGTTCCAGCGGCAGAGATTTTTTAGGAAACTACAATCATTACGGGATTTGCCCTAATTATCCATATTTTCTCTCCCAGCCGCCTGTGGCTTTGATATATCATATTTTCTGTTTCTCTTTATCATTCTACGCTGTTTTTGGGAGAAGAAACCAGACCTTAGAGTTGGAGACTTGTGATTTGATACTTTGTAAAGGGAGAAGGCTCCATCTCTCTCACCATAGAGAAGAACCCCTTGAACCCTTATTCTATTTTATCTACACATGTTTTATTCAGTCTCTGTCTCTGTGTTTTCTTGCTCCATGGCTGAGTAGTCAGCTTGCTTAGTCTAGGGTGTTAGGGTGTTAGATCCGTGAGCTTGACATAAATAAGTTATAAATCGATTGTCTTCATTCATTGTTGTTCTTAAGGCTTGCATCAAGTTAACCACTTAGTGCCTGATTCTAGGTTTAATCTATTCATCAAAAGTGTTATAGGTTGCTAGACATAACTTGAATGAGCATTGCATCCCTAATCAGCGAAAGTAGATATTAGGGTGTTTTGTGAACAGATCGGACTTGATCTTAATGTTTGTCATCGCATCTCAGTCCAAACGACAGTTTAGGTACTGAAATCGATTGACAAAAGGTGAAGCACCACGACAGTGGGCTGATCTATCTTAAGTGATCCGAGTTCTAGACTGGTCTTTAATAGAACTTGAATAATTGTTTGGCTCACACATGTTTAACACCCGACCAAACCACCCTAGGCTAGCATTTTAATCATCTGAAATCTTTAATTACTCTTTTTACTTGCTTGTTACGAAATCAACTTTAAAACCCCCATATTGTTTTAGCTTGATATTGATCCCATAAAGATAAAGTGTAATAGTTGGTCTCTGTGGATTCGATCCTAAAGTGCTACATCGACATACCATTCGATTGTGGTAGTGTGCACATTAGGTTATTTGGTGTGCGTATACACGTAATATCACCAATGTTTACAGAAAATAATCCATAACAATGTTAAAGGATTATGATTAAAACTTAAGAAAATTCCTTAGCCATTGTAATTTACGCTAAAAAAATAGTATACTGAAAGTTATCCGAATTTTGGCAAAAAAAAGGAAAGTTGTCCGACTATTTGTTTATTAACCATCAAGAGTAACGTTTCATCTCTTCTTCGTGTGATGATATTCTGTAACACTAAGTGTATTTTTCATGGGGCGGCTGATCTGGAGATCAGCCGATAGGGCATATCAAAAATGTGATTGATATTCTCGACACAAAAATCTCATTTTCTTGTTGTTTATTTGAATATCGAAGAATCAGAAATATTAGATAGCCAACAGCTTTTTGGCTTTCAAGAAGAGGACTGTCGAATCACATATATGTGTGTTCATCACATGATACTTAACTATTTGCAGATAGTAATCAGTATTTAACCATTAGCCTTTAATCATAACTCAGAAAACCATAATGGAAATAAACAATAGTCCCTTGTTCATTTTTGTTCTATTCCTTTAGGACAAAACAACTTCCATTTTTCCAGCTTACAACAGTTGAAGTGAGCCTTCTTTTGTATATATTCCTCAATTTTAATTTTTTGAAGGAGAAGAACTTGTGTAAAACTATGAGCGCACAAAGATTTTTCTGAATCCCAAAGACGGTTTATGCTTATCCGTACATGACTGCACAATTGCATGTATATATATTAATTATGTTCTTTAATTTTTTTTACAATTGGTTCTAATCATTTTTATCAACAATTAATGTCCTAAAGCCGTCTAAGACAAAATATGATTAAATTTTTGAAAACATTCAGAAAATAGTTCAATCACTGTACCGATCATCATAATTAAGGTAATAAAAAATAAAGGTAGTGAATAGTAACTAATTTATTTTAAAATTAAATATTTGTTAACAACAAATATATAAGTAAATAATTGATTTTCAAATAAGAAGAAACAAATTGTTCTTCCCCCATATTTAGAGCACTATCTTAATTCCAAACTTTTTATAACCAGTACAGTCTACCATTCGTTTTAGAGCACCTTTTTCTTGAATAATAAGTGAATTTAATGTAGATGTGTTAAAAAAAAGGTAAGAAAAACTAGAAACTAATAACTGGCGGATTTGTGAATACAAAAGCAATGCCCGTGAAGTTGGTGCATGTGAGTACTAAAAGAGATGTTATAATCAGTGTCCCATTGACAATATAGAGACCCACTCACGAGTCTCTTTCGTTTTATATATTCATATATACATGTAAATATATATATGTTTTATAAATTAACTCATTATTACAAACTAGACAGAAAATTCTCTACTTTTTTTTATCAAAAGAAAATTCTCTACTTTTAATTCTTCCCTTTTTCTTTCTTATGAATTTAGTTTTTAGATTTTTACTATCCACTTTGTTTTGGTAACGTTTTTGACTACCCACTTGGAATCCTTATTCAATATTCATTGCATTTAGTTTAATTTATTAACAATTTCTTTTACTAGATTTCAGATTTTCTAATATATCATTATTTAACTGGATTTTAAATCTGTTTTTCAAGAATTTCTATGTTCTTGGCCATAGTCTCAACTCTCTAGCATGGTGTTCTTGATAATGATTGAAATATATTACAAATCACATTCCTATGTATATTTTAAATAGTTATTTTTCTAAATGGCCTCTCAAATTTGGAGACCACAGTATATGTGAAATCATATGACAACATTATCGTGTTAATACGACAGATCCGACACATGCCTACGTTACATACACACATGCTTCAAGCCTTCAATGCTTGTATCGATCAAATGGTATATATAAAAAGATTAAGCAAGATCCTAAAACTGAATAGACACCACATTTTAAGTATCCATACTTTATGTTGTCCACAGACATGTGCTTGTATATATGTGATTATGTAAAGTCTTGGCCATCCATGTACGCAACCAAATTAGATGAGCTTTTGACCAACCAGTTATCTCTACGTGGCGGTTTTAGTTATACTAGCTTTTGGCATATTTCGACTCACAACTTCCAAAAAATTCACACAAAAAAAACTTCCAAAAAATTCACGAGTAATACTTTACATCACTGTTAATATCATCATTTATTTTACAAAAATCCAATTAAATCGAACTTTATGGTCTTATTATCACATATAGGTAGTAAGCTTAGACTTGTTCGTTTATTTAGTAGTTTTTAAAAATAAGTTTGTCACTCACAATATAGAAAATAAAGGACACTATTGATTAATTTTGGTTTAGTAGCTTAAATATAAAAATTCCGTTTTGAAAACCCGTGAGCCTCTCTAGTCTCCACATTCTTGGATTGCTTCCTTATTTAACTCCCCTCAAAAACGTTCTCTTTCTTTAAGTCTCGTACTCTCACCCACCACCAAACACTCTTGTTTAGACATAGAAACAAACCCACAAAAACATGATGATGAGAAAAGGTCTAAGGCTAAGAAGCATCACGATGGTGATGTTAATGGCGGTTTTGGTCTGGTCTGTAACCCTAGAGACCTGCATTGCTAGAAGAGGAAGACATTGGAGACATAACCACCGAAGCTCCTCTGACTTGTCTGATTCCTTGTCAAGCAAGAAACCGAAAAGCCATGGGAACAGTCATCACAACTCTCACAATAACAACAACAATCATCACCAGAAGTCTAAACCTAAACCGAAGCCAAAGCAGAAAACGCCGCCAAAAGCTGACGACAACAACTCTCCGGTGATCTCACCACCACCAAAAGTACAACCACCGTCTCTTCCGCCGCTAAAGGGATCTCAGGTCTTCAACGTGATGAATTTTGGAGCAAAGGGTGATGGCAAATGTGATGACACTAAGGTAAAAATAAACTAAATTTAATAAAATAGCTCATTAAATTATTATCCGTACAGTTTTCAACCCTAGTGCTAGTATTTGATTTAATTAGAGCATTTTAAATTTCGTTTTCATGAGAATTTTAGAAAGTTTAATTACAGTTGGGATATCATTGAAACAGAACACGAGACAGAGCTAAGAAAAAGGTTTCTCTGTCTGTAAAGTTACTTTAAAACTTCTTAATAATTTTTTGTATCTTAAATGTTAAATTGCCCCAAAAGAAAAAGACAAACGAATATAAAGTGACAACAGAAATAACAGATTACAGATGGGACCACAAATCACAAGCGTTAATCACCATTATTATACTGGTGATTAGGGTAAATTAAAAGCGTTTCATAATGTTTGCAGGCGTTTGAAGCGGCTTGGGCAGCGGCTTGCAAAGTAGAGGCATCCATGATGACTGTACCGCCTGAATACACTTTTCTTGTAGGTCCAATCTCATTCTCTGGTCCTTATTGTCAAGCTAACATTGTGTTCCAGGTGAGAGTTGATCTTTTAAATACAATAATTGTATCACTCTGGTTTAAAATATCTAAAACGTTTTAGTGTGTGGTTGCAGCTTGATGGTACTATTATAGCTCCAACGGATTCAAAATCATGGGGAAAAGGGTTAATGTGGTGGCTTGAATTCACAAAGCTGAAAGGAATTAAAGTACAAGGTAAAGGTGTGATTGATGGAAGAGGCTCTGGTTGGTGGCAACAAGATTACCCTTTCATTGATGGTGAAACTAAGCTCATCGTTCCCTTGAACAATTCTGTTCACCAAAACCCACCAATGCCAGTATGTTCATATACAAAAAAAAATTTAATTTTTTTTTCTTCATAATTTGAAGGCTTATGTCTATATAACATTAAAAAAATTTGAGTGCCAAGGCCAATATTTCATTAGACTGTGTCCAGCTCAGGCCTTGCTTCAGTAGTGTGTCATTTGTAGAATATTCATCCAAGATCAAACCCTTTTTATTTCACATTTGAACAGGAAAGAAGTGAGCTTGATTGGAAAATGCCAAGCATTAAACCAACGGTGAGAAAGAAAGAAACAAAAGAGTTTGGCACTATGAAAACTTTAAGCATTGATTTTTATACTAACTTGTGTTTCTGGTTTATATAGGCACTGCGATTCTATGGGAGTATTGGGGTGGAAGTGTCTGGTATAACTATCCAAAACAGTCCTCAGTGTCACCTCAAATTCGATAACTGCATCGACGTTGAGGTACATGACATGTCCGTTTCTTCACCTGGTGACAGTCCAAACACCGATGGGATTCACCTTCAGAACTCCAGAGATGTCCTCATTCACAGCACAACACTCGCTTGTGGTATGAATCTTGAATTCTTGAATCATAATTTCTTGAGTCTTGAATTCTTGAATAATATGAATGTTAGACTAATGGTGTATATTTGACAAAAAAAAAAAAAAAAAAAAAAAAAAAGACTAATGGTGTATCTACGTGTGTGTGTGTGTGTGCAGGAGATGATTGTATCTCCATCCAAACAGGTTGCTCGAATGTATTCGTACACAACGTGAACTGTGGACCAGGTCACGGTATCAGCATAGGTAGTCTCGGCAAAGACAGCACAAAAGCGTGTGTCTCGAACATAACAGTGAGAGATGTGGCGATGCACAACACGATGACAGGCGTCAGGATCAAGACATGGCAAGGAGGAGTAGGATCAGTGAAAGGGATACTCTTCTCAAACATTCAACTCAATGAGGTCCAGCTTCCTATAGTGATAGACCAATTCTACTGTGACCATAGCAAATGCAAGAACCAGACATCAGCAGTTGCAGTGGAAGGAGTGACTTACGAGAGGATCAAAGGCACTTATACCGTGAAACCGGTTCATTTCGCATGCAGCGATAACTTCCCTTGCGTGGATGTGCAGTTATCTGCAATAGAGCTTAAGCCGGTTCAAGAAAAGTATCATATGTCTGATCCGTTTTGCTGGCAGACATTTGGTGAGCTCAATACTCCTACTCTTCCTCCTATTGATTGTTTACAGATTGGGAAGCCTGCAAGAAACAGAGTTCAGTCTGATCACGATGTATGTTGATGGGTCTTGGAACTAGTGTGAAACATGTAGATGAATGTATATCTTGTCTAAAAGCCTACTACTACTAGTAATCTAGTACCACTGCTTCATACGAATTATAGTTTAGTTTTAAATTGATGTCTTTTTCTATACTTTTATTGCTACTTAAATGTCTCACTTTATTGATCAGAATCAAGTGGTGATAAACCATATTGAGACCAGGCAGAGTTGCAGAAAATATTCTGCAATGGTCCTGAGGTTGGATAGAAAGATAAAGTATATTATCTGTGGTTGTAAAATGGATGTGAAAAGACAAAATCTTTAGCAATATGAATATTTGTATACTGTGCTATTTAATCAGAAGCCTTAGCTGGTCCTGCTAGTTACTGTTTACCAACATTGTGTGTTTAATAGGGAATGCAAGTTAAAGTATTTGAACCACACAAACATAATATAGAAAACAACACATTAGCTAGAGACAACGGTAAAAAGCATGGAGTGATCTCCTCCATCCTTGACTGACACAACAACGATTCAAAACTATATCACTCATTAATACTAATTTGAAATTCAAACCTATAGTACTCAAATAATCTGAAGTTTATATGCATGGACGTTTCACTTTACCAGTTAATAAACTTCCACCATTATCAGATCAATGTTGTAACCCCATTTTGTGAACTATATGTTGCAAGAATTCACGGAAAGAGCTTAAAATAATACTTTAAGAAAGAATAATTTACGCGGCAACCCGACAATGAAGCTGGAGGGTGAATCTTCCAGATATTGGTACTTTTCTTTCCTACAATGATTTACTGTAAAAATAACAATAAAGTAAATTTTTAGCCTATTTTCTCAGTCATTTTTAGAATTCAATTCGTCGAGATTTAGGAGACTTTCTATTTTTACACCTAAAAAGAACACGACAGAGAAAAAAACCTCAAGGAAGAAAAACATCATCAACTAACAAAAACCTGAATCAATTTGATAGAAACTCTCTTCCTATCATCCTTGAGTCACAAGAAACCCTTTAGGCTTGGTTTTTTTTTTTTCATCTCTCTTTTCGCTAGTTTCCACCAATCTTGTTGTTTTCATGAGCACATTGTATCTGAAAATAAATTCTGGTATTTCTGTGGGATTTTAGCCGAATTAGATTGGATCTCAGAGTAAACAGAAGATCCTTTCTTGTTCTCTACGGAACCTCTTTAAGAGCAAATGCTAACATGTAAAAGAAAGAAAGAGAACAAGCAAAGGTGAATAAAACAAATGGACAAGGTCCAGGAACAAGCAGATTTTATCGGAAAGAAGATAGCTCCGTTTGTTACTTCACATCAACCAAACCTCCCAGGATTCACTGATCAGAAAATCCTCGGCGGTTCACAGACGACACAGCCTCCAGCGACCTCACCTCCTTCTCCACCATCCCCAAACAGTGGTGGCGGCGGCTCACAATCATCTCCTCCACCGGTAACGGTTTCTCCACCACCATCAAATCAACCTCCTATTACAACTCCGCCTCCAAAGCCTCCTTCTTCACCTCCACCCTCTATAACTCCACCTCCGTCACCTCCTCAGCCTCAAACTCCGCCTCAATCCACCCCTTCCGGAGATTCTCCTGTGGTGATTCCTTCTCCAAAGCCTCAACTTCCTCTTCCTGCTCTTCCTCCTCCAACCTTAGTTACTCAGCAACCAGAGGCCAAACCTAATGATAACGGCCAAGAACAACCCAACAACCCTACTTCTCCTCCATCTCCGCCTTTAAACCCTTTATCACCGCCGTCAGGTAGCCAAGGCTCTCCTCCATTTTCATCTCCATCTCCTCCGGTTATCTCGCTAAACCCTAATCTCCCAAGAAACCCTTCACAACCTCTGGACTCACCTCCCGCGGAAGGATCAAATCATGTGCCCTCGTCCTCTTCTGTCCCGTCTCCTCCTTCCCTCTCCGGCTCCGATGACAACTCTGGAGGTTCTAATAGACATAATGGTGGTAATGGACAACAAAACAATGAACCTAACTTCACTGAGAAGGCATTGATCGGCATTGGGGTCGCAGGTGTCTTGGTCATTATAATCATTGCTGTCATCTTCTTCTTTAGGAGGAAACAAAAGAAATCTTCTTCCCCTCGGTCTAACCAGCAGTATTTGCCACCGGCTAATGTCTCTGTTCATACAGGTAACAAGACCAAAACATGTGTAAATTTACTTTTGGTGTGGTTTTTGATTCTTGTCTTCTTTTATGTTCTAGATTCTTGTTTTTCTGTTCTGATATTTATCTGCCTCCTAGTATTGTTCTTGATCCTTAGCTCCATGTTCTTGATTCGTGAATTCTTTTTTTTTTATTCTTGAATTCTTATTCTTGTTTTTATTTGATTCTTGAATGTTGATTCATGTTTTTCATTGTGACTTTTGTTCTTGATCCTAACTTTGGTTTTGGCGCAGAGGGACTCATTCACTACAGGCAAAACCCTGGAAACGGGCCCGCCTCGGCGCAGAACTCATTACCGGATACAAACAACAGTTTAGGGAATCCAAAACCAGGTCGAGGAACCCCTGACTCTGCAGTAATAGGGACTTCAAAGATCCCTTTCACCTTTGAGGAGCTAAGCGAGATAACAGAAGGATTTTCCAAGAGATTTGTCATAGGAGAAGGTGGGTTCGGGTGCGTCTTCAAGGGTATTCTTAGCGAGGGAAAGCCAATCGCTATTAAACAGCTAAAGTCGATCAGCGCAGAAGGATATAGAGAGTTCAAAGCTGAAGTGGAGATCATAAGCAGAGTGCATCATAGGCACTTGGTGTCTCTTGTGGGTTATTGCATCTGTGAGCAACATAGGTTCCTTATATATGAGTTTGTCCCCAACAATACCCTGGACTACCATTTACATGGTACTTTGCAAAATCTCTTTGTTTAATTAGCTCTATATTTTATTGAATTAAGATCAGATTTGTGTTGGTATTTAGTTTTGTATTGCCTAAGTACAACCTTCTTTATATTGTTGTCAGGCAAAGACTTACCGGTTTTGGAATGGACTAGAAGAGTCAAAATTGCAATAGGCGCAGCCAAAGGACTTGCTTATCTACATGAAGATTGTAAGTACTCTCCATTACATTTTCCAATTTATTTTCTTCGTAGTGTGAATTCTTTTTTTTTTGGTAAAAATTTAAAAGATTAATTTGATTTAAATGTTTACCCTGATTTAACTTTGTATCAATTTAATAGGTCACCCGAAGATTATCCATAGGGACATTAAATCGTCAAACATTCTGCTGGATGATGAATTCGAAGCTCAGGCAAAGTCAATATCTCATTTAATTTTATTTTGTTGTTTTTGATAATGATGCAGTATTCGTATTACATGATTATGATTTTCGACCAAGCATTTGATTAGTTACGTACAGGTTGCAGATTTTGGACTCGCCAGACTGAACGATACTGCACAGTCCCACATATCGACACGTGTCATGGGGACATTTGGGTACAGTTTCAATTCACAACAAAAATATTATAATCATCGTGTACAAGATAAGTTTTAATGAAAGACGACGTTACGTTGCATGGATGCATGCAGGTATTTAGCGCCAGAATATGCATCAAGCGGGAAATTAACGGACAGATCAGACGTGTTTTCATTTGGAGTTGTGCTACTCGAACTCATCACCGGCCGCAAACCTGTTGACACCTCTCAACCTTTGGGTGAAGAAAGTCTCGTTGAATGGGTACTTTTCATGTCTTGATTTGATAAATTTGGATTTTAAAAATGGAAATAACGAAATATGAGGGGTTCGTTTGGCTTGGTCAGGCACGTCCGCGGCTAATCGAGGCCATTGAAAAAGGTGACATCAGCGAAGTAGTGGATCCACGGCTGGAAAAGCATTACATCGAAGAAGAAGTTTATAGGATGATCGAGACGGCAGCCTCTTGTGTTAGGCACTCAGCTTTAAAACGACCTCGTATGGTTCAGGTCAGAACTGATTATCATGTAGTCCTAATAAATATGTTATACTAGTTTTAAAAGAAAAGTGATGCAGAGAGTGACGCTCTCACTTTTACAAAAAAAAACAGGTTGTAAGAGCTCTGGACACAAGAGACAACTTGTCGGATCTGTCAAACGGAGTCAAAGTGGGTCAAAGTACGGTCTACAACTCTGGTCAATACAGTAATGAGATTCGTATGTTCAGAAGAGCGTCTGAAGATTCATCTGATCTCGGTACTAGTAACGGCTACTACACAAGCCAAGACTTCACGAGCCGTGAACTTGAGAGCCGAGGCTTCAACACAAGTCACCAAACAAACAACTAAATCAATTTAGCTGGAATGTTGTAACCTAAGCTGTGTTGTTTGGTTCTTTTGGGACGGACTCATTAGAAATTTTGTGGATGTCTTAATTTAAAGAACTCAAAATCCAACACTAAGATCGAGTTTATAGTTTCAAACATGTAAGTTAACACCAAAAAAAGCTTGTGAGAATCAGATCTCAGCTGTAACTTGTGGCTCAAGCAAACAAAACATTTGACCTTTTTTGTTTGGTTGCTTATGTACATTGTCTTAAGGACTCTACATTTGGGTTTTCTGAAGTTCTCATCATCATCTTGAGCAGCAAATCTCTCAGATTTTCAGGTGTAGTTCCGTCTTTGCTCGCCTATAAAAAAAATACAAACTTTGATCAGATGCAAACAATATCTTGCGACTTAAGTTAGGGGAAATGAGATGTAATTAAGTTACCTTGACATTGAGAACGGTCATGACTCTGAGATCGAGTCTAGTGAAATTGACGTCTATAATCTCAAGTCCACAAGAGTCTACTGCTTCTATCAACCTTTTGAATCCATCCTGTTTATTATGCTCCTGCGCAACCCGGATCAAGAAACCTCGCTCACCAGTCTCGTACACTTCAAGACTCACCTGAAAGAGAGACAAGAAATCAAAGGCGTTACATGGGATAAATAATCATGATCTTAAGCCTCAATACTCTTTATACCTCGTTGTTAACTATCTTGTTGAGTCTAGATGCAACTTTTTCAGTATGTGGATTAGCTATTGCAGATTCTTCCTCTGCAGCGATTCTTCTGCTTTCTATCTCGTTGAATCCTCTCAGCTCATCTTCAAGTTTCTGCTTCTCTACTAGAAGCTGATTGATGTAATCAACCGCATCACTAAGAGTTCCATTTTTGTTCATCTGAATAACATAAAGAAATGGATAACCAATCAAAAAGGGAGAGTGATCACAAGAAAGAGTTATATATCAAAAAACCTGAAATGAATTTTCAGGAAGAACCTTTGTAACGTTAGGGACAACGGCTCTTAAAGCATAGATTCTCTGATTAATCCTCTCTCTTCGTTTTCTCTCTGAATGAAGATTCTTAGATTTGAAGTTTTCCTTTGCCACCTTCTTATCGTCCATGGTGTTTTGCATCACGACATCCTCTTCCTTGTGCATTAACATAGATTCCTCTTCTTTAGAAATGATCCTGAATGGGAGTGTTTGCTCAGGGTATGGTTCAAAGAAGGTGTTGCAATGTGATATGATCAAATCAACCAGGCTTTCATCCACCGGTTTCTGCAACAGAACCAAAAGAAGAGAGGACACATTGTATGAATGAAGTTACCACCAAACAATGTGACTGAACCTTTATGCTAAAATGCTAACATATTCTTTTCTTTTTTTTACCATTATGAAGGAGAAAAGCTCAACTAGACCATCACGCACAGGGACAAGAACCCTTGTGCTAAATATATCCTGCCAAAAAAAAAGAAAGACACTGAGATCAGATTGTTCTTATGATCAAATCCAATAGTTTTAATAAAAGATATAAACAAGTAAAAAAAAGAGTCTTTTAACCTGTTTAGATCCAGGACCTGAATTAACCAACCATTTGGGAGATTTTGACATGACTACTTCTCCATGAATCCTGTAAAATTTGAAGGAGCTTCATGCCATTTTAAAGCTTATAAAAAATGTCTCGAGGTTTGTAAGGATGAAACATAACAAATACCCGGGATAGAGAGGCATGAAGAGAGGAAAACGAGAGAGAGCTTCACAAGCTAAGGTTCTGATGTGATGCTTGTTGTCTTCATCTCTGCAAATAGAGCTCATCTTTTGCGTCTCTTCTTCTTCCACATGTTCATGCTTAATGTTCTTATCAATATAACTACCACTGCAGCAGCATCCCACCCATTCAATAAACCTGCTGATTATAAACGGAATAATCAGAAACCACAGTAGGCCTAACCAGGAGAAGACAATTTAGACAAAGAAGACATGTAGTATAGAAATTTTAAGACAAAACACGAGCAATAAAAACTTAATAGTACTGTCAAACTTTAAAACACACAAATCACCATAGAATCTCAAAGGCAAGATGAGGCAAAAGACTAATAAAACAGAAATTAAAACACCAAGACCCATTAGTATGCATCAAAATTGAAGTTTGTTACTGAAACAAAACAAAACATGTACAGATTCAACATGAACAACAACAACGAACACCCAGAGTGCAAGAGTGAGGTACCGAGAAGGATCATCGCCGAGTTTCCAGATAACGCAAAAGTCCCACTCTCTAGAATCAACAAAAGGTCGAAGAAACTCCTTCACTCTTTCACCACCTCTCATCATCATCTCTCTAACTCAAAGAAAAACAAAGGAAAGCCAAACAAAAAGCCTGCAACTTTTGTGATCTCTTTTGTTCTTACTTACTTATAAACTGGGACAAGGAGAGAGAGAGAGGGAGGTGTTTGGCATATACACATAAGGTACTCTGTCAAAACAAATCAGAACACGAATATACGATCGTACAGGACAAAAGTATTAACCAACTTCGCTTTTTGAATTAAAACCCCAGAGAGAGAGACAAAAGAAGATGAGTTGAATCGTCGTCTGTACCAATCCATGACGTATACAACTGACATCCGTAGACAGAGAGAGAAAGAGGGTCTCTACTCTGACTGTACGGAGATACTTACCATGTGCTAAAAAAAACGGCCATAAAGGTTTTCTTCTCTGAAAGCAAACAAAAAGAAGAAAAAAGGACTACTGTATGGTTTTTTTTTGATAGCTACACTTAACAATAGAGAAAGGTTCAACTTTTTTTTTTTTTTTGTTTCTTTCACTTTGATAAACTCATCCTCTATACCCATTTACTTGCAAGCTTGATAGCTTTAATACTTTCAAAAAATGATCGGATCTTAAAAATTACAAGATGACTTTAATTGAAAGAGCAAAGATACAACCATTTATACAATAAAAAATTATTAACATTTTCTTAGCTTATTACAAGATGACTTTGTGTTCATATAACCTCAATAAAGACAGACTTTTTTGATTAAAAAAAATATACAGTTCCGGTTAAGTTTATGGTTATTTATTTGATATCTTTTTAGCTCTCACAGTGGATCAAGCTTGATCCTTTTTTTCACTGATATTGCCTGCCACTGAAGGGTTGTTGCTTACCTCAGCGCAGATCGAAAATCTCGAACCTAAGGTTGGAGTTCTTGTAGACGTTTGAGCATTGCTCATAAACCGGGTTTCCATCTTCCGGTTCTTTGTGTGGGTGGAATCCTGTCTCCGAGCAGCCTCTCAGTATCTCCATTCCTCCAGGGTCCGTTAGCTTAAATATCCCATAACTCCTGCAACAGAATCAGTATGAGAGTTCATAATTGACTCCACGGTAATGAAGTTAAGATGGATTTGGAAACACATACCTAGAGCTATCTGTTGGAGCCACGACAATTGCAAAAGCCTCTGGCACCATTACCTGAAAAGGACGTGATAGAAACTGAGAACTGAATTGTCTCAAACCCATAAAAGAAACAACACATAACAACCTGATACGAGTAATGGGTATGCAGATCGACTGATGACATGAAACAGCCCTGAGAAGGATGAGTCTGTAAAGCACGCATACACTCATTATAGCAAAGCCAAGACAAATCAAAACATTGAGGAGGGAGCAGAGATAAGTACATGAATCCACCCAACAGGATAAAGCTCTCTTTCGTTTTGTATAGAAAACACATCCACTTCATTCATGGCTTGACACTGCCCATTTTTATTAGTACTATAAGTTAAGCAACCATCGTCACGTCTAACACCACCACGAAATGATCGAGAAAGATACTCACAGAGTTCGCAGTTGATTCTTGCTTAGGTATTATCAGAGTGGTCACATAAAAAACTCCTCTTTCCTTAAATCATTTAATCATGCAATTAAAATAAGACTTTAATAAACTTATCAAAAACATCATATCATCAAGATTGAGAGACTAATCTTACGAGGAAGGCAGCGAGAGTTCCACAAGTCTCGAGGTCCTTCTCAGTGTTCTCTCTCGCTAGCTCAGTGAAATCCTCCATCAACCTCTCTGACTAAACCCACAACAATCCCATTATATCACATAAAAATCGTTCCTTTTCGTCAAAAAAAAAAAAGAAGAAGAAGAGAAAGTCTTACTATATGAACATCTCTTAGTATCTTGGATGGTTCAGACGATTCTCCGTGAACCTCATCCGGACCAGAGAACAGAACCCGAGAAACGTGAGTTGATTTACTACATGTCCCGCTCTCTACGAAAGAGAGCGAGGGAGATGGAAACGACAGCGTTACCATCGAAGCATCTGTGCTCTACTGGATGATGAGCTTGCTTTTAGTGAGTGGAAGATGATCAAACAAACCGTCGCATACCGGTTTTAATGAACCGGTTCGGATTAAAAAAAACCGGGGTCTAATTTTTTTAAAAGGACGTGACACGTGTTCAGGTCATGAAACTACGGTTAGGTATTAATATTTTATGAATTTTTAGACAAAACACGCCGCGTCTTTGTGTGTTTATCATCAACACAACAGATCTGATCGCCTTTTAAGTCGTCTCTTCTCCCCCAAACCAAAACGTAAGCTGAGTTTCCAAAAACCCCTATCTTTTTTCTCTATTCGATCTTCTTATCGTGAGTGTTATCTGCTCGAACCGTGAGTCAAAAGATTACATTTTTTCATTTTTGTGTGATTAGCTTTGACTTTGTATTTATGGATGTGTTGTGATTGAAAAAAATGATCTGGGAGATTAAAGTCTTCATCTTTATCACTGTAATTAAGCTGTTTCGATTATAAGGTTCGAGATTGTTGTTTGTTTGTTTGTTTTTGAATTTTGAATTGTTATTGGTTCTGATCTGAGCAAAAGTATGTTTTTTTTTTTTTTAAGAATGGCTGAGGCAACACCAGCTTTGAGGAAGCCTGTGTTCACCAAGGTTAATGAGCTGAGACCTGGAACCAATGGTCACTCATTGAATGTGAAAGTTGTCAGCTCGAAGATGGTGATGCAGAGAGGTGGAGGAGGAGGAGGTCGTCCCAATGGTCCTCAGGCTCGTCAGATGAGGATTGCAGAGTGTCTTGTTGGTGATGAGACTGGAATCATTATCTTTACTGCACGAAATGATCAAGGTCAGTACACAAATACATATGCGTGTTGCCTTTTTTGGAGGCATTTATCAAATTATAGGAAAGTGGATTGCTATTATTCTTGTTGCAAGTTTAGAGTTAGAGAGTGATAACGTTTGGATTGTAGGTTTTGATGTTGTGATTCGTTTTTGATTAGTGGATTTGATGAAAGAAGGCAAGATTGTGACCCTGCGCAACGCCAAGATCGACATGTACAAGGGATCTATGAGGCTTGCGGTTGATAGATGGGGACGCGTTGAAGTCGCTGAGGAGCCCACAGACATCACTGTCAAGGAAGATAACAATCTTTCCCTCATCGAGTATGAGCTTGTGAACGTTGAAGCTTGATTTGGCCCTCGGCCGCCGAAAGAAAACAGAGTTACTCAAAAAGTCCCATTCTCTAGTTGTAGAAGCAATAGCATCTCTATCTATCTGCTTTGAGTTTTTGCTTATCAGAATTTGCAGGTGGGTTTATGTATTATCTGGCTTGCTGGATCATTCTCTTGTTCTAGTTTTGGTTTCTTTGTGTTGTCTTTAGACGCTATAGAAAAATAAACTTATAAAGACATATGTAACGACGAGAACAATAAGTTTATCTTATTCCTACCAATGAAGGTCCACATCGAGACAACAGTTCAAATAGTTTGTATGATGACATCCTATAGCATGCGTCAAATATGTTGTGTAATGATATCATATAGTATTCGTCAAAAATGTTGGTGAATATATTGACAATTGGGTTTTGACTTTTTGACTAATGACTTAAAAGATTGGTTCGTACATGTGTTTTTTGCGTTCATGAAATACATCATTTTCTTAAGTATGAATAGCAGATTTACGGTCAATAAAAAAAAGAGGCTGGATTCGAGAACAAGTCCCTTTATCCAAGTGTCACCGAGAAGAATACAAAAGCAAGAATCAGAATTGACGAGACTGTGCGCAACGGTGCTAATTCAACATCGCCAAATGTTGTTGGGCTCGGATGAAAACAAAGCTGAGAAAAAGTAAACCTTGACATGGTGTATTCTTGACCCCCAATTAGAGTATAGGAGATGTTAGAATAAAGGTTATATATGGTTTTAATGTCATTATCTCTCATTCTTTCATATATTAATCAGTTTAATCTCACAATTTTTATTTAGTAAATCAAACATAAGATGTAAGCATATTTTCATACACATATATATCAGGTATTATTATTATGATGATCTTCAAAAACATGTTCAGGGACACTTGGGCCCGCCTTTGGAGTTTTTCATATCTCGGTAGCAAGGGCATTCGTCTCTGTGTCCAAAAGTGCCAGAGGGCACACAACCATTACACTTCTGGCAACATATATTGCAATCTTTGATGCACAAATCATGTTGTGATGCCTTTGAGCATCTCACGTTGCACTTTCCACCACACGCTGCGAATTCATGCATCATCACACGTAAAATCTTATTATTAGAACTTTAGACAAAGTAGATCACCAAATGATAAGTTACCTAAACCAACTAACTAAATCAAGTATACTTACACGAATCCGCGGTTGAAAGCACGAAGAATGAAGATGTGAGGAGAATAAAGATTATAGAGAATTGTACAATCACGAGCTTCATCTTCGTTTTCTGATTAAGATGATAAAAAGAAATTTATGTTTGAAAATTATTAGTGGTGATGACTTGGAGAAGATAAAAACCTATGGCTACAAGGAGAGGATACTTATAGTGAGAAAAACTGTAGTAAAATATTTGTTATCTGTTTGTTTTAGTTTAAATAAATAAATAAATCAACAATTGCAGATATCCTACTTGTAATGCCTTTATTATTTTCAGTTATATTTCACATACAGAATCTAGCCATGCACATATATATATATATATAGTGAGAAAAACTTTATTATTTACTTTCTAGTAAATTTGTTAACTAAAACAAGAGAGTGAACCATGGTTAACATCATTTATTTATACACTTGATATTAAAAACAAAATCAGCTATAATTCCAATCAGATTTTGTCACATAATTTTAGATTTTTCAAGTTTCAGCTTGAATATATGAATTAAAATAATTTTATATGAATATTACCTATCTGATTCATTTAATCTATATCTCTCAATCTTCATCTTTTTCTTTCTTTTGTGTTAAATTTAGCTTAATTTTCCTCTTAATAACTGTTTTTATTTATATTTTTCCATAATTTTTTTAAGCTAGAAATATTTAAATATTTATAACGTTACTCTCTTAGCTTTTAGATATAGTAAAGATAGGTCACCTAAAATAATATTTTGTATCTAATCATACTTTGCGTCTTGGATGATATTATGTCGGTAGATAGTAGAAATTCTTTGATAGATGTATATTTCAGTGGTTTTGCTATCTTAGTCTATCTTAGAAACCAATTTCACACTTCTGTAAGTCTCTATAAAATCCTTTAGATAGATGTATTTGTATGACCTAAAGTGATGCACATAGCTAGGATTTACGCTTGTGTTATATTTTGATTATACACACATTCATGCAGAAAAGAAAAATCGTTATGTAACTTGTGATTTTTCTTGGCACCAGCAGTTACCAGTGCCCCAACTTGTAGAACAAGCGACATCGTACATGATCCAGTTGAAAGAGAAAGTAAAGTATTTACAGTAGAAGAAAAAAACATTGTTAGGAGAAGAAGTCGGGTGTCGCTCAGAAGGATCGTCGTCGTCTCTTTTGCCAAAACTCAGTATCCATTCACAGGGTTCGATCATAGAGATGAACCTGATTATCAGTGTTAACATGAAAAGATTAACGTTACACGAGCTTATGGGAGTTTTTGAAGAAGAAGGAGCTCAAGTTATGAGTGCTAATCTCCAGAACTTGAATGATAGGACCGCTTATACAATCATCGCCCAGGTATACGTATGAACACATCCACACACATATGCACGCACATGCATGTGTCACGACATAATTCACTATATACGATTTTTATTGTCTAAATGAATATTTGCAGGCAATCATATCACGCATCGGCATTGATCCATCAAGAATAGAAAAGAGAGTAAGGGATATCATCTTTTAATATGTTTTCCCAAGTCATTGATAAAAGGAAACACAAGATTTCAAAGTTCAAATTCAAAAATTTACTATTCATAATTATAAGTTTGTTTTAAACCGAACTTGTCGGGAAAGATATTGTCGACGATCCTGCATACCTTAATATCCCGATGGTTTATATGAAACTGAAATATGATGCAGCCTATAAGTAGAATAACTATGCATTGTTTTTCTCCTTTTTTGGCTGACATCGAATAACTGTTCGTTACTTATATCTATACATATGTACTTAGAGCAGTTAACTGTCTAAAATTAGGTTCTCACAAAATAATTTTTTTTTTGACAAAAAGCTTTCAAATTTAAATAACATAAACGTTTACAAGATAGGATGGTAAAACCCTATAACGGTGAACATATTAGAGTAATGAACATATTAAAGTAATGGTTTAGTATGATTCAATGTATTGTATTGGTTATCTCATTCCGGGTAATCAAAGCCTATATAAAGGCTAGTACATTGTAACTGTCACTTTAACAGAAATAAGAGATTACATTTTGATCATAACAAACTCTTTCATCTCTCTCGCTTGTTATTCAAGTAATAGAACACTTCATGATAGATAACATCTCATACCTATGAAACTACTTAAGTAGAAATTAGGAAAACCAACAATGAGATGAACGATAGTAGCTAGCATTTAGAACCGCGACCACGATGGCCATGCTTTCCTCTCTCTTGCACCGTCTTCCATTCTATATCTTGGTACTTGATAGGAATTTTTGTCTTCCTCCCACCTCTTTTCAAGCCGAAAGAACTCATTGGTTCGATCTCGACTTCATCCACATCACCTAGCACAGAGAAACAAGGACTCTTGTATACATTAGTGTTAGACATTGTGGTTAAGGGATCAACAAAAGGTGTTTGGACCTCCTTGTTGATATTGTTTGATGGAGAAGTTTCCAGAAAAGGTGTTGTAGTGGGAGCAGACTGAAAATCTGCTAATAGGGATGTAGAAGTGAATAAGCTTGGCTGTGGGGTTATCCTGTTGAATCTGCAAGGAAGAGGATATAGCATTAAACCTTGCAGCAGGTGTAACTTGGCCTTCCGTAGAAGCATCTGAGGCAACCACTAGTGGTTCGTGATCAGAAATCAAACCCGTAGCCGAGATTGGAGCAGTTTTATCAGTTGTGAATTTTTTCTGTTGAGAAGTAACAAGAAGACCATCCTACTCACTAACTGGTTCTGAATCGTAGGAGCCTCATAGGTCAAGTTAGCACTAGGAAATCTTTCTTGGTCACTGAGTTCTTTTTGTTGGAATGTTGAAGTAGATGAGGCAGCATTCTCATTATGCTGGATAATGATGTCAATATCCACAATAGGTACATCATCACTAAAAGCCACTGAATTTGACACCAAGATTGAATTCTCTGGGGTCTTAAGAGGCTGAAGGCACCTTTTCTCTTTATGGCCTAAACATCCACACCTCTAGCATGTAGAAGGGATCCAAGTATAGTCAACTTTAACCAAAAAGATATTGCCCTGCTCTATAAGCTTGGGAAAGTCCCTATTGAATTCCATTTCAACCAATACCTTGGCGTCACCCCACAAAAGAAAATTATTACTTTAACAAACATGGAGTAGACCTAGTATTCCGATACTGCTATCTGTTACCAATAATTTCTGGCGCAATAATCATGATAAAGATATACATAGTTACGGAATTAACCATGGATGGTTGTGGATTTAGCGTTTTTTCAAATAGTAGTCACTCAATAATCAATCTGAGCTGCTTTAATTTAATATATGGTCAACAGCTAGTTTTTCTGTGGTGGATTATAAAAATTATGGACAGATAAAAAACATGTGCAAAATCACTAAGCCTAAAATTAGCACTTAGCGAATAACGTGGTCAGAAGACTTGACGAAATATATATACAAATGAGGAAAGGCGACTTGCAAATGAGATTCTTCATTTCTTTGCGGCTAACATGTTTTGCATGTTTTCAGATGCTTTATTATTTTTAATTTAGTTTTGGAAACACTCTAGTTTTATTTCTGCTTATTGTGTCGTACGTGCATGGCTTTATATAAATAAGAGATCGGACCGATCGGATTATAGAGTATCATATCAGTTGCGATTCACTGCAAAAAAATGTCAACCACTAAGTTGTAGTCATCATTTTTAAGTTCTCTTTCGAGTGAACCAGGAACCATAGTTATGTGACGACTGGATCATGAATCCCACTCTCATAAAACAAAATAATAATAAATAAATAATTTTTTTTTGAAACATAAGAAGTATATATATAAATAACATACAGTTTATAGTAGTTTACTTCGTCCAGTTACGTCATGCGAATTTTCTGAAGGAGAATTTTGGTTTAAGAATCATCACCTATTTCTTTATTTATTCGAGTTTTGGTCAAGTTTTGATTTATTTATTTGTTTTTATAAAATAGCTATCAGATAAAATTTATATCTACTTTTATTTGATTTAGGTTGAAATAGTTTTAATTTTAAGTTATTCGATTTTAAACAAAATAATAATTATCTTGGAATTTATACTAAATTTTGTGATTATGCTTACAAATAGGATTCACTGGAATACATAATATTATAATGTCAACGCTTTATAACAGAGTATTTATTTTTACCTAGGTATTTATATGAAAATACTTTTGATAGCAAAAAAGTTATTCAGAAAATGATGTTCATCTAGTAAATAAGAACAAGTTCACTTTTCAATGTTACTGAATAAATAAAATTTAATAAAAAAAGTTATATAGTTTAGAGGACAAAAGTTTATCTTATGTGAATCAATAAAATCAAAATCAAATTTAAATATTACCAAAAATAAAGTAATAAACTATCACAAATAAATTTTTTATATATCAAAATAGCAGCATCAAAATTTCTTATATATCTATATAGTATGTGTAGTTTATATATAGTTTTCTTTTGATTTGTTCCATTCAGTTATCACCATATACAGATTCTGCAGTTTTTATAAAATGATTATCTATATTATATATATGATATAATCAAAATCCAACCGTATATATTCTTTATTTTAGTTTGGATTGGAACAATTTGGATTGGTTTTGCCAAATTTAACCTTCTTACTTTTATTATCCCTCTACTAGAAACTGAAATCATAACATATTTCAAACCCATATATACGATGTGGCCGATCCTATCACGCACCCGCAATTTGGTCGTCGGATCTTCAAGTTAGTGAACTTTTAGATCGGTCCATGTAGAATATTTCGCCGTCAAAGTGCCTATGGTACCAGTTCATATTTGGTTACCCGAAGCTCATGTAGAGGCACCTACGGCAGGATCCGTCATCTTGGCAGGAATTCCTTTAAAATTTGGAACCCACGGGTTTTTAAGATTTTCAATACCCATGTTTCCCGAAACGCAACTTTGTTCTATTCAGTTCTTGATGTTTCAATAACTAAACAGTGTCTCGGTGAATGATGTCGGTATACAGCCAAGCACTGCTCTAGTCCTTAATTTATGTAGGGAATGGTTTGTGTCCTTTTTTTTGGAGTAATGTGGGTGGTGCCCTTTCCTTGTACATGTTGAATAGTCTTAGCTTTTCTAACCAGTGATCAGATAATGAATATGTGCACCTTATTAATTGAACATGGAATTGATTTGCTGTGGTGTCTCTTTATCTATTTATTGGAAATACAAAACAATTTTTCCATTATATGTCGATTGAATAAACATACTACTTTGTAAGGAATATTTCTTTCTTTTGTCTATGATCATCTGACTAATATGCCATTGAAATGGTCTTTGATAAGAAGTTTGTACAAACCTACGTACTATATATACTTTCTAGCAGCTCATCACTGGACCAAAGCTTATATAGTTTAAGTACTCGGATAAAAAATATATACCATGTAGCCAAGGTCCTAGAAATGTCCATATATTTTACCTTGCGGATGAATAATCTATTTTCGTAAACTTTAGTATGTCGAACTTCGAAGAGTGAAAATTACAAGTAAAAGTGAAATTTACTTAGTAGACAATAATAATTAAGCACGTTATTAAGTAGTGTGTAAGCTCATGGACGCAATCACAAGTACCATGAATTTCTTTGGAAATACGTCAGTTTCCTTTAAACTTCCCAGCTCTTTCTATCAAAATTGAGATTTGCGACTCTCATCTGTCGCTCTCTCATTATGTCTTTATATATATAGAGTGATGAGATTGGGTTGAAAAGAGAGAAACAAAGTAACAGAAAAGCTTTAAAAAGGCAAAAAAAAATGAGGAGGCAGAGGGGAAGAGAATTAGGAGAAGGAAGCTCAATGTCGTGGAAGGAACAGCGAAACCTCAGAGAGAAAGAGCGACGAATGCGCATGAAACATCTCTTCTTTACACTCTCTTCTCATGTTTCTCCCACTCATAGGGTCTGTTTTTTCTTATAAGCAAACTTAAAACAAGTGATCACTTATTGGCCTTTTACGTTCTAGTTATGTATATATATATTGATCATAAGTAAACACATTCATGCAACAAAACATGAAAGTTTCTAACTTAGGATTTTGTTGCTCTAACAGTTGCCGGTGCCTCAGCTTATAGACCATTCGGCATCATACATGATCCAATTAAAAGAGAAGGTAAATAAATTGAGGGAGAAGAAAAAGACTTTGTTAGGAGAAGTTGGGAATCACTCTGAAGGGTCGTCGTTTAATCTGCCGAAACTCAGTATTTGTTCGCGGGGCTCGATCATAAAAATGAATCTGATTATGGACCTGAACATGAAAAGAGTGATGCTACATGAGCTTGTTAGTGTTTTTGAAGAAGAAGGAGCTTAAGTTATGAGTGCTAATCTTCAAAACTTGAATGATAGGATCACTTACACAGTCACAGCTCAGGTACGCATCCACACATATATGTACATACACAAGCACATGCATGTGTCAGTGACTCAGTGTCACGTTCTTTTAATAATAGTTTTGATTAGCATGTACGTAATCGCCTAAAATGAATATTTGCAGGCCATCATATGTCGGATCGGCATCGATCCATCAAGGATAGAAGAGAGATTAAGGGATATCATCTTTTGATAAAAAAATTTAAAGCATTATTCTAAATCTCGAGTTATTAGCCTATGCGCAATGTTGTTTATTTTTTAACTGAAAAAAAAAACAATGTATAAGTTTTTAGGGTGTGTTTTTACGGGTTTACCAATGTATAAGTTTTTTAAACCAGATATGAGTATTCTTTTTATATGTTGTTTTCAGTTCGGTTATGTTAGCATGCGTAAAACCTTTTAACGGAAATTAGTCGATGATAAGTAAATGCATATTTTTATTTGAGTAATTTGTATATATCGATAAAAATTATTAAAACACACACAATTCTCCAAAAAACCAAGAAGCTATTAGACAACGACTGCTGCCTCTCTAGTAAACTCTGATGTTTAAGCATACATCATACATCTTTAAAATGCATGAAAATATTACAAAGAAATTGTTATCCAATCTTCCTCTATGGTGTACTTATATTTTTATTTCATAAATATACAAACTACATGTTTGTTCAGTTTTATAACTCTTTTCAGTCGAACAAAAATAAAGTTTACTTAAAAATCACAAAACAAGTACTTTGAATTTTGAATTTATATTAGAAGAACTAGAAAAATGTAAAGGAGAAGACAAAAAAAAAACGAATAATGTAAAGGAAAAAACATAAATAAAACATATATGGTTGGGTTGGCTCTGACCTTTACACACACGAAAAACCAGTAGAGTTGAAATAGGAATAGTTTAATTTGTAATAAGAACATCATGGACTTCACTCACTCAGCGAGAAGCAAAAGAAAACACACATTTCGCCATGTGTGATCTCACCACCGTCAACAGAAAAAAAAACCTTAAATGTTGCTTTCGGTTTTATTCGGTTTGACTTCTGTGATTTCGACTATCGAGTAAGACAAAAGGACGTAAATGTTAAACAAACACACTAGCGGGGTAAATGTGAAAAACCAAACAAACGTTAGGGGTTAATCCTTCAACTTTCACAAAATTGCAAAAAAAGGCAATTCTGAAACCCTTAAAAGACCCTCTCAGAACAGTGACGCAAATCCACAAAAATCGCGAGAATGGATCTGATTCAATCCTACGACGGAGGAGACGCCTCTTCCTCGCCGGAACCCTCACCGCCTCGCATGCTGAAGGCGAAGTCATCGGCCCCGGAGGTAGACGACACGGCGCTCGCTCTCACGGTATCCAACGCGAGCCAATCGAAATCGAACCCGATCAACCCGACGCAGCACGCCGTCGCGTTCAACCCCACCTACGATCAGCTCTGGGCTCCGATCTACGGCCCGGCCCATCCCTACGCGAAGGACGGGATCGCTCAGGGGATGCGGAACCACAAGCTAGGGTTCGTGGAGGACGCCTCGATCGGGTCCTTCGTCTTCGACGAGCAGTACAGCACTTTCCAGAAGTACGGCTACGCGGCGGATCCCTCCGGGATGAACTACGTCGGCGACGCGGAGGCGCTGAAGCAGAACGACGGCGTTTCGGTTTATAATATCAAGCAGAGCGACCAGAAGAGGAGGAAGCTTGAGGAGAGCAAAGGCGAGGAGGAGGTTGAGATCGCGGCGGAGGCTGAGAATCCGGCGACGGAGGCGTGGCTGTTGAAGAACAGGAAGAGTCCTTGGTCGAGGAAGAAGGAGGTTGTTCAGGGAGAGTTGACTGAGGAGCAGAAGAAGTATGCGGAGGATCACGCCAAGAAGAAGGAAGAGAAGAGCCAACAGGGAGAAGCTAAAGGAGAGGCTTTTACGGATAAGAGCACTTTCCATGGCAAGGAGGATAAAGACTATCAAGGGAGGTCGTGGATCGAAGCTCCTAAAGACGCAAAGGCTAACAACGACCATTGCTATATCCCAAAGCGTTTGGTTCATACGTGGAGTGGTCACACGAAAGGTGTTTCCGCTATTCGGTTCTTCCCAAAGCATGGACATTTGCTTCTCTCCGCAGGTATGGATTGCAAGGTCAAGATTTGGGATGTGTATAACTCTGGCAAGTGTATGAGGACTTACATGGGTCACGGTAAAGCTGTGAGGGATATTTGTTTCTCTAATGATGGGACTAAGTTCTTGACTGCTGGGTATGATAAGAACATTAAGTATTGGGATACAGAGACTGGTCAAGTTATATCGACTTTCTCCACTGGGAAGATTCCATATGTGGTGAAGCTGAATCCTGATGATGACAAGCAGAATATTTTGTTGGCGGGGATGAGTGATAAGAAGATAGTGCAGTGGGATATTAACTCCGGGGAGATTACGCAAGAGTATGATCAGCACTTGGGTGCGGTTAACACAATCACGTTTGTGGATAATAACAGAAGGTTTGTCACTTCAAGTGATGATAAGTCTCTTCGTGTGTGGGAGTTTGGGATACCGGTGGTTATCAAGTATATCAGCGAGCCTCATATGCACTCCATGCCTGCCATTTCTGTTCACCCGAATGGGAAGTGGCTTGCGGCGCAGAGCTTGGACAACCAGATTCTGATCTACGGTACCAGGGAAAGGTTTCAGCTGAATAAGAAGAAGAGGTTTGCAGGGCACATTGTGGCCGGTTATGCATGCCAAGTTAATTTCTCGCCAGATGGAAGGTTTGTAATGTCGGGAGATGGAGAGGGTAGGTGCTGGTTTTGGGACTGGAAGAGCTGCAGAGTGTTCAAGACTCTTAGATGTCACAACGGAGTATGCATTGGAGCCGAGTGGCATCCTCTGGAACAGAGCAAAGTCGCAACTTGTGGATGGGACGGCTTGATTAAGTACTGGTAAGTGATCTTCTTCCATTCTACTTTGTTATATTATCTTGATACGTGCGTTCAACAAATGGTCAAGGCTTGTGGCTAATTGTAGCAGTGATTAGAGTTTTCGTTGTAGTAGCCTTGCATTTACTATATCATTATCTGGTAATAGTTTCAACTTAGGATTAATTGTAGAGAATCAACTTCTCAAGGATCCATTAGGGCATATATAAGATATCGACTGTATGTTGCATCGTAGGGGGTCATGATTTTGCGCTTGAGCAGAGAAATAAACAAGTCTTCTGCTTTGATTTTAATGGTGTCTATTCACAAATAGACATCTCTAGTTTTCATGATTACCAGCCATGTAACCACCATGTCTCTAAATAAGTCAAATACAATTTGATACTGATGTTTTGCTGCGCATTTGCAGGGACTAAGACAAGCGTCTTGTCACAAGACAAGAGGGCATCACGGAGAAAGAAGTAGTAATGACGGTCTACCTAGCCTGGGATATACAGAATGCTCTCTGCATCTTTGGGATACAAAATCCCTTTTTGAGTTTTGCTTTCATCTGTTTTTAGATTCTTCGATGTTGTAACGCTTTCCGTTTAATGGATTGTGTAGTGGGATGTGACCAAAACAATTTCAAATGCTTGACTGTATCGTTATCAAGATAGCATCTCAGACTTGAATATTTCGCAGAATCTGTGTTATATGCACCGTTGCAGCAATGTAGACGCTTCTATTAAGTTTCGTTATCATTGGTTGTTTACTTATTAGCAGATAACCAAATCTTGTTTATACATTACACTAGTCCAGTACAAATGCCTTGGTCCATTTACTTCTTGGTCCCCTCAGAAATAAACAAGGGAAAAGGTAAAACAGCAGAGGAAGCAGGCAATCAAACAAAACTCTGAAACAATAATTTGCTATTGCCTGTCATTGAGTAGTCAGTTTTTTGATGGGTCTCACCAATAGTGGTGTGCTATTGCCTGTCATTCAGTGGTCCAGTTTTTTGATGGGTCTCACCAATAGTGGTGTTCGATCTTTATAAAGAAACCGCTGATATGGGGTGGTGAATGAGTAGAACAAAATATGAGTCTAGACTGTGATCTCACTGTTCTAGAAGAGCTAACATCAAATGCGAAGCAAATACAAGACGATGTTTTGACCAAGATACTCAAAGCTAACGCGAACACAGAGTACCTCCAACGTTTTCTCCAGGGGAGTGCGGATAAAGAGCTGTTCAAAAAGAACGTACCGGTGGTGAGCTATGAAGATGTTAAGCCTTATATCGATCGTGTCGCAAATGGAGAACCCTCTGATGTCATTTCGGGGGAACCCATCACTGCGTTTTTAGTAAGGTGGTATATACACCTAAAAGATAACAAGAGTTGCTTATTTTACATATAAAAGATTTTGATAAATCTAAAGAGTTGTAATTAAATGGTTGTTTAGCTCTGGAACTTCAAGTGGGAATCAAAAGATATTTCCTGCGAACAACATCTTCTTTAAGAATATTCAAATCTTCTATACGCTAGGCTCTCTCGTTATGTCCAAGTAAATTTCCACAGTCATCCTTCTTTCGTATATTTGACGCTTTCATGACAACGATGAATTGATATCTTTTTTTTTTTTTAATAAAGGTGTTTCGATGGTTATAAGCAAGGAAAGGTGATTAGGTTTACCTTCACTCATCCGATATCCACAACTCCTGGTGGTTTGCCTCTTGCTCCTACGGTAACAAGCTTCACAAAGAGTGAATATTTTAGGAGCCTGCCAAAAAATAGTCCAAGCCCCTACCAGATCATAATGTGTACGGACGCCAAACAGAGTATGTACTGTCAACTTCTCTGTGGTCTTGTCCAGAGAGATGAGGTTGCAAGTGTTGGTGCTGTGTTCGCTGCTGTTTTGGTTCAAGTTATCCATTTTCTTGAAAATTACTGGAAAGAGTTGGCCAGTAACATCAGATTTGGTCATGTCAGCGAGTGGATCACCGACCTTAGTTGTCGAGACTCTGTCTCTACCGTCCTTGTTGAGCCAAATCCAGAACTGGCAGATCTAATCGAAAATGTGTGCGGAAAAAAATCCTGGCAAGGTATAGTTTCACTACTTTGGCCTAAAGCCAAATGCATTGAAGCTATTTTTACAGGAAGTATGGCTCAATACATCCCAACATTGGAGTTCTACACTAATAATGAACTTTCTCTAGTTTCCCTAAGGTATGCTTCGTCTGAAGCATTTTTCGGGTTAAATTTGGAACCTCTAAGCAAAAATGTGTCCTACACATTTCTACCCAACATGTCATACTTCGAGTTCTTAGATGTCGATGGAGGAGCCGAGGGGGAGATTGTTGATCTGGTGAATGTGAAGTTAGGTCGCTACTATGAGATCTTGGTCACAAACTTTTCCGGTTAGAGTCCTTTTTAAAATGTAATTAAAACGAAATTACTTATATTTTTGATTTTAGCTAATGTTTTTTTTTTTAATGTTTTGTGTTTGTTAGGTTTACACAGATGTAGAGTGGGGGATGTTTTAGAGGTCACTGGTTTTTACAATATGGCACCTCAGTTAAGATTTGTACGTAGAAAAAATGCGGCTTTAAGCGTTCACCTAGAGTCAACGACTGAAGAAGAGCTTTTAAAGGCGTTGGCTCGTGCGACACTAGTTCTTGAATCTTCGGATTTAGTATTGATGGGTTTCACATGCTATGGCGATATCTCCACTGTACCGGGTCACTATGTTTTTTACTTGGAGCTCAAATCAAAAGTCGACAACAATATCACTAATGTTCTATCACTTGTTAACAAGGTACTAGTGGAATGTTGTTGTGTCATTGAGGAATCATTGAATCGTATTTATAGGCACTTCAGGAGCAAAGAGGGTTCGATTGGAGCTCTAGAGATAAGAGTGGTGCAAGAGGGAACGTTTGGTTCTCTCATGGACTTTTTTGTCTCCCGAGGTTGTTCTATAACTCAATACAAGACACCTATATGCTTAAACTCTGCTGAGGCTTTAAAGGTTCTTGGAGACAAGGTTCTTGCTCGCTTCTTTAACGACAAATCCCCTACTATCTGATCCAGATCATGTGATGATGACCACCACCAAAAAAAAACTACATCACCCTAATAATGAAGCAATAAATTTGTCTGGTGAGAGTGGTATGCGTGTGCTTGTTGTTTATGTCTTGTGTGCTTTTTCTCTTTTGTCGTCATGTTTACTGTTGTGGGTGTTTCAGTTAAATGTGATTGATGCATTCTTATGTTTTAAAAAAAAAAAAAACTGTGATGAAAACCATAACTAGAGAGCATTGATCAATGAAAATGTCTTGGGATAAATAAGAGACTGTTCTGTACAGCTTTAATCGGTTTGATTACTTTCACGGAATAGCTCAACGAGTTTGTTTCCAGGTTTTAGTCCTCAAAGCGGAGGCTTCATTCGGTTTAGACCACTTCTTGCGAATCTGGAAGTGGAAACAAGACAACAATTGCTGTTAACAACAAAGTGTTTATAGAGAGACATATAGTTTAGATGAAGACTACAATTTGTCTTTTAAGAAATACTCATATATAAAACTTAAGATGGTAAAAGAGACTAGCCTTCACTTCAGCTTCGTTGATTCTATGTGGAAGGTCTCTCCATATGTTTTCTGAGATTGGTAAATCTGGTAGAGAGGCATCTTGATTCAGGTAACTCCATTCCCTACCAGAAACCTAATCAAAACCACGTATGAGAAAACAAAAGAATCTAGTGAAGATGGTCTTGAGACTGAGAAACTGTATGCAATGATTTCAAATGCTTGACTTTGTCGTTATAAAGATAGAATTTCCGACTTGGGTAATTCTCATAATCTGTGTTATTTGCACCGTTGCAGCTAGGGATATGTCACGTGTTTTTGGTAGTATCTTTAGCTCACAGGTTTTGATTTCAATAGTTTTCTTTGATACCAAATATAGAAATTAATCGTATCCCAAACTTTATTAACTTTGAGGGTGATTCTCATCCTCGTAGTCCAAACGGTGTAGTTCGAAGAATTCAGCATCAGAAACTTGATGGACGATGGTCCAATTTCTTTGTTGCTTGTTTTTCGGTTTCGTCTTTCACGTCAGCCATGGTGGTCGTCTTCTTAGTAGTATCTTTGGTTCAGAGGTTTTGATATCAATAATCGGGTTCTAATGCCAAATATAGAAATCAAGGAATCAAATTCTCAAATTATTTTTGTATTGCTTTAGAAAAATAACTCAAAAACTAAAGCTTAATCTTGACCAAAAAAAAAACTAAAGCTTAATCACTCACATAATTAGTGATTCAACAATATATATTTCAATATATATAAGACTAGAAAACTCCTAATCTACTAATAATAGCAATTCCAATTAATTCCAAAAGTTGTGAATTTCACTTATGTTGAAAGGTTGTGTCTTTTCTAAAAATTATCTAAATAGTTGTGTATTTTTTTTATAACTGAATTGTGAAAAGAGGCATCTCTTAGTTTTCAATTTTAGAATTTTGTATTTATTTTAATATTTCATCATGAAAAGTTGCATCTAATAGTTTACGAACATTGATATGAAAGGTTGTATCAATTACTTGTGTCTTTTCAATATCTATATATAGTGTATTCTAGAACATTTTCCTAAAACTCAGTTCTTTTTTCTATTTCTTGAACCAGTACATATTGTATTTTCCATTTATCAAATGAGTAAACATTCGGTAAATGTAAATCAAAACTTTAATAATTTATATTTAATTTTCAGTAGAATAGATTTGCTTTCAAAAGTGCCAAAAGTGTCTATAAGAGGGGCTTATTATATTGATGATTTGACAGTTTTTAAGGGATTTAAGAATCTCCTAATTTAAAAGAGATTTGAGATTCGAACAAAAGTTTTAGGAAGAGAATTAGAAGAGATTTTAGGAAATCTCAGGTTTTTGAAAAAAGTTAACATGTCACTTTTAGTTTTAGTTTGAAAGTATCTATAAGAAAAAACTATTCTGGAAACTGTTGTATGAGATGATTAACCAACATATGTACACTACCATTCACGATCAGAATTTCAATAAAATTATTAATGATACAAGTTATGTTACAAGTGATGGATTTTTTTCTTCACGATCTTCTTCCTGATCCACCACTTTTTTATCTGATTTTATTTGCAATCAGATTCCAGTTTAGAAACTGTTTTTTTTTTGTCAAATAAGTGAGTTCATATAAAAGGAGAAAGATTTGTAAGTTACAAAATGTTGTAGCTATTAAGGATTTCCTTAGCAAAAAAAAGATAATAAAAGGAAAGCCCATAGTTGAATGAAAAATAGTTAGAGAAGTCATTCATGTCGTAACCAAATTTGATGAGATACATGAATGATATCCTCTTTCTTTTGCCTACGATGATGTCACCTACAGTCATGTCAATAATTTTGAAGACCATCGTTGTTAGCGCTTGTTTCAGTTGGTCCAAATATTACAAATTGTAGCACGTGTAGCAATGCGCTTAAGGGTTCGGGAGCATGAGTCCCTCAATGAAAGCCAATCAGAGAAAGCATTCCAGATTTCTCAGAGACCTATGATGAGAATCCCAACGTTTGTAACCTATCCTTTGAAGAACCAAATCCCATATTTCTCAGAGACGTAAATTGGAGACGATAATTAGCGATTTAAGTGAATCATTGCAAGTGTATGGTGAACAATTACAACTTCTTAAATGAAAAATTGCAATTGTTGGTGAATGTAATTATAGTGATGAGCCATTGCATTTGTTGGTAGTTGTAGAATTTTGGTGATAAATCATTGCAATTTTGGTGTAAACCAACCATTGCAACCCTTAATCTTCTATATAAAGAGTTATGGACATTGACAAACCATATCAATCACAAATAGACTAGAAAAATGAGAGATTCATAGTAAAAAGATCATCAAAAGTAATGATATGCTTTTATGTGTCTTTTCATTTTAAATATTTTTTATTGATATGTTTTTGGTTATTTTCTCACTTTCAGTTATATTATACATTTTTAAAATCTATGGAAAGTTTATGGATATGTTTTTCTCTTTTTTGTGACACATAAACTTCTTTGAAAACAAAAATAAGATACTTTATATAAAATCATAAATTATACAAAGTGGCAAATATTTTTTAAAATAAAAGTAGTTAACAATAATAGCTTAAAACATGCATACAAATTTCAATATGTGTGCATTTACCAATTGATTATATTCTTTTAGTTGCGGTCTATTTTTCATGTAACAATTGAATAGTTTATGAGTATTTATTCTTATAATTCTCAATTTTATCTCTATTTGATCAAATTTTATTTTATTTTACATGCAAAAGATGAATTTTTTCATGGATTTTTCTGTTGAATAGATGCATCCTTTAAACATACTTAAAATGTTGTAAAAAATGTATCCTTTCAGAAAATTAATATTTTTATATTTAAATTATATTTCAGATAAAAGTTGATCTGTTTATATGGGTGTATCTTTGCCTTTTGATTAAATGAATTGAAATATGTTTTAGACTCATTGATAAAGACATATTTAAAATAAATATATTTGCATATATTAACATATTATAAAAACATAAATTTGAAAGATGATGGAATTATGTTTTAAAAATCATATTTTTTTGTTCACACCTTTTGAAAACGATACAAATGAAAATAAATAAATATATATTAATTATGAAATATTTGATACAAAACAACTTGGAAATAAATAATGTAAATACATTAAAGACTCAACATGATTGAATATATTTTTAGGACCAAAATAAGTTGAATAATTTTTATATATTTATAATATTTTCTATTACAATATGTAAATAATTATTTTTATAAAATGAGTTTCCGTGTGACATCGCACGGGTTCTTTACCTAGTCCTAATAGTAAGAGAAAACAGCCGTTAAAATCCCGAACTTTCAAATTAAAGCCAAAAAAACCTTCAACTCATGTTTAAGCCAAAATAATCACCAACTTTCAAATATTGGTCATTTTAAACTTCATATTTTGTTGACTTGGTCATTTAAGAGCTCCAAATAGTCAACCGTTAAATTTGATTAAAAATAAATGCATGTTAACTCTCTAAACGACATCATTTTAAAAATCGATTAAAACATTGATCAACCGAGGTTTTGTTTTCTTCTGAAACACTTAAAACATCTCTTTCGCGAGACCAAAGTGAAGAAGATGAAGTTGATTTGGGGCTCTAGTTTTGCGAAAGAGATGATTTGAGTGTTTCCAGAAGCAAAAAGACGTCATTTAATCAATGTTTTAATCAGTTTTATAAAAATAATATTGTTTAGATAGTTAATAGACATTTAGTTTTAATTGATTTTAACTGTTGACTATTCGGGTTTTTTAAACGGCCGAGTCAACAAAATATGAGAATTAAAATGACTAATATTTGAAAGTTGATGATTTTTTTGACTCAAACATAAGTTGAAGGTTTTTTTGGCTTTAATTTGAAAGTTCAAGGTTTTAATGGCTGTTTTCTCCTAATAGTAATAACACTTTCAATATTTTCTAATCTTTTAGATAAACATAACACTTAGGGTTAGGATAGCTTGTGTTTGTGTTTCAAGTTAGCCTCCAAACTTAAACCAACAGTTTAAAACCCTCAAGCGATAAATTTTACATTAAACAAATAAATATCGTTTCCCACGCTTGACATTTTAAAAAACTTAAAAGCAATCTAGCAGTTTCCAGAAAAGGTAAAAGAAATTAGAGGATAGAGGCAGAATCATACCAAAATTATGAAATAATCATTTGCCATTATTAGTCATGGTCTATTCCTTTCTTATATTTTATATTATTTTTTCTCGAAAAATTCAATGCATCACTCACCAATAATAGTGTAATGGATCTCTCATCAATAATGGTGTTCTATCTGTATAAATAAACCCCTGATATGGGGGGGGGGGGGGGGGGGGGGGGGGGGGGGGTGAATAAGAATAAGAAGAACAAATATGAGCCTAGGCTGTGATCTCACCGTTCTAGAAGAGCTAACATCAAACGCGAAGCAAATACAAGATGATGTATTGAACAAGATACTCAATGCTAACGCAAACACAGAGTACCTCAAAAGGTTTCTCCAGGGGAGCTCTGATAAAGAGCTGTTCAAGAAGAATGTACCGGTGGTGAGCTATGAAGATGTTAAGCCTTATATCGATCGTGTTGCAAATGGAGAACCCTCTGATATCATTTCCGGCGAACCCATTACTGCGTTTTTCCGAAGGTATACACACCCACCATCTTGTTCTTACCATTGAATAACAAGAGTTTCTTATTTTACAAATGAAAGATTTTGATAAATCTAAAGAGTTATTGTAATTAATGGCCATTTAGCTCCGGAACTACTAGTGGGAATCAAAAGATATTTCCTGCGAACAACATCACTTTTGAGAATATTCTATTCGCCTTTTCCCTAAGCTCGGTCGTTATGTCCAAGTAATTTCCACAGGCTTCCTTTTTTTTATATATTTGACGCTTTCATGACGACGATGGGTTGATGATATCTTTTCTATTAATATTGAAGGCATGTTGAGGTTTATAAGCAAGGAAAGGTGATGAGCTTTACGTTCACTCAGACAATATCCACAACTCCTTGTGGTTTGCCTCTCGCTCCCGGGTTAACAAGCTTCATAAAGAGCGAATATTATAGGAGGCTGGCTAAAAATAGTACAAGCCCTTATCAGATCATACTGTGTCCGGACACCAAACAAAGCATGTACTGTCAACTTCTCTGTGGTCTTGTCCAGAGAGACGAGGTTGTAAGCGTGGGTTCAGTATTCGCTTCTGTCTTGGTTCAAGTTATCCATTTTCTTGAAAACTACTGGAAAGAGTTGGCTAGTAATATAAGATCCGGTCATCTCAGCGAGTGGATCACCGACCTTAGTTGTAGAGAATCTGTCTCTACCATCCTTGTTGAGCCAAATCCTGAGTTGGCAGATCTAATCGAAAACGAGTGCGGACAAACATCTTGGCAAGGTATAGTTACACGACTTTGGCCTAAAGCCAAATGCATGGAAGCTATTATTACAGGAAGTATGGCTCAACACATCTCAGCGTTGGAGTTCTACTCTAATAAACTGCCTCTAGTTTCCCCAATTTATGGATCGTCTGAAGCATTTTTCGGGCTAAATTTGGAACCTCTATGCAAGCCACAACATGTGTCCTACACATTTCTACCCAACATGTCATACTTCGAGTTCATAGATGTTGATGTCGAAGGAGGAACCACGTCGGGAGAGGTTCTGGATCTTGTGGATGTAAAGTTAGGTCGGTACTATGAGCTCTTGGTCACAAACTTTTCCGGTAGAGTCCCCCTTTCAATTGTATTTATTATAAAATAAATCGAAATTACTTCCTTTTGTTTTAACTAATGTTCCTTTTTAATGTTTGGTTGTTAGGTTTACACAGATGTAGAGTGGGAGATGTTTTAGAGGCCACTGGGTACTACAACAAGACACCACAATTCAGATTCGTACGTAGGAAAACTACGGTTTTAAGCGTTCATCTAGAGCCAACGACTGAAGAAGATCTTTTAAAGGCGTTGGCTCGTGCCACAGTAATTCTTGAATCTTTGGAATTAATGTTGACAGGTTTTACATGCTATGGGGACGTCTCCACTGTACCGGGTCACTACGTTTTTTACTTGGAACTCAAAGCCAAAGTCAACAATAACAGCATTGATGATGAAGTACTTGATAACAAGGTATTGGTGGAATGTTGTCGTGTCATGGAGGAATCATTAAATGGTACTTATAGACGTTTCAGGAGGAAAAATGGATCGATTGGAGCTCTAGAGATAAGAGTGGTGCAACAAGGAACGTTTGATTCTCTCATGGACTTTTTTGTCTCCCGAGGTTCTTCTATATCTCAGTACAAGACACCTATGTGCATAAACTCTGCTGAGGCTTTAAAAGTTCTTGAAGACAAGGTTCTTGCTCGGTTCTTCAGCGACAAATCCCCTCCTATCTGATCCAGATATGATGATGACCACCGGTGAGAGTGGTTTGCGTGTTTATAAATTGCTTGTGGTTTATTTATTGTGTGTTTTTCTCCTTTTGTCGTTGTGTTTAATGTTGTGGGTGATTCAGTTAAGTGTGATTGATGCATTTTAAAAAAAAATTCATAACTGTGTGATGAAAGCCATAATTAGAAGGCACTGATCAATGAGAATGTCTTGGTAAGAGTGGTCTATTCACAAAGAAATCTCTACCAGCCAAATCAAATCAAATCGTTTTCCATGCTTGACATTTTGAAAACTATATATAAATAAAATCAGATCGTTTTCACACGACATTTTGAAAAAACTTTTGCATCTAAAACTGAATCAGGGATATTGGCAAATATCCAAATCTGGTTATACATTAAACTAGCTTCTTTGAATAGAGATCCACTTTTCATTCAAAAACAAAAAAGAATCGAGATCCACGCATAGCCAAGCCTGGCTTGTATAAACTATATAGTTTCTACATTGAACAAATCATAAATCATTTTTTCACGCTTGTCATTGACAATTTTAAAACCTTTTTGCATCTTTATAAATAATCCCCTGATGTGGGGTTGGTGAATCAGACCTCTAAACAGAACAAAATATGAGTCTAGACTGTGATCTTACCGTTCTGGAAGAGCTAACGTCAAATGCGAGACAAATACAGGACGATGTATTGAACAAGATACTGAAAGCTAACGCAAACACAGAGTACCTCCAAAGGTTTCTCCAGGGGAGCTCCGACAAAGATCTGTTAAAAAAAAAACCGCTTGTGGTTTTACGGTCTTTGGTGTGTGTTTGAGTGTAATATATTTAAATGTTTGATTGGTGTATGATATCTTCTCGTTGTTTTAATAACAGTCTGGTGTGTTATCTTATAAATAAATAAATAAATAAAACCGTCCAGTTCTTAATATATTCCGATAACGGCATGCACTCCTAGTTCTTCTTTCAAGCCTTTGAAGAACAGACTTGCAAGGAAATGATATGTGAAGAAAGGCCTAATTAGAGCATTGGTCAATCTTGGCATGAAACCGAGAGTTTATTCTCACGGAATAGCTCAATGAGTTTTTTCCAGATTTTGATCCTCAAAGCGGGAGCCTTCATTGGGTTTAAACCACTTCTTAAACCCAGTAAAGATAACTAGATAAGACAAAATTTTGTATTAAAAACAAAAGAATATCTTGACACTGAATAAGGGACGTTGGCAGATATCCAAATCTGGTTTATATATTAAACTAGCTTTCTTTGAATCGATCCACTCATAGTCCAGCCTGGCTTGTATAAACTTATATAGTAGTCTTTTACATTAAACAAATCAAAAATCGTTTTCCACGCTTAATAATTTAAAAAACCTTTGCATCTGTATAAAGAACCCCCGAGGTTGGTGAATCAGACCTCCAAACAGAACAAAATATGAGTCTAGGCTGTGATCTCACTCTTCTGGAAGAGCTAACCTCAAATGCGAAGCAAATACAAGAAGATGTATTGAACAAGATACTCAAAGCTAACGCAAACACAGAGTACCTCCAAAGGTTTCTCCAGGGAAGCTCTGATAAAGAGCTGTTCAAGAAGAACGTACCGGTGGTGAGCTATGAAGATGTTAAGCATTATATATATCGTGTCTCAAATGGAGAACCCTCGGATGTTATTTCCGGGGAACCCATCACTGCGTTTCTTCGTAGGTATGCGTACCATCTTATTATTGAATAACAAAAGAGTTTTTTTTTATATATATATTTTACATATGAAATCTATTTGATAATATCTGAAATAGTTATATAAGTGTTGTAATTAATGATTATTTTAGCTCTGGAACTTCAAGTGGGAATCCAAAGATATTTCCTGCAAACAACATCTTCTTTAAGAATGTTCAGATCATCTATACCCTATGCTCGGTCGTTATGTCCAAGTAAATTTCCACATGCATATCCTTCTTTTATATATTTGACGCTTTACATGACGACGAAGATGGATTGATATTTATTTTATTTTTTTATTAATATTAAAGGCATGTCGAAGGCTTTAAGGAAGGAAAGGTGATATGGTTCCAGCCAGCATCCACAACTCCTTGTGGTTTGCCTATTGCTCCTGTGCTAACAAGCTTCACAAAGAGCGAATATTATAGGAGCCTGGCAAAAAAAAGTACAAGCCCCGACCAGATCATAATGTGTCCGGATACCAAACAGAGTATGTACTGTCAACTTCTCTGTGGTCTTGTCCAGAGAGATGACGTAGTAAGTGTGGGTGCTGTGTTCGCTTCTGTCTTGGTTGGAGTTATCCATTTTCTTGAAAATTACTGGAAAGAGTTGGCTAGTAATATAAGATCCGGTCATCTCAGCGAGTGGATCACCGACCTTGGTTGTAGAGACTATGTCTCTATCCTCCTTGGAGACCCAAATCCTGAGCTGGCTGATCTGATCGAAAACGTGTGCGGACAAAAATCTTGGCAAGGTATAGTTTCACGACTTTGGCCCAAAGCCAAATGCATTGATGCTATTATTACAGGAAGTATGGCTCAATACATCCCAGCATTGGAGTTCTACTCTAATAATGAACTTCCTCTAGTTTCCCTAAGGTATGCTTCGTCTGAGGCATATTTTGGGTTGAATTTGGAACCTCTGAGCAAACCACAACATGTCTCCTACACATTTCTACCCAACATGTCGTACTTCGAGTTCATAGATGTCGATGGCGAGATTGTTGATCTTGTGAATGTGAAGTTGGGTCACTACTATGAGCCCTTTGGTCACTAATTTTTCAGGTAGAGTCCCTTTCAATTGTATTTATTATTAACTAAACCGATATTACATTTTTTTAGCTAATGTTGTTACAATATGGTTATGTAACTTATGTTGAATGTTTAGGTTTACACAGATGTAGAGTGGGGGATGTTTTACAGGTCACTGGTTTTTACAATATGGCACCTCAGTTCAGATTTGTACGAAGAAAAAATACGGTTCTAAGCGTCTATGCAGAGCCAACGACTGAAGAAGATCTTTTAAAGGCGTTGGCTCGTGCTACTGTCATTCTTGAATCTTCGGATTTGATGATCACGGGTTTCACATGCTATGCCGATATATCCACTGTACCGGGTCACTACGTTTTTTATATGGAACTCAAAGCAAAAGTCAACAATACTAGCATTGATGATTTAGTACTTGATACCAAGGTATTGGTTGAATGTTGTTGTGTCATGGAAGAATCATTGAATGGTTCTTATAGGAGTTTCAGGAGGAAAAATGGATGGATAGGAGCTCTAGAGATAAGAGTGGTGCAACAAGGAACGTTTGCTTCTCTCATGGACTTTTTTGTCTGCCGAGGTTCTTCTATATCTCAGTACAAGACACCTATGTGCTTAGAATCTGCTGAGGCTTTAAAAGTTCTTGAAGACAAGGTTCTTGCTCGGTTCTTCAGCGACAAATCCCCTCCTATCTGATCACCTACTTGAAGAAGAATAATGAAGGCATGGTTTTACTATGTTTGAGTGTGTTATATTTTTAAATCTATGATTGGATTATTACATTTTCTCGTCTTTTTTAAAGAAAATAATAATTTGGTGTGTCATCATAATAAATAAATAAAACCGTTCATTTCTTAACATATTCTGATTATGGCATGCATTCTTTTCAAGCTTTTGAAGAAAAAACTTTCCAAATGCAATGATCTGTGATGAGAAAGCACTAATTAAAGAGCATTGATCAATGTGAATGTCTTCGCATAAATATCAGGAACTCTGTTCTGTACAGCTTTAATCTATTTGATTACTCTCACCGAATAATAGCTCAACGAGTTTGTTCCATATTTTGATCCTCAAACCGGAGGCTTCATTTGGTTTAAACCAGTTCTTAAGTGTTTAAGAAGAGAGGAGGAATATATTATCTATACTATACTAAAAGGGGGATATAAGCCATGGAGAGGGTGTCCACATAAGATAGAAAAATCAACCAATCAGAGAACCCGAAATTGTCATGTCATCTCATTTTTTTTCGTAAAAAATAAAAAAACAATGCGAAGGTGAGAATCGAACCCGGGTTAGTATGATATATATATAGGACAGTTACCACTAAGCCATTGAAACTTTCTTGGACACATATACAAGAACCACTAAGTATATAATCACAAACTCTTATGTACATTTACAATAATATGAATTCAACTTTCAAGACTCCGATACTTTTTTTGTAAAAAAAAATAAGTAAGTGACTAAGCTAATATATCTTAGAAAGTGTGAGAACGTTGACAAGTATGAAAAAGCATATATTTTTGTTTTCGTGACAAAGTTAAGAATTTTGTAAAAGTAAGTTTAACATATAAATTTTCGTGACAAAGTTTAACATATAAATTTTCGTGACAAATATGAAAAAACATAGATTTTTGTAAAATTTTGACAAAACAACTCATAACATACTTCTCTAATGTCTTAATAAAATATTATTTAAAGGTGCAATAATTAAATATATTAATTCAATAAATTTTGTAATTTATAGACAAAACAATAACACAACAAATTTTGAAACATTTGTTTAACCTATCGATTTTTTTCATGAGAATCCAACTAAACAGATAAAAAAATAATTAGATTTACAATATTTAATTACCATTTTATTCAATTTTGATTAATTTCAAATTATCATAATGTATCTTTTTGAAGTTACAAATATGAAAAAGCATAGATTTTTGTACAATTTGACAAAACAACTCAAAACATATTTTTCTAATGTCTTAATAAAATATTATTTAAGGATGCAATAATTAAATATATTAATTCAATAAATTTTATAATTTATAGACAAAACAATACCAAACAAATTTTGAAACATTTGTTTAACCAATCGATTTTTTTTTCATGAGAATCCAACTAAACAATTAGATTTAATATTTAATTACCATTTTCTTCAATTTTGATTCATTTTAAATTGTAATAATGTATCTTTTTGAAGTTACAAAAAAATAATGTTCTTCTTTATTACACTAGAATTATATATAGATTCTATATACACAAAATAAATATAATATAACAACATAAATTTACTTTCCCCGATTCATATGAAAACTTTTTAAGTTATCCACAAAGCAATTAATTAAATCAATGAAATTGTTAAAATACAGCAAATTAATATATAATTTTATTTTAAATTAAATTATTTAAAAAGTGTATTTTTGTTAAAACAAAATAATAAATAAGTAAAACTGATTTGATGGTAATTTTTATGATATATATATATATATCAATTCTGTGAAAGAAATAGAAGCTTAATATGGAAAAAATCTTAAATACAAAAACCTCTAAAAATAACAAAAAACTAATAAATTAAACTATGATATCACTTAAAAGCTTCTTAGACCATATTAATAAAATATTTAAGCGATAATTAGACAAATTTGATTTTTTTTCCAGCAAAAAGTTTATTATTAATTAGCATCAGTTATTTCAAGATGTTTAAGAAATGGTGGACAAAAAAATAGGATGGACATTAATGATATATGAACTATGAATAGTACTTTGTGAAGCAGACTTAGATAACATATATGCACATACATTTTCAGTCCTTTTTGATGCCTAAATTCAATTTCTTCAGAGTATTATTCCACAAATAGATCGTAATGAGAGATTGTTTTGATATGTAGATTTGTTTTTCAATGTTAAGAAGATTGATAACTGTAAAAATGTCTTATCGTATATGATATGTCTATAACCGAGTCCCCAACATGAGACAAGTTTGTTTAAAAAGTAAATAATTTTATTTTTCTTATTTATATAATAAATATATATTATTTACTGATATAAAAATATAGTTATTCATCTATCACAAATATCAAGTTTTGTTTAAAAAGTAAATATTTTATTTTTCTTATAATATAATAATATATTATTTACTGAAGTTACATCTACACAAATATCTAAAATATGTGAATCAACAACAATAAACAACATAATGATTTCCACAAAAAAATTTAAAAAATATATTTATGTTATGTAGTCATATTTTATATTTTTTAAATAATATAATATAAATTATACATTATTTTTTAGAATTGAGAAATACATATAATATCTTGTTAAAAAATCTAGTTATATATAATAAAAGAGAGAGAGAGACGCACCATCCCCAAAAACGAACTAGATCACCTACTTAAACGAATAATGAAGCAATAAAGTTACTTGTGAGAGTGGGTTGCGTGTTGATTATAAATTGCTTTTGGTTTATTCTTATTTATTTTTATTGTGGGTGATTCAGTTAAGATTGATGCACTCTTCTTATTTTTTTACAACTGTGTGATGAAAGCCATACTTGAGAAATCACTGATAAATGAGAATGTTTTGGCATAAATCAGGGACTCTGTTCTATGTACAGCTTTAAACTGTTTGATTACTCTCAAGGAATAGCTCAATGAGTTTGTTCCAGATTCTGATCCTCAAAGCGGAGGCTTCTTTGGGTTCAAACCACTTCTTGTGAATCTGGAGTTGGAAAACAAGACACCAACTAGTGTTACCAACAGTGTTTATAAGAGAGGAAGAATAGAGATAATAGAAAAAAGAAACGCACCATTCCCAGATCCTGCAGTTTCAACCTCTTAGGAGCATCTTCGATGAACCGTTGTATAAACAAGAGCACAAACAGACCACAGTCGAAATCATTCTTTTGCTGCGGAACCTGTTGAATGAAAAGTGAAATGCCATATTACTACAATTTGTCTTCTAAGAAATACTCCATATAATTAGTAACTTAGACTAGCCTTCACTTCAGCTTCGTTGATCCTATCTGGAAGGTCTCTCCATATCTTTTCTGAGATTGGTAAATCCGGTAGAGAAGCATCTTGATTCAGGTAACTCCATTCCTCAATCAGAAACCTAAATCAAAACCACAAATGTGAGATAAAAGAATCTTAGTGAAGATAGTCTTAACACTGAGAAACTGTATGCAATGATTTCTCTAGTCTCTCACCTTTTGACGTTATTAAAAATTGATCTTGTTGGATGAAGTCCCAACGAATCCAAGTGGAGTATAGTCAAACCCGATTCGTCCTCCTTGTCTGGGATGCAAATGATCACCAAGCTCCAGTGGAGACTGGAACATGTAAGAGAACAAATTATTACGCAATCAAAGAACACACTGAGATAAGCCATAACTCTGATCTAAAATAGCACTTTATGCATAATAAATTATCGATTATCATGCCTTAAAGATGCAATCATGGAAGTATCAATAGACAACAGTTCAGGAAAATACTTACTCCTCATGAATTGGTATAAATATATATGATTTACGGAATAGATCAAAACCTTTCCACCACCGTCTCAACCTCACAAAAGATGCTTCCTTGTCGTTACCCTACTTACATTGAAAAGACAAAACAAAGAGACCGCATGAGTAGCCAGAAAAGAAATATATCACAAGATTCAAAGAAGTAGTATCATCAGATTCTCCTTGTCACAGTTGAACATAAAATATTTAGACTCAACCATCTATTCTGGTCAAACAATGAAACTTGAGGACAACAGAAACCCACCTTGTATGAAACAGCTTCTGTGAGCTTCTTGTAAAAAAATGTGTTAAAGAAATGGCAATCAGCAGCTGTCTGATTCGCTGAGAAAACCTGGTGCTGCAAGAACCTAGGCAAAACACAAGGTAGAATAATCACATAAAAGCAATAACAGATAAGTTATATATGTCAAGTCTGTCACTCAAAAGTCACCTGATGTAGAAATTTATAACTGGAGATGTAAGACATTCTCGAGGTGAAAGGCATTTAAGATCATCAAGAGACACTTGAACAAGGTCTGGGTCATCCCTTGATAGTGACCAAAAAAATAACAATGTCAGTAAGTAAACCTACACCAACTACTACATGAAAGCTTTTACACTAACCTTAATGGGTAGCAAATATCTCCCGGTAACCTGCAGATTTTCACTAAAACTAAGTTACTTCCAATTAAGAATCACAGTCACTTGATGAAAGGCAAAACAGAAACAACTCTTTTTTACCCTTCAGGAAGTTCAAGTGCTTCCTCTACTACCACTGGAGACTCAGGTTCCTCTTCATCCAAATTAATTACTTTATCATCTGATTTCTATAGCAAAAAAAAAAGTTAAATAAGTTGCTAAGCTCAGTTTACATTAATAATGTAGAAAATGTATGGAATAAGATGAGTTACCTTCCTGCAGCTTGACCTCTGTGATAGAGATGCTTTACAGCTCAACTCCCTATGAGAGAAAAAAGTAAATATACATCAACACACTAAACTCTCTATGAAGCAGCGGCATAGAGAAAAGATAGGAACCTAGGAGTATCATAGCCAACAACGTCTTCGTCTTCATCATCATCATCAACGAGCAAATAAGGGGAAGTCTCCTTTGTCTTTCTTTTTCTACTTACAGAAGCTTCATCGTGTTCTCGCTTCCCTTTTGGATCCTTAAATCCAGAATAAAAGTTTGTTTCACCGATCCGAGACTTTCCTAGTCTCGGCAACGACCGCCACCCATTGCTTTGCTTTGTTGCCGTCTCTCCACCAGCCTTTCCTTTCCAGCTTTCGCGTCCCAAATCTTCACTAAACAGTTTCAGTGGTCGAGCCTCCACCTGTTAAACAAAAGGATTATCAAGCCGAGAAGCAGCAACTTGAAAAACAACAAGAGGGAATGAAAAAAAAAAAGCATCATACTTTGAGATTAACACTAAAATGAGAAACGAATGTTGACCGAGACGCCTCTTTCGATCCTGTAGCTGTATTCGCTTTCTTACACACATCTTTAAGAACTTTAAACTTTAAGCACTCTTCAACAAACATTAGCATGGACAAAAAAAAATAAAATACCTGAGCTTTTTAGGATCTGACATTCGTCCGTATCCTAACAAAACCAGTGAAAGTGACAAACTTTAGACATAAAAGACAGAACACAAACACGGACATTCAAAAAGGTTTCTTTTTTTTTTTTGAACACAAACCAAAGGACGAACCGACTTGGCGCGGCGGAGCAACCGTCGCTGCTTCTCGTACTCGAGCCTTCCGATTCTGGAACGGATTCTCTCGCCCTTGTCCGGTAACTTGTCGGCGAAAGAAGCGAGAAGCGACCTCTGACGCTTAAGATAATCGTCGAGCTCGCTCTCCTTGAGGGATTTCACGCAGACGGCGGAATCGTCGCCGGAGAAAGTAGGCTCGTGCGGCGGCGGGGTTTTGTCGACGATCTCCAAGTCGGGGACTCCCTCGTCGACCAAAACATTGTCCCAATCTATGTTGAAGCTCTTCGTCGGCGTCTCGACACGATCTAACTCGATTACTTTTTGCCTCTTCATCTCTTCATCTAGTTAAGAAAAAAAAAAACCCTTGTTTTCGGTCGGAATCTACCGGGTTACGTTTTAGAGATCACTCTATATAGTTGGATAGTTCGATTCTTTTTTTTTTTTTTTTTTCACTCAAATTTTATTAATGGGTCATGGTCCAACTGGACCAAGCCCAACACAAACAGACAAAGGCCCAAACAACGGGCAAACAGAAAACACGGGCCTAAAGCCCAAGATGGATCCCGTTGAGGAAGACGCTTGCTCATCCCACCACGTGTAACGACGCCCGGCGTCTTGAGACACGCGTCAAGGAGAGGACTAGCCACCTTCCACCGGCGATAGAGGAGGAGACTCGACGGAAACTCCGCCGTCGACAGAGCTAAGCCGATGAAGAACCGCACACGAAGGAGCAATCTTCACGGCGATCAAGTCACACACCGGATCTAAGTTTCCAAGAAAATCAAATCGCCTACAATCGATCCCACCACCATCGATCTTCCTGCTTGAGAATCAGACATCTTTAATGATAAGAAGAAGCTCGAAGATGAAGCGGCTCGCGAGGAGAAGAGGAAGAGAGAACCGAGGCTAAGGAAAGAGAGGCGATTGAACCGATAAGAACTCGAAACGTCGATCAACGAAACCGGGAGAACCCCGGTGAGAAGCCGCCGTCGCCATCGAGAAGAGCACGACGCGGAGCCAAAAGCCGGATAGCTCCGTCATGAAGACCGCGAGCCACCAGAGTCAGAGCCGGCTATACTCGTCAGAAAGACCGACGTATACCGGAGTCAGAGTCGCCGACAGGAACCGGCGATAGAAACAGAGCATCATCTCGATCTCTTCTTCGTGAAGGATACGAGAGAGAGAACGAAGAAGAGAGAGAAGCTCTGTTCTTTTGTTTGATAGTTCGATTCTCAAACGTTCCGTGTGCTAAAGAAAATATTGAGAAAAACAGAAACAAAAAGTATGGGCTTTTTAACTCAACACACAAAGAAACAATTGGCGCAAAAAAAAAGCCCAAATGTACTACTATATATTAAATGAAAAACAACTTAATTAACTTTTATTTATGTGTATGTGTCAATCATAGAAAAAGTTTTTTAAAAATTATTATAATTTGATTGGTTGAATAATATTTAATTTTAATTTTTTTTATTAAATCTAAAATAAAAGATAAGTCTAAAACTAGTTAATATCACTCACCAAATAGTCTAAATGATATTACAAATAAACATTTATGGTAATTAATTGTCAAAATTATAGAAAGTGTAATAATGTTTGATTAATTCTTTTTATAGTAATATACTACATAAAATTATTAGTAGAACATAATTTATAAAAATCGATATAATGATTTCATATTATTATATAAAACATTATAAGAATTATAATAATTATTAATGTTTTATCATGTACATATATATCTTATAATTCATTTATAAAAAATTATAAAATTATTTATCATGGCTTACAAAATTAATTTATCTTAATTTTAAATGATTTATCTGAGTTTATAAAATATTATAAAAGATAAAATTCTCCTGTTAAACGAAAAGTCACTTAAGTGATTTTAGCGTAGATGGAGATCATTCGTGAAGTCTTAAGAAATTATTAAGATTTGCTTGGTCGATAAATTTAATTTTATTTATTTTAGTTTACATTTAAAATAAAAAATAAATTTAGAACCAAGTAATATCACTTGTCAAATAATCTACAATATTTTATAAATAATGATTTATGGAACTAATTGTTGAAATTATATAAAAAATACTAACGTTTGACCAATTATTTTTTATATTTATAAATTAAATAATATAATGGACAAAACTTTTATAATTTATAATTATTTTAATTAGATCTAAAATAAAAAATAAGTCTAAAGGTACTCATTGTCATTTGCCAAATAACCTAAATGACAAATAATAATTAATGGTAATAATTTATAATTAATTATTATTTATTTATTTATTTTGAATGAATGTAAAATTTTATTCAATCAAAACTTTGTACATCTAGTGTTTCTGTTTTGTTTTGTAGGAGATTAACTATACTCTAGGTTCTATGGAAACATGTTGTTTCTTCATGATGGCGTCTTTCTGGTTTCAAACCAAGTGATCAAACTCTCTTCAAGATACTTGTGTCCCAGTCCCTTTACCGAGAGTAACTTGAGTCTGATTGTTTTATCTACAAACTTGGTGATGACACTTGCAGTTTGCGGCTGCTCTTCATGTCTACGGGTGCTTTGCTCTTTCCATAGCACATGAACCCTAGCTCAAAATATATTCGTATCTACAAAAATTATTAATCTAGTATAATGTATGTATATATTTTATAAATAATTAAGCTTTGAAAATTGGACAGATTTGAGAACTTTGATTTTTTTTAAAAAATTTACATTTAAATCAAATAATATAGTGAATAAGGTAATGTTATGATTAAAAAGAATTCTAAGATGAATTTTTGGTTTATTGATTGTATTTTTGTATTACAATTTAAAGAGAAAAATAAATATCTGGTAAAAAATATGTAAAAAATTAGGAAAACATTAGCAAAATATAATAAAAAGAACGAAATGATAATTAGAAAAATAAGAAGAGGCAGAAAAATATGCATAATATGTGTTGGTGAAGTTAATGTGATAATTACATATATAATTACACAAACATTTGTTATTACTAAATATTCTTTAGTTATTTTTACATCAAATTTACAGAAGTTTTATGACTGATTTTCAAACTATTTGAAATTAAAAAATCATATTTTTAATGTTTTTAATTATTATTCAAAATTTATGAGATTGTATCCACAATATATATTTTCATATAATATTTATATCCGTGAATTCACAAACAAGCACCTAATTATATCTTTAATATCCTCTACAATCTTTTTATTTGATTTCAGTTTTAATATGTTAATTGATAAATTTAAATTGAATAAATTTGGTGATAATTCGAGCAATTCTCCTCCAATTTGTTTCACTTCAGTGAAATAGTTGTTGTTTGAAAATTCGTTTTATTTCCAGTAAAATATAATAATTACATTATGGACACGGCTTCTCCTTCAAAAAACCAGAAGCTCATGCTCTTTGGATTTTTTAAACACACCTGAGCTTATATATACTTAACCCCTTTATGAAAGAAAGAATAAATAATTTCAACCCCCTTAATCTAAGTAATTGATTATTTCTTTTGGTAAAAAACCCTTTCAAATACTCAAGGGCTATATACCAAAATCACCATGCGTGGATGAACCGTCCTCTTTGAAAACTCGGTTCAACTGAACCGGTTTTCCTCTCCTGGTACTCATGAATCATTCTGATAAGCGCACTAGCCTTTTTGCTTCCCCCATATTCGCCGTTACTTATCACCGTGTAAAGCGACCCCATCACCACCGAGTCCTTCACAAGAACCCCAACGACGTCGTTCCCCGCGTTAAGACACAGGTTCAGAACCAAACCAACACAGTGCTGTTTCACCGCCGGCGAAGCTTCAGAAGAAGACAAAATCTTCACCGCGAGTTTCAACCCGCCGCGACGGATCACACCAATCGTCCCGTCGGGATACTCCGCCAACTTCGCCAGCGTCGCTAAACAATCCGCCGTGAGCTCACCTCCCGTTTCCTCGTCTCTCAGCAGATCGAGAAGAGCCGGAACAGCTCCGGCGGCGAGGACGCGCCAGTGGTTTTCGGGTTGCATCAGCAAACCCATAACCGCGAGCAACGCGTTGCGTTTCGCCGAGTCGCCGAACTCGTCCCCTGTAACGATCCTCATCAGTCCAGGAATCGCGTCTGCGTTTTCACCGATGAGTAAGCTGTAGTCTTCGACGGAAGAGAGATAAAACAGAGCAGAAGCAGCGTATAGCCTCGTCTCTGTTTTATCTCCTTCGTTGAGAATCTCCACGATGAGCCCCAACCCTTCTCCTGCGATCTCACCTTTCCCGGCGGCGTGTTTAGAGAGATTCAATAGCGCAGCCATTGCGTTTTCTTGAATCCTCGAGTCTTCTGAAGCCAGAAGGTTTATAAGCGGACTCACGCAGCCAGCTTCGACCAGACAAGATCTATTAAAACTACCTGTCTTGGTCAGAACGCGAATCTCTCTTAGAGCTCTGTAAACCGTCTCTTCATCCCCGTTTGTTATCAGCTCTGAAGTGAGAAACCTCGCGATGAGTCTTCCTGCTCCTTTCGCGGCTAAACTATCTGGCGCCACGTCACCGTGACTTTTTCTTTTTCGACTATTGATCGCCAAAACGACGCCGTTTGCTCTGCAGTGCTTTTGGATCACGTGGCTCACGGAAACGTTGTTAACCAACTCGGTACTGGTCAGGATCTTTCCGGTTTTGGGGCACGTGATGTTCCCGGATCCGAACCATTTCGTGATGGAGCTCCGATCGTACGTGTGCCCTGTTTCTATGACCACAGGATCCGTCATGATCTCTAGAGAAATCGGGCAGAGAAGATCCTCAACTTTTATTCCTCGAAACAAATCTTCATGAACACGCAACTCGCTTTCATCACGATGAAGATGATGATCTCTCTTGTTCAGTATCACGCATCTGCAATAGCATATGAACCCCATTAAGCTGCTGAGAAGCTCGACTCTAGCGTTGTTACTATTATTATTCTTCTTCTTATTCTCTAACCGCTCCGCTTCTATCTCTTCTCCGAGAAAGTTTACTTCTTTAACGCAATCTCCCCATGTTCGAATCCCTACGTGATCCAAGATCCGGTTTATTTCATCCGGATCAGGGCTGACTCTATTCTCGAACAGAGCAAGTACTTGATTAACGGAATCTATAACCTTTTTATCGTCCGAGTCGGGTCGGACTACGTGTTTACGGGCTTGTTGCACCACTAGGTCGATCAACTCGTTGACTTCGCTCGGTAAGTCAACGAACGAGACAGGAAACGAGCTGAGGCTAGTGGAAATGGATAGAGTCAGGACCTGGAGATGATCCGAGACTTGATCTGAGCTCATCAACATACATACTCTAGCTCCGTCTCTCGTGCAGTCTTCTAGAAGGAACTTGAGTTTCTGGAAGATGACGTGGATTTCCGAGAGGCTCGAGACGCCGGGAAAGTAGCGTCTTGGAGACCCGACTCGGATCCGGATCTCTTCCAAGACGATAGCTAGGTTTTGGATCTGCCTGATGGTTTTTTGGAAGCTTCGTTTGTTGGTGGAGAAGTGTTTCTGCTTGAACGTGAGGATGTCGCCGGCGAGTTGGATCAGCGAGTCGAGTAGCGTGGTTACGGAGATTGATTTGCATGGTTGCACAGCTGGGAATGTCAGGATCCGGCGACTAAACCCGGTTTTAGAGTGGATCATATCTCTTATATGACTTGTGATTCAAATTTTGTGTTTCTGGATGTTTGTGTTTGTTTCGACTTTAAGATCGAGAAAGTAGGCGAAAATATATAATCAGTTGGCAAGTGTGTCAACTATTTAGACGCGTGGCTATTCATTATTGGGTGTTTATCTTGGAAACCCTGACCACTGACAATGTGCCACGTGAGATCCATCGTAAACGAGGAACAGGTTGCTTCGTAGATCGGTTTATATGGACTGAGAGGTCGACACGTGGTCGTGGAGTGTATGAGGATCCACGTGATCATGAAGTTACGTGCATGGAGGCTGCCGACAATTGGTACGACCCATGTGTAAGGGTAAGGAGGAGTTGGGATATTTCCTCGTTCAATTTTTCATAACCTATTTTATATAATTCGGTATTAAAGATTAATTAATCTTATGTTTACGGTAACCGATGCCATCTTATCTGATAACTCGTATGGAATTGATATGAAAATTATAACGTTACATTAATACAGTATTTATATATAAGTTTTCTGCTCCATCTCCATTGACCATTGTTTACTCTTTTCTCAAGGTAAATGTGCAAGTTAGATGTATGTTTTCTACCCTTCTTTGAATTGTAGAAGACGTTATTGTTCGTAGTCCTCTACGCAAAGATTATCATTACTCATTAGTTTTGGCATTACCCGTTACAAATTCGAATGATTGCCTATATGTGGGAAGTTTCGTCGACTTCATTTTCTAATTTAATGATTGATGGTGATAGTATTTAGTTTTGGAATCTTATTACCTGAGAGTGAAGATGCTTTAAATATGGATATGTTCAGGTAGTCTTCAATTTATCAGTCATGGGTTGTCAATTGTGAGTTGTTATTATACTTGGGAACAATGGCCGGTTGCATTCTGGACCCATTTTTTAAAAAAAGTCAACCGTTCATCAACTATTGATTCGTTTTCTTTCTGTATGTTATTTGCCACTCCTATTCATTTAGAGGAAAACTATATAATAACACGAAGTCACGAACCAATTATTCAGAGGAAAAGTCAATAATAGTTATAGTGTTGAGCTACTTGGAAGTATCATGGGAACAGAATTATTTCGTGCCAATTCGTCCTGGCTGTCCCAACCGTTATAGTGTTTGGCTTTTGGAACAAATATAACTAGCTTTGCTTAACAACATGAGCATATTAATCTTGAATCATTATAATTATAACTAACAGATCTTAGGTATCTTCAATTCTTATTTGGTACATCGGAAGAATCTACTCAACCACACACTGATCACCTTGGGAAACAAATGATGAGACCAAGGATTTTATATAAGAAGAGAACTAATAAAATTCTGAAATCTGCAAAATTCAGTTTTACAAAGACAATACATGAGTACTGAACTATATTTTGATGATTTGAGGTTCAGGTGCTACTAATCAGTGCCGGTCCATTCCTTCCAATCTTTGTCTACATGATCCTGAGCCCATTTGATAGCTGCACGAGCGGCTTGTGGACCTCCAGGCAGTTCCCGTTCATTGAGAGTATCAGCCATGTCGATGAAGGGTACGACCAAGAGTGTTCCAGGTCCTCCATACTCGCTCCGCAAGAACGTCTCGAAGATCTGCACATTGGCGCAAAACAAAATGCTCAAAGAGTTTGATAAGAAATATAACAGTCTTAGAAACCAATAACACAGAACAAAACTTATTACATTTTATATCTCTCACCAGGACCAGACCGTCTTGCAAAGGTTTGGATCCGAGGTGCTAATTGGTAAAGTGAAAACCATTCTAACTTTTTGTTTATGAACTTTCTAGATAGGTTTAAAGTCAAAACCGCTCCTCATTCTAAATAGAGTCACATAACCCTCTTCAATATAGACAAAGAAAACACTCCCCCTAGAGTTTCATATGTTTCTGGAAGATACTGCACACTCACAAACCTAAACACGAAAGGAGATGTAGTAGAATCATACAACATCATTGCAAAAGACCATTTCCTAACCACGCATATTCAGTTGACTCTAAAAACGATTAGATTCAAGTTCAGAAACAAACAAACAAAGGCGATTTTGAATTATTGCCATTTACCCAGTAAGTAAACATGCCAAGAAAAATCATAAGCTGAGACTTAAAAAAAAAAGACACCATTTTGAGTTCCAAACACAACAATTCAAGATAATTTCAAATAGACAAGTGGGTGAAAGAGAGAACATTGTCAGGTACCTCAGTGCAGACTCCGACAATCTCATCAACAGAGTCTTCAAAAAGATCCCTCTTTGATAGTTTCTTTGCCATATGGTCCCTGAACTTCTTAGTCTCCTGTATCACCACCCATCGATTACATTCAGTCATGTATAACACAATCCATCAGAGTTGAGTATGAAGGGAAGAAGAAGAAGTTAAATGAGCTCACAGCTTCGGCGAATTCGGGTATTGGATCCGGGAACTTGTACTCCGCAGCTCTGCATACGAACCGTCTCCGAGGCAACGAAGAAAGAGAAAAGTTCGTCGATTTGGCTCTCAAACGCCGTTTAAGAAACTGGGTCGATTTGGTTGCGCACGAACTCGCAGCTGGTGAAGAGAGATTGAAGATTGTTGGAAGAGCATAACGGATGGACGAGGATGAACGAAATTGAATCCTAGAAGAGAGAAGAGCTACGTCTGAAGAAGCCATTAGCACACTTTCGCTTCACTCTCTCAACCTTATCTTTTTATCTCTGCAAGCTGAGGGTTTAAGCGGAGGTTTCATTTGAGTAGTGAAAAAAGTAGAGGGTTAAATTATGAAAGCAAAAAAAAAAATATAAGCAAAACTTTGGGGTGAAAATGAAAGATATTAAAAAGTAGAGGGTTAAATAAGAAAGCAAAAAAAAATTATAAGCAAAAGTTTGGGGTGAAAATGAAAGATATTAAAAAGTAGAGGGTTAAATAAGAAAGCAAAAAAAAATGATAAGCAGAGAGTTTAGGGGTGAAAATGAAAGGAATTAAAAATATGAGGAGAAGAAGGGAAAATAAAAAAGGAGCCTGTCAGACAACCGTGCGACCACCCTAGCGAGGTCAAGACCAGGCTAGGTAGCGATCCTCTACAGCGCGGACACTCCGAGGAGTGTCGTAGCCGTTAATCACACTCAGATCGCACGGACATGAATCATCAACCAGGTTATCGGGCCTGTCTCCTTAGAAATCAAGGATACAGAAGTACTTCCTATAGAACAGATCCTGTTCAAGTAAGGTCGTGCCCACTGATGTTTTCTAGACATATATAAAGAAGCCGTATTCTCTCCGTTTTTCCGATGTGGGACTTTTACTTCCCCCACTTACTATCTCCTCCCATGACACGTGTAATCATCTATAGCAAAACCGACCTTATAACCAGAAACCAACTCAGAACCGGAGAAAACCAGATTAAAACTCTAGATCAATTAGTTTTCTTAACCAGTAAATTGGTCGGACTTCCATGAAACGCTTCTTTGAAATAAAAACTGAATCCAACAAAAGAACAATTCAACACCTCATAAAGAATGTAACAACGACTAATGGTGCAAAACTACAAGAGGGACAAATCTTCACTTCAATGTCTCTGTCTCTCTAGAAGTAAATCTCTACTTCCTTTTCAGTCATCTCAAGAACATGGTCTCTAGCGTCCGTGAGAGCACTCTGGATTTAAATAAAAAAAACAAAAAGGCTCAGCAACCAGAATCTTTTAACAAGGAGATATATATATGTTCTTTTACCTGTCCAAACTTGGTGATGAAGTTGTTCCCCAGGTTTATAGATGTAACCGTGACATCTTCATTAGCCTTTAGAGCTTGAGCAATGGCGAATGCTCCATCATCCTTTCACACAAAACAGAATAGTAAGATCGTTCGGCTTTACAATGTTTAATATGACTCAAAGTAGTTGAATCTTTTACCCGTATTTCATTGAAGCCTAAGTCCACTGATGTCAGAGCTTCATTAACTACTTTTAAGCTCCGAGCTAAGCAAGAAGCGCCCTGACAACAATAATAACGCATCAATATACGCAAAACAAGTTGAATATAAATATGTTTGCATTTACCTCATCTCGAAGTCCATTTGCCCGCAAGTCCAAAACCGAGATCGTGTTGTTATATCTCAGCATGTCTGCAACGTACTCAGCACCCTTAGACGCTATCTGCACCACATATAAATGAAAGCCAACAATGATAAACAATTGTGAAGGATCATTTATTTCAAAGATAAAGAGTTACGGGCAGAGGCTTTACCTGGCACCAACCAAGCTTGAGCGTCTTTATATTTCCATGGAACTTGAGAATTTCGGATAATGCTTTTGCTCCGTCGGGTCCTATGGGATTATAACCAACCTCTAACTGAGGAAATAATGAAACTAGCAATGTCATCATCTTCCAAGTTATAAGTCAACAAGGAAACCAAGATGAGAAAGATCTTTTTGGCACTGACCGTCGTAATAATTGAATTATCTTTCAGAGCTTGAGCTATAGCATTAACTCCCTCTGCATGGATGTTATTTCCACCCTATTTTATAAAAATTACGTTAACAGTCACAGCATAATACTTAGAGAGAGACTGGAGAAGAAGATGTCACTTCTCACAATGTCAATGGTTGCAATTGAACGGTTTTGCTTCAGAGCATCTGCAACCTTTTCAGCTCCCTGAACCCATTAAAAAATCATTAATATAGACAACCGGGTATATAGATTGGATGTGTAATCGTATACCTCATCGCCTATATCATTCATGTACAGGTTCAACCAAACCAAGCTCTTGCTTCTCTTGATGTACTCTGCTACGTAGAAGGCACCTTTTGCGGTGATGGAGTTGTTACCGAGGTCAAGCAGAGCCAGTTTCCCTGCACACAAGTAGATGTAAGAAATAGTTAATCTTGGACGTATGAAGAGTGTTCTATTGAAATAGCTGAAAAAAAAACCTTTGTGGGAAGATAGACCAGCCATCAAAGCGCGAATCCCTTCATCTCCGATTGAGTTTCCATGCAAATGAAGTTCCTGCAGAGTAGAATGGTCAAGAGCTTAAACGGATTAACTCTTAGCTGGCAAAGATAACACATTTAACTATTAAATGGTTCTCCTAACATCGAAATGGTATACATAGAAAGAGACATGAGGAGTATGTGTACCCGTAAAGACTTGTTACCCTCAAGTCCTTTAGCTAAAGCATTGGCACCCAAAGCACCACCATAGTTTCCACTAAACAGATTATCCATAAATCAACAAAATAAATAAATAACATGAGACTAAGAAAACATCCATCTACGATCCTAAACTCACTTGAGATGTAAATGTCGTATTGTATTATTCTCAAGAAGAGCACCAGCAAGACTTGTGAATCCCTACCCTCCATTTCAAAAGGAAAGGGGAGAAGAACACACACCAGATTCAATTCATAAACCAAGATGCTTAATTTAGCGATATAGAAAGCACATGAATAGAAAAAGAAAAAAAAAACTTACAGAATAGTCAATCATGTTATTGTTTAGCTCAATAACCCTCAAGGTTGAGTTTCTCTTCAACAACTCTGCAAGTTCTTTCGCCCCCTGCGCAAGAACATTGCAAGTCCTTAAGAGCATGAAACCAATTAAAACTATTGTGGCTAAATAAAGAGCTTGAAGATCATATACTGCTTAGACAAACCTCGTCTCCTAAATCAGTACTGTTTAGCTGAAGTTTCTCGATGCTAGAATTTTCCATCAATGTAGCACATAAAGTCTGTCATTACAAGATAAAAGGGGAAACCATATCACAGAAAGAAATGTAAAACCTGGAGACTAAGCTAAGCTCTGTGTTATTTTTCGAAGCTTAATGCTAGTATTTACACTAACCTTAACTCCTTCATCACCAATGGGGTTTCCAGAGAGGTTGAGAACCTTCAACATAATATTTGACTGAAGAACACCATCAAAGGCTTTAACTCCTGCAGCTGTAATTCCATTTGCAGAAAAACTGACTTCCTCTAAAGTCTGAAACACCACATTGGTATGATTACTCAATCAACATAATAAAGTTGGTAGAGTGAAAGAGAGAGAGAGAGATCAATAACCTGATTATACCCAAGGCTTTCAGCTAGAAAGAATAATCCTTCATCTCCAAAGTTGCATCCTGCAACATAACACTCAAAGGTGAGCTACATCTAGTACCAACCATATCTCTTTAAAAAAAACAAGTCAATGCAGACCTGACATGTCAACACTTCTGAACGCTCTGAGTTCTTTAGCGAACTCATTAAGCCTCTGCTTGGCTTCCCTATCAACCTTTGCAGCAAACCCTTGTAACAGATTAGTACCAGCACCGATCGACCATTTCACTCCCTGCGTAGAAGCTTTCCCTTCTCCAGGAGAAGAAGACTTTGGGGACATGAACTTCTCAACCACTTTCCACAAAACTGTCAGCTGAACAAAACAATTTAGTAGATGCCTCAGCCGTTAAAAAAAAAATCAAAACTTTATATGCGTTACCGAAAGTGACGACAACGAATGAGCCAACGGGCAAGACGGAAGAAGCAATCTGCTGAACTTTAGCGTTAGGAAACCCAGTAGCTGCCTGTGACTCCTTGTAAACCCTACGCCTCGAGCCTCCCTCTGATGAAGCTCTGATCGCCAAAAGTCTCGGCCTTTTCTGAAGAAACACCCCCGGAGAAGCAAACAACCGGTGGTTTGAAACGGACCCACCCAGACACCCATTCTTCCATTGGCCCAACCTGGAAGAAGCCTTTCAAGTTCCAAAGGAAACAAGATTGAATCAGAGGCAAAAACTAATTGAGAAAGTGGGTTTACTAGTAGAGTTACCTTCGGGAGAGAGTGGAGATAGAGAGAGCTGGTGGAAGAAGATGACGCCATAAAGGCGCGAAATTTACACTGTGGGAAGGAGACTGGAGCGGCGAATTGGAGAAGAGAAAAAGATGATGAAGATGAAGTTTGTTAATTCGCGCTATGCGCGGGCCTTTCTTTAGTTTCGGGTTTAACCCAACTTGGACTCGGGTTTAAATTAATGACCCGATAGTCCCGAGATTAAGACAATTGATCTGATCAAGTTCAAGTCTATCTATCTACTTTGGGGTTGTTAACATGAAACTTATATAATAAAAAAAAACACTAGATCCTGACCCGCGCGCCAGCGCGGGTTTGAATTTACGGTTTTTGATGATTTAATTTAACTAAATAATGTATTTGTAATATTTAATATATTATATTCACTAAGTAAATTATTTTTTTGTGGGTGTTAAACGATTGATTTATGACGAATATTCGATATCATATAAACAAATTGAATATATACATGTAATTAGGGAATTGTATACAATATATTAAAATAATGGTTATGAATGTAAAATATGAAGAAATTATATAATGGCTCCGTATGGCATATAAGATTGTAAATTATTAATGCATATTTAAAGAAAATACAATGATTTTTTAAACTTATATGAATAATGTAACATATAAAAACAGTTGATTTATGTAAATAATTTTAGATGTTTTATTAATAATAAATTTTTTTTTTGTTTTGAGATAAAGATGAAAATTAAATGTCCATAACCAATTATGTTAAAAGGGGCCTTATTTAAAAAACCCATGTGCTGTAAAAAAAAAAGAAGCCCATTTGGTAACCGTTTTTTTTCCGGGAAAGATAACCAAAAAAAAATTGTCTTTATGTTTATTTTGTTTAAGTTATGTCGTCAAAAATTAAAAAATATCTTATCTTCTTCGATGTTCAATCTGAGGCTTGTCTTTGATGCTCAATCTGAAGACATTTTTCTGCCGTCAAAATAGGTAGTGGAAGGTGAATATCTGTAGCCCTAATTCAACTTTTCTATTTCCATGGTTTTTGACTTTCGCTGTTTTAGCTCTGATTGGGTACTTTCATCAAATCTTATTCTTCTATATATAAACTGTAAGTGCAGATCGAACTTTTGATTTGGCCGATCTATAATCATATATAAAAGATAGGATCAAGGTGATCAGGTACGGTTAAAACATGGGCCTTTTTTACAACTGAAACTTTATATCCAGTTGCTGAAACAGGGTTCAAATTAGTTACATGGATGTTGACTTGAAGTTTTCGGATCTCTTTGACAAACTGATATGAAGGTAATAAGCCAATTAAAAGGTTAGTCATCTCACGTTTTCGTTGTGTTCTATTGACATTAATCTGAATTTTAAAAAAACACAAATATGCAGAACAAACATTTATTTTTTGCTTTTCAGAATTGATCTCCTTGTCAGATTGGAGTGCCATAAACGTCAATAATACTTGTGATTCTGCAAGGGACTGATCTCAATAATACATCTGACCATTATTCAAGATAAGTTATTATACAATGCAAGAAACATTAGAATTCAAATAATGAGATTCTCATATTCAATATTTGTAAACTATCAACTGTTAACTAATGTGTTTTTTTGTTAATTTCCTTGGTTAACCAAAGTAGACGGAGGTATAATGATGGAAATGAGGTAAAGTCCAACCAAATCCTTGGAATCCATAGATAAGTCTGTCACTATAGCTTTATTGACTTGACTAAAACTTGAGTAACTGTTTAGGTTCTAGATTAATATCAACTTGAAGTTATTAATGTATACAATTCTCATGTAGTTTGTGCAGTTGAATCTTTAGAGGCAGAGCTTAATTCACATGAAAGACATTGGAGGGGAGACATAACATTATGCAATACGTAACCAAGTAAGTAAATTTTTGTAATAGCTTCAATAAAATAATAGTAATTAGGCTTCGAACTGAAACTGGTAGTTAGGAGATGAACCCGGAGTTTATTTGATGATTGTTGATTGAAGTGTGTTTTTTTATGACGTATTAGTTGATTGACTGTTTTATTTGTTTAGAAAAAAAAATTCCCATAAAATCTTAGCATAAAAGTAAATGAGAAGCGATAGTATATAGAAAGCATCACACGATTCCAAAGACAACTGAAAGAAAAGTAAAGTCATAGATTCAAGAATATGAAATGTGAATCCACGTTCAAAGTTTGACACTGAGTCATGACTCCACCGCACCTTAAAAATCTTCAACCTTTTTAAGATGTCACGGTAGCCAGCATACTCTGATTACATCACGAAATAGAACTTGATTCCCTACAAAATATTAGTATGTTAATGTCGAAAACAAATAGCCTTAGTGGATGTAAGTTAAATTACATACCTCGTCAGGCTCCTCTCACTTATAGGTTGTTGAAAACTTCTTTGAAAACAACATTCATTGTTTTCCGCTGAGGTTTACCATCTTTGTCTACAATCAAAATTTTCAATCCTTTCTTTGATGTGACTCTGGAAACTGCGACGTATAGCTGTCCATGTGAAAACACAGGTCTTGGTAGAAAGAGACCAACTTCGGATAGTGATTGCCCTTGACTTTTATTTATTGTCATTGCAAAAGCCACAGCTATAGGCAATTGTCTTCTGCGCATCTTAAAAGGTAACCTGGTGTCTGATGGTTGAATCAACAATCTCGGAATGTAAACAATTTTCCCAACCTTTTCTCCAGTTATTATCCTAGCGCCAATCATAAAATCCATAAGTTCGGTGATCTGAAGTCTAGTTCCATTCATTAACCCTCCAGTGGGATCAATGTTTCGTAGAACCATAACAGGACAACCGATCTTGAGTCGCAGACTATGGTTTGGCAAACCAGAAACCTTAATTGTATTCAGAAAATCAGGCCCCAATGCTTCATTATTTACCGAACTTGTATCGGAAGGATCAATACTATCTGCACTTAGATAGATCTTTTCTTCACCTGCAATTTTGGAGTCCAAAAGTTAGTTTATAGTTTAAAATGTCCACCGAAATATTAAGAAAAAAAAATGGAATTCACCTTCAAGCTTATCCAACATATACTCGTTAATCATATTGACGTCTTCATTAGTTGGACACAGGATTGCTCTTTGTTGAAAAAACTTAGGATCTTGGTTCACTTGTAATGAATGAATATCACCATAGACAGCTTTGCTGATTGCTTCAATAGGTTCAGCTGAGTCTAGAATCAAGAATTCAGAAGGAATTTCGATCTCTGCTTCCCCATCATTCGGTTCATTAACTTTACCATCACCAATACTCAATATCCACTCTGAAAACTCTTTAAGATCCTCTGCCTCCTCTGGCGCTAAAGAACCAGATAACAATCGCATGTTCTTTGTCAGTTGTAGAACTCTGCAGTGTTCCCAAAGGTATGATGAATTCAGTGCTGCCAACACAATTTCAGCTCTACCTCCTCCATTTATAACAGGGAGAACTTGCCTAAAATCACCTCCAAATACCACGACCTTCCCACCAAATGGGTTATTGCTATCCTTTCCAATAATATCAGACAAACTACGATCCAAAGCTTCAAAACAATGCTTGCTCATCATTGGTGCTTCATCCCATATGATGAGTGAAGACTCTTTCACTAAATTTGCCTGATCCGATCCAGGAGACATTGTACATGACGAAAATTCATCAGGATTTAGTGGAATTCCAAATCTTGAATGGGCAGTCCTACCTCCTTGCAACAACAATGACGCAATTCCACTTGATGCAACATTCAAAACTATATCTCCCCGACATCTTATAGCTGCAGAAAGTAATTTCCATAGAAATGTTTTTCCTGTTCCACCAAACCCATAAACAAAAAACATTCCACCTTTCTCCTCATTCACAGCAGTAAGGATCTCATCATATATTTTCTTTTGCTCAGTAGTCATCTTCTGAATATCTCTTTCAAGAGTTTCTAATAATTCTTCTCGTGAATAGTTGCGCTCATCTAGTATCAACACATTCGAATCATGTCTACTTGTCTTTGGCAGCTTTGGCATAGAAGTAAATGTAGCTAGAGAAGTGCCATTACGCCTCAAAAGACTGTCAATCTCTTGTAGAGCAAATTTCTTTTTGTCCTCGTCACTTAACAATAGTCCTAAAATGACAAAAATGAGGTTAGACGACATGTAAAAAGGTAGATACATATATTAAAAAAATATTTCAATTCATTACATGCTAACCTGGTCTATTGAAAAATATTCTTCGGTTATACTCAATATCTTCAGAAAGGTGCTCCCATGTACTCTCCCATACAACTTCTGGACTGGATAAACTCTTATTGATCAGCATTATTACAAAAATCTGTCGCAATTCACCTCCTGAGCAGTAGTAACTTCTCCGTAAAATATCTTCAATGTACTCTTGATCATCGTCTAATAACCCTCGAGCAGAACATGCTTCCTTGTATCCAGGATAAAGAACTCCTTCATAAGTTTTAATGTCATCATAACTTGTAGGACCTTTAACAATGTTCAGCAACACACGCAAAAAATAAGCATCTTCCTGGATCCTTGGAGCATAGTTAATCCTTCCTATACTGAAACCTCTTTTTCTCCTTTTCCACTTCTTCTGCTTCTTGTCATAGGTAAAGAAGTTTGGTATCTGGGCATATGTAAGAGTTCTCGCAAGAGGATCCACTTTATTAAGCTCAAACCATGCCAAGAACATTGTATTCTCAATGAGCTTACGGCTGACAACAACTTCCATTTTATCTTTTCCTTTGAAGAAAATTTGCTGTTTTCCGGGTAGATGGAAACTAAGCTTCTCCACTGATACAGACCGATAGTGAATAGGAAATTTGAAGATTCTCCATGATCCTTCACAAGCCGAAACATATCTAGAAGAAAAAAAATTAACTACATTATTAAGCAGTGAAGCAAGCCACAAATTTTGTAAAATAAAAAAGCATAATGATGTACCTGCAATCGAAAAAATCTTTTATTTCATTTTTCTTCTTCTCGACGCTGCTATCTTTCACATTTCCTTCCACGTCTGGTTGAACATTTCCTTGTATGTTCAAATCGCCATTTGCCAACATACTGTCAACAATATGAGCAGGAGGCTCAACAGCCACTGTAACACGATCTTGTCCTTTGTTGATGTACTTAAATAAGTACTTAATAGAACCAGCTTGGTTGCACCATTCCACATTAATGTGAGCTCGATAGCGAAGAGATAGTCTCCTGTTGTAAGGAATGACAAATCGATTATCACATTTGACCCCATGTTTCTCGACAAAACAATCAGATTGCTCCCTTCTCCTATATATCGGAAATCCTTCTTTATTAATGGTTGTCTTCTCAGAAAATGATTTAGGGTATAACTTTGAGCACAATCCATTTTCCATGCATGGGGAATTCTTATTAGCAGCTCCACATGGTCCATGAATCATCATATCTTTAATCACTTCGTAGAGTTCTGGTTCTTCTTCCTTATTAGGAATTTCTGCAGATATGAGCTTGTCTATATCGTCTGTGTTGGGAAGCTTGCTTGTAGGATGCAAGAACAGGAGGATATGGGCGTGTGGTAGGCCTCGTTTCTGGAACTCGATAGTATACATAGCTGAAACAAAAATAACAAAAGAAAAGATTAACTTAGAACATGATTAATCTTCAAAATAATCATGGGTCAAAAACAACTTACACGCCACTGTCTTGCCAAGAAGGTTTTTCTTTGTTAGATCTTGCATTAATGAATCAAGTTTAATTTTGAAGATCCTACAAACTATGTCTGGCCTGTCCTCAACATTTAGCTTCCTCTGCTTAACAAACCTTGTGATCTCAGGCCATTTAGGATTGCAAGTAAAAGTGATGAAGAGATCTGGAAATCCAAAATGCTTGCATATGGTCATAGCATCCAAGTAATTGTTCTTCATATACCTAGGACTTCCAGTGAAAGATGCCGGCAATGTGAACTCCGTGCCTTGGTCATGCAAATCACTCTTTCCAGCATGTTCAGATTCTTTTATTGAATCATAACTATCTGATCTTAAAGTAGACTGATTGAACTTAAGATAGCGTAGACGATTAGACTCAATAGTAGTGTAGGCATCGACCAGGAATTGCTGAAAAAGTCGCCTACCATGTAAAAGACTGTGTGATTCATTATCACGTTCATGCAGTCGGAAAGCAAAGAACTGTCTCATGCTGATATTAGGCTTCTTAAGCTTCTTCGAAGCTACTGTAACACCTTTCTTAATACCCAACCTGAATCCATCTTCTCCATATGTAAACAATAGAGGATACTGAAGTGCAAGATATGAGGCATGAATTTCGCTTATCCTCTTTAGCTTTCCTGTTTTTTGCTCAAGGACAATATCTCTGTTAGCCATATCAAGATTAAAATCTCCAGGTATTAGCGCAGCAACTTCTGATGCAGTGGGAGTATTATATGTCCTTCCATCTTTTGAACGCTCGCTAACAATCCTCATATGAAATGCCTCTTCTGGATCAGTCTGAAAACGATCTTTAGCTGATCTGAACTGCTTTACATAAGGATTGACCTCATCTAGCATCTTGATCAAAAGGTCAATAATTTCTGGTTTCAGCTTATCTTTCTTCTGAGTTTTGAAAGTCCCTTTCCCTGAGCTGTAATTAATAGAGCAAATGTTAGAATACCCAAAAAAAATAAGAAGATACAAACTTATGCAAAGCACACGAAAAATTAATTGAATATACCTCAAGCAGTTTGCTCTATTATTAACTTCATTTTCAGTATCAACTATATATAGTTGGCCGAACTTGGCATCTTTTCCCTCGTTAGGTTGTAAGCTTCCCATCAGGTGATAGTTTTCACCTTGTAGTTGAAACATAGAAGGTCCTACACCCTTTTGGACTGATCTTTCAACTTTTCCTCCAAGTGAAGTAAAGGAGAACACCATGTTGTAAGGTCTCATATTTTTCTGGAAATGCTTACTTAATTTATCATCTCCTTCCATCAGCCTCTTCAAAACAATCGGTGGTTCCCTTAGTAATGGTAGTTTAACTTGACCTTGCAAGCAACATAGGGCAAATTGAGGCTTCGTAGTATTCTTACGCTTGTTTAGGCGTTCTCCATACCACATAATAGCACCACAATGACAACATTTGTGTTTAGGATCACCTTCATCAAGATATCCTATATGTTGTAAACTTACACATTAATTAAAACAATTATATATTCTTGTATAATCAGAGAAACTTATACTTTAAATTTAGCTTGTTCAAAATATTATCTTTCAGACTACCTTCTTCCTTCCTTTTAGCAAATGTCGTGGTTGACTTTGATTTCGCTTGTTGGCATCGTTTCAAAATTTTTTCCATACAAAACGGTTCTGGTCGGTAAGGGTCTGTTGCCGGTGTAGCATGAGAATCTAGATCGAATCCATCAGTATCAAGACCCATATTTTCAGAGTCTGTACTTTCTTGAGAACTACAGTCAAAATCAAGTTCATCTTCTCCATCACAGATTCCTACAAGATATTTGAAATCATTGGTACAGAACTAATAAATAATTGTGTTGAATTAAATTAAAATATAAGAAAGAGTTTCCTTAGTAACAGATAGCTTCCAATTACCTTCAACGGTTGCCTTATCTTGTGTAGGATTAAGAGACTTTCCTGATGATGAACCATGTTCTGTATTAGCTAGAGAATGCGAAATATTGGTTATGTCATTCAACACAGAAATTGGCGTGTCTTTGTGTCTCTTTGAATGTGTGGTCTGAGCTGACGTAAGACTTGAGTTTGGCATAACTGAAATAATTCAAAGGCCCTATGATTAATCAATGTTGATCTACCGCAAAGTGATTTTAGTTTTAATTCTTCAATTCCTTTCAACTCACAATGTAAAGATGTCAGACAACTCCTGCTCATTGGTGTATTAGTGTTTCGATTGGACATCAAATCAACACCTAACATTGAAAAAATAAGGAACTTTCTTTTAAGAATGTCATCAATATAGGGAGTATACGTGTTATATTAGTTTATAAAACATTTGTCTTACCAAATAGACGAACTGGTATATGGTTTGGTGTTTGTGGTGACATGGTTGTCTGTTGATACGCTTGATTGAATGAGGATATTGAACCTGGTGAGGAACCAATCTCATGAAGAACCCTCCTAAAAATCGATCTCACAGGAACAGAAGCACTTGATAAGTTAGTAGTGCGATTATCATTCCTGTTTTCCCTAATCCGATTAGCCGTTTGAATCTTGTGCGCATTAGGAGTCACGTTCTCATTATCATTTCCATAACCATCCCCCCGTTTTCTTTTCATTGTGATTTGAAGCTAGTTTCAATGTTCTGAGTGTCACAATTTGTCAAAAGAGTTGAAAGTGTTTCTTCATCGTGATATTTCCTTTAACTTTGTGTAATTGTGCGTTAACAACGAACCTACATTAAAGGATACAGTTCTGAAGAATATATCGATATGGTAAATGAATAAATTAATAGCCAATTGCCAATATTTGGTAATAGCTGTTATTTGGAAACATTTAATTCTTAGAGATAATGTGTATCATATAATTGGAAATATGAAACATGTGTGATTAATATTCCAATTCGTGAATGAGGTACTATATATTAAAGTCATTATGTATATTGTTTGTACTTTAGTAACATGTCATCGCAACATGTATATATGGAAAATTATAGAATGTTTGGTTTACATTATGTAAGATGCACTTGTATTCTTAAGATCTTAGTTATAAATAAACATGATTTACTATCGTACTGGATTTTGTATGCTAGTTTGTTTGTTTAGAAAGATAACATAAAATTTGCCCTTATACATCTGTTTTGGTTTTTCTTTTATGTTATTGATAATTTCAAACGATGTGAGAAAATAAAACGAAATAGTTCAATAACTAAAATCAAAACATAACCAATTCCTGTTTAAAAACCAAAGCCAGCTAAAATTCAAAACAAAAGCAAATTCAATAATTGAACAAAACATGCAAGGAAACGATGCAGATATGCTGAACAAATCACTCTAATCCGTCTTAGTCTTCTCCAGCTTGATTTGGTTTAGGCAAATCTTCTTTGAAGTAGAAGTCAGGTCTGGTAGATCTGCATCATTTTCTTTTCTTTTAGAGAGAGGAGTTGAACAATCCGATGATGGTTCAGTGTTTTCTTTGATCAACAAAACCTATTACATTTGAAAAACACACAAAATACTTAGTAAATCAAAGATTATATTCGATAACAAAAGCATTCAGAGTATCAATTTATATTACCCCTCCAGATGACAAACAGGATGAACCACCTTCAATCTGAGTCAGCGGCTCGGATTGAGATTCAATTTTCTCAATGATATCACCTGACCAGACCTGTGTAACCTTGAAGATATCTGCTCCATCTGATGAAGTAGTTATTCCAAAACAGAAAGATTTTCCAACTAAATCTCGAATAGGTTGTGGTAATATCTCTGGATCTTCAATCTTTAAATTTTTTTATATCAGTGATAAGTTAAAAATATAAAAGCAGAAATTATTTCTAATATGGGAAATAAACTATTAGAAAAAGTTTTACTTGCCTCCTCATAAGAACCATCCCATAGATCAACAGCTTCTGACCCAACGATGGATTTAGCAACAGAATTAAGCAACAGAAGCTTACATGTTCCAGTATCATCCTCAACAATCAAATGGAGTTTGAATCTGGAATATTATAGATAAATTAGGTTACAGACTAAAAACTTAATTTGGCGAGACTCTAGTTAAAAAGATTGAAAAATATACCTTGGTTCAACATTGGAAACATTGGCACGACACTTCCCTGGGCAACGGAATAAGGGTTTGTCACTTTTACTACCCTTTCCGGAGAGCCTTGTAACACCATGTTTGCATCTGGTACATCCAAAATAGTACCAAGCCCAGTCTGTATCGATCGCCTTAACTGAACATACGATCTTGGTCTGGTCGAGCTACATTATAAAAAAACAATAGCATGACAATTTATAATCTGTTTAAATTATAATAGAGATGTATTTAAGTTTATATCAATCATAGCATATGCAGCAAACAATCGGCATATACCAACCTCAGAGATTTCAGAGATTTCGGAGATCATTGAAATCCCAACATCATCCCAATCATCGGCATGTGGTATGATTTCTCTTTTGTCATGCTTCTTGTCAGTAATAGGAAGAGCAATAGAATTTTCTTCTATCCTGAAAATGATATAAGTATTTATTTTATAGCTAACCACAATCTCTATTATAAAAATAGTAAATAAAAATATTAATTGAGAAAATGTTACCTTCTTTTGAAATCGACAGCCTCAGCCATTGTTGGGTTCAGGTCCAACAACGATGCATCAAATGCATTGGTAATTTGAATTTCACCTAACATAGGTAACAATTGGAGCATATTAGGAGATTTTTTTAAAATAGCTTTTAAATAATCGTTACCTAGAAACTCGCCGATTTTGGCAAATCTTAACAACCAAACAGTGTTTGACGGATCCAATTCTTGGACACTGTTTTCGATTTGCTCAGCATAGGATCCCCAAAGACAACATGCCAAATTGTTACCGCTACGTATGAAATGATAAATTTATATTATACACTTATAAAATTGTTAAACTATGACCAATACAAATTATAATCATTATACATCTTACCTGATGTCTCTCATACGAAACTGAATTCGCTTTCGGTCCTCATGGTTCACTTGAACGATTTGGACTGCACCCACGTCATAGGGATGGCCAAGTATGTCTAAGTTTCATTAAACAGAGTAAAGTGTGAGATGAAAAATATATTATAAGAAGCTCGTATAATATAAAATAAAACAGAACAAATAAATATACCAATGAGAACGTTTGAATTTTCCTTTCCGTTTAAAATGTTTTTGTAATTGGCTAAAGTCAAGAAAGGGTTATCATCTTGGTGGTCGGATCCGGTGAAAACCGTTTCACTGGTGATAGTCATCTTATATTGATGACTTGTTTGGTCGATATTTTCCTTTACCCACTCCGGATATCTTAAAGTTTTCAATCACACGCCACTCTCCCAACGGAAGGTTACGTTGGGTCCGAAACATGTGTGCTCGCGGACATGTTGCATGGATTTTAACACCCTGTAAACAAATTTAAATGATTAGAAACTTAAAGCTTAAACGGATCATCTAAATATAGGTTTAAGTAGAACTTACAGTCTGATCAGCTAACACGAATTCTAGTGTTTCATCGGCATAGGGAGGGGTTTGTTTCCATGAGCGAATAACTTTCACTTGTAGACGCCATTTACTTTTAAAAGGCCTCAATCCGTTTATCAAAGTAAGACTCTTGTTCTCTGACATGATAAACTATAAGCAACGATCAAAATATTAGTTTAGTAGTGGTTTAGGTTATTGAACACTTATGCAAGGTTATGTATATATAATGTAAATGTGAAGCCCTAATCAATGGAATATACTTTAAGTGGGGCGGAAGACAAAATCTTGTGATTTTATGGAAGAATATAATTTGTTCCCAAAATTTCTCCATATCGTTCGCAAATAATGGGAAACCAGTGAGATAGTTATATATTTAGATTTTTTATAAATCTAGAATTGATTGTTTCTTTCTCTGCAAGAAAATGAATTGGTTGTAATCAAAAAGATATGATATTGAAGAGGAGATATTCGATTATAGGTTTGTATTTAATGTGATGTCCTCCTACGTTTTCGGTTAAATGTGATTCTGTTTCGAATTTTTAGTTTACTTTTACGTAATCATCTTTAGAAGTTAATTTATTGATGTTAAGTTTATATTTGAATATGGAAAACACATTAATAAAACTGAAAAAGACAAGCTTAAAAATAGGTAGTTAAATTTATTACTTCAGTGGCATTCAAATGTAATTAAGTTTGAAAACTAAGGGGTAATTTTAAATGGTACTTCTCTTTTAATAATAGAGATGTGGACTTAAAATAACTATCTGTTATTGGTCTCCTCAGCTCGGCGATTATTTCAATTTGGGATGGCGTCGTTCGCTGGAATCACGACTTCGAATCCAACGTTTCTTCAGCTAAGGATCTCCACCACGAGTTTACGTTCTGTGGCTCCGTGTAATTCGATTTCATTTCCTCGTTCTTCGTCGTTCGTGAATCTCAATAGGAGAAGCCGTCTCTATGTTCGATCTAGTTCAGCTCCAGGTTCGATTTTGATCAACGCAAATACTCTGCTTTAAGAAAGTATCGATTTTTATTTCGCTTCTGGGTTGTTATTGTTTGATTCGCTTATAAAGTTTCGATTTTTATAATAGAAATAGAGTTTTTGGATTTAAAATTGAGAAATTGTTAGGTTTTGGTTTTTAAATTGATAACTTGTTAGGTTGATGATCTCTGTGATGCGGTTTCTCACGAGAATCCTTTTGAATATTATCAGTGGCACCTGCAATGGAGGGACTGAAGCCGGCGATATCTCTGACGGATAGTGCACTCAAGCATCTGAATAAGATGAGATCAGAACGCGGGGAAGATCTGTGTTTGAGGATTGGTGTCAAGCAAGGAGGTTGCTCGGGGATGTCTTACACCATGGACTTTGAGAACAGAGCCAACGCTAGACCAGATGATTCCACCATTGAGTACCAAGGTTTCGCTATAGGTTAGTTTCTTCCTTTGGTTTGTTTTGAATTTGGATTATCCTTCCATTCTAGTACAATAAGGTCCAATAGTTTAAATCAGTTAGTTGGTTTGATGGTGTAGACACGTCATGTTGCATATGAATGTCTGCTTTGGTGTATTGAAGCATGCATCCAGATAAAAAGTGATGAGGTTATTTGGTAACATTCATAAGATGAAGCTATTGGCTATAATTTATGACCTTGTAGTTTTATACTGAATGTTGTCAAGTAAGATTGTCAGTTGATTTTTCTGATGTGGAGCTTGGATTGACCAGACTAGTATTAGCTGACTTGTTAAAGTCTGCGCTCTTGTCATTTAGACAGAATCTTGGTGTGAGACTTCAAGTCCGTGAGTCTATTTGTCGTTTGCAGTCCAGTGTTTATCCATCTCTGAAATGAAATCTCAGATTTTTTTCTTGCAACACATTTTTTTTTTGCAGTTTGTGATCCGAAGAGCATGCTATTCCTTTTCGGAATGCAGCTTGATTACAGTGATGCTTTAATCGGTGGAGGTTTCTCTTTCTCGAACCCTAACGCTACACAAACCTGCGGATGTGGAAAGTCTTTTGCTGCCGAGATGTAAAACCGGCTAATATTGCAGTCAAACATATATAGTTATGGACTTATAGCTAATGAAACATTTATTACTATAGACTTATAGTTCACAATTTCCGGTTTGTGTTTTATATCTGGTTTTCTTGGAAGATTTAATTCACAGTAAAATAAAATATCATAACTTGCAAAAAATAATCAATTGCTTTATCAGTTCCTGGTCTCATAGTTTGACAAGTGGTCAAATTCTTATAGTTTGATCAGATTCTCTTTGACCAAATTCACAAGAAACTTGTACATGTGGAAGATCAATTAATAGTAAAATAGGTAAACCTAAGATTTTCCTCAGACCAAAAACGATATAAATAGAGCTTTTCTTTAGGACTGGAGAAAGTACAAACAATTTTCTTGTTATACAATTTAAACAGATTATCACAAATACTTTGGTGACTCTCTTTCTCGTTGTAGTATTAACCTTCGTTGTTTAACAACAATATTTTGGCTTCAGGTTTGGTGAAATTTGCTTTAGTTATTTTCTTAGTTTGCTATGATGATCTGAAAGACAGTAGCTGTAGAATTACCAAATATCATATTGAATATATACATATATATATATATATATATGTATATTTGTGCACCACTAAAAGTCCAAAGCGGTATGGTATGTCAGTTTAGGAAAAAAAAAATTAAATATAAATATGTATTTACTGAAAAGGAAATCCAGTTTTTGAAGCTGTTATAAATACGGGTCTAAGTTTATGTTTTTTTTTCAATTCACACAATAATAAAAAATACTAGACAAGTATTTATCTCAACACCTAAAAATAAAGCAAATCACAATACTAGTATTTTTAGGAATGGATATCCGATTGCATATGTTATATGCATATATTCTACATGTACTTAAAGAATTATATATTTAAGTTATATATATTTAAGAATTATATATTTAAGTTATATATATATATATTCTACATGTACTTAAAGAATTATATATTTAAGTTATTTATTTTAGGAATGGATATCCGATTGCTTTTAGTTATTTTCTGATTTTTGTTTATTTTAGCGAACTAAATCAGATATCCAGTCAAAAATCTAAAATTTTCCGGATATCCGGGACACCGAATATCTGGATGTAGACCTGGGCATAAAATCCAGAACCCGAAATCCGAACTGAACCCAAACCGAAAAATCCGATTTGTTATCCTACCCGAAATGTAAAAATACCCGAACGGATCTTGCAGGGTGGTACAAAAAATATTCGAACCCGAAGTGTTATTAACAGATTCCGAATGAGTAACCCGAAAATCCAAAATTAATAGTCAATATAAATATTTTAAAATATATATAAATATTTCAATTATTAAATTCAATATTTTGTGGTAATATGATATATAATACTAAATATTAAAAATTTAATAAATGCTTTAAGTACACAATTAGTTATTAATAGGTACTTTATAATTTTCTCATTGAAATAAAAAAGTCTACTCTCTATAAGGCAATATATATTATTTACAAATGATGTTTGTTTTCATGCTTGATTTAAAATTTTATTGTTATTTTATTAATTTTATGTGTGATAGATTAATTTTTATTTCATTTAGATATTTTTCTTTATGTTTTGCTACAAAATTTTTGTTTTTTACTTCGGTTATATCTGAACCAAACAAATATAACATGAATTCGTATGATATATGATTATTTTATGGGTTTTAGGACGCAACACAATTTTGAATCGAACCCGAAATGTTATTATCCGAAGCTGACCCGTACTAATAAAATTTTAGTATGGGACCTAGGAGTATAAACCCCAAAAACCCAAAAACCCTGATCCAAACGCCAACGGATACCCGAACGTCCATGTCTATCTAGATGGATACAGATCAAATCGAATAAATGATCATTCGAATAAAATGGATCGAATTACAGATACATTTAAAAAACTCAGATATCCGATCCGCTCCCATCCACGCTGTGGGGAGATCCATATATTTACTGAACAAGTCAAATAGTAGAAAATATCAAACATTTATCTTTGATAAATCACTATAATCGATAGCTGATGCCATGGTTTTGATACATGTATTGTATCGGCTTTATTACACAAACTCACTCTTAAAACTAGAGAAGTAAATAAAATGAAAAAAAAAAACAATAGACAAGTGATTTCCCCGAACAGACGCAAAAGGGCATGCCCTTGGTCCCCCGTAGCAAAAATGCGTTTCCGCGCCTTTACTGGGACTCTTCCTAATCGTATAGGAATCCAGCTGATTGTCACCTATTACAAAGTCTTCAATCGGTAAAAGGGTACGGTTCTCTTTCGCAATCCGGATATTGCAGAAATATGCGGCTTGCCTAAAACCTTTCTCCAGATATTTACCCGAACCCATCTGGACAACAGTGTCCCCGCTAGAACGTTACTTCCATTTTACCATGTTGGGGATCGGATAATCTAATGAAAATTTTGGTATACCATTATCCTACGATTTATTCATTAATTGTTAGATATATTATCTCTATAATATTATTAAAAAATTCAGTGTTGGCTTTTACGTTAATTCTTATAATTATCAATAAAAACAAATTATCCTTAAATATTAAAATTTACAATCTGATTGCCACTACTCAAAACTAGTTTAATTTCTTTTGTTACTTAATAAAATTTTTGATGGAATTTAAATTTATTTTTTATTACATATCTACATAAATAATAAAAAGGAAAATATCTATAAAATATGAATATTAATTTATATATATAATATTTCCTTTACTTTATATTTTCTTAAAAAAAACATAAGCAAAAAGGAAATATCTACATTTAAAAAAACATATCTCTCTATATATTGTTTGAAAATAAATTTTCTATATGTCATCTCCGCGTTAATTTTTATAAAACTCAATTACAAAGTTATCATTAATGATTAACTTTACTACCTAATTTTCCACTATGAAGAATTAGTTGTATATCCTTTTTTACTAAATAATATTTGTAAATAAAAAGGAAATATCTATAAAAGTAAAATTTATTATATATCTATATAATTTTTTGCTTTTATTTTCCTTTATATTTCCCAAAAATAACATAAGCAAAAAGGATATCTACGTTTACATAAATAATAAAAAGAAAATCAATAAAACATGTATTATATTGATTTATATATAATATAGTTTTATTTTATTTTCCTTTAAAAAAATTCCCAGCAATATAAAAGGAAATATCTACGAAATATAAATAAATATAAATATATATATATATATATATATATATATATATATATAAATTCACAAGGTCACAAAATTTCAAAATAAAATAATTTAGGTACTTTTTATGTAAAATAAATTACTTTTATTATATATATATTTGCCAAATGATTAGAAAAGGAAATAAAAATAATTTAAACACAAAAATATATCATCTAATATAATATTTAAAAACATTATTTATATCTTATGATTAACTTCAAAACTAATAAATAATTCAAGAGGTGAGACTGAATTAAAATATATATTTTACTATAAATATACATATATATATATATATATATATATTGGCATATTATCAAATAATTACAAAAACATCTTAAATGGCATGAACCAATTATATAGACAAAGAAACATATCCAAACCAAAGTTGAAATGTTTAGCATAACTAGTCAGTTTAAATTGTTATTATCATTGAATAATTAATTTTATATAATTTTATTTTTTGTTTACATAAATGCTAAATTAATTTTAATATCTAATCATATTTTAGCATAATTAGAATTTAAATTGTTAATTTTTGGATTTTTTTTTAAAGATCTTTTTTAGATTTTTTAAAAGAATATTCAGCTGTATTTCAAATAAAAATGTAAAGATATTGAAAGATATTAAAATTTTATACAGTTTCTAAGAAATGGTCCAAATAAAAAAAATCACACATAAGAAAAATGGACTTCTATTTTAATAGATAAGATGTGGAGAATATGGTAATAACGTTGACATTTTTTCAACAAAAAAAAACTATATTCTTTGATAGCTCATATGACTTTTTCAGGTTACTGCATGTGATTAAATTAAGATTTGAACAATATATTTACTTTGACCAAATTTACAAAATAACTTAATTGGTCAAATATATAAATGAATATCCCAAATTTGCATGTATCGAATAGAAGATCAATTAAAATCAAATCAAATAGAAATGGAAATTTGTGATTTTCCACGACTAAAACTTATATAAATAGAGCTTTTCTACAAGACATGAAAAATTAAGGATATTTCTCTTGCTAGATATTTTATACATAAGAAAGATTATGGCGAAGACACAAAATTTGGTGATTTTTTCTCTTGTTGTGATATTAGCAGCTACAATATTTAACACCAACATTTTGGTTTCAGGTATGTTGAAATTTTACTGTAGTTATTTTGCTTAGTTCGACATGATGGTTTAAAGACAATCATTGAAGAATTAACAAATATCGTATATGTTTTGTGTGGGTTTGTGTAGGTGTGGAGCAGGAGAATAAAATCAAGTATACTTACTGCGCTAAGACTTTATGCTCGGACAGCTACTTACCTCATATGTGCTTTTTTGATTGTACTACTAAAGGGTTTGAAACCGGAACTTGTATAGTTCCTACTCCTAATACTCCCTTAAGATGTTGTTGTGGTACCTTGTAGCCATCATCTACCTAATATAATCTGCCTAATATAATAAAATGATTTAAGAGCTTCGTTTTTTTTCTTGTGCAATGATTTAAGAGCTTCATTTATACTTTTCTAGGTTACTATGATTAATATTGACTGCAAAATACTACTTTATTATAATGCATATATTAAATTAATCAACGAAAATACAAGTTTTTCTCATCTGAATCTTTTATAATACACACACAAACGATTAAAGTAGGAAACACATATGTTATATGACTTGCGCTACAGGCGATAACTAAACAACAAAATAAACTGCTAAAAACAAAAACACAAAAGCTAAAGGATCACTCTGATAGGACGATGATCGTAGCGGCCCTGGCCCTCCGTAGTAGAAATGATCCCCACAGCCTCTACTATGTGTCTTCGCGACACCGTATGAGTCAGGCTGAGTAGCTCCTATGTGAAAGTCTTGAGGCGGCAGAAAAGACCGGTTCTTCTCAGCAATCTGCAGGTTGCAGAAATAAGCTGCTTTCCTGAATCCTTTGCCTGGAAATTCCCCGGAACCCATTTGGGTTCTATTGCTCATTCCAGAAATGTTCAGGTAAACAACTTCCCCACCCCACTGTACTTCGGAGGCATGATCAGAGAGTGTAGTGAATAGCTCGACGGGCCCATAACCGATCGGGACAACATTTAGTAATTTATACTCGTTTTGATAAATTCAAATTACAACATATACAAAAAAATCTAAAATTTTAATATATGATTAATGTAATTGTGTAATTTATTTTAATAATAAAAAAAATAAACAAAAATGATAGAAAGTATACAGATTATTAGCAACTCATTATTTAAAATCATTAATTACTATGTATATATCATAATCACATTAGGTAATTCCGTAGGTTTTATTTAAGAAAATAATATTTATTAAATTTTAATTTGATAAATGAATGGTCCACAATGGGCATACTATATAATATAACATTTTCTAGCAATTTAATTATGGACTAACAAAATTCTCAATTGATTTTCAAGCTGCCACATAAACAAATTAACATTCCAGTTACGTGATAACTCAGCATGACATTTTTTTAATCAATACAAACTACATGTTCTAAACTTTTTAAATGTTTCCCTATTAATATATAGAGGATGTTAAACCATTGATCATTAATTTTTAACATAATAATTTTAATAGTTTTAGTAATTTTGTTGTTTTTAATAATTCAAAATATAACATAAATGAAAAATCTATATTTTAATTTTATAGCTAATTTGATTGTTTAATTTATTTTAATAATATAAAATTAAACAAAAACGTTGGATGATATATAAATTATTATCAAATCTTTATTATTAGAATAATTAATTGTTATATATATTAGTCATATTTGGTAATTCCGTAGCTTTTATTTAAGAAAAGATAGTAATTGTACACATCAATTAATTTTATGATTAGTTTAAGGAAAAGTATAATATATACTTAATTAGACCAACATATTTTCTAAAGATTCTGAATTTCATTCTGGTGATGACACGGTTGTAATGTTTCTCAATCTTCTATACTATTATTTGCGAAGTAAATTTTTAGAACCGAGCTCTCACATTAAAAGTTAGAGCTGTGTATATCCTTAATAAATAAAATGTATAACTAAATTAAAAAATAAAAACAAAATTTTAATTTATTTGATTAGATAATTGATTAAAATTACTAATAGTAAGAATTATTCAAAATCTGAAAATATAATTTTAGAAAAAAGATAATTTCTGTATATTTTGTATTGTTATTTAAAAAAAAATTGTTTGGTAAAAAGTTAAAAATATGAATTATATGTAAAAAGTTAAAACATGAATTATATAACTAAATATTAATCAAATAAAATTCTTAATTATATAATTAAAATAGAATATTGAATTATCCAAAATCTAAAAATAATTAAAAAATATAATTTATATATATATATATATATATATTGTATTGTTATCTGAAAAAGTGTTTTAGTACAAAGTTAAAACATAAATTATATAATTAAATATTAATCAAATAAAAAAATTAATTATATAATTAAAAATATAATATTGAGTTATTTTAAGATTTATTTTAGTATAATGAATATAGTGTATAAAGAACTTTTCAAGTACCAAAATAAAAATGCGTAGCTGTCTTCATTTTTTTTTCTATTTTCTTAGAAGAAAACTTTAATTTTATATGCGACACGTCGATCTTTCGTGTTGGACTAGGTTTCAAATGCCTTGATCTCTCTTGTAGATTATTAGGCTTTAACGTTTTAACCCTCCTTGCGTTCAGACGGTTGTAGAAAAACTTTCATTGTAGGAAGAAGCTTCATCTTTCGTCAAAGGCAGCGCACGAAAGCAGCAAACCTGCTTAAATCTTCTGAATATGGCTATGATTGGAAGTCACACGTTCCCAGCTTTGGAAGGCATCTTGTGACATTGACAGAGGAGAAAAATCTTTTCCCTAGTTTGCTTTCCATCATAGAGCAAGGAACTGAAGTTTTAAGGGGAAAAGCTGTGCGCTCTTCGTTGCACTTCTCTGCAAAAATAGTAGGCGGTGGCTAACAAATTTCTTCTGCAAATACAAGATTTCTTCCCGTTGTAGACAGATTAGCCAAAGAAAAAGACAGTTATAAGCAACAATGTCTTGAGGCATTTGTGAATGTAATTGCCCCCATAATTCCGGGTTTGCTGGATACAATAATCAGTAATATTCAGCAGCTAATGACAGGAAGACGCCATGCATGCACCTGTCTCTCCCCTTAACAGTCGAGCTGCCCTAAAGACTAATGTACACTTGTTCCCTGTGGTTCTTCATCTTCTTGGAAGCTCTTCTTTTAAGAACAAAATGGTAACCCAACAAATCCTAACGCAGCTGGCAAATCTTACAAAACTTGTGGAAGCCTCATTTCAGGTCAGTAGTTACAACTTTGCGATGCCTTTTTCATATTACTCTCTTCATTGCCTTATACTCGTCTTAACCATGTTTTATGACACAGTGAACTTTGATAAAGACATACTTGTGCAATTTTTATGCCATGTTATCAGTTTGCAGGGAAGAGATGACTTTCGTATAACCCTTCTTCAAGTTCTAGAATGCATAACAGAAGATGCTCCTCTGGTTACACAAAATGCCGAGATTACTATCCGAGAGATTCTCCCATCTCTGGCTACGATTTACAATGGGAATAACAAAGACGGGGATGATCGGTTTCTATGTTTGAAGATTTGGTTCGATACAGTGACAATTTTCTTAACCGAATGCACCAAAATCGAGCAACAAACCTCTGATGATTTGAAATCAATATCCAACTCTCATTTCCTCCCACTCTACCCTGCACTGATCCAATACCAGCTTTACGCGCAAAAGCTCCTCGTCATGCTAGTTGAGTTAGACTGCATCAGAATACAGTTTCACAATGCTTTGAGTTTCGGAGACTTGTCAAGCGCCAATGTGAACAACGTCAAGCTCAGACTCGCCTTGGCCTCAGCTTTAGAGATGGAAACTAAAGACATGGAAGATTTCCTTGAGCCTCCTTTAAGTCTCTGCAGAGCTTTCCTGCCTACGGTCACTTGGGAACAAGAAAGGTCTCAGCTCAAACTACACAAAAGAGCCAACGCTTTTATCAGAGGCATCTTTTACATGCGCGGTCGATCAAGAAGAATGCATAAGAGACATTGCATATTTCGGTAGCAACATTGGCTTGTTCTTGGACCTCGCGGCTTCTAGAGAAGCAACGACGGGATTTTTAACCACCCTTCCTAAGATCTCATTCACAACTATCCTCGAGATGTGGCGTCAGGAGGAAGAGCACGGAGCTACAATTATTGGTATCGAATAGAATCTTGCATTGTTTGGGTTATGCGTGTAAGCAGTATCTATCGCCGGCGATGATTTTGTCGATATCAGGACATGATGTCTATAAGATCAACGCCATTGTCTCTGAGATGAAGAACTCAGACGTCGCTGGTCTTAATAGCGTCGCTTCGCTGGTTGCTGTGGAGTTGCAGAGGTTGCCTCGTTGAGTTTTGGACTATTCTGATTTCTAAACCAAGGTAACACAGGTTAATGAATAACGAATTGTTTTTTTATTGTTATTTATACAATGAAAAGTATTTCTACATTTCTCGTTGTTAAACTAGGAGTGAGCTGTAGTTTTTGAATATGAAAAGTAGTTCCACGCTTTCTTGAGCAGCTCTGAGACGAGAATTGCTTGTGAATAATTTATATAATATTTTCAGAAGTGTTTTGTAGAGTTTTGCAAATTGGGGTCTTGTTAAACATGTTTGTATGTGTATTTGATAATGTTGTAGTTCCTTAAGGGATCTTTTATATACTAAATCGCAAGTCTACGAATCATAATTTGCCACATAATAAATATTTACAAATTTAAAAAGAAAATTAATTTGAACAAAAGAAAAGCAACCGTATGTTGGTAAAAAAAAAGCAACCGTATAGCAGTTCTAAACCCACTACTGACTACACCAACGATGTTCCACCTTATTTATCTATAGATATTGTTTACTTTTCATGTCTATATAAACAAAGAAACTGTCAATCGATCAGAAACAAAATATGAAAGGATACTCTTTTTTACGAGCATAAGAAGAAGACGAGATCAAAACTTAACCTTCCTTTGACTGAGAGAGATAGATTGGAACTGCGAGGATTGCGAGCCTCCACATGTTATCTCTTTTGAACAGGTAAAGTTTGAATTTCTTCCAAGCAAAATACTAAGTATATCTGCTATCTTCTATAATGCTTCTCTTCGTTATATGTTCGTGTGTTTTTCAATATAATGGTCACTATCCCCTTTTATGCAAATTCTTTTACTGTGTTTTCAAATAAAATTGTTCAAGCGATAAAGATAACATATTCTTTATAACATGCTAATTTTTTATTGTTCACTAGATTTATAATATTAGTTTTTGTAAATGGAGATACCGAATGAATTACTAAATGTAATTAGCCAATGAAAGATAAATCATACAAAAAAGCTTCAAAGTAATATTTATATCAAACAAGCTAATTTGTGGTTAGTTAATGATAAGTGTGTTAACATTCTCTTATATATATCAAAGTTAAATAATACATGTTATTTTAGTTATACATAATTAAAATTTTCTTTTATTTGAAATAAAAAACATTCAAATGTTTTTACCAAAAAAACAAATATTCCCATGCATAGCATGGGCTTAATACTAGTTAGTGTACTAAACAAGAGATATCTCCGCGGGTCAAACAAGGTGGGACTACGGATACTTACTCAAATTATCAGCCCTACATGCAAACCAAATAAGCCAAAATCAGAAACTAAAACCAGAGTAGACAACTTGAAAATGTGCGTACCATTTAAGGATAATTTTTACTATATCCTTACTAATAAAAGGGACCTTTTGAGGCTCCATAGAACGTCCACATCAGCAAAAAAAACTTCTCCCGAAAGATGACACGTGGCATAAAATATAGTTTTACATTTTAATATTACTAATTTTCGAAAATTATAAATAATATGTAAACATACAGCATAAAAAAATAGAAAAACTACATTAAACATATGTAAGACTACCATTTTTCACTAAAAAAAAGACATCTTATCTCCATAATGTAACATTACTATTTTGTAAAAAAAACATTATATATAATTTTGAAAATAATAAATAATATGTAAACATACAACATAAAAAAAGGAAATACTACATTAAACATATGTAAGATTACCATTTTATATTTAAAAATAACAATAATATGTAAACATACAACATGAAAAAAATGGAAAAACTACATTAAACATATGTAAAATTACTATTTTTTACTAAAAAAAAACAGTTTATCTCCATAATGTAACATAACCATTTTATAAAAAAAAGAAAAAAAAACATAAATATAACTATTTGACTATTTGTCCAAATTCTTCTTTAAAACATTGTCGTTTTACATTAAAAATGAAAAAATACATTAATATTTAAACATCTATCTTAAAATATAAAAAATAGATATTAATAAAATATAAAGTATAAGAAAGAGAAATACACAATATATAGAAAAATAAATAATAAGTAAATATTATAAATATATAAATATACGAATTATATATACAATAATAAGTAAATGCAAAATTTTAAAAAAATGGAAAGAGTACATTAAATATTAAACATCTATCTTAAAATGTAAAATACAGATATGAAGTAAATAGAAAGTATAAGAAAAAGAAATACAAAACTTAAAAACAATGGAAAAAATTATATTAAGATTTAAACATCTATCTTAAAATATAAAATATAGATATTACGCAAATAGAAAGTATAAGAAAAAGAAATACACAATTTAAAAAAATAGAAAAAGTACATTAGTATTTAAACATCTATCTTAAAATGTAAATCTATCTTTGAGGCTCCATAGAGCGTCCACATCAGCAAAAAAAACTTCTCCCGAAAGATGACACGTGGCATAAAATATAGTTTTACATTTTAATATTACTAATTTTTGAAAATTATAAATAATATGTAAACATACAGCATAAAAAAAATAGAAAAACTACATTAAACATATGTAAGACTACCATTTTTCACTAAAAAAAAGACATCTTATCTCCATAATGTAACATTACTATTTTGTAAAAAAAAACATTATATATAATTTTGAAAATAATAAATAATATGTAAACATACAACATAAAAAAAGGAAATACTACATTAAACATATGTAAGATTACCATTTTATATTTAAAAATAACAATAATATGTAAACATACAACATGAAAAAAATGGAAAAACTACATTAAACATATGTAAAATTACTATTTTTTACTAAAAAAAAACAGTTTATCTCCATAATGTAACATAACCATTTTATAAAAAAAAGAAAAAAAAACATAAATATAACTATTTGACTATTTGTCCAAATTCTTCTTTAAAACATTGTCGTTTTACGTTAAAAATGAAAAAAATACATTAATATTTAAACATCTATCTTAAAATATAAAAAATAGATATTAATAAAATATAAAGTATAAGAAAGAGAAATACACAATATATAGAAAAATAAATAATAAGTAAATATTATAAATATATAAATATACGAATTATATATACAATAATAAGTAAATGCAAAATTTTAAAAAAATGGAAAGAGTACATTAAATATTAAACATCTATCTTAAAATGTAAAATACAGATATGAAGTAAATAGAAAGTATAAGAAAAAGAAATACACAACTTAAAAACAATGGAAAAAATTATATTAAGATTTAAACATCTATCTTAAAATATAAAATATAGATATTACGCAAATAGAAAGTATAAGAAAAAGAAATACACAATTTAAAAAAATAGAAAAAGTACATTAGTATTTAAACATCTATCTTAAAATGTAAATCTATCTTTGAGGCTCCATAGACGTCCACATCAGCAAAAAAAACTTCTCCCGAAAGATGACACGTGGCATAAAATATAGTTTTACATTTTAATATTACTAATTTTCGAAAATTATAAATAATATGTAAACATACAGCATAAAAAAAAATAGAAAAACTACATTAAACATATGTAAGACTACCATTTTTCACTAAAAAAAAGACATCTTATCTCCATAATGTAACATTACTATTTTTCAAAAAAAACATTATATATAATTTTGAAAATAATAAATAATATGTACACATACAACATAAAAAAAGGAAATACTACATTAAACATATGTAAGATTACCATTTTATATTTAAAAATAACAATAATATGTAAACATACAACATGAAAAAAATGGAAAAACTACATTAAACATATGTAAAATTACTATTTTTTACTAAAAAAAAACAGTTTATCTCCATAATGTAACATAACCATTTTATAAAAAAAAAAAACATATATATAACTATTTGACTATTTGTCCAAATTCTTCTTTAAAACATTGTCGTTTTACATTAAAAATGAAAAAATACATTAATATTTAAACATCTATCTTAAAATATAAAAAATAGATATTAATAAAATATAAAGTATAAGAAAGAGAAATACACAATATATAGAAAAATAAATAATAAGTAAATATTATAAATATATAAATATATGAATTATATATACAATAATAAGTAAATGCAAAATTTTAAAAAAATGGAAAGAGTACATTAAATATTAAACATCTATCTTAAAATGTAAAATACAGATATGAAGTAAATAGAAAGTATAAGAAAAAGAAATACACAACTTAAAAACAATGGAAAAAATTATATTAAGATTTAAACATCTATCTTAAAATATAAAATATAGATATTACGGAAATAGAAAGTATAAGAAAAAGAAATACACAATTTAAAAAAATAGAAAAAGTACATTAGTATTTAAACATCTATCTTAAAATGTAAATCTATCTTTGAGGCTCCATAGAGCGTCCACATCAGCCAAAAAAACTTCTCCCGAAAGATGACACGTGGCATAAAATATAGTTTTACATTTTAATATTACTAATTTTCGAAAATTATAAATAATATCTAAACATACAGCATAAAAAAAATAGAAAAACTACATTAAACATATGTAAGACTACCATTTTTCACTAAAAAAAAGACATCTTATCTCCATAATGTAACATTACTATTTTGTAAAAAAACATTATATATAATTTTGAAAATAATAAATAATATGTAAACATACAACATAAAAAAAGGAAATACTACATTAAACATATGTAAGATTACCATTTTATATTTAAAAATAACTATAATATGTAAACATACAGCATGAAAAAAATGGAAAAACTACATTAAACATATGTAAAATTACTATTTTTTACTAAAAAAAAACAGTTTATCTCCATAATGTAACATAACCATTTTATAAAAAAAAGAAAAAAAACATAAATATAACTATTTGACTATTTGTCCAAATTCTTCTTTAAAACATTGCCGTTTTACATTAAAAATGAAAAAATACATTAATATTTAAACATCTATCTTAAAATATAAAAAATAGATATTAATAAAATATAAAGTATAAGAAAGAGAAATACACAATATATAGAAAAATAAATAATAAGTAAATATTATAAATATATAAATATACGAATTATATATACAATAATAAGTAAATGCAAAATTTTTAAAAAATGGAAAGAGTACATTAAATATTAAACATCTATCTTAAAATGTAAAATACAGATATGAAGTAAATAGAAAGTATAAGAAAAAGAAATACACAACTTAAAAACAATGGAAAAAATTATATTAAGATTTAAACATCTATCTTAAAATATAAAATATAGATATTACGCAAATAGAAAGTATAAGAAAAAGAAATACACAATTTAAAAAAATAGAAAAAGTACATTAGTATTTAAACATCTATCTTAAAATGTAAATCTATCTTAAAATATAAAATTATTAGTAAATAGAAAGTATAAGAAATAGAAATACACAATATAAATAAAAATTAAATATATAATATAAGTAAATACCCAATTTAAAAAATGGAACATTACATTAAGATTTAAAAATATATCTTAAAATTTAAAATATAGATATTACGTAAATAGAAAGTATAACAAATAGAAATATACAATTTAAAAAAAATGGAAAACGTACATTAAGATTTAAACATCTATCTTAAAAAGTAAAATAGAGATATTAAGTAAATAAAAAGTACAAGAAATGAAAATACATATACAGGAAAATATATAATAAGTAAATATGTAAATCTATAATATATGAATTATATATATAATAATAAGTAAATACACAATTTTTTTAAAAAAATGGAAAAAGTTCATTAAGCATTAAACATCTATCTTAAAATATTAAATATATAATATAAGTAAATACACAATTTAAAAAAAAAGGAAAAAGTACATTAAGATTTAAATATCTATTTTAAAATATAAAATATAGATATTACGTAAATAAAAAATATAAGAAATGGAAATAAACATTTTAAAAAAATGGAAAAGTACATTAAGATTTAAACATCTATCTTAAAGGTACATATATCTTAAAATGGTAGTAAGTTATATAAAAATGAAAATACCACATTAAACAAAAAAAATTAAAATGTACTCCCTCCGTTTCAAAATAGATATTGTTTTAGAGAGTTTTTGATGTTTCAAAATAGACGATGTTTTCATATTTCAAGGTATCTGTTAACTTTATCAAAAACTGTGTAACCAATTATATTTTGTAGTATGTTTTGTGATTGGTTGAATAATTTTTAATTTATATTTTAGTGATACCTTTTAGATAAAAAACAAGTGTTTTAATATTTGTGTCCCAACCTAAAACTTCATGTATTTTGAAACAGAGGGAGTCAAGAAAGTCCATACAAAACTCATTATTCCATCAACATCAACCTCATACTATCAAGGAAAACTTCAAAGCACTCGAGCAAAAAAATGGTTCCACCATCAACTATTGTCGTCCCAAAAACCTTTAATGACTTTGAAGGAGATTTTCTATAACAACGAACTTTTTGTTAGGTGGATTCATTGTTGGGAAACCCGCAACTTCCAAAAGCCAAACTTATTCATGGGAATTGAATTGCTTTTCATAGACTCAAAGGTATTCTTACAAATTTAAATTAATCTAATCCATCATTTTATTGTTAATATTCATACTAACTATTTCATGATCAAACTATTACAGTTAATAACCATTCAAGCATTTATCCCAAAACACTTCCTTCCACGCCGAATCAGGTATTGGTTCATGTTGGTTTAGTATTGTTTTTGGTTTATTAACACGTTTAGGATGGTTCTATTGTAAATATAATTTAAGTTGGTTTAGCATATATTATGCTTAAAATAACTTAAATTAAATAATAGTAATATTATGCTTAAAATATAATTTTAAAGAGTTTTCAAATATAGTTTATATAACATTATAGGTGATGAATTTAATTATTAAATTTGTTTATTACTTAAAACTAAGTTATTTTAAAAACATACTGAGTTATAAATATCAATGATGGATTGGTGAGTATAACATGAAGACAAAAATATAAATATTTTATTTTCAAGATAAGAAATTCAGCTTTTACTCAGTTACTCAATATATAATATCTTAAATTATTTTTTTAAAAATATACATAATTTATATATATAGATTAATCTTCCAAACTTAAACTATTATATTATATATGAATAATGTTTTTAAATAAAAATAATTTCTGATTTAAAAAAAAAATTAAAAACAACAAATGGTTATTTTCAAATAATGGATATAATTTACATTATACTATCATTTAACAAGTATTAGATACGTTTTGATATATCATTATTTTCTATTTCCAGAAAATAATAAATTCTTAAACATCAATATCATCTAGGTTAAGTATACGGACAACACAAATTCAAACATCACAAAAAATATTTACATAAACATTATAATACAATAATTTAATCAGAAAATATAATTAAAAAGAATAGTTATATACTTAATATCTGAAAATCAAAGATATTTTTGCTAAAATTGTACTTACCTGGCCAAGGAGATCGACCATCTTTTTACGGATCGATTGATTGTTGAGCATGTGGTCGATCCAAAAATACTCAACAGTTTAATTTAATATCTAAAACATTTTTGTTAACACTCAACAGATAGTTTTGCTAAATATGATAACTAGATAGCCAACAAAATTACAAAAAATATTTAAATAGTAAAAAATATGTTAATTTAACGTGTTAAAATTTAAAAATAAGTTTTAATTATGACATGCATCTTAACATTTATATAAATATATATATCATAACCTAAATATAAATAATTTAACAACTTAAATTAGAAAAAAATAAAAATACCCGGGCGTAGCCCGGGTTAATCCCTAGTTTTGAAAATAAGGAAGCTAGATTTCACTATAATACCTTTTTAACATATGCTACGAAAATTCAAAATGATTATCTTGGCATGTAAGGCCCAATAATATTCGTTAGCCCACTTACATTCTTATCGTAGGAAGTTTTCCCGCAAGTAGCGTAGGTTTCCTAACTGCAGTAATTACAGAGAATCAATCATATAATTCTTTTTGAGAAAGAATCAATCGTATAATTCTTTTTTTTGGTAAAATCAATCATCAATCATATAAATAGAGCGCATATAATTGACATGTACAGAATATGGTAATAACAATATTCCTTGACAGCTCATATGACTTTCAGGTCACTGCATGTGATTAAATTATGATTTGAACAATATATTTTCTTTGACCAAATTTACAAAATAACTTAATTGGTCAAATATATAATAGATATCCTTAATTTACATGTATCGATATGGAAGATCAATAAATAAAATAAAACAGAAATGGAAATTTGTGATTTCCCAAGACTAAAAGTTATATAAATAGAGCTTTTCTGCAAGACATGAAAAGTCAAAAATATGGCAAACACACAAAATTTGGTGGGTTTTTTTCTTGTTGTGATATTAGCAGCTTCAATGTTTAACACCAACATTTTGGTTTCAGGTATATTGAAATTTTACTGTAGTTATTTTGCTTAGTTAGACATGATGGTTTAGAGACAATAATTGAAGAATTAACAGATATCGTATATGTTTTGTGTGGGTTTTTGTAGGTGGGAAGCACGAGGATAAAATCAAGTATACTTACTGCACTGACACTTTATGCTCGGACAGCTACTTACCTCATATGTGCTTTTTTGATTGTACTAGTAAAAGGTTTCAAACCGGAACTTGTATAGTTCCTTCTCCTAATGCTCCCTTAAGATGTTGTTGTGGTAACTTGTAGCCAATCCATCATCTACTTAATAATATAATAAAATGATTTAAGAGCTTCATTTATACTTTTGTAAGTTGGCATGATTACCAATGACTGCAAAATACTACTTTATTATAATGCATACATTAAATTAGTCAACGAAAATACAACTTGTTCTCGTTTGAATCTTCTACAACACACACACACACACACACACACACACAAACGAGCATCATGTATGTCCGTACATCTTATACAAAACGGATTGAAGTAGGAAATTGCAAACACATATGTTTATATTACTTGTGCCACTTGATTTTGATGATGGAGATGACGTGATATTTACAATACCAAGGTTTGTTCTTGCTTTAAGATCTAAAATCCTTATAACTTTTAAGACTTTATCCATGGTTTATGTATGTTTTTGTTTTGTTGGGTTCAAATCTGCGGAAGTTCATGAATCTTGAGACGGTGCCTAGGAAAAGAGCAGTGGTTTTGGATTAGATTGAAAAACTTACTTAACTTTCTCCATGTTTAATTACTATTCACTTGATTCTATAGTAGTTCTTTGTTCAATGTCTATCAAGCTCTTCTTCTTGCGTACATATGAGCTGAAGTAAACGTTGGCCTTTGTGTCATCTCTCAGCAGGCTTCTTAACATCAATCATGTGATCTGATATAGTTTTTTTGAAGTATTACAGATTTGTCAATTTTATTAATAAGATCCCACCAACAAAATTTAAATCAAACACACACAAATTCAAATTCAATTTCTGAAACACAGTGATTTAAGTCACTTCCGATCTAAAGGGTTGAAATGATCCGATCGAATGTATCAACAAACTACTCATTTGTAAAGGTTGGTGAGAAGAGGAACGAGTGTGGGGAAAGGTACGATGCTGGAAACCGCAGTGTTCTATATAAAAACAGAAGAGTTACCAATGATAATGCAGATGCAAGAGAAGATTCTCAAACCAGAAAGCAAGTCTATGTGGTTGATCTTTCTACTGAAGACCCAATGTCAAAATTCATAAAACCCGAATCTGAAGATGGATAGGAATCAATATGCTGGAGAAAAACTGTGAAGATGTTATTGACAAGGGTGTAAACAATAACAGGAGAGGATTCAATGGTATTGGAAGGCAAAAAGAGTCATAGGGAGCTCAGGACATCTGAAGAAACATATTCCAAAGTCAAAAATTCCCAGATTATTTCATCAGATTTCTGCTTCCCGTATAAGTAAGGAGATACAAAAAGATTTGAAAGAGCTTTTTGAAGTTGATTTTAGAGCATTACCTACAAACATGAGGATGCTAAATAACAAGAGACTTTGTTTGCTTTTTACGTACAAACATGAATACTCATCATCAAGCGGTTTGCAAACTATGTACACCAGTGCCTGAACCTAAGCTCACTGTCTAAGCCTCATCCTCTACTGCTTGATCATATGAGGACAGTTTGACCTGGTTCATGTTCCGAACAAAGACTGTGAAAGCATCGTACCTGTCATGTCCATTAGATCTGTAGAATCCAGCTGTTAACTCAGCTTGGTGTAAGAGAGGTAGCACACACCACTTCCGCTGAATGCTGATGAAGCAACGGAGAGGACACGGTCTGCATGGGAGGTGAGAAGAGACGAGTACCAAGTCCACCGGCTGAGAAGAACGAAGTGGAATGAGGCTGGCAGGAGCATCGTGTGGTCCACCAAGTCCCCAAAGAGGGTTCCCACCAGAGAGATTCGTCTCGAGTTGGTGAGAAGGATACCTTAGCTGAGCTCCCCGTCTGGTCCCATACCGCTAATGTGATTCCCTGTAAACACACATGATCTAAAATCAGAAACTGAAACCAGAGTGGAGTAGACATACTGAGAGAATGAAAGTGCAAAACAATACCGTGATTGTGTTACCCATGTAGTCTGAGAAAGCAGACGCAGAAACCTCCATAGGAGTCTTCCCATCAAAAACAGGAGCATCATCAACTCCAAACGACAAGCAATCTTCTTAACAATCTCCGCCACAGCTAAACCCCGAGCTCCCTGCGTGTTAATTCTGGTCTGCAGATTGAAGGACATCTATAAATTGACGGCGTTAAGTCAACGTGCAATTGAAAACACCGTCAAAGGTAAAAGTAAAGTTAACGGAGAGATATTACACGGATCCCCAGAATAGTAAAAAGATTTCACAGTTTCACAAATCTAATCCGGGACTCCTCTGATTCCTCCGGCGAAGGAGAAGACTCAGTCGACGATGTCATCTTCATTGTCCATCGGGGATGATAGCGGCCGGGAAAAGATCTCCACGGGAGATAACGGCGGAGAAGAGTCCGAAAAATCAGTTTAGCACACCAACCAAAACACAAACACAAAGAATCAAACATGTTTCCATTAACCAAAGCGAATCAGTTTAGGTTTCTTGACAAGTACGCAAGCGCCTGAAGCCTGAGTCATCGATATTCTCACATAGCTTGAGGTCCAAGTAAGCTAGTTTCTTGCAGCAGCGAGTAATTGCAGCAAGACCAGTACCAGTTATTTTCTTTACCCCTCGCAGTTCAAGGTGACTTAAGGGCTGTTCGTTTGGTTGCCGCAGGTACCGGCGGCAGCGGCAGCGTCAACATTCTGCGTCAACTCTTGTTCGTTTCGTTGACGCAGGAACCGGCGGCAGCGGCAGCGTCCGAACGCTGCGTCCTGCGGCTGACGCCGATAAAACCTGCGGTCGCGATATGATATGCGGCAGCGGCAGCGGCAGCGTCAGCGTCTGCGAAACGAACAACAACTGTCCTCATTGACGCTGCTGCCGCTGCCGCCGAAACCTGCGGCAACCAAACGAACAGGGCTTTAGATGTATTTTTTCAACCCCAGCGTCTGTTAGTTCACCCGCAGGACGACCGCAGGTTTTATCTGCGTCAGCCCAGCCGCAGGACGCGGCGTCAGACGCATGCTGCATCAACGAAACGAACAAGAGTTGACGCAGAATGTTGACGCTGCCGCTGCCGCCGGTACCTGCGGCAACCAAACGAACAGCCCTTTAGATATATTTTTTCAACCCCAGCGTCTGTTAGTTCACCCGCAGCAGGATAGAATGAGCCGGTTCAAGCTCTTGCAACCTCTTGATATAGCTGCTAAACCGTCATCTCCAAAACCAGCCCAGCTGCACTCAAAAATCAAAAATCGAAATTAAAACACTTTCCATCAAGAATAAGCTCAAACATTGTTCTACAAGGAATGTTAATTACCGGTATAGATCAAGTTCTAGAAGCTTCGAACATTTGGAGCCGATATGAAAGATCCCTTTGTCTGAGATATTTGCGCAGAGGCCAAGTTTCAATCTTAGAAGACGCGAACATTTTGAGATATACTCATTACTCAAGCCCTGTGGCCAAAGAAAAATACCATAACTGATAAGATCAAGAAACACATTTAGAGTTTCATTTGACATGTATCTTCTCTTTACCTCTATCATTAACGCCATCACAGTCAGTAAGATAGAGCTCTCAAAGACGCTTGGAGTAACATCCGAACGATTGAAGACCTTTTTCTGTTATCAAATGACAAGACTCTAACTGTAAACTCTCCAAGTTCAGACAAGACTGAACAACAGCAGAGATGGCTGCATCCAATTTCTAAAACACTGACAATTAGTCTAATTAAGGCATGGATTATGAACTTACGGATATACAGTGACTAGCTTTAAGGTTTTGAAGATCAGGATGGCCTTTGAGTATGGAGATTAAGCTGGACGAACTCATGCTTGTGACATCAATCTCCTGTTTATAGTTCTTACCAGTTAATAAATAATCTTAAATTGATTAAAGCTTCAAAATAGTACCATTCTCAAGATACTGTAACCAAGCATCATCTATCAAGGGGCAGCTTACCATGTATAAAACCTCGAGCTTTGGTAGTAAAGCAATAGAGCGGACTGAATCATTCGTGATCTGAACCAAATGACAGCCAAGATAGAAAAACTTTACACCCATACGTATCAAAGTTTTCAACTTATGCCACTCGAATAACTAAAACAGAGTAAAGAGAGAAGCTCTGAGACGAACCTTAAGATACGAAACATCAGAGAGACTTCAACTCTTTACATTTCTTACAGAGAAGATCAAAATCCCAAGATCAGAGGTCTCCATACACCATTTCAAACTAATCTTTTCTCATTTATGCTTACAGAGAACTTTTTTTTTTTTTTGAACAACGGTTATCATATTAAAAAACGGAAAAAAGGAGCTGGGCCCGTAGGCAGGTTTTAAACAGAGGAAATTAAACAGCCATGGGCCTGAAGGGCCTGTTTTGCTAAGAAATCAGTTTCCCTGTTCTGAGAACGAGGGATGAACTGGAACCCGATAGAGACGAAGAGAGAAGAGAGGCGATCGATGTCTTGGAGAACGCCGTAGACCTCTTTGATCTGACTCTTGTTGACGATAGCTCTGATGAGCGTTTGGCAATCCGAGAAGACAGTTGTGGATTGTACTCCCGCTTTGATCAATTCCTCAATGCCGTTCCGGAGAGCGAGTGATTCGGCCATAAGGGGAGAGTTGACGTTGTCGAAGATCTGTGAACCTGATCGGGCATGGTGCGGGAGGTGTTTGTTAAGGATCCATGCAGATCCCGCTCGCTTAGCTGTGGAGTCCCAGGCGGCATCGACGAAACAGGGGTTCTCAGTATCTAGACTAATATTTTACAACACAAACGATTAAAGTACTACACACATATATTATATGACTTGTGCTACAAGATGATAACTAGACAACAACATAAACGCCCAAAAACAAAAATAGAATAGCTAACGGATCACTCCGAAAGGAGGATGATCGTAGTGGCCCTGGCCGTGGCCCTCCGTAGTAAAAATGGTTTCCGCAGCCACTAGGCCCTCTACCATGCGTCTTCGCAGCCGTGTACGAGTCGGGCTGCATCGCTCCTAACTGGAAGTCTAGAGGCGGCAGAAAGGACCGGTTCTTCTCAGCAATCTGCATGTTGCAGACATATGCTGCTTTCCTGAATCCTTTGCGTGGAAATGCTCCGGAACCCATTTGCGTAATATTGCTCAACCCGGTGCGGGTTAACGTGCTATTTCTCCACGAGAACTATCGTATAGCATCAGATGTCCACGAAACTATGACCTCATGCTATATTTACATGAACTGAATATTACAAATGTATTTCTCCCCAAATTAAGAGTTACAGTCTTATTTCTCCCCGAACTATTGATTTTGACCTTAATTATACATAAAACATGATTTTGATTGGTTTATTATTTATCAAACCATATAAACTAACTAAACCAAACAAAAAACTCAATTTTAATTAAACCAGAACTTTTAACTCAAAAAAAAAATTAAACCAGACCCCACCCGACCCAATCTGACCCATTGTTCTCTTCTTCTTCACCCGACAAATTAAACCATACACACACACACTCTCTCTCTTTTTCTATCTCTTGAACAGAGAGCACAGAAGAAGTTAGAGGAAATTAAGGCGAAGATATGTCGGAAAATGAGAGAGGTGAAGACTTTATCGTCGGCAAATCCAATCTCCTCACCCGCTACGCTCGCAACAAGTTCAACACGAACTCAAAAGCCATCATTGGCGTCGAGTTTCAGACTCAGAGCATGCTCATCTCCGGTAAAAAGGTCAAAACTCAGATTTGGGAGACCGTAGGTCAAGAACGCTTCCGCGCTGTCACTCCCGCCTATTACCGTAGAGCCGTCGGAGCATTCATCGTCTATGGCATCACTCGCATCTCAACCTTCGAGAACGTTGGTGGCTCGATGAGCTCAACAGTAGGTTCTCTTCTCTGTTTCAATTGAAACTTTGGGTGAAGAAGAAGAGAACAATGGATCGGGTGGGGTCTGGTTTATTTTTCTTTTTGAGTCAAATGGTTTGGTTTAACTAAAACTGGGTTTTTGTTAGGTTCTTAACTGGTTTATGTCGTTTGGTAAATAATAAACCAATCAAAATCATGGTTTATGTATAATTAAGTTCAAAATCAATGAATCGGGGAGAAATAAGATGGTAACTTTTAATTCGGAGAGAAATACATTTGTAATATTCAGTTCATGTATATATAGCACGAGATCATAGTTCCGTGGACATTTGATGCTATACGATAGTTCTCGTGGGGAAATAACACGTTAACCCACCCGGTGCTGTTGATATATAAAACTTCCCCGCCCCACTGTACTTTGGAGGCGTGAGCCGACAGTGTCGTGAATAGTTCGACGGGCCAGTAACCGATCGGGACAACATTCAGGCCCATCCCCAACCACCAATGGCCTGAAAGTGGATCCTGCAAATTTTGTTTCTTTAATTGTTAGCAAACATTAAACCAAATCAAATGCAATGAAATATATGAGAGCAGTAATAATAACAATCAAACTTGAAAGTGCATTCTTTATTATACATGCCTAGGAGTATTAAAAAGGAATATCAACTATATGGGGGGGGGGGGGGGGGTTAAATTATGAACCCTTGCCGGTCAGTGATCAATAATGATCTATTTGTCCTCAATATGACCAAATATAACAGACGGAAACCAAATAGGAATAGTTGTTTGAACGAATCTTCACTAAAATGATAAACAAAAGAATCTAGATAGGCGAGTTTTAAAAGCTTGAAGAGAGTTGCGTTAGCTAAGGTATCAGCTTCAAGAGTTATACGCGAATTGAGCAGCATAACAATGGTCTTGGAGTCGGAGAACACTCCCAATGTTCGAAATCCAGACGTGACTGCCACACTAAGTGCAGCTTGCAACAAGAGCAGAAGAGACAAACTTGCCATCCACATGATTGGAAAAGATCCACCCCCCCATTCCATGCAGCATACACGAAACAAGATAAACCAGTACCGAGAGTACAGAATAGGAGCTCTATAAGGCCGGAGATTTCACCAACAATTGGGGCTTCATGCAAAAGAACGAGAGCTTCCAAGGAAGCTTTAAGGATCACCTCTTCCACAGTAAAATGGAAAGAGAAGTTTTGTTTCCATATGATCCAGGGATGAAAGCGAAGGTAAAATAACATGTTGGAGGAAATGAAGTTACGGAAGGTGAAGATGGATTGTCTATTGCAGGTATTGGATCCAATACCTGGGACATTTGATATAACACACGAAGTTCAGTTTCTGGAGCTCCACATCCAAACTTGTTGACCGCAAGTTCATTCTCACAAAAGAGAGCATTACTTCATCATGCTCTCTAAAAGAGGTGCGGAGGATCGTCCAGATGTTCTGAATCCAATCGAAATCAAAAGCATATCCTATGATCAGCCAAACTCAAAGATCTCTCTCATACCCTATGACCACTAGGGTTAAGGCTTTTAATCTGAGGTAAGTGGCCGGCATAATTGGATCAGCGACACATGTATTTAGAGAGCAAGGGGGAGGAAGGCGTGGTTGCTAGGAGGAGATCCATGGTTCCGACCCAATATTGATGTCCATACCTAATGAAGATGCAGTGACGTGGGGCACAAGCGAATAAGGTGTTGAACTTCATTAGAGATGGCAAAAGAAAGGAGAGGGAAGAAGTGGACGGCAAGTCAACACACATCACCTTCCCTCCTTTTCTTCACTTGTGCCTCCCAAGTCCCAAAACCCCAAGGAGATGGTAAGACCACAGTTGTAGGCTGTGTTCGAAAGTAAGAGAGAGAGACGAATGAACTGAATTGGGGTGTAGCCGAGCCAAGTTATGGTCATAGGATCGAATATGAGGGAGTTGAAAGGAGAAGAGGGGGGGGGGGGGGGGGGGGGGGGGGGGAATGAGAATTAAATGGGCACGAAGTTCACAATAGAGAAGGTCAATGACATGGAGGAGAGGCGTTACAGAGGAGCTAAGATACCACTGAATGCTAGCCCAGAGTATCAAAGTGCCCAATTAAAGATTATGTGGGAGCATTTGGTTACTCGTTTTTTTTTGGTTAACAGTTACTCTTAAAATGACTTTATAAGTAATACTGTAATAGTAACTGACCTTCCAAATCTGCAAGGTTATATCGAACTGGTCTCCCCCAAATGTCGAAGTCCCGGTGATTGCTCCACCTAGGACGACGTGCCTGTTGACGTGTACGAACCCTTTGCAATAGTGGTTGTAACACCCGCTGCTAATATATGCATCTATCTGAAATTTATAAAGACTCAACCAAATAAAATCGTATTAGTTGTTACGTTTCAGATTTACACAGACTATTTCATGTCAGTATTCAAACAACGAGATGGTTTTTTACTACCCTTGATTTCTTTATCTTACTTCTTACATGTCTCGTTTCACATGGTTCCTATGATTCTAGAAGCCCAATAACTTTGCTAACCTTTTTCTTTCTTTTGAAACTAAATTAATGAACATTGTAAACCGTACTTATGAGGTATGACCAAAGATAAAAAGCACACTACACGTCAAATCATTCAGGTATTAGAAAGCAAAAAAAGGAGAAAACTTACCGTCCAATATGTGAACAGTCTAGCTTGTCGATCGCCATACTTGTTCGGGTACACCTAAGTAACATGAAATTGAAGAATAAAGTCTATGATTAAGTCATTTGAACGAGTCTCGGTTAAGTTTAACGAGTCTTTGGTTTGTTTCCTACATTTTCGGAGTCAATAAGTTGAGCTGATCAAGTCAGTTTATTAGAGCTTTTCTACTAGTTAGTTTCTCAGTCATTTGTTTCATGTAAAGATCTATTTAATATCGTCATTCTTCATTGAATAAAGCAAGCACTCTTTCAGTATTTAAGTGTTTTAAAAGTTACAGAAACAACATAAATTGTATATTCGATAAGTTACCTGCCAACCCGTCTCAAGCGTGTTGAGGTCGTTGTGTTTGTAATTCCCGGACGTTACCCAGATTTGGGCCAGACTGAAGTCGTCCGCTGACTCCACCACGGGGTTCCAGACGTTCAAAGTGGCTTTGGTTCCATAGATGGGTAGATCTGCTTCCACGAACCCTACAGCGTACTATTTTCACCAAAAAACACTCTTATTCATGTTGGGAATAGTAATATATGTTGAACTAATCACACTATTCTAACCGAATGAAAAACACTCGCCTGATGTCCTTTTGTGGCTCTTTCTGCGGCATCGGGAATCAGGGGGCCGTACTTCCCCTGTGAAAGCTCAGCTTCAGCTTCAACTCTTTGTACAGGAACTGTTCCTTGGGGGCACGCTGTTCCATTGCGATGCCAGACTTGCCAGCCAAATCCTCCATCTTCTGTTTTCGTCATGCCGCTGGGGTAATCCTGTAAAGACAACAAAAATGGAGTTAGACATGAAAAGATAATCATGATATTTGTTCTTAGCCCAAACCAGTTTGGGGTTATTGAGATGATATATGTTTTATCTGTGTTGGAGACAACAATATTAATTCTCTGTATCCGAATCGTGTTACCAACTTCAAACACTCATCAAATCATTAAACGGTGTGGTTTTGGTGAAGTCATTAGTTAAACTAAGGTTTGAAAGTATCAAGAGGGATTGTGGAGTATTGAGCTGTGAAGATGAATACGATAGTGTCGATCATGTTTAATGATTTAAATAGCTTTGTATTCATTGGAAATATCTAAGTGTGAGAATGTTGGAACAAGGAACAACCAGACTTCATTGGAATGGAGGATTTGGAGAAAAGAGATGTTGGATAAGCTTGAAATAGCTTGTGATGCAAGTCACCTAATCCTATTATGTTATGATTATCTATAAGGATTAGGAAATATCTAAGTGTGTTATTACTAATGAGTTAAAGATAAGTAAAGTGTTATATAAGGAGATATCAATGTGTGGTATAACTTATGATGTGAGCTTTAGTTTTAAGATTATTTTCTAAAGCAATAATAGTTGAGTTCTTATTAACATTGTGTGTGTGATCTCGACTTTGATATCGAGTGTGTGTGAACTTGTCTTGAGACAATAGTTAAGAGTTGGTAATAGTGGGTAAGAGTGCTAGTGGTTAAAACAAGTTGCTTATCTTTGCTTGTAACCTTAATCTAGTGCCTAAAGTAAAGGTATAGACAAGTGAGTTGTTAAGTCTAGAGTCCCAAGTAATTGAGCTGTAGTAAGTATCTGATAAAACTACTATAAGTATGTGTGTATTGTGCTGTAACTTGTAAGAATGTATCCAATGCTAATAGAAAAGAGTTGAAGAACGATTAACAATGTAAACATCCAACGAGTTCTCGCTTCAAGAGTGTTTATATCTTTGTATCATGACAAAGGCTAGAGCGTAAAGAAAGAATAAACCAAAGCTTGTGTTATGTACACAAACAACACAAGTAAAGAGAAAAACAGAGAGCAAAGAGAACAAAACAGAGAAGAGCTGGCCGTGAGTGAGGCCAAGCCAAAAATCTCAATAGCTGTGAAGATGAAGGTGATTGAAATGATGAAATGGAGTTTACGAAAGAAAACAAAAACTGTTATAAGACCGGTACTGTTTTCACAATCGTTAGCATTTCAGGAATGTCCAAAACTTGTTATGCATTCAGCATGACAATCAATCAGGCTCATCTCAAGATAACTAGGAGCTTAAAGAAGTTCCATGAAAGTCGTTAAGAATGCTACATTTGAAGGAAATAATATTAAGGATCAATCATCATTATGATTGATTAGGAATATCTTCATATATGGTTACAATATATATTAGCATTAACTACTAATGTTATACCCTAGTATCCCCTCTTGTATATAACTTGTCTCTGTACAATACAATGAATATACATTCGATACTACTCTTACAAATAACAAGATATCAGAATAAGCTAGAGAAGAGGTGCCACATGCGTATTAGTGGTCATATGGTATGAAGCTAGTATAAAGTTAACGAGCATTGGGTTTCAAATCTTCTGGTGGAGTTTTGTTGTTTACAGATTGTTTGGATTCAGGGTTTGTGTCAAAAGTCTATCTGGCAAATTGAGTGGCTTGTTCTGTTCTCGTAACAGCTATACAAAGAGGAGTTCAAAACATTTCTGATACAAAAACGTTTGAATAAGGGTCACAGATAAGTCAAAGACGGTTTCAGTAAGTTGAAGAAGGGACTGTGTCAAAATTATTCCTAGCAAGGTTGAAATTTAATTAAGTGGCAGGTTCCATTATTAACATTGGCGTAAAAGTTTGTCTTCAGAACTGGGATTGTTTGTAAGTTTGAAACATATGTGATTCAGTGAAGAAGTTGAGCTTGACAATGTGTAGCACCTCGTGTTTGATTTTAAGGTTTCGCCTAATACAAAAGCCTTTAAAAGACTCCTCGCTATAAACACAAGCAAAACATACCTGGAAAACGTGTTTTTTCAACAGAGGATTGTTTAAAGAGGGCTGATCCAGTGTGTTGATGCACTCTATGATATCTCCGTCAGGGCTATGAATTGTCAAGACCGGTGCGCATGCTGAAAGTGGGCAGAAAGTGAGTAGCAAAACCGCAACTGTGATCACACTCTTGGTTCCTTTCTTTCTAACTCGAACATTTAGTGCATCTTTCAAACTCGTCATATATCTCGTTTCGCCTCAGAAAGTCCCTCCGGATCCTTCTACTAGAAACATTTGAAAGTAAACGTTGATCTAAGTGGCATTAACACCCATGGGGTCTGTGCACCATTATAAATTTTACTTTATCCATTTTGGGAAATCCCCCAAAATAGAAACCTTTGACGAAAATAGCAACCACCACTCTCCGTGGACCCGAAACTTTTGTTTTGTTTTCTTCTGATATTTGTGAATATATGTGTTATCAAAAGCAACCATATTGCAATGTAATTGTATAATAAGGTATACATATAATTCAAACTAATTTATTTGATTAATATGGTAAACTTATCACTTATATTTAAAATGTTTAGTATAATTTTTTCCATGCAAAATTTCAGTCAGATATTCTTTTCCTACCACTAAAGACAAAACCTATTATCAAAATAGCTAGGGCTGCGCAAAAAATATGAATCCGAAAAAGTAGTACCAAGTCGGAACCAAAATTGATTAAATATCCCAAGGAATACAAAATTTTGGTATCTAGAGAATCAAAACCGAACTCGATCCGAATATGAGTATTTCGAGTATCCGAATATATCTATAATATATTTATGTACCTAAATATATTAATTATTTTAGATTTAATGTATATTAAAAGACATCCAAATCTATAAGATAGATTTAAGTTGTCCAAAATTCTTGAAAATATATACAATTAGTCAAAAGTAAATGTCTAAAACACTAAAAATACTTGAAATATATATAAATTTTCTATCCAAATATTCAAACCAACCCAATTTATATGTTAAATTTACGTATTTTGATATATGTTATTCAAATTTATATGTAATATATTATTTTATTTATATATTTTGAGATATATAAAGTATATAATGAATTTTAAAAAATTTAAATAAATGGGTTATCCGAATCCAAACCAAACCCGCAAAGATCCGAACCCAAACCGAAATTTAGAAATATTCGAATGGGGCTGAAATCTTTAACCCTGAAAATCTGAAACCCGAATAGATCCGTTAGGATACCCGAAATCCTAGAAATAGCTTTTAGTCAAAAAAAAAAACTATTATCGAAATAGATTAGAAATGATTAATGGCACTGACATGGAGGGTCTACTATAGTGAAAATATGAATTGTAGAGAGAATGAGAAAAAAACTTTTCAAACGTACTTCACGTACAAGAAATATTGAAAAGATGATCTTTTTCGAAGAGCAATCACAACGTGAGGTTTTTATCCCAGTATTCAGACAAAAAAAAATAACATCTGAAAAACACAAGTAAAGAAGAGAGGAGAATATGATGTCAAAAAAAAAAAAGAAGAGAGGAGAATATCTTAACAAACTTTTTAAAGCATCCGTTGTCCACTGAATCTAACCCATAAATAATATCATATATTAGTTAGATAATTAATAAAAATAAAAGTTGAGTCACGAGAAAGACTGGTTTACAGTTTCTAATTTCGAGTAACATATCTGCTTTTGTATTTTTTTTTTCTCGGCTCAATAAGGTATTATACAAAATAAGAGTGAAATTTAAATGAACTGCTGGTGCTGCAAATACTGCCAAGATACTTCGAACCACATATTCATTTGCAGTGCTTTTAGCTTTTGTTAAAACTAAAATACAATTATTTAACTAAAATAATCTTATATAATATATTACTAGATTTCCACCCGCACAACCGTGCGGGTATATATTTTCACATTTATATATATAGATATTTGTTTTACATAATTATTATATATTTTTAATGTTATTCACATATTTAAATGTTTGTATAATTATGCCAAATATAATAATTTTATAGTTTTCATGCTGTAAATTAAAATCATCACATATATATGTTGTTTATTATATATTTATCCTATTGAATTTGCGTTTGATTACTAAACTATTTTTTTAATGCATGAAACAACATATATGAAAACAATTTTGTTTTTAATTTATTATAATCATGATCCGTAATTCAAATCGCTAGATTTTTTTAGTAATTTTTAATGTTTATTAATTTTATATAATAAATTACTGTATATTAAAAAGTTTAAGATAAGATAAATTTTTATACATGTATTATATAGTTTACTAATATTAACCCGTTCTACCAACATATTATATTTTTAGCGTAAATATTTTATATTTATAAAAATAAAGTATGTTAACTTATCAATTTAAAATAATTTTATCATATTTTGTTCAATATAACGTTTTTATTTTAAAATGATAGATATTATTATAAAATTGATAAAATATGATATAATTTTATTCTTTTAGTAACATTTCATTACTAATTACAAAATTAGTTGAAAATATTTATATTCAATTTATGACAATTAAGATCTTATTATAATCGTTTTCAAGAGATTTGTCAGAATTTTAATTTTTTTTAAAAAATTAAAAGATATATAAGATATTATGATTAAAGTAGTTAAAAATATTATATATATTAGCATTAGTGATATACATTTAATAGAAAATTTAAATGATGGTCCAAATAAAAATATCACTCATAAAAAAATCATGATTTTTATTTTATTAGAAAACAAATTTGAAAAAATTAAAATATAAATAAATATTTATTTCTAACAAAATCTTTAAAAATTATTAGTAAGTGTATTTTTGAAATTAATTAATTTCATTTATTTAAATTTTCGTTTATAAACCAAAACTATATTCAATTTTAATTTCTAATTATATATTATGATAATTTAAATTAAAACTAACTATTTTTCGAAAGTAGATTTAAAAAGATTTTAAGAAAATTTTAAAAAGATTTTGTTAGAACATTTTAAATATATTCATTTGTATTTCAAATAAAAATATAAAGATATTAAAAGATATAATAATGAACTTATGTAAAATATAATATTTTTTAGGAATAGTTCAAACAAAAAAAATCACACATGAATGTTTTAATATATTAAATATATTATAAGTGTAGTTCTCCCCGTTCTAACTATAATAATCTCGTAAATTAAAGTTCGTGTTAAACTATTATATAACTCACGAGTAAAAAGAGATATTACATAACTTCCATCCACTATAAGCTGGTCAACACTAGGGGCAGGTGGATTTCTGGTGAATAAGTTTATTTATATAGATAAGAGAATAGTTTATATATTTAAGTTGAAAAGGTTAATATGTCAAAGAAAATAATCAATACAATACTAAAAGTTGAATAAGAGCTCCTCTCATGCTGTCCACGTCCTCACTAATAATCAACCAATCAGAAAAGTGTTTTTTGACACGTCAGTTTGGTTAATGTCGATAATGATAAAAGTGAGATTTTTGTTTGGGTTTAAATTAATTTGCTATATTGGCCCAACTATTATCTCATCTACCTTTATCGGTGTCGTTTCCCCTTCTTCCATTAAATCTGCATGACCAGACACTAATTGCAGCCATTATTCTCTTCTTCATAACAACATAAAAACCTAACGATTTCATCTTCCACTTCTCCTCTTTCACCCAATATAAATTGATGTAGCGTTCAAGCTACCACCAGGAATCTCCTACATAAAACGAAATTGAATACCGCATGGAACTCAGAAGAACATAATTACATCGAACCTATCTCTACTCCATAGAGCTGAAACGTTTCACCTAAGGGATCTCCTCTCAAAATCAAAAACTCCAAGCCGATTGTAACTGATGCCAGTTTCATGCCTCTTCTCTTGCCGATTCCGCCGTCGCCTCCTCCTCCTCAGCTTTGGCCGCGACGTCAGAGAAATGCGAGAGGTCGTCTGTCATGTGTTGGATCACTTGAGAGAGAGGAAGGTCCACAGACTACGACGAGAAGGTTGGAGACCGTTAAATTTTTGCGCCTTTTAGGTGTGGAATTTCCTCTCAATCGATTTTTATCTCTTGATTTCAGATTTGAAAAGTAATATCTTTTAGTTTTATTTCTTAAGTTCTTTTGTCATATACTAAATTACTTTGGATATATATATATATGCAGGCAGGCTTACTCCTTCTGTTGGATCCCCAGCTTACGACGACCTCGACTTTTTTTTAATTCCACTGCGTTAGTTGATGATTAACCTATTTATATTGTGTTGCAGAGAATTTGATGGTAACAGGAATTTGTTGCACGAGATCACTAGACTTTCACCTAAGGCGAAGACAAACTCTTCATTAGTTCTCTGGGCATATTGCATTACGAGAAACAACAAAAAGAATCTATGGCCTAAATCACCAAGCATCTCCTTCTGCTATCTATGGACCTAATTAATTTAGAATTATGCTGATAATTAGGAAGAAGTATACTTGATAGAGTAATATCAATGTTCAATATTTTGTATGTCTGTGTTTTGTCTAGGATTAGTCTCTTCAATTTGTTCAAAGTGCTTCTCTTCAGATTGATCATATAATTTGGAAGCTTAATTAAATCTATTATATTGGCTCCATGTTTGATTATCTTTTCTCTAGGCACTTCTCTCCCAGGATGTTCAGTCCAACATTGCTCCAGCAAGTAGTGAACCTTACGGCAGAACAACAATACGAGGTACTAAAGCTGCAACAAGCTCTCAAGCAAGACCCCATGGTGCAGCCTTACAGCACTGGGGTTGTTGTCTTATATGCTATGCCATGAAATGAATCTCACCTGTCTTAAGAGCTGCGTTGCTTTTCCTATATTTTCTTCCTTCTCTGCGATCTAATTCTTGCTCGGTTTCCACCCTCTTCAATCCAAGGGACAAGCAACTGGGTTGGACGGTTTCATTTGACGGAAACTTGCAGCAATGAACATGGTTTCTCACACTCAAATTACCAAAAGAAGAAGAAGAAGCTTCTCTCTCAAATATACACTGCAGGAAAGCATTCTCTGATGTTTTAAAGTGATTTCAGTCTAAAGCTCTCTTTTTTTTTTATATTATCATCAAATCTAATATGTCTGTTTCACTGCCACAGAGGACAGAAATTGATCGGGTCTCCTTTTGGAAATCTGGAATACATGGATGGGGCCTTCCTGCCAGCAGAATTATCTATGAATGTGGGTTTTGTCTTTTTTTTTTATAGAGAGGGAATGATGAGAGACGGTATTTTGTTTCAGATTCTTAAACACAGACTGGAATAGGTGAGACGTACAATTTGCAGACCTGAGAGGAAGGGAAAAAAATGCTATATGAGTTGAGACTATTTCCCATTTATCTCCACAATTATGTATTCCTCTCTCTATCTCTCTTTTAACCAAGGAAAGGATTTGTGTTGCAGCTGTTCAAGATCAGTGAGAAAGTAGTCGTTGATGCTACAAATAAAGGGAATATAGCTCGGCTTATCAACCATTAGTAAGCAGTTCTATGACATGGTGTGAAGTTTCACAGTTAGGAGTGATTGCGTTAAGACCCTTTTAGGAGATTTTGTTACACTGCAATAACTCATTGAGACAATTTTACTTCTACTCCCACTCTCTCACAAGGTAACACGCTCAGAAGGCATCTTACTTTGTTCCATGTAGTATTTTTTTCATTAGAATATATGCTTGGTTTCATCACTCCTCCTTTAAGTGTAAGATGCAGCGGTTTGTGACGTGCAATAATGATGGTAAACACACACATGCGTTGTGTGTCGAATATTTAATAAACTTTAGTGAGACTGGTTTTATGTAAGCTGGAATTGGTCAAAACCAGATAAAAGCAATAAATAAACACAAGAAGTTATCAGTTTCCATGTGAAAATCAGTACAATATAGATTCAGAACATTTGTACAGTGTGATTGGTTAGATATCAGAGTAAAAAGGTAGAAAATTTTGGTGAAAATGAGAGGGATGAAAATAAATAAATTTTTTAAAAAGTTTATTTCATTAAATTGGAGTTAAGATATACTCTATTTATTGTTTTCTCACTTTTTATAATAAACGAGTTATAATAAAAAAAAATTTGATTGGGTGAAATTAGAGTAAATAAGCTAAAAATAAACTGTCACCTACTTTAATTTACTCTAGCTGTATCCCACAGTCGTACCCGTAATCTAATATACTAAATCTATTTATAACTGATCACATCAAAAAATAATTTGCTTATATTATTAGCATCGTATTCCAAAATCAATACGTGAAAATACATATATAATTACTGTTATATTGTTAGCTGAATAAAACATTACTGCAAACTAAAGTCATTTATATAGTTTTTAAGGAACTAAAACATCTGAAGCATATCTATGTAAAAAAGTAGTTCTTTAAATATAAGAACCTGCACACATGTTACCTGATTAGATTTCAACTGGTCTGATCTCCAGATTTAAAACGAAAGTGTATCAATCAATCGTATGACAAGGTGTGCATAAGTAAAATTGTACACAAATTTGGTGTTAAAAATTCAGGTTATAATTAATGGGGGGGGGGGGGGGGGGGGGGGATTTATGTCTCTTCAAATCATTTCCATGCATTTTTTTTTCTTTCTGAATGCATTATGAATAAGATGTAGCTAATAAGTCAGCAAGAAAACCACTTCGTTAGTTTTGACAACTAAATTTATTACGAAGATCCTAGAGCTCTACTAAGGAATTAAAACCAACAAAAAAACTTTAAAATCTACAAAAACAAATTCCTGTAAACGGAAGCTTAAAGTTGGATATTAAGTCTCAGAAAATAATTTTACCTCCCAAAAGAAACAATTAAAAAAGAAACAAATATACAAAAAACGAACGACGAGCACATTGGTTAATAATTTATGGGAAAATTGCCAAAAGAGAATAAAAAAACCAGGTTGTTGTCCCTTCGGTATAAAACTAGTTTTGTCCATTTTTTCTCCTTTTTACCCTTTGTATTTCTGAAAACTAATGAAATAAATAATTTTGAGAATCAAAAAAATTATTAAAAATATAAACAATTAATAAAACATCCATATACACAAGCTGGTAATTTTGTTTTGTTCAAAAACTTGGTAAATAAGATTTTTAAGATACGTTCTACTAAAAGTAGAATGCGTCTTCAACATAAAATAGTATAGTAGAAAACAATTTCTAAAATAAACACGTTCATCTACTTCTTTTAGAACGTCCATTTTACTATTTACTAAATTTCTAAAAAAGAGGAATGTGCATTCTACTAATCGTAAAGGTATCCACTTTCCTTCCGAATGCATCTTCTACGTTTATAAAGTATTCTAAATTTTAGGGAATGTGTTTTCTACAATGTACTCTTACGTCTACTCAAAGTAGAAAATGTATTCAAAATTTTTATCATTCTTCTAAACTTTTAGAACTCGCCTTCTACGGATAAGAATACCTGATTTTTTGCGAAAATTAATGAAATTTCAGTTAAGGAAATATTATAAAAATCTCCTAAAAATATTCTAACTTCCTAAAACGTGTTATGGTCGATTTTACTTGAAAAAATTAAAGAAAAAATGATTCTCCCTTCTCTTCTTCATCAATCTATGGTTTTCCCATAGTTTTTCTTTTGATTCTTCTCACAAACTCTTGTTCTCTATGATGCATATCTATACCGTTTTTTTTTTTTCGATTGCCTTTCAATTTTTTTTTCATTTTTTCCATTAACTTCTTTTTTAAATTCAAATTAACTTTTAAATTGTGTTTAATTAGATTAAATATAGGGATAGTTTTGGGATTATGAGAAAAATTATACTATTGAGACAACTTCATGTTGGTTTTACACCAAGGGGACAACAACCTTGTTTTTTTGTTCTCTTTTAGCAATTTTCCCATAATTTATTACCATGGTTGCGAAACCCACAACCGTACGTCATCCTAAAATAAGTCAAAAACGAGAAAAATAATTTTAGAAGATGTTGGAGTTTTCTCTACTACACCGTAAATATATTTCTACTTCTATTCATGTTTATCAATGGAAAATTTCTACTACCAATATTCCATGAATTCTACATATTTGAAAATATGGCATAAATCTAAAACGTTTTTAAAGTCCATTTTTTACAAAGTTACGAAATCTATATAAAGAGAGAACTTATACATCTTGCAAGCATAATTCTACCTCATGCATACGGTCTCAAGTCAATATTTTATAATTTAATTTTGTTATACTCTAATTTAGATTATGAGGAGCTTTAATTTTGAGTTTTTTTTCTACGATGCAACTTTTATTGTTTCCTTTTGCTATCATTATATATTCAGATTATTTTATTCGGTAACTTTAAAGTTTAGGAAGTGTTGGAATTTAAACCAGTTTTTTTATTTAGTTAAAAAAATAACCAAAAATTGTTTTTAGAAGAACGAGTAGATATAAAAAAGTAGAGACCAATGAAAGATAGGACGAAATAGAAATGCTTCAGTTTTTTTAATATATAATTAAGACATCTATTAGTAAGAGATTATATAAGTTTTGTTATGAAACGAAAATAAATACAAACTTAATTTATATTTAGCTTTATTTTCAATGTTTAAATAACTGCATTATAATATATATTATTACAATTTAGATATTCATATTTAATAATTTAGTCAAATTACATAAATGTAAAAGTGTAGCTTTCAATAATTTAAATAAAACTTTGCTTTTAAAAAAAAATTATATAAGAGAGAATTTTAATTTTAATAATTTAGAATACATAAACCGCGCGTAAATAGAAATGCTTCAGTTTTTTTTATATATAATTAAGACATCTATTAGTAAGAGATTATGTAAGTTTTGTTATGAAACGAAAATAAATACAAACTTAATTTATATTTAGCTTTATTTTCAATGTTTAAATAACTGCATTATAATATATATTATTACAATTTAGATATTCATATTTAATAATTTAGTCAAATTACATAAATGTAAAAGTGTAGCTTTCAATAAATTCAAATAAAACTTTGTTTTTTAAAAAAAAATTATATAAGAGAGAATTTTAATTTTAATAATTTAGAATACATAAACTGCGCGTAGCGCGGTTAAAAGATCTAGTTAATGTAAAGGTAGTTCAATCCGATTAATCAAGTCCTTGCTTCTCTTATAGACGACTCCACGAACACTTGAACATTTAATTTATATTTTTTTTATATTATATGAGAAAAAAAAGAAGCCACCAAGAATGTCAAAATAATATGGCTCGGTCAGACAATATCGGGCCTTCACTATAATCATCAGTTTCGGGCTTGTGTAAAAGTTATATTCATCTAATCTCACGCAGTGGTCAGGATTGCATCACGAAAAGTTTAAACTCGTTAACTTCATGTGCTCTTTCCTTTTGACGTTTTTGAAACATGTGTTTTCATACATAACATATACATAAGAATAATATACATAACATACATAAGTATAAACTTCTGAGGAGTCGTGTTTGAAAATCTCATTCCCACCTATGAGATAAAAAAACTGTAAAGACATCCGTCAACTTACTATTTACTATTTGGAAATCTACTAAACTCAATATCATATCATAGTCTGAATACAAATTTTGACATCATTCAAATCGAAAATCGACCTAGCCCATCCCATCAACATGAGAAAAGATATATTCTTCTTTTTAAGAAACATATATACTTGTTGAAAGCAAAATATTTAATTTACATTGTTTTGGAATTTAAATACTAGGTTTTTTGGAACACAAGATGCTAGGTTGTATATAATTAGCATGCTTTTATTTAATTGTTTTGAAATTTGAATACTAGTTTTTATATTACTGTATTGTATATGTGACCTGATTAGTGACTTTTATTGCTAGGTATACTGCAATGAATATTTTAGCATTCTTTAGGGTTCCAAAAAGTGAGAAATGTTAGCTTACACTAATAATTATAAGTTTATAACTAAAGGATGTGATTTTATGTCACTATCTTCATTTTTTCTATTGATCTTCAAAGTTCCAAGAAACAAAGATAAAACTTTGATTTATATGCGACACGTTGATCAAACTTATGGATTTTTTTCAACCCTCGATTTTTAGTTGACATCATGAAGATTTGATCCATCGTTCGTTGGCCCATATCGTTTGAAAAATCAATTCACAAATCAATCTTTAGATTTCGCAATTGTTTTTATTTATTAAATAATGTGCATATCGATTGTAAAATCTGATTTCACGCGTTATTGAGCATTTTCTTTCTACTTGGTTGTATCAGTTGTTGCGGTGGCTCTACTAGGAGGATGTCACGCTATTAAGTTTGGTTCTTCTTTTGAACAATTAAGGTTTTACATCTATATTATTAAAACTGAAGTACCTTTTAGTACTGTTTGGAAACTTAGATAGTAGATTAAATGAAAGTTGTTTGAAAACAATGATAGCAGATTAATTTTTTTTATTTACATATTTAGTCACTGTATTTCTTTCTTATTTACAGATTCTGTCGTTTGGAAACTTGGATAGCAAATTAAATGAGAATTGTTTGGAAACACATATAGCAAATTTAATATTTCTTTTTATTTACACATTTAGCCATTGCATTTCTTTCTTATTTACAAATCTGCCACTTCACTTAAAATCAAAAAAAATAATTAATTAATTACAATGAATTGTTATTTCTTTTTGTTGAAATAAAAACACAAACTATAATATATAGTATATATTAATCTGCTACAATACAATTTTCAAGAAAACCAAATATCATAAAATTAATAATAATTCATAAAAACCTACTGTAAAAATTAAATCATTTTTAAATAAATAAACAAAAAAATCAATAGGTTAATATATGAATATTATAATTACATCAAATTGCATCAAGTTATAAAATTATAAATATAATATTACGTACAGATAAAAAATTATTATCAAACATTTATATTATAATATAATATATTATACTCTAAATATATTTTACAAAACATAAAAATATAAATTGACATTTTATAAAATCAATGGTTTATAAATTTACATTGAATGCAAGTTAAATCCAACATCCATCAAGATCTAGTTATCTTTAAGAGTGGTTGTTTATTAACAAGAGAAAAAATATTTAAACTAACCTTTTAAAAATAAGCGAAGGCGAAGCTAAAAAAAGAAATACATTTATGAATAATTTAATTATTTTTGAGTGGGAAAGACAAATCAAAAGAAATCTCCAAGATATGATACGCTGTTGTGTCTAAAGAGTTAAACAGCAAATTTTGTTTGGAAGAAAGGAAAAGTCAAATGACTTAAAAAAATGTTCGAGCAAATATTAATGGGTCCCTCCCTTTAGATTTCCTTGGGACCTACGAATCCTAATTTTAATGTGGACGTCAATGCATTATTATTTGTCCACCTTCCAATTGTTCGGAAAATTGATATTTGTCAAAATAAATCATCAAATTTTTGATGGCTTTTTGGATTAGTTTATTAGACCATCCGCATCGGTTGGTTTCTACCGTAATTTTTCGATTAAAAAAAAGAAAATAATAGAAAGAGATGAAAGAAAATGTATAGAAAAAATAAAAGAAACGCCAAGTATCTCTAAGACCATACCATTACGGACATTTAAGAGACTCTAAATACCAAAGGCATGTTTTAAGTGGCTCTGTTTTGTTTATCAATAAAAGTTAATTACAAATTCTAATTAAATCCAAAATAGTTATATTATACTTGGAAGAAACTTATTTACCACCGATGCAGATGTCCTTATTGTAGAGTAACAACTAAACGTCTGGTTTGGATAATGTTATTGCGGCTTATGATTTATGGCACCCATCGGCGAATTGGAAAAAGACATTATACGCATATCTTAATTTGAATTTACAATATTTATTCTCTCTTTGTTTGTGAACTATTTATTCTATGGATTGCATTTTATACTTTCGTGATAGTAAAGTAGAAACGGACCAATCAACAATATTTTTGTGTGTTATTCATCTACATTTCTAGAAAAATACATACATCTACAACATAACGTGTTGGGAAGAACGGTTCCAAACTTGCAATGAAAGATTATCTTGGGTAAAATTCTAGATTTGGTTAACTAATGTCTTGGTTACATTGAAACATGCATGGAGAACAGATGCTGAATCATAATTCATAACTCATACATACTCGGAAGTCATATGTTACATATGTTAAAATGCTTAAAGTGTGTTGCCCAACAACATATGTTACATATCTAGTAAGACCGATCCTAAACGAGCCAGATTATACGCACTCATTGAAACGGTTTACTTTAATCGCTACTGAGGACTGCAATGGCGACCAAACTAGCTTCACATTTCAGCTTTTTATTATGTTAATGAACAGTTAAAAGTCTACTTTCAGGTTTTCACTCACACTACCTAAAGAGATATTGGTCATGATCTGTCTATGGTATTATTTTCCGAGTCCTTTGTACGGATTTATCTCCTCTATTATTTATTCGATGTAGGAATATTTTCTCATTGATATTCGCACTAGGCCCCCCCCACCGGATTTTCAGAAATCTCATTTTTTTAATATTATTTATTTCTTCAAAATAAAGTTCAATTTTTCAACCCTACAAGCACGGCACACAATAAATAAACAAATATATTTTGTTGGATTTTCCTCACTGTAGAAGAAAACTTATACAGTACTAGTACTAATTTATAACAAAAGGACCCTAAAAGATTGATTTTAATTTCTGAGGAAAGAGGGAAAAAAAAATAGGAAATATAAAAAACTGTCGTAAGAAGACAGGAAGAGGAAACGAAAACAGATGTGAGCTCTCTCTCTCGTCTTAAACTTTAATATCCTCTCCTCTCAGTTACTACTACTACTCTCGGCCATGGCCAGCGACGGTGGCGTTTCATGTCTACGGAGGTCGGAGATGATGAGCGTCGGCATCGGAGGAATAGATTCTCCACCGTTGGATGTAGACGAAGTTCACGTCCTGGCCGTCGACGACAGCCTCGTTGATCGGATTGTCATCGAGAGATTGCTTCGTATTACCTCCTGCAAAGGTTCGTCTTCCTAATTTATAAAATAACTAAAAATGTATTTAGACATCGAAAAATCTAAAAAAATAAAACACATCTCGGGCGGTTCTGTTTCAGTCACGGCGGTAGATAGCGGATGGCGTGCTCTGGAGTTTCTAGGGATAGACAACGAGAAAGCCTCTGCAGAACTCGATGTAAAGTCTTCGAATTTAAAGAGATTTTTCTTTTATAATTAGTGATCAAGATTATTGATATTTTTTTTAGTTTTCTTACTGATTCTTAGAGATTGAAAGTTGATCTGATCATCACCGATTACTGCATGCCTGGAATGACTGGTTACGAGCTCCTCAAGAAGATTAAGGTTTGAATTTCACCGCCGTTTTACATAATTATTTATTTTTATTTATTTTTGAATCCTGTCGGAACAATGTGGAATTTTCCGGAAATCTGAAACAGGAATCGTCCAGTTTCCGACAAGTCCCGGTTGTAATAATGTCGTCGGAGAATGTAATAACCAGAATCGACAGGTGAGTTTTCGTTATCAATCCTCAGGCTTTGTTGATTTCGAGTTAGAGTAAACGGTTGACTGATAAAACTGATTCCGGCAGGTGTCTTGAGGAAGGTGCGGAGGACTTCTTACTGAAACCGGTGAAACTCGCCGACGTGAAACGCCTGAGAAACTATTTAACCAGAGACGTTCAAGTTTCCAACGGAAACAAACGGAAGCTTCCAGAAGATTCGCCGCCGTTGACTCTCTCGCATGATTCGTCGGACTCTTCTCCGCCGCCGTCGACTCTCTCGCCTGATTCTTCGGACTCTTCTTCCCCGCCGTTATCTCCCGTGGAGATCTTTTCCTCGCCGCTACTTTCTCCATTAGACGATGAAGATGACGATGTGCTGACAACGTCGCCGGAGTCTACTCCGTCGCCGGTTCGACGGCAGAAGATGAGGAGTCCCGGATTAGATTAGTGACCTTTTCCGGGGGTCCGTGTAATATCTATCTCCGTTAACTTTTTTTACCCTTTGACGGTGTTTTTAATTGCACGTTGACTTGACGCCGTCAATTTTATAGATGTCCTTTAATCTCGCTCCACGTGGACGTACTTCTGTTTCTAAAAGCTTTTCGAATTTCCTATAATTATTTTAATTATTACTATTATGCAACATAATACGTTATGGTTTTGAGTTTTGACTTTGTGTTTTAGTATATAAAAGATAATGGAAGAAAATAACTTTATAGTTCACACTACTAATTAGTTTTCAAGTTTGTTGACAGTATTTAAATTATTTACATATCGAACGTAGTAGTACCATCAACTAGTTAGCACAAACGACTCATTAGAGCCTACCACTTTGTCTTTTATTTGGTGTGTGCTCTTACTTGATCATTTCTGTATTGAAAAGCTATTTAGAGAAAAAAGTATAGATATCTTTAGGATCAATTGTTCAAATATTGTGTACTTGGCTACATTTATTGAAGATAGTTTTGGTTTGACATCTTTAATTAAGTTAAAACGCTTATAGCATTTGTAAAATGCCGGACGTATCTATTATCAATAACTTAACTAGATCTGAAAAATTCAAGAATCCAAGAGCTAATGCTTTTTACAAAATAAGTAACTGATAACGTCTGAACCTGATACAAGATAAAGATATAGGTGAGACTTAAGAGCATAAGCAAGTTTTTGATGAAAATTTTAGTACACAATGTAAACTCAAAAACAAAAAATATTACTAATATACAAAGAAGTGGATGCATCATTCATATTATGCATATGTACATGTGTATAAAGAAAGGAAGAAAAAAAAAGAAAAAAGGCTGGAAATGGGCAACTATTGTTCCCTTTCTTGAAGGCATATATCTCCATATATAGTCTTTACAGATCCGTTGTCTGTGGCGCTTATTTTGAGCGTTTCTTTAAAACTGTAGAATTTATGTTTACAACTCCATTTTGATTTGAGTATGATCTTCACATGGATGCGATATACAAAAGTTACTTAACATTAAAGGATTATATTAGTATAACCTCATCATGTGCTGTTAATGACAACCAACCACATCGGAAGGAGAATTTCAATATTGAAAAATCTAGATACAATGTATATATATATACCAACAAAACCCATTTAATTATTGTCGACAACAAGATCATCCCTAAAGGATGCTCCTCACGTTTGGCGTAATTTTTTTTAAAAAAGGCAATAATAACAAATATTTTCATTGGTTTGCGTTTTGTCACCTTCATGTGGGCAATGAATATATCTTCCTTTTTCTCTCTTGTCATCTTTGGCTACTGTAGCGCCCCGGTCGCTGTTGCATGCGTCTTCCAACGTTTTTATGCTTTAGTCTTGACATGTAAGACCAAATCACATTAAACCAAAGTCTCATGTGTGTTGTTACTAACTTAAACTCATGATATTGAATGATATAGGAGATCTTCTTTTTAAGACTAATAAACATGAAATGAAAGAGTTGTTGAATGTAGAAATTACTACTCCCCGATGTTGCAAACTTTCGTATCATACAATATAATATTCTAATAAAAACTATACACCAAAAGGTCCAAAACTGGCGGAAACAAAAAGGTTGCGTAGTGATGAATCATGAGCCATATGATGATCACACCTACACCACCAAAACTTTGCATAATCTCTAATAAGAGTCAAAGAACCTTTGCCACTAAGAACCTCAGCACTAACACCTGAAACAATTAAAAAAACACAACGTTGAAGTCTAGTAAATGACGAACCATTACATCAAAAGGAAGATACGATGTTAGAGAGAAAGAACTGGAGTAAGTACGTGCTTATAGAGACGGCAAGGCCATGGTTTTGCAATTGAGCATAATGTGAAACCGCGATATTCTCCTCTGTTTTGAGATTTCGCTGATTCTTTTAAGCCTCTGTCCCATTGGGTTCCGTTTCCTCTGCTTGCTTCTGTACAAAAGATCTGATGTGTTTGCTATATACTTCACCTACACAGCAGTTTGAATCATTGGGAGGCAAAGTAAAGTTTCATTCATCTGCAAATATACAAAAACTCATGATATGTTTTGTACCTTTGAAGTACTGCAAGCCATCTTAGCTTCAATCCCGTTTATAACATTTAATCCTTCCATTGCAACAAGCATCCCCGAAGATTCATCTATACCGGTGAGTTTCTCCTTGTTCCTGCAGAGAGTTAGCTTAAACATTACTCCAGAACCAAAGAAAACATATATACACCACATGCTCTTATCAATGCTTCCTTCACCTTTTCAGAAACACTCCGTGCTTCTCTTCATCATTGACCGATGTCAGAAAATCATTTTGCAGATAGTCTGCAAAACCTGGATCCATCGCTGTACCCGTTACTTCAGGATGACTGTTCATAAGCTGAATCGAGAGAGTAGTTTCCACCGACGACTGCAAAATAAGTTCCAAAATGATATTAATAAACTAAGACTCGAATGGAAAAAAAGATTTGAAGTTTGGGAGAAAACCTACATATCTGATCCGGTATATGTTTGCGTCGTGGAGAATGGCACGTGCATTCTCATGATACACTAGATCAAAGAATCTTCCCTTCTTTCTGCAGTTCTCATATGCGTCTAGTTGCACAAGCTTGGTGTCTGTCTCATCAGATGCAACGGCGTGGAGCTGAAACATATCCAAACCATTCCAATGAATCAGGCAAGAGAGAATGGACGCAGAGAGTTAAGGAGACATGAATTTAGTTTGTTCTTACCTGCTTAACAAGCTTCTGAACTAGCTTGTCCAATGTGAAAAGAACATAGGACTGTGCACCAAAAGCAGAGCGGCACTCATCTTCATACTTTGTATTGTCACTAGAGCCGTCAAGTAAATTATAGAGTGCATCCATGAACCTAATAGTGTTATGCTTCCAAAAGTCAGTAAGGAACCGTTGTTAAAGAAAAAAAAAATGTTAACTTAGAAGATACATCACCTTGAATAAGAATCAGGAGTTGTGTTATCTGGAGCCTTCCCCTTCTTTTCTGCCTGTTTCTTTGCTGATTGCATCCTCTCGTACAACATCTGAAAACGAGCAGAAGTATTAGCACCGGAGATTGAAACTATCATATTAAAGCTTGCTTTAAACAGTCCTTACTTGATGAAACCTAAATAGCACATAACAGGAATCATTCCCGTAGAAAACTCGAGAATCATTCTGGGAGCCAGTTTCAGTAGCTTTCAATGGCCCAGGCACATGATTGGCAACAGGTTTTATAGTTTCCAGAAACCTTTCTGAAAATGCGGAGGATCCATCTTCACCTTCGGGTCCATTAGCCACCTCACAAGTGCCTGTGGGAGATAATTCACCCTCTTCCCGCTCAACCTCAACTGATACTTCCTTAGCCTTACGAATCTCTACATTTTCAGTTATCTGATCGTTTCTTGGGGACACCAGCTTCGACGACTGGATAAGCTGTAGACCATGAACCAAGGTTAGGGATCAAACTCGTAACTAAAGAATTTTATTAGAACCGAAGTACCTAAGATATGGTTTAAAACAACTCCACACAACGACTTACCTCATTAGTCAATGCTTCATCATCTTGCTGTTTATCGTGCTTAACTGTTTTCACTATATTGGAAGACACATCTTTCCCAGGAGAGCTGCCTTGCACTGCTGGATTATCCTTCTTCAGCTTTTCCGGGGATCTTGGATGCTTTTTACGGTTTGACCCAGAAGCGCTGTCCTTCACTGCCACACATCCATCTTGCAATTCTTGGTTGTTGCTTTTTAACTCTTCGTCCATCGCCAGGTTACCTTGACTCCTCGAAACAATGCCGAACATGGGCTCCAAAAAGGTTGTCCACAGATTCATTACTTTATCTGCTTGTTCAGTCGTGCACAGTTCTTCACAGTAGTACTTGATTAACAGATACAGGTCTTCGTGAATTTGTGTATCACAATAATTGAACTCCAAATCCGGAGTAAAAGAAGGCATAGTTCTGACAGAGATAGCTTGAAGCAGATCTTCTTGATGCTTTTTCTCACTGATATCTTTTATCTCTGCCACTAAACCTGCATTTAAGGACCCAACAAAACAATGGCATTAATAGCTTGAAGCAGATCTTCCCACAATGAACTTATTAAGAAAAAAATTGAAAAAGAAGCTTACATTTTGTGCTCAAGTTCTTGGCGTCCTGCTGCTTGAAATAGAAACTACGATGATCCAGTGACTTATGGTGATTCTTGGCATACACTTCAGCCCAAACTTTCTGGAAATCAGAGTGGCACCTTGCCCATTCTTCTTGCTTCTGCTTCAAGCGCGTTAGTATCACCGGTAAAGCGCTATGCAAATTCTTCTTCATAAGATCCATGACATCAAGCCCATTATCACCGTATAGCCGCTCAATGCATCGTAAGTTCATAGCTATAAGATACAGTCATATATAAAGTTAATTAGCACAAACAACCAAAAATATAGCCACACTAGATTTGTTGCAAACTAACGACTTACGTGATAAATGTTTTTCAATGCATATCGTGTCCGTAGAGATTGTATTGTTGTTGATCTTTTCCAGAAGGATCTCCACGTGTTTGATAGCTGAACTTACAGATCCTAGTAACATGTCCATTTCATACCTGCACACACATTAGGAATGTTAAAGAGGGGGATTTTATTTCATCAACTACCAGATCATACCTGTCATCCTCACACCGAAACAAGCTTTCTTCATACTGGTTTTTGCGCATATGACTGAAGGAGTAATCTTCACTCCCTGAGGTGACGGATACCAGGTGGTCATTAAGTATCTTTTTACCAAGTGCATTCCTGTACCTTGGAATCTCAACTGGATACTGCATGGACAAAGACCAACCATATGATTATAAAAGAATGGCATTATGCAGTGAATTGCAGTGTAGTATAAAGATGTTATTAAGAACAACGTGGCACTCACATCCTTTGGAAGGAGCCGATAACTTGGCGTACACTGAACGCACTCGGAAAGATCAAGTTCATTTATAGGTACTCCCACATACTTCGAAGCAGATGGTGAACTTTTTTGATTTCCAGTATCAATACTGCCAGCCTCTGCACTTTTATCAGTTCTATCTGTATCTCTTTCACTCTCTTCTCTAATTCCCCCATTGTCTTCTGCCTTCAAATAGGCTCGCTGGCCTTCTTTTTTAACAAGGGAGTCTGCAAAAATGAACTACCTTAGAACCAGAAGTAAAACTACGGAGCACTGGGATTGATCACAGTATACAAGATGAAGATACAAACCACTACTTAAGACTTTAACAGAGAGAAAAATGACCATGGTCACATTACAAAAGATGAGGGTGCATCTACATCACTAGAATGAAAGACATCTTATAGAAATGCAACAGGCCATCCGAATACTCACTTCCCAGGGAATTACCAGCGGGGCAAGCGACAAGGTTCTCATCACCATCTTCTCGTTGATCAGAGTGTTCAGACTCATATTCGAGCTTACGCTCTCGTTTTATTCTCTGTGGCAAAAAAAGAGAGAGTATAGATCAATATCTCAATCAAAAACTGAATCATCAAGTTCCCTAGAGGAAATGATGAATGGCCAAAGTTCATTTCTCCATTAAGCACACAAATATGGCTAACTGCACAAAAGATGCTATCCTTTAGAAAAAAACGAATTAAACCTTCCGAAGCGGTACTGCATTCTTCGTAGAAGTAGATTCTGAACAACTAGGTAAGAAATTAACGAACTCTACCAGCAGATCTTCATGACCCTTGAACAGCAAAGTAACCTACACAACAGATGCATTAGAACTGTCCCATTAACAAATAAGAATAAGAGGCAGAAAGTCTAAAGAGTTAACAATAAACATACCTCTTTGTAGACCTCAGTGATGGACTTTTTATCCTTTCGGTACATGTTCAAGATGTCTAGAAAACTTTTATAGGCATCTTCATCACCACCAAACCTCGCCTGCAAAAGCAGTGATAATTCAAAGTAAACCTTACCCGTAAGAAAATCAAAACAGTGTCTACATTTTACATACCTTAATCTTGGTGACAAAACTGATAGCATCGTTGTAATCCACCTTGTTTTTAGGCTTCTCTTCCTCAGGCGAAAGGGTTATTGTATGGTCTTTGGGCAAGAAAGTATTAAAACCCAGGAGTAGGTCGTTGTACCCCTTGAACAAATCTTTAATTCTTTCAATGACACCAGCAGTGTCGACTCTGCAAACCAACACGAGACACCATCAGACCTTTACAAGAAAGACAAAAGTGAAAGAGAAGAGAAGAAGGTACATATATATATATACCTTTGAGCTTTAAAGTCCCTCATGACCTCAAGGAAAGTCTCATACTTGCCTACATTGTCATGAAAAATGTTCCTCACGGTTTTGAGGTAATGCAGGGCGTCACTTGTGGTTAATCCCCTGTTATTGGTTTTCCTGAAATGCACATACAAACACACACATGTAAGAATCAAAACCAGCTGAAGTTTGTAAACCTATACGCCTCATAAGGAACCAAAGAGAGAGAGAGGCTTACGTTTCTCTTTCTCTCTTCATCTCTTCTTTCTTCTCCACTAGACAAATCAAAAAAAACAAATCAGGGTTTTTAGCAGCCAACCAAACAAAGAACAATCAAAGTTCCGAGAGAAACAGTTCAAAATCAAACAAAAGGGTTTTCGTTTTCACACAGTAATACCAGATCTACCATCGAACAAGGTTAAAACACATAGACCAAAAACAAAAAAAAACGAGCAAGAGATGGTTTGATTATTATTATTATAGCCTTGAAGACGGGGATCACGTGACTCGCACGGTGAACAGAACGAAGAGAGCTTTCACCGTTCAAAGTGTTGGCCCACGAGTCGAAAGGTTTTTCACAAGTAAACAAAAAAGAGAGCAAAACAAACGGTTTTTGTGAGTTTTAAGAGTCACCTGGAACAATCAAACATGCATATGCGATGAGATTGCGTCTGGTTCGGAGCAACTTTCACGCTTTCGCTCTTCCTGGTGTTGGAAGCGCGGAGAGGAGAGGGTAGCGCAATGCTGGAGCAGGCGGAAAATAAGAAGATGAAGAAGAGGACTTCTTGGTTTATATATACGGAGAATTAATTAATTTACATCTGGTTGTATATTTTTTAACGCATGTAATGAAAAAATCATGTTATTTGTATTTTAATTAGACCTTTAGAGTCAAACGGAAGGTTTCGAAATTGATTCCGAGCCATGGCACAGTTAGGGTTTTTACTTTTTTAATGGGCTTTTTAATTGGGTCCATAAAATAGATATGTATCATCCAAAACTCCGCCTTTTTTATGCTCTGTTTTACTGTTTAAATTCAAACGCGATATACTAGCCGCAGTTTTAATTCTATGGTTTTAATTCTAGCCGCAGTTTCTAGCAACATGTTGAATGTGTCTTACCAAACTTAACGTTGCAACAACAGAGGGCATTTGGTCTAGTGGTATGATTCTCGCTTAGGGTGCGAGAGGTCCCGAGTTCAATTCTCGGAATGCCCCCTTTTTTAAAGTTTTTTCTCTTTAACTGCATCTTCCACCTGCCTTCTCCTTGTCTCTTCATCTTCTTCTAGTCCAGGCCCATGAAATATTGACGGGCTTGCATAATGTATTGGGTTTGTTTATTCACATTCTTAAAATTGTAAGAAAACGATATTTGTGTTGGAGAGATATGATTGATTACCGAATGAGAGAGATGAGTAAATTGGCATTGAGATTTTTCGACATTTGAGTATTTGACTAATCAAAAAATGAAAATAACCATTAGACAAATTCAAACTAGAACAACTCGGCTTCCAATTTCCACGTGTTATAAATCTCGGTCTAATTCAATTTTGATACACTAAACCATATCTTAACCGGGTTATAACATGCTGACGTATTATTTTATTTTTCTGACCATATCCATTTTCTCTCAGCCAAAGAAGAGAGAGAGAGAGAGTCTGAGAAACACCAAAGACCATTTGATCTCTGGCGATTTCATCTTCCGACATGCCGCCGAACGGAGATCTAGACCGTCAGATCGAGCATCTGATGGAGTGCAAACCTTTATCGGAGGAGGATGTGAGGACGCTCTGCGATCAAGCTAAGGCCATCCTCGTCGAGGAGTGGAACGTTCAGCCCGTGAAATGCCCCGTCACCGTCTGCGGCGATATCCACGGCCAGTTCTATGACCTTATCGAGCTTTTCCGAATCGGTGGTAACGCCCCCGATACGAATTACCTCTTCATGGGTGACTATGTAGGTCTGTCCTCTTTCTCCACACCTTTTCGTTGTTGTTTATTTAGAGGGTTTGTGTGTAGATCTACGTTTGTGGGTGATTCTTTGTAAAGTTTGCATCTTTACTTAATGTATGATTGAAAGTTTGTGTCTTTTTTTTTAAGATTGGGTTTTGTTTCTTTGCTTTTGCAGACCGTGGCAACTATTCAGTGGAAACGGTTTCTTTATTGGTGGCATTGAAAGTCAGATACAGGGATAGGATTACAATCTTGCGAGGGAACCACGAGAGTCGTCAGATCACCCAAGTGTAAGCTTTTGGTTTGTTGATGTCTTGTTACTTCTGACTCTGTGCACAACAACAAGTGTTACCTCTTTGATGATTGTTTTGCTTCAGATATGGTTTTTATGACGAGTGCTTGAGGAAGTACGGGAATGCAAATGTGTGGAAGTATTTCACAGACCTTTTCGATTATCTTCCTCTTACTGCTCTTATCGAGAGTCAGGTTTGAGCTCTAAACTTTCCCGTTTGGTGTTTGGTACATAAGTACACTTCCTGACTTCATCGGTTTACAGGTTTTCTGTTTGCATGGAGGGCTATCACCTTCTCTGGATACACTTGATAATATCCGAAGCTTGGATCGTATACAAGAGGTATTACCTTTCTTCTTATCTGTCCTTAAGTTTGGTTTGTTTTAGAAGAGTTATGGAATTGTTTCTGGCTCTCTGCCTCCACTCGCTCTCTTGAGGTATAACTTATGAAAGAGCAAATCTCTTATGTATGGTGTGATGATCTGTAGGTTCCACACGAAGGACCAATGTGTGATTTACTATGGTCTGATCCAGATGATCGATGCGGGTGGGGAATATCTCCAAGAGGTGCTGGTTATACATTTGGACAGGATATAGCAACTCAGTTTAATCACAACAATGGACTCAGTCTCATATCAAGAGCGCATCAGCTTGTCATGGAAGGTTTTAACTGGTGTCAGGTATGCATATTCATCTCAATTTCTTAAGGTTATAAGGGATGATTGAATCATTGACACCTCTTCCTTGTTCTTCTTTTTTCATAACAGGATAAGAATGTGGTGACGGTGTTTAGTGCTCCAAACTATTGCTACCGGTGTGGAAACATGGCAGCGATTCTAGAGATAAGTGAGAACATGGAGCAGAACTTCCTTCAGTTTGATCCAGCTCCAAGACAAGTCGAACCAGATACTACCCGTAAGACCCCTGATTATTTTTTGTGATTTTATTTGTATTTTTTTCTTCTAAGCGGAGTTCGAGTTTCCCTCAAAACGAAAGAAAGAAACAAACATCATTTTGTTGTTGTTGATGTGATTGCTGAGAACAAAGTTTGTAGTAGAAGCGTCTATATATAGAATAGTGTCTTCTCATTGTCATTTCACTTGTTACTGCATAGAGGAATGAGGTTTCGAACCCTGCCCGCCACTTTCATTTCAGTTTCATTTATAAAATATGAGTTTGATACTGATTCAAAGTTCTCTAGATCGAAATCTTTCTACTTTCGGAATATGAATCAATGCTTTGTAGAGAGAGAGAGAGAGCTCTTTGAGAACCAAACCTTTCCTTAGATAAGATTACAACACAAGATAAAACAGAAGAAAAGCATGTGAAAGCTTAAACAGTTATTAACATGTTCTAAAACAGCAACAGAGGAAAGTATCCCACAATCTACCCTCCGCTTTACTTCATGTCTAAGCTAGGAATCTATAACAATAAACCTTGTATATATATATATATTTTTATAAATGTTTATACGTATGCTGCTGCTTCTTTTTTCGTAACTAACATTGGAGATCGAAGTTTATTTTAGTGAATATTAGCCAGCTTTCTTTCTTATCACTATGATCTTTCGAAACCACCTCCTACCTGCATATGCAACCACTCCGGTGATGCTCCTCTGCTGTATTCCCTTGTACCTTGTGCCCCAAACTGCATCCCCTGATTCTCAAACGTTTGCTGATCAAACTGAGATTGCCAAAATGTGAAATTGTTCAGTGAATAATCATTGAAAGCTTTGTTAGCATGTGGTATTGATGTCAAGAGAAGATAAAGTCTTGAGGTTGGCTAAATCAACCGGATTCATATCTAAGTATCTAACCAAGAGTGTCGTCAGAAGCAGAACACGGAAGAGTATTTGAGGAAAATTTGGGACAATGGATCGATCAGGATCATTACATAGGAGTGTGAGTACCACAACAAACTAACCTCTTTTGGCGGGAAAACCTCGATTCCAGGAGTCATTCTTGAGTTGACTGCTTCGAGTTTCATCGATAAAAACTGAAAATGGAAGCAGTAGTAGTCTTGTGAGATGCACAAGCAATAAACAAAGAAATCATAAACGTTACACAGACTTGAGAGAGAAAGGGGTGCACCTCAACTTGACGCTGCAGAGATTGTATGTAATTGATTATCTCATCTAGAACAAGCGCTTTTCCGATAACCTGCAAAGTTTCAAGTGCTTAATTAAGGTTGTGACTACAAGAGGAGAGACAGATTAAGAGAGAAACCAAGATACCTTGTTACAACCAGGGACAAGATCTTGCAAGATTTTCATCCGCTCGCTTATCTTTTCTCTCCTCGCCTGCAAAACCAAGAAAAAACTCTGTTACCTAGTCTGCTCTCTCGAAGTTTTCTCATTTAAGATGAAAAGATTATAAAAAGAGTTACCCTTTCAGCTAGACTGTGACTATCTGTAGCCTGTCCCCTTCTAGCTCGCACATGAATATAATCTTTCGGAGGTTCAGGCAACTGCTGCTTCTTTTGATCCAATGTTCCTACTTCGACTTCATCTTCACATCCTGTAGTCTTCTGCTTTTTACTGTCACCATCATTCTGTAGGCTCCACACAAAAAAAAAAAAAAAAAAAACAGAACTACTAAAACATCAGAGAGAGTGTTGCCAAGTGTACTTAATACATTCAAACATGTCCTTACACACTAAACACGCGTCTTAAAAGAGAGTTTAAACTTTTAAGACAATCAGTACCAGTTAAGTTACTAAGATCTCATCTCAACCGTTTGATCCAACGGATCCGTTATTTTTAAAGAGGGAAAAATTAAACCGTTTACCGCGTCATGTCCGTCGCTGCCGGATACGACGTTATTATCCTCCGCACCCGCTTCCCGCCGCTTCCTAGCACCGGCGATACCAGCAACCACCGCCTGCGAGAGCGCGTGGCTCATACGTGCCGGATCGTTGCAGTTAGTGTTGCTAATCAGATTCGAGTCTGCGAACTGATGGACCAAGTTAGGTCCGCCGAACGAGACGCCGCTCCTCATCGAGGTATTAACAGCCGCGCCGCCGTTGATAGTAGGATACGGCCAGATCTCCGCCAGGTTATACGCCCCGGCCTCGTTCATCATCCCGCCTGGATCCATACACCGAGTTGACTCAGCTGCTAACGGTTTCAAGAGAGAGAGTTTGATGTGACTTGTTTGAGAATGCGATCTCTCTCTCTCCTTAGACAGTGGAGTCTGATGCGCACTGTGTCTCTTCCTCTCTTTCGCGATTTCCTTTTTCTTTATAAGTTTTATTTACCGACTTTTTTTTTTTTTTTTTTTAAATCTTCTCTTTATTTTTTTTAAGAAGCTGTCTGCTTCTTTTTTTCTTCTTCACTTACTTTTTTTCTCCCTTTTTCACCTCGGGAGTTGCAGGCAAGTCACTTCATAGCGAGGTTTTCTTTTGTGGGACCAGCTTTTTTTTTGTTGATCGTCTGTGTCGCGGACTATGCTAAACAAATCTCCTTCTTTATCTACATTCTACAAGATCAAAAACTGACGGTGATAAGAGGTTCCACGTATGCACTCATATGGTATAGGCGAAAAATGTCGCATCACCTATTTAGTTTATCTAATTATTATCGGCTTTGATTATGTAATAACTAGTAACCGCAACAAGATTACATAATCATATAATTGGATTAGTGATTGACAACGATGGTTTTTCTTGGATTTTAATGATGCCAAGTTTAGCTAAACAAACAAGATAATCTCACGTTGTATTTTTCATTTCTTCCAATCATTATAGGATCATTACTACCATCTCTTATTTGGCTTTAACTGCTAAAATGAAATTATGTTGTTTACTTTTCTTTTTATCAAGTCAAATACTTAATAGTATAATCAAAGGCTACCATTTAGTTTTACTGCTCATATGGTCTTGACTTGTTTTGTTTGCTAGGTCAAGAGACTGAATTTCACTGTTTGTGAAATTTCATTTGTGATAGTCGATTTATATATATATATACTAGCCAGTCACCTTACTCCAATTTTTTTGGCAGATTATAAATTTAATACCTAGTTGTGATTATTGGATACTCTGGAACGAGTATATAACATAATCTTTCAGCTTATATAATACTCAAAACTTGTGCTTGCTTATGATAAGTCCGTTAGCTGCGATCAGAAGCTCTAACTCCACCACCTCATTGATTAAATAAGCAGCCTAACATTAAGAAATTAGATGCAACTGCACGCAATAGAAAACCACACCAAAAAGGAAGGAATAGTGATGACAAAGGCTTTATTGTTGAGAAAGACTTGTAGAATAGGAATAGCATTTTCTGCCAAACACTTCACTGTCCTGTTACCATTTTTGCTATATAATGAATAGTGCTCGTTAGGCACCTCACTCTCACCGTTTAAAGCTTTCTGTTTCTCTTTCCTTTTTTCACATTAGTGAGTCTCAATCATTATCTGAAACGTGTCACCATTATATTCCGAGCAAATAATGTGAACAAGCACCACGGATATCGTGGACGTACGATGTTCGCCTGTTTGGCCTAACTCTCCTCTCTTTTTGTCTTCGTTAAAGTAATAAGAAAGTGAGAAGGAAGTTATAATAACGTATTCTATTATGTAATACATCTATCATTCATCGGTGATATATATGCTAGTTCTTTTGTGTTACATATAGTGATCTTGATTTTAAGATGGATTTGAAACGGAATATATGTATAAGCGATTATGTTCTTTATGTTATTAGAGATGATGTTTTTTATACAAATATTTGTTGATGATCGCTTTTTCTAGGTTTTAGATTATATGCTCAATCTGCATGTGCAAGAATATGAATCCAAACGGGAACCAACTTCGAGTTACTGTCTCGCACAATAATTTATTTGCAGTTGCAAAAACAGAATAAAGGAATTTAGGCACGTGGAAAATACGTAACCTAATGTGAAAATGGACTGTTAAGTGTTCACATCATGATTCACGAGTAGTAGTACGAACAAGAGGCAAATACTCCGCGTGCTTAATTGCTGTAAAAGGTAGTGTATTCATATGTCGCATTTGGTACACATATATGGGAAATCTATCTTATTAAAACTCAAGTACAAAATTGGAGTGTTTGGAGACTTGAATAGGACTTTTAAAAATTTGGAGTGTTTGGAAACATGGATTGCAGTCTTTTAAAAAAATATATTTTTGTTTGAAAACAAGGATAGTAGTATTAAGAAAAAAAAAGTAATGGGCTTATGTTTTTTTTTTAAATTTGAAAGTTATCTAGCCACTTTTAAAATATACCAAAATGGGTCAATCTAATTCCCTAAAAAAAAATTTTCTAAACTAACCATAAAACAAAATTTAAACTTTATATACATATTTCAAATCAAAATAATAATTCAAATTTGATTTATATCAAAAATTGATTCAAAAATATACATATATTCAAAAATGGATTTTTACTAAACTATTTTTCAATAACCATTATAAAAAAATATTGTCAATATATATAAGAAAAATATAATACAAAGCCCAATTTGAAATACCAACTCAAATTATGGTTTTCATATTTCATATTAAGTTTTAAAAATATAATATATGTAATTATTTATATGATGGTATGTATAAAATACTATTAATTATATGATTACTTATATGATGGTACATATAAAATACGATTAATTATATGATGATAAAATACGATATATAATAATGACTAGGGATGGGCTTTTGGATACCCATACGGGTTTAGTTCTGATCGGTTTGTATTTTGAGTTTTCGGGGTCAAAGATTTCAGCCTTATTAGAATGTTTCTAAATTTTGGTTTGAGTTCGATTTGGATCTTTGCGGGTTTGGTTTGGGTTTGGATAACTAATTTAAATTATTTTTAAAGTCTTAAATCATTATATATTTTAAATTTCTCAAAATGTATAAATAAAATAATATATTACGTATAAATTTGAATAACATATGTCATAATACTTAAGCTTAACATATCAATTGGCTTGATTTAAAATTTTGGATACGAAATCAATAATTATTTTAAGTATTTTTGGTGATTTGAGTATACTTTAACTATTTCAGATATTTACTTTTGACTATCTATATATATTTTCAACTATTTAAACCAATTTAAAAGTATCATTTTTGATGTTTTATATACGTTAAATCTAAAAATAATTAATATATATAAGTATATAAATCTATTTTTAGATAAATTCGGATACCCAAATACTTCGGTTCGGATCAGATTCGGTTCTCTAAATAACAAAATTTTGAATAATTAGAATATTTAATCAATTTATGTTTGGGTTTGGTACTATATCTTTGGATCGGTATCGGTTATGTTCCTCGGATTCATTTTTCCAAATCTTAATAATTACATGAAAAACAAATATCAACATATTTTTCAAAATATACACCCGCGCGCCTGCGCGGGTCAAAATCTAGTTGTTATTATTTGACATATATTATATGTTGTTTTTAGGTTGTATGTTAGGTGGTTAATGTAGCTACCTAATGCAAGTAATAACTTAAACAATATCTTGAAAGATATAAGGAAAGGTTGGCTAAAAGTTATGTACAAGACACTATTCAAAGCAACAATCGAATCTGTCATTACAACAATGTCAACAAACATGGATTTGTGTGTGATCATTTGACCATGCAAACTTCGGAAACTACCTTTAATATTATTTTCAGCTCCAGCTTTAAACACTAAAAGTTTTAACGCGAGTTCAACTTGATCTACATGTAAAAAAAATCAACAAGAAGAACTAATTTGAAAGAATAGCATTGTTCTTCTCTCTTTTGTTTGCTTTTCTTTTCATCGTCTTATCGCTATGCTATGACGTTATCGTCTTATCTCACACATGCTTATGTTTATTATTTTATGTATGATTTATAAATTTATAAAATATTATCTTCATTATAAAAAATTATACGTCTTTTACAGTATATGCATGGAGAAAAAAAATATGATTTTCAAAAATTATCTTAATTGATAAATGATAATGTTGATAAATATGATAAATATGATAAATTTGAGTAAAAAATCAATTAAATCAATTTTTTTGGAAAAAAAAAATTATCAAAGTTTATTTTGTCAAATGTTTAGAATGGGTAATATAAACAGATTAATCATCAGAGAATATAATTGCTCAATTAATTACAAATTTACAAAGATATAGGATATATAACAAGAACCCAACCTCTGGTTAAAAAGAAAAACAAGAAACCCAATCTCAAAATCCTAAGGCCCACTATGGTCAGGCCCATATAGAACAAAGTAACTCCTCTGACAACTGCACAATTGGTTTAGAATCCCGACGACCTAAGTGACATTTTCTCGAGAAAATAGCGGTCGAAAAAATTCAAAAAAAAAATCGGAGGAGAAACCAAAAAATGGAGCTGCTCAAGCTGTCAAAATTCAAATTGCAGCTTCAATCGATGATCGGAGAAGTGAGAGATCTGCGTGTAAGGCGACAGAGGTTTACATATCTATTGATCGTATACATTTTCCGCTCTCTCTCTCTTCTTCATCATCCACTTTACTACCGGCGATTTTGCAGGAAAGGGAGCGATCAGTCACAGATCACTCGAATCTCATCAATCAGGTTACCGAATCAACGTTATACTGCACATGGCTTCTCGTTTGCATCGCGTTTCTGAGTCGCGAATCGTGATCGTTGCTTTGGTACAGAAACAGAAGCAAACGGAGGAGGAATGCAGCAGGAAAGTGCACGAGCTAGAATCTGAGTTAGCTTCTTCTAGAGAAACTCAAGAGGCGCTCGAGAGGAAGGTTCGTTAGATTGTTTTTTTTTTGTTTTCGGCGAATCTGTTTCGGTTTTAAGATATGTGAATGCAGGTGAGTTATCTCCAGAACGACTATAGTTTGCTGGAAAACAAGCAGAGCGAATTGAAGAATACTATTCAAAACCTGCTTCAATCGCGAGAAAGTTTCTTAAATGCTTACCAGGTGCTTGCTTGATCTTGCTTTAGGAATCGGTGTAGCTTCGGTTAGTGAAGCGGTGGTGAATTTTGCAGGAGTCGTTTAGTGAAATGAGATGTTCAGTTGAGGCCAGGGATAGGAAGATTGCTATCCTTCACCAGAAGATAACATCTCACTTAGCATTGTTTGATTCAATTGAGAAAGAGGCGTCTGCAATCAAGAACGTTATTCAGGAAGTTCAGGGCCTTGTGGATCAAAAGGAAGATGTAGGCATGTGGATCCCTCGTCTCTTGCTTTTTTTTTGTTGTTGAAAGGATATGCTTCCGGAATGCTAATGCGTTCTAACGGTTTCTTGTAATCAGTGGCTGGATTGAGAGAGAGAATGGACCATGTCTCTACGTATGAGAAAGTATTCGTCGGTGAGTTTCTCAGCGTCTTGATGCTTGAGAGGTTACTTAATTGTTTATGAATGTATGCGAGTCTTGAAAAATGTTCCATTATATTGTTACTGATGGATCTGTATAAGTGTGTATGGTCAGTGTTAGTTTCTCTGGCTTTCTTTTCTTCGTAAAGAATGAATGTAAGGCATGCCGTCTTCGTTTATTTGGAAAGTGTCTCAAATTATGCATGCTTACCCTTATGAAGATAATGATTTCTTTATTTTATGCAGAGAAAATCAGCACCTTAGAAGAGAAAATTGAGTACCAGGAAGCAGAATTGCAGAGCAAGGATAATAGAATATCAGAGCTTTGCGCTCAGCTGGAAGAAGCGAAGATGAAAAACGAATATCAACTTCAAATCGAAGAGATATCCATGATAGAGTTTTAATTTTTTTACTGCAAGGGAACTTTGTGCAAGATCTTTCCTGTTGAAGTACTTGCCATGTTTTTGTTTGCTTGACCAGCCTTACTTTCAGAAAACTTTGAAGGTCAAAGATTTAGTTGTGGAAAACTTGGTTTCTGAGAAGGAGGTAGGAAATGAGATCATTAGTTATGTAACGAGTTTGATTCTTTTTACATCCTCAAACAGTCTCTAAGTAGTGTTTCCCTTGTTTAGGCACTGTATTCTGAAGTGAGGAGTCTAGAGATGATCTTACTGCGAATTCAGGAATCTGTCACCCTTATGACCGAAGAGGTGAGAGATGAATTCAAATTTACCCTTTCTAACCTTCCATCCTTTGATAATAGTCTAGTGATTTTCAAATTCAAATGAATAAATTGAAACTTCGAGTCTTCCACTCTCTTGATATGTGACAGGACAGAAGGGTGTTCACATCAATACTGACACTCGAACAAGGTGCCCATGAAAGAAACAACTATTCTAGGTTTGTTAAATCGCTTGAACATATTCCCTACTTGTCCATGGACGGATAGTTTGCATCAGAACATGGCATGATATAGTGAATCTTTACTCTTTTGTGGTTCGACTTTGGAATGACTTCAGAGGCCTTTCCGTCTCAGTCTGAATAAAGAACTGTCCCTGATCAAATCTTATTTCTTTTTATTGGCTAACTAGGTACAATGACACAGTTGACAAAACGGAGGAACTTGCATGTGAAGCTCCTATTGTGGGTTCCCAAGAAAATTCAGGTACGGCCTCTTCTCTTGTTGCCTTGTTATTTCTTTTGCGTCAAATTTAATATCACTTGCAAGCTGTACGACAATGCAGGAACAGAGCCATAACTTCGTCTACGAAATTTCAGTGTTCGTCACTGTGAAATAAGAATTCACTTGTAATAGAATGCAAAGAGAATGTTATCTAGCTGACTTGCTGCATAGGTAGAAGAGAATTACCTTGATCAATTAGAATTTTTTGCACTAACCAGTTTTCCAACTTCCTTTTGCAGTAAACGTTATTTCATCAGCGTCTCCTCGGTGTCCTCACCAAAACACAGGCTGCAGTTTGGTACAGGACGCTGATCATAGGCTGAACTCGGCGCAGTCTCTGCAGCATAACACTGTCAGTGGCCATAGGCAGAGTACTAATAACAATGACCACTTTGACACCAAGGCAAGCAAAAAAAAACGCTTTTCTATTTGTTTCTTACTTACAGTCACTGTTAGAACTTGGAGTTAACGCACAAACATAATGGTAATATGACCAGGTTTTGTGACATTGTGTAGAGTCAACTTCCTCACAATATAAGTCATCAGCTAGTTTTAGAATGCATTTTCCTCGATCAATCTTAGATTTTTTAAGTACCTATTGCACTCAGATTCTTATGAACATCCTAATAATATCATATAAGAGTAATTACAAACTTGAAACCCTAAGTGGATATAGTCGTCAATGTTTTGCAGGACAAGTGCAAAGAGTTAACGAACCAGCCTGATTCAGAGTGCTCAACTAATCGTGTATAATAAGGGAAGTGTCTAATCACGATTTATGATCGTTACCACTTATTAAAGTTATTCTCTTGTACACGACTAGTTAGGACTCGGGTCATATAAACGACAAGAATCATGAGTTTTCTACTCTCACACGCAATGAACTAGACGTAGAGAAAAGGTATTTTTCTTTACATTTTCATAAAGATTGGAAACTAAATATAGGTCTTTCATTTTCTTTTTAAATAGACTCTTCCTTTTCCATAAGATCCATTTTTTCTAGGTGAGATATTTAAATTTAACTGACCGGAGATTGTAATCTAATGGTTTAAACCAGCTTGTCCCTGAGCGCCATTATTATTTAAATAAATCTTATGTGTTATGAAATAAAGAGAGATATTTTGTGACGATTCTTGTAACTGAGCACTTGGCTGTTACTGTTAGTAACCTAGGTTTAGAAGTCTAGTGCTAATTTATCGGATGCCATTTGGGCCATACGAAACTTACGACATGTCATTTGTTAAACGTTTCCATTAAAGCGGTGTATTTAAGATTATTGGGAACATCAAAGATGGGACCAAGGCCGGCTCAACACTGATAGGGGTCTTAGGGCAAAAAAAATTTTTTTTACTCTCTAAAATTTATATAAAGATAATGTTTAAAATATTTTTAAAATTTAATCAATAATATTTTGTATATTTTGTAATGAAAATAAAACTATATACATATCAAATAATTTTGGGCTCTTTTCAATTTTATTTATTATATTTATAATTTTTTTATATATAAAAATATAGATTTATAAAAAAATTGGGCCCCTTATTTATCATTACACGGGGGGACACGGACTCGGACCCGGGGCGGTCGCACCGCTTGTCCCCCCTTGTAAGCCGGCCCTGGATGGGACGCATGGTCCACCAATCGATCTCATCGCTGGATCCAACTATCTATACATTTTTATCAGTTTGTGTACACAAAGTAAATGCTCACAGAAAAAAGTAAGAAAAAATGTTATGGACATCTACGGGATTGCTCGAAAAGGGCATCAATGAATAATTAAAAAAAAGGAAACGTGACTTTCTATGACTGTGTTAACTTTATTTGTACCTTTTTGTCAATGTAAGTTAACTATCGATACAGGTCTGAGCATGTAACCACTAGATTTAAGATCTTTGATGGAAACTTTCTGTGTTCAGTCGATAAAAATGAGTCTGAGGTCTTAAAAGACTCTATTATGTGGTATTTCTACATCAATTATGATGGTTTTTAGACTTATTCGTCGTGGTTTTCCTTTGTATAACACATTTAACTTTCAGAGGTAAGTTATAAGAGTAGGTTTTTTAGCGTACAGGGATTTAAAGACGCCAAATAAAGTTTCCCATCACTTCACTAAAGAGTGAAGTTGGTGAAATTGATGGTTCTTGTTGGGAAAGTTGTCAAGTTTCCACTCGTTTCATTTAATGCTTCACGTCTTTTCTTACAATTATCAAACCCATTTTCAGTAGTTAATACTTAATTCTGTAATTTATTAGTTTTTATACAATTAAAAAATAGTTTTACAATCACTGCGTACGTACGTTTGGAACGTTGGAGTCATTTCACTCAATTGACGGTCAAAAACGCAGACTGATGTAGGAAGGACGAGGCACTATAGTATTCTTTAATGCAGATAGAACTTTTTAAGTGCTATAAAACCACATACATCTTTTTGACTGAATATAAAGCCACATACATACAACAAAAGAAAACCACAAGCTTAAATATGTTTTAAACAGAAAATATCAACTGCTACGTCGAACTTGGTCGCCAATCGTCTTCAATGCAATAGAAAATATTACAATATTGTGAGGAATATGCTATATTTAGTAGTTGGAACTTCAATTAATTGGCAAAAAAAAAAAATACTCCACTCTATATGCATAGACCGGTTACCAGTACATAGATATTTTGGTTGGAATATGATGAATGCAATTTAATATTTAAATAGTGTTTATTATTTCCGGTTGAAACATTATTATATATATTGGAGTATATCATCTACTACAAATCAACAGAAGGGTAGTGGAGTTAAATTGTAAAAAAGTTTTTTTTTTTTTAATAAATTTAACATTCTCTAAAAAAAAGTTTAAACCAACATCTTTTTTTTTAAAACATCAACGAACCATGCAGTTAGTTGGCGTGTCATCACAATACAGGCTTTAAGAATTCACTGATTATTTTTGAAACTATATTCTTAAATTAATTATTACTCCATTATTATAATATCTATACTATTAAAGCATGATCCTATTGTCATAATTACCTTAGGAGCATGTTTCTTTCACTAACATTGCATGTTTCATTAAGGGCAATTAAGTAATATTAATAACAAATCTATATTGGGTCATTATTTTTGGATCCAGCCCAAATCAAATCTCTTTTGGGCCATTTGGACCTATTAAAAAATCAGATTTAATATAATTTAAACATTCATAAAAATAATTGAATTTTTTTATTGAAAAGTATAAATCTTTATTAAAAGTATATAATTTTTTAATTAAAATATTAACCCCATAATAAAATTAATTTATCAGATTTATACCAACTTAATTTATTAAAAAAATAAAGTTTAATTTTTTTAACATAAATAGTCATTTAAAATGAAATACGATAAATAAAGATAAAATTTTTAAGTCTTTTATAAAATAAAACACAAATATATGAAAATGTGACATTTACTAAATATTTGTCAATTGAAAAAAAAAACAAAAATAAACCCGCGCTTTGAAAGCGCGGATCAAAATCTAGTTTTGCACTTATATCTGCTGCTTTAACTGTCAAATTATTCAGAAACTATAAATTTAAAATTTAGTAACTATATTCTATATATGAGCATAAGTGGTGGGGCGGTTATATGCATGCATATATATAAACTTGTGACATTTGACAATCGTTAAGCAATAGAAAACTATTCACAATGGCCCCTCATCTCTACAACAAGACTGTCACGTTGTCGTTTCGCATCATTATTTGCTCGTGACATTTTTACATAGCAAAATGTATTTTAGTGTAGACTCGCATTTATGTGTATAAGGCACATTAGACATATACGATAAAATGGTTGATGCCAATTAACTTAACACTAGTATTTAACAGGATGCAGCTAGAGAAATATTTCTAACGTAATTTAATCAACAAAAGCCCTACGAATTATAGTTGTGAACAGTTATTCACCTGTAGATGTAATTGTTTGTTTCTTTCGGAATAATCCAAAGGATTGTGGAAGTCTGCGAGGCGTGTGTAGAACATGAAAGAGTCAGTTCTGAACAAATCAAAATGACAAGGAGATTCTGCCAAAAACAGCAACCACACGTGTGATGTTTGTTCATCATATGTACTCATTGTTACTGTCACTATTATTATTTTGTTTTTATTACCACAACACGACAATCCAATTACATAGCGAATTATTGGTTCAATAAAATCCATTTTATTTGATAAAAAGTGATATATACAAAAGAATAAAATTATGTCGACATAAAAACCAAGAATATGTTTCTTTCATTTCTTAATGGATGGCATACCGCGTATCCAGGTTTACATACCATTTGTATGGTTGTTGTGAAATGTAGAAGCTGGAAAGCAGAAAGTCTGGAAATTTACAAATTATATTCATATGTAGTTAGCTAAATTGCCATGCCATTTGTATAATAAATATTGGACAAAATATAAAGGAAAGATCAATGTAGATGGAGCGAGGGTCCATGGATATGAGAGATTGTAACTTGTAAGATTGTCAGAGTCAAATGAAATAAGGTGGACCAACCATGACACTCTACCTTGAAATTCAAACTTTTATACCACCCAGATTAATTATTTCTTTCTACTGGTACATGTGTTCAAACTTCAAACTATTTGTATTATCCCATGTGGTAAAGCCGTAAAAGGATTTCAGTCAGAGCTTCTGCCATGGATTTAATTATCCTTGACCATCTAGTCGTGCCATATTGATAGATTAGTTGCGTACTCGGATGCAAAACCTCGTAAAATTAATCTTTGTACCTATAAATTTTTAGAATCTCCACCGTTAAAAAAAAACTATTTGTATTCATCTTAGTTGATCGCTAGTGCACTTGAAATTGAGTTTTATTTTATATTGACAGATGATTTCCTCGAGGATTTTAGTGCCAGAAATTTTAGAGAGATGAAAAAATGTTCATGCTATAATAAAAGATCGCGTGTGCCTAACTAAATACAACATCTAAAAAATGTGCTATATACCATCGGTTGAAAAAATCATACAGAAAGTCATGATTTAGACTTTTAAAATCAACTTTAAGAAAATATTAGGAAGTATTCCATATATCATGTTTTTCTTCTTCTTTTCAACGCTACAGTGTATATATGCTTATAAATCTTAATGAAAGTATCAAAATCTCTCACTAATACCTGCATAGTGCAAACCACAAATCAATTTAGATTTTTCTTTGCAATTTCTTCCGAAAAATATGAAACCACAAAATTTAATAACTTTTCCATATTTACTATAAACACGTCTCTTGCTAACTTTTAAAATTTATTTGCCGACACAACAATCAATCTTGGAGAATCGAAGTTCAATATGGTGACAAATGAATCCATACACAACCGTATGTACCAATGCACATACTATTATTAGAAAGCAAATCACTGATAGAATACAAAAATATAAATATTGATGAATGTAATTTTTATGTAAATCTCTTATTTCCGCCATCCGCGTCGACCAAGTCGTTTAGCAGCTCAAGCTCAACCATTCAAACAAGCCACGTAACTTAGACCAGACATGACCCACACTCTCTTGCATGGCTATTTTCTTTTCTTTTTTTTTGCTAAGTTAAGATTGTCACATCGGAACCTAACTTATCACCATCTATTTCTTGTGACAATTAAAATTAGTTGGTAGGATTTCAACAAATGAGATATCTTATGTTAATTGGTAATATGATATTTTCGATCACAGGTAATGATGAGTTTTGACTTCCTTAACATTTCATCTTGCTTTGTTTAGTAATACTTAACTTTTCTTAGTGAGATTTCACTATATTTTTTTTTGGTCAAAAAGAAAAAAATAGATGATCAAACTCCTTATAATGGGTAGTGTGAGAAGTAAAATTGGTTTAAAAATTTGGTTTACTTTAATGGTTGAAAAAAAAAAGATATTTACAAAACTTATGTTCTTTTAACTACTTTTCAGTCTGATATCTTTTCTCCATTTTATTGATTTTCTTAAATCTTAAAAAAACGCAAAAAATAATAATTTATTATTATTTTTAATTGTGTGCTAATACTACTTCTGTTTCTTTCTGTTTGTTCTTTCATAAAGAAAAAAAAAAGAACTTTTTTCTTCACCAAATAATTAGTCTATTTCGAAAAATCTTCTCTTATACCTCTAGATTTGTGGGTTTTCTTCATTTATAGTTGGATTCGATGATGACAGATTCTATTACAAGACATTGATCAAAGCCAGAGATATAGATAGATAGAGAGAGAGAGAGACGTAGCTCTTTAGCTAAATTTTCTGGGCTTTTTTTTCTCTCTCTTGAGAAAACTAGGTGATCGTTCATGGAAAGATTGTAGCTAATTCTAATCTAGAGAGAGAGAGAGAGAGGGATGGGAGGTTGCGTGTCGACGCCGAAGAGCTGCGTGGGATCGAAGCTAAGGTCAAGCAAGCCAAGGAAGAGTCGTAAAAGACGAAGGAAGAGAGCAGCAGCAGCAGCAGCCTCATCCTCTTCTCGTCTCTCTGATGGATCTTTTGATCATCCTCGTAACAACTTGCCCACTCCCACTTTCAGAGGTTTTAATCCTTCTCTGTTTTGGTTTGGTAGATTCGTTTGCGAGTCTTCAAAGGTTTTGTCTTTTTTGTTGCGATGCTTGATTTGGATTAATGGGTTTTTCTCTAATGCTTCATTTATTATAGTATCTGAATCTTTGAGACTAGATTCTCATTATAGAGCAGCTGTTTTGTAATAAAAGTTCACTATGTGTAATTAAAAATCTTTGCTATATTGATCAAACTGTGAATTGTTCTCTCTTAGATCTTCTTTTCTTTGGTGGCTAGTCAAACTTATGAATTACTCAGTAAATCTTCATGATTTTTATAATTTGATTTGAGGTCGAGAGAGAGAGAGAAGTAACGTGTTAGTTTGATTCTAAATGTTTTGTCAAACAGCAAGTGGAGAAGAAGCATGGTTTGAGTCCAATGCCGCCTTTGAAACAGATTGTGACGATGATTTCCACAGCGTCAACGACGGTAAATTTACATCTCATGTGTCTAGGAGCTATGCATTATCGATCCTCATTTCTTTAGCTGTTCTGTTTTTCATTTTCAGATACATTGTCTTTAGGCGGAGGTGAGCGTGTATCAGTTTCGAGTACTACAACCACATCATCAACAGGAGACTCAAACTCAAACGAAGCCATGTCGCAGTCAGAAGGTGGCTTGAACGAGCCTAAGCAGCAGCTTGATTCCATAGATTCATCTGCAGATGAAGGAGGAGGAGGAGGAGGGATCTTGGAGAACTGCAGGATCTTGCCGAGCAACTGTTTGCCTTGTCTGAATCCAATATCTGTTGTTCCCTGTGTTGACAAAAGAAGAGCTCTTAGCTCTAGCCCTCCAAGTTCCAGGAAAAAAGCGTCTATTAGATTATCTTACAAATGGAGAGAAGGTCATGCTTCAGGGGCTTTGTGTAAGTGATTCACTGGATTTAGCATGTTGATCACAAATCAAGAACTTACTTGTTGTCTTGGAACTTGTTTTTCAGTTCTTTCTAAGTTGCAGTTGAAGAGACCAATAGCTGGTTCTCAGGTTCCTTTCTGTCCAATCGACAAGAAAATGCTCGATTGTTGGTCAACGATCGAGCCAAATAGCTTCAGGGTCCGTGGCAAAACCTATTTAAGGTAATGATTTTACTCTAATGATTACTAATGTAACAAGAAGCTTATGTTTTATTCTTTTTTTTTGGGTATAGAGAAAAGAAGAAAGAGTTTGCGCCTAGCCATGCTGCGTATAATCCTTTTGGTGTCGATGTTTTTTTATCTGAACGTAAAATAAACCATGTTGCACAGTATGTCAAGCTTCCCGTTACTACCACATCCACAAAACTCCCATCTATCCTTATCGTTAATGTCCAGGTACGAACTAGTTCTCTGATTATTGTTTCTTTTTTTGGAATCTTACGTGGTTGGTCTACCGCTGAAACAGATGCCGTTGTATCCAACTACAATCTTTCAAGGTGATACTGATGGAGAAGGAATGAATATAGTTTTATACTTCAAACTTTCTGATAATTATTCAAAGGAACTTCCGCTTCATTTTCAAGAAAGCATTCAGGTAAAGTTGATTTGTATCATCTTTTTTTTGATGCTCTTTGTATTGAATCCATGTTTTTTTTTGGTTTGTTGGCGCAGAGATTAATAGATGATGAGGTTGAGAGAGTTAAAGGCTTCCCTATGGACACAACCGCTTCTTTCAGAGAACGGCTAAAGATATTGGGACGTGTTGCAAACGTAGATGATCTCCATTTGAGTGGTCCTGAGAAAAAGCTGATGCAGGCTTACAATGAGAAGCCTGTTCTTTCCCGTCCACAGCATGAATTCTACTCGGTGAGACTAAACTCTTTTTTTATTCTTGATTCAAAATATGCTTAGTAACTAATGGATTTGAACTCTCTGTAGGGTGAGAATTACTTGGAGGTGGATATAGATATGCATAGATTCAGTTATATATCCCGGAAAGGGTTTGAAGCATTCATAGACAGACTCAAGATCTGTGTTCTTGATGTTGGCCTCACAATTCAGGTAAGTTTTGGATTTTTTTAAGAAGAAAATCATAAGGATTGTATCACTTTATGTTGAGGAGTTGTGTTTATTCAACAGGGGAACAAACCAGAGGAGCTACCGGAGCAGATACTATGTTGTGTGAGGCTAAATGGGATTGATTTCATGAACTATCATCAATTAAATCAAGAACCACTATGACTAATACACCAATTCTTTCTCACTCCTTTGTTTTTCTTTCCTTGTAAAAGAAGAAACAAAAAAAAAGCATCCCTTTTAGAACCCAGCAAAAGGGTGATGATTCTCAAGTGAATATATAAAAATTTGGAATCTTAATCATCCAACTTAATGTTAATACTCTTTATTATATATTTCTACTTTTGAGGATGGATAGCAGCAATGGATGCATTCTTTGGTGGAAACTAATCAAATTGATAAAATAAATCATCGAACCGTTTGTCAAAAATCAAAATGCTAATTTGGTAATAACACAGTTTAGATTCAGAGGCCGACATCATGGCAGGCTTTTGTCACATATATATATGGGCTTTTATGCAGGCCCAAGATTAACCGTAGCATATAGTCGTCTACTAATAGTCTGTATTAATTACTAAATTTGTAGGAAAAAATTAGAATCCTTACTAATAAAAGGGACCTTTTGAGGCTCCATAGAGCGTCCACATCAGCAAAAAAAATTCTCCCGAAAGATGACACGTGGCATAAAATATAGTTTTACATTGTAAACATACAGCATTAAAAAATGAAAAAAACTACATTAAACATATGTAAGATTACTATTTTTCACTTAAAAAAAAAGATGGCTTATCTCCATAATGTAAAACTACCGTTTTATAAAAAAAAACAAAAAACATTATATATAATTTCGAAAATAATAATTATATGTAAAACATACAATATAAAAATGGAAATACTACAATAAACATAAATATGTTTGACTATTTGTCCAAGTTCTTCTATTAAACATTGCCGTTTTACATTAAAAATAGAAAAATACGTAAAAATTTAAACATCTATCTTAAAATATAAAATATAGACATTAACTAAATATAAAGTATAAAAAAGAGAAATACTCAATATATAAAAAAATAATAAGTAAATAGTATAAATATAATATAAAATATACGAATTATATATAAAAAATGAAAAAACTATATTAAACATATGTAAGATTACTATTTTTCACTTAAAAAAAAAGATGGCTTATCTCCATAATGTAAAACTACCGTTTTATAAAAAAAAAAAAAAAAACATTATATATAATTTCGAAAATAATAATTATATGTAAAACATACAATATAAAAATGGAAATACTACAATAACATAAATATGTTTGACTATTTGTCCAAGTTCTTCTATTAAACATTGCCGTTTTACATTAAAAATAGAAAAAATACGTAAAAATTTAAACATCTATCTTAAAAAATATAAATATAGACATTAACTAAATAAAATATAAAAAAGAGAATACTCATATATAAAAAAATAATAAGTAAAATATTATAATATATAAATATACGAATTATATATACAATAATAAGTAAATGCACAATTTTTTAACAATGAAAGAGTATATTAAATATTAAACATCTATATTAAAAATGTAAAATATAGATATTAAGTAAAAATAGAGAATATAAGAAAAAAAGAAATAAACAACTTAAAAACAAATGAAAAAAGTATATTAAGATTTAAACAATCTATCTTAAAATGTAAAATATAGATATTACGCAAATAGAAAGTATAATAAAAGGGTAAGGAAACACACAATTTAAAAAAATGGAAAAAGTCATTAGTATTTTAAAACATCTATCTTAAAATGGTAAAATCAATCTTAAAATATAAAATTATTAGTAAATAGAAAGTATAAGAAAGATAAAAATACACAATATAAAAAAAATAAATAATAAGTAAATATATAATATAATCTCGAAAGATGACACATGACATTAAACATATGTAAGATTACTATTTTTCACTTTAAAAAAAAGACGGCTTATCTCCATAAGGTAACATTACCGTTTTATAAAAAAAAACAAAAAACATTATATATAATTTCGAAATAATAAAGATATGTAAAACATCGACATAAAAATGGAAATACTACAATAAACATAAATATGTTTGACTATTTGTCCAAGTTCTCTATTAAACATTGCGTTTTACATTAAAAATAGAAAAATACGTAAAGATTTAAACATCTATCTTAAAATATAAAATTTTAGACATTAACAAATATAAAGTATAAAAAAGAAATACTCAATATATAAAAAAAAATAAGTAAATATTATAAATATAAACGAATTATAAATAGACAATAATAAGTAAATGCACAATTTTTAAAAATGGAAAGAGTATATTAAATATTAAACATCTATCTTAAAATGTAAAATATAGATAGTAAGTAAATAGAAAATATAAGAAAAAGAAATACACAACTTAAAAACAATGAAAAAAGTATATTAAGCATTTAAACATCTAATCTTAAAATGTAAAATATAGATATTTACGCAAATAGAAAATATAAGAAAAAGAAATACACAATTTAAAAAAAATGGAAAAAGTACATTAGTATTTAAACATCTATCTTAAAATGTAAATCAATCTTAAAATATAAATGGCATAAAATATAGTTTTACATTTTAATATTACTTATTTTTGAAAATTATAAAATATGTAAACATACAGCATAAAAAAATGGAAAAACTACATTAAACATATGTAAGATTACTATTTTTCACTTAAAAAAAGACGGCTTATCTCCATCATGTAACATTACCGTTTTATAAAAACAACAAAAAACTTATATATAATTTTAAAAATAATAAATATATGTAAAACATACAACATAAAAATGGAAATACTACATTAAACATATGTAAGATTACCATTTTACATTTTTATTTTAAGAAAAATATGTAAACATACAACATAAAAAATGAAAAAAAGTACATTAAACATATGTAAGATTACCATTTTTCACTAAAAAAAGACGGCTTATCTCCATAATGTAACATTACTATTTTGTAAAAAGAAATTATATATAATTTCGAATAATAAATAATATGTAAACATACACCATAAAAAATGGAAATACTACATTAAACATATGTAAAATTACCATTTTACATTTAAAAATAAAATATATGTAAACATACAACATAAAAAATGGAAAAACTACATTAAACATATGTAAGATTACCATTGTTCACTAAAAAAACGGGTTATCTTCATAATGTAACATTACCATTTTATTAAAAAAAGAAAAAAAACATAAATATAACTATTTGACTATTTATCCAAGTTCTTCTATTAAACATTGCCGTTTTACATTAAAATGGAAAAATACGTAAAGATTTAAACATCTATCTTAAAATATAAAATATAGACATTAACTAAATATAAAGTATAAGAAAGAGAAATACTCAATATATAGAAAAATAAATAATAAGTAAATATTATAAATATATAAATATACGATTATATATACAATAATAAGTAAATGCACAATTTTTAAAAAATGGAAAGAGTACATTAAATATTAAACATCTATCTTAAAATGTAAAATATAGATATTAAGTAAATAGAAAGTATAAGAAAAGGAAATACACAATTTAAAAAAATGGAAAAAATACATTAGTATTTAAACATCTATCTTAAAATGTAAATCAATCTTAAAATATAAAATTATTAGTAAATAGAAATTAAGGAAATAGAAATACACAATATAAAGAAAAATAAATAATAAGTAAATATATAATATAAGTGAATACCAAATTTAAAAAATGGGAAATTACATTAAGATTTAAAAATATATATTAAAATTTAAATATAGATATTACGTAAATAGAAAGTATAACAAATGGAAATATACAATTTAAAAAAATGGAAAACGTACATTAAGATTTAAACATCTATCTTAAAATGTAAAATAGAGATATTAAGTAATTAAAAGTACAAGAAATGGAAATACATATACATGAAAATAAATAATAAGTAAATAATGTAAATATATAATATATGAATTAATATGTAATAATAAGTAAATACACAATTTTTTTAAAAATGGAAAAAGTTCATCAAGCATTAAACATCTATCTTAAAATGTAAAATATATAATATAAGTAAATACACAATTTAAAAATGGAAAAAGTACATTAATATTTAAATATCTATTTAAAAATATAAAATATAGATATTACGTAAATAAAAATATAAGAAATGGAAATAAACATTAAAAAATGAAAAAGTACATTAAGATTTAAGCATCTATCTTAAAATGTACTTCTATCTTAAAATGGTAGTAAATTATATAAAAATGGAAATACCACATTAAACAAAAAAAAATGTATAGTTTTACATCAAAAAGTCCCTATAAAACTCATTATTCCATCCACATCAATCTCACACTATTAAGGAAAATTTCAAAGCACTCGAGCAAAAAAATGTTTCACTATCAACTCTTGCCGTCCCAAAAACCTTTAATGACCTTGAATGAGATTTTTTTATAACAACAAACTTTTTGTATGGTGGATTCATTGTTGGGAAACCCGCAACTTCCAAAAGCCAAACTTATTCATGGGAATTGAATTGTTTTTCATAGACTCAAAAGTATTCTTACAAATTTAAATTAATCTAATCCATAATTTTATTGTTAATATTCATACTAACTCTTTCATGATCAAACCATTTCAGTTAATAACCATTCAAACGTTTATCCCGAAACACTTCCTTCCTCGCCGAATCAAGTATTGGTTCATATTGGTTTAGTATTGTTTTTGGTTTACTAACCGGTTTAGGATGGTCCTATTGTAAATATAATTTAAGTTGGTTTAGCATATATTATGTTTAAAATAACTTAATTAAATAATAATAATATTATGCTTAAAAATATAATTTTAGAGACTTTTCAAATATAGTTTACAGAACATTATATTATAGGTGATGAATTTAATTTAAAATTTGTTTATTCCTTAAAACTAAGTTTTTAAAAAAACGTACTGAGTTATAAATTTCAATGATGGATTGGTGAGTATAACATGAAGACAAAAATATAAATATCTGATTTTCAAGATAAGAAATTCAGCTTTTATTCAGATACTCAATATATAATATCTTAAATTATTTTTTAAAAAATATACATAATTTATATATTTAGATTAATCTTCCAAACTTAAACTATTATATTATATATGAATAATGTTTTTAAATAAAAATAATTTCTGATTTAAAATAAAAATAAAAACAACAAATGTTTATTTTCAAATAATGGATGTAATTTACATTATAATATCATTTAACAAGTATTAGATACGTTTTGATATATCATTATTTTCTATTTCCAGAAAACAATAAATTTTTAAACATCAATATCATCTAGGTTAAGTATACGAACAACAAAAATTCAAACATCAAAAAAATATTTACATAACCATTATAATACAATAATTTAATCAAAAATCAATTTTTGATATATATATTTATTTGAAAAAAAAATTTTTAAAATTAATATCCTCCAGGAATCGACATCATTTACATCACAAAATGTTCATCCAAAATACTAGTTTAATAAAATCTTAAAAATATTAAAAAGATAGTTTTGTTAATATGAAATAGATAGCTAAAATTACAAAAAATATTTAAATAGTAATATGTTAAATATGCGTTTAATAACTGTAAAATTTATTAAATAAAAATGACATGCATTTTAACATTTATATAAATATAAATAATTTAACAACTTCAATTAGAAAAAATAAAAATCCCGGGCGTAGCCCGGGTTAATCCCTAGTCCTTACTAATAAAAGGGACCTTTTGAGGCTCCATAGAGCGTCCACATCAGCGAAAAAAAAATTCTCCCGAAAGATGACACGTGGCATAAAATATAGTTTTACATTTTAATATTACTAATTTTCAAAATTATAATAATATGAAACATACAACATAAAAAATAGAAAACTACATTGAACATATGTAAAATTACCATTTTTCACTTTAAAAAAAAAGACGGCTTAATTCCATAATGTAATATACCGTTTTATAAAAAAACAAAAAACATTATATATAATTTCGAAAATAATAAATATATGTAACATACAACATAAAAATAGAAATACTACATTAAATATAGAGTAATTGGCGTAGATACACCCATAAACTCATGTAATTGCTATATAACCTTGAGGCTCCATAGAGCGTCCACATAAGCAAAAAAAACTTCTTCCGAAAGATGACACGTGGCATAAAATATAGTTTTACATTTTAATATTACTAATTTTCGAAAATTATAAATAATATTTAAACATACAGCATAAAAATGAAAAAACTACATTAAACATATGTAAGATTACCATTTTTCACTTGAAAAAAGACGGCTTTTCTCCATAATGTAACATTACAGTTTTATAAAAAAAGTCAAAAAAACATTATATATAATTTCGAAAATAATAATATATGTAAACATACAACATAAAATGGAATACTACATTAAACATATGTAAGATTACTATTTTACATTTTTATTTTAAAAAATAATATGTAAACATACAACATAAAAAATGGAAAAACAACATTAAACATATGTAAGATTACCATTTTTCACTAAAAAAAGACGGCTTATCTCCATAATGTAACATTACTATTTTGTAAAAAAAACATTATATATAATTTCGAAACAATAAATAATATGTAAATACAACATAAAAAATGGAAATACTACATTAAATATAGAGTAATTGGCGTAGATACACTCATAAACTCATGTAATTTGCTATATAACCTTGAGGCTCCATAGAGCGTCCACATAGCAAAAAAAACTTCTTCCGAAAGATGACACGTGACATAAAATATAGTTTTACATTTTAATATTACTAATATTCGAAAATTATAAATAATATTTAAACATACAGCATAAAAAATAAAAAAACTACATTAAACATATGTAAGATTACCATTTTTCACTTGAAAAAAGACGGCTTATCTCCATAATGTAACATTACCGTTTTATAAAAAAAGTCAAAAACATTATATATAATTTCGAAAATAATAAATATATGTAAACATACAACATAAAAATGGAAATACTACATTAAACATATGTAAGATTACTATTTTACATTTTTATTTTAAAAAGTAAACATACAACATAAAAAATGGAAAAACAACATTAAACATATGTAAGATTACCATTTTTCACTAAAAAAAAGACAGCTTATCTCCATAATGTAACATTACTATTTTGTAAAAAAAACATTATATATAATTTCGAAAATAATAAATAATATGTAAACATACAACATAAAAATGGAAATACTACATTAAACATATGTAAGATTACCATTTTACATTTAAAAATAACAATAATATGTAAACATACAACATAAAAAATGGAAAAACTACATTAAACATATGTAAGATTACCATTTTTCACTAAAAAAACGGTTTATCTCCATAATGTAACATTACCATTTTATAAAAAAGAAAAAACATAAATATAACTATTTGACTATTTGTCCAGTTCTTCTATTAAACATTGCCGTTTTACATTAAAAATGGAAAAATACATTAAAATTTAAACATATATCTTAAATATAAAATATAGATATTAACAAAATATAAAGTATAAGAATAGAAATACAAAATATATAGAAAAAATAAATAATAAGTAAATATTATAAATATATAAATATATGAATTATATATACAATAATAAGTAAATGCACAGTTTTCAAAAAAATGGAAAGAGTACATTAAATAAAATGGACATCTATCTTAAAATGGTAGTAAATTATGTAAAAATGAAAATACCACATTAAACAAAAAAAAATATAGTTTTACATCAAGAAAGTCTCTATAAAACTCATTATTCTATCAACATCAACCTCACACTATCAAGAAAAACTTCATAGTACTCGAGCAAAAAAATGGTTCCACCATCAAATCTTGCCGTCCCAAAAACCTTTAATGACCTTGAATGAGATTTTTTATAACAACAAACTTTTTGTTAGGTGGATTCATTGTTGGGAAACCCGCAACTTCCAAAAGCCAAACTTATTCATGGGAATTGAATTGTTTTTCTTAGACTCAAAGATATTCTTACAAATTTAAATTAATCTAATCCATAATTTTATTGTTAATATTCATACTAACTCTTTCATGATCAAACCATTACAGTTAATAACCATTCAAGCGTTTATCCCGAAACACTTCCTTCCTCGCCGAATCAGGTATTGGTTCATGTTGGTTTAGTATTGTTTTTGGTTTATTAACCGGTTTAGGATGGTCCTATTGTAAATATAATTTAAGTTGGTTTAGCATATATTATGCTTAAAATAACTTAAATTAAATAATAGTAATATTATGATTAAAATATAATTTTAGAGAGTTTTTAAATATAATTTACAGAACATTATAGGGGATGAATTTAATTTATTAAATTCATTTATTACTTAAAACTAAGTTTTTTAAAAAACGTACTGAGTTATAAATATCAATTATGGATTGGTGAGTATAACATGAAGACAAAACTATAAATATTTTATTTTCAAGATAAGAAATTCAGCTTTTATTCAGTTACTCAATATATAATATCTTAAATTATTTTTTTAAAAATATACATAATTTATATATATAGATTAATCTTCCAAACTTAAACTATTATATTATATATGAATGATGTTTTTAAATAAAAATAATTTCTGATTAAAAAATAAATAAAAACAACAAATGGTTATTTTCAAATAATGGAAGTAATTTACATTATACTATCATTTAACAAGTATTAGATATGTTTTGATATATCATTATTTTCTATATCCAGAAAACAATAAATTGTTAAACATCAATATCATCTAGGTTAAGTATACGAACAACACAAATTCAAACATCAAAAAATATTTACATAAATATTATAATACAATAATTTAATCAAAAAATACAATTCAAAAAACAATATTCAAAAGAATAGTTATATACTTAATATTTGAAAATCAAAGATATTTTTGCTAAAATTGTACTTACCTGGCCAAGGAGATCGACCATCTTTTTACGGATGGATCGATTGTTGAGCATGTGGTCGATCCGAAAATACTCTACAGTTTAATTAAATATCTAAAACATTTATTTCAACACTCAAGAGATAGTTTTGCTAAATATGATAACTAGATAGCCAACAAAATTACAAAAAGATATTTAAATAGTAAAAAATATGTTACTTTAACGTGTTAAAATTTAAAAATAAATTTTAATTATGACATGCATCTTAACATTTATATAAATATATATCATACCTTAAATATAAATAATTTAACAACTTAAAGTAGAAAAATAATAAAAATCCCGGGCGTAGCCCGGGTTAATCCCTAGTCTAATACTATAAAGTAAACAATTCTCTCCTTCTCAAGAGGACACGTCACTAAATAGGATCACCAGAAACTACCACGTGTTCCTCTTCTTTGAAACTTTGCGTTTCATTTAATAAGTTTTGGGTTTTGTTCGTTGGGCTGTGTCTACATTATTTGAGCTCATATATTGATAGATAGATCCAGGCTCCCCCCAATAATGAAACGCTACGTTTTTTTTAAGGGTTTGTGGTGTCTCCATCTTCGCTCTCTCCTCCTCATCGCGCAAGCGACCTTCCATCTTCTTCCTTCCGGTGGGAAGTGGTGACAGTAACCGACATGCTCTCTTAAAGCCCTCCATTAATAGACCACTCACGATCCATATTCAATGCGACTCTTGAGACTGGAAGGCGGTGGCGTTCGACTATAAAAAGTTATGAGCTCCTGCTTTTAGAATCAGCCTCCCATCCGTTGAACAAAAAAAAAAGAATCATCCTCTCATCTATGCTAAACTAAACAGCAAACAAAAAAAGGTATGAGTTATGGCTAATGCTTTGGTCTTCCTCTCCGACTTACAGCGTGGCCGCTCTTCCTCCACCCTTCAAGTTCGCCTGCTCCGTTTCTGGGACCCCAGGAATGTAGGCCGTGGTGGAGATCTCATGGGAGTCGACATGCTCCTTCTTGATTCTCAGGTTAGCTATTAAACTTCGATTTTATCTCATAGTCTAAATAATATCTAATTCTATACACATCTCTGCCTTATTGAATCCAGAAATTAATTTTTCATTGTGTTTTGAAGTTTTTGTTTTAGGATTTTGGCTGAGCCATTCCCCAACTTTTGATGATTGCTATGTCTTTTTTTTTAAAGTTCATATTTTTAACGTCTGTGTAATTTCTACGGTTAACTGCTTTACACATCTCTGCCGTCTTCAAATTAATTAATTAAATATGAAGAATGACTAATTTTGTTCTCCTCCTCGCTGATTTGTAGTCTGTCCGTGATCTACTGCTTAGGTTTTGGGAGGCGAGAAATATGAAGAGCGGCGGCAACCATATCGGTGTAGACCTTCTCCTCCTCGATGCAAAAGTGTTTCTGGTGAGAAACTCATGATCATCAAACTATTTCGATAAGATTGAGTTTACCTCTTTGGGAGATGATTTTGGTTTGTTTGTTGATTTTAGTTTTGTTTGTTGCCGTATTTGCAGGCGACTCTCATCTAAGTCACCGTCCGGTTCATGACTGCAACTCTATCTCCGGTGAATGCTTCTTTATTTACAGGTCAAACGACTCCTCAAAGCATCAGTTGAGGAAATGAGGGGGGATTAAATATCTGAGATTACACATTAAGGCAGTGCTTATTCACTCAGGTAACTTCTACAGTAGTAAGTAGCACAGGTTCTACGACTGTGTCAGACTATGATTTAATATCCTAAAACAGGAAAGTATCGAACATAAAAGGGTATTTTCTGTGGTTGGTGATGGATTTGTATGAGCAGCTATTTAGAGGGTATAACAAGACATGAGTATGGATTATATTATGTCTACTCACTGGTGTTTTTCCTTCCTCTGGGAAAATCATCATTGATCGCATGATTCTTTGATCATTGTATGTCAACGACGATTGCATCGTATGTTTAAAATAATCTTTGAACTCCACTGGACGTGTGTCTTGCGTCTGAAGAAACATTTATATCTGAAAACCAAAATTTCATCTGACCAACGTTTCTGTCATTGTGGTTACTTGATATTTTCCACTACAAAACCTAGCTGACCAACTTTGACACAGTAGACCATATAGTGTTTGTTCATTATTGTTGAACTGATAAATGCTTTCAGTCTTTATCTTTTCTATTTAATTTGTGATGTATATAGGTTAATACATTTTTCACGCCATACACGGCAAGAAAAAAAGAAGAGGGCGATAATGAAAGAAAGACAACAACATTACACATATTCGGGTTCGACAAAAGTTTCACGTTTTAAGACAATGGAAAGAACAACAAAAACATCATGCAACTCTGTATCTTACAGTCTTATCATTATTATCTTCACACTTTTGTGCTTTGTCAAATTATAGTTTATTTGTATTTTTTGCTTCATTTGTATTTATCTGTAGCACACTCATTATCTCTGTAAATATGAACAGTTAAGTAAGCTTATGAACTCATCTTAAAGAATACTGATGATGCTTTTATGTTGCACGTTTCCAACAATTTGCTATCCAGTACAATGATGCAACGAAGATGCTCTCTAAATTGTATCTTACATTTGTTCTACAAAATGATGCTTGAAATATTGATACAAATACACGTTAGAAATATTTATATATGGGAATTGACAATCTTGGACAGTACCTAAAATCCAAAAACCTCAGTGTTAGCAATCTCTTCATTACAAGAAAAAACGAATGACAAGGAAGCAGGTCCTCGAAACAAAAGTGTTTCAAAAAAAGAAGTAAGCTATTGCTCCTAATAATTTTCCAACAAACTTATGATATTTCGAACTTTTACCATAAAAAGGTTTTACCTATTTTCTTTATATGTTCATAGTTTCTGTAAATAAAGTATTCATTTTAGCCATCACAAACTTAAACATGAATCATAATATTTTATACCATGATTCAAATTATTTTAAATAAATAGCTAAAATTGTTGTAGAAAAATTAAGCACATGGATTATATTTTTAGTTAAAAGTAGGTTAAATATTTAAAAATAAAATTGTATTATTAATTTATCTACTCGCTCGCCCGTAGGGCGGGTTTACGCTAGTGAATAATAAATCACATTAAAAGAAATAAATCGTATGAGCCATCAGCAAGCAGGTAGACAAGTCATAGAAGAAACAAAACGCCAATCTTCGCCCTCCATCGCTCCGTCAAGTTGCAACTGTCGTCGCTTTCAAATTTCCGGCGAGATTTCTCCCTACTCCGCCGGTTTTTAAGATCGAGCTCTTCGTTTCCAGGTTCATTTCCGCCTTAGTATTTCAACTCAAACGTTTGATTCGACGACGACGAATCTATTCGTTTTCTCTCCCTTCCCGGAGATTTCACTCCTGAACCCTAATTTCTTCCCCCGCAGGAAACGAATTGGACGCTCGGAGCTTCATTGATCGAAGAACGTGTGTGCGTGTGTGGACCTTGTTCGTCAATTCCTACATCGGATTCATAGGTTTTTCTTCGATTCTTTCGCGGTGTTTAAATGCAACGATTAGTCTCGATTTCGTTTTGCGTAGTTAGTTAAGTTTCTGAGTTGCTGGTTTCTATATGTGATGTTGCCTTGTTTAGAGAGGTTCGTTATCGCTGAATTCATCTTTGAGTAATCTCCGTAGTTCATAAGGTGTAGAGATTCGTCATCTCTCAGTTATACCAGCTTATTATGCATTTACTTTCATTTAATGTTGAACTCTAGTATTATTATGTTTCACCAATACTTCCTAATAGTTTGTTTTCTTTACCAGCTACAAGATAATATACTTTCTTTTGGCTGGGCCCTGCGTTCTGAGACAATAGAGGAAGATGTTTGGCTCATCTAATCGTAAGTGCACTGACATGATCTTATTCTTACTCGTTGGTTTCTGTAGCCTTCTGTTTCGTTATTTCTTTTATTTATTTTGTAACGCTACAAAAGAAAACTGACCTGAAGAAATATTGTTCTTGTAGCTTTTGGACAGTCATCTAGTAGCAGCCCGTTTGGGTCCCAAACCCAATCTTTGTTTGGTCAGACCAGCAATTCTAGTAGTAATAATCCTTTTGCTCCAGCAACGCCGTTCGGCGCGTCTGCACCTTTTGGTGCGCAGACAGGGGGTTCAATATTTGGTGGCACTTCAACCGGTGTTTTTGGTGCACCTCAAGCCTCCTCTCCGTTTGGCTCCACCCCAACTTTTGGAGCTTCTTCATCACCAGCGTTTGGGAATTCCACTCCGGCCTTTGGAGCATCTCCAGCATCTTCACCTTTTGGTGGTAAGTACGGGCCTTTATATGTCTTTCGTCGCATGGTTTGTTAGTTTTCTCGGTGATTTATTGTTTTTTCCTGGATATGAATGTATTTTCTGTCTTTAACATCATGGATATTGGATACCTGAGGAGGTGGCCTTTTGATATTTTCAATAATTTATGTGCGTTGTTTGTTTCTGTGCGTAGTGTCCAGTTCTGTGGTTTGTAGAATGTTTGTCACTATCAGATTTAATATTCTAGAACTGTTCACTTTTTTGTGTTCTCTTTCTGCTGGTTTTTCTAGATATTTGCTCCAAATTTATTTGTTTTTTTCCTTTCTTTAGTTCAGATATTATTTAGTCTTCAGTTTCACGTTTGCGTTTGGGACTAAGCTAATTTATTTGTTCTTTTTTTTTTTCTCAGGGTCTTCTGCTTTTGGGCAGAAACCACTGGGATTCTCAACACCTCAGTCAAATCCTTTTGGAAGCACAACACAGCAATCGCAACCTGCATTTGGAAACAGCACTTTTGGTTCATCCACACCTTTTGGTGCCACGAGCACTCCTGCCTTCGGTGCATCAAGCACTCCTTCCTTTGGGGCTACAAGCACACCCTCATTTGGTGCATCAAGCACGCCTGCCTTTGGTGCTACAAGCACACCTGCCTTTGGCGCCTCAAACCAACATACCTTCGGCGCCACAAACACACCTGCATTTGGTGCTTCACCGACTCCAGCCTTTGGTGGCACTGGTACCACGTTTGGCAACACTGGCTTTGGAGCTTCTAGCACTCCTGCTTTTGGTGCATCAGCCACTCCTGCTTTTGGTGCATCAAGTACTCCTGCCTTTGGTTCATCAAGTACTCCTGCCTTTGGAGCATCTAGTACTCCTACTTTTGGTGCATCAAACACCTCATCCTTCAGTTTTGGCTCCTCTCCAGCTTTTGGCCAGTCCACATCAGCGTTTGGCAGCAGTGCATTTGGCTCTACACCATCTCCCTTTGGAGCCCAAGGTTCTCCCTTTAGCATGTAGAAACTAACTGCTGTGTTAGTCATTTGAATAAAGGATAATATGTTTGAATGATTTGTTTTGTAGGTGGGCAGGCTTCAACCCCAACATTTGGGAGTTCTGGTTTTGGTCAATCACCTTTCGGTGGTCAACAACAAGCGGGCAGTCGAGCCGTGCCTTATGCACCAACAGTTGAGGCAGAGACAGGCAGTGGTGCGCCTGCTGGAAAGTTAGAATCTATTTCTGCCATGCCGGCATACAAAGAAAAAAGCCATGAGGAGCTAAGGTGGGAAGACTACCAGCGAGGAGATAAAGGTACAGTTGATCAAACAAATCTTGTATTACATCTCCTTAACGCTATATTATTGTACTTTTTGTAATAAAGATGGATTTTCAGGTGGACCGCTTCCTGCTGGCCAGTCTGCTGGAAATACTGGATTTGGTGCATCACCTGCTCAGCCAAATCCTTTTTCTCCATCACCGGCGTTTGGTCAGACACCAGCAAATCCAACAAACCCTTTTTCGAGCTCAACGTCCACTAATCCTTTTGCCCCTCAAGCCCCAACAATTGCCAGTTCAGGTTTTGGAACGGCTACCTCAAATTTTGGTTCCTCGCCCTTTGGTGTAACATCTTCATCCAATCTTTTTGGGTCAACTTCATCAACTACCACATCCGTCTTTGGATCATCCCCCGCTTTTGGAACAACCACCTCATCACCGTTATTTGGTTCTTCTCCATCAATATTTGGTTCAACTCCTGTTCAGGGGGCAACTCCAGCATTTGGGAACACTCAGTCATCTAATCTGTTCAGCTCAAACCCCTCGATCGGACAGACTGGCTCTACATTTGGACAGACTGGTTCTGCATTTGGACAGACTGGTTCTACCTTTGGACAGACTGGTTCTACCTTTGGACAGTTCGGACAGAGTAGTGCTCCTGCATTTGGCCAAACTAACATCTTCAATAAACCTTCCACTGGGTTTGGCAACTTGTTTTCAAGTTCTTCAACATTAACTACGTCTAGCAACTCTCCCTTTGGACAAACAATGGTGATTCGTTTTTCGTATTCGTTATTAAGCCCAAGCACTTAGTTTTTTTTTTCTCATTTCTTTTGGTGATGCCTGCTCTCTTCACAGTTAGTAGTTCTTTTACTTCTCTTCATTAACACCCTCTACTGCACTTCACTTTTAATCTGATTTAGGCGTTCTAATCTTGAACTTTTTTCTGTAGGCTGCTGGTATGACACCTTTCCAATCATCTCAGCCAGGTCAAGCGTCAAATGGCTTTGGTTTCAACAACTTCGGTCAAACACAAGCAGGTACCTCTGTCAACCAAGTCACTGACGGTATCATCTTATTTCTAGATGCTAACTCTTACTATATTGGTGGTCTAAAGCTAATGCAACTGGAAATGCTGGTGGACTGGGATTTTTTGGTCAAGGCAACTTCGGGCAAACGTATGGTCTTTCTGACATCAGTCCTTGCATGACTTTCGTTTCCTGGAAGTTTTGTTTTGCTCTATTGAAGCTTCAATTTTCATTCTTTTTTGTTGACAGGCCTGCTCCACCGAGCTCTGTTGTTTTGCAACCCGTTCCTGTTACCAACCCATTTGGAACACTTCCTGCTATGCCTCAGATCTCAATAAACCAAAGTGGAACTTCACCTTCAATTCAATATGGAATCTCCAGCATGCCTGTAAGCCTACAATTCTTTCAGCAACACACAGATTGTGCATTTTTCTTTTAATTCTTTCGGTCTTTCCTAAATATTATCAAATAGTTTTATTAAGGTTTTAAGTTGAAGTTTAAATCAGAACTAATATCAACTTGTTAGTAGAAATTTGATATTTTTCTAAATTAATTATTGTCATACCTGAAAGTTTCTCAACTCAATTTCTTCTTTGCCATTTCATTCATTTTCTTCTTTGTTCATATTGTTTCTTTTCCTACCAGGTTGTTGACAAACCTGTTCCTGTTAGAATATCATCTCTCTTGACTTCTAGACACCTTTTACAAAGGCGGGCCAGGTTGCCGGCAAGAAAGTATCGTCCTGGCGACAATGGTCCAAAGGCATTGCTTCTATCTTGTGAATTTTTACTCGCACTATATTTTACTCAATCTTGATATTGGTGCTACATGTTCGTTCAACATGTTTAAATCAGAAATGGTTTTTGTAGGTTCCATTCTTCGCTGATGACGAGGAGAACTCCTCAAGTACACCAAAGGCAGATGCTCTTTTCATTCCGAGGGAGAACCCTAGAGCTCTAGTTATACGCCCAGTTCAACAGTGGTCTTCAAGGGTCAAATCTACAATTCCAAAGGACCGCCCCATTGCTCCAGTACAAGAAAATGGTAAGCTTTCGTTCAAATCTTAGAAAACTTCACCACGAAAATGGTACTGACTACTGAGTTCAATGATTCCTGGCTCTTTTTGACAATATTATCTGTAAATTTCAGGGAAGAGTTCAGAAATAGCTACTGATGCGGCAAACCACGTCAGTAAGTATATAAAATAGGCAAATGTAAAAAAAAAAAAAGCTTCATTACGTTTTGCCATATTTGGACCATTCTTTGACTGACTTGAGGGAAAATATTCACAGAAAATGATAACGGAGAAGTTGGTTCTGCTGAAGAAAGGACTCGGCCATCTGTCAATGGAAATCAGAAATCAAACGGCGCAACAAGCACAGATCACGCTGGAGAGATAGACCGTCCCTCCAGAATACTAGGTGGACACAGAGCCGGAAAGGCCGCAGTTGTCTACGAGAACGGTGCAGATATCGAGGCGCTATTGCCTAAGCTACGCCAATCCGATTATTTCACGGAGCCAAGTATCCGGGAACTAGCGGCTAAGGAAAGAGCGGATCCTGGTTATTGCAGGCGGGTTAGAGACTTTGTGGTGGGGCGACAAGGTTATGGGAGCATAAAGTTCATGGGAGAGACTGATGTTCGTAGGCTAGACTTAGAATCTCTGGTTCAGTTCAATAACCGGGAAGTGATTGTGTACCTGGACGAGAGCAAGAAACCGGCGGTTGGGCAAGGGTTGAATAAACCGGCGGAGGTAACATTGCTGAATATAAAATGTATCGATAAGAAGACAGGGAAACAGTTTACTGAAGGAGAGAGAGTGGAGAAGTATAAGATGATGCTTAAGAGGAAAGCTGAGGCACAAGGAGCTGAGTTTGTGTCGTTTGATCCTGTTAAAGGGGAGTGGAGGTTTAGGGTCGATCATTTTAGTTCCTATAAGCTAGATGATGAAGACGACGATGAAGCTTAGAGTCTCATCTCAGTGTTAATTCTGTTTCAATGTTGGAGTTGTGCAGTAAGAAATAGTGTGCCCTCTCCGCTTGTTGTGTGTTTCTTTTATACCTTTCTGTTTCTTACGACTTAAAAGTTGTTTTTGTTTTGTGTATTTTGGTATCTCTTTACTATATATGTGAAACGAATTTTCTTTTTCTTTACGAACCATTCCATCTATGATAGACAGTAGTAACACAGAGAACCAATAGAGAATCTTATACCATGAAGATATCACAAAGAATATAGAAAGAAAAAGCAAAGATTTCATTCATTAAGCTTTCTCTACGAGAACCATTAATCCTTGATGCTCCCAAGTTGGTACGTACTAACGCGAAAGCCTTTAACTCCTTCAAGGAAGACTCATCACTGTCCAAAGAACCACCCATGCCAAAAGGTACATCACCCATTCTCCTGTTAATTTAAGGAAAATTATATAAGATTAGATAAAGAAGTTATAGCTGAAGATAACACCCCAAGAATTTCTCAAGATAATATGTGAAAGAGTATGGAAAGTGTTGCTTACTTGAAAACCAAGGAAGAACAATAGAAGCCGAGTTATAAAGGAAGAAACAATCTGACGTCGTATTGATCCCACCGGGACAATTACAAACGAAGGAGCTAGTCTGAGTGTTGTACCCACAAGCACCGTTACTACGCTCGCAGCCACCACACACGGCAGGGTACTCATCGAAGACGTTGAACTTGTACTTGAGTGCGATTCCATAGTTCCAATTTTCAGGGTGAGATTCTTGGGCCGGACCAAGATTGTAGAAACCGGAGTAAGAAGAGCACCGGAGCTTCTGTAGATCCATTTCAAACGATGGTCCGAGATCTAGAGGTACGTAGACGCAACAAGTTGATTCTTGGAGGTTGATCAGACTAATCGCCCTATCAAAACCGGAAAGTCAAACCGGGTTAAGTAACAAACAGATGTTAGATGATGCTCTAAAGTCAAAACCAATAGTAAACCGGGTTCATTACAATTCATATATGTATTTGTCATACCAAATGATCTAATATACTTTATCTATCACTAGTTACTTAGAGCATCTCTTATGTGATATCTCCAAGATAAATTGGAAGCTGATTCGGTTTTCATTTCGGTTTAGATAAAATCACTAGCCGGGATTAACTTATGTTGGTTAAAGGGGAATTTCGGTTTACCTGCAATTAGAGTACAAGAAGTTGCAAATGGAGGAGCTTTGACGGTCACATAGAGAGACACGTCCGGTACTGTTACTTAACGGCTTGAAAACAGGGGATTCGTCAACAGAACAGTCCAGCAGCGTAAAAACGGTGTCGTCGTGGAAAGAAAACGGCGCGTCCCAGTCCAACCCGAATCCTTGGCTGGGTCGGGTACATGCACACGTGGACATCGACGAGTCCGTGACGTAAATGGTTTGCTTGGCGTAGTCGACGGAAGTGATAGGGTAGCAGCCTGTGTGGGTGGTGAGCGTTAAAGTCTGTTGGTCTGGGTCGCACTTGATGTAACGTGTGAAACGTGGGTCACCGCAACCAGACCCGGTTCCAAGCGGGTATTTGATGGGTATTTGGCCGCATGTTTTAAGGCAGGCTTGTGAGGAGACTTGAGAAGAAAGGAATAAGAAGAAAAGGATAAGGAAGAAAAAGGAAGAAGAAGAAGAGTGCTTCAAACCCATTTGCTAGATGTTTCAGAGATAGAGGGAGATAGAAATGTGAGTAGTACTTATGAATTGAGTGTGTGACTAACCTAATAATATAGGTGAATGCTAGAGGAGGAATATGTAATGCTTGCATGTACATTTATATTCAAATATAGGCAGAATATTTGTATATATAGTTTTTCTTTTCTGTGTTAAATAATAGATTCTTTTGGTTGGGGGTCTGTATGCATTTACAATTTTTTTGTTTATATGCATTTACAAATTTTTGTTTTGTTTATGAACACAACATTCGACTTTGAATACGCTGAAAAATCATGATATGCTTGATTTACATACAAAAACATGTTTGTCAGTGTGTATTAAAACTAGCTAGCGATGGTTACAATCTAATTTATTTTGAGAAATAGGTGATAAGAATGATTGGATATATATAAATTTGAAAGTGTAATTAAGTGAACAGAAAATAAATTTAAGACAATATGTTTTTTTCTTGTGATAAAAAGGTATCCCTGTAGGTGTCCTAAACTAACCAGAAAACAAGGCCTAGAGGATTACATATGATAAAAAGGTATCCCTGTAGGTGTCCCAAACTAACCAGAAAACAAGGCCTAGAAGATATTACATAATTGAAAAGCATCATTAATATGAAGTGCCCACTCACACTAAAGCTCCCACCCAACCAAAGAAAAGGGCAGGGATAAGGGAATAGATTCAACAGAATATGGTAAAGAAGCCTAAAGGCTAAGTTAAAGTTTCTCAGGAAATTATTCTCAACTTTAGTTTGTTTTTAATTCATTGTATGATGATGTGTTTGTAGTTAGTGAATATATATATAATGCATCTTCCAAAGGCATTATTCTATTTGCTATTCTTCTCAAGAGATTGTTCTGGAAGCCGATCAACTTTTTTTTTTCATGTATAAAGATGGTTGGTGTAAGGAAAACTTATCACAAAAGAAATAATGAAAAAGAGTAACGTCTAGCTTACATTTGATGATAGCTACTAGACCATACTCATTTGATCTTTTTTAACGTATACTTATTTCATGGAAACTACCTGCCTAAATGGTTATATCGTTATAAGAGCATCTCCAGAAAATTTCTTTATTTTAGAGTTTTCAAAACTCTATATTTGAAGTTTGAAGGTGTTTTTTTTCAAAAGTAAAAATTTTAATTTAATTTCAAAATTATTTATAATTTAAACTATGGTTCTTTTTTTTGTCAACAACTTTACCGACTCATATTGACTCTATAAACCACACCGGGAGATGTTGATCCATGTGAACGAACACTATGTTCTTATATTTGTCATAATTAATACTAATCCATATATTTATTATAAAAAATTAGCACATATATAAAAATATTACACTAATATTTATAAATAAATTCTTACACTAAAATATAAATTATAAATAGAAATATATAATTAAATATTAAAGTACAAGTAAAATATCACACTATTCCATAAAATTATTTCCATAATGCTCCATCTTTGGTTACAAAAAATTTGTTTGAACAATATTTTAGAGATCTCGAAGCAAATTTTTTAGACTATTAATATTGTTACAATATTTAAATTTGTATAATAATTATGTCTTTATGTATATTTTTAAAAAATTCTTGTATTAAGTTTCTTTTGTAATATTCTTGTTGTCTAGTTCTAGTTTCAAAATATTATAAATTTTATTCTTAAAATTTTATTTAATTTTATGTGTAAAATTTCGAATTTATTAAAATAAATTTTGAAATATTTATGATATACAAAAGTTTTAAATATTAAAAATATAAATGAAAAGATACTTAAAATCATAAATATGATGTTTAATTAATTATAAAGACCAAAATATAAATAAAAATATGAAATTTCACAACTCAAAATTCTAAATTTGAAGTTATGAAGTTTTTTTTTTGAAGAGAAAAAAACTTTATATTTGAAGTTATAAAGTTTTTTCGGAGATGTTCTAAATTATTAAAAAATGCATTCAATACAAATACATAAAACATGACTAGCCAACACAAATATTAAATGTACGTATATATAGAGCAACTAAAAATGATTATTATTATTTATCAATACTAAATGACAGTATGACCTGTGTGTTTGGATAAGTGAATGTACTCGAATGGTAGATTTGTACAATTGTACGTAACGTAACTATCCTTTAAATAAGTTTCACTTGTTTCACAATATCGTAAATGGTCCCATTGAGAGAAAGCTATCTCTATGCATGAAGTACAAATGTGAACACGTGAAGATGACACAGTTGTCGGTGTGTTAATGGTTCAAGTTCACACCACGCATCCGAACAATGTGAATATGTAACGCTCGCCCCTAATAAAGTGATGCACCAACATTTCAACGTTTTCCCAACCGTAGAAGACACATGTCAAACTTTAACTGGTGCTTCGTCACCTCCATGAAATTCCGAAAGCCTTACGTTACGACCTTACCTACCCCCTCGTCGCTTCCATATAATCCCCTACCATCTACCACCAAAGCTTCAACGAGTTTAACCAAGTCCTTCTCTCTGTTCTTGATCTTGAAGAGAAAATGGCTAGCGACGAAGTGAAGGTGATCGGCGCATGGGCGAGTCCTTTTGTGATGAGGCCGAGGATTGCTCTAAACCTCAAGTCGGTTCCCTACGAGTTCCTCCAGGAGTCGTTTGGAGCAAAGAGCGAGTTGCTTCTTAAATCAAACCCGGTTCACAAGAAGATTCCCGTCCTGATTCATGCTGACAAACCGGTTTGTGAGTCTAACATCATCGTTGAGTATGTTGATGAGACTTGGAGCGCATCTGGACCGTCCATGCTACCTTCCACTCCTTATGATCGAGCCATCGCTCGGTTCTGGGCGGCCTACATTGATGAAAAGGTTCCCCTCTTTTACCTGATCCACATGTTTTATTTATAGTTTCATGTCATGAGATAATATTTATGTTTTTTATGTGACGACGTTGAACATGAATGAAGTGGTTTCCCTCTCTAAAAAGTATCCTAAAAGCTGAGGGAGAAGAAGAGAAGAAGGCTGTGTTAGCTCAAGTGGAAGAAGGGAACGCGCTTCTCGAGAAGGCCTTCAACGATTGCAGCAAAGGAAAACCATTCTTCAATGGTGATCACATCGGTTACCTCGACATTGCGTTTGGGTGCTTCTTGGCTTGGTTGAGAGTCACCGAGTTGGCAGGTGGTCATAAACTTATTGATGAGGTCAAGACTCCTTCTCTGTCCAAATGGGCTGAGAGGTTCTGTAACGATCCTGCTGTGAAACCTGTCATGCCCGAGACTGCAACGCTTGCTGAATTCGCCAAGAAGATCTTTGCCAAGCCGCCGGCCTAAGCTGATGGCTGTGGTAGTTGTGGAACTGTGGGTTGATGAGTTCTTGAAAGAATAAAATGAGAGTGATGGTACTTATTTATTTATGTTTTAATTTTACTTTGGTATGTTGTTAAGTGTATTTTGAAGGTTAAGTTTGTATCAGGCTTGCTGAATGAAGCACTTTTATTTATGTTGATCGAGAAGTAAGAAAATGATGTCTCATAAAATCCAGCACTGAACACTAAGAACATCTAATATGAATATTTTATAATCAAAATAATATAAAGAAGAAAATAAATATGAAAAGAAGTTATAATATAAGATTTTCTAAATAATTTGTTTCTCTACGAATGATGTATTTTTTTAAATAATAATGGATGTCAGGGACGCAAAAGATTATAATTAAGTAGAACTTGGGTTCTTTGGTTCTGTGTTGAGGGTGCAAGAGAACCAGAAGTATATTAACTTGTGTTGCTTTCTCCTATTGTTCAGCTCATAAGAATATTACAAACCATAACAATGAACTAAGAGAAGCAAGAGACTACACATTAAGACATCACATTTTTTTTTTGAACACATTAAGACAAGACACTATATGCAGGGATTTCCGAATTCCAGCTTCTACCATGACCTTCCTCATCTCCTCTGCTTCTGCCCAATTGTTACCCAAAGCCTTTAACGTCGACAACGCCACGTAGTGCTCTGGCTGCAGTCCAATAAGCTGTTTACCTACTTCATTTCCCAACTCAGCATCCTCATGAATCTTGCAAGCACCCAAAAGAGCACCAAGAACCAAAGCATCAGCCTCAAACGGCAAACTCTTCACGAGATTCAGCGCGTCAGCCAATACTCCAGCTCTTCCGATGAGATCAACCAAGCAACCGTAATGCTCCGACGTTGGAGACTAAACCAAACCATTAGGTAAATGGTTTGGGTTGAACCATAACCAATAGAAGATTGGTTTTATTTGGACATGGTTTAGTTTGGTTTGGTTTATCCATTTTGACAACTTTAGGCATGGATGACACAAAAATTTGGAGAGAGAACGTTAAAGCAACAACACCAACTGTCTTTTTCGTTTGAGATTAAACAAAATGCAATACGTTATTTATTACATTATTAAACCATGCATATGAAAATCGAAACACCCTCTTCTCGCTTCTTCTCCCACCTTATCCTTCTTCAAATGTTCCTTTCAATACTTTAGAATAAAACCCAAGTCAAGGTAAAATCAAAACTCATAGCTAAATTAGGCGGGACTCAGAAGGAAAAGAAATGTCCAACTTGCCTTGGATTGCGTTGGGTTAAGTCTGATTCGACGCCCGCAGCTACGCTCCTTCCTTTTCATAAGACGTCTATCCATGTCTTGCGTAAGCAGCAAGTCCATCTCCAGCCAGTGGAAATCAGTGTTAGAGATTTTACAAAAAAAAAAAAACAACTTTGAGATGAGACTGGATGAATTTGATAACACATACCTCTGATGATCGACCAAAGGGCAAGTTTTCACGGATAGTACGATCCACACCGTTTTTACAAGCAAACCTGTCCCACTCCTGCTTGATAACACATATACAATAATAAGAACAACATGGCATAATACACAAGCAGCAGCGCACACAGAGAGAGAGAGAGATGCTTACACCATACTCATGCTCTACACTCTTGAGATGGGCGGTGAAATCTTCAAAGCTTTTGACAGCAACAAAGCATACTTCGCAAGCCAAGGGATGTTCATCATTGTACCTACCCTGACTATAAACAAGGCTCGTTGTTGTTGTTGTTGTCTCCTGTTCATCAGTGACTAAGGCATCCCAATCCCACTGTTTAGAAAAGGAACGTGGTAAGGGTGTGGTGCGCTGAGGATATGCAAGAAGAATTCTGTATCCAGCATCTTCAAAGTCGGAAAGGTTAGAAGCTATCCATCCTATTCGCTCATGATCATCTATGATCATCATAGTACTCGGAGGAGGATTCGCATCGGCCCACTCATCCAAATCATGTATATAGACTGCGCGAGGAAAGCAGAGAGCTGAATCTAAACCCTAATCCATTAGAAAAAGTTATACAAGAAAGACTTACGGTGGGAATGTTTAAGAGAGATTTCAAACGAAGAGAGTCTACTCATAACGTCTTCACCAGGGATCTCTGTTAGTTTGCTCCCGATTGCAGTGATGGAGATTTGACCGTTGCGGCGGACGTGGCCTGACTTTTCCACCGCCATTTGTATTTTCGCAACTACCGTAAGAGGATCGTGACCATCTGGAATCGGACAGTTTCCCATGTCCCATAGCACAAAAGCTTTCTCCACCTCCCCCACATGCATGTTCTCGATTTGGTTCATTCTCCTGCAAAAATGCAAACGATGGGCGAGCGACGGATCAATGTGTGTGCGAAAGAGAGAGCGAGCGAGAGAGCGATCTTCCGCATATATAAATCGTCGATGCTCATTAATTGGTTTGTATGGGCCGATACGCATGGCCCATTTCTTGCCGACCCTTCAATAAATAATCTCTAATATGGTAAATGATTTATATTATAATTAAACAGTTTTTTTTGAAACACTTAAAATTAATTATTTTTTTAACAAATATCGTACCCAATAAAAATACTATTTTCTAAAAAAATATATTTAAAATATCTATATTTTTATATTTTTAATTAGGATTAAACCAGATATATATCTAATTATCTTCTCTAATATATGATATGAGATTTTGATTGTTTTTTATTTATTCTGACAAAGTTTGTTCTGACAGACAGATGTGGAAATAAACATATTAACAGAATATATAAATAATAAGAAAGACACAAAAATTTAAGGTGGTTGACAAGACTAGAACAATCAATTCAAAATCAAAATGGGCTAACAACATAGTTAGTCCATTATTTTATTTTGACATCTTTTTGGACTGATCATCTTTAAATAAGTAAATTTTTAGATATAGACCCAACAGTCGAAATATTGGTCCATCGTGATTGGCAAAACAGAGAAGCGAGGAGCAGCTGAAATCAGCTGAAGTAGGAACGGAAAGGTGTGAGCTATGAAGGTGAGTTGTTGGTTCTGTAACGATCCCGCTGTGAAACTGCAACTCTAACTGAATTTGCTAAGAAGATCTTTGCCAAGCCCACGGCCTACGTTGTTGGTTGTGGTGGATTTGTTGGTTGAGTTCTTGCAAGAATAAATCAAGAGTGATAATACTTATTCGTTTATGTTTTTTATTTTATATAAAATCTAGCACTTGAACACTATGAACATATAATATAATTTAAAATAATAAATACTATTTTCTAAATAATTTATGTCACACTTGAATGATGTAGTTTTAACTAAAATATGATTACATTTGTAATTCATAAAAATGGAGGTTCTCTAAATGCTTAACTATCACTAAGTGACTAATTATCACTAAAGTGTTCTACAATGAAAATGTGGATAAATAATAAATAGTTTATAATTAAAATTAGAGCTACTTATTTTGTATGGACTTTAAGGGTGTTTGCTAGATAAAACCTTAGTTGAGCTAGGTACATTCTATGTACACAACATATATAGTAATCTTTGTGTTCTAAAATGCGGGTCTATGCGCTCCACCGAGTTTAACCGCCGTGATTTTGGTCAAATCGGTTCAATTAATCAGAAACCTGATTAATCATTTTAAAAACCAATTAATCTTTTTAAAAACCAATTAATCTTTTTAAAAACCAATTAATCACCTAAATGACTGACTAAAACTGATTTAAACTGAAAATATTTGACTTTAATGACAATAGTTTGGGCTAGAAAACAAGTCCAATTGTCTGAAAAGAAAGGAGACATTTTCTATGTATTTATAGAAGACTCCAAGAACTCTTCTTAGTGATACTTAGTCGAACAAATGCAAGTTGGTTTTTATTTTATTTTTTCTGGTAGAGATCTCTATTTTATGGAAGAGAATGTTCATTGTTAATCAAGGTGGTGATACTTGTTCAATCGTAAATAAGTGTAAACAGGCAAGCGACGTTCGCATCATCCAAAGAATTGATCATTGGATGGCAGATACGCTGGTTCTTGCGACTCTACTCCTCATCGCAGGTGATAAGAACTTTGATATGGCTCTCCGGAAGGTAGAGAGAGCTGGTTACAACATGATTTTAGCCTTTGATGAAAGCAATGTAGCACGACTGCTAGAATACGTTGGACACAAGCAATTAACATGGAGAGAGATTCTCCTTCTAGAGGGTTGACTTTCATCGGTGTAGCAGGAAGCTTGTGACATCAATTTTATCTTTTTTTTTGTTTTGAGCGTTTGCAAAACATTTTAAGTTTTTTTTAGAAGGTACTCTAAACTGTGTACACGTGTTTCCTTGGATGGCTTTGTACTTGATAGTTTTGGAACATTAAACAAAATATTTTGGAACATTAAAAACCGATTAATCGCCTAAATGGCTGACTAAAACTGATTTAAACCAAAAATATTTGATTTTAATGACAATAGTTTGGGCCAAAAACAAATCTAATTGTATTAAAAAAGGAGACATTGTCTGCGTATTTATAGAAGACTCCAAGAACTCTTCTTAATAATACTTAGTCGATGTAGAACAAATGCAAGTTGGTTTTTATTTTATTTCTTTCTGGTCTATTTTGTGGAAGAGAATGTTCCTTGTTAATCAAGGTGATGACGCTTGTTCAATTGTAAATAAATGTAAATTGTATGAATTATTGTATGGATTATAGCAAGCGATCACGATTTGCAAGCATATACATTAATCTTGTAGTTGTTATATTTACATGAGTTAATTGATGTATCTAACATTTTGTTGAATTTTTGATTTTTTGTTTGTTTTAGCGCAGCCACAGTGGCAAACACAAAGATGTCAATTCCTGATTAAATACATAACAAAGGTCAATAAAAATCCGTAGGCTACCGGCAACAAATATTTTTGTTTCTTCATTTTAAAATTTTAAGACAAAACATGTTGTACTCTAATGATTATTACCAGATTTGAATGTTACAACTCATTTGCGTGAAGCATTCGAAAATTGGTGTGATAGTATTGTTGAACTTCTACATAAAAATTTTGCATCTCATGGAGAAAATGATTATGTCAAATTTCTCTGCAAAATCGTCTTAAAAACAATATGACGTTAGAGTACAAAAAAAACAATCTATACTATTGTTTGCGAAGTAAATTTTTGGAATCGAGCTCTCACGTTAAAAGTTAGAGCGGTTAATATCGTTTATACCCTTAATCTATAAAATATATAACTAAATTAAAAAATAAAAACGAAATTTGTAAATTATTTGATAAGATAATTGATTAAAATTAATAATCCAAAATCTGAAAATATAATTTAAAAAAGAAATAATTTATGTATATATTGTATAGTTCTCTGAAAAAGTCTTTTAGTAAAAAGTTAAAAACATGAATTATATATAAAAAGTTAAAAACATGAATTATATAACTAAATGTTAATCAAATAAAATTCTTAATCATATAATTAAAATAGAATATTGAATTATCAAAATATAAAAATATAATAAAAAAAGATAATTTCTACATATATATATTGTATTATTTTCTGAAAAAGCATTTTAGTAAAAAGTTAAAACATAAATTATATAATTAAATATTAATCAAATAAAAAAATTAATTATATAATAAAATATAATATTAAGTTATTTTAAGATTTATTTTAGTATAATGAATATAGTGAACAAAAAACTTTTCAAAAATTATGAAAATGTTTAAGTCCGCATTGCGGGCAAAACACCTAGTATGACTTTAATTGGAAACCTGTTAAAACATATAATAATAAAACGAATATTTTATCTAATATTTTTATTAAAAAAAAATATATGTTCCTTGTTTTCTATGAATGACATAATTTTTAATTTAAATTTAGTTGTATAATTAATTTACACAAAATTTATTTTTGTTTGATAACAATTTTTTTTTTTTTTTTGAAAACAGAAATACTCGAAGTGCTTTTTTTTTTTACCAAGTGCTCCAAGTGCTTAACTATCAATCAATAAATGGCTAACTATCACTAAAGTGTTATATTGTGGTGAAAGTTGAATAAATAGTAAATAGTTTATGATAAAATTATCATTGGATCTCAAAGTCAAAGGTGTTAGCTGGACTGAAACTGAAGTTAATCCAAATGTTGTCAGTTCTTTTTTATAGGTGGCCTCTTCGGTGAGTATAAACGCTAACGACGATGATCTCAAGAAGTCTTACCGGAGACTAGCCATGAAATGGCACCCTGTCAAAAACCCCTTGACCAAGAAAGCAGCTGAAGCCAAGTTCAAACAGATCTCCCAAGCTTATGACGTCCTCAGCGATCCTCAGATACGCCATGCCTACGATCAGCACGGAGGTTTTGATCTCTCTGTGTCATTCTGATGATATCTTTATTACAGGAAGCCAAAGTCAGTACAAGAGATTTTGAAGATAGAGATAAAACCACGTTGGAAGAAAGGCACGAAGACCACATTCCTTGAGAAAGGTAACCAAGAACCATTGTCAAGAAGAAAGTTTCTTTGATAGAAGCTTTAACCGGAGTCACCGTTAGCTTAACAACTATGGACGGGAGAACCTAACAGTCCTGGTTCTGGACCCTTTGAAAATAGGAGACCTCAGAGTCCGCTTAGATGTCTTGTTCCCGTCACGGCTTACTTCAGAACAGAAGAATGGTCTCAAAAGAGTTCTTGGTGGAACGCTGATGGAGCTGAAGAGCTCTTGATCATGTTTAACAACAAAGCTGCTAGTCAATCCAGTGTACATATACTCAACAATAATGGCTGTCAGGGACAGAACAGATCCTAATTAAGTAGAACTTGGGTTCTTTGACTCTGTTGTTAATGGTGAAAGAGAAACATAAGCATATTATTAACTTGTGTTTATGTGTGCGTTTGCTTTCTCCTAATGTTCAGCTCATAAGAATATTGCAAACCATAACAACGAACTAAGAGAAGTGAGAGTTTCACAGAAGCGAACTATATCACATTTACTGACAGAACATGTACTGACCTGAACAGAGATTACACAGTAACTCTTGTGTCTGAAACCAATCTATTCTCACTTCTCAAGCCAGCCTTAAGACAAGACACTATATGCAGGGATTTTCCGAATTCCAGCTTCTATCATGACCTTCCTCATCTCCTCTGCTTCTGTCCAATTATTACCCAAAGCCTTTAACGTCGACAACGCCACGTACTGCCCACAGTACTCCGGCTGCAGTCCAATAAGCTGTTTACCTACTTTATTTCCCAACTCAGCATCCTCATGAATCTTACAAGCACCCAAAAGAGCACCAAGAACAGAAGCATCAGGCTCCAACCCCAAACTCTTCACGAACTTCACCGCGTCAGCCAATAGTCCAGCTCTTCCCATGAGATCAACCAAGCAACCGTAATGCTCCGACGTTGGAGTGATCTTATACTCACCACACACGGAACTAAACATCTTGACACCTAACTCCACAAGGTTAGACCTAGCACAAGCCGTGAGCACCGCAAGTAAAGTGATCCCATTCGGATCCACATTCCTCGCCTTCATCATCTCAAACATCTCCAACGCCTTCTCAGGTCTACCGTTGGAGGCAAGAGCTGAGATCATCGCGTTCCAAGAACAAACCTTTTTATCATAAACTTGATCGAAAACGATCAACGCCGCCTCCAAGTCACCGCCTTTCCCATACATGTCAACCAAAGCAGTACCTAACGTAGCAGCGAGAATCACCTCCCTCCTCATAACATAACAATGAATCTGCTTCCCTAAATGAACACCTCCTCGATCTAAATTAGCACAAGAAGAAAGCACACTAACCAAAGTAGCTTCATTGGGTGTTACCACCACTATCATCTCCCTAAAAAGCGTTACAGCTTTGGAGTGGGCCCCGTTCTTACCAAACCCGTTGATGACACTAGTCCAAGAGACCACATCAGTTGCATGCATTCTCCGAAAGAGTTCAAAAGCAGAACCCATCTCTCCGTTTCTTCCGAAAGCATCAATCATACTGTTGCAAGCCTTAACGCAAGGTTTTAGAATTTCGTCGAACACCTTCCTCGAGCTACTCAAGTCACCGACTTGGGCGTAGAAACGAACGAAAGAAGTCGGGAGAAAGGGGTCCGTTAGAACGCCGCGTTTAAGAGCTTGGGAGTGAAGGGAAAGGCCGTAGGGAAGAGAGAAGGAAGAGGAAGATGCTTTGATGAGGGAAGGGAAAGTGAGGTTGATTGGTTTGACTTGGTTTGCGAGCATGTGGTTGAAGAGATGTAGAGAGGTCTTGTGGTGTCCTGTGGTGAGGTAGGATCGGATGAGAGTGTTGTAGACGAACTTGGTCTTACGGCTCGAAGGGAGTAGTGCGTTGGTGGTGAGCAGAACAGAGTGGATCTGTTTGATGTGGTTTGTGGAGGTAAGGAAACGTTGGAGAAGGTGAAGCGCGTCGTCGAGAGACAAAGTGAAACTCGAAAGGGAAGTAGAAAGCATGCAACTTTTACAAAGCGAAACAGAGTAAAAAAAAAAAGCAAACTTTAGTGTGAAAATTCGAAACCCAGAAACAGAGAAAGACGAGGAGGAATCAAGCAGTGATGCTTACTAAGGTATAGTGTGATTAGGGCGTACGTAGAAGATGAAGAAGGAATCAAAAGTCGAGATGAAAGTTCTCTCATTTCAAGTCAGTAGCTAACGAGAGGGGAGCTCCGACCAAGCAACTTGGAGTTGGAGTCTTCACTATCAACTGGTAAACCAACTAGGGTTCTCCGGTTTGGTATGGTTTGATCCAATTTATTTTTGTCAAGATATCCAATTTTGTATTCGCTTTCAGTTACTTGTATATCAATTGGTAAACCAACTAGGACTCTCCGGTTTGGTATGGTTTGATCCAATTTTATTCGTTTTCTGTCAATTGTATATCAAATGGTGAACCAGCTAGGACTCTCCGGTTTGGTATGGTCTGATTCAATTTTATATTCGATTTGAGTCAAATTTTTATATCAATTGGTAAACCAACTAGAGTTCTCCGGTTTGGTATGGTTTGATCCAATTTTATATTCGATTGGTGGACCGCCGAGCGAGAGGTTAACGTGATCGGCCGCGGAACGGAGAACGATCAGAAGAAGCGGTGGGAGGGAAGGAGTTGTTGAAAGAGGCGGAGATGAGCCGTAAGGAGAAGCGAAAGGCGATGAAGAAAATGAAGAGGAAGGAGGTAGCGGAGAAGGAGAGAGAGGATGCGGAGGCTAAGCTAAACGATCCGGCGGAGCAGGAGAAACTGAAGGAGATTGAGGAAGAGGAGGCGAAGAAGAGAGATAAGGAGTCGAAAGAGTTCGAGGACAGCGAGAGAGCTTGGAGAGAGGCAATGGAGGTTAAGAGGAGGAAGAGAGGCGTTGCAAGGATCTAGAGGTAGTCCCTTGTTCTTTCATTGAATGGTGTGGTTGTTTTGCTGAAGAAGTTGTGATACATTCCCTTGTTGCTTCTTTTGGCAGGCTAGTAGGAGTGATGAGTGTGTAGAATATGAATATATATGGAAGGAGGGCCTCCAGATATTATATTTAAGGGTAATGAAATCATTCTCAGAAAGAACAAAGTGAAGGTTCCAAAGAAACCAGTAGCAGCTCAGGTGGATGTTAATGAGGTATTTGATCATTATCTTTACGAGAACATACCCTCTTGAGTATTTTTTTGATTTTTCGTCTAGAGTTTTTTTTTTTTGAAGATTGTTGACAGGCCTACATCAAATCCTCTACCTCCGGGAATTGAAGCTTTTTCAAAGTATCAGAATTTTAGTTCTGCTCAACAGATTCTGGATACTGAGCAGGTGATGATTGTTCTATCCCTTTGTTGAGATGGTATTACTCTTTATGTATCATTCTTTTGCCCCTCTAGTAAATCTGCCTTATTTTTTTTTTGTTTTTTGTTCTCAGTGCTCAGGATAAAGCTCATTGTCCTTTCCATTTAAAGACTGGAGCTTGTCGGTTTGGCCCGCGTTGCAGCAGAGTTCATTTCCACCCTGATAAATCGTGCACTATACTTATGAAGAACATGTGTAATGGTCCTGGCATTGCGTGGGAGCAGGATGAGGGGCTTGAGGTCTGTACGCGCTGCCATCTCGTGATGCTTGTATCCTGATAATAATTAGTTCTTCTCTACTAATCTTGCTTTCATTTTCTGCTTTTGCTGTGTGCTCTGGATTTGTGGAGTTCTGCTTTTTGTTTCTTTATTATTGTTATTATCTTCTTTAACTTGCATCAGACATTGATGGATTCCCTTCAGTGGAGGTGCATGATTACAACCTGGACCGGGTTGGAGTTGCAGTTTACTTCTTTATATCCTACTTGACTGATTGATTAGCTATCTATATATGCACGCATTTTTGTCTTATATTAGTGCCTCTCTCTTTCATTTCTCGTTCTTTGAGTTTCTTATGAATTATGATTTCCTCTAGGTGGTGTTTGATATGTGAAAAGTGATTTATCCAATGCTCAATACCTCAGAACTTCTTGGTTTTCCTGAATTAAGAATATAACAGTTTCCTTCATGCGGGTCTGGCTGTGTTGGGCTAGTAGTGTCTGAAAAGGAACTAATGCATTTATAATTACGTAAGGCTACTAGTGATCCGGGTTTGGTTGACAACAAAGCTACTGGATCCCACATGCATATTATCTCGCCTGGTTTTCTTTCTTTTAGTCACTTTCTGTAGTTTACTCTTTTCCTGTCTTCCTTGCAGTATACAGATGAGGAAGCTGAACATTTTTACGAAGAATTTTATGAAGATGTTACGGAGTTCCAGAAGTATGGAGAACTCATTAATTTCAAGGTCTGGCGATTATTTTCTGCTCCCTCGTTCAGATTTTCTTTTCAGTGCCAGCCTTCATTTTATACTAAATCTGAATGTTAGTTTTCTGAACCTGCAGGCTGCAAGCCATACTTGGTATCCATTGACAAAACTTGTCTTTTCTCAAAAGGAAACTTTATATGTCCATTTCAGTGTGTAGAAATGGCTCATTCCACTTGAAGGGAAGTGTATATGTACACTACAGAGCATTGGTTGCCTACCAGTCCATTAATGGTCGATATTTTGCTTGTAAACAGTTTTCCTTTGGACATTTATTGTATGGCGACATTCATAATTCAGATATATAATGCTTAGAAAGTTTTCTTGTGTGTATGTCGAGGCGTGATCCCTGATTGCTTTCAGCTTGCTGACATTGTAATCCATGATTATTGCATATTCCTCTTTTAGGTGACATGCGAATTTGTCAACATCTCAAGATGGAAAGTTGCCATCTGTGGGGAGTACATGAAGTCCAGGTTTAAAAGTATATGACTATTCATCTGGTCCATTCCCTTGGATTCCATTTTTTGGCTTTATCACTAGTTCAGGATTTTCATCTGTTCTTTTTACAGACTTGCTCTCGTGGATCTGCTTGCAACTTTATTCACGGTTTCCTAAACCCTGGTGGAGACTATGAATGGGCTGACCATGACAAACCACCTCCAAGATTCTGGATTCGCAAAATGACCGCTTTATTTGGTTATTCAGATGAATACGTGAAGCACATGGAGTTTGAATATTCAGGGTCGTTAACTGATTTTAGATCAGATCAACCAACAGATTCACATAGGTAGCTTAATCTATATTGGTCTTTGAATAACTTGCTCAGTGTATTTCCTACTTAATATGGTTATGGAGCGTCATGCTCATGTGATTTGTTTCCATGTCAGGCAACTTTCAAGAAGATCTAGATCAAGGGACCATGATCATGTTAATGTTGGATCTAAACCATGTCATAGGAACAGTAAGAACCACTGTGACAGTACTCGTGGACACAAACTTAGTAGGCATGAAGAGAAGCGTCATGGTGGAGATGAAAGTCCTACAAGTACTAGAGACGGTAGTTTAGAGAAGGAGATTTATAAAGAGCGACGGTATGCTAAGGAGACAACGCGTCATGAAAGCAAATGGTCTGAACACTCTCATGGACAACGGGTGATGAAGAAAAGAATCAATGGGAGGTATCCCGTTGATGATTCTCCTGATGGAGATGACGATGGCAGGGGAGAGACGGGTCACAGACGGAAAAGCTCAAAGCGTCATGGTAGAAGAGGCTCAGATTCAGAAACTCAAGAACGGCTGGAGGATGAAGAGGACACGAGAACCCATTGGTCTAGTTCTGACAGGAGAGCAAGAAGAGAAGAGCATAGAGAAGGATCATCAGGTGATCAGGAGGAGAGCCACCATGCACATGATAGGGTGGTTCATGCAGATAAGTCGCATCTGGAACGATGGAAACATGGGCATGAAAGAAGTACAGCTCAAGATTTTCACACGAGGAGTGAAAGGATTCTGACCGAAGCAGGAAAGGAAACAATGCCGTAGAAGCTTGGGGAGTGGTGTAAGAAAAAAAAACAATATCTTTGAAACTTTCATTTGATTGGGATACTAATTAAATGATATCTGCAAGTATTCAAATAGTAGATGTCACAAAAAAACATACTTTGACTCGTTTGTAGAGGAAAAAAAAAATCTTTGAAGCTTTCGGGATTCTAATTAAATGATATCTGGAAGTATTCAGACAGATGTCAGTGTTGTCAAAAAAAAAAGATCTTATTTTGAAAACCATAAAAAAAAATAGTTTTAAGAGAAAATTTCTTTAAAAATTAGTTTTGAATGAATTTAATAGTATAAGATTTTCAGTCACCAGAAAAATTAACTTAAAAAATGTCTTTAACTCGTTAATATAAAAATAAATTTAATTCATTAAATAAAGTTAGTTTGAGGTTATTTTACTACATATTTAGTTGAAAAGTTTTAACGTTAGAAAACCATATATATACATGTAACTTCTCTTTAGTATCCACAAAATAAAAATCTTTTCTCAATACGTTTCATTAAAAAAAAAATTAGTATGGGTTCTACAAAAACTTTGATGACTTGCTTACTCGTAGTAACATTAGCAGTTTCGTTGTCTAATAATCTTAACGTTCTGGTCTCAGGTATGCTTAGAATATAACTAAAACTTTTTCAGTTACCAATAATTATTGAAAAACAATAGCTAACCATTCGTTTGTGTTTTGCATACATATTTAGAAATGGATTCAAAAGTTTTGTTAAAATTTCTACCGTGTGGACACGTTACATAATTGTTTTTGTTGATAAGTTATATAATTATATATGTAAAAGTAAACTACTAAAACACGGGACCGGTAAAACACATGTTTATATCGAATAAAAATAATTATTCTTTATGTAGGTGCAGAGAAAAAATTATCATATGAGCACTGCAATGCTTTGTGTTCACCTACATACGACGGATGGTCTGAATGTCAAAGTGACTGTGCTGAAAAGGGCTACTATTATGGAGCATGTGCTTCTCCTTCTCCTAAACTGCCTAAGAAATGTTGTTGTCAAACGTTTATATAAATTTATATATATAGAGCTTTTGCATCTCGTGTTTCTTTATAATAATGTGATGAAAGTAAAAAAAAATAACTATTTACTATACTATTTGTTTTCTATCTGAAACTGAATTTTGTTTCATTTTTAGTATAGAAACTGAAGATCATTTGGTTTAATTTGGTACGGTATGGTATGAATTTAGACAATGTATGAAACATGTGTGGGTGTGTAAGTGTCTACTGTGTAAATTTGTAAGTTGATCCACAACAAAGTTATACATGTTTGTGTGTCCATTGCATTTAACTTCCACGACTTGCATACTCTGTTTTGGGAGAACTGCACTAGCTACGACATAAGAATTGAACTGGAAGAATAAAATATAGGCAATCTAAACATCATTAGTAAGTAATTATCAATCCGAACATTGTGACTCTTTTGAAGATACAAATAAGATAAATAAAAACTAAACGAACAAAAACAATACGAAACCAAAATATATAAGAATATAATCTACTGTAAGATGGACTGCTATTGACTTAAGAGTGATCTGGTCCTCCATAATAAAAGAATGTATCATTGAGCATCTTAGCGCTGTAGTAGCCAGGATGAGTTGCTAGTAGCTCAAGGTCTTGAACTGGCTGAAAATCGTTTTTCGGACAGTGAGATCTCAAGATTACGCATGTATGCCACTTTTTCAATTCCACTGCAGGATAACAGCTGTATCCCATCTGAGTCGATGTATGTCGGCTGAAAGCATGCTTGTTCACAATCTCTCCCTTCACTCCACTTTTTCTGCATATTCGGTTAGTAGGGTGAAAAGGAATGATGGCCAATAGCCAATTGGCTCAAAGATGCCATTGTCAATAAGAACACACAGCGACCAACTCCTAAGCTTCTGATCCTATACTTGTATTTTTATTTGGTAAGAAAAAAAATATTTTTATTTTTTTGGTAAACTAGAAAAACTATAGGAAATTAGACCGTATTATGTAGTGTTTTTTTTATAAACTAGAAAAAATATTATGTTGAATAATTAAAAAAAAAGAGAGAAAAACTTTCCATATTTTAATTGTGATCAGATCGACTTGAGGGCCTCCAAAAGTGGAGATTCGAGAAATTGCACCTTCAACCACGATCTTGTTGCTTGTTTGAACAAACACGATCGGTGGTTGTAACAGCATGTGTTATTGTATGTGTCCGTCTATAATATATGCACAAAATCATATTGATAAGTTTGTTAAGAAAACTGGTAGTGGACTTTTTGAAAACTTCTTCATCAGTTACAGTATATTTCTCAATTTTATAAGAAGTTAAGATATTAATCTTTTAAAATACCTATAATATAAGAATCCAACATGTAACATATACTTAGTTAATGGTGACACTATTGTTAGTTTGTTTCTAAAATCATTTTATTCACAAATCACAAATTATATTTACATATAAACTTTAATAAAATTTTATAAAAATATAAGTAAAATTATATAAAATATAAGTAAAAATTATATAAAATATAAGTAAAATTATATAAAATATATGTAAATAATAATTTTAAAAATAATTTTTATAAATTGTGATAGATTATAGTTAAAATGTTGATGATAATATTAAAAAATAATGATATATAAATAACTTCATAACATTATCTTTAATAATTATCAATGGAATTGAATAAGTTTATATAAGTTTGCGTGGTATCTTTTATATATATATATATATATATATATATATATCTATATATGATATTAAGAAAAAATAAAATATGTTGTTAACAATTTGTTTAGGGCATACAAAAGTATTAAATCGGTTTATGATTTTATGTAAAATAAATGCATCTTATCATCTCTTGAAAATAAACTATGTGAGTAATGCGTTACCAACTCTTACAAGTTACTATTCTAAAAAAAAGTCTCTTACAAGTTTTCATATCTTGGTTTATTAAATTGTAAAGATGGCAAAAAAAAAAGTTAGACAAAAAAAAAATTGTTACACGTGTCACCAGACCAACCCATTAATTGAGTTTATCAATATAACCGGAGCAAGTTAAGAAGTTGGGTTTACTATAGAACCATAGAACATCTTCAATGATAGCTTTTCTATTGAATTTCCTCAAAATAAATAATACATCAAAGGTGAGATAATACTGTCTACTAATGTTTTAAAAAATCCATATAACATTTGTTATTCACTGAGAGGTCAATTTTAAAAATGAACCTTTAAATGCTCTTTGTACCCATGAGTCCACGACTCAAATCGCTCAAAGGCTTCTCTATTTTTATTTGAGAAAATAAATAATAAAATTGAACTTTCTTTTCCTCTTTGGAGTTTGTATCTATACTATTAAAAGGGAAGGAGTCCCAAAAAATATACTTATGAAAAGTTGTTAAACTTATTCACTAAACTTAACTATTTTTTTGATCTCACCTTATATTTTTCTAACTATACACTAATCAATTACCTTATATTTCTCTAACTATAAAAATAACCAATGCTCTTATTTAATACTCAACTTACTATAATACATCAAAGATTTATACATCAATATTATTAATTCAGAATCATTGATATATTTTACCCCTATTTTTCCTTGGAATATTACTTTTGTACCACTAAACCTATTAAAAGAAACAGATTATAACTGATTTAATAATCATACAACCCACGATCATTTTTTCTTTAACAAAAACAGTTACTATAAAAACATTTGGATTTATTGATAATTAAAGTCTGAACAATACCATGCTTTTAATTCATATTAAATGTTTTATGACCCAAACTAACATGAAAACATGATGCAAGTACGATTAACAAAAAGTTAAAAACATTATACCATTCGACGGTCAAAACATATTAACTTCCAATTACGATTAGAGAAATAGTTCACAGTACAACAACAAGCTTAACTATATTTCAAAATTATAGTTTTTTCTTTGAAAACCTTCCTAGGTTATTTTTGTGATGAAAATCTTTTACAACTGGGTTTATTAGGAGAAAGGGTTTTGTATAAATATTTTCTCAGGAAATTATAGCATTTTTAGAATGTTTTTTATGTTTAAATAAAATATATTATTTATTTTTAACATTTATAGGTAACTCAATTATACTCAACTTAAAAATAATTTTATTTCTAAAATTCAAAAATTTAATCTTAATATAGTCATTATAAAACCTATAAACTAGAATGTATAACATAAAAAAAATGTAGTTTATTCAATTTTATATCTTAGTAAAATTTACATGAGAAATTTAATCAAATTTTGAAAAATATTATCATGTTATTTTAGATTTTTACCATGTCATCTGGTATAGATTCACGAGTTAATATGGGTTTTAGATTTTAAAGGATTTTAAATAATGGATTTTTATTAAACTGAAACTAGATTATATATGGTGACTGCGTTTACTGGTTTGACTGTGGATACTACTTACTGGTGTTTTGGTTCCTTTTAGTGAAAAATTAGACTGAATGTTGAGGACTTATTAAGATATTTTTTTTAAATTTGAAATTTTTTTTTGAGTAATTTGTTTTTATTGGATAATTCAGCTTATAAATAGTATATTTAAGATATTTGGTTATTTAGAAATTACATATAATTAATATTTGTAGGTATATAATTTGTATTTTAAAAATTCAGGTATCTATTTATCTTGGTTCTAGATATATATGATATGTTCGGTTATTTATAAATTTTGGTTCAAGTTTGGTTTCATTTTTTCAATTTGATACGAGTTGATTATTCGGTTCCGAATAATATGGCCAAAAATATGGCCAAACTTATAAACTATCTTATATAAAAATTTATATTAAAAATTATTAAATTCAAAAAATAAACCCGCGCTTTTTAAGCGCGGGTCAAAATCTAGTATATTGTTAAGAGTATATACAGTTTAGATATTATCTATAACATATATCTAAACCATATATACATATATAACCCTAAGCTTTCCAACTCTCGATGTGCTTCAACAATTACTTATATTTCTCTTGCATCAGTTTCGTCCAATTCTCTCGTTCAGTAGTTGCATCCGAACCATGGATCGATCTCCCCCTCTATTAGAACTTCACACAACTACGAAAAAGCTGCCACCGTCGGAAGGGATGGAAAACAAAGTCACCGTCGTGTTTGAAACCGTTATTGACTATATCCATAATGATTCGGTCACCGGAAACCAAACATTAATCGGATCCAGTCCCGACCATTCACTCTTCTTTGCCATCAATTTTAGCACCGCTAGCACCTGTCCCAGTCACATCAGTGATCTCATTATACGTTGCCTCTTGAATTATTATCCTTCGACAATAGAAAGCTTAACCACGCGCATCGGTGGGAATGCTTGGACATGGGGTAGCTTAGCCTGCCGTATAGCTTCTGCTGGACTTCGCTTAGGTTTCGGCTTTGAAATAAACCTGCTTTTGACTACAACACACCGAAGAATCCTCTCGGTTGGGTCGTCTCCTTCTCTTCTTCGTAAGTTGGTTTTTAAAGGAAGAATCGATGTAGAGGAGCTGGAGATACTGAAGATGGGAAAAGAACCGTGTTCCATCTGTTTGGAAGATCTCTCGTGTGGTGGTGGACCTGGTGGTGTTCCATCGCGCATGCCATGTTCGCATGTTTTTCACATTCGTTGTCTCTTGAAGTGGTTCAGCCGCAAAAGTACTTGTCCCATGTGCCGGAGACTTGTGTTGTCCCATATGACGAAGAAGCAACATAGGGAGGGACAATATGAGGTTTTTAATTAATCGCTTGTCATCTTTCTTTGTTTCAGTTAATAACTCAGCTGAAGTAGGGTCGCTCTCTCTGTGGCCAGTCTTTGTGCTGTGTCTAGGGTTTAGAATCCATTCAAAGAGGGTAGGTTTTATAATTGGAACTATTTATTCCAAAGCAAGTTTCAGAACAAGATACAAAGAACCCAAGAGACCAAAGACGTATTATCATGTGCATGCTACAACGATCGTAGGATGATTAGAACAAGATACAAAGAACCCAAGATACAAAGAAAAAAAAAGAACAAGATACAAAGAACCCAAGAGACCAAAGACGTATTATCATGTGCATGCACACAAAAGCATATAGTTTAAAAGAAAAAAATAGCATAATGACATAATTTCTACTATTTCCAGCTGAGGAAATAATAAATTTAAAGTTTTACAATCATTCATGATACTCATACCCATACATGCATGACTCCAATTGCTCAAAGGCTTCACCATTTTGAATTTGAGATAATAATTAGAATTCGATTTCCTATTCTATAGGAAGATCAAGGAGACTACCATATCGAAAATAATAAAATAATAAAATAATAAAAGTTTCAAAAAATATCGAGACAAATCTAGAAAAATCTGAGAAGATCAACCAAAATATAAAACTAATGTTTATCTACATATATATTATTCCATATTAATTTAGAAAATTATAGTATTTCTATTACTTAACTTTTGAAATTATCCACGTGGAAGCGCGCCTATATGTATAGAACCCTAAAGCTTTCCAAAATCCTCAATAGCTTCTTTTTTGTCAAAAGATATGAAAGAAACACATCAATTGTAAACAAAAGGTATTATAAGTCCAAAAGGTGAAAGATAATTCTACAATGCCTTCACAAAGCTTAGCTTATTCCCTGCAAGAATCAAATACACCATATTTATTCTCTGTTTTTTCTTTCAGCTTGCAAATTACAAGATCAAACTTTACTATTACGGTCAACCGTGGATGCAAATAGTATTTCATAGTTGTCATAAAACAGGTCATCAGAGCCTGATAAAGATAGATATGCATATGGCCTATGCTTAGATAAAGATTGAAATAATGTAATGTACCTTAATTATTTGGATTCGTCTTCTTGTTTTGTACACTCTTTGTTGTGGCCAGTCTTTGTTCTTAGTCATATATCCTATTGGCCTGATAAAGATAGATATGCATATGGCCTATGCTTAGAAAACTTTTTCTTAATGTAATGTTCCAAAACCATCAGAAACAAAAACCATAATACGATATCAGAATCAAGAATAAATGTTTTTTTACCATTGGCCTGAGCCATCGAACAATAGTAAGGCAGTTCACCGTCGTCCCTCTGTATGAGGTAACATCTGGAAATGTACATTAGGAAATTCTTTAAAAGAAAAAAAAACCAATTTAAAGAAAAAACAAATAAAAAGCAACAAATAAAAACTCACTTTCGTGAGGACCTTGTGCATATGGTACTGATGGAAACTTTAATCTCAGCATAAACACAAAAAGAAAATTGTGAATATAACTCACATAAATAGCCAATGGATGATTTTCAACTCCATGGGTGAAATGTATGTTGATACCAAAACCTTCGATTCTAGGTTGTCCCCCTGGTAGAGACTGGATAAATGTAACCGGCTCATTCACAGTTAAGGTGTTGTGGTCACCTACATTGAAATTAATCACCAGAGAAGGGCTTTCGACTCTAGAATGACCACCAGGTTGAAATTAAGTTTGTGTTTTTTTTGTACAATTCTTTCTTGTTCATATCGAATATATTCATGAGTATTAATATCATCGATAAAAATTAGTATTTTAGCAAATATTTTATGTTTCTATTTTACTTTCTTGTTCTGGTCTAATGTATTTACAAGTATTAATACCACTTGGTTTCAATAACTTTTAACTCTTAATCTACAAAGTAAAAGTGAGAAGAGCTATTTTTACTTCAAAATAGACTAGTATATCATATATGCATTACGAAAATCATTTTATGGAATAATATGGTATTTTGTTTGAAGTTTAATATTAATTAAGGTATTTTATTTAAAATTTTATATTTTAATATAATATTTTATTAGTTGTGATACATTTATATATGTGCTAGTTCTTTATAAAATTTATATGAATTCAAATTAGTTATGACAAATAAAAGGACCATATTATAAAATATAAATAGTTTTGAAGTTGAGTTTGAAATTTTGCTTTTGAAGAAAAACACTTTTAAACTTCAAATATAGAGTTTTGGAAACTTCAAAATAAAGTTTCTTTTTGGAGATGTTCATAGTGGTCGGTTGCTATGAAACCTTGGTTTAATTTTAATATTTAAACTTGATTTTAAGGGCCTAACGGGTCTGGTTTTGGAATCACCGACCCAATCATTTCTATATTATTAAAATAGAAATACCCCTTAGTTTTACAATTTATTTACATTAGAATGCCACTGAAATATTTATTAAACTTATATTTAAGTATGCTTATCTTTTTCTAATTTAGTTATAGATTTAAACATTTAATATATTTTCCTAATTTAAATAATATATTTTTTTAATCAAATCTTAACCAAAATAGATTTTCCAAAAGATTTTCTAATAGATTTCGTATTAACACATTAAATACTTTTATATTTATTGGTAGTAAATAATAGAATAAAAAATCACGCATCATAATCAATTTATATAACATATAAATGAAACTATAAAAATAATTTATTCATAAATTATTAGTATAATTATTTCATAATATAATTCTAATTAGTTATAAATATTGAATTTGTTTATATGATACACTATGATATAATAGACGATTAAAATCATAAAATATAATTATTCAAAGCAATAAATAAAATTATTAGTTTGAGATGATAATAGTTATTAGAAATATATTTCCTATTCCTTTTTGAAGTTGTAATCCACGTGGGATTGTAAAAAGCGCGCCTATATAAGAAGAACCCAAAAGCTTTCCAAAAATACTCAAATTGCTTCTTTTTTTGGTCAAAAGATATGAATCCTTCTAATCAACTATTGAGAGTTCACACGTCTACAAGAAGGCTGTCTCAATCGGAAGGGATGGGAAACAAAGTCACCGTCTCGTTGGGTTCAGCTATTGAAGACATCCATGAAGATCCGGTCACCGGAATCAGAACATTGGTCCAAACCAGTAACCAACAACTCGACTCATCTTCCTTAGTCAAGTTCAGTATCCATAGTACCTGTCACAGTCACATCGCTTATCTCCTCTTCAGTCGCTTCATACACATTCTTTCTTCAGGCGGCCAAGTCTCAGCCACGCGCGTCAGTACGGTTACTTCGCTATGTGATGACTTAGCCTCCCGCATCGCTTCGGCTGCAAGTAACTTAGGTTTTGGCACTAACGGTTTCGAAATAAACCTCTTCTTGATTTTTGCAACAGAAAGAGTCTCGGTTGGTTTGTCTCCTTTTCGTCAGAAGTTTTCTTCCTTGCAATTATGATTTCATCTTCTCTTCTTTTTTTTTTGTCTTAGGGTTTTGAATCCATTCAAGGAGAGGAGGTTTTTGGTTTTGAAACAATAACTTCAAAAGTACGTTTTACTTGATTATTTCTGTTAACATACAACTCTTGAAGTTTCAGAACAAGATATAATCTTATTACAAAGAATCCAAATATGCCAAGACTACGAACTCCTGTATATAAAATATAAGAGAGCCAGTTGGAACTAAAGCCAACCATCAACGAAATAGCATATAACCACTGCAAGTATCAAATATCATAATAATCATCTAAAGCCCATCAACTTATAAAAGCATCATATAAATAGTAAAAGAAAAAGAAAAAGTGCAGCTCTTCTTCAGTCCTTTCATAAATCTTACTTAAGCATATTCCCTGCAAGAATCAAATACATAATACTTTTATTCTATTTTCTTACCAGCTTACAAATCACAAGACCAAACAGGACTATGCTTGGAGATATATGCATATGGCCTATGCTTAGAGGAAGATTGTAAGTAATGTAATGTACCTTTGAATATTTGGTTTCAACGCCTTTGAGTTTTTCCTTTCCCTCTTTTACCTGAAAACAAGTGTTTCGGTTTAAGTGTTGGTATAACTCTGTCAGCTTCTCCACGACGTGCATCTTTGTTCCTCTTTCTGTGAGACTTGTTTCCAATCTTAATAGCCTTTATCTTCTGTGACGAATCTTTGAAGCCTTCACCAGCTAACACTGATCTCGATCTTGATAAACACAGCTTCTTATTACTTTGTTGCTCATCGTTCACATCATCACATCTCTCCCTCTTTCTGCCTCTAGATTTGCTTCTTGCACGGTTCATAGCAGAAGCAGGGTCAAGACCAAGGGATAATAAGTCTCTACCCAATCTCTCCCTTGTAAACTTCTTGTCCTTGTTAAACTTTCTTGGAACAGCTGCTCTGTTCTGTGCATTGCTCTTCTTGAGTCTATGCTCTTGAATCAGCAAAGCTTTCTTCTTAAGAATATCAGCCAGCTGTTTCTTCTGCTCCTCCGTAAGTTTCTCGTCTTCAATCTCAAAATCATCTTCTTCTTTCTCAGCTTTCCTACGGTGGTCTTCTTCACTTGTCAACTCCTCAAGCCTATTCAAAATGTCTGGATCCATAAAGTCAGCAACGTTATGACCATCACAAATCTCAGGTATGATGTCATCCTTCCAACTTTCATCAGCCAAGATGTACTTCTTCTTCAGACTAGCATTATAAACTCCAGCTCCACCATTCTCATCTTCCAAATCTTTCTCAGTCTTTTGACTCTCACCAGCTTCCATGACTACCTGAGGTGTACAAGGGAGCCTCTCTTTGTCATCACGAAGCTTCGGCATTGCCACGTGGAACCTGTTCAAGTGGTCACCGATGCGTCTAGATTTCATCTTCTCCTCCACCCTTTGATCCAACAGCCTCTCACAAGCGGCATTCTTCACAGCCATCACGCCTTCTTCCGTCAGAGTACTCATATTCAAAACCACCGCCTCTTCAGTCTTCATCTCTTCAATCAGCTTCAGATCTTCTTCAGACAGGCTTTTCATGGACACTATTGGTTTATGTATACCGGTTTAGTGGTTTGATTAGATTAGTTGGTCTAATATCAATTGTATAGCTGAATATATATACACATGTAAATGATGACTTTAATTAATAAGAGATATTTTATATTTCTCCTTCTTCTCTCCCAAGGAAGCTTGTACGTAACATGGTATCAGAGCTAACATTGAGCTCGATTCTCTTGTGATTTTGCTTGCTCGAGCTCGTTTCCGTCGATAATCAAGCTCCGATGGTGTCAGTGAAGAAGATTCCGCGTAGATCGAACCGCATTTCAACTCGTGCAGCTCCGATCGCTTCTCCGGCGAACTCTGGTCCGGATCTACAGGCGTCGCGAGCTCTCGTTGGTGTTGAACATGCTGATTCGATCCACTCTCCGTTCTTCATGCACACTTCTGATCATCCTGGTTTGATTCTGATCTCTATCAAACTTGATGGATCTAACTTTGATGATTGGGAAGCTGCGATGAAGATTGCTTTAGATGCGAAGAACAAAATCGGTTTTGTAGATGGATCACTCTTACGTCCTCTTGAATCCGATCTAAACTTTCGCGTTTGGTCTCGTTGTAACAGCCTTGTTAAGTCTTGGATTCTTAACTCGGTATCAACTCAGATCTATCGTAGTATCTTGCGTTTGAATGATGCTACAGATGTTTGGCGTGATCTCCACAGTCGATTCCATATGACAAACTTACCACGAACTTACAACCTCACACAGGAGATACAGGATCTGCGTCAAGGCTCTATTTCTCTATCTGATTACTTTACCAAGCTCAAGACCTTGTGGAGTAGTTTGGAGAGTTGTGAAGAAGCTGATGATCCTTGTACGTGTGGGAAAGCCACTCGGCTCCATCTGAAAGCTGAGCGTGCTAAGATTGTGAAGTTCTTGGCAGGACTCAATGAATCATACGCTGTGATTCGTCGTCAGATAATAATGAAGAAGACTCTGCCTTCTCTCACTGAAGTTTATAATATTCTTGATCAAGATGACAGTCAGAAGAGTTTTGCGACTGCTATCTCACCTGCTGCCTTTCAGGTATCTGAGACTTCGGTTTTACCGTCGAGTGTGTGCTATGTTCAAACAGGAGCTCACAAAGGCAAACCTATTTGCTCGTTCTGCAACAAGGTTGGTCACATTGCGGAGAGATGTTACAAGAAGCATGGCTTCCCTCCAGGTTATACTCCACGAGGAAAGACACCTGAGAAGTTTCAGAAATCACCCTCTGTTACTTCAGCGGTTCCTACCTCTTCTAAACCTGAAGTGAAGTCTTCCTCTCTTGACAACTTAATTGGTAATCTCTCTAAGGACCAGATTCAGCAGTTCATAGCTTTGTTCAGCTCTCAGCTTCAGAACCCACACGTCTCAACTCAGGGTGAAGCATCTACTTCTCAGAATACTAATGAGCTCCCTGGTATCACCTTCTCCCATTCTACTTTTTGCTTCATCGGTATTCTTACTGTTTCACAGAACATTATGAACAATGGTACATGGGTTCTGGACTCTGGGGCTACTCATCACGTTTCCCATGATAAAGAACTTTTTGTATCATTGGATACGACCATTACTAGTTCTGTGAATCTACCTAATGGCTCTATGATCAAGATCAGTGGTGTTGGTAACATTCAACTAAATAAACACGTTCTACTTCGGAATGTTCTGTTTATTCCAGAATTTCGCTTGAATCTCATCAGCATAAGCTCGTTAACGACTGATCTTGGCTCCAGAGTTATATTTGATCCCTCTACTTGTGAAATACAGGATCGTACCAAGGGCTCGATGATTGGACAGGGTAGAAGAGTTGGGAATCTGTATGTGCTGGATATCAAAGAAGCTTCTGTGAGAGTGAATGCAGTGGTGGATATTGGTACTTGGCACAACAGAATGGGTCATGCTTCTTACTCGAGGCTTGACTTGATTGCTGATAATCTAGGGACTCTGAAGCAGAAGAATAAAGGAAACTCCTACTGCCATATTTGTCACTTGGCAAAGCAGAAGAAGCTTTCATTTCCTTCTCCAAACAACATATGTAATTCAAACTTTGAGCTTTTGCATATTGATGTTTGGGGACCATTTTCAGTTGAGACAGTGGATGGATATAAGTATTTTTTGACTATTGTGGATGATCATTCTCGAGCTACTTGGGTTTATTTAATGAGAACAAAGGATGAGGTTATTAAGGTGTTTCCAGCGTTTGTTGCTCAAGTTGAGAATCAGTATAATGTGAGAATTAAGGCAGTCAGATCAGACAATGCACCTGAGTTAAAATTCTCTTCTTTCTTTTAAGAAAAGGGTATTATCTCGTATCACTCTTGCCCTGAGACACCAGAACAGAATTCGGTGGTGGAACGTAAGCATCAGCACCTGTTAAATGTCGCCAGAGCCTTCATGTTTCAGTCTCAAATGCCTCTTGCATATTGGGGCGATAGTATCTTAACTGCAGTGTTTGTCATCAATCGCACACCTTCTCCAGTGATTGGTAACAAAACCCCATTTGAGATACTAACCGGTAAGGTTCCTGCTTATGATCAGATGAGAACATTTGGTTGCTTGTGCTATGGTTCAACTTCACCAAAGGGTAGAAACAAGTTTCAGCCGCGATCAAAGGCATGTGTTCTGTTGGGTTATCCTTCTGGCGTCAAAGGTTACAAGCTCTTGGACCTGGAAACACACAAGATTTCTGTTTCAAGGAATGTTATCTTTCATGAAGATATTTTTCCGCTTGCCTCTACTCAACCATCAGATGACAGCTTGAAACTCTTCACACCATCTTCTCCTTTGTCCTCAGGTAATGATCAATCACCAATTCCATCACAAATTTCTCCATCTCCTGATCTTCCATCACAAATTTCTTCTCGTACACGAAAACAACCTGCTCACTTGCAGGATTATCATTGTTACAATTTCGATTCAACCATCACTTATCCCATTTCATCTTTCCTTTCATATTCCAACTTATCTCCTTCCTACTTATCTTTCGTCAATAGCATTACTAAAATCCCAATCCCTCAAAGTTATTCTGAGGCCAAGGACTCTAAAGAATGGTGTGAGGCGGCTGATAAAGAATTTGGAGCAATGGAAGCAACAGGAACGTGGGAGATGGCTACCTTACCGGCTGGGAAGAAAGCAGTTGGGTGTAAGGTGTTGTATTCTTTGAAGTATAATGCAGATGGCACTCTTGAGAGACATAAAGTTCGTGTGGTTGCTAAAGGTTTTACTCAGAAAGAAGGTTTGGATTATACTGAGACTTTCTCCCCTGTAGCAAAACTCACGACAGTTCGTTTCTTATTAAAAGTTGCAGCATCAAAGAACTGGTTTCTGCATCAACTTGATATCTCAAATGCATTTCTAAATGGGGATCTCGATGAAGAAATTTATATGAAGATACCAGATGGATATGCAGAGAGGAAAGGTATCACATTGGCTAAAACTGATGTCTTTCGCTTGAAGAAATCTATTTACGGTTTAAAACAAGCTTCCCGCCAATGGTTTCTTAAATTCTCTGCTGCCTTATCACGTTTGGGTTACACAACAGGCACAAGTGATCATACACTCTTTTTAAAATCATTTGATGATGGTCACTTCCTTGCTGTGTTGGTTTATGTTGATGATATCATTGTGGCTGGTTCAAGTGCTTCACATTCCAGGCAGTTGATACATGATCTTTCACAACAGTTCAAGCTTCGAGATCTTGGTGTTCTTAAATACTTCTTGGGTTTGGAAATTGCTCGTACAAGTCGCGGTATTTCTTTATGTCAACGCAAATATGCTTTGGAGATGTTGACTTCTACTGGCATGTTAGGCTGCAAACCAACCTCTACACCTATGGTTCCAGATTTACATCTGGCTTTGAAGGATGGAGATCTGATTGATGAGCCTGAACGGTATCGAAGTCTGGTTGGTAGGTTGATGTACTTAACCATTACACGCCCTGATATTACATTTGCTGTTAACAAGTTGTGTCAGTTCTCCTCTGCACCAACAACAGTTCATCTCAAGGCTGCTTATTGTGTATTACAATACATCAAAGGCACTGTGGGACAAGGACTCTTTTACTCTGCATCTTCTGATTTGTCTTTAAAAGGATTTGCTGATGCTGATTGGTCAACTTGTCGAGATAGCAGACGGTCTACTACAGGTCTTTCAATGTTTCTTGGTGACTCTTTGATCTCTTGGCGATCAAAGAAACAGGATACAGTCTCTTGCTCCTCAGCTGAAGCAGAGTACCGGGCTTTAAATAGCGCTTCTAAGGAGATGATTTGGCTTATCAAGTAGTGGATATTATGACTAAACCTTTGTTCCCTCAACAGTTTTATCATCTTATGTCCAAGATGAGTCTTCACAATATCTTTGGAAGCTCATCTTGAGGGGGCCTATTGGTTTATGTATACCGGTTTAGTGGTTTGATTAGATTAGTTGGTCTAATATCAATTGTATAGCTGAATATATATACACATGTAAATGATGACTTTAATTAATAAGAGATATTTTATATTTCTCCTTCTTCTCTCCCAAGGAAGCTTGTACGTAACAGACACCAAATCAGTCTTGTTGCAAACAATCACCAACGGTTTGTTCGCGAACGAAGACTTCAAGCTGTGGAAAAGAGAAGCCTGCTGAGCAATGGTGTAGCCACAAGAGCCATAAACATCCAAAAAGAACAAAACAGCAGCTCGAAGATAGGCCAAGGCAGTGATACAACACATCTCGATGATGTTACGGTCTTCCATCGGCCTATCCAAGACCCCTGGCGTATCGATCACCTGATACCTCAAACACTTGTAATCAGTATGACCAACAAAGAGCGACTTCGTGGTGAAAGCGTACGACTGAACATCCACATCAGCTCTCGTAACTTTGTTCATAAAAGAACTTTTGCCTACGTTAGGACATCCACAGATCAAGAGAGTTCTTGTGTTAGGGTCTATCGAAGGAAGCCTCGCCATGTGCTGCCTTACCTCCTCGAGATAAGCCAAACTAGGACCGACTCTCTTCATGACAGTACACATACGCCCCAGAGCAGAGACTTTCAAGGACTTGCATCGGTACAGAGAATCACCATACTTGACTAGCTTCACGTAATCGCTGGCGACTTTGGTGATCAGCTTCTTGGCGGTGTTGAGCTGACCGAGAGCGAGCTTGTAGTGATCCTTGCAGTGCCGGCTTTGGGGTGGTGCTGAAGGTGCAAATGCACTGGGCCCTTTTATTTTCATTAGAATTTTTTACCTGTTTTAGGGCCTTTATTTTTTGAATTTTACTTGTTTTAGGGCCTTGATTTGTTGAGTTTTACTTTTTTAGGGCCCTATTTTTTTGAATTCTTTAAAATCATGTATTTACGCAGGTAAATTTTATTGTATGGCACAGGGCCCACATACTATTTAAGCCGGGTCTGGATCCTTGTCGTAGAGGACGTTAAGAAGGTTGTCGTAGAAGGGATGAATCTCTTCGAGGCGAGGAAACTCGTCGACGATGGTGGAGAGCTTTTCGACGAAGTTTGATTGTGTGAACTTGATTTTTCTCATGTAGAAGCTACGGAGTTGGCTGATGTTGTTGCTCTTGTGGGTAACTGTTGGTGTCTGGCGCTGAGTGCGTGAGAGGATGATGTCAACGAACTTTTTTCCATCTGGGACAACAGTTATCTTCTTGAAGTTAAACTTCACCATTGCTTTTTAGCTTATCTGACATGCATAAGAATCATTACATAACATGGAGTTAGGAGAGTAGTAACATAGTTCTGAGATTTCAATGACTGAATCCACATCACCAGTGCCGTCCCAAAAAATTCTGTGGCCTAAAGCATATTTAAAAATAGTGGTTAACTTTTGTTTAAAATTTTTTTTCTGTAAAAACGTATATTAATTTAGATCATCAATAAATATTAGGGAGTTATTTTATAAAAAGAAAGGATAAAATAACTTTTAAATAAAAACTATAAAACTATCAAACTATATATGAAAGATGAAAATATATTGTGATAAACATCTAAATAATCGAATGAAAAAAAAAAATATAGTAGCAAAAGCCAACTAACACAAAGAAGAAAAAACATTACTCAAAAGAAAACCACGCTAACCAACGAAAATGAGTAAAAAGATGTTGCATTAGACATTGAGCTACAATCATTTTATTGCAATGTGGCCTTAAAAACTGTGATTAATATGTGGCCTTAAGAACTGTGATTAATATGTGGCCTAAAGCACAAGCTTTAGCTGCCTTATGGCAGGGACGGCACTGCACATCACAAGAGCATCAATTCAATGAACTGTACGATCAAACAAAAATCTCTGTGATAAAACATTGTGCATGCAATAAGATAGGTTTAGAGAGTAATTATAAGAGCATATGAAGAGTGTACGGACAATGTACAACAGAGTTTATAGGGTATACAGTTAAAAGAGATTGCGAGTTCGTAAAATAAAGAGAGTCGTGAGAAGACAGACATACAAAGAGATTTCGAGTTTGTGGAGAAGACGAACGCCGGCCGCGTGAGATGAATTTGAGGTATGTTCTAAAATGGATTCCTATATATTAATCACAAAAAGTCAGAACCTTCTGAATGTGTTGGAAGGTTCTGTTTGGCATAGGGGTGTTCAATCCGGATATCGGTTCGGTTTCGGTTCGGTTTTTTTCGGTTTTCGGTATTTCGGTTAGTAAAATATAACTACCATTCTAGATCCATATTTACTTCGGTTCGGTTCGGTTTATATACCGTCGGTTTTCGGTTTATTCGGTTTTATACCAAAAAAACATAATTATTTTGTTTGAGATCATATTATATGAATTTTTAGTCATATTGTCAAGATAGTCATTTATTAAAAAAATATTACATGTTCAAATAAATGAACAAATAAGTATAAATGATTCTACCGTCAAATAAAATAATCAAATCTATAACTAAAATCAAAACTTGAAATTTTGAAAATAAAAATATGAAACAAAACAGAAACATGAAAGAAATTTTTTTTCACTCTTCCATATTTAGTGTTCATTAAAATCATGCTTTTTCAATTGAAAACTTTCCATTAATTATTGTCCATCAAATTTATAATCTTCATATTAATTTAGTGAAGACTAAAATAAATCAAAAAGATAAAAAAAAAACTTAGAAAATAAAATGTCTGAATTGCGATGTATTGTTATTTAGTTATAGTTCAAGTGTTTTACAAATTAAGGTTTTTTATTACTATAAAATTATGGTAATAGTTATTAACACAAATTTAAATTATGTAACAAATAGATTTTCATGTATTGTTATAAAATAGATACATAATTATATGTTTCTACTTTTAATCGGTTTTATTCGGTTTATTCGGTTTAATCGGTTATATACCAAACCATATCCAAATCCTACGGTTTTTATAAAATTATATCCATTCGGTTTATATGGTATATACCAAAACCAAACCATATTGTCTATTTCGGTTCGGTTCGGTACGGTTCGGTTTTACCATATTGAACAGCCTTTGGCATGTTAATTACGGGCTTCTATAAGGTTTAGAGTTTGCGGGCTTTTAAACTTGGACGCCGACCGGATATTACAAGGCGTTCACATAATAATTTTAGAAAAAAACTCAAAAAGTAAACATAACTTCCAAAATATTGCATGAACATGCCCCTCAAAAATAGAAAGGTCCACACTTGCCCAAAAATAGTTGCCAAAAACAAAAAGTTGAATAAAGAACAAAAAAGATTCAGACAGACATGGACTCATGAAACAAGCACAGAATGTGTGATAATATCTATCTACAAAGAAGACAAAACACCGGTCCCCTTCTTAAACTAGTAAAATAAGAGTGACTTAGTCCCAGAATACGGGACCCAAACTCCAGAGAAAGAATCAGTCTCCGTTTTTTTTCTTTCTTTCAGGTTCTAATACCTGTAAGATGATCCACCCTGTGGTGGTGCTGGTGGAAGCCGGTTCGGGGTGGTGCGGCGGCTGCTACCAGAGCCTGGTGATGGTAAATCTCCGTTCTGGGCAGGATCGCTGTAACGGCGGCTGTGACTGTGACCACCTGATCCGTATCTTGACAGTGAATCTGACCCTCCATTACCAGCGGCGTTGAAGGCATTCATCCAGTCATCCCCTGAAGAACCTCCACTGGTTTTTGGGCTACTTTCTGCGGGTCAAGAGATACCACAATGAAGTTTAACAACAGCCGATGTATGTAACGTAGCCCACAATAGCCAGCATTGCACTGCCGAAATCAAGAAAAATAATTTACCAGTGGAACCGTTGTCAGACCAACTTGAAGCAGCAGCAGCTCGGTTGTCATGAACGCTAAGCTGCCTTGTGAGCTTAGAAAGAAGAGAGGATTGTTTCAGGTAACGCTCTCTTTTTCCTTTGACGTTCTGATCCTCTTGAATCAATGACTCAATCCTCTCATTGCCTATTGCACTATAGATCAAATACAAGAGAGCGCAGATAAGCACACCGCAACTGAAATGAAATTCGTCACAAGGTGGAGGACCGATATTGAACCTGATAGAGCTGTATAGTTGATTCAGCATGTCTTCTTTTGATTTCTCCACTTGACAAAGAACAACAGCCTGTTTAATTCATGTTGCTTAGTATCACGACCGAGGAACAACTGGAAAAGAAAAAGAGATGAACAAGGAAACTTGGAGCTATAGATTAAGCATAGTCCACCTTTGGAACATTGGCTGCAAGACTGTTAAGGACAGCTTCAACGTAACCACGTACTTCTTGGGACATCCACCGAAGTTCCTCTTCTGGATCGACGGGTTTCCTAACCATCTTATCCTGAAATGCAGACAAGATCACAGCATAAGTAACCTCTATCACGGATACCAAGCATAAATGCCCAATATGCCAACTCGACAACAATTTCCACGTTCACTAAGACATCGTTAAGTTTTTTTCACTCTTCCAACAAAACATGTTTTAACTCTTCAACGTAAAGTTTCTAAAGTTCTTCCGTTCAGTGTTTCAAGCACATCGAAACCTTTGTAATATAGAGTTGGAAGTTCGTCAGTGATAAATGGTAGTGCATAAGACTAGTGAAGATATCTAGCATAGATCTTAAGGAAGGGAAATACGAAAGATAGATTAAGCGTAGAAGTTGGCCATGATGACTCACAAGTGAACCTTCTGAAAAACTCTGTCTCATGGAAATATTGCCCACTTGGCCTCCTCGAGCCTGAATAACCTTCTGCAACTTATTAATCCACTCGTTCTTATCGACTGCACTCTCAGCCTTAAGCACAAGGGAATTGTGAGCTGCAACATAATCGTTTGAGGAAAAGCTCATATAAGAAGGCATAGAAGATTAAGAAGTTTGAATTCTGAAAATGATTGGTTCACGTACCTTTTAGTACAGTCTTATAGGGAACCTTGCAGGTTATTTTAAATATTAGACCTGGTCCTTTTGGATCAGGTCCGTTTGCCTTCTTGTCCTTCGAACTCTTTGATTTTTCTACTTCTTCCTCAGGAATTTCTTCAATAGTGCATTCCTGAGTGTTTAACAAAGTTTACGAAAAAGTAATATCAGAAAAACAGGAAAAGTGTTATTTATAGAGCATCCACATTTCTCATTGATAATATCAGTAGTATACGAAATTCGAAGCATGAGCTTCACAACACACAAAGTAATTGTAAATCTCTATGGAAATACCAGTGTGTGTGGGATAACAAGGTGGATATGAAACAATTTTATTAGCCTTATCTATTTTTTTGACAGGAGTAAAGAAAGAATGGAAAGAGAATGATACCTCCAAAGTTATTGTGCCCCGGAAGTTTCTTTCTTCTTGCTTTTTGGTATAGCCCAGCTAGGAAAAGGTAAATGGATAAGCAAGTGATTACAGTGCTTCCTCCCTGCAGATATTTGGATAAACACCGGAAGGATATACACTAAATACTAACCTTTCCAGTTTTCTCATTTAGAACAAACCATCGCCTACTCCATCCATTTGTTTTTGCACTTTTCTTCATTAAGTACCCTATATGAAAGAGTGATTATTTGTTATAGACCTTGGAAGTTGGTTTATCAAGGGTTAAGACGAAAAAGACGGAAATCATGCAACTCATGTAAAAGGATAGGGGGGGAGAATTAAAGTTTTTCGACAGCAACTGTGTAGACGTATAATAGGATACCAACCTGCTGTTATCTCTCCCTCAGGTCCAGCAGTTTTCAGACCAGAGACCTCCGGCGTCTCTTTATCTTGCGGACTAGGTTTGTCTTTCATTGATTTCATGCTACCATCCGGCTGAGGACTAGCAGCCTAAATACATGCAGGTATGAGAATTATTTAATTAAGTACTTTCATGAACGTTAATGTAATACCATAAAAAGCATTTTCCACGACGAGGATTCAAATTAATTTGAAATGAAGACGCACCCTGCTTAAAAGGGACTGCTCAGCATCTTGTCCCTTCTTAGAAGATCGTCCTTTCAGCTCATCCTCGCGACGTTGTCTTTCCATTCTGATGAATTCAATACATCGTCAAAAAGATAGAAATGATTTTCGGTCATGAACCATGAAAACAACAATTTTGGAGTTCCCCAACAAATGTGCAGATACAGAAATACAACTGCTTGGATACCAAAGTCCAGCCATAGAGATTCTAAAAGAAGCATACTGAAGTGACCATAAACACCCCTACCAGCCAGGCTAACAAGTATACAGAATCCGCAATCAGAAAGCATGGTAACTATATCATTAAGGTATTATCTCACAGGAAAGAATAACAAAACCATAAAGATGGTTGACAAGAAGTATAAGAAAATAATGGAATAGATCAATGCCAAAGTTGTCCTAAGCGAACACTCGTACACAGGTTTCTAGTAATGAAAGCATCAAACCCCTAAATGCTCTAATTACAAACAAACACGCAAAAACAAAAACATAAAGAAATTATAGAATTCAACAAAGATCAAGCCATGGCCCTCATTAAGTCCGAGTACAACCATTAAGAGTACAAAATAAAATTGAAAAAAAAACAAAGACAGTATACCTCCTTTGCACAAGACGGATAAAATGCTGAGGTGGTACAAAAGCCCGTTCCATATCGACTAGTGCAACCACCATTTTCTTGGCTTCATTCTTGAAACCATCAAGTGCTGCACTTGCTATAGCTACAACCTGGTTGATCATTTGTTAGAAAGGAACAGCTATTATCGAAATGATAAAATGCTACTGAACAAAACACCACCCAACATTATTACCTCTCGCTTGAAAGGAGGATATCTCCCGAGTCCAGGTGTAGCATTTGCAGAGGCTGAAACTATGTCAACAAGAACTCGATGAACCTAATCAAAAGTTGACCGTATTAGCTCAACAGAGAAATAAGACAATCCAGAGATCTGGATGCATAATATTTGGAGTAGGAAATATATACTAAGACTTAAATAAGTAGATAAAAGCACTAGGACAAGAGAAAACTTAACAAAAACTCTCGGCAACGTTCAGAATAATTAAAGTGTCAAAGTGAGACGAATGCAGTAAATTACTGAGATTGAATACTACTGCATGCACACCTCATCAACACAAAGACGTGCAGGGTCTTTAGCCAACTCGAGAACAATCTTTATCAGCGACCTCAACCCTTTCTCTGGAGATATAAGATAAGGTTGATAACCATCTGCCTCCAAAACAACCTGATAAATTCAAAAAAGAACCTTGAAGTTTAGTGTCAAAACATATCTCGTGCAGAAAATTTTAGGAAAGAAGCAGACACCCACCCTTTTAACATTGTTCAAGTCAAAATGCCTATCCAATGGAAGCTGCTTGATTCGGTTGGGAAAATTTCCTTCAAAACTTGCAACAACTTTCCAACCACTTCCCTGAATAAAAAAGACTGTTAGAGTAAAACGTACACCCAGTTGCAAAAGGACTTCAGCATGAACTAAAAGAACACAAGTGCAAAAAATGTAACTCAACCCCTCAGTGGGCTTATACACTACCATAAACCTCAGCTATCCGATTTTATGAGATTTCCCACGATATAATGTGATCTAACCAATCGTATGTTAGCAAGATACTCTGATTGCTAATATTAAGACAGTTCCTCTTTTTCACGATATGTTTGGATTTCCAACGAAAGTTTAGTTTATTTATGTAGGAAAGTACTTACTCCACCACCAGCCAAGTGGAGAAGAAATTTTTCCTCAAACTCACGGCAAAGCTCCAAAGCTATAGCCCTTGTACCTTCAGCACTGTTAACGAGTTGTTCCCCAAGCCTCGCTAGCTCGTTCTGCACTATTTGAGACTTACCCTGGAGCCTGTACAAAGAATTTGAATAATGAAAACAAGAAAAGACGCCTAAATATACGAGACAAGAAAACAGCTTGGGAAAATAATCATTTTCCCTGTCTGGCACATAAATGTAAGTATCTCGGTAACAATCATCACGGATTAATAGGTGAAACAATTGGTCCAACTCTCCTTTATGACACTAATGACAAAAGATAATATATAGAGAGAAGAAATACCCAGACAGGATACTTGGAAGCCTGAGCTTCATTCTGCTACGGATCTGGCTAGCAAGGGTGTCCACCAAGGCAACTCTGCCAAGCTTGCTTTGTGGGGCCCCAGTCAAAATGGACTTCAGACTTTCACTCTCAGCCCGCCATGCGGTTTCTAAGGAGTTCTCACCACTTCCAGACTGTGCTGATGCAATTGCAACGGATTGGCCAATAAGAGCTACCCATGGGATGTCAGTTGTTTTTGGCGGTCCTTGATTTGAGAGAAGAGCCTGAACAGCTGCGAGGGCTTTCGGATTCTCTGCAGCCTGGTCAATTTTCCCAATAATGCCAACTGTCCTAGTGCCTAGTAAAGTAACAGCCATTGGTAAGTATAAAATATAAACAATAAAAGAAAGCCAGATTGAAAAATCTAATGTACTCACTCTCTGGATCATGCTCCTTCGCAATCTTCAGTGCTCGGGAAGATGAAATTTCAGATGCCTGGCTAGCAGGGACTATAACCAGAAGTATGGCATCATTGTGTTGCGCGTATTCAGCAATCTTGCAAAGAGATCCCCCAAAACAAACAAAAGTTTTCAATAAGGAATAATAACAAACATGATAGTGAATCGATGTTAGCATTTCTGCAGGCAATCCGATTAATATTGTTGAAATCTTATGTTTCATGGTTGTCAGGTGGATGAAGGGCATGAAAAGGTCCAAAGCTCACCATTGAATCATCCACAATTCTCTGGTCCAGTCCAGGCAGGTCAACTAATTTCAGTGGGGGAGCTGAAATATACAGTGCAAAAGAAATATGTTATGATGATGATCTAATAAAATTTAACACTAAGACAATGCATGTCATATGTCACTACTCAAGTTCAAAAGAGTATTATTTGTTTTAAAGCTCCATTAAATATATTATATGTTACCCACCAACTTACAGCTTTAATCTCTTAAACAGTGCACTAAATTGTAGGAGTATATGGGATGGGGGTGGCAACTTATTACACCTGACCAGTTCACTGATATCAGAGATATACTCTTATCACCCAATTAACATTAGCTGAGGATGTGCTACTTTAAGAGTAGACAGGCATGCCACTAACAATTGTGCAATTAAAAAAGGACTTACCTGTGCTGGTACGAAGGTTTAAATATATTTGATCACGATTCTTCCCTGAGGCTCCTTTGCTAAGTCTATCTTGGAGAGAGTGTCTCAGAGCACCTATAACAAACCCAATGTCGAACACAATGGTAACATTATGAGAAGATTGGTTAAATCCATTCTATTGATAGAGGGAGACTTACTTGCTGAAACTTGTTGAGATTTACTGTCGATTTGCAAGATAATAGCCTTGCTGCTCAAAGAAGCCTCCCTGCTCAAGTCAATTATTATAGGAGCTCGTGTAGCACCATTCTCACCCGTAGGCTGTCCACAGCAAGGCCAGCGTGATTTGAATGAAAGGTATGATCCAATAATAAACATTAAAAACTCACATAAGACTCGATGTACTACTTACCAGGACTGGATGTCCAATAAGACTGTTCAGAACTGCAGACTTCCCAGCTCCCTGGTTCAATAAGCAAAAGGATATCACTTAGATCTCAACACTTAGAATTTAATTTCCGAACTACCTACCTCAATGAAGCAATTCATTCTCAAATCCTTCTACTAGAGAGTTAAATGTTGATCAAAAACAGATTAGATCAGAAACTAGAGTATCTGACAAGCAGATCTTAAGGCAAATATCAAAACAAATGAGCTATCAAAATCGTTAAACAGAAAAATATCTAATCGAGATCCACCGATAACGAATCTAATATTAAACAACACTCGAGCACGGGCCTAACACACACAAGCAGATCGAGGAGGAAGGAACTCACCACATTTCCCAAGGCTACAACGTTTAGGAAAGTGGCGGGGCGTCTAGAAGAAGAGGTCTCATCGGGATCTTCGTCGGCGAGCAGAGACGCGGCCTGTTTCATCGAATCTGAGAGCTGGGACAACTCATCGATCGCCTCCATCGCGAATCGAGATCGAAAGTAGGAGATCTGGGGGGAAGAGAGGAGTCACTAGATTGGATCTGGCGAGAACCGTAACCGGCGGTTACAGGAGGATTCTTTTTCTCGGTCGTGGTGGTATGAAGCTAAGATTGTTCGTTCGTCTCCGTTTGGGGATTTGCTTAAGAGCGGAGACGAGGTCCTCCTATAGAGACGACGTAGGATTGATTCAAAAAGGCACGGGACGAAGGTTCGGATTTCAAAACAGTTGCAATTAATCTCATACGACTCAAGTGGCTTCCTCTTTTTTTATTTCCCCCTTTTTAAAAATTTCCACCAAATTATAATGTTTAGAGAATTTATTTATTAAAAAATCTTGATCGTGCAAATAAAATGTTTTTTTACAGAAACAAAAACTAAAATTTATATCTTAACTGGATTAAAATAGTTTTTGAAAAAAAAAACAAAAACCAAAAACTATTTCAAAAATCAGAAACAACCAACACCAAATAATGTTAAGCTTCATGATATCACTTCCTAAAAGTATACCATTTGTTAGGTCCACTTAAATTTTTGTATAAAAGGCATTTTTACCTATTGCTATTTTCATTTCTATAATAGTATTTAGAGGTGAAATTATTCTAACCATCTCTATTTTTTATTCTATAATATAAATTTTATTTTTTATTCTATGTTTAGAAATTACTATTATAGAGGAATATATTGAAGATATCTCATTTTTATTATAATTTTTTTTATTTTAGAAATGAAAATAACAAAATATATTGGAGATTGTGTTATACTTATTCAGGTTATTTGATTATCTCGCACCATCAAAATGACTGGATGAGTTATAAGGTATACACATGTATTCATGTTGTCTCTCATTCAAATTGACAAATAACTAATTAAAATAGTTGGTGCACAAAAAAAAACTAATTAAAATAGTTTTTCCTCATTCTTTTGTAAGCCAAGAGGAAGATTGAAAGTAACACATAGTAATCATGATAAATTTGACAATACCATTCATATGGAAGTTTTTTTTTGAAACTACCAACCAATATGTGTTCTCTTCGTGGGTGACAAGATGACACTAAAATAATATTTTAATGATGATAAAATCTTTATATAACCCCTAACCAATATGCTTTCACTTTAAAAAGGAATTTTACCTAAGTATTCCATTATATATCTTGACTAGAAAAAATATGTTTTGTTATTGTTTTATAAGATGGAACAATAACAATTTTTCATCAAAGCATTCTTAGTTCCTTAAAGTAAAATCAAAAGATAACAACATAGTCATAAACTTATGTATAAACAAAACTACTAAAAGAGTTAAAAATTTCTATTATATAATACAAAATGGAGGAATAGTTGTATTAATTTATTCTATGAAAACACATACTCTGTACCTACTTGATTGGCTGGGTAAATAATGACCAAAGCTTTGTAGATTTGTTTTTAAATGTTTAATTATTACATTATTAAGGTTACACTTGAATAATTTATAAGCTTGAAATACTGAAATCTTTTTTAAATAGAAAGTCGGACCAAAGAGATGACGAGCACTAAACCACGTCACAGTCGAACGTGGGCCTCCAGCCCAATAACTTAAAGAACCTATAAGTTCTTCCCACCTGGCAAGATCTGCGGAGTTTGAACTTTGAACTCTTTATGTTTTCAACGTGGACCATAAACTCAATTAAATTACGTATAAACTCAACTTTTAATTTTGTTTTTTTTTTATAATAATAATAAAAAAGATCAAAATCCACCACACTTCCAACTAGAAAAAAAAGACCAGATTTGTTTATGTTTCTTCTTCTTCTTAGCGGAGAATTCAATTTTTTTTTTTCTGATCTGTTCCACTCATCCTTTCCCACTCTCACGAAAGATCTGATTATGATTACGGTCTCTCCGAAGCATACAATGTTTCCATGAAAGGCTGAAACTTTATTTTTTTTTTGGAGAGATCATCATCACTCTGTTTTTTTGAGAGTTTTCTCGAATTTTGATCATGGCGAGAGGAAGAGCGGGTGAGAAGGAGGAAGGCGAGAAGCACATAGGGTTACTAAAACTGGCTCAAACGCTGTCGTTTCTGCTCATATTCATGGCCGGGATCATCATCGGCCTCGCCGCTAGCTCCCACATCGATCGCTACTTCAACTCCTTGCCCACGACGGCGTTCTCCTCCTCCTCCCCCTCCTCCGCGGCCCTGCAAACGGTTCCCGATTACTCGAACTGCACGGTCGTCCACCGGGACTGCGCAGGCGGCGAGGACGAGAATCACGACGACGACGCGGCGGAGAAACGGAGGGATCGGGAATGCTGGAGCGTGGAGGGGTTTGTGCGGCCGGGGAATCTGAGCCACGGGATGAGTGACGACGAGCTGTTCTGGAGAGCGTCGATGGTTCCTGTGAAGGAGGAGTATCCGTACGAGAGGGCTCCGAAGGTGGCGTTTATGTTTCTGACGAGAGGGCCTTTGCCTATGCTTCCGCTCTGGGAGAAGTTTTTTAGAGGGAATGAGAAGTATTTGTCGGTTTATGTTCATACGCCTCCCGGTTACGACATGAATGTGTCGAGTGGTTCGGCGTTTTACGACAGGCAGATCCCGAGTCAGGTACGTGTTGATGTAATAAAGTGTCTTGCTTTTGTTCTCATTTGTGACTTAACTTAGAATACAAGAACAGAGTATTTTGGATAAGTAGATGAGGTTTGTAATGGTGTCTTTCATATGGAGTTAGGACACTTTGGGATTCTGTAGTTGTGCTAGCTTGAGCTTTAGGAGATGAAAAATCTAGGTGAAATGGTCCTGAGATTTTGAGCTGGAGACAGTACTATTTTACCAATTCTCATGGATCTTATAGTTAGCTCATGCACGTGGGATAATCAATAACGTCCAGGGTGTTGAAGTATAGTCATTCTGGATCATGGAGATCTAGTTTTGTACAGGAAGTAAATGTAGATTTTATTTTTTCAATTGTTTTTTTTTTACTTGTTAGCTACATCTATTTCAAGGTTGTGTATGGATGAAGATTGGTTACTCTTGTAGATACATAGTTCTAAATTTTAATAATGTTCACGAGTAATTTCGCCATGATATGGAAAATAGCTTGTTATAGTTCATTTGATGGGGAACAAATTGATCCGTAGGGGTACGAAACTGAAACATACTAGTTCACAAAAACATTATATGAACTTCTCATGTTGATTTAAAATTATTTTGTTGTAGTAATCTCTTTCATTATATGAATTGCTCAAGGCTTCTTTTTTTTTTCCCCACGACACTGATTTGGTTTCTAAATATTGTTTGGTTTATAACTTTGAGGATCATGGATAGTCTGTGTCACTCTATGTTTGATCTTTATGATTACAAAAAAAAATAGAAATAATCTGTTTGGTTCTGATGTTTCTTCTATACTTTAATATCTCAGAAAGTGGAATGGGGATCTCCACTACTAACAGATGCAGAGAAGCGGCTTCTAGCCAACGCATTGCTCGACTTCTCAAACGAGCGTTTCATTCTCCTCTCAGAAAGCTGCGTCCCCGTCTACAACTTCTCCACCGTCTACTCTTACCTAATAAACTCCGCTTACAGTTTCGTGGACTCTTACGACGAGCCCACACGTTACGGCCGCGGGCGTTACAGCCGCAAGATGCTCCCAGACATCAAGCTACACCACTGGCGTAAAGGGTCTCAGTGGTTTGAAGTAAACCGTAAACTCGCCATCTACATCATCTCCGACTCGAAATACTACTCCTTGTTCAAACAGTTCTGCAGACCGGCTTGTTACCCTGACGAGCATTACATCCCAACGTTCTTGAACATGTTTCACGGTTCGGTGAACGCGAACAGAAGCGTGACGTGGGTGGATTGGTCCATAGGTGGACCTCATCCAGCTACGTATGGGGCGGATAATATCACGGAAGGGTTTCTACAGTCCATAAGGAAGAACGAGACGGATTGTCTTTATAATGAAGAGCCAACTTCTTTGTGCTTTCTTTTTGCTAGGAAGTTTGCTCCTAGTGCGTTGGCTCCTCTTATGAACTTGAGCTCTACAGTGATGGGGTTTTGAGGAGAGCAGCTGATTTTTTTTCTCTTCATGTTTCTACTTTTATAGAGATGAGATGAGAGATTCTTCTACGAGATACATACTTAGGACTTCTTTTGGTTATGGTCACTTCTTTTACTTGATCTTAGATATAAAAAAATGTAAAGGTCGAGCCTTTTTTGTATGTAGGAGTTTTGCTTCTGCCGACCTGCAGAGCTAATAGCTAATCTAGTTATAGATTACCAACATCTATTCTTTTTCATCAACTTTTTGGAAAAATGAAATTACAGTGCGAGAGTTTTTACTGATATTGAACTGCATTACTCTTTAATCTTTATTAGGAGGCTTCAAGAGAAGCATAAATACAAGTCAATCAACAACAAAAGGTGTTAGATTATGATGTTGATCTTTAATAAATAAATATCAGAGTTTGCATGCGACCCACAAACCAAAAGGCAAAGGAAGATGGGCAGAATGAATAAGCCAAGTTGTCGAACTAGTTTCTCAATTCAACTACCTTTTTTTCTTCACCGTCTTGCCACTCATGGGAGGAAGATGACACTGGCTCTTGTTGTTGAGAAAGATGACCATTCCCAGAGTTTGACCACAGTGCTTGATTAGCTGCCACTTGTCCTGACGTGGGATTTGACCACTGTGACTGCTGATGGCTAGCTGTCTGATTAGACCATGGCTGCTGCTGCTGCTGCTGCCCTGTCCAAGCTGACTGCTGGCCAGCTGTCTGATTATTCCACTGTTGCTGATGATGGCCAGTGTTTTGATTACCCCACGGTTGCTGCTGGCCAGGCGTCTGATTAGCCCACTGTTGCTGATTATGGCCAGTCTGAATACCCCACTGTTGCTGCTGGCCAGTTGTCTGATTATCCCATGATTGCTGATGAGATGAAGGACTTGACCATCCCGGTTGCTGAGACCAAGATTGCTGCTGTTGATATCCTGGTGCCTGACTCGACCATGATGGTGTCTGTCGCCCTGCCGTCTGATTAGACCAAGGTTGCTGCTGCTGGTTAGACGAGGTGTTGGACCAAGAAGGATTCTGGCCGTTATTAGCCTTGTAAGTTCCTCCTGTTGTTTGACCTGACCCTGGTCCCTGGTTCGTCCATGGGACCTTCTCTCTAGGTTGCTGGGGAGCTGCAGATGTAGCCCCTAACACTGAGGGTACACCAGGTGCAGTGTTACCAGAACGCAGAGAGTTTCTAACCGGACGGGTAACCGTATTCAAGGTTTTCTCAATCTCATCACGACGTTTTGCTTTCTCAAAAGTCTCTATGATAAACTCACGCAGTACAGGAGCAACACCAACACTATATCCAACCATCTGACCAATTATATCCTTAGCTTGGTCAAGTGCACCGCCATCGCAAAGACCTCTAACCACCACATCGTAAATCGAAGAATCTGGTTTCGGTTCCCTCTCTCCCATCTTAGTCAACACCTCTGCAGATTCAACCAGCTTACCATTCTCAATCAGCTCGCCAAAGACCCTCGTACCGAAATCAGCAACCACCCTCAAATTCACATCAACCATCCTGTTCAACATCTTGAGAGCATCGTCGACCCTCTCCGCCTTGAGATAGGCATCAATCATCGCTCTGTGGCTCGGAGCATCAGCAGGCAAGGATTTGCCTACACCTTCCGCAAACAACCTTTCAGCCTCTGGTAACATCCCATGTTCACAGAACCTCGTTACTATGTTACAGTAACCTACATAATCCATCACAAACGGCCTAGACGTCGGTTTTCTCCCAACTTTCTTGAACGTCTCAACCGCTTCCTCAAACTTCCCCATCTTGAAACACTCATTGACCATTATACCAACGGTCTCCGAATTCACAGAGAGAATATTAGGAGGTGTGTGATTATCCAACATCTCATTAAACAGATCCCAAGCTTCACTCTTTTTACCATACTTGAGAAAAACTTCCAAAAGCACATTCCCAGTATGTGGATACATTCTAAACTTCTTCTCCAACAAAGACCTGTAACACTCCATAGCTTCCTCATCCTCACCTTTCTCAAACCAATACTCCATAAAAGTGGCGTTCACAATCCCATCGTAAACAGTACACTTACTTCTCAACTCATCAAAGAACTCATTCGCCTTATCTAACTCCCCAAGGTCCAAGAACCCTCTAATCAAATTACTGTACGCAATCGAATCCGCAGCTAGGCCTTTACTCAGCATCTCCCGTAACAAACTCGCGGCGTCTCCGCTCCTCCCAGCTTGAACCAAACCTCTCGTCAAATGTCTATACGTAACCGACGAAGGAGCGAAAGGAGAATTAGCCAATACGTAACGGTACACTTCGAGAGCTTCCTCCACGTGTCCTTCGTCGCAGTGAGCGTTGATGATCTGATTGTACGAGACTACATTGGGGACGATGTGATTCCGCTTGAAGAAAAACTCGAACAGAGAGATCGAGTCTCCGTAGCGCTTGGCTCTGCACATGGCGGCGATGATGGCGTTGCAGGTGAAGACGGTGGGCCGGGTGCTGGAGAACACGGAGTTCCGAGCGAGGCGCGACGCGGCGTCGAGATCGGACGCTCTGATCAGGGACTGGACTCTGTTGTGGAGGTTGAGCCGTTGGCCGACGAGGGAGGAGGTCGAGTCCGGGAGGCGCGGCGCGTTGGGGTCGCGTTTCGGAGGGGGATCGCGCCGGAGAGCGTTGAGAGGAGGCTGGATCCGGCTCTGGCGTCTCTGTTTGCGACGCGCCGCGTCTGCTTCCTCGGCTGATGAGAATGTTCGGTTTCGGATCTGGAATTGAGAAGGATCGTTGAGTTGAAATGATTCTTGAGTGTCAGCGATCGTCTTCGGATCTTCAGTTTGTGGGGAAAATGAGATGTTGTAGAAGCGCTGCTGGATGAGTGTGATCGGAATAGGGGCGGTGGTGGTGGTGGCCGCGTAGAGACGGTGGCGTAGGAGGTGACGGAGAGACATGGCGGGAGGAAGAAGAAGGTTTGGGTTTTAAGATCAAACGGTGTGGCTTAAACCCTTTGAATTAAAAAATAAATAAAAAGACGATAAATATAATTTAGTAAAACGGTGACGTATTAGTAAGTGGGAATGTTTGGTGATAGGTGTAATAGTATTCTCGAGAGGAGTTAGAGAAGGCGTAAGATAACAAGATGCGTATGAGAAACAAAGGGATTGTTGTCACCTCCCTGCGCAAATTAGGGCTTCTCCTTCGCAACACTGTGTTCGTCACTCTCGTCTTATAATCAGTACTCTCTCTCTCTCTCTCTTGCAGCTTCTCTGTCTGTTTCTAAAGATGAAAGAAACTAGCTTTCGATTCATGCTAGTTTCAATCGTGAAACCCATCTCTCTTGTTCTCATGGCCGTAGATCCGCATACAAAATGTGACCTTGATTTCGAAATCTCTAATTACTTTAAAGTTCTAATCTTTCTGTGAGATATTTGGATTCTGAATCGTTTTAGCTTCGTGTGCATGAGTTAAAATTGAAACTTGTTATCAATGTGTCCCAAGGTCATGTTAGCAGTAGATTCTAAGCCACAAGGCGATAGCTTTATATGAATAGTTAGCCATCTCTTAACATTTTATGTGTATAGTTATCCCAATGCTACTTAGATCCTTGTTGCTGTTATGTGCTTGTCAGGTAAGGAGCAAGATGTCGGATGATGCTGGACAGATGTTGCTAATCTACGATGATCCCTCAGACCATCGATCTCTCTCTTTGGACGACGCTAGTAGCACTGAGGAATCACCAGACGGGACGGGCCTCTCTTTAGAAGCAGTTAACGATGTCATCCCGTATATAGGACAAAGATTCCTCACACACGACGCAGCTTACGATTTCTACAGCACCTTTGCTAAGCGCTGCGGGTTCTCAATACGTCGTCACAGGACAGAAGGGAAAGACGGAGTTGGGAAAGGACTCACCAGGCGCTACTTTGTTTGCCATCGCGCTGGTAACACGCCTGTCAAGACTTTAAGTGAAGGAAAGCCACAGAGAAACAGAAGATCTTCTCGGTGTGGATGTCAAGCGTACTTAAGGATTAGTAAAATAACTGAGTTAGGTTCGGTGGAGTGGCGTGTCACAGGCTTTGCTAATCACCACAATCACGACCTGTTAGAGCCGAGTCAAGTTCGTTTCCTTCCTGCGTACAGGTCCATATCAGACGCAGATAAAAGCCGGATTCTGATGTTTTCCAAGACGGGGATAACGGTTCAGCAGATGATGAGGCTCATGGAGCTTGAGAAGTGCGTCGAGCCTGGCTTTTTGCCGTTCACTGAGAAGGACGTCAGGAACTTGCTTCAGTCGTTCAAGAAGCTTGACCCTGAGGATGAAAACATCGATTTCCTGAGGATGTGTCAGAGCATAAAGGAGCAAGACCCTAACTTTAAGTTCGAGTTTACGTTGGATGCAAACGATAAGTTGGAGAATATTGCGTGGTCATATGCTTCTTCCATTCAGGCGTACGAGATCTTTGGAGATGCTGTGGTTTTTGATACGACGCATCGGTTAAGTGCAGTTGAGATGCCACTTGGGATATGGGTTGGTGTTAATAACTACGGTGTGCCTTGCTTCTTCGGCTGTGTGCTTCTGAGGGATGAGAATGTGAGATCTTGGTCATGGGCACTACAGGTACTTCTCTTTTGACCTCTTGGTAGTTATCTCTTAAGTAGAACATTTGTCTCCTATCTGACATTTGTTTCATACATAAGGCTTTCACAGGGTTCATGAGTGGGAAGGCGCCTCAAACAATACTAACAGACCATAATATGTGTCTCAAAGAAGCCATAGATGGGGAGATGCCAGCCACTAAGCACGCGCTCTGCATATGGATGGTTGTTGGAAAGTTTCCATCCTGGTTCAATGCTGCTCTTGGGGAGCGTTACAACGACTGGAAAGCGGAGTTCTATCGCCTCTACCATCTGGAATCCATAGAGGAGTTCGAGTTGGGTTGGAGAGACATGGTGAACTCTTTTGGACTGCACACGAACAGGCACATTAATAACCTTTACGCCTCACGTTCCTTGTGGTCTTTACCGTACCTTAGAAGCCATTTTTTAGCTGGAATGACTTTGAGTGGCCGGTCCAAAGCCATTAACGCCTTTATCCAAAGGTTTTTGAGCGCACAGACCCGTCTAGCTCACTTTGTAGAACAAGTATGTTTTCGTCTTCTTCTTCTTCTGGCAATGCTATATTCAGTGCTGGTCAAGCTCTTAGGCCTTTTCTATTTCCTTATGTGCAGGTGGCTGTTGCGGTGGATTTCAAAGACCAGGCCACAGAACAGCAAACAATGCAGCAGAATCTTCAAAACATCAGCCTAAAAACCGGAGCTCCCATGGAATCTCACGCAGCCTCGGTCCTCACTCCTTTCGCATTCTCCAAGCTCCAAGAGCAGCTTGTGCTTGCAGCTCACTACGCTTCGTTCCAGATGGAGGACGGGTATCTCGTGAGGCACCACACAAAACTCGACGGAGGAAGAAAAGTGTATTGGGTTCCTCAAGAAGGCATCATAAGCTGCAGCTGCCAGCTGTTTGAGTTCTCTGGGTTTCTCTGCAGGCACGCGCTCCGAGTTCTCTCAACAGGAAACTGTTTCCAGCTCCCGGACAGGTATCTTCCTCTGAGGTGGCGCAGGATCAGCACGTCTTTTAGCAAGACGTTCAGAAGTAACGCGGATGATCATGGAGAAAGAGTTCAGTTTCTCCAGAATCTGGTCTCGACACTTGTCTCTGAATCGTCAAAATCAAAGGAGAGGCTAGAGATTGCAACAGAGCAAACCTCCATCCTATTGTCCCGCATCAGAGAGCAGCCTATCTCTTCACTTTCTCTCAGAGACATCACTTCTGTTCAGAGAAATTTTTGATACTGCAAGGCAGACGCGTTTGTAATCTATGCAATGACGTAATTTAACTGCAACTGTTCATCCTAAATAGCTTGAGAGAGAAGCCATTTCAACCTTCCTTCTCTGTTTATAACGACACTCTGATTATGATGATTTCCATCCCTTTCTTTGGACTGCTTTAGCGACCAACGCATACATATATAACGTATATGCATAAACTGAGTCTGTGTTCTAGTGAGAAGGTTGAAAACGGACAAGCATAGCGTAGAGAGTTCGTCAAAAGCCCTAAATATAGGGTTCCTGGTTCGAATCACCAACTCATTGACACACCTGTCTTTTATCCACACCATTCTCCATAACTTCATGGAATGGCACTTCCCTAGAGGTACTCCAGGGAAAGACAAATACTAAAAGGATCTGAAGAAGGTAGAGACATGGCAAGAAACAAAATCTAAGGATAAATAGGCAAACACACTGAATATCAAGTCTCACATTTAAAGCCTAGTCATAAAACATTTCATCTTGAAATACTTAAATGGTCTGAAAATGAAGTTCTCACAGATCCTCACACTAAATCGACAATTCCCTTGGAACGTATTGTGAATACCATAAACTCTAAAGAAAAAACAACACAATTATCGCTGAGATCATGCCAAGTGGATGAAGACTTTGCGGGCATTGGCATAATTGATTCCCCCTTGTTCTGAAAATTACTGGTTTCATGCAAGAGCTGATGAGTTCTCTAAGCAGCTGCATTTGTCAAATCTTTCACTAGCACAATTTCATGAGGCTGCACACATAGCATTGACCATAATTTAGAATAGACAAATCATGATTTGACGAGTAAAGGGTCTAAGAAAATTGTACGTACCTCTGCTAATTCCTCTTCATGCTTGGGGATGAATGCAGTGTCAACTTTTCCGTTCTTGAAATCCTGTTACCAGCATGTAAATTTTATAAACTCCAAACTTTCCTGATAAAAAGATTCACTAAGAGTACAGCTAGCTAGTTTATTTCACACACCTCAACTTCAAGGATAAGTTTGTGGTACTCAATGGTGGTGGGAACCCCTGATGAAAGAAAAAACAAGAAACAGAATTGAAAACATTTCATCTGAAGTGCAACAAAAGAAAGTGTCGGCGAAAGATTAACAATGTTAAAACATAAACATAGCAGAATCAGAAGAAAGTTATCACTGAATACCTGTAATAATAGTGTCATTAAGTGCACGTTTCATCCGCTCAATTGCCCTTTCCCTCGTTGGAGCCCATACAATAAGCTGAAATAAATATAAAATACACCATGAATGTCAAAAAGAAACCAATGAAAAAAGCCATAATAACTGAACGTAAGAACATAAATTACAAGTTCTGGAATACAAACACTTCAATGTAATAATCACACACAGTGTACTATACCTTTCCAAGAAGAGAGTCATAGCTTGGAGGAACAACATAGTCGGGATACACATGACTATCCATTCTGACAAAGGGACCTCCAGATGGCAGATATGATGTTATTCTTCCTGTTATTGTGTGTCAGCAACAATGTTGTAATCAACGGTCATTTGCTAAAAATTGGTAAAATGTTGCATATAAGCGGTGAAACATACCGGGTCCAGGTCTGAATCCTTTAAATGGGTCCTCTGCATTGATACGACATTCAATAGAGTGTCCTCTAAGCACAATCTCATCCTGTAGAGAAAATTAATCCAGAAATTGAAGAGGTTTTCTAGCACACCCTTCACCTATGTGGAATATCACAAAGGATACTGATAAGCACTAGTCATACCTGTGTATAACGCAGTTTCTCTCCCATAGCAACACGAATCTGTTCTTCAATCAAATCAACGGAGTAAATCATCTCTGTCACAGGATGCTCCACCTATTTTAAATCCCCCAAAAACGTTAGCTATTCATTCTGCTTCAGATACTTGGATTAAAGGAAAGATTCTATTGAATTATAAATATATACTTTGCAGTCATAACAACTTATCCAACCTGGATTCTAGTATTCATTTCCATGAAATAGAAGGAACCTCTCTCATCCAAAAGGAACTCCACGGTACCAACACCAACGTACCCAATGGACGCTGCTGCTGCAACAGCTGCATCACCCATGGCTTTTCGCAACTCAGGGGTCAGTGCAGGGGAAGGTGCTTCTTCCAGCAACTTTTGGTTCCGTCTCTGTTGTCAAGTGAAGATTTAGTTATTCATGTATTTGCATCTTAGCAACTACTACAGAGAACACAGTCTAGCAGATCTTGGGAAGATTAGTAAAGAGAAATGGTCTAAAGACTAAGCGGTCAGTTTTTTCTTTTGGTTCTTAGACCACCAAGCAACAAATAGAAAATGATACCTGGATGCTGCAGTCACGCTCGCCGAAGTGAACAACATTTCCAAATTTATCTGCAAGAATCTAAATCCAACAGCTGTAGATGAGAACCTTTGATAGCACAGTAAAGATTTAAAAAATATCTGTGCTTATTCAAAGTGTGGAAAAATACAGTTGAAGTTCTTTAGATCAATTCATTCTTTTTTTTTATGAAAAAGCGAAAAATGTCAGTGGTTCCATTAATGAGACGTGAAGCCATGAAAATGAACTCTGAGAATCAGGATCAACCATATACTGAAAACTTAGCCTCTTCTTAAAAATGCTCAGATCATTTGAACAACTTCTGTAGAGAACTGTATACCTGGAACTCAATATGGCGGGGATTTTGGACGTACTTCTCCAGATAAACTCCATCATTTCCAAAAGCAGCCGCGGCCTCACTCTTTGCTGCCTGTAGAACAGAAAATTAAGAAAAAAATAAAGGTTGTTAAAAATTTACAGATCTTCATGGTATAGTAGTTAAGGGATTGGCTAACACTATAATACTTGTTGTACTTTACTACAATATCTTCGTACATGTAAAGTTGTTCTTGAAGAAGTTAGAAATATGATGCAGATCATGACAATCTAGGTTCACTAAAGAGTTAAGATTATGTGATACATTCCTATCAAATATCAGAATTCAGTAGGACATGATTGTGTAGAGCTGTTCTCTTGAACAATCCTTCTGAAATTCAGATGCTGGCCACTTGTGGGCCAGTTTCTCATACCTGCAGCAGTTTCACAAACTCTGACGGTTCATTAGCGAGACGCATTCCACGTCCACCACCACCAGCTGTTGCCTGTAAACCAGAAAGAGACCAGTTGTGAGATTCAATACTCAGTGACTCTTTAGAATATAAAGGAAAAAGAAAGCTTCAGCTGATGCCTATTTAGCAAATCCCAAGTGAGAATTAAGGTAATCTGCAACATTAAAACGAAATAGTTTACCTTGATCATCACAGGAAACCCAATCTCATTGGCGAGCTTGACTCCTTCTTCTGTGCTCTGTAACAAAAAATTTCAACTCATGAAAGTTCCAATGGATATTTTGATGTGACTCAACTTGAAATAAACAACTTATTGAACCAGCATAATATACCTTTAATAGTCCATCACTCCCTGGTACAGTTGGGACACCAGCATTCTTCATCGTCTCCCTGGCAGTTGATTTGTCACCCATGACACGGATGCTATCAGGCTGCAGAAATTAAGGAAGAGATGCAGAAGATCCAGTTAGCGAGCATTTTCTTTTCTATTATTCTAAATTTTAATTAATACGGTTAAGTGCTTTCAAATAATGAATTTCTTATATTCTGCAAATGGTTTAAAGAACTTACATTTGGTCCAATAAAGTTGATCCTGTGCTCTCTGCACATCTCAACAAAAAGAGCGTTCTCTGAAAGGAATCCATATCCAGGATGAAGCATTGTGCATCCTCGGCTAATTGCAGCTGACAGAACATTCGGTATCACCAAATACCTGCACACATCTCACAGTTTAAAAAAAAAGAAGCTAAACTCAATCTCCCCACTCCCCAGTAATCAAGCATATGGACCAAAAATCTAATACACATGTTTAATAGAAAATCAATTCATATTACTCAAAATAATACTATTAACAAGAGAACACATTTATACATAGAACCAATGAAATGGTCAAAATTTGCTGCATGTTAACAGAAGAAGAGAAAAACACTTACGACTGGTTGCTAGGAGCTTCACCAATACAAACAGCCTCATCAGCCAATTTGACATGCAATGCATCCTTGTCAATGGTTGAGTAAACAGCAACACAAGGAATCCCCATTTCATGAGCAGTTCGGATCACACGGACAGCAATTTCACCTCTGTTAGCCACAAGAATCTTATCCCCAGTACTGCAAGTAGCACCAAGCGCACCACCACCACACCTCCTATTCACGTTCTTCCGGCTAACCTTCAAAGTCTGAGTCTTTTGGCTCGGGAAGGTAATGGCTTTCCCCATCATGACATTACACTGGGAACTTCTAATGCTACCTCCCGACCTCCCCAGGAACAAAGACTTCGCAACAAACAAACAAACATTACAAATGTCACTGATGACTAATGATTTTCATGAGAGAGAGAGAGAGAGAGAGAGAGAGTGTGTTCACTTACGGGAAGGGAGGCAGTGGATTTGCAATTAGTAATCATTGAGGCGTCCATTTGCTGGATAAAGAGACGCAGATCCTGGTTTACAGAAGAAACAAACCGTTAAATCTCAACAACAATGTGAAACAAGGAAGAAGAAGATGGAGAAGCTGCATACCTTCTTGTCTCTGAGGAGAAATGTTTCGATGTTAACGAGGGGACAAGTGATTGAATCGGATCGCCCGTGTTTTGTAATGGTTAGAGATTTGGACCCACCCATCCACCAAATATTCACCCATTTTAAAAAAATATTATAATACTGGATTAAAGGTTGTCCCAAAAAAAACAAATACTAGATTAAAATCCGCGCAATAATAAATATATTTAATAATTGAGAATGAACGTTATTTATATAAATTATTTTATATATTATTTTGTATTTATCTATGTATTATAAAATAATAAATATATTTAATAATTGAGAATCGAGTAAATATTATGTATATAAAATATGGAATAAGAACATAAATCAAAGCAATCATTTTATTTATTTAAATATATAATTAAATTTAAATGATATTAACATAAATATATAGTATATTTGAATATTCATATTTAATTGAAGTTTCCTAGTTTCTAATCATATAATTTTATTAACATTTGTTTAAACAATTAATCACAAAATTTTCTATGTGAGATTCTAATAGTTTTAATAATTTACAATTGCTTTTAAAATTCAATACAAATTTTAAAATTAAAATGTTCAGATCTCAATACATTTTCAATGCAAATTTCAAAATTAACATACGTGTGTATATTATATGGTATATCGTTTAATTTTATATAATATTAAAAATATATATATATATATATATTTATATATATTTAATCTGAATATCTATTAAATGATACTTCATATACATATGATTTTATTATCGTTTATATATGTGTATTAAAAATAAAAGTAAAATTATTGTTCACAAAAATTTTACTGTAAGACTTTTAACAGTTTTAGTGATTTACACTTGTTTAAAAAAATTTTAAATATAACATATAAGAAAAAAAAATATTGTTTGTTATATGGTTAATGTGATGTTTATTTTTAATAATATAAATTAAACAAAAATGATGGATGATACAAAAACTATTATCAAATTTTTATTATTCAAAATCATTAATTATTGTATATATGTTAGTCATATAAAGTAATTCCATAACTTTTATTTAAGGAAATAATGAATAATATTCATTTATGCACTTTTAATCAATTTGATAGTTAATTTAATAAAAAGTGTAATATATTTAGATAAACCAACTTATTTTCTAAATATTCTGATAATTTGATAAGACGTGGCTACACTAAAAGGTTGTAAATTGTAATGCTCTTTAATTAATATATAAAGAATTATGAAATAAGATTTATTTTTATCCTAACTAACATAATCTTAAGAAATAAACACATGCGATAACATTTTTTTTTCTAGCATCCTAATTAAAAAAGATTTTTCTTTTTTAAATCCTAACCAAAAAACATTTGTTTTCTTTTTCTTTTTAAATCCTGGCCAATGGGAATTGAAACTTTTATTTAAGATAATGTTAAAGTTTATGTAATAGTAATTTTCTTTTCTAAAACCTTTAAAAACGTAAAAGAATAGTTTTTGTAATAATAATTTTCATTTTTTAATTTTTTTTAGATTTTAAACAAAATATATTTGCATCATATTTTGATACATGTTACAAATTTTATTGACACGTGTCATGATCATGTTCAAGGATTATGTTAATTAGCAACTTTGAGAGCCAAATTTTATATAATAAGATAAATAGATGAAAATCCTACCTTTATTTTTTGTTAATGCACAAAAGAAACCACAATAAAACATTGTGTTTTAGAGATTTCAATTTCTGAATTTGATTCATACACTTATCAAATAATTATGATAACAATACTTCCTTTAAATTTATTGTTTGAATCTCTCTTACAGTTTCATTTTTCAACCAGTTTTGGAATGTAAGAAATTTTGATGATAGATTCATCAAAATTGTTAATTCATTGTACAACCAATGTACTTGTTGGTGCTCTCACAATATATCATACTAAATCTCCAATAATCTTTTTTTTGTTTCTCTGATTAGTTATTGCGCCATTATTTTTCAATTCCTTTTTCACTATTTACCTTTTTAGTTGACTTTTTCTTTATGTGCTAGGTACTTCAAGATAAGTTTCCAATTCTTGAGAACGTCTTATTTTATCATCCAATTCATCATTATCTCTCAAATTTGACTGTTTTATATATTTTTGATATTAAACTCTTTTCCTCATCCTCAAAATCCAAATACCTTCTACAAATCTTTTTATTGGTGTAGATTCTTGATATTTGTTAACAATTTTTTTTTCTTTCATGCATATTTCATCTTATTAGTTATGCTTTTTAACTTTCAAAATCACGCTTTTATGAAATCACGCTTTTATGAGTCTCGGGTTTTGGATCTTATGGTTTAGCTTTTTCAATCACTTTTGGCATGTACTTTTTTCTTTTTTCGCTTTTAAAAATCTTAAGATATGTTTAGCAAGATTATCAGTCATTGTATAACTAATACACTTTCCGGTACTCAAACAACTCATCATATTGAATCTCTCATGGTTCTTTTTCCTCGTCTTTTCTTATATGCTATTATTGTCCATTTCCTCTCTTACTGGTTATTTTAATATGCTTTATCTTAGACATGCTACACATTTTCAAAGGAAATTTTCAAATTCTGAGAATGTTTTTTTATCAGCTAATTCACCATTATCTCTCTTACCGTTTTTTTTTCTAGTCTCAAATTCTCATCCTCAAAATTCAAGCATCTTCTACAAAAAAAAAATAATAATTTGAATTGGAGATTTCCTGATTCTTCAGCCGATATAGATATAGATGTTTGATCCTTGTTAATAATTTTTTTTCTTCCCCACATGTTTCATTTTATTTGTTTTGTTTTTCAATTTCAGGAACATGCTTCTTATGAACTTCTGGTTTAGGATTTTTAAAAATTTAGTTTCTTCAGCCACTTTTGGCATATACTTCTTACTCTTTTGCTTTTGAAGAATCCTATTATAAAATAAAAAAAAATTATAATGATTAACAATCTTAAGAGAGAAACTATTTTATATTATTAATAAATAGATGAAAATCTAACTTTCGTTTTTTTGTCAATGCACAAGAGAAGACGACCACAAGAACGACATTTTGTCTTAATGACTTCAAGTTCTGAATTTATGAAATCTATTTATTAGATAATTAGGATACTAACAAAGCAACATTATTTCATTGTTTATATTAACATCATGAGTTCATGACTCATGCATGATTCTTTGGTAGGGTTTGAAGCAAAAGCTGTGGAACTGTTCAAGCAAAAGCTGTGGAACTGTTGAAGTATTAATTAGGATAAACTGTTTTTCCAAACTAAACATAAATTGTTACCAACTTACCATTCATTATGACCTATATGTTCTAATTGAACCCAACCCAACCAAACTGATGTTGGGCTGACTTCAGTAAGTTTTTCTCCTATTTATTTTATTAAAACATAAGCATTGTTTTGGACCTAACATTTATTTTGTAAATTTTAAATTAAATACATTTTCAACTTTATAGTTTAATTTAAATTAAATTACTAATATTTATTTTTATACTAATATCCATGTTTCCAAATAATATTCTTCTTTTTCTTTATACTATCATCCATGTTTCCAAATAACACTGTAATTAATCTTTTGTCCAAACAATATAAAATATCATGTCTCATCTTTTTTATAATTGCTAACAATTTTCTTTCAAATTATTTAGATAAATTAAATAATAGAAAAAATAAAATAATTTATAAAATAACGAAAATAAATAGAACTTATTTTACAGGTTTAGATACTACAAAAGAATCTACAAAAAATCAATTAAATTAACGGATTATTTTATTTATATTTCCTAAATAATGGTTATATTATTTAGGTAACATAATAACTCAATAATATCCATACCATAAAAGAATATATAAAGTTATACATTATAAAATAAATATAATAACAAAAATAACTATGAATTTTTTTTTAAAATGTTTAAAATACTTAACACTAAAAAAACAACAAATTAAAACCAATTATAATATAAACCAAATTATTAACAAGATAAATTAACAAAACAATTATAATAAAATTAATTAAGCTATATAAAAAGGATTAATATGTTCAAGACATATTTATAGTTCTTAATTATTTGATATCTATCATTTTCACTATCAAAATTTATAAGAAAAGTCATAATTTCATAAAATTGCAAAACAATGAACTTTAAAATTTAGATTAAAAAGTGACAAATTATGAAACTATAATAATCTAAATCAAATCGGATTACATATCAGTCATCCATCAGTTCAATCGGTTAGTCTTAGGTTTTAGTAATTTTTAAAATATGGATATTTTTAAAAATCAAAATCAAATTATCGAATCACCGGATTAATCGGTTTGACCGCTGGTTCGGATCGAATTTAAAAACAGTGATTTAAATGAAAAAATATTTTAAATATAAAAAATTCTTACAAATTAACAAAAAAAAAATATTAAGGTTATTTCCTTAAAATACCAAACGTGGGCGATAGTAAACAGTACAGGTTGTCCACAGAAACAAGCAACCAAACCTCGTAAACCAGTTATTCCCACTTAGATTAAAGATTCTACGAGTTCTGTATGAATTAAGGAACTACAGACCACAACTCCCTTTGAATAATTACATATCACTAGAATTAGAAAATATAAACAGAACAAATCACATAACAAGGAACAAAAAAGTAATTAAGGTTAATGTCAGATGAAACGAATAAAAGAACTTTCAAACACAATTAAAAGAACAAAGGTTAATCAGTTTTCGTCACCGAGTTTTACCAGGAGCAGCAGCCAGGTGCGGAAGCTTCTCCTTGAGAACATTTTGGTCACGAGCCATCCTCTCGTTCATTTTCTTCTTCTTCTTTTGGGTCTTGTATGTTGATCCTTTCTTTCGGCTTTGTTCTTTGATCATTGGAACCAAGTACCAAACGATACAAGTGCACATGATCGAAACAGTTCGTCCAAAAAACACCAAGAAGACTAGAACCAAGATCACTGTCACGGGTAAAAAACGGTTCGGTCTTGAAATCTTCTTCAGATTCTCGTTCAATACACATCTATGTTTCTTCTCCGTTGTTTCTGACTCTGTCTCCTTTATTTCCTTTGCCTCCTTTGTTTTTGACTCGGTCTTGATCTTGAGATCATCTTGAGTCTCTACCTTCTTCTTGGTTATTTTCTTTGTCTTGATCATGACAGGAACGCATTCTCCGGAGCTTTTGAACACAAACCGAACAAGAGGAGGCCCATCGGAGTCTAGCCTATTTGCGTAAATGCTCTGTCTCTTCTCGTCGAGCTCAGATAGAAGTGCAGAGAACTTGTCAAGACCACGATTTGAATAAGGGTTCTTGCTTTCTTTGCTTTCTTTCCTCGATCTCTTCGGTGAAGAAAAGGGACTCAACATATTGACTGGTTCTTTGTGTGTGTGTAAGGATTGGAGAGGTTGAAGGTTTTTGGTTATGGAGGAGTTGTTAGGAGGATTTAGTATTCCGACAAGAGAGTCGGCTTTATAGTTATCATAATGAGACTTGTCTTAAAACTATATATGTGATTTTTTGTATAAACAAATAGATTGGAGGATTTGACCAGATCTCATTCAATGTGATAAAATGATCAGATCACGTATAGTTGAAACTTTTTTTATTCTCCTGGGACGAATAGAATAGTTTCCATTTAATAAAACGTCATCTCTCATCCCAGTTGTATTTTCTTTACTGATTGACTTTCTTGCGGGAGAAGCAAGGTTTATTTCATTTTCCATGATGGCTTACTGCCTTACTCGTTTTTCTCTCTGTGTGTGTGTTTAATGTTTATCTTTAATTTTGACTGCAAAAGAGAGAAATTTCATGCATATGATATTATTCTTTATTCAAATCAAAAGGTTGATTTAATTAAATGACATTTTAGTTTAGCTAAATAATGGATTATATTAGTTTATAGATTCTCGTATTTTTAATAAAATTTAGTGTTATTAGTTTGATGGTTTTGAATTCTATATGCAATTTGTTGTTCTTCAAAAAGTTGGATTTTAACAAATCCATTAAAATTAATGTTATTGGAATTGTATATTTTAATCATTTTAAACTAGATTTTAAGAATACTACATATATCTCTTATATTCTTAAAACTATTATATTAATTTATTTTTATAGATTTTCACAATATATAATTTTTTTTCCAACACTTTCAAAATTTAACAAACATGTCTAACTTTTAAATCAACAAACTCTATATAAATTTGATTACCACTAACACCACCTAAAAGAAACAAATCATGTGTTGACAAAAAGAAGAAGGAAGCAACTCGTGTAATATAGGAAGGTAACATTATTATTAGCTCGTCTGGGACTTTGAACATAGACTTATCCGTATATGTTTGTTTGGTTTCAATTCGGTAAATTAGGTAGCTGCAAAGGTTGGTGTTCATATATTTGATCAAACGAAGACTTTTGTTACACGCAAAACATCCCATTGCATCAGAGGGTTCGAAGTTCTGAAAGAAACAAACAAGCAGAGATAACAGATCACTCTATGTACATATGTTACAGTCTCACAGGCTCACTTAAAGCTTTTAGTAAAAAAATACAGCTTCCATGGCATCACGACTGGTTTCAACTTCAAGTTATTCTTATTCTACAACATAATGAGAATCAGACATAACAGAAGATCTCTGTTAGTTACCAGTAGAGGAGTTGACCTCATAGCAGCTCAGATGTTGAAGCTTGAGGATGGTAATGAAGCATCTCATTCCACATCATCTCTCTTATCATCTCCTCTCCCAACTCTTCATCAACATCGAGATCAATAGGGACTTGAGCCGGAGGGTTTGCATTCGGATCATACAGAGGCGCCATGTAAGGATGCTGAAGCGCTTCAGTGACACTAATCCTCTTGGACGGGTCAAAAACAAGCATTTTCTGAAGAAGGTCGATGGCCAAAACATGAGCTCCCGGGTAAAGCCTAGATAAAGACATCCCAGGTGAATAAGGAAGCGATCTGATGTAACGTTTAGCTTTGGGGTTATCTATGAACTCAAGATCTTCGTCTCTTTGACTACCAAGAATGTTGACTATGAGTTTAAGCTGGTTTAAGCATTCAGTTCCTTGGAAAATCGGTTTTCTACCGAGAAGCTCGGCGAAAATGCAACCAACGGACCAAACATCGATGGATGTTCCGTAGTTGTCACAGCAGAGGAGAAGCTCAGGTGCTCTGTACCAACGAGTCACTACATATTCGGTCATGAACTGTCCCTTGGTGTTGCTCGTTCTCGCAAGGCCGAAGTCACATATCTTCAAATCGCAGTTTGCGTTGATAAGGAGGTTACCTGGTTTCAAATCTCGGTGGAGGATGTTGGCTGAGTGTATATACTTGAGCCCTCGAAGCAACTACACAAAAGAACAAAGCAAAACTTAAGCAGAAAGCAAGACATGCACAAAGCTAGAACCTAGCCTTCTTGGTTTGGTTCTATAGGTTTAGGATCCGTCCAGATATTTAAAAATTTTGGTTTGACTTTGGTTCGTTTGTTTCAGTTTTTTTTGTTCGGCTTGGGTAATAAAGTTGAGAACCAACTAATATCCAAATAGTTTCGGATCCATTCGGTTCCAAATTAGTTTCAATTTTTTGGTTGATTTGGGCTAAGAAGTCAGAAAATTAGGTTTTCTGGATATAAATTTAGACAGTTTGGATAATTTTAAATATTTCGGATAACGTATTATGGTAGTTTTTTTAATGTATTTCGGTTTATAAATAATATTTTTTTATTATTTGATTATTTTAAAATTAAATATAGTTAATATTTATAAGTATATAAACTATATTATAGAAATTTGGGTATTCCTAGGTTTTTATTTTTCGGTTCTAGAGATAGGATCCATCCGGTAATTGATAGGATACAAACCAATCACGTACCTGGAACAAGAAGTATTGGCAGTGATCATTACTAAGCACTTGAGAAGACTTGATAATTTGGTGGAGATCAGTATCCATGAGCTCATAAACAAGATACACATCCTTGAAGCTCCTCTTATGAATTGGCATCATGACATCTTTCAAAGCAATGACATTCTCATGTCTAAGATGGCGTAGAAGCTTGAGCTCGCGAAGGGTCCTCAAAGCATCAATCCTGTTCTCATAGACATTGTGAATCTTCTTGATAGCGACTTTCTCGTTGTTGTCAGTGTTAACAGAAGAGCAGACTACACCGTATGCACCACGGCCAATGGGTTTGATTGGCATGTACTTAGTGTCGATCTCGAACAGGTTTTGCCACATGGTGAAGTAATGCTTCCCTTGGTTCCTAACACCATTAGGAGGATCAACTGGTGTCGCCATTAGTTTCTTCTCCTTCTTCATCACAATTCACCAATCAAGAAATTAAATTGATACACAGAAAAAAAATATAATTTTTTCATAACTATTCATCCAAAAACTCATAATTTTTTCATACGTGTTCATCCAAAAAATATATAATTTTTTTCATAACACTTTGATCACACGAACATCAACTAACACCTCAAGAACACAAAATTATAGATTTTTTAAAAAAAACTAAAGAATTGATTTACTTGTAATAGCACAAACTTTAGAATTTAAGCTGTATTTCAGTGAATTTCTTGCGCAAAAAGATTGTCTATCAAAAGTGAAAATGAAAAGATCAAATATTAAGCTTGACAATCTTAGTCGAATTTTTAAAGGAACTTGTGAGATCAGAATGTGAAAAATGTTTACCGGAGAAAGTAGGGATGAGGTAGAAACAGTTGGTGTACGCCGACGATCACCGATGAGGGTGAGATCTTAGGATTGGCCTGGGAGAGAAGATGGAACCGTGGAAGGAAGTGAGAGATTTGGTCAACGTTCGGACAGTTGACTCTCTACTTGCTTGTTCGTACGTTATCTTTTGGAGGAAAGTGGGTGATGCCTACATGATCTTGTCTTATTATATGGGCTTAAATTAAAGCCCAAACCAGTTAACAAAAAGATTCACATTATTATTAAATTATTTTTCTGTTAGTATTGTTCACCAAACTATGCATCATCATCTTGTCATATGTGAAACGGGCTAATATTAAATTTTTTTTTGCTAACCGAATATCCTGGCCCCACCGAAGTGGTCCAGACTAAAGACCGAAGTGAGCATGGACGTTGACAGGACGTCACCATGTGGCTCACCGTGTAACGGTCTTCGGTCTCGGATACTGCAGCCCATATATCTAATATTAAATCTTACTCTACGATTTTTTTCCCTCTAGGAAAACTCGAATTTTTAACACCAAAGGACATGTTAAATATAATGAAAGGTAACAACGTTTGAGAACTGAAAAAAATATATATCAAAATACAGTCACTCTAAGTCTAAGTCTAAATTGAAAATTTGTTACATCTAGAAGAAAATGGGAGATGATCACAGAATAAAAGATAAAATAGTCAAAAGTTTCCATTAATAAGAGAAAGTAGGCCCATGCAGGCAAAAAAGGGAAGGCCCATAAATCTAGGGGGTGGGCAAAAATCTAAAAAACTGTATGGAATGATAAAGGGTTTGTAACATTTAAGTAAACAAATAAAATAAGGTTAGTTGTTTGATTAAACAAAGATGTTAGGTATCATTATGATCACTCATTCTCTTACAACCAATTATGTCAATATTACAGCTCAGCCAAAAAGCCTTTATGGTAAAGCATGTCTCAGATATTTTTGAAACATAAACACACACACCATATATTAAAAAGTATATTTACAGATTTCCAACCAATTCACCATAAGCAATACAGCTTTTAATCATTATATAAAACCAGACAGAGATTCTTTCCAGTTGTTTGTTTCCCCTTTTTCTGGGTGCTCCTTAGCTTAACCAAGAGAGTAAAACTAATCTTTACAGCACAGGCATTTAATTTTAAACAATAGTACTAAGCATTGTATAGTGTCTTCCTTCACTATTGAGAAAACATGGTGTAAATGTTAAGCATTGTCATTTGTCAAAAGCCATTGCATGTCTACCTAAAATAGATTTGAAATCACAGAGTTAAATGTTGAAAATATCTAGGAGACAAAGTATTGACTGGTGCTTACTTCAAGTTTGGACAAAAATCATTAAAAGAGAAAAATGGCCGTTGAACTTTTCTCTCTATACCTAATAATAGTACATTTTTATTTATTCACCGTTTATCTTGATTACTGGATGGATTAGACAGAGACAAAAAAAACATGCTAGATTTGTCAGAGAAACCCACAAATATTCGAATTTGAATCAGCAAAAGTTCAAAAATTTAGACTGATAACTTTTTCTTTTGCATTTGAATTAAAAAAAAAAACACTTTCTTCCACAACTAGATTTGAATTTATTTCATCACATTTCTATTAATAAATTTTCAATTAACCAACTTTTTATAAGTGAATTTACTGTAAAAGTAAATTAAAAGAAGAGAGACATGTTCGTTTTCAATATATCTGGTCCCCATTTAGAGAAAAACGAAGCAACAATAATTGACACTCTCTTTCTCTCTATCATCTTCATCATCTCTTCTTCTTCCAACTCTTGGTCTGATCCTCTTACAAGAACACACAAATGGCGTTCGCAGGAACAACCCAAAAATGCATGGCCTGTGACAAAACCGTGTACCTCGTCGACAAGTTAACCGCTGATAACCGGGTCTACCACAAAGCTTGTTTCCGTTGTCACCATTGCAAAGGAACTCTCAAGGTTTGTATTTTTCTTGGATTCTTTTTTCTTCTTACATTCTGATAAAACCAGAGGTAGATCTAGTAGAGATCTTTCATACCGTGTGAAAGATGAATCTGACTACTTTTATTGTTGATGAAACAGCTTAGCAACTACAACTCATTTGAAGGAGTTCTCTATTGCAGACCTCATTTCGATCAAAACTTCAAGAGAACTGGAAGTCTTGAGAAAAGCTTCGAAGGTAAACAAAAACAGATCAAAATGTGAAAACTCTGGAGGGTATCTGAAAGTTTGATTCTTTTCTGTATAGGGACACCAAAGATTGGGAAACCAGATAGACCTTTGGAGGGAGAGGTAAATTTTCAGACAACTCTTTTTATCTGTTTCTTGATTTTGTGTTTTTGTGGTTCTTGAACTTTTATAACATTTGATCTTAAAAATCTCTTACAGAGACCTGCTGGGACCAAAGTGTCCAACATGTTTGGTGGAACTCGAGAAAAATGCGTTGGCTGTGACAAAACTGTCTATCCAATTGAGAAGGTAACCAACCATCCAAATAATGATAAACTTAAAAACATTAGGTTCTTTGATCATTGTTATATTGTTCAATATCTATTGACTGCTTTGTTTATGAAGGTGTCGGTGAATGGCACATTGTACCATAGGAGCTGTTTCAAGTGCACACACGGAGGCTGCACGATAAGTCCTTCGAACTACATAGCTCACGAAGGGAAGCTTTATTGCAAGCATCATCATATTCAGCTTATCAAGGAGAAAGGAAATTTGAGCCAGCTCGAAGGAGGAGGAGAAAATGCCGCTAAGGACAAAGTCGTCGCTGCTTAAACAGTTTCAATTTTGACCATCGAAGAATCACTATAGTGTCTCTCTACTTCTCGATCCATGACATATATATTGGTTTTGTTTCTTCTCAAGTATGTGTTCTTTTTGTTGTTGTTGTTGTCTTTCATCTTGTTTCTTTTGGGAACTCTCCAAGGGTGATATGTTCACTCTTTGTTGGGTTTCTTGAGATAAACAAACAAAATAGAGAAATAACGGATGTTTGCTTATGAAATAATATACATTAAGTTCATATTACAATTTTGTATAATTTAATTTTCATGAAGAGGATTCTTCGGCATAATGCAGTGACTTTTCATATGTTCATTTTCACATAATACATATATGGTTTTTGATCTTTTTGACAACATGTGTTAACCATAGTTATGCTTAAATATTTTAGGAGTTTGCGTTATTTCCGAGTTCAGGCGTCGTAAATGTAATGCTGCCCATGTTCTCAACAAATTAAAAGTCAATATATCAAGGATCCAATACTAAGTTTCCACACGTCTATAACAAAAGGTGGACGTGCCGGAGTGGTTATCGGGCATGACTAGAAATCATGTGGGCTTTGCCCGCGCAGGTTCGAATCCTGCCGTTCACGTTTTTAACATTTTTATTGTTATTATTTATACTGTTAATCTGTTAATATGAACTGTTCTATTGGCCCAGCTAAACTGAGTAACGTAACGTACTTGTATACTCATCATGTGTTTTTTCCTAATGTTAGAAATCAATTGTTGTCAACTTTAGGAATAGTTGTGCATAATTAATGGTTTGCCTATTTAATATATTTATACATATATGCCTACAATCTACATATGCATCTATGTCAATGAAGAAGTATAAACTTGTATTCTAACAATAAAATACTTTAAATGTGCAAAACATTATGCTTAATTTCAGTTTAATTGTATTGCGTTAGATCGTACAAGACAAATGATCGTATTAATATATATATGGATAAAGCAGGAGGTTATATATGTAGCCAAATGCTTCCTAATGATGTTATCATTCCAACTATATATTAATCAAAACTTAGGTGAATATATATACATCAAATACAATTTTACGAAATGTTCTTATAATATATATTAATATATATATACACACACCAATATCTCAAATGAAACACATGCAAAGAGTCTTCATACACGATGCTTAGTCCAAACAATCATGAGTTCGATCAAACTTCTAAAGCCAAAGTTCCCTTCTCATGGGAGCTAAAACCTGGAATTTCAAGAAGAAAGAACAGAAGTGGCCGTGATCTGCTACAATGTAAGCTTACGCCGCCTCCATGCCCTGATGCTGACTATAGTGAGGAAGTGTTGCATAGTCCTCTTGTTGTGTGTCCTTTCACGCCTACTAACTCGAGATCAAGTTTGTCAAGTTTTAGGAAGAAAAACGTTGACCCTTTTCTTGAAGCTTACAGGAAATGTTTAGAGAATAGTCCGATTCGCATCTCTTCTTCCATGGGAAGAAACGTTCGAGGTGATCATCAAGATTGTTACGCCAAGGACAAGAAGAAGTCTCTTATGTTATGGCTGTGGAGTAAATATTCTTGCAAATTTGGTACTGATGGCTGGAGTTCGGTCTCTCGATTCCGTAGATCCAAGAAGAGAATTGATTCCACCAAGTAAACATATTTTGATCTAGTTACTAGAAGTTTCACAAAAAAATATTATTGTTCATTAAAGACAATATTATAGTGAAATGTTAATGTGGGAACAGAACAGTACTACGTGCATGTTTAATACATCTTTTGTCTTTCAATGAAATACTATTAAGTTTCATTCAAGAATGAACCTTAGATTTAAATGGCTAAGTATGCATGCACGTTAATAGTCTTGAAACAATGTTAGACCGTTTCGTACTTTCATTATGTGAATTGTATAAACTTTTGGTATGCGACTCTTCCGCAAATACTTGTAAAACCTACAGTTTCTAGTATGACCGGATATGAACTTAGTGGCGTGCTGTCTAAGTTAAAGCTTACGAAGAGATGTTTACATAGTGTCATCACTGTTTTTGCCCGATCTTCTCTCATATCAAGATGTTCATATTACTCAGTGATCATTATAATCAAAACGAAAGAGGGATGAGTTTAACCTTATCTCCACGGAGACGGAGAAAATAATAATAATGAGATTATATATTAAGAAAAAAAAGTAACAAAGACAGGATCTTCTCATCCAAATCCATACTAAAAATAATAAAAACCAAATCCGTACTAAAATAAAAGCAGTACGCCCTCAAAGACGTGGTCTTACACTTAGGTGCGGATAGTTTTGTCCATGTTTTATCATGGCCAATTCTCTTTGAGCAATATTCAAACTGAGTTGAAGGTGTTGAAGACGACGTTGGAGGCAGCGAATTATACCAACGCACCCATAAACTGGGTCCCGGATACGTGCTTCTGCCTCGAAACATAGCGAGTCCACGCAAGCTTGCCTCTGGCTAGGATCAATCTCATTGAGAATTCTTACCACATTTTTTATGCCATACACATAACCTAAGAAAGCGTATTTCTCAGGTTTGTTAGCCGGCAAGTAGGGTGTTAGCACACACTTTTTTGTGCACTTTTGCCTCTTCTCTTTACATATCCCGCAGGATTCCATCCGTGGCTAATAGAGATAGAAAAAATAGAATATCTCTATTAGCAATCAACCAAACTTGGAAAAAAAAACTAAAACCTCTAAATCTCCAAAACCCTAAATATTCTATAGCAACCCAGTTGTATTATTGAAAAACAATTAAAATATATGGTATAAACAGTAAGTAATAAAAGTAACCAACCTGATTATACATGTTAGTATGAATAACTTTCTCTGTTCAGGAAAAGAAAGAGGTAAAGAAAGACAGACACACCTTAAGAATATGTATTATATATGGGAATTTGTGAGCCGGTTCATTCTTTTTCCATATTGTAATTTTTTTTTATATTGAGCGATTAGAGGGCAATTTTATCGGCCACAAAACTATAAGCTGATTTTTATGGATTAGACCGGTTAAGGTCGGTTAAGTCAGCAATATAAGCCCATTTAAGGCCCACTGCAACGAGTCGGTCCACGAGTGGGCGTCAAGCAGAATAGAAAAAAATAAAAATAAAAATAAAAAGAAAAAGAAAAAGCCGTGCCCGTCTCTCTCTCTCTCTCTCTCTCTCCTCTTTCTAAAATTCCTTTGGCTGCAGCAAAGCAAGGCGGTCTCTCACTTTCACTCTATAAATATCTTCTTCTCCATCCTCCTCATCCTTCTTTCCATTTTCGCCGTCACTCGAACACCTCTCATTGATTCCGCAGATTGTTCATTTCTTTTCCCTTCCGTAGTTTTTTTCGTCAGGTACCAATTTTTTTTCCACAATTTGTTTTGGTTGCGATTTGTTGTTTCCTTCTTCGATTCAAGCAAAGATTATGATATAAAGTAGGGAACTTTATGAGATTTTTAAGAAGGAGCAATATAGCTCAGGATCTTGATAACCCGATGTAGGGATTTAAATTTGTATTGTTGTAGATGTGTTTGATTTGTTTGTGGCATTTTGTTGAATTATTTAGGTGTAATGTGAAAGATTACTTCTTTGAGCCATCAATGTTTGGAAGTTACCAATTTCTACAATCTGAATATATATTTCTCATTTGGTTGTATAGAAGCACTTTAGTGACGACGTGTGAAGGATCTGGTTCTGTATTTGTGGAGTCAGAGAAGAACATGAGCTCTCAAGTCAGGAGAGATAGGCGTCATCAGAGTTCTCAGCAAACTTGGGTTCCTAGAGGTGCTTCTACCTCCGTGGCGGTTGTAAATGAGCCTTCACATCCTCCTGCTAATAATACAGCCGGAGTTTCTGAAAGTCTTGTCGCTGGTGCTGCATCACGTCCTGTTTATCCACAAAGGCAGCATAACGGTTCTGTTCGTCCGCCTTATAATCAGCACCAAAGGAACAATAATGTTGCTGCTCCACCTCCACATAATCGACAGAGAAGAAACAATAATGCTCCGGGAGCAACTCTGCCTGATGATAATCGTCAACGAGTTGGGTCTAGGACCAGGCCTGTGTATCAGGGGAAAAGGGTAGCTAAGGAGGATAACATTGCGTTGACAAACCCGAACTTGCCTCAGCTTGTTCAAGAGATACAAGAGAAGCTGGTGAAGAGTTCTATTGAGTGTATGATTTGTTACGACAAGGTTGGGAGGGCTGCGAATATATGGTCTTGCTCCAGCTGTTACTCCATCTTCCATATGCATTGTATCAAGAAATGGGCTCGAGCACCAACTTCTATTGATTTGTTGGCTGAGAAAAACCAAGGTGATAATTGGAGGTGTCCTGGTTGCCAATCTGTGCAGTTGACGTCGTCAAGAGAGATATGTTATCGGTGCTTTTGTGGGAAGAGGAAAGATCCACCCGCTGATCCATATCTGACTCCACACTCATGCGGAGAGCCATGTGGGAAGCCGCTGGAGAAAGAGTTATTTGCAGGAGCTGAGACGACCAGTGAGGATCTTTGTCCTCATATCTGTGTGTTGCAGTGTCATCCTGGTCCTTGTCCTCCTTGTAAGGCGTTTGCTCCACCTCGTAGTTGTCCTTGTGGTAAAAAGACGATTCATACTAGATGCTCTGAGCGGAGATCTCTTCTTGTTTGTGGGCAGCGTTGCGAGAAGCTTCTCAACTGTGGGCGTCATCAGTGTGAAAAGACATGTCACGTTGGCCCTTGTGATCCTTGTCAGGTACTAGTAAATGCCACATGTTTCTGCAAGAAAAAAGTGGAGACTGTTATTTGCGGAGATATGAATGTGAAGGGAGAATTGAAAGCTGAATCTGGTGTGTATTCGTGCAATTTGAACTGTGGGAAGCCACTTGGATGTGGTAATCATTTCTGTTCCGAGGTTTGCCACCCTGGACCTTGTGGCGACTGTGACTTACTGCCCGGTAGAGTTAAGACGTGCTATTGTGGGAAAACGCGTCTAGAAGAACAGACCAGGCAGAGTTGCTTGGACCCAATTCCTTTTTGCTCAAACATATGCAGTAAGCTTCTTCCTTGTGGATTACATACTTGCAACGAGGTGTGCCATTCAGGTGATTGCCCTCCTTGTTTAGTGCAAGTCAACCAGAAATGCCGGTGTGGGTCGACATCCAGGACTGTGGAATGCTACATAACAACTTCTTCAGAGACGGATAAGTTTGTGTGTTCTAAACCATGTGGGCGTAAGAAGAACTGTGGGAGACATAGATGTAGTGAGCGTTGCTGCCCTCTCTTGAACGCGAAGAAGAATGATCTATCCGGTAATTGGGACGAACACGTATGCCAATTACCTTGTGGGAAGAAGCTAAGGTGCGGGCAGCATTCCTGTGAATCTTTGTGCCATAGTGGCCATTGCCCTCCTTGCCTCGAGATGATATTCACTGATCTAACATGTGCGTGTGGAAATACTTCGATTCCTCCACCACTACCATGCGGGACGCCTGTTCCTAGCTGCCAGCTTCCGTGCTCCATTCCTCAGCCTTGTGGCCATTCTGCTACGCATGGATGCCATTTTGGAGATTGCCCTCCTTGTTCTGCCCCAGTGGAAAAGAAATGCGTTGGTGGTCACGTGGTTCTGAGAAACATACCTTGTGGGCTGAAAGACATCAGATGTAACAAGATTTGTGGAAAGACGAGGCGTTGTGGTATGCATGCTTGTGCCAGAACTTGTCACCCGGAGGCATGTGACACTTACAGTGAATCTGAAGCAGGACTGCGTGTTACATGTGGACAGACTTGTAGTGCTCCTAGAAGAGATTGCAGGCATACTTGTGCAGCTCTCTGCCATCCTTCGCAGCCTTGCCCTGACTCAAGATGTGAATTTCCAGTAACAATTACATGTTCGTGTGGTCGCATAACCGCTACTGTCCCTTGCGATGCGGGAGGAGGAAGTACCAGCAATCTTAGTGTTGATTCTATCTATGAAGCCTCTGTTTTGCAGAAGCTTCCAACCACGCTTCAGCCTGCTGAGTCGAGCGGAAACAGAATCCCCCTCGGGCAGCGAAAGCTTTCGTGTGATGATGAGTGTGCTAAGCAGGAGCGTAAGCGGGTTCTTCAAGACGCGTTTGATATCACTCCCCCAAATCTGGACTCTTTACATTTCAGCGAGAATGCTGCTATGACAGAGATTATTTCGGACATCTACAGGCGTGATCCGAAGTGGGTACTGGCTGTTGAAGAGCGCTTCAAGTTCTTGGTACTTGGGAAAGCCAGAGGAAGCACAAGTGCCCTTAAGGTCCATGTCTTCTGCCCAATGCAAAAGGATAAACGAGACACAGTTCGACTTCTAGCTGAGAGATGGAAACTTGCGGTTAGCAATGCAGGGTGGGAGCCAAAACGATTTACAGTGGTCCACGTAACACAAAAGTCAAAAACGCCAACACGAATCATTGGAGCTAGGGGTGGCGCTATCTCGCTAGGTGGGCCTCACCCACCGTCCTTCGATCCGCTGGTGGATATGGATCCAAGGCTTGTGGTTTCTTTATTGGATCTCCCGAGGGAGGCGAATATCAGCGCTTTAGTACTAAGATTTGGAGGTGAATGTGAGCTTGTTTGGCTGAATGACAAGAACGCTTTGGCCGTGTTCCACGACCATGCCCGAGCCGCCACTGCCATGAGGAGGCTGGACCATGGTTCTGTATACCATGGAGCAGTGGTCGTCCAGAACGGTCCGCAATCTCCATCACTCGGTGGTAATGCATGGGGAAAACTACCTAGCAGCTCATCCTGGGATGTACAGAAAGCAAATCCATGGAAGAAAGCAGTGATTCAGGAGAGTGATGAGAACTGGGGAGCTGATGATTCCCCCATTGGAGGATCATCCACAGATATTCAAGCCGCTGCGTGGAGATCAGCAACGAGCAACACTCCAGTGGTTACTTCGGTTAACCGTTGGAGTGTACTGGAGCCAGAGAAGCCCAACACGTCCGCTTTGCAGCCATTGGTTCAGACAGAAGGGAGCAGCAGTTCAAAAGCTGCAGGTAAACAACCGGTGGAAGGCTCAAGCGAAGAAGTGGTGGATGATTGGGAGAAGGTATGCGAGTGAGAATATATGAGAAGTGCCTCTCATTTTCTACTTCTTTTGCTTAGTATAAAGACGTCAGGTTGCTCAGTCGTGTATGATATAATTTTAGACCGTATGCGTGTACTGTGATGAGCTTGGGTCTGTGCCTAGTTGGGAGCATAGGTGATAGACAACGAGGTGCCGTTTAGTTTTGGCATCTTTGACGTTTAATTGGTTCATATATACTACAAAACTATCTGAATGTTTGAAGCTATTGTGAAACGGCATTTTTTTTTTTTATTGTAGTTGAAAAATTAAGGCTTTTTCCTAGACAATTATGTATCCAAGATGAAGTAATGACTACTTTACGAGGTAATAACCAATAAGGTTATTCATACAAATCACTATCCCATTCCAACTAGTGTTCATCTTCAAATGTTAAGGTAACAAGCTGGTCATTATGTTTACAGTATAAGGTGGTGGTGTTATCACTAGGAGCCACTTTCGGAAATTATTCTTTTCTTTGTCAAACTTCGCCCACTACCCAAAAAGGTGATCTAGAATATAATCTAGAATCTAGAACACCATTGACCAAAACAGGAATCCTAAAACAGCAAAGCTCAACTAAGTCCACAAGCTTAGTTATATTCTGATTTCAAGCTGTTTGCAAGTTGAAGCCAAAACACTCAACACCACCATCTTCATCGTCATTGTCAACTTCTCGTTCAACCAGCCAATAGACGTTGCCTGTTATGTAAATTTCCAAATGTAACTCCGAACTCACATCCGATACCACACAGGCAACGACAGCATTTAACATTCTAACCTGTTAAAATTCTCAACTTTATATGACTAATAAGCATTTAGTAAAATATGTAAATCCGTTTGATACTCGTAAGAAAAGTTCAGATAGAACAAAGAAGAGCCGCACACTCAGAATAATTTGCTTTTACCTTATGCGGTCCAATAGAGTTTATGCCTTTTACATGGCTGATATGTTCATTCATATATGCTAAGTTTACAAAAAAAAAAAGTAACGCACTTCTTTAGAAGAAACATTTGGGACCAACTTAATATGTTCCTCTTCTGTCACAATCTTTTTCCCCACAAGAATTCAGTACAGTAAACAAAAAAAAAACAAATCTCTATATAAAGCACACTGAAGAGAAGTGTACTTGCATAAACGAAACAAAGAAGAAAGTAAGAAAGAAAATGTCTGCCCAAAAAGCTGTCAAGAGTTCTCATTTCGAGGCAGAATCCAACATGGAACAAGATGTAATATAATGTCAAATTTTTTTCTTTTTAGTAGCTATTTTGTATTGGTTGCAGCTAATAAACCATTCAAACTTGTTTACATAGATCGTTAGAAAAGCATGGGTTTTCAAGCCAAGTGGTCTTAACTTCGTATGGGGTGGTGACTCTCGGTACTGGGTCATCCCTAAAGAAGACAGGTACCCTACATTCTTCATCTTTACTTTCTTAACCAGTTATGTTCTAAACAAACCGGCTTTTTGTCTTTGTTGTTTTCAAGGACGCCTGCTGAACTAAAGATGGTGAGTTGGTTAGAAGTAACCGGTTCGTTTGACAAGGTCGAACCAGGCAAAACGTACCGACTCGGTTTCAAAATCTCCTTCACAGGTGATGCAACCGGATGGGACAAGGCTCCGGTTTTCATGTCCGCCAAAGTTGGGAAGAAAGGGAAGACAATCTGGAAGAGGATCAAATCTATTAACACCAACTTCGAGAAGCTTAAAAGCGGGACATCACCGGTTAACATACCAGATGAGACTGACGGAAGATTCGAGATCTTCGTCAGTCCCACGGAACCAATAACACAAGACACCAAGCTTCAGTTTGGTTTGTATGAAGTGTGGACCGGAAAATGGAAGTCAGGTCTGTTGATCTATGACGCTTCTGTTCAAGAAGTGAACCAGAAATTATGAAAATGTCACAAGAACCTTATCAAAATTTATAATATATAATATATGTTTCCATCAATAAGAATCAGTTTGTGCACATGCACAACAATATCTAACACTATAACCTTAGTGTAACCTAAGTAAAGACATCATGAGACGTCTTGAACTCGTCTTCTTCTTCTTCTTCCATCACGGCACTAGACCTCGAAGTAAAGACATCATGAGACGTCTTGACAAGAGTCTGGAGAGCACCGTTACAAACCGAAACAAGAACGTCTTTAACACTATCCTGATGTTTAGGATTAGTCAAGCCTTGGAAGATCTGATCATAAGCGTTGATGTCCATGGTCTTATCGAGGTACACAGAGACTGCAGTGCTGGTGAATCTCTGGATGCAATCAGCTAAAACCTCTCTACACTTCTCATCGCAAAGCAAGCTCACCCAATCACACTCCACACCATTCTCGTTAGAGTAAAGTCCAAGAACGAGATTCTTGGCAAAGCTACCAACAACAACTGATATGAAACCAGATCCTAAGGCCTTATCGATCACTCTATCAACCACACTTGGTCCCGTATCATCATCGCTATTGTATCCACGAGAGACACCGATCGTTAGAGCCTGAGAGACGTTACAGAGCGAGTCCGTGATCATTGGATAACTCTATAAATTAATAAACTAAACCATTGTTTCGGTTCGGTTCGGTTCGGTTCGGTTCGGTTCGGTTTAGATAATGTGAGTTTCGTAATTGTAGGTGGAGCTAGGTGGCAGCAGGCGATTCTTTATTAAGGTCCATTATAGTTGTGGGCTTTGTCGGTAAGGAAGCTTAGTTTTCATAGGCCTGCGTCTGCACTCTCATACAAAATAACCAATGATCATTAACTTTCCTGACTTATATATCATGAGGAAAAGATTTAGTCAGAAAATATTATGAGGAAATGAATTTGATATTCTTTGACATCTTCAAGTTGAATCTTACCATATCTATTTTTTTTAACATGAAATGTAAGTGAATGTTCTTTTTTTCCTTTTTTGAAAGTTAAGTGAATGTTAATGAAAACAGAAAATATAACTTTTCTCAAAAAAAAAACAGAAAATATAATAGCAGCGTAAAACTAAAGTATCTTTTTTGACAGAAGTTTAGTTTCCATTGAAAATTTTAAGGGAAGAGTAAGACTAATATAAAATGATGAATCTTATACCAGTTTTTTCTTATTAAAGTATATATGTAACTATACGGAACCCATCCCTTTTTAAAATATGTTTCTTTGACGTAATGAGTATACACACGATGTAGTTACCAGAAAAGATGTAAATTATTATACTGCAGTTCAAGTCAATATGACAATATTACATGTGTTGTCAAAAGAAATCTTGTTAACTACCGACTTGATTAAATCAAAAAGGATATGCAAACAGGGTTTATGTTTGAATAATTCAGTTGTGTTCTAGAAGCAATGTTAGTTTTGACGTCGGACATGTCTCCACATGTTTGTTCTTATCTAATTTACATTTTTCTAATAAGATGTGCCCACTTACCTGCCAAAAAGAAAAGTCCAAACCTATCAATGTTTCTTTGCCACGCTTCCCATAATTTGTGTCCGCCCCACGTTTTCAATTTTTATAAGATTACTACTATAGTTGCTAATAGATAAATTACTTTTAGTTCATCAAATATAGACCCGGTTACAAGTTTCATCGTAGGGAAAAAACACAAGGGTTTTGAAGTTGGCTTTTAAACTGTTTATGGTCCAAAGTTTTTTTCCCACATACCTTAGTAAGTGAGGTAGGAAAATGTACAAAAATAATAATCATTGACTCCTATTAAAATCTAAAAGTGAAATCGATTTTGGTAACGTTTATAAGTCTAAGGAAACTTCTAAGAACATAAAATCGACAATCTAGTCTTCATTAGTTATTAATACTTTATTCTATCTTTTCTATAAATTGAATAAAAAAATAAACAAGTATATCGATAAATAGATAAATCTATTTTTCTACGACTTGAAGAAAAATACACAACATTGACTAACCCGTACATTCAGGCTTTGACGTTCGTATTTTCTTGACATTTAAATTTGAACAAAGAAAAACGCGAAAATAAACGAATATAATTGAAGGCGGCGTTATTACTCCATGTCATAAGACTTATCCAATATTAGGTACTAGTAGTCCACATATAATTTACCTTTTTAATACGACATCTAGTTTAATTTCAATTCACGTCAGTATAATATATTTATCGCTAATTGTTATCTGTAATTCACATGCTACAAACTACATGTTGAATCCAATTTATATAGTGAAAATTGAGAACTACGCACTATATTTCAATATGTATATCAACAAAAACATGTTAATGATTACTATCAATGGGACCTTGTGATTGCTCTCTTCCACACTCTTTTCACAATTATTTTCCACGAACCCTACTATTAACAAAATCCTTAAAAAGTCACGTTTGATTCTCTCAATTATTTCTTCTTTAACATATCTCTTTAAAAACTATCATTATAAAAATCAAATCGCCATTTAAAAACCCTTAAAACCACATCACACTCCAAAAACCAAACCCATCATTTCAAACACACCAAACAAACAAACAAACAAAAACTCAAAACCATTCTCCAAAGCAGAACATGAGCGACGGAGGACAAAGCCACAACAAGTTCTTGAGAATCATCTCAACACCTTTCCGAGCTTTAGGCAAAGCTTACGTGAGAAGTATCACTGGTTGTGCCTCTCGGACTCAGTATCCATCCTCCTCCGTCTCCACTGCTTTTCCAAGAAGCAAGAGCTCTTCCTCCGCCGCCTTCTCCTCCTCAGCATCTACACGTAGAACAACTGATTTTGGGATTGGCGATGATTACAGCGAGCTAGTGAGAGCTGCGTCGGTTAGGAGTTTTGGGCACAAGAACGAGATAGACATGTTTATACAAGAGAAGGTGAAACAAGAGAAGCTGCAACTGGAGATGCAGAAGAAGATGAAGTATGGAGGGTTGCCGAAGAGCTCGAGCGTGGGGATGGCGAAGATAGATGAAGATGAAGAAGGAGAGGAAGGATCTGTGAATCCGAAGACGACTAAGAAAGTCTCTGAGCTTTTGTATCCTCGTAGCAAATCATATGCTGTTACTGGTAGCCCTAAGTTTTAGTTTTAGCTTCTGTTTCTCTTTTTTTTTAAAAGTAATTTGTGGATTGATTTTTGATATTTTTCTGCAACAAAGAAATAATGATAGAAGTCGATAATCTACTCTCTCTTCGAAGCCAAGTTTGGTTGATTTTAATGTTCAAAATTTTTTTTTGGAAGTTCAATACGTAAATACGAGCTTATGTGTGTTTCAATGATTTTGCATTTTTTTTTTTAAGTTACGTTTTGAAGTTACTTTTAATTTGTATTTTATACATTTTGGGGAAAATAATTAAAAAACATGCATTATGTCAGTCGAATACGCATTAGTTCAACACGGGTGTTCATTTTATTAATTTTCTACCATAATTATGACTGGTTCACACATTAAAAAAAATATTTGGTGAATAATGTATAGAAACATACAATTCTCATACCTTAGACAGTTAACCTCATGAACATATTTTTTTGTTTAATTCTGGTCTAAGAGAATTCTGAGGGAATATAAATATCTATGTCAATTTTCGGCTTTATCATAAGAATGATAAAGTTTCTTGTTTAATTATTTTTAATATGATGATTATTAAAGCAAGAAAGCGTTGTGTTTGCCACTAGTTCACGGAATCGAATTTTGTAAACTTTTCTTTCGTGTTATGATTATTATATTATTCTTGTTTGCCCCCAGTCACCACCACACTGACAAGTGACAACTAAATCTACTTTGCCTAATCAAATATTGTACATAGAGGGGCTGCTCACTGTTAAAAAAATATAATTAACTACGTTTTTGTCCCAAGATTGATAGATACCAAGTACCTGATCAAAATATCTTACGTCCTTTTTTTTCTTTTCTTATAAAAGTATAAAACAAATAAGAGAGACCGACACCTTTTTCCGTGACATATGATCTTGGAACTCTGCGTTATTGTGAACCAATCAAATATAGATTGCTCCCAAGTTCAGACTCGATCGGCACAAAGAGCGGTAGTATACTAAATGTTGATTTGATGTAAGAATACTGTGAAACTGGTTACACCAAAAACAAAATTCGGAGAGAGTCTAATAATGGTGTGCTGGGGCCTTGAGGATTTGCATTACAATCTATCAAGATTCCCTTTCCTCTGTGTGTGTCGGTGTGTATCTATTGAGAGCCAAAACTCACCCAAAAAAAAAGCCATGTCTTTGTTTTCTCATCCTTACTTGTCACGCCGGTCCTTAGGGAGTAAATCCGTCTTCCTCAGTCTGAACCTGAACCTCAAGCCTACATTAACAACAAACAGAAGAACACATCAGATTCAGGATGATAGGTGGTCTTTTAAATAATTGAAACATTACCGGTATTTCTAGAGAGGAACTTTAGAACCTCATCGATGATGATAACCTGCAGTATTTATAGAAAGACTCAAATTAACTGATCATTTCAAGGAATTTAATTGATTTCATAACTCTCATCTCATATCTGAATGATCAGCCTACTGTCATGCTATTCCTTGATGAGTTTTAAGGTGGTCTATATAGCAAGGTAAGGTTCCACTCTGAGGGTTAGTAGACTATCAAGAAGAGAAAACTTACTGGAAACGAAAGATACAGAACGGCGGTCCATTCGGCCCATGACAATGGCGTAACCTATATTAGCAGTAAACTTGAGAGGATTAAAAACAAGAAACGCGTATGTCATACAAGGTTTGCGGAAGAGACGAAACTTACAGAAAATAAGACTGCGAGTGGATGAACATATAATATAAGCATGTGCAGAACCATCGTCAGGATAATTGAACCAACAAGCCATAAGTTACTCCTTGGGGTTATAACCCTGCAATCACAAACAATCTTTACTACGGTAACGAATCAACTGTTAACAAGGAAAGAGTGAGAGAAATGTATACTTACAGAAGGGATTGATTTTCACTGAGGTTATTTAGAGCGTTAAACATCTCTACAACAACAAGTACTGTCATAGCCACGGTCGACGGATGCCGATCCTCAAATATGCTGCAGGGATAACTTGTCTCTCTAAGTGCGCACGTTTCAAAGTTCATCTGAAATGAGATTGTGAATATAATGAAAACAGATTCCAATTGCAATAACAACGTTGGATATGAATCATTTAGTAAGAAACTTGGGTAGTAACTTTAAAAATGCTGAGGTTTACACATGAATGTTGACAAATGTACAATCAATATCAGATTTTGGGATGAAATAATCAGTAAGACATAGCTGGAGAAAGAATCTAACCAGTTCACTGTAAGTAAGCTTTGGACCACCTTCAGAATAAACAAACCACCATATAAAGCCAGCAACAGTTGCCAGGCCAACATAAACTGCCAAAAGATAACAAATTAATCCTTTTGTTGGATAGATGTTTGAAGCCACAAAGTGACCTTTCAGTACTTGGCCACGGCGATTCCAAGATCCTAGTGTCGCATAATGATTAAGATAAGTTACAAAACCATCAATTTTATTTTACCTCCGATAACCAGATAGCGGAAGAATAACCACCCAGTGACCACTGCTTCACCAACCTGGAATTTAACAACAATCAAAACCAAAATGAAGATACAAGTTTAATAGAAACTGTCACAGCAACTATTTGCAAATTAATCTACAAGGTGTTACAGTACAGTTACAGCTCCTACCTTTCGAGGCTTTGCCTTCATGACATCGGAATCTTGTTTATTGAAGCCAATGGCAGTGGCGGGCAATCCATCCGTTACCAAATTGACCCACAAAAGTTGAACCTACAAAGTTTACCAAGAAGATCACTGATTTAGACAAGCTTTATAAAAGTAAACTTTGCAGATACGACTGTCACGATATTGGTGCGATTGGACTGGAATCTATTGAGAGTACAAAGTTTACTTCCAGGTTAAACAAACTCACAGGCGCCAAGGTATCAGGGATTCCCAGTACAGCTGCTACAAATATACACACCACTTCCCCGATATTTGAAGAGATCATGTATCTAATGAATTGCTTGGTGTTATTATATATAGCTCTTCCTTCCGCAACAGCCTGTCATGAGGAGAAAATGTTTAGGAGTTGCACTAACGAAGATACTGCGGTGTGATTTGTAGCCACGAAAACCACGCTGAACCAGTTATGCGAAGTGTATATGGAAGAAAACAAACATACCGCAACTATTGAAGCAAAATTATCATCAGCCAAAACCATATCTGAAGCACTCTGGAATTCAGAAACAGTTAGAGAAAGATAGGTTAGACGAAGAAGAGCTTAGAGATGTGAACTCTTGGCAAATCAGTTTATTGAAGGGACGAAGAGTCCAGTAATAGTAGTTTTACTATTATACAAAATATAACAATCACACAAGATGCAAATCATAAACGAAAACAAGGTAAATACCTTTGCTACAGCAGTTCCAGAACCCATGGCAATCCCAATGTCAGCTTTCTTCAATGCAGGAGCATCATTGACGCCATCACCAGTCATTGCCACCTAGGAGAACAAGGTTCATGTGTTCGACGGTTAGAAGCAAGAAATTTTTCTCTGATAAGTAAAAATGTTAACAAACATTACAAAACTGAAAGTTTAAACAAAGCCACTAATAGAAAATGTGAATATACACAAACGCAGACAAAAAGGAAGAAGTGAATAAATGATAACATAATGGAAAGGGGGAGTTACCACTTCATTTTGGTTCTGTAGGGCTTCAACAAGCATCCTTTTGTGGGAAGGTTCAACCCTACACGCAGAAAACTATGGTTTCTAATAAAGGATTATAAATTTTTAGAGAAGAAACAGAATTATGCATGATGATTAAAATTGAAGTTCATTGCTTCTAAAAACACTAGGAACAGTTGAAGAAATACCTGGAAAAAAGTGTCATCCGTCGCAATGCTAGACTTTGTTGCACCGCTGGAAGCCGTTCAAATTCAGAAGCCGTGTAAGACAGACCAGAAAATTCGACCAGATTGTCGAATGCCCCTATTTTTCTACATATCGACTCTGCTGTGGACTGAAGTTTCATGCTAATCAGAATAAGCACCCAAAAAGGTAGATAATTAAAAATTTGAATGTGCTCAAATTTCTAGTACCTTGTTATCCCCGGTTACAACTATAACACGAATCCCAGCAGTCATACACGCAAGCATAGCATCTCTCACTTCTTTTCGTGGTGGATCAAGGATTCCCACCTTCAAAGAAAGCAAAAGATAAGCAAGTCCTCATCAGTATAAGAAAAATGATGAATACTCAGTAAACTCATTTCAATATATCATATTTGAAAGAAAGGCGTACCAACCCAATAAACGTCAGGTCGTTCTCATTATCATAGGAAATAGTTTGTTGACCATGGGGCACGGTTTTAAATGCTAACGCTAAGCATCTCAGTGTTTCATCTCCAAAACTGTTGCAAAGATACATGGTCAGAAAATGGAACAAACACTTCATTCATATATTTAAAGAGCAAAATTGCCATTACAAGTGACAATACAAGCATCAAATGATATCATCATTAAGTAATAACAAAATTAAATCAAATTCCATTAAACGAGTTGATGTCTAACCTGTGGAACCTCGACTCAAGCTCTGCACGGGCAGCAGCAGTTAATGGAACAACAGAACCATCACTGTTGCAGAGAAGTTTGGTACACCTAGCAATTATACTTTCTGGAGCACCCTTTGAAAACATTACATCCATTTGCTTATGGCTACACAGGACGCTCATCATTTTGCGGTCACGTGTAAACTCCAAAACATAAACCTGAAATTTAGAATAAACATGACCATCAATTACTAATATTAAATTACTACGAATTGTTTGAAATATAATGTTCCGAGGTCATTATCAACTAATATGTGTGTAACTACAAGAGTAATGAAGTATATGCGTAAAAAAGAAGGACGGCTCTTTATTCCCTAAGCTAAATGCATGTAAATAGCGGCCAACACAACAAACAGGTTGGTTTTACTAGAGCAGCACCTTTTTAAATTGGTTTTCCCAATAATGGTTGCAGTATGCTGCACGTTCATGCTTGCTCAACATGTTTAGAGCAGACGGCATCGAATCAAAACCAGGGAGGCCGACCTGAAAATTAAGCAACAGAAGTAAGATGAACAGTTCTTAAGATTCTAGACTTGGTAAGTTCAACCTCTGCGCAGGGTATACGGTAAGATGAAAAGAAATGGGAGGTCGCGGTCAAGTCTAAGATTCAACATGAAATTGGATAGAAGAGTCTGTTATGTTCCATGACCCTTCTTGTGGAAACGAATTTTACTAAAGAAAGAATTTACAAAAATACAAACCTTTTCTGCAAGAACTCGAAGAGCAACTTCAGTTGACTCTCCAATTTTTTCATAAGAATCCTTGTCTGGATTGTATTGCAAAATTGAGTCATTGCAGAGTGATGAACACATTGCTAAATGGTGAAGGCATGGTGACTGAGCAGGGAAGTCAAGCTGCAAACGAAGAAAACAATTTGTCTTAAGAATGTATGCTGTTACGAGGCATGTCCGTGTAGTTTGTAGCTTGCTATAGAGTTTTTTGTCTTTTTCTTTCACAATAATAAATCATTGATATGTGCGATAAAATGATTAAGATGATAAGGAAAGGAACTCCTATGAAATTTTAAAATCAAACGAACATATTATACATTTATCAATCAATCCTGAGATACAATTTTCGGTTCAAGCTGTCCTTGTGTTGTTGATATTAGTTTGGGAGCATGTAGGTAAGGCAACTATCCGTCATCTTCACAACTATCATGTACAAGATAATTGGCCAATTACATAGTCCAGAGGAGAAGTAATAGTTACCTGCTGGCCATTGTTGTCAAAGACGGTACCTTCGGGTGCATAAGTTGTCCCGCTAACACTGAACTCGTTAATCACAGGACCATGGTCTGCAGATTGGACTACGCAGATCTGACATACAAGCACAAGAGTGCTTGAGACACCACTATGAGAAAATTTACATATTCTATTTGAGACACCACTATGAGAAAATTTATATGCAAAATTTTAACTAGTTTAAGTTAGTTACTCACAAAATCACATGATCTACAAGCAAATTGTTATTTTTTCTTAATTAGTCCTAAAATCTCTATCAAACTACTTGCCAAGATTTGCCAACCAAAGATGTTTCAGAAAAAAAACAATTCAAATAGTAACCAATAATACGAGTTAACAGGGTCAAGCACTGAGGAATATAATGCTAACCTTAGAAACGGACATCATATTGGTTGTCAATGTTCCAGTCTTGTCACTGCAAATTACAGTAGTGCAGCCAAGCGTCTCGACAGATGGCAATGACCGAACAATGGCATTCAAACGAGCCATTTTCTTTGTTCCAAGAGCTAAACACCTAAATCCCAAAAGCATCATAACCAATTTAAGTCCCAATATAATAACCAGGAGTAGCTACGAATGTGGAAGATGACTAATAATAGCAAAGAATTTTGAACTCAGCCAGCACTAAAGCGAATTGAAACTTAAAAAAAAATTGCAATTTGATGATCGTAATAGCCACCTGCTTCTCTGGGAAATTCTTCGTATCCACGACACACTAGAGTTCCGCAGAAATCATCCTAAGTTTCAACTACCATTAGCCTTTTCCTAATATTGCTATTTGCTAGCAAAGGAATTAGTGAACACTTACGTTGTAACAACAGCAGGGAGTCCTTCAGGAATAGCTGCAACAGCAAGGGCAACTGCAATCTGGGAAAATAAAAGCAAATCACCAATCCTGTCACCAAATAAACAGTATATCGCATATTTTAAGTTGGTAAAAAGGATCTAATTACAATCTTCAGCGTTTAATCACAATGAGGAGGATACATGGAGCAGAACTTCGGTAAGTCATAAATTTGTTACTGCGTGAAGATAAGAAACGCAGCCATGACTTGTGATAGCCTAAAACTTGATAGTTAACAATGTTTACTAGCGACTCATTGCAGAAAGATAATTTCTTATTTTTGTGACTTCGCTACTTAAATCTAGAAAGTCTATCTAGGGATGTCAGCGAAAGAACGGAGAAGCAACATCTATCTTTTGTTATCACAGCAAGAGCGGAACACACACAACTAATGTCGTACTTCCAAACTACAAATTCAAAACTGTCATAAAGAGAACAATAAATTTCTGTACCTTAAAATAGTGAATTGCGCCTTTGAAAAAGCCACCGTGAGAAGGGTCACTGAAGTGACCAATGTTGACAACCCACACAAGTACACAAATCCCCGCAATCACCTATACGAACAGAATAGATTACATTGTGAGAGAACTTTAAGTTATGTTGAGAAACATATAATATACCAAGGAAATTAACTAACTATCTTTGCAAGAGATCTCTGCCACACCAGTCATTTGACAGAACATTTTCTATTTTCTGTGAATTATTTCACACTTGCTTAAATTGTAACTGAGAAAATTTGACATCCAAGGGATGGGAAACTTCATACAGCCTTGTAACTAAAGTAACCCTTCAAATGAGAGAAATTTAAACTTTCAAAAAGGAAACAGTTTTCACCTTAGCCAAAAAGCTGCCAAACTCGTCCAGCTTCTTTTTCAACGGAGTTGCCTCCTGTGACAGTAGCATTTACAAATAAGAGAGAAAAGCCTAGTAGTTATAACGCACTTCAAAACAGATGGAAAAGAACCACCACCAGACAGGCTATGCAGCAGGAAATAAGTCTACCATGTCAAAAGCGTAAAGAGTCAAAACAATTTACTGAAGGAAATTGAAGTCAATTAAAGGTACAATATAACCTTATTTTATGAGAGAGTTCTGACTGGTAATAAAGCATATTGAACTACGCATGGTGCATATCAGATAGACATGAAAGAATATTGATGATAGCTTACATCATCTGTGTGCAACATCGAATCGTGTATGCTACCCATCGCAGTGTTCGAACCAACTCCAACGACAACAGCCCTGCCCCTACCCGCGACCACATCAGTTCCCTGGCAATCATTATACATTCTACTAAATTAGACACAGATAAAGAGGTGTAAAGAGGTAACTGGAACCAGAAATAGAAAGATAACTACAACAGGTTTTAGAGCCTAAATTCTAATAGTGAGAAACAAATAAGAATATTACAGCTCGTTAAGGTGAACGCATGAAATAGAACTAGATCTCTAGATACATGAAATGATAAGACAGCTAATGTACGTATGAGTATTAACTCGTACCGAAAATAAAATATTTTTCTTGTCTTGGTAGACAGCATTTGTTGTTAAAGGACAGTCAACATCTTTCTCCACAGAGCAGCTTTCACCTGCAATTTAAGGGGGAAACAATTGGTAATGAGGGAATGAATATAGCGCACTGAGAGTAACCACTTGGAATTTATTCTACATGAAAAGAACCACATCGTTATTGAAACTGTAATGTTATAAGAAAATGCATGTTCACTAACTGGTAGAGAAAAGGGTTGGCATGAATTTGTAGTAATCACCAACTTGCATCTATAGTTATTGTGCCTAGTAAAATAAGAAGTTATGAGTAACACGATGACATACCAGTTAGAATTGCTTGATCAACTCGTAACTCATTGTTAGACATCTCAATCATCCTAAGGTCAGCTGGAATCTTACAGCCCACTGTTTCGCATGCAAGCGTCACGAAAAGCAGACATTAATAATTTAGCAAAACTCTGAGCCATTGCCACAAAACTGCGTTTTGGTGAGAGAGCACACATACCAGCCACTTCAACAATGTCGCCTGGCACCAGCTCTGTTGCTGGTAGTATAGAAAAGCACCCTGCCATTGCATACATGTTAATATGGAATGTCGTCAACCTAATAAACTTGGAGATAACCAAAAACTGGAACAACGCCCCGAGCACAAAAGGAAAGAACACAGAAACATTTTTAAATACCTAAATCTTAATGTCATTTTAGACAACCTAGACAACCGTGAGTAACAAAATGAGCTATTAGCTTGGAAGAAGAAGAGTTGCCAAGATACAAAGTTTCTCTATAGGAGATAACAACATCATATAACGATAGGCTAATAAGCAGGTTAAATAACAGTTCACTGTAAGAATCAAAACCAATGAAAGGACAAACACTCAACGTATATTTTGCAGCGATACTAATCAATGGACATATATTTAACTTATAAGTACCATTTCGCAATACTGTGGCTATATTTGCTTGGTAGGCACGTAGCTCCTACAACAGGACAAAGAGAAAACAGAGGAGGTGGATAAGTAAATGTTACAGCTTACAACCAAAATAATATCTAAGCTTAACATAATCTTTAAGCCCATTTAAGTTTGTCGTGCCCCTGACAACACACCTTGTGGAAAGACCGAAAGAGAAAAATGACTGATCTTGCACTGTCCAGTACATTTAAAATAATATATTTTCAAGGAAATCTGATATGTATCCGCAAATATGTCATCACTTAAACCGTAGCAAAAAAACTATACCTCAAGAGCCTTCTCAGCATTAGTCTCCGTAATTACCCCCACCGCCGCATTTGCAGCCAATATCAGCAGAATCACCTGTGATGGAATAGTAAATTCAAAGAAGAACTGGGATACTCAGAGAAAGCTCCACATGCAAAATTTAGTTTATGGAAGTCTTGGTGAAGGGGCAATCATATACTAAATTAAATGGAGTCATATAACAGAACAGAATCTTATAAATGCGGAAATTTCTCAGCTAGTGAAGACTTTTAGTCGGCTTATAGATATCTTATTTAGAACGTCACAAAAGAATAGGCAATCTAAAGAAAACATAAATAACTAATTTTCACAAAGACCACAGAGATAAAAGAAAAACAAGGTTTCATGTTTAAACTACTCCAAAAAAAAAAAACACTAGCCAATCCAATTGACCAACCAAAAGGTGTTAACAATCAAGCATTACTTGTTCTAAAAAAAAAAAAACTCTATCAAGCATTACATGAAAGCCATTTTGAGTGGTAAAAAAGACGTTGGACTTACAAAAGGCTCCAGAAATGCTGTTAAACCAGTCTCTCCGTTGGCCAAAGCCAATACGAATGAGACAATTGCAGCCACAATCAATATCTTAACAAGTAAATCATCAAACTGTTTGAGAACCAGTTTCCAGAATGGAGTTCCTGCGTGTTTAATTAAGACGAAGATAAGAAAAACTGACACATGTGGTAAAAAGAACCATAAAGAATTCTAACACAAATCAACTAAGACATTCTCAAGAAGAGAAGTTAAAGAAAGATCAAATGTTTTTGCAATAGAACAGCTCTATTCTAGACAAATGAACCAGAGTAAGCATGTGAAAACAAAAATGAAATCACATGTGATAACTGGTCAAATCATCAAATCGCTAAAACAATCTTGAACCATGATGCACATATTTTTCAGGAAGCAAAATATAATTAAGGAAGTAGTAAGGATGAATTTAAAAGACAGTTACTGAAAAACTTACTTTTCTCTTCGGGCAGTACTGCACGTTGTGTGGAAAAAACATGCATAAACAATTAGAACAAAACAAGATTAAAATGAAACTTCATTAAAATTTGAATCTTATAGAAATGCAAGAGAAGTGGAAGTAATACAATACCATTCCGGCCGTAAAGTCTAGAATGCTGATCAACCTACAAATTATATTATGAGCTTTCAAAGTGACTGTAACAAGTTAAAGGTTCCAACTTCCAAACAATGGAGAATCTCAATTGGGTTCAGAAACTCATACCTGAGAATCAGAAAGTCCCTTCGTTGAGTCTACCTCAAAGAAACCAAGCACCTGCATTGACAACAGAAACTCATCATCACCGGTTTGATGTGCAATCGCAGCCACAAGATTGACAATTGAAAATGCATAGCCACCTCTGAGACAGATCTGGCGTAAGCGTCTTCCATTTTGGGAAAACGTCGATGGGTTGCAGAGGGAAATTGAGCTGAAATTCTAAAAGACTAGAGGAAGAAGATGAGAACTTGTAACGCCGTCTGCTTCTCCATGAGCTTCCTTCTGATTCACCGTCTTTGATCGCTCGCCTGCCTGAGAGTGAGAGTCAAGACACACACACACTATAGCGGGTGGGCTTCGCTCTCACGCGAGGCCCATTTACTGTCGCGTTAGGCCCATTTATTGATTTTTGTTTTCCTTACGAAAATAACGTAACGTGGGCCCAACTATGAATGATTCGTACATTTGAAGGTTAATAATTTCCTCTATAGATTAATACCAATAAATAATACGTGTATTTATCGGAGCTGATCACCAACTTCGTCTTCTTTATGCGTCAAAAACGAATCCTACACATTTTTTTTTAAATCCAACAAAGTTTACTGTCAGCTCACATTGACTCTAGCCTCTATACCTACGACAAATCGGCCAGAAACACATCAACGACTCAAGTGTCAGTTGAAACAATGCTCTCCACTCCATATTTATAACTTATCAAAACGAAAGGCAAACGTATTTTGTCATTCTCGGACGTCCGTTGATCAAGAAAGCGTTACGACACTCATTTTTCAATACAAGCATGTGGTCACATCAATTCATATATGTGAATTTTATGACAAGTTCAGAGATTTTTCTATTCCGATATATCATTAGCTATATGTCCCTGCGAATATATACACATTTGGCAAACTTGAAGTTGAAGTACACCTTATAATTATATCAAAAACAAATACTTAAACAAAACGATACAGACTCAACTGTTTTTAAAAATCCAAATTACCTGATTTTGTTCATTTTTTATCAAGAGTCGGACCATCTCGAGATTTTTGGTTCACATGTCTACTCTGTAGGTACAACGAATTGTTATATTTTTAGATTAAGAAACAAACAAAGATATGTTTATGATCTGCGATCATAATAAAGCTCCTAGGAATCTTTGAGCATCGTTGTAAGTAAAAGAGCACGAACCACTCCCACTTCATGTGGCCCATTGTAGTTTTAGTTAAAAGAGGGATCCATATAAGTAGTCCTCTCGCGTGGTCGGAGGATCTTCTCGCTTTAGTTGCCATTCACGCTAATCAAAGTTTTAGATAGTCTGATTAAAACGGAGTTTAATAAGGAACTCAAACCAACTCCATTACGGTTTCTTAATCATTCCTTTACTCACTTTTTACGTGTGTCATTGTTCTTTTACAGCACATGAATCCGATTTTATATAGTACTAATACTATTATATTTATACATTGATTAATTGGTAATTATACATCTAAGATGTGATTCTTCATGCTTGTAACTTTAAAAGTGTAGTGATAAGAGGATAGTAATTTTTTTATTCGACATTTTACTGTAACACTGATTCGGTCAAGATGTATGTCATACCAATATCGATGGTGAAATTTGTTTTAAAGTTTTGTAAGATTTTAACCATATTTGTTAACTGAGTTATTTGTATATCTGTTTGTAACAATTCATATTTTTATTACAAAATTACCATATAATTAATGTGAGCATATTTCGTGAAACAGTAATCTAGTGTGGTCCCAAATAATTATTGGAGTAATGTAGAATTGAGTTGTGTGCAAGTCTCACTTATCATAATTTGGTTGGATCTTAATTTTTCTACCTTGCTTGCAATGATGAGAACCATTTCCAAGTTGAATAAAAAATCTTCTATTCCCAACCTAACTACATTTGCAAATACATCCCCATTACAAGGGTTCATATTTGGTTGATCTATTTACAAAAAAAAAAGTCTGATTTTATTATGTAGTTGTAAATACAGGTTATTAAACAATAAAAATAGTACTCTACTTATTTAGAGAAGTTTTGACAACCGCGTTTAGAGACGAGTTGTAGTATATATGATTTACAGGCCTACAGCTAATTAACAACTATGATCGTGGGTTTGACCAAATAATATAAACTTTGACCGTGATTTATGGTTGTTGGGGGTTAGTTGTCCCAAGCCCTACAAGAACTAGTACGAAAAACTACTGCATCCAAGTCTTATAAACAGCTGTAGCTCGAACTTTATGCATATAATTATCGATTAATTGATTCCATCAGATTCCCTGTTATTCCTTATGTTTCCTCCTATGACAATGAGATATTAATATATTTTGTTTTGGTACTAATCTAGGATTATTTTGTTGAGAAAAGTTAACTACTACTATTATTGTGTGTGCTTCGTACCATAATTTATGAGTTTTATGAAAAATGATATACCACCAACTACGTATTGATTCATTCGTAAGAAGCAGGGGATCGAACCTGCTCATACTTAAGAAACAAAACTGGAACTACCTGACCAAACTGCACTTAGCAGCTACTGCTGGGATCATGATGATTTCCTGGTTTCATATTGTGTGTGTTTGAACTGTTATTAAGCTATAACTTCATCAATATTACAAAATAGCAAAAAGGAGAATTGACATCAGTACTATTTAATAAATTTTCTAACTCATGTTTCATGACAATAACAACACATCATAAAACTGGTCAAGTTTTTTTGGCAGTAAGATTATTAAGTTGAATAAGGGTTTGGAACAGCTTTTGTTTTTTTTTTTCCTTTTTTGTTGCTCAAAAAAAAGGAGCAGCTATGATTTCAAGGTGAGATTTTGATTTAACGAGTATTGTTTCCAGGAAAAAAGAAAAAAGAAGAGAAGTATTTTTTTTGGAAATTATCAGTCTGCTTGCCAGTTTAACTTTGTTTGTTTTCAGAAAATGACAACACAGTATCACCTTGATTTTTGGATCCTCGTAAACTTTACGCACTGTAAATTCGTAACTGCAATTTCAGTAATGGACGATATTATTTTTTTCTTCTCAAGTTGCAATATTGGTAAATAACACCAAAAGATTACACAATGTGTCCCTCATGCCATATTCCACCTATTTAAGAAAATTTCGATCTACCTTCAAATCCTGAGAACTGAAGAAAGTATGTATTATGTGTTCACACATTAGTATTACACTATAGAAAGGAAAATAGTAAAGAAAAAGAATAAAAAATATGTTGCTTGGATCCAACGGTGCAAAGATGAGATCTAAACGTAGTGATTTAATCACACGGCTGTTAGAAAAGCTGAGTGGGAAATTATTCCGAAAGAGGGTTAGTTGGACTCAGTCTCAGAACAAATATATGAGTGTGTCACAGCAAAGAGTCTTCTGTTAGAATACTATATAGTTGTCAGTAAAAATAATATTATCTTACACATAAATCATTATATGATTTATACATGCATGTATATGTACTTATATATGTTATAATATTCTAAAGCACATGTCAGAGTAGAAGCTAGAAAGCAAAGCTTGGGCATGAAGAGAAGAACCCTCTTGCTTGCACAATGAGACTTTAAAATAAGTACATTTAAAATAATGAAAATTTTTAATGGTGTTTGAGAAATTTGATTGAAAAAAACATGGTAAAACTTACATTGTTTTATACATTTTTTTTGGGCAGTACATTTAAATGTCAATTTAAGCACTTCCAAGTGTAAAAGTTAAGACATGTATTTATCAAAAAAAAAAAAGAGAGCTGGACATGGTAAAGAGGTAGATTAGGTTGTGTAATAATGAAAAAGAAAAGAGGAAAGCAAAGCAGTTTAGCAGTAGTTGTTCTGTCCCTTTGTTTTTAATAATCATATTATGTCTCCTCTGCTTAGTGTTAACCTCAACATCTCTCTCTCTCAAAACTAGTAATTATTCTCTTTCTCTAGGTCTTTTATTGTCTCTAAACACAATTATCACAACTGTTTTATTTGATTCTATAAAAAAGGTTGGAACTTGATGCTTGCTTTGTTCTTTTGTTCAAGTACCCCCAACTTTAAATTCTTCATTCTTCCCAATTCAAGCAAAAACAGCATTTGATACCCCTTTCACTTTGAGTGTACTATCTCTTCCCTTATCTACCTGGTTTGGTTCACTGTAAAATGTAAAACTCCCACCGAACAATTTGATTCTTGATTTGTACTCTTTCCTAAGGGAACCACAATCTTGGAGTATCTCAAAACAGGGTTTGTCCCTCAGTCTTACTTCAATTTATTAATTCCCCAAATCATTGCTTCTCTGATCCTACCAACTTGATCATATCTAATGAGGTTGTGTCAGTTTCCTTCATTTTAAATTCCAAATTCAAAGTTCTCTGATCTCCCAAGCTTTGCATTCATCTGAGTTTTTGTCTTTCAAAGGTCAAGTCTTTCTTTCCTCTCTCTCTCTCTCTCTCTCTCTCTCTCTCTCTCTCTCTCTCTCTCTCTTGAAGCTTGAAGAGATTGGTTATGAGATGAGACAGTGACTTTTGCTCTCTTTCACACTCTTAAAAGCGAATCTCCTTTTTTTTACTTTTGGTAAGCTCCTGTGAGCTGTAACTTAGCTAAATCCATTGCTTATTACCACTTTATGCTCTGAAAGTTCTCAGCTTTCTTTTGTCTATTGTTGTTCTCTTTAGTTACTTTCTTCCTTTGACTTGAGAACGAATAAGCATTTTATCCTAAGAGAGTTCTCTTTCCTTAACTTGCAAAGAAGCAAACTTTGTTTTGAAATGGGTGGAGAGAGCAATGAAGGTGAGATGGGGTTAAACCATGGAGATGATCAAAGTGGGATCTCAAGAGTTGGAATGCCTTTGTATGCAAAGTCAGATCCTTTCTTCTCTTCTACAGATTGGGATCCAGCTGTCAATGTTGGTGGCTTCTCTAGCTCTCACTACCCTTCAATGGGGATGGACAATCCAGGGATGAGTTGCTTCCCTCATTACCAAACCGGTTCTGGTTCTGGCTATCCTGACATGCCTGCTAGTCTTCTTCCTTTTGGTGATTGTGGTGGTGGTGGTGGTGGTCACTTTCTTGGTTCAGACAAGAAAGGGGAAAGTGCTGGAAGATTGGTCATAGCTGGAGATGGTCATCAGGTTTCAGATGATGTTGTTCTTGGTGGTTCCTCAAACAGAAAAAGAAGGCAACCAGAAGCTGAATCACAATGGAACAAGGTGAGTTTTGGTTTGGTAGCAATAGGTTCAAGGTTTGATTCTCATAATAGCTTTTGATGTGGTTTTGTGCTGAGACAAGTGAGTGTTGTTTAAATTAGCAGAAAGCTGTGGAGGAATTTCAAGAAGACCCTCAGAGTCAGAAGAAACAGAAAAATGATCAGAGTAAAGAGAAGATGACCAAAGAGAGCTCACAGAGTGATGAAGCACCTAAAGAAAACTACATTCATATGAGGGCAAGAAGAGGTCAAGCCACTAATAGTCATAGTCTTGCAGAAAGGGTAAAATACTATTTGAATGTTGTAAAATCTGCTCTTAGTTTCCTGCCAACCATTGGTTCTGAGATGTTTTCCTGTTTTTTTTTTTGTTTTGTTGTTTGAAGGTTAGAAGAGAAAAGATCAGTGAAAGGATGAGACTGCTCCAAGAGCTTGTTCCTGGATGTAACAAGGTATTTGGAGTTAAAATGTGGCTTTTAGCAGTTTTAACTTCCTTTGATTTCCTGAGTAAATTTTAGCTGAGAGTCTTTTTGTGGTTGGTGATTGATTCTAGATCACTGGGAAAGCGGTTATGCTTGATGAAATCATCAACTATGTTCAGTCTTTACAACAACAGGTTGAGGTAAGAACAACTCCCAGTAACGCCAGATTCTTGAAATTTGCTCCAGGTTGTGGTGCTGATGTTTCTTTCTGTGTCACACTTGCTTTCATTTTCTCCAGTTCTTGTCTATGAAACTCTCGACGGTGAATCCAGAACTCAACATTGATATAGACAGGCTTCTTGCTAAAGATGTAAGAAGCTCAGAACCTCCTCCCAAAACTTCACAATGAATAATAGTTTGCAAGTTATGAATTAGTACTAAAGCTACATTTTCTACGTTCCGCTTCTGCAGCCAAGAGACAGGAACACTCCTACGCTCGGTCTGAATCCTTTCGCCCGTTTTCAAGGGACGATACCGAACATTTCTACCCCCACAGCTCCACAATACAACTCATTACCTCAGGCAAGCAATAACAGCAGAAACAACACATCATGCTTTTGTCACCACTTTAAGTTCTCTTACACATTTTTTTAATCTCACCGTGTAGACAACACTAGAGAGTGAACTACAAAGCCTCTACCAAATGGGGTTCGTCTCAAACCCATCGACTATGTCTAGTTTCTCACCTAATAATGGTACACAAACTTGCTTCTCTCCATCTCTCTGTCTCTTCCTTATGTGTCTTTATTGATAGTTTCTTCTTGCCTTAGGTCCATTGAAACCAGAGCTCTAGTACTTCCATGAATGAGTTCAGAGGAAAGTTTGAAGAGAGAAAGAGTTTGTATAGAAGAAGGCTTTGGCCTTAAGTATCATATCTGTTCTTCCATGTTATTATTCTTTCTTTAAAAAAAAAACAAGAATGATTTGGATTCTCAGTTGTTGTTTTTTCTTTCTCAACCAAGAATGCATTTATTAAAATATGGAATCAGAATACATTGTTTTTACATTATCCAAGTGAATATGACAATATATTAATATTTTATTTTATTATACATTTACACAGTCTTCTTCATTGTTGTGTATACACATCTTGATAAAATGCAGAGTGAATCTCTCTTTGTAGTAAATGGTTTGAGAACTGGTTTCTCAGTTGATGCATGTAACCCATCCCTTGGTATCTTCAATGGTTCCTGTCTGAATACCGACAAGGACCGACCGCAGTTTCTGGCAGACAGATTCATCCCCAGTTTCATACCTTATTCTGAATGTTTCAGAAAGATTATTATTACATCAGGCCAAATCTTTGTTTAAAGCCATTGTGAGTTTTTTTTTTGTTACCTTTTGTCCTGATATGTTATAGTGCCCACAGGAGCTACTCCTACAGCAGTTCCAGTGCAGAAAACTTCATCTGCATCCATTACTTCATCCACATGAACTGCCTTCTCTACTACCTGATCATATCCCAAGCGTGAGATACTTATCTGAGTTTATTATTGTTGTTTCTTCTGAGTTTTTTTTACCTTGTAACCTTGATCACTTGCGATCTCCATCACACTCTTCCTTGTAATCCCCTCTAGGATAGTTCCATTAGTGGCAGGAGTTGAGATTGTCCGACCCTGAAGTAGTGATATTAGGAAAGATACAGCAAAATAGAGTTCACAGTATATGTTATATGTTTACCTTTACAACAAAGACGTTGCAAGAAGAAGCCTCCTCAAGATACTTCTTCTTTACAGCGTCTAGATAAAGAATGTCTGAAAACCCACGGCTCTTGGCTCTGCTTAGTGCTTTCAAAACCTACACCACATGGCTTATCAAAACTTGTTGTCTTTTTGAAAGTAAGTGGGTTTTTATACTTACCGGGGCATAGTTTGTGATGCTCTTGACTCCTCCAGCTCCACCAGGAGCTGCACGGACATACTCTTCCTCTACATAGAGGTTAAGAGCAGCGGTACCTTCCTATAAAACCAGTAGAGAAAAGACTCACCAATTGTTCTATTTTAAAAAATAAATAAATACCAGAAGCTCGTAATCCCCTAAGCCCGAAACTACAACATCTAATATTAGTTTCGTCCCAACGGTCACTCGAACTGATGCGCAATGGCCATAGTCCTTTCCAGTTGAGCTAACGACCCCTAGTCACCAATCGTTCTATTGTCACTAAAGAAAAGCTTAAAAAGAAAGGATATGTATATAAAGATACCTTGAAGTAGTTACCAACAGGAGATGCATAGATAATGAATGTATATTCAGGTGCCGGTGCTAAACCAAGAACTGGACCACTTCCCATCAACAGAGGTCTAATGTACAAAGACCCTTTCCCTGAAGGAGGAACCTAACCAAAGTCCAAAACACACAAAAACTCACTCACATCCTCAAAAGAAACCTCTTCAGAGAATATGTTTGTTTACAAAGAAAGCGTTTTGTACCCAACGTTTATTTGCAAAAGCGGTTTGTTTAACTGCATCAACAAACTGATCAACAGAAGGAGAAGGCATGAGCATCCGTTCAGCTCCAAGCTGCATTCGGACAGCGTTGTGATCAGGTCGAAACAAAAGAAGCTTCCCGTTTTCTTTCCTGTATACTTTTGTACCTTCATATATCGCCTGTGAATAGTCCACTGATTAGTAGATAGTTCAGAGAAAAATCAAGAAGCGTTTTGTGGTTACAAGAGTCTTTACCTGTCCATAGTTTAAGACTCCAGCAGAAGGACTTAGCTGAATATTACCAAAGCGACTAAGTTCACCTTTAGTGAACTCACCGTCTTTTGAGCATTTCATGACGTACATGTAATCAGCTGGAGTTAGACCAAACCCGAGATTATCCCAATCCATATCAGCATACTCATTATCATCTCTACATTAAAAAAAAATAGAAACAAGGATTGTGAAACAGAGATTTTCTAATGTAATGATAGTGAATATTTACATGAGTTGGATGCAAACTTACTGATAAGTAGGTTTCTTACGCTCCTCTTGCAACGCTGATGCAGCTTGTGCGTTGTACTTAGAAAAAGATTGTAGCTGGAAAAAAATAATAAATAAAGACGTTAAACAAATATATATGCATCTGAGATGTTGAGTTTTGTCTGGATAAGACTTTATACCGTGCGAATATGTACATGAAGAGGTAACACCAGACTTTTGCGCAGAGATGAGATTGTTTTGTTCATCTTCACAATCACAGAGCCTTTGTCTTTGGTGGTGAAAAGATGATTCTGTTGATCCAATAAAGTGGAAACAAAGATAAAGAGAGAAAGTTTTTTTTTTTTTAAATGATTTTTACCAAAAAAGAAAAGGTGAAGAAACCACCAAGAACAGTGTTAAATTAAGTATCCAACACGTAAGTAATTGCGAAGCTTATGTGAAGTGTGTCTGCTTTTATCTGGAAAACGTTTGTGATTTGTTTTATTTTCTTACCAATTGGTAGTAAGAGTTCTTATCTTGTTTTTTTTAATGTTTATTATGACTTTTTTTCCTTTGCTTTGTCACTTGTGTTTATCTACCTGATAAGATCCATTTCTAGATCCAGACGTCTCTCTCTGAAACTAGACTTTTAACGAAATTAACGGAGCTTTGTTCTTGTTTCGTTTTAATGGTGGTAAGTGAAGGATGAAAGAAAAGAAAAATATGTGGTGTATCTTCAAACGAGAAAATCCTATTTTTGAATTGTTTACAAGTGATTAATTAGCCTATTATAATTCTCGATCCAATGATAATAATTAGCTTTTGTATGTTGTATATGGAGGGATCATTTCAATGACATAGTAGTCAAAACACTCATTAATTGCGTTGTCTGGATTGTTATTTGGCCCGTTTCTTTTGTGCACATACAGTAGTAAAATAGATTACCTTCAAAAGACAAAATTTCGATTACAGTTTCCTTGATGGGAGCTCCAAAGATTAGGAGGGGAGGGGAACTTGAGAAGTGATAGCCACGTCAGATGCAGATGTTTTTGTCGGATAAACAACCTCCGTTCGTTGTGTCCTCTCCACATCATTCGTCTTTCCAACGTCTTCGTCCATTACCATTTGTATATTCAACCTTTTTATAGCCCGTAGAATTTTCAAATGGTTCAGTGTTTTATAATATGATTATATGAATTGGGAGATAAATACGAAAGCTAGTGGAGACTGAGAGCCACGTCAGAGAAATAGCCTTTTTCTACGTCACGTGTCCCTGTCCATATAGTGGTGGTATCAAAAATGTCTTCGTCTCACCCCTTCGTTTACTTTTCATAAGATCCTATTTTCTTTGACAAAACATTTGAATCCTATTTGTCATATCTAATCAAAGAAACTAACAGGAAGTTTACAAAAAAAGTTCGACAAACTTAGCGTTCGACAAACCAAAAAAAAAAGGTGAAAACGTAGAATTACGTTTAAGTGGGTATGATTCAAAGGTGATTAGACATGTCTCACGAAAAGTTGAATATGTTTAAGAAAATATTTTGTGAACAAAAAAAATAAGTTTAAGAAATATTCACCAAGAAGACCTTAATTCATGAAAGGCTGTAGGCTTGTTGGTCTTCAACCTTGATGATAATCTTAGGGCATAATTAATTCCGGTCTATTAGTTGAGGTTTTTAATTTATAATTTGACATTTTTCGGTTAAGAAATGATTTTTATATTTTTTATTTAAAAAACGGTCCTTAACTTTTCTTAATTAAAATTTAAGAAAAACTAAGAACCGTCTTATCTTGACTAAAAGACTGGTCTTTTTCTTCTTCTTCGCAGGCGCTTCCAAAAAAGTCAGTGTATTCTTGGAATGGCAAATTGTGATCAATCAAAACCGACCCAAATTGTAAGGGTTTCTGAACGGTACTTTTAATTGGGCCGTTGCTGGTCTATTTAGGCTTTTCAATTACAGGATTTTGGGCCGCGTTTTGGCGACATCAAATGTTTGCAGTTATTACATCCAAAAGGTAAGCCGAGGTAATTTATCTGATACTATTGTACCTTATAAATGAAGGGATGCACGAAATGTGACAACAACCATTTTGAGAGTTCCAAATCTTTTGATACATCAAAGAGTGAGTGCAACATAACAATTGATTTATTTTTCTCTGAAATTAATCTATCTCCAACACCCAGTTCTTAGTGTCTTGGATAGAACCAGTTTGTATTCCGACAAGAATAGATCGAAGTTGCTGCGTTACAAGCCCATCTCCAACTTTGTACTCAGTCCTGCAGATAAATTAATAGATAAGTGTATAATTATAAGCATCTACATATGTACATATATACTATATTCATCATGTATGTGAAGAAGAAGAAGAAGAGACCTGGTGTTCTGATACGTGATGCTCCCAACAGAAACAACTCCGGTGGCAGTTCCAGTGCAGAAAACTTCTTCTGCTTCCTTCAGTTCTTCTACCGGAACTACTCGTTCTTCCACCTGTACATTACAGAACAGAAGAGTTGCAACAAAGTAGGAAACAGAGAAGTAGACACACTGTTTCTTTGATTCCAAGTAAGTTTTCTGTGATTAACTGTATTTATTTGATTTATTATTTACATTACTTAAGTCAAAATTTATATTTGATTATGTAAAATTACATTAAATAAACTGAAACTGAGTGTTTAGGTGCTCTGTTTTACCTCAAGAGGAACAAAGCTGTGGAATGAAACTAACCTTGTAACCAAGATCAATAGCAATTTCGATTACGCTCTTTCGTGTGATCCCTCCGAGAATCGTCCCGTTAGTAGCTGGAGTCACTATTGTATTCCCCTGAAAAAGACTCAAGAAACTTCATAATTTTTACATTACAAAAGAAGCATTCAACTTGTTTCTTACAAAAGAGTTTCCTCTTACCTTTACAAGGAATATATTAGAAGCAGAAACTTCCTCTATGTTCTTCTTAGTTTCTGCGTCCAGATACAATACATCGGAAAACCCTCTCGCTTTTGCTCTTCTCATCACTTCAAGCACCTTTTTTATTACAATTTATTACCACAACACAAGACTCACTCACTTTAGTACTTGAAACCATGACTTGATAGTGTTTTAACTTACTGGACCGTAATTAGAAATGGCCTTAACGCCACCACTCCCTCCAATATACGCGCGTGGAATCACCTCCTCAACGTAGAGATCCAGTGCTGATGTACCTTCCTGTACAAGCAATCAAATTCAAAATCAAGATTGATCTTTTGCTTGAAAAACGAAGAAAAAGATCTTTGACAGCACTAACTTTAAAATAGTTTTGAACAGGAGAACCAAACACAAGAAACGTAAACTCTGATGCTGCAGACAAACCCAAGCTTGCTCCACTTCCAAACAACAATGGTCTGAGATACAAGGAGCCTTTTCCAGGAGGAGGAACCTAATGCAAAAAAGCTTGACATTTAAGACAACAAAACCAAAGATATGTAAATTGAAATATTGAAATATAACCTTCAAAATATAAGAAATAATTTGCATAAACACATACTTCTCCAAATTTATATTAAAATATATTTGTTTCCACAATCTTATTAAATTATCTATAACCCTAAAATCTCATGACCGATATGAGGATAAAAACAAATATTGAATGTTTTACCCAGCGTCTGTTTGCAAGAACAGTCTGCTTAACACCTTCAATAAATTGTTGAACAGAGGGAGAATGCATACACATTCTCTCTGCTCCTTTCTTCATACGCATCGCATTTAACTCTGGACGAAAGAGAAGAACCCTACCATTTTCTCCTCTGTACGCTTTCATCCCCTCGATTAGTCCCTGCAAAATCCACCAGAAAATTTGCTTATTATGTGATGAATTATTGTGAGTTTTTGGGACGTGTTTTGAAGCTTTTGCCTGGCCGTAGTTGAGAATTCCAGCAGCAGGGTTGAGCTCGATGTTGCCGTAACGGCTAAGGCAACCTTGTTCGAAGTTTCCTTCTCCGGAACTTCTGGTGGCAAACATGTAATCTGTCCGTACAAGACTGAATCCGAGGTTGTCCCAATCCACATCAGCATACTCTTCATCCTCACTGCGAGATAAGTTACTTTTTGGCTAGTAAATATTCTTTTTATTTCTTTAAACATCAAAAGTAAACGTATATAAAAATAAGTTGCAAACAATATCTTTTCCTTTTATCATGTCACATTTAAGTTTAAAAATGACTATATATTTTGACATATTGAATTACTATTTTATGCATTGTACAACTATAAATCGCAACTGCACGTAGTAGAATAATCTTAGACTTTAAACCAAACACAACCTTGGATTTAAGTTTTTTTTTTTTTTTGTTGCAAACTTTAATTCTTAGTCCTTCTGAAAGAGTGGGTTGAACTTTAAGCCTTTAACTATTGAACCAATGACACTGATGACCGGGTAGCTTGAGGTCACACAAAATTCAATTTAACTAGGAGAGTACACTTTTAGCATCTAATTTTTGCCTTTTACTTTATGTTATTTTTCTCTTATTTATTACTCAATCTTTTTATGTTTCATGATATAAATATTTTGAATGATAATTTTTGTTTCAAAATATAAGTGATTTCACATTTCTAAATAATTTTTATATTTATTGGATATAGTGTGATCAATCAAATTATATAAACTTATTTATGGTTGGTGCAGTTATATCTAATTATATATTAAATAATATTAGAAAAATACTGATAATTTTTTGTAATCTTTGTATTTTTAGGACAAACGTTGTTGCATTCGAATTGGTAATTACCGTCCTGTCCCCACCATCTCCGAGACATGTTCTTCTACAACAGAAACTGCTGCCTTAGTCCCATGCATACGAAATCCACAGATCTGTATTGTTTCATTTACATATCAAACGCGCGCGTGAGCGTAAAGGAAACCAAATCTCTTTTTAATTACTAGAAAACTTAAATACAAATTGCAAAATATGTTGTAGTTGTTTCCTTCTTGTATAGAAAAGAAGATATAGAATCCTTTTTGTTTTGTTAAAGGTTAATAAGAGTATAACGTTTTTTATTCGACGATCGTACAAACGTTTTTTTAAAGTAAAAGTACAAACGCTAGAGAGATAAAACAAAATTGTTGAAGATTCAGATAAGCAGCGAAGAGCCATGAAGAATGTTGTATGAGCTTTGTATGCACCAAACTGAAACTCTTAAGATAAATGTTATTGTATGATTCTATTTTCAGAGGTTATAGAAAATGAATGATGAGCTTGTGCATACTCAGAAGAAAATATTCGAGAAACTACAAATTAAGAGGGAGAGAGAAGAGAAGAGTAGAGGCAATTACAACTATGTTTACTGCTACTAGTACTTGTATTTATAGTAGCTTTGTGAAACCATAACTTTTCTTTACCCTTACCACCAAAGTACCGTGAAAGATATGTCGTGAACTTGTGCTTTGGTCTAGATGGTATTCAGTTTAAGGCAATAACGAGCTTATGAATTTTTTTATAAATAATTTGATATTCGGTTTAAACTTTATTAGAGAATAAAAATAATTTATCATGATAGTTTTGAATTGGTATATATATATATATATTAATAAGTAACTTTGAGATAATTATGTATGTATATACGGGCGAAACACTTAATATATATATTAAGCAAAAAAAAATATATTTTATAAAGCAAAAAGATAATTTATATATATATATTGGTTGTTATCCAAAAAAGAAAATTCTTAATCATAAAAATTAAAATAAAAAACATAGGCAAAACGTTTAGTAGAAAAAGTATTTTTTTTTTCTTTTTTTATATGTTCAAATAAAATTTCACGAGACTAAAGTCGTGTAGTTAAACCGATATAAAACCATACTTTGGATCTCATTTGAATATCCAAAAAGAAAATCCATCCGTGTGTTATACTTCCGGTTTAAAGATTAGTGTGAACTCTTCCATAGACCATGAATACCCCGTAAAAAAACAAAGACAACGTTTTCCATCTGTAATTTGTCTCTTTCCATATTGTCGTGATATCAAAAGAACAGTAAGGTCTTTTTGGTTCTGTATACTCTTCTTTTTTATACAGGAAGGAAACAACAACAAAATAATTTGATATTGATACAAACCTTAGAGAGATAAGAGAAAGCTGTTGAAGATTGAGATAAGCAGCGAAGAGCCATGACAAATGTTGTATGAGCTTGTTGTTCACCAAACTGAAACTCTTAAGATAAATTGTTTTTGTACGATTCTATTTTTTAGAGGTTATAGAAAAAGAATAATGAGCTTGTGCTGACATTGAAGAAAATATTCGTGATACTACAAAGAGGGAGAGAGAAGAGAAGACATGAACATTGGTATAAATATAGAGAGAGTAGAGGACAATAGAGAAATTTACAACTATAACGTTTAGTGCTATTAGTACTTGTATTTATACTAACTTTGTGAAACCACTTTTCTTTACCATTACCACCAATGTACCTTAGAAAGATATGTCGTGAACTTGTGCTTTGGTCTGGATGGTATTCAATTTGTTGTCCTAACAGCGAGAAACTGAAAAAGTGTGGTTACAGTTGAGCCTTGACTCTATCATGTCACGTAAAATATCAATGGGGAACTAAATGTATACCAACTTTTAGTTCCTTTCATCAATTAAATGTGTTTATTTTCATATTCTATTTTTGATAATGCTATATACTACTGAGGCCATCCAATTTATATTCTTGTCTCTTCATTTTCGATACAATATTGTCGAAAGTTTGCATATATGGGTGGTTGCAAGAGTTCGCCAATTTTGAATATCTACACGGTAGATGCAGAGAAGTTGGACAAGTATGAGATTGTAGGTGGTATGTATCCTTCGCGATGCTCTTATTAGTAACATTTACTCAACTAACGGATGATATTTTTTGATCCACTGCCTGCGATTACTTAAGAGATTTTTCTTTAAAAGTTGGATATTTGGAGGTTTAGCATTTGATTAATTTGTATGACTGATACTTTTGAACTATAGCTAATTGTATAATCTAGTAATTAATAATCAAACTACAGATCCGATGTATTATACTACTGATTTGACAAGATCCACTATACAAGTTATTTACTTAATAAGAAATATTAGTATGTGATTTAACCTAAGCATACTAAAATTAGCGAAGTTTGGTGAGATGACTGAAAAGGATGTGAGATACGAAAATGAAATATTTTGATACATATAAACTTTGCGTGTCAACTTGTAAAATTGATTTTGTAAAACCATCCAAAACTTAATTTCCTTTGCTATAGCTGATGTGAGGATGTTTAACTATCTCTTGCCTTTGTAATCCTTGAATTTAAATTTAATGAAAGTTGTGTTCCAAAAAACCATCCAAATCATTTATCCATCTGTTAACCTTAGCTAAACCCATATATTTTTATTTTATTTTCACAACCGTTGTAAATTCGTGGACCAATATATCTAGGCTGTGATTGGTATTCAGTGGAGTAAAAATGAAAAAAAGAAGTTGAAGAATGGAAAAAAGAAAAGAAAAATAGGCTGAAAACAAAGAAAAATAGGCTGAAAACAAGTTTTGCTTAATTGGGTAAAAGTAGAGTAACTTAGCAGAAATATATCTTACTCTACTTTATTATCGCTAAGAAGTACTTTCAAATCACACTTTAAATATTTATGAATTATGTATAGTACTGTCTTGACTTGGGTTTTGAAGCATTTGAGTTCTTTGGGGGCTGCAAGTAACGAATAATAATGAAGAGAAATCATTATAGTAAATTCATCTTGCGCAAGACATACGAAGATAAGGGCATGTATCTTACCACTGTCTATATAGTCTATACGACAGAAAATGCATTCTCAACTCTACTTATCAAGTGTGTGTATAAATTCAAAGATCTACAAAGGCTTTGAATGCCCTATCAGAAAAAACAAAAAAAACAACAACAACAAAGTTCTTCACATAATTACTCTCCCAACTAACAACTTCCACTGTGTAACAACCTCTAAACTTGATGCTAGTTTTAGAGGAACCGTTCAAAGATTTATCGCTCACAATACCATTCAGGCTAGTGTTCATCCTCATAATACCATTAGTCATTCATGCTCAAATTTGAAAAAAAAAAAAGTCAATTCAGCTGTAGCAGATGTCATACAATACATGATTGAAAAATTTGAGTCAGGTTTATTAGAAGATAACAAGTCCTACAAGTCTCCTTGAGACTATCAAAGATAGGAAGATGAAATATATAGATCACAACAGCTCTAGGAATCCGAGCAAAAAGCCGGAGATGATTCCAACTCTTAAAAAAGTTTCAAAGAAGAAAGACCCAGTTACATGTCTTCTTGAAAAGAAAAAAAAAAGTCAAGAAAGTTTGGAGTGCGGTTGTTCAAGGGAATTCCACTCCCAGAGCATCCACACAATCGACGTGCCTGTTACATACATCAAAAATAAACGCAGTATTGGGATCATTCACACAATGAACGCAACCTACATTAACTGATTGAATACAAGAGTGGGTGATGTAATGTCTGGTGATTTCCACAAGCCATACCTGCGAAGAAGGCCACGGTTGAGAGATTGGCGACGGTCATTGTATGGTAGAAGAGGTACTCAGTCAGGAAATGGCCTAAGGCGTAGATGAATGAGAGAAAGGTAGCCAAGTATAACGGTTTATTTTCGGGGTTGAATGCACAAAGAAAGCAGAGAGTGCATGTCAAGAGTGTCCATACTCCGAACGTACGTCCATGAACTTCACTCACTGTAAAACAGTTAAAACAGACGAAAGAACATCTTGAGTCATGAGGACGGGACTATTACTGTAAACCATAAGGAGCCATAGGAAGCCTAAAGTTAGAGACTTCAACTATGTGAATCAGTCTTTTCTGGATAAATAAACTTTTTTTGTTTCCTCAGATGATGCAAAATTGTTACTATATTTTTTTTGTTACAAGAAACAATAAACTAAACACTTGGGTGACCTTACTTACAATCACATGAAAACAATGTTCCGTAACACAATCCCTTTGCAGAAATCATGCATCACAAATTACAAAGGAAACGACACACATCAAGTTGCTTCTGTTCTAATACATCTACAGCATCTGATACACTTCACTTGGTCATTGATTTACTTCAACAGTATTTTAAGAAAAAAGTGCATACTTATCCCACAAGAAAAAATGATTGTGCATTGGATTCTGTACTGTAATCAAAACCAGCCAATTCTATAATCTACATACTTCCCTCCTTCCTGATTTATAGGCATGGTGGTCCACTTCCTACCAAAGTTGCATCACCAAGGAATTGTACAAGAGTTAATAACATTGCTTATCTTTCTCGGATATGTTGCTTTGGTTTACTACTAGTCTCTCTTTTCCTACATATTCTGTCTAAAAAAACCCAAAGCACCAAGCATGCGTCATATGAAACTGAACCTTTCTCATAAAGGTTCATAGGCGCAGAGGTTCAATGAACATGATCCACTGAGACATATAGACCGGAAACAAAGATTGTTCTCTATAAAGTTACTCCCTAGGTTGAACTTAATGAAATCAACACACAACACAACAGCTACAAAACTTTTTGATATAATAAAGAATCCTACAAGTTGTCATAACTAGCGCGATAGAACAGATTTAAACAGCTAACCATTGACATCAATATAGCTTCCTAGAAGCTGGAACAAATTATCGGGTCCCAAACGAAGATAAATCTATAAAGTTATATAATCTCAACTTGCACGGAAGACCAATCTTGGAGACATAAACAAATAGACATGACATGACATAGACTATTAGCCTAAAGAATTAACATATACATACACTTTGCTCGTGCCCTGAAGCAATTAGTGAATCTGCGCATGTGTTGCTTTCGATCCAAACTACCTCAACTTTGCAATCAAAGGAACATGAATAAGCAAAATAAAATAAAAAAACTAGAAAGATGATGAATATGTTCAAAGATTCAGACTTTCCTTCTTAGTTGACTTGTGAGCTACAAACCCATTGATCTAACAAGTTCCAAATTCTTTATAGCTTAGGGATCATCCCAAATTGGATCCGTATTGGCAGACACAATATCATTCCTCCTTGGAACAATAAACGCACCTCCATAGCCACTAGTGACCAAGTATGACTAGAATCTCAAGAGACTAAGCAAGTCAATTTGATATAACAAAATCTCAAGTATCCTATAGATTCTTATGTGAAACAACACCCACTAGACTAGGATCAAAAGACATTGGAATCGAAATGGAGATTAAAAGGGAGGGAGGGAGGGAGGGAGAGAGAACAGAACTGGTGGTTTGAGAGAAGACGGCGAGACGAAGAGCCCAAATGTTGAAGAAACCGAACCAAACCGAAGCTAATCTCAGCGAACCAACCACCATTAACCAATACCCTAACGCCTTCATCTTCGTTTTCGCTTCACTTCCTTTGCTGCTTCCCCTGTCTTTGATCCTCAGATGTGCTTCTCTCTTTCTTCTGTTTTATTCCTTTTTTCTTATAAATTTTGTCATCACTGTATCATCAATTTACCCTTTAGTTTTAAAATGTTTTTTCATTATTTTATTTTGAAGAACAAACAAATAATTTATATCTTTTTAACACTAACCCATTCGAGAATTATACAAGGTTGTAATACAAATCTAAGAACACTAAACCGTCAAGAGACAAGACAAATCTAGAGAGCAAATCTAGATCAAACAAATAACTTATGCTTGTGTGGCTCTCTTTATCCATGCTCTCCTCTTGTATGCTTTGGTAAAAATCTTACATATTTGATCTCATCATCTTCCAAAGAACCATAACACCGTTGTTTGCAAGATCACTAGACCAGTTATTTCCTTATGAAACATAATAGAAATATGAAGTAGCAGCCACTACTCTTCAAACATTCAGTGAGTTGAGTTCTCGTTGAATTTGAAGTTACATTCTCTACACCATTATTACTAATATCTGTCTGCGAGGCGAGAACTACATCATATATGTCAATATCTCGTGTTTAGCTTATGTATGAAACATACATGGTTATAGATTTTTACTACATGCATACAATATAATGTTATGGTCAGTATAAGGAGTTCACGTTGTTCATGTAACACATGAGAGAAAAATGATAACACACCACAAGGACTTCTTGTTCTCTCGGTCATTTTGAAAAAATAATTTTGAATCGGAACTTTTCCACAGAAACTTATGAATTTTTGAAATTTCTAACGTGTTTACACTTCCGAGGAAACCGTCCTTTTAAAAAATCACATCAAATAAGTCAGTCACACTTTTATTCGACTGCAAAGGTAAACTCCTCGTTTTTTTCTTAAACAAATTGCTGAGCTTCTTCTTCTTCTTCCATTTTTATAATCATTTCGTATCTTTTTAATAATATATGGATTAAAGTAGTATAGTAGTAATTGTTTGGGGATTGGGCGAGAGATATGCGTGCACGTTTACGATTACACTAGATTCAATTAACTATTTATTGGTTAGATTAGTTTATTACTTTATGCTGAACGAGGATCGTGGATGATAGCTGGATTTTGCTCCCTTGTTTTCTTCTTTTCAATATAGTAAGACCATCTCCAATCACACTCTATAATTTCTTCTATATTTCACTCAAAAATAGAGTAACTCTATTATAGAGTTGAATTTGCTCCAATGGTTCACTCTATAATAGAGTTACTCTATAATAGAGTGAAATATAGAGTATTTTTGTTTTTTCACTCTATATTTGGAGTAAAAAAATAGGATTACTCTATATTTCACTCTATTATAGAGTAACTCTATTATAGAGTGAACCATTGGAGCAAATTTAACTCTATAATAGAGTTACTCTATTTTAGTGTAAATTATAGAGGAAAAAATAGAGTACCTTTGGAGATGCTCTAACATCTAGGGTTATAGACTCAGTCACTCAAGAGGACAAAGGCATTCTTTTTGTTTATAACTGTGCTTCAACAGCAAACTACGTTTAACTATTAACTATTTTTTGCTATGATGTTTTATCCAGTATTTAATTTGATTTTTGGTTTGCATTTGAGTTGAGCCTTGGATGAGTTGAGAGTTAACGAACGACATTGGTTTGGACGTTCATTGGTGCGGCCCATAACAACAAAACAAACATATAAAAAAAGCTATGTGACTGACACAAAAACGTGAGCTCCGCATAGAGGCCGAAAGATTCCCCCGATCAATGCACAAAGAGCCGCGAACGTACACGTAAGCCATTAAGGGTGCTTTCGTAAAATTAAAAGAAGTGGGGGCCCACATTTTGTGTGGTTGGTCACTCACTGATCAGGTAGAGAGAGAAAGTCAAGACTCAGAGAGAGAGAGAGAGAGACGACACCGGCGTCAACCTCTAGTCCTAGCTGGCATCTCTTGCCAGCCTGTTCCCAGCTGTGCTCCAATGCCTTTTCTCTCTACCCCTCAACTAACTCTATATTTCGAATTTACCCTTTTATTCGTACACATTTAAAACTCAAAGAAATTGTTTAAAACTTTAAAAGAAAATTTGCAAAACAAGTGTCACATTATAGCAATGTTAGCTACTCGACATCAGTTTTTTTTATTTGTTAAAATTTAGCCCGATTTTAGGCTGCTTATCAAACATTTTAAAGGAGATAATTAAAGTTATGCCCTAATCCCAATCTTTTTACGAATATAATAATAAAATTTGTGTTATTTGATTTTATGTGTGTATATAATCATAAATTTACAATGCAAATGTACAAGTAAATGTGTCTGTTAAAACTTAGAAGTATATATTTAATACCTTGGATTGGCATAAGTAAAATTGCATTCAAAAATTTACATAATACTTTTATCAAAGAATTATGATCATAATTTTTATTATTGATAATTTTTTTTTGTTATTACTCTGACCTAGTTTGCTATTTGAGAGGCAAGATGGTGTAATTTCTCTCTTTCAATAAAATGGGGTCAAAATAGTAAAGAAATAAATCCGGGGCTAATCTTTATATGTTCAGAGAGAGCAAGGACGTATTGAACAATTCAGAAAAAAATAAAAGGAAAGAAAGGAGGGAATGCAAAAAATGGAAAAAATGTATTTCGAGCTTCCTTCTTGCCCCACTTAAGAACCAGAGGCAATACAAAAAGCGAAGAAGACAAACAGCGTTCGCTGGTGGTTAGGTCGTTAAACTCCAGCGGCGCCATTAAAACGCTGCGTTTTATTCGTCACCTTCGTTTTTCTTTTGTCTAATTCTCTACTGTCCATGTTAATGTCTCTCTCCCTAAACCCTTAGTCTTCCTCTCTCTCTCTCCTTCGCCCTAAATGGATCCTTGTCCTTTCATCCGCCTCACTATCAACAACCTAGCTCTGAAAGCTCCTCAAGCGGCGAAGACGTCGAGCTCCGTCGTGCACCCCTCTCCATCCACCTCTTTCTGCAAAATCAAACTCAAAAACTTCCCGCCGCAGACCGCAGCCATCCCCTACATTCCCTTGGACGCCACGCAGTTCCCGGAGATCCAAACCCTAGCCGCCACGTTCCACCTCAGCAGCTCCGACGTCGCCCGCTTATCCTCCAGATCCATCTTCGGCTCCAAGCCGTGCCTCAAGATCTTCATCTACACGGGAAGAGCCGGAGGAGCGTGCGGCGTGAATCCCGGCCGTCACGTGGCGGAAGTCTCCGTGCCGCTGGATCTAGCCGGCGCGCAGGGGAAGCAGTGCGTGTTCCATAACGGGTGGATATCGGTGGGGAAAGGGGCGGGGAAAGAGTCGTCGTTTCATCTGAATGTGAAGGCGGAGCCTGATCCTAGGTTCGTGTTTCAGTTCGAGGGGGAGCCTGAGTGTAGTCCTCAGGTGGTTCAGATTCAAGGGAGTATCAGACAACCGGTTTTCACTTGCAAATTTAGTTGTCGGAACACAAGCGATCGTACGATGAGATCGAGGTTAGTTTCCCGACCAAAACAAATCAATCTTACCAAATTTGTCGGAAATTGAGTTTTTTTTTCACTTTTTAAAATTTATTTATTTCCCCCGAGGAATCAAATCAAATCGAAATGCGCTTTAGCATAAGATCGAACGCCTTAGATTATTGTTATCACATTCCTGGATCTATTGAAAACTTTACTCTATAGGATATTTAGTATAAAACTTTACTCTTTGTGATATTAAATTACTTTTTTTTTTTTTTAACTTACTATTTGTATATGTTTCTTTATTGATCAGATCGTTGCCGCCGGAGACAAGCGTTCCACGGAGCTGGCTAAACTCGTTCGGGAGCGAGAGAGAACGTCCCGGGAAAGAGCGGAAAGGATGGTCCATAACGGTCCACGATTTGTCAGGTTCTCCAGTGGCTATGGCGTCTATTGTTACCCCCTTCGTGGCATCTCCTGGAAGTGACCGTGTCAGCCGGTCAAACCCCGGTTCTTGGCTCATCCTCCGTCCCGGGGACGGCACGTGGAAGCCGTGGGGGAGACTAGAGGCGTGGAGGGAACGAGGTGGAGCCACCGACGGGCTCGGCTACAGGTTCGAGCTCATCCCAGACGGATCAAGCGGCGCGGGAATCGTGCTCACGGAGTCGAGTATTAGTTCCCACAGAGGTGGCAAGTTCTCGATCGAGCTGGGGTCGTCGCCAACAGCGGGTAGCGTGAGCAGAACGAGAAGACGCAGCGGTGGAAGCAGCGGAGGTACGTCGCCGGCGAGTAGTCCGAGAGGAGGGAGCGGGGACTATGGATACGGGCTGTGGTTGGGGAGTGGGTATAAAGGGTTTGTGATGTCAGCGAGTGTGGAAGGTGAAGGGAAATGTAGTAAGCCGTGTGTGGAGGTTAGTGTGCAGCACGTTAGCTGCATGGAGGATGCAGCTGCTTACGTGGCGCTTTCTGCAGCGATTGATCTGAGTATGGATGCTTGCAGGTTGTTTAATCAACGGATGAGGAAAGAGCTTTGCAGTGAGTCACTCGGCTGAAGAAAAAAAAGAAACAAGGTTGAATTTTTGTTTTTTACGGTTCTGAAATTTTAGTCACAAAAAATGGCCTTGGGAGTATTTTCTTTTTGAAAAAAAATCTTCTAAAGGCGTTAACAAAATAGGATGTATATAGTGAGTTTCTTGTTTTGGAGTGTGAGGTTTCGTATTGGCTTTTCACCTTTTTTATTTTGGGTTTGGGATCTTATGAGTGAGATGAAGAGTGAGTTTCTTTGTCACTCTTCTTTTGCCTTTGATTTGGTTATGTAACTGTATAAATTAGATTAAAATCATTTTGGAATTTCTGAATGTAAAACAAACATGAGATTGTTGCTCCTTTGTTTCCTTTGTTCAACGTCCATGATATGTTCTGATAATCAACTTTAGTTGGTTACAGATGAAGTTAGTTTGGTATTGCTTGTTTGAGAAGAGGAGCATGCTACACTTGTAATCATGAAAAACGAAATGTTTGGGTTGAAAACCCATCTTCTTGACACTATCATTTTCGACACCCTTAATCTTTCATCCTTTTCAGACATTGGAACACTTGTGTAATTACGAGGCTACTTGTCTTGTTGCTAGAGATTTTTGTCTTCTGAATTCATTAATGTATATATAGAGAAACTGTGGATTCTGATTCTGGGTGGTAGAGATAACTAAGAAAAAGCATGTACGATGATGCGATGCGATTTAATGGCATGTAGTGTAGTACTGTGTTCTTTTTTTGTGCTAGGTAGTACTGTCTTTGTTTTGCAGAATTGTACTGTTTCTATCCGTGGTCATGTGGATTCCAGTTCTATTATGTTGTTAGTTATTTATTTGTATTGTAGTTGTTCAAAAAAAAAGTTATTAGTATTGTCATGTGTTGTTGTGTTATAGTCACAGATGCATATGTTTCTAGTTCCCCCTTGTATTCCTAAAAATTAACGATTTTCATACGATTTACTAATAGATCCATTAGCATTTGTTTTCATCTTTATCATAAAACAAAACATAATAGCATAATACGTTTACAACATTATTCTTTAGCTAAAATACTTTGCTGGAAAGAAATAATATATAGTTCTTATCTAAAATAGATCAGCATAAGTAACTTAGTCTATACTCTCGAAAGGCTTGTATTTCTTGACATTATTGATTAGGCCAACAATGGATCCCACAGCAGCTAGGGCGGAGACAATCAAGCAAACCAGCACGAGGAGGTTCAGCGCCAACCATCTACCCGAATACTTCTTAACCTTTGTCTGAGCAATGTGCATTGCCACAGGAAAATAAACTGTTAACGGCCAGAACGCAAGTGCCCCAAGCAAACCCAAGATGGAGTTGAAGAAGGGGAATATCATTGCAATAAATGTTGTCAAAATCACATAGTTTGTCCTCCACACCAGCCTGAAGAAGTTGACACGAAATTTTCCGAGCAATGGTATCTTCAACGAGTATTCTTTGTTGATGAAATTGCTTTCAGGCCACTTTTTGTTACATTTGCTCTCAACAAACTGGAAAAAAGGCTGAACATATACCTGCAAATGATATTAAACTAGGATTAAGAAGATATCATTAAAATGATTATATTTTAAACCAAACTAACTCTATTTCTACTAATTTCGACTATTAATCTAAATTTCTAAAACAGAGGATAACACAAGAATATTTAAGAAGATTACAAGTGTGTTGTGATAATTAGCTGTTTTTGCTTTTTAAATGTGTGCTACGTTCTCATGTTTGTTTGTCAATGATAGGTTTACTTTAAGAGATATAATTGTTAATGCTACAATTACCTGATAGGCACCTACTAAATGGACAGCAATGCAAACATTGGCGAAAATGACGAGCCAGAAAGGTTCGTAAAACCCAAAGTCGGTAAGGAAGTCACCAGGGGATAAGTTTCCGAATGCAGCATACCCAATGCAACCACATAAGAGGTAGAAAACAGTTGTGGTTGAGACTCCAATAAGACTTGCTTTCTTCATCACTTTGTTCTCTGGTGGGCTTGATCTCAATGTGTCCTGCAACAAAGAAAAAAAATAAAAACATATTTGAGCTTCAGTATCTTTAGAGCTTCACATATATAATTAAAAAATCCATCAAGCCTTTTTGTAGATGCATGCCTACTAGGCTAATACTCTAGTTGATAGTAACATCTTATCTTCAAGGTAAATGCCACCTTCTTCTTTATCCCTTTTTGGTGAAAGAGAGAATAGAAGTGGTAGTAGATCCATATTCTCTAACTAATATATCCATAATCGGTAGTTAGAGATTACTTCTAAGAGCAAAAAAAAAACATTAATAGATCCATACACTAACTAATACATCATATATATGACTACTATGTAAATGCAAATATTCAAAGAACGATAGAAGAAAGTAGTACATACCTGTATCTCAATGAGAATAGTGGTGTAAGCGTACGAAAACGCAATATCCCCAACCGCTTGAAACGCTTTCCACACTTTATCAGACGCAGATACGTCCACTCCTATCACCGTACCTGTCAGTGTTGTCTTACCAACCTTCCCACCTTCCACATAATTATACCACTTCCACCGTTAGCTCGATCGAACATTGAAGATTCATGTAAACATTTAAACGTTGAATAAAGGAAATGAAATCGTACTTGCCACTTTGGCGATGGCCAGACCGATACCAATAGATGCATAAGAGAAGGACATAACCGCGGCAATGATTGAGAGGAAAGATAGCTTGTGAAAATTAGGAATCTGACTTAGAAGAATCTGGAGGCCGCCAAATGCCACCATGTATGGATAATTCGATGCGGTACATTTCGCACCATGTCCCTTGTCATGAAAACAATTTGCTCTCCCAATCGCTCTAGCCAAAGCAACACAACACACATGTTTTAGTTACCATCACAAAAATTGTAACCGAAATAAGTTATCAGTTGTGTAACGACTTACACTAAGCTTATGGAGGCAGTGATGGTGTAACCAATAGAGACCCCAACGAGGTTTCCGTACTGTGCTAGTCCACATAGCTGCACCTTTTTACCACCTGTCGTTTTATGTTATGGAGTATTCTAAAACTTAGTTACTCTTCTAAATTACATAGGAGTCTTTGTTTTTGTCAATCAACAGCAGCGATTACACGAAGCAGGACTTAAGCATCGAAATTGTTTATTGTCATTAATCCTTTGATGTTAAAAAGTCGGATAATCTTTTGTTTTTGTGGATAAGTTTGGATCAATCTCTCATTTTGAATTCAATTTTTTTTTGGGAGGCCAACAATCAAATTTAATGATAGCATTCTTTAATGAGATAATCCTACACTAGTCAATTCAATTCATTAAGTAATTTTGGAAAGAAGATAAATTTCATAATTATTTTATCTTTTTGTAGATTTTGATAATTAACTCATATATCTTCCCAAGAAGAGCATGCAGAATTTTCAAAATAAAAAAATTTAGAACCACAAAATAATGTTCCTCAAAAGATAGGATACACTAAAAATGGTTGATTACTTTGATCTTGCAAGAAAACATTACTTTGATCTTAATTTGTTCCTGGGACCATCTTATGAAAAAAATAGGAAAAGATCAAAAATGTATCTTCACAAGAATATTTTTACCATATAATACCAAAAATTATTAATATCAGTAGACTAAATTGTTGATCAGAAACATAATTCTATATAAAACTGAAAAAATCTTGAATAATGCTGATAAAAATGATTTAAAGGATAATGGTAATAAATTGCATACCAAGGTAAGCTCGAACGACGCCCATGTACGTGTAGTTGCGTGTTCCGGTGATGGGGTCCGGCGCTCTGTAGCAATCGGCGAGCAAAGTAGACGTGTAGTAAGTGATGATGGCGAAAATCACCAAAATCATGGTTCCAGCCACCCAACCAAGCTGTGCTAATGCCCAAGCCAAAGACAACACTCCTGAGCCTATCACCGCCGTGATAATGTGCGCACTCGCCGTCAGAAACGTCCCCGTTCTCTTCTCTCGACCATCATCGTCGACGTTCTTCACAGCGGCGTTACCGGACTCAACCGCCGAGGGATTGTGGAGTGTGTCCAAGGATTTCATTGTAAGAGGGGGAGAAGGAGACATGAAAAGAGAGGAGAGTAAATGACACAAGTCTTTTGACAGTCAAGCTTGGCACATGTACAAAGTATACTGAGAGTCATATATATATATATATGCACATATATCAAGGCTTATGTGGAAGGAGCATTTCTGTACGTTGAATCTTACATTCATTTTAGAGAATCTTTATTTTTGGTATTTTTTTATTTGGTTATTGACCTGCTTGTGGTTCTTGCTGTGTAATTGGTTTTACTTGTTTTTGGAAACCTTGAATGGCCCGTGACTGTGTTAATCTCTTAAATTGTATTTTGTCATAGTTTCATAAGAAGATAAATAACATTTATGACAATGAGGATACCTGAAATTAGTTGAATGATAATGAAAGAAGAAGAAAAATACTACGTTTTGTGCTTCTTTGATATGCTTCCGACGATAATTTCTGTGATAATATTTATCTAACTTTTAAAATCATATACTCCCTCTGTTTCTTAATGTTGCATATTATACATTTTTTGCATATTTTAATAAAACATATTAAATTTGCATAATTTTTTGTGTTTATCTTTGTTTCATAATTTTAACCCAATAAAAATTAAGTAAGGACAATTAAGTTTTTTAAAATATGCAATTAGTTAATAAAACATGTCTTGAAAATATAAAAAATAAATATTTTTAAAACAATTTTTTTTCTATAATATGTAATATTAAGGAACAGAGGGAGTACTAGTTAATAAATGAATTACCGCATTAAAAGAAGATTTACTTTGAAACTAAAGTAAAAACTCTATAATTAATCATGTTAGAAATATGATAGTTTATTAATTTATAGAGTTATTATTTTTTATTTATAAAAAAAATTAGAGTTATAATTTAAAAAAAAAATTTCTAAAAGACAAAATAAAATTCATGATATTATATATTATCAAACTTTCTAGGTATAAACTTTGTCTATTATAATTAGATTATTTGATATATTATATGTGTGTTGAACCACTTTTATTTATTATAGAAAAATCACCATTACAATTTTATACACTACCCAAATTTTTGTTATCATACTCTGCAATATTTAAACAAATACTAAAGGAAATATTAAATTTACTCAACTAAAAACAAAACTAAGTAGGAGTTATTGGTTCTACTATTTTAATGGATTTGAGAATTCTTCTAGGATTTAAGAAATCCGTTGATTCTTAAATCAAACATATAGATTTTGAAATCAAACATACAGAATTCAGAATCAAAATAAATGGATTTTTAAAATCAATCAAATGGATTTGCAATAAATTCAGCTTTATAATAAAACAAAGTATATAAAATGTAAAACACATTCATATATCATACGTTTATAAAATCTCTCCACATATCTGTTGCTATTGTGGCTCTCACTTGATTGGCATGTTCTCTTTGCTGATCCTGAGTTACAAAAATTTCTTCGTCATTGTTATTAACTTCTTGAACATGTTCTACATCCTCAGAGTCTTTTTCTGCAGGAAAATTATCTGTTCTACAAAACTTCCGAAGAAAATTATGTAACCCAACACACGCAAGTACGATCTCTGTTTGTGTCTTGTAAGGAAAAGGGGGTGCAGATTTAAAAATTAGAAACCGAGATTTGAATATACCAAAAATTCTCTCGATAACATTCCTCAAGGAAGCATGACGATGATTAAACAACTCTTTATCATTCTGAGGAGTAGAATCCTGACCAGAAAACTCTTGTAGATGGTATCGAACACCTCGATATGGAGCTAAGAAATTCTGACGATTTGCAAAACCGCAGTCAACTAGATAAAATTTTCCTGATATTAAACGATAAATTAGTTAATTATCTGGAAAAAATATGTATGATTTACAATATATTTATATATATATATATATATATGTACCTTCTGGAACTGGTAGTCGATACCTCGAATTTTGACCAACTACAAGGAGAAAATTCTCACTTATAGCAAACTTGGATCTCTTAAAAGTATCTCTTGTATAGCAATACCTCGAATTTTGACCAACTACAAGGAGAAAAGAGGCAACCATTTCTTCAAGGCTGATATATCTTGTATCAGTTAAACTTGTCTTCTCTCTGAGAAGATTGCATAACTTCAAAAAAATATTTGGATACATCCGATATAACTCTCTGAAATGAAGAGGATTTTCTTTTAAGACATGATCTATATAATCTTGACCAGCTCTTGTGATTGGGCGTCATGTGGGACGTTCAATTTGCAACTGAAGTTCCCGTTGTCGCTTCTTCAAACACATCATCTGGCAAAGAACTAGGAGCACCAATAAAATAATATGGGCATCTAACTCATCATCTTCATGAGACAAATATGATTCTTTTTCTTCTGATTCTTGTTGGCCAAGAAATTCTGAATCCATGTTTGATAATAAATTGACAAAAGAGCTTAGAACCTATCAAACAAGCACGAGACTTTAAGTAATTATTTGATGGTTTTCTCAATAAGCAACCTAGATCATTATTTATATAAATTTTACATTTTCAGTTAGTAAAGTTTTTTTCAGTTACATAATTCTCATTTATAAATTTATGTAAACTTTACATTCAATAAAAAGTAAAAAAATGTAAATATTGATGTGTTAAATATAAAAAACTTTACTTTTTAATTGTATGTAAATTTTACATAAATATAAAATGACAATTGTGCAATCGAAGAAACTAAATTTTTTACATATTTACATATACTTTACATTCAATTAAAAAGTAAAAAAAATATGTTTGTGCTTAGTGCATCGTGCTTAGTGCATCGTAATATTAGTTACATGTGCTTAGTGCATCTAATATGTTTGTATGAAAGACACATGTGCTTAGTCATGTTTCAAACTAAAACAAAGGATAGCAACACTAATTTTATTATAAAAAACCATGTAATCAAATGCAAAAACCAGTATATAAAATCCAATATCAGTAAATAATAAAATAAATAAAAACCACACATAATAATGGCTCAAATCAAAATCCTATCACGTTATGCTTAATCCATCCGTAACGTTCATCAACAGACATGCTAATGAATACGTCTTTCATTCCTAATTGATTGATCAGCTTAACGGCATCAAAACGTACATGTTCTTCCAAATCAGAAACTTCTTTGACTGCTTCCCATAGATTATTTTTCTTTTTCTCTGCTTCTCTTTGCTCAGCTTCTTGTTTTTGTCTTGTCTCTCTTTCTTCTATCAAATTGAAGAGTTTCTGAGTGATGGTTGTCAAAGTATTCAGCTCGTCAGCTTCTTCTACACTTTCTTTTTGAGTGAACAGATCATCACCTTTGTTAAGAGGACTAGTTTTTTGTCTCTTTCTTAAAGGAAGCTTTTCCAAAGTATCGTCTGAAGGACTGCAAAAAAAAGATGATTGTGATTCATAGTTTTGTTGGACATCAAAAGAAAACTCTTCACCACAATTTGCTTGCTCCTTTTCTGTTTCTGCAACTCTAACTGTTTGTGCATCAGTAGTTTCACCTAAACCAATAGCATTCGTACCCGTCGCTATATTCTTGTCAAATATAAGTTTGAGATCATCAAATTCTTCAAATATTTCATCACGAAACTTTTTGAACTTTGGATGTGCCTAAAAAAAATTAAAAAAAAGTTAACATAATGAAAAAAATAATAATAATAATACAGCCTTATGTTTATTTACCTTTAGATATTCAGCCCATACTTCTTTTGAAGCTGTAAACCTTTTTGTGGTTGAATCCCATCCAAATCCAGAACTAAAACGAAGAAGTTCAGCCGCGTTTAGATATTTTGTTTACAAGATCTTCATTCTGTTTGAGTAGTGTTGATAGGTTTTATTGCATCCATGCATTCGATTGAGAGTAGATAGAATTCGTCTCTCCACCGTAAATTTGCTGAATGTGCCATTACTGTCACGCAAACCCGAAGCAACAGCATCTAAAAGTAAATTGATCAAAGTTTTATTTTCTTCAGGACTCCATTGAATATATGAACCTTTTTCTCGTTCTTGTGATGGGTCTTGTGTTTCTTGATGTGATTCTCCCATTGATGCTTCTGGTTTTAGGTTTTATGTGTTTGTGTGTTTATAAAATTCTGTGTGTATAATGAAGATTATATAGAAATCATGACACATGTATTATGGAAAACGAAAATCAATATAGAAATAATAGAAAATAAAAAAAAAATTAGGAAATATAACTTTTTGTTCAAAAGAAACGACATACTCCTACCAAAAAAAAACGATGACATATTCTACTGAAAAATAAAAGTTGGTGTTAATAATAGAATATTGCATGATGAAAGTGCCATGGCTTTTAGGAATTTTTGTTGCATGATGAAACGTGAGATATTGGAATTTAAATGTTAGAAAAAAATTTATAAGACAAATCCATTCAAAATAACAAGCTATAACTCAATATTTGTTTCTTTGTATTTTACTCTCTAAAACACTTATAAATCTATTCAAATCCAAATTCAAATCAAATGCTTAATCAAATCCTTACTATTGAATAACACCTAATTTTGAAATCTATTTTAAAATCATAGAACCAATAACAATGAATTTGAATACAGATTTTAAAATCATAGAACCAATAACACTAGATTTTGCTTGGATTTTCAAATCCATTAAAATCATAGAACCAATAACACCCCCTAAATAAATTTGAATATTATTTCCATTTTATTTTACATGAAAATAAGTGAAAGGATTCATATACTATAAACATTCTGTTCATATAGATTTCGTAAAATATCCATTTCACTTTTTTCCTTTTATACCATTTGACTTAGAATTCGTTCGTTTTTCTTTCATTCTTAATTCAAAGTCAGGAATTTATTTTACAATAAATGTTTATCTTGGACTAGATTTTATACGGTTAATATTTATATAAGGCTAGAAAGATAATATTGATAATGATCTAATTTCACACTCAAAAGCTATCTTAAGAGCATCTCTAAGGAGTAACTTTAGAATTTTAAATATAAAGTCTTATACATTTTAAAAACAACTTCAGAATTTAAAATTTTAAGGTTTTGAACAATGAAATCTTATATTTGATGTCTTACTGTTGAAAATTTTATATTTAAAGGTTCATATTTTTCAATCTCTACAGTTATGTATCTTTCAAATAACTATATTAATTGTTTTATATCATTTTAATTTTTATAATTTTATATTTCATAAATATTTTATAAAAATGTTAGATTCAATAAATTAAAGCTTCCAATCTATATATAATTAATAAATAAGTTAATATGTTTTTTTTTAAATAATAAGTTAATATATTATTTAAAAATTCATTTATTGATTTTGTATTCGAATATTACAAAAGTAGTTTTACTGAGTAATTTGATATTTTGCTTATAACTTATGATCAAAATGTAAAGTTTGTGATACAAATGGATCATTGGGTTGGGCCGCAATAGAGTTAGCTGACATCCAAAAGTTGTTTTAAATTGTAGAACTAAAGTTTTAAACGTGAAACATAAAACTTACCTTGACTAACACTGCGTTAGTCAACTGTTATGTTAGACAAAACAACGTCATTTTATAATGAAAGAAATCTTGAAAAAAATGTGCTTGCAGCGAATCAAACCTTGGCCCAAAGATTTCATGCACACTTATGTACCTTTGTGCTACAACAATTCTATTGTTTTCTTATTAGATTTAAAACATATATAGACTGTCATCTGTATATTCTAAGATAAAAAAATTATTTTTATTTACAAATTTTATTTAATAGTGATTCATTTTTTTTCTTAAAAATCAAAACTTAACTTTTAAAATAAAAATTTACACAAATTTAAATAAAATTATATAAAACTTAAAATACATAGATTGTAGATGTAATTATAATTTATAAAGCTTAAAGTAAATCTATGTATTTTAATTTTTATATAATTTTATTTAGATTTATTTATAGTGTTTATTTTAAAATTTAAGTTTTGATCTTTAAGACAAAAATTGTAATCACTGTTATATATAGACTCTTTAATTTTAAATATTTGAATTTAGATAACTAGTTGAGAAATGTCATTTTAAAATTAGATTGAATAATTTATGAAATATCATTTTCTATTTTATTACATGTATAACAATCTAAATTTTTTTAAATACATAAATTACTGATGCAACTATATTTGAATTAAATAAAATGTGTAAACAAAAATAATTCTTATCTTAGAATATCAAAGTCTACATATTTTTTAAATCTAATAATCAAACAATATATTTTGTCGTAGCACAGTAGTATGTAAATTTGATTGTTATCGTCGGGACCATGGTTCGATCTGCAGCTATTGCAACTTTTTCAAGATTTTATCCATTATAAAATGACGTCAGTTTGCCGAACATAATGGTTGATAATTCAGGTCTACAATTCAAATTAATTTTTAGTTTAAGTCGTATTTAACACTTATAATTTGTTCGAGTATAAAAAGACATGAACTTTGATCCTTTGGTTTCACTCTCCTTCTCCCATTGTTTTTTTGCTCAACATGAACTTTTCATTAACCAACAAGTGAAATACAAATATTAGACCTCATACAAATTACACCATAGAGATAAAGGAGTGATCTAGTTTCTCCCTTGAACACTCTCCTTCTCCTTCTCCTTCTCCTTTTCCTTTTGGCTTTCGTACTGTTGAATTGACCAACATATATTTATTCACAAAAGCTTTCCTTCCCATTTATAATTTTTTTTATTCTTCTCTTAGTCTTCTTACCTTTTATTTAAGGGAACAATACAAAATATTAGTTCAATTCCCATATATGATTGAGATTTTTGTAAAAAACATTAATTACATACTGATAATATGAATGTTTCCTTGAACACTTCAAAGAAAATCTGTTTCTACATTCTTCAAAAGTAAGCCTTTCTGATCACATAATAGTATACTAGTAATATTCTAAATAAGCGGACGAAACCGCACCGGACAAGCGAGCGTTTGGGCCAACGCCGTTAACTCTTTAAGACAGACAGACATGCACCAACACTACAAACTGTTTTTATTGAAAGAAATAGTTCCCACAAAATTCAGATAGCTTAGGATACAAATAACTAATCTTAACTATGGAAAGGCTTGTATGCCTTGACACTATTTATCAAGCCGACAATGGATCCTATTGCAGCTAGGAGCGAAACAATCAAACAAACCGATATAAGGAGTTTCAACGCATTCCATTTCATAGAATACTTCTTAACCTTTCTCTGCGAGATGTGCATCTCCACTGGGAAGTAAACTGTTAGCGGCCAGAATGCTGTTGCTCCGATAAGGCCCAAGATCGAGTTGAAGAAGGGGAATATCACTGCAACAAATGTTGTCAAAATCACATATGCTGTCCTCCACACCAGTCTGAAGAAGTTGATGCGCCATTTTCCGAGGAATGGTATGTTTATCGAATGTTCTTTGTTGATGAAATTGTTTTCTGGCCATGCTTTGTTGCATTTGTTCTCAACAAGTTGGAAAATTGGTTGTGCAAACACCTGCCCATTTTTAAAAACATCATCAATATGTTTATTTTCATCTTGAGAATTATGTAACTTCAAAGTTGTTTGTAGTTGGCACTAGGTCAGAGACCCACCTGATAGGCTGCAATTAGGTGGAGGACGATGCAAGCATTGGCAAAATTGATGAGCCAGTAAGGTTCATAAAAACCAAAGTCAGTAAGGAAGTCTCCGGGGGCTCGGTTTCCAAATGCAGCATATCCCATGCAGCCACATAAGATGTAGAAAACAGTTGTAGTTGAGACTCCGGCAAGTGTTGCTTTTTTCATGACTTTGTTTTCTGGTGGGCTTGATCTCAATGTATCCTACAAAAGATAAAGAATAAGATACATGAGATTCATTCTTCTATAATACTAATAAAAATCAAGTAAAAAGCAACAGTTAAAAAATTGCTAGCTAGAATCACTATTTTGATGATGACCACCAAAATATCTATAGGAAAAGAAAAAGAATGCATGCCTGAATCTCAACGAGAATAGTGGAAAAAGAGTATGAAAATGCAATGTCTCCAGTTGCTTGAAACGCCTTCCATATTTTGTCAGATGCGGTCACGTCCACTCCAACCACCGTGCCCGTCACACTCGTCTTACCAACCTTTCCACCTTATATTTCATGCGCCAATAGTTAGAAAATTCATATGCTTATCATATGCCTATATTAATGAATGTATCAAGATATTTGCCTAGTGTTTTGAAATTGCTTGAGCCTGTTACACAGAAGTAGACAAAAACACAAGATATGGAGAGAAAAACATACTTGCCACAACGGAAATGGCTAAACCAATTCCGATAGACGCATAAGAGAATGACATAATGGCGGCGATAATGGAGAGAAAAGAGAGCTTGTGAAAATTAGGAAGCTGACTAAGAAAAATTTCCACGACCCCGAAGGCCACCATGAATGGATAATTTGGGATGGAGCATTTCGCACCATGTCCTTTTTTATGAAAACAAGTTGCTTTCCAAATCGCTCTAACCGACGCAACACAAAACAACATGTTAGTCACCATCACAAAATTATAATCAAAGGAGGTTACAAGTTGTGAAACAACTTACACTAAACTTATAGATGCAGTGATGGTGTAACCAATAGTGACCCCTACGAGACACCCGTATTGTGCCAGTCCACATAACTGCACTTTCCTACCACCTGTTGTTTTTTACATCAAAAAACTATTTTCATTATTCAAATTTAAGGTGGTCTAAACCAAACTGGAACAGGATAAAAAGAACAAATCTCACACAGAAAACCAAACGCTTTTAGCTAACTGTTTGCCTACCACCTGTAGTTCTATAAATATACTTAAAATAATCTTCATTATCCTTTCATCAAAATCATAGTACACATACTCTAAGGATATAATAGACTTAGATCTTTCATAGCTAATGGAATATACCATTGTGTTTATATTTCGTGGTTAAAACATACCGACGTAGTCGTTGACAATAAAAAGGACATACAATACGTACCAAGGTAAGATCGAACGACGTCCATGTACGTATAGTTGCGAGCTCCTGCGTCCGATCTATAACAATCGGCGAGCATAGTGGATGTGTAGTAATTGACGACGGCAAAAGTTACAAGAATCAATGTTCCTGCCACCCAACCAAGTTGTGCTATAGCCCAAGCCAACGACAACACTCCGGAACCTATCACAGCCGTGATTATGTGCGCACTCGCCGTCATCAACGTCCCCGTTCTCTTCTCCCGACCATCATCGTCGACGTTGGCGTCAGCGGATTCCACCGCAGAGGGATTATGCACCGCGTCAAAGCTTTTCATTTTGAGAGGAGAAATGGAGGATGAGAGCAAAGAGTTACAAGCAGAATCAAAGAAGAGTAAATGACATTAATGTTATATACACAAACAAACGTCAATGGTCATGATATTTTGGAGATACTCTTACCTCTTTTGGAACGCATCAGATAAAGTTAAAAAAATGTATAGTCTATTCGTTCTTTTAAAAAAATCAAATGTATCATTTTTCATAATCTTAATGTTGAATTTTGTTATCCACACCGAGATTTTATTTCCTTTAAATTTTGTTGGTTAGACTTTATTTTATTCTCATCGTTTTGAATAGAAAGATAATATACGGATTTTCTTCTATAAAAATAATTCATAAATTCTAAGTCATTATTCAATTCAGTAATGGATTGACTGGCACATTTTGGGAATAAATAATTGTTGACTTTGAACAAACAAACACAAGATCTAGGCACCACTAACACATCAACCCTATGAATTTAAGAGACGTACGAATGTTGCTGATTATACGAATTCTTATGTTGTTGATTTTTAATACGAATTCTTACTTTTAAGATATTTTAATAATCCATAAAACATTCAGTTTTAAACGAGTAACATAAAATTATCTCCAATGGATCCTTCTACTTTTTCTTCAAAATAGATTAATTTTATATTAGAATTAGATTTTATTCCATTATTACTTTATTTTAGATTATAAAAATAAAATAACGAACAAACAATAAATGAGTTAATTTATAAATAGATTTAACCAATTTTTTTACTCGAGTTTTCTTAACACAAAATTTTACTTAGTTTTTTATTGTTCACCAAATTTTTACTCTAGTTATAGTGTGAAAAATAGAATAGAGTTTGAAACTTTTTACCTCAAACTATACTTTAAAGTGAAAAATAGAATGATGTGAAAATTATATAGAGCCAAAAAGACAATAAGGCGATGTGAGTGCCTCCATATGTTAAGGCGTCTTGGATGTTAAATGGACTCGGCCAAAGAAGTAGGCAAACTAAGATGCTTGACATCCGAAAGCCATTTCAAAGTAGAGGATCTAGCAGGTATGGAGCAGGCCTGTCTCATTGTCTTTATGGACCCTGTGCATATTCCATATGAATAACAAAATAATTGTCTGAAAAAGAGCTCTAAATTATTTAAAAAATGCCCTAAATTATATCTAAAATTGCTTAAAATCTTTTTGGGCTCTGTGCAAATGCTCCATCAGCACACCTTTAGAGACAGGCCTCAGAGTACACGCAGCTGATCGAATAGTACAGTGAATGAAAATTTAGTAGATCTAAGAGCATGATTAACCCATAACCCCATTTGGGTCTCTTATTCATTATTTTAGTAATTAAAAGTAAATAAGAACTTTAGTTAAGAACTTATTGATTTTGGGTCTCCAATGGTAGTCTCTTATTTTGAAGTTCTTAAAAAAAAACATTGTTATCTCAAGGTAATCTCCTACAGGAGATGCGTAAATGAGGAACATGTACACAGAAACCAGCCTTTTAATCCTCTCTGTTCATAGGCACACTGGCCCTGAATACTGCCACAACGTGCTGCTTGTAACTCTCTGTATTTCCAGCAATGCCACACAGCAAAATAATCTTCCTCTTCAACACTTGCAGGGTACCAAAAGAGTAGAATCAATTGCACAACCAAATGGTTCTCACTCCACAGCTCGTTCTGAAGTGACAACAAGAAAGCAAGATCAACCAGACAATCCCTCTTTGAGTTTGCAACCACTGTGAGAAAAAACCATGTGATACAGCGCAACACAACATACTCAGCTTCATCTCTAGCCGTATGAAGTAATTCCAATACGCCACTGCCGTTGCTGCATCAGAAACTCAGCAAACTCAGGAAACTTCCTCAAGAAACTACCAAAAACAAAGCATTAATCGAATAAAAAAAATCAATTAACTCATAAAAAAAACTTTTGGTAAGAGAGAGAGATCATCACCAGTGAAAAGAAGTCCTGCCTCCAGTTCGAGGAACATGGAGAAAGAAGAGCAGATTTTGAAGCGAGCGTTTGTCTATGTTAGGAGGATGTTCTTCACGAGATGAAGAAGTATCCGCCCACCTCTCGCAGCCGACAAATGAGGGACCAAGTGTTGTAGAAGTAGGAATCAATCAAAGTCTCCAATACAAACCTGAGCCGAGAAGTATTAACCAAAACGAAAACTTTAACAACTCATTCTTTCAACGCAAAAACTGAGCAAACAATATATACATACAGAACACACAATGATTCAAAAGACTGACTCACCAGATTATTTCCTTCAACAATGACACGATTCTGGGATCTGATGGCATGCTTAATAGTTTCAGATAGAGAGAGAGAGAGAGACTGATTCAAGGAAACGGCTTATTCCTCCGCTGTTAACGCCACTGGTCCACTGGGTTTCAATTCCGTTATCCTTCCCTCCTCCTCTCTATTGATTCAAGGAAAGCATCAGAGAGAGCATTGATTCAATTGAAACCTACAATGCCACAAAGGGCCTCCCTGCTTGAACTTCCACTCATGAGTATTATCAATCAAAAGTGAGGAAGAGAGGAGACAAATTCATCTGATTCTGGGAAGGGGACGAGAGATTCAACAGGAAGCAAGAGAAAGTGACGTCTGTCTACAAGAGGCGTCTCTTATGTCTCTTGATTAAGAGACGTCCCTAAAGATAATTGCATTTTTTCTTTTTTTTTTTAACTTAATAACACTAAGAGACGGGCTAAGAGACACGGTTAAAGATGCTCTAAGGTCTAGATCCTTTGGTTTCATACTCTCCTCCTTTTTTGTCATGTGTAGGCTATTGACTTAGACCTTAAATTTTCCTCCTTTTTTCCAAATTTTTGTTTTCTATTACACTTTTGCTTCTTTTTTTCAATCTAATGGAACAATACAAAATATTAGTTTCAATATTTTTTTTGAAACACTTATTAGTTCCAATATAGGATTGAAATTTTTGATAAAAACATTACAATATGAATGTTTCTTTGAACACTTCAAAGTAAATCTGCTCCCATAAGGCCATAATACCAATGTTCTATAAACCGGATAAGCAAGCGTGCAAGTCAACGCCGTTAACTATATAAGATACACAAGACAGACATGCACAACAATATGTAGCGGTAGTTACTACCAACTGTTTTGTCTTGAACGAAGTAGTCACCACAAATTTCAGATAGCTTAGGTTACAAGTAACTAATCTTAACTGTGGAAATGCTTGTATGCCTTGACACTTTTTATCAAGCCGACGATGGATCCTATTGCGGCTAGGAGGGTAACAATCAAACAAACCAATACAAGGAGTTTCAACCCTATCCATCTCATAGAATGCTTCTTAATCTTTCTCTGCGAGATGTGCATCTCCACCGGGAAGTAAACTGTTAGCGGCCAGAATGCGGCTGCCCCGATAAGACCCAAGATCGCGTTAAAGAAGGGGAATATCATTGCTACAACTGTTGTGAAAATCACATAAGCTGTCCTCCACACCAGTCTGAAGAAGCTGATGCGACATTTTCCGAGGAATAGTATGTTCATCGAATGTTCTTTGGTGATGAAATTGCTTTCTGGCCATGCTTTGTTGCATTTGTTCTCAACAAATTGGAATATTGGTTGTGCAAACACCTGCCCATTTTAAAAACATCATCAATGTTTGTTTTCATCTTGAGACTTCGGTAACTTCAAAGTTGTTAGTAGTAGGTACTAATTATTTCTTTATAATCGAGCAATCCTTGATCTGAGACTCAAGCTATATTCTTATGAGTTTACCTGATAGGCTGCTATTAGGTGGAGGACAATGCAAGCATTGGCAAAATCGATGAGCCAGTAAGGTTCATAAAAAAAGTCGGTAAGGAAGTCTCCAGGGGCTTTGTTTCCAAATGCGGCGTATCCAATGCAGCCACATAACATGTAGAAAAAAGTTGTAGTTGAGACTCCGGCAAGGCTTGCTTTCTTCATGACTTTGTTCTCTGGCGGGCTTGATCTCAATGTATCCTAAAAAGCAAAGAAAGAAAACGTTTGAGATTCATTGTTTTTTAAGAGCTTAACGTATGAACCGCGGTTGAAGGCTAATTATTATTTAAAGTGATCTGTGTCAAATTCAAGATATATATTCTCTTGATAAGAATCATAATTAATAACATCATCAAAAGTTATTAACCAAACCAACATATATCATATGATTTTTAAACTCAAATGCAAATAAAAAGCAATAATGATATAAAAAAATTGCCACACTAGCTATTTTGATGATGACCACCAAAACATCTATAAAAGAAAAGATTAATGCATGCCTGAATCTCAACGAGAATACTGGAATAAGCGTATGAAAAAGCAATGTCTCCAGTCGCTTGAAAAGACTTCCATATTTTGTCAGAGGCAGTTACCTCCACTCCAACCACTGTGCCCGTAGCCCCCGTCTTGCCAACCTTCCCACCTTTCATATCACACCCTTTTAGTTAGAAAAATCACATGCATATATCATCTTACAAATCTGTGAGAATCCTACAATATATGAGGCTTAGATCGAGATGCTTTTCTACCTAAACAAACTTTTTGTATGTACGAGGGCGTTTGAAAAGATTGACAACTAATGCAATCGAACAAGTCAACCCAGTTTATAATCAGTTTTGAATATGTGTATAGACGTATCTCAGAGCTCCTAAATTTTTATGTAAAAACAGAAAAATAAACAACTAAATGCATGTGTCAAGATATTTGCATAGGGTTTTGAAATTGCGTGAGCATGTTTTACAAATGTATATTTTAAAGACAAAAAGATAAGATAAGGAGAGAGAAGCGTACTTGCCACAACGGCCATGGCTAAACCAATTCCGATAGACGCATAAGAAAAGGACATAACGGTGGCGATAATGGAGAGAAAAGAGAGCTTGTGAAAGCTAGGAATCTGACTAAGAATAATCTCCACGATCCCGAAGACCGCCATGAATGGATAATTTGGCATGGAACATTTCTCCCCATGTCCTTTGTCATGAAAACAATTTGCTTTCCCAATCGCTCTAGCCAACACGACATATTAACCAAGACTTATTTTTTCTTCACAAAACGTTAGTAACCATAACGTAATCAAAAATAAGTCACAAGTTGCAACTTACACTAAGCTTATGGATGCAGTGATGGTGTAACCAATAGTGACCCCTATGAAACACCCGTATTGTGCCAGTCCACATAACTGCACTTTCCTACCACCTGTTTTTTAAAATCAAATTATATTAAAACAACCCGAAACAGAAATGTTACAACTTTTGACGAAAAAAAAAATCTTCAAATCAAACTAATCCTAACTAACTTCATTCGATTTTTGTAATCCTTAAGTTATTTACAACTAAAATAAAGTAAATTTTTTCAAAGCCAATGAACTATACCATGTTGTTTATATTTTCAAACATGCCAAACATTAATAAAAGACATACCAAGGTAAGCTCGGACGACGTCCATGTAAGTACAATTGCGTGTTCCGGTGTCCGACCGATAACAATCAGCGAGCATAGTGGATGTGTAGTAATTGATGACGGCAAAAGTTACAAGAATCACTATTCCTGCCACCCAACCAAGTTGTGCTATAGCCCAAGCCAACGACAACACTCCTGAGCCTACCACCGCCGTGATTATGTGCGCACTCGCCGTCATCAACGTCCCCGTTCTCTTCTCCCGACCATCATCGTCGAAGTTATTCCCGGTGGCGTCACCGGATTCCACCGTATCAAAGCTCTTCATTTTGAGAGGAGAAACCGAGGAAGAGAGAAAATAGTTACAAGCTGAACTAAAGAAGTGTAAATGATCTATACTATTAAAGCAGGATCCTATTGTCATAATTACCTTAGCCTGCCCTTTCATTCACTAACATTGCATGTTTCATTAAGGGCAATTAAATAATATTAATAACAAATCTATATTGGATCATTATTTTTGGATCCAGCCCACATCAAATCTCTCTTGAGCTATTTGGACCTATTAAAAAATCAAATTCAATTCTCACTTTTTTTTTCCTTTGGGCCATTGAATCCAAATTCAAATAATTTTTTTTCAACTATTCTTAATTATAACTTTTTTCTTTTCTTTATATAATTGAAGCATTCATAAAAATAATTGAATTTTTTTATTGAAAAATATAAATCTTTATTAAAAGTATATAATTTTTTAATTAAAATATTAACCCCATGATAAAATTAATTTATCAGAGTTATACCAACTTAATTCATTAAAAAAATAAAGTTTAATTTTTTAAACATAAATAGTCATTTAAAATGAAAAAGATAAAATTTTTTAAGTTTTTTATAAAATAAAACACAAATATATGAAAATGTAACATTTACTAAATATTTGTCAATTGCAAAAAAAAAAAACAAAAATAAACCCGCGCTTTGAAAGCGCGGGTCAAAATCTAGTACTTATGTTATATACATAACAAACAAGCGTCAATGTGTATGGCACGGGTCAGAAACAAATAATTACAGTGCATGTTACAAAAGCAAATTCATTCAATATTGCGACTCTGCATTTGTCACGTAATCACTCACATTTGCCGATAAAGAAGAAAAAGGTAAAAGTCAACTCCTCCTTTTTTAGCAAATAGATAAAATCTCTAAAATCAAATGTATAATTTATGCTTTTCTTCTTGGTGAATTTGTTATATACACCAAGAAGATTTTGTGTTACAAAAAAAAGAAGAAAAAATACACCAAGAGGATTTCATTTCATTTATTTCCTTTGCATTTACTGGTTAGACCATATTTTATTCTCATCGTTTTGAATAGAAAGATAATACATGGATTTCCTTCTATCAAAAGAATTCTTAAACTAAAAGTCATTATTCAATTCATTAATGGTTTTAACTTTTAAGAGATTAAGGCTGACCTTAGACACCACCACTGAACAAACAAACAAAAGACCTAGACAGTAGACAGTAGACACACCACATCAACCCTCTGCATAAGAAAAGAATACAAAATAATTAAATGGCATTATTCAGTTCATTAATGGATATTGAAAAGTGTGTTCTCAACGACCAAATATTCTCTAATGTACTTTGAAGATGTTTTAGTCGTAAAAGACCATACCAAAAAAAAGTTTACCGTCTATAATACCTCTGTGTTTATATTTTGAGCCTTCTCTTAAAACGATAATATGTATTGTACTCTTACATGGGCCTTCTAAATAGCCCAGATAAAACGGGCCGTTAACTCATCTTAGGCCGTTAAAATGGCGGGTCGATTCGGCGCAAAAAAAAAAAAGAGAAGAAAATATCGATATGAAAATGGGAATTCGGCCAAAAAAAACCTCAACTTTACACGAATTGCCAAAACAAACATGAACTTTGGGGCTGGCCAAAAAAACACCAAACTTTCATTGACTTTAGAATTAATTAACAATGTTTTCGCTGACTTGCCAATTTAGCACGCCGTCAACAAATTTAACAGAAATATTTGACGTCGTTTATTGTTGACGTTAAGTGAAACGACGTCGTTTTCAAATGAGATGAAACGACGTCGTTTTACACGATTTGAAATTAAAAATATGTAAACCCCTGGATTCAAACCCAGGTTGGTTGGTTAAACGGGAAGGTATTTTACCACTGGGCTACTGGCACTTTCAATGTACTTACTAACATGTTTATTTTTATTTGGTACATAATAAATATAAAAAATTCTCTAAAAACTTAATAAGATCTTTAAAATTCTAAAAAATTAAAAAATAAAGAAGATTTTTATAAAATTAATTTAGAAATTAAAATTAAAAATAAGATTTTATTTTTCTTTTTAAAAAATAAAAACTCTTCCAAAATTTTCTAAAAACTTAAAAAGATCTTTAAAATTCAAAAAAAATTGAAAAAATAAAGAAATTTTTTATAAAATTAATTTTGAAATTAAAATAGAAAATAAAATTTTATTTTTTCTTTTCAAAAAAATAAAAAATCTTCCAAAATTTTCAATTTTTTAATACATTTGCTAAAAGTTGAAATTAATTATACACACATAAAAAGTTGATAATTCTAACTTTAATTTTTTGCATTTTATTATAATTTTTAAAAAATTGGATTTTTTTTAAAAAAATGAAAATTTTGGAATTTTTTTGATTTTTTAAAGAAAAACAAATATTTAATTTTAATTCAAAATTAATTTTATGAAATTTTTGGAAGATTTTTTTTTTTTAAAGGAAAATAATTTTTTATTTTTTTAAAAGAAAAATAAAATTTTATTTTCAATTTTAATTTCAAAATTTATGTTATAAAAAATTTCTTTAATTTTTTCAATTTTTTGGAATTTAAAGTTCGTTTTAATTTTTTAGAAAGAAAAATAAAATCTTATTTTTAATTTTAATTTCTAAATTAATTTTATAAAAATCTTCTTTATTTTTTAATTTTTTGGAATTTTAAAGATCTTATTAAGTTTTTAGAGAATTTTTTATATTTAATATGTACCAAATAAAAGTAAACATGTTAGTAAGTACATTGAAAGTGCCAGTAGCCCAGTGGTAAAATACCTTCCCATTTGACCAACCAACCTCGGTTCGAATCCAGGGGTTTACATATTTTTAATTTCAAATCGTGTAAAACGACGTCGTTTCATCTCATTTGAAAACGACGTCGTTTTACTTAACGTCAACAATAAACGACGTCAAATATTTCTGTTAAATTTGTTGACGGCGTGCTAAATTGGCAAGTCAGCGAAAACATTGTTAATTAATTCTAAAGTCAATGAAAGTTTGGTGTTTTTTTGGCCAGCTCCAAAGTTCATGTTTGTTTTGGCAATTCGTGTAAAGTTGAGGTTTTTTTTGGCCGAATTCTCGTATGAAAATAAACATATAGAGCCAAAAAGACATAGGAACTAGTGTGGTCGTACCCTAAACATTAATCCATCCTTTAACCCGACAAAGACAAAAAAATCAAATCTGTCTTAAAAAAAAAAGTTTCAAAAAATCAAATTGAGTCCCTGGAGATAACTTTTATTACCATCATCATCCTGCAACTTCCCCCAGATCCTACTTCTGCTCAGGGTTTGTCTAGGTTTCCTATCTACCTGTATCCTCAGATCTCTTTAAGGTTCACGTTACGGTTCGCTCTCAACATTATCAATTACTGCAATCCACCGCCTCAGATTTGGTGATTTTTTTTAAGCTCATTGACCTAAGTTTGACTTTTTGTCAACGCTATTAATCTTGTTATTGACTCACACACTCCTTGTGTTTGTGTTTCTAATCTGCAGGGCTTAGCTTGTGTGTGACCATATGAGTTTGCAACTAAGAGTATGAGGTTTATAAGAACTGGTTTCAGGATTTGATTATCCTGAAACACACAAGTTTTGTTAAGAAGGGTGATGTGAGTGAGTGTTTCTCCATATGTTAAGACGTCTTGGATGGTTAATTGGACTGAGCCAGAGAAGTAGGCAGACGAAGACGCTTGATGCTGAGGCTTACGTAGCAGCCAGGGCGGTTAAGCCTGTGCTTATGGTCGACACTGTTCAGGAGATTGCTGTTTATATCCATAGGTTCCATAACCTTGATCTTTTCCAACAAGGGTATTTATCATTGTGAACTTTTGCTCATTTATTTAGCTTAGAGTGTGTATTTTGAAGCATTTTTTAAAAAATAAATCTCTTTGATTCTTTTAGATGGTATCAAATAAAAATCAGCATGAGATGGGAGGATGGTGATAACTCCTCCTCCTCTGGGATTCCTTCACGAGTTGTTCAGTATGAAGGTAGGTACTCTTCTCTCCATCACCTCTTGTTCTCAATCATTATCTTTTGCATAAGAATCTATATGCCTTTTGTGGTCACAGCTCTTGATGCAACCTCCAACGAATCATCTGGAGTGTGGAAGATAGATGATAAAGACAATAGTTTCTTATCACAGCCCTTCCGCATCAAATACGCTAGGCAGGATGTTCGTCTTTGCATGATGGTCTCTTTCACCATGCCATTGGAAAGATATGAGGTAAAAAAGCTCTTTCTTCTCTTATCTTAGCTGCTGACTTTGTTGATCTTAGTGACTAGTAGAGTAAATGAGCAGTTGTGAATGATGCAGGGGTCAGCTACATCTGCTGTTATATTGAGGTTTGAGCTTTTATACTCTCCTATTATAGAGAGTATAGATGCTTTCCCTGCAGCAGCGCATGATTTTCGTATTCCTCCTAAAGCTCTCTCAGGCCTGCATTCTTACTGTCCGGTCCACTTTGACACCCTTCACGCCGTTCTTATCGATGTGAGTGTCCACGTCAGTGTCATGAAATCCGCTGCTTACAAACGTCCTGCAGTTTTGTCAAGGTATGTTCACTTATAGTTGGATTCTGCATCACTGACCATTGTTGAATTCCACTTCTGCTGAGTTTAATGTATCTCTACAAGTATGTTTTGTGCAGTGATTCGAGTAATGGTAAAAATTTAGCCAGCGGCAGTGTTCAGTCTTCCAAGAAAGTATGTGCTCTTACACTATCATGTCATCATGGACTAAACTCTTTTTTGATTCAGCAAATCAATTTGCCATGATGATCTTATCATGGTCTTTATAATCAATTGTTCTTTTGTTATGAAGATGAACTTTATACTTTTATTCTTCTCTAAAATCTCTACCTTCTGAATGTTAAAGCTGTTGTAGACATATGTTCTTGTCTAATATGTCTAACACACCTTGTGCTCAGATTGCTTCTGCTGACAAGAAGCTGGTGTCATTCGTTAAATCCCTACTTGAAGCGCGTGACACTTTGCTTGAAGAAATGCAAAGACTAAGCAAGGCAGTTGGTCAAACAATCGACTTGTCTGAGTTTGTATCCACTATGGACAACACTCTTTTACCTGAACCTGTTGAAGATGAAGAAGGCTTAGGACAAGGCAAGCAGCAAAACAATCTTGAGGTCCTTGGCTTTATTTTGCAACAGAGTGTGTACTTTATCTATTATTTTGTGTTTCACTATCTTCTGGAGTATAAGCTTGTTTCTCCCTTCTTGGCGCAGAAATTGAATTCCCCATTTGATTTGGAAAATGATGATGAGTGGCTTCATAACTTCTCTAAAGAGCATCTATCTCGCACATTCCACTTGCTAGGCACCCAGCTCCATCATCTCTGGAATACCTTTCTGGCGTTTCATCGGTAATAAGCCTGCAGGTTCAGATTGTTTATGAAGTCATACTTTGATCTTATTCTGATCATTGATCCTATTTGTCCTTTTCAGGGAGAATAACACAAAAATCTTGGAATATCTTCGTGACACCTGGACAAAGGATCGCAGGGCTGAATGGTCAATATGGATGGTGTACTCAAAAGTTGAAATGCCGCATCATTTTATAAGTGGAATGGATGATACTTCAAACCATAGTTCGCACAAAAGAGCCACCACAAGTGTGTTAAAGCTGAATGATGTAAGTTATAATTACAGTCTGTGTTTCCGAAAGCAAGCTTAGCTTTACTCATCCAATTCTTTTGCTCTTATGCAGCCTGCGCAAGTTGCAGCCACCCGCGCTGATCTTCACCGTCGAAGCATTGCACAAATGCGGGTTTGTCTTTCAGTGTTTCAGTTACCTGTTGGCTTCATAAGTTGTAAATATTCATTTGTGACAACTAATGGGTGCAGATAAACAATCGGGGGATACAGGACATGCATATATTTGGTGATCCTATGAGAGTTCCTATTGTTATAATTGAGCGTGTCTGGAATGCACCAAAACGTACTTTCAGTGATAGATCCTCCATGAGACATGTTGATAAAATTGATTCTAGCTTGCTTAATGACGAGAATAGGTCAATAAAACATAATACTCCACAGCATAGTGGACGTGAGCTGAAGATCGTCGTGTTTGTTCATGGTTTCCAGGCAAGTAATCAATCATTATATCTTTGCTCAAATTGCTTCTTTTTATATTTTTTTAATTTTTGTTAGTCAAGTTGATTTTTGTTAATTTACTATAGGGGCATCACTTAGACCTAAGGCTTATCAGGAACCAGTGGCTCATGATTGATCCAAAGATAGAGTGTCTCATGTCTGAATCAAATGAGGAGAAAACACATGGAGATTTCAGGGAAATGGGACAGAGGCTTGCACATGAAGTTGTCTCTTTCTTCAAGAAGAAAATGGATAAACATGCCAAATACGGACGCTTGAAAAACGTTAAGCTGAGTTTTGTTGGACATTCAATCGGCAATGTCATCATCAGAGCCGCACTAGCAGGTAATGAATGAATGCTCTTAGAATCTCGATAAATTTTGTGTTCATCATTATGTTTTATGTTGTTGCAGATAGTTTGATGGGACCATACAGGAAGTATCTACACACATATCTATCGCTTTCGGGTCCACACTTGGGTTATCTATACAGTTCAAACTCCTTGTTTAATTCTGGACTTTGGCTCCTCAAGAAGTTGAAGAGTACTCAGGTTATTCATCAGCTCACGCTCACTGATGATCCTGATCTCCAGAACACTTTCTTTTACAAGCTCTGTAAGGTAGATAAAGATCCTAACATTTTCATCAAGTTTTTGTATCAGTTTTGAAACAAATCTTTGTTCTCTGGTTCTAATGTCAGTTTTTGAAACTCTTTTCAGCAAAAGACGCTGGACAGTTTCAAGAATATTATTCTCCTGTCATCTCCTCAGGTACATTCCGTTATACATTTATAAGCAGGGACTGGTCCTGAGCAAAGCCGAATGAAATATTTTGAAGAAAATTACATAGACATAAGCCCACTTTGCGCGAAAAAAAGTTTTTAGACTCCCAAATTTGTAAAAAAAAAAATTGGTTGAAATTTTTAATACAAATATCTTACTAGATTTATTCCTAATTAACAATACTTTTTTTTTTTGTAATCACAGGATGGGTATGTTCCATATCACTCAGCTAGGATCGAGTCGTGCCAACCAGCTTCTTCCGACAACTCAAAAAGAAGCGTTGCCTTCTTGGAGATGCTTAATAACTGTATGGACCAAATACGTGGGCCGACACTAGAAACTTCTCACCACCAGAGAGTGTTCATGCGCTGTGATGTCAACTTTGACACAACCTTGTATGGCCGTAACCTCAACTCGTTCATCGGTCGAGCTGCGCACATTGAGTTCCTGGAGTCTGATATCTTTGCAAGATTTGTAATGTGGTCATTCCAAGATCTATTCCGCTGACGAAACCTTGGTTACGGATAATTCTTTCTGTTTTGGGGGAAATAGAGAAAGATTTAAAACCTGTTGTATAGTGGTAGGAGACAGTTCTTTGGTTAGCTTTGTGTACACGTATGTAATCGGATGTACTTAGAAGCAGAAGCTGTTATCTTTTATGTTACCACAACTCTGGTCTCTGTATTGTTTCAACTTTATTATAGCTTCTAGATTCGCTTCTGGATCGTTAATGGTTATGATTGTTTACAAAAATCAAGTTAAACCCACTAACAAAGGCTATGCCACATAGTGGGCTTTGGTCAACGACAAATTCTCTCATGAATGCATATGTTTTTTTAGTGTGTCACGACACTAATCGCATTACATTGTTAACTGTTTTTTTGAGTTGGCTATTAAATATTGACTTATGTGTTGCTGCAGCCTTTGGATTGAAATGCAAACCAAGGGAACAAAAAAGATGGGGTGTGGGGGAGACAGCTTTTTAAATTGTGTTAAAAGTTGTAAGATTAGTCTTGTGGCAATGTGTTAGGTATATGATGAATTAGTTTCTTATCAATATATTTGTAAATAATGCAATTATAAACTAATGGAATTATGATGTTTGTCTGCATTAAGGTTGTTCTATTACGGGTATTGTGCAACACTTGATTTTTTTACTACGTTATTTCCTCCATCTACTAGGGAATTCAAATGTAAACTATATGTCTTATGCTCTTATATAAGAAACTAATAACTACGATGGATCTGCCACTGATAAGAACAAGAACTCTCTCTCTTCTCTCTTCAAAATCTTTCAGAGAGAGAATTCGTTTGTTCTGTTCGCCGGAATCATTTCTTTGTTTCTGGCTCTTGACTCCCGAGGTTCGGGCTTTGACTCTGGCAACCGGTGGCTCATAAAGCACCGAGTTGGCCGGCTATCGACTCTGGCAAGCGGTGGCTCCCAAAGCATCGACTTGGCCGGCTTGTAACTTGAGATTCATCACTCATCTCTGATGAATTTCAATGATGTTTCGTCCGGTTCATCCGGTTTTTTAATTTTCTCTATGTTTTATACTTTCAATCTTTTCTTTGGTTTTCCTTATCAAATCGGTTTTGCTGAGTTATTATTTGGTCGCTGTGATCTTTCTCCCATTATTGGGTTGTTCCACCTTCACGTTTATTCTTATCATTAAAGGTGGCTTTTTTAAATTTGTTAGATTCACAGCTTCTTTTGTTTTCGTTGGAACTTGGTGAGACCGATTTGATTTTCAATGAAGAGATGGTGCGGTTCATAGCTCTACCACTTTTGAGCTTTAGTTGTACTTGGATGTTCGATTCTTGAGCTTCCTGTTCCGGTCAGTATCCGGTGGATCTCCGGTTAGAAATCCGGCAACGGCTTGGAAATTGGTGAAGAAAGGGATGACTCTGCTCTTCCGCCACGCGTCCGTCTACCGCTTACGTTTGACACGTTGGCTGTGAGCTGTCTTGAGCCTCTTTCTCTGTTGGGCTTTTATATGGCCTTTGCGGTTAGGCCTTAGTTATTTGTACGTTTGGGCTTTACCTTTGTCCTTTATTTTATATTTTGTACCGGTTGGTTGGCTTTTAGCCATTTAATAAAACGAGATGACAAAAAAAAAAAAAAACTAATAACTATCACACCCTCTTCAGAATTAAAATAAATAAACAGAGGTTTATCGTTTGGTAGAATGCGTTATTGTCTGATAGTGTAGGAATAGAGTATTATATGTTAGTCAAAGTCGGCAACTATAAGTATTGAGCACACGTACATGTACATTTGACCAACTTCTAAGAATCACGGGTGACGGTGTTATCCTTTCATTATTTTGAACCGCTACACGATAATAATTTTCATTTCATCATCAATTCATCATCACAAGAACTCAATTTGGATTTGGTTTCGTTTTGAGAAGTCATAACAAACTGATCGCTTTGTACTGTTTGGTAGTCACTATTTTATAAGTCGAATATGCATTTGTTTTAGCCAAAGTATAGTGCATCTAGCCACTAAAAGATTTCACATAGTAGTTGGCATTCCCAAAATTCTACAATTACAAGAAATAGTTTACATCAGAGAACATTACATTACCCTTTTTTTTGTAACACAGAACATTACATTACCTAAGATTCCATAACCAGTACTACAATCACATTCTCCATCTAAACTCTCTTACGTCGTACCTAGGGATGTTGTCATGGGCAAAAAAACCCGGCCCGGCCCGAACCCAAACTAAACCCGCCCAGAAAATACCCTAAACTATAAAACCCGAAAAAAACCCGGTACTATTAGGGTAACTCGCGAAAAACCCTAGAACTTTAGGGTTACCCACGGGTACCCGAAAAAACTCTTTTTTGAGTTTTGTGGTTTTTTAGTTAAAGTTTTATAGTTTTAACTTAAATTTATATGTATTGAATATTTAATTTTAATCATGTTTTGTATTAAATTTGATTAATTTTCAATTATCAAATTTATTTTCTGTATAAAGTAACAAATAAAATTTTCATCATTCATAATTTTCAATTTGCAAATTTATACTATATCCATAATGTAAGTAAATAAATAAGTTATAGAGAGTGCAAAATTTAATAGTGGGCATTGTATGTTTTGATTTATACATCTAATTTTTGATTTCAATCATTTAAATCCTTAAAAATTAGGGTAAAAGTCGTCCTTTCAATTATATATATATATATATATTTAAAAACCCATAGGGTACCCGAAACCCGATAGGGTAAAACCCGAACGGGTAATTTATAAATCAAGACCCGCCCAAAATAAACCCGCGAATTTTGAAAACTGAATATACGGGTTTTGGTTTTTAAATTCCAACCGGGTTTAGGGTACCCTATGGGTAGGGATGTTAACAATGGGTTTTTACCCATAGGGTACCCTAAACCCGGTTGGAATTTAAAAACCAAAACCCGTATATTCAGTTTTCAAAATTCGCGGGTTTATTTTGGGCGGGTCTTGATTTATAAATTACCCGTTCGGGTTTTACCCTATCGGGTTTCGGGTACCCTATGGGTTTTTAAATATATATATATATATATATAATTGAAAGGACGACTTTTACCCTAATTTTTAAGGATTTAAATGATTGAAATCAAAAATTAGATGTATAAATCAAAACATACAATGCCCACTATTAAATTTTGCACTCTCTATAACTTATTTATTTACTTACATTATGGATATAGTATAAATTTGCAAATTGAAAATTATGAATGATGAAAATTTTATTTGTTACTTTATACAGAAAATAAATTTGATAATTGAAAATTAATCAAATTTAATACAAAACATGATTAAAATTAAATATTCAATACATATAAATTTAAGTTAAAACTATAAAACTTTAACTAAAAAACCACAAAACTCAAAAAAGAGTTTTTTCGGGTACCCGTGGGTAACCCTAAAGTTCTAGGGTTTTTCGCGAGTTACCCTAATAGTACCGGGTTTTTTTCGGGTTTTATAGTTTAGGGTATTTTCTGGGCGGGTTTAGTTTGGGTTCGGGCCGGGCCGGGTTTTTTTGCCCATGACAACATCCCTACCTATGGGTAAAAACCCATTGTTAACATCCCTAGTCGTACCAAATCTAAATGATCCACATTAGTGAGGGGAGAGATTTGGGCCTAGTCCTCAGTTATCAACTTATTTATTTGCTCTTCACATCACTCTCTTTACTAATCACAATGCCCATCAATCTACACGGTTCAGCGTCCTCGATCATCTGAACCACACTCCTCATCGTCGGCCTTACTCCAGGTTGTCTCGCGGTGCATAGGATTGCAACCCTCAGCATCTTGATTGCATCTTCTCTATACATTTCTCCTATCTTCTTGTCCACAATCTCCATAACACTCTCTTTGCTCTTCAGATTGTTACTAACCCAATTCACTATGTCTTTGCTCTCTCCAAACTCCGCCTCTATCGGTTTTTTCCCCGTGACTAGTTCCATTAACACAACGCCGAAGCTATACACATCGCATTTCTCATTCACTTTCGACGCGTATCCATACTCTGCAACAATAAGGGCTTTGATGTTAAAAAAATGTAACACCATAACAAACTGATCAATAAGAGTTTAATAAGTCTCATTACCTGGAGCTATGTAACCGTACGTTCCCGCAACGACATGAGAAGAATCTAGACCACCATTGTTGGTCTGAAGAATCTTGGCAAGACCAAAATCAGCAATCCTAGGCTTGAAGGACTCATCTAGCAATATGTTACTTGATTTAACATCGCGGTGAATCACCGGCCTCTCGTATCCATGATGCAAGTACTCGAGTCCTTTCGCTGCACCAAGAGCGATATCAAACCGAGTTTCCCAACCGAGATTGGACTTCTTGCACGAGTGAAGCTTGTCCCATAAGCTCCCATTAGGCAAGTACTCATACACCAGCAAGCTCGAGTCATCGCTCGTGATGCTACAATAGAGTTTCACCACGTTTAAGTGACGTATTGAGCTTAGTGTTTGCACCTCTGTTTCAAACTCTTTCGATCTTCCTTCCTTTTCGTTGAGAATAGGCATCGCGCTGCTAAATGAGTCTGTGCTACTACGTCGAAGGTGTTTGACAGCTAGTTCTTTACCATCGCCGAGTAGTACTCTGTATACATCGCCACATCCTCCTCTACCGATTAAGTTCTCTTCTTTGATCGAATCGATGATATCATCTTCGGTGAAACTCATCCTTTGGAACGACTTTATACTCCAAGATTCACGTCTTAGAGTTCTTTTTTCCTTCTTCTCGCTTTCCTTGAGGTACAAGTAAAACACAAGAGACGCAAGTAAGATCAGTAAACCGAAGACTAAACACAGCACAAAGACGTGCGTGTCTCGATGCGAGCCTGAAGAGTTAATGCACCGGTTAAACGATTTAATCGTCATGCTGCAGAGTCCCGGATTGCCATCGAAGCTACCGTTATACGATGACAAACTCTGAGGGACACGACCTGATAACATGTTGTTCGAGAGATCAAGAAGGCTAAGCCTTAGAGACGACAAACTCTCTGGGATTCTCCCAGAGAGCTTGTTGTCCGAAAGATTCAAAGCATTGAGCGTCGGGAGAGATCCAAGCGTGTGCGGGATCTCTCCGGACAGCGAGTTTCGCGCCATGTTTAGATCACTAAGCATCGAACACGATTCAATCGAGTCAGGTATGTTACCGGAGAAGCCATTACTCTGTATCTTCAAACTACTAAGTCCCTTAAGCTTCCCAATAGAGCTCGGAATCTTCCCGGAAAACCTGTTATCGTTAAGCTCAACCTTAGTCAAAGCTTCAACGTCACCTATCTCCTCAGGCAACTCATCAGAGAACTTATTGAACGCTAGATACAACGTTCCGAGCATTTTCGCGTTTTTAACATCGGCTGTGATCGGACCTTCGAAGTTGTTAACGGCTACGTCGATGATCTCGACCCTCGGTAAGCCCCAGAGTCCAGCTGGAACAGTTCCGTTGAGCGAGTTGTCACTAACTCTAAAACGTTCGAGAGTTAAACAGCTGGCGTACGACTCAGGGATTGAGCCTGTGAGATTGTTTTGGAGGAGGAGAAGATCTTTCATCTTCCCTCTCTTGCACATATCCGGAGGGATCGGTCCGGTTAAGCGATTCTCAGACGCATCGATGAAATCAAAATCAGAAACTGAACCGAGTTTTTGAGGGAGAGGACCGGTTAAGTTGTTGGTATACAGAGAGAGGTTAACGAGATCTTCAAACTCGCCGAACTCGGGAGGAATCTCGCCGGAGAGTTTGTTTTCGAAGAGCTGTAGCGAGACGAGGTTGGTTAGAGATCGGAGCTCCGATAAATCGCCTTCTAGATAGTTCATGGAAGCATCCACGCGAGTCAGATTCGTCAAGCTCCCGAATCCGCGAGGAAGCTTCCCGGTCAAGCTGTTGTTGTAGAGCTCTAGCTGCCGGAGCTTTGTGAGTTTCACGATCTCGGGAGGAATCTCTCCGGTGAGATCGCTATCGGAGATCTCCAAGTTCCGAAGCTCCGTCAAGTCTCCGATCGCCGAAGGGAGTTTACCCGCGATGCTGCAGTTGGATAAGTATAGCCACGTCAGACTCTTCAGAGAAACAATCTCTTCTGGAAACGGCGTCGTATCGAAGGGGTTATCGCCTAGGCTCAAAACGACGAGCCGTTTCGCGTTTCGTAGCGATTTCCACGGGAATACGCTGGAGAACGCGCTGTTGTTTAAGTACAGATACTGTAAGTGGCTTAGAGAGGAGAACTCAGGGAAAGTTCCCGAGAAGAGGTTGTTGCCGAGATCTAAGTACGTTAGATTCGTGCAGTTGTTTATATCACTGGGGATGGTTCCTGAGAGTGAGTTGAATCCGAGAGAGAGTTTTTGAAGACTCTTGAGATCGCAGAGCGAAGCGAACGGGAATTTTCCGGATAAGGCTTGACGAGAGAGGTCAATCTCTTTAACGGAGCCTGTAGCATCACAGGTTACTCCTGTGAAGCTACAGGGAGCGGAGACGGAGTTCAGCTTCCATGAAGCTAGAACTCCGGGGTTTGAGTTCAGGAGCGATGATTTGATGTTGAGTAGGACTTGGAGGTCGTGGGAGGAGACGAAGGAGAACAGAGAGAAGACGAGGAAGGAGAAGAATCCGAAATTTCGAAACATGTTGGTGAGTTTTGGTCGGAAAGAGAGAGAGGGAAGGCGTGAAGGTGGTTGAGTTAAGTGGAAGCTTGTTTTTTTTTTCACATCGGAAGGTTTAGTTGGAGAGAGAGACGGGCGCGAGAATATGACTTTGCCGCTTTGAAGCAAAGTTGTTATCTGATGCTGGTAAGTGTGGTAGGCTGGTAGCCATTAAATATTCAAATTTTGGGTGACCTTGTTAATTTGTATATCATTTGTTCTTTTCTTTATATTTGTTTAATTAATGGCGTCATTGTAAATTTGTAATAATATACGGCGCTGTTACAAATTATCTTCGATTAACAACTTGAATAATATGGGATTTCATTAAGCGGGGCCCTTGATTAGCATACTATTCTTCTTTCTGATTACGGTAAATGTGTGGAATATATAGGCATTTTGATAGATACTTTATATTCATTATGTAGTTTTTTTTTTGCTTTCGCTGAAATCTTGAAATGAAATAAATTTACATATATGAACGAAATGCATTTACAAAACTGAAACCCATATTCATGGGAGTAGGATCATATTCTACTCAATAGAGTATTGACTAAGCAAACATTATGTTATAGTTTATTTTGAAAATCTTGGTCACAGACACCTATAATATGTTATGGAAATGGAGACCAGTATTAATGTATTAGTGTTTTTCATAATGAAGCAACGTCAACTGAACAAAACTAAACAAAAAAAAACATTCTGCCAAATATATATTAAAAAAAAAAACTTCACTAAAAACGAAACCAAATGGAACCAAAATTGCATTCAAGAGTCTCCTATACTAATTTGTATTGTATATAGACAAGTTCGTCCATGGGACATTGCTCCCCAATTATTATGGTTTGTTGATTTGTTTTCGGTTAATTAAGTATTAGTTATCCTAGAAAGCTTGCAGGATTAATTTTAGTCAACTGTTAATGCATCGCCATTGACACGAACTTGCAACCTACATGCCTTTTGCAAAGTTAATTAGGAAGTAGTTACAATGTCGTAAGACTTATAATCCTTTACTTAAACCAAATGACTATATTTTATTTGAAATTAAATTTCATTCTAGAACTTTAGATTTGATCACCAAATTTAGACCAACTTTATAAGTTACACATAACAGAGTTTCCAAATTAAATGGTACTTAAGACGGAATCATATAACATTTTTTGATTCAATATTTAGGATATATATATATATATATATATATATATAAACTTTGGTCCAAAAATTCACAATCAGAAAATATATTTATATTATATAACAAATGTACCAAATAAACTATATACCCTTTTTCAAAAAAAAACTATATACCTAATAATTTAATTATGCCGCTTCATAATTGTCATGTTCATATAGTCTTGATGCTCTTCCCTTTCCGACATAAAACACTAAAATAAATAATAATTATATATTTTTGTTAATATATGGACGAGTAAGAAAATGAGAGATTGATTAAATTGGTCATATTCTGATTAGGTTGAAGACAATGAATGATTGATTCCACGCCAGCAGACACCAGTGAGTGCAAACAAGAACATGTGTTTCAAATCTTTGAAAATTTGCAAGGAAAAACTTTTTCTGCTATTGTTTTCTTTGCCATTATTGAGTTTTTATGACTCAAGTGTAACTAAGTGATGTAACTAGGGATGGATATTATAAGATAGTATAATTTAGGTGTCAAACTAGCGCTTAAGCTAAATACTAAAAGGACCTATGATATAATAGAGTAAAAAGATGGTTTTGACTAAAGCAGTCTAATGACTAATGTTCTCAAGGTGGTGTTTATATAACGTGTGTAACCGGCACGTTCGAATAAGTTTGGTTTGGGTTATTGGGTAGTTGCACGAACACATGTGTCATCTGGAATGAACTGCGATACCATGCGCATATATTACTTTTTGGGGGCAGTGTGCATGCACATGACGAGAAAATGTACTTATCAACAAATACAGGGTGGGCGTCACATAACTTTTTGTGATATAAAATTTTTGAAGTACCTTTTTAAAGTAAAAATCTTGAAATATATATATATATATATGCTAATTGTTTTGTTTCATTCCAAAAAGTAATTACTTTATTTCTTTTAGCTAAAGCTAGAAAGGTTATGACTTAAAGAAAAACTCCCCACTTATGTAATCCGAAGGCGACTAAAGGAGAAGCAATGGCCAATAGTGAATGCTTACAACAACCCAATTCTTATCAAAAATAGAAATGCAATGTAAACATGACATAAAGTGGGAGTCATCTTTCTTTTCTCGTCAAAAAGATTTTATCACATATAAGGATAACACAATATGGGACTTTTTTTAACATATCCAAAATGTAGTGCATGCAATGCCGGGCTAACTACAATAATTGACACAACTTATGTGATTTATTGGGATTCAGTTTCTTACCGTCGTTGAGAGTATATCCCCAAGTCTCATTCTCGTAGTGTTTTGAACAAGACATCAACACATTATACTTAACAATTTCGGTACTGTAATAGTGTAATCTAAACTTATTTCATGGTTGTATTAAATTCGACAGTATTTTATAGACGTAAATCTTTTTTCGTAATAGTTTAACAAAAAAAAAAAAATCTTTTTGTAATAGCAGGTCACATTTATTAATTAATGAGTAGGAAGTGTAAAATTTGTCCTCTTTCTAGAAAGGATTGAAGTGCGAAACCCGCCGTATTTGACTGTGAATGAGAGTTCTTTCCGTTGAGTTGGCAAGACCATGATTTTTTTACTTCTTTTATATCATAAGTTTACTTATGCTTGTATAGGTTTTCAGTTTTTGCTTATAAAATCCATTTGTTTAGAGATTTGACGACACCAAAAAAACAATTACTTGTACACACCAAAGTATGATCAATCTTGCTAATGATATATCATATCATGCCTATTACTATAGTTTGTTATATATGCTATTCTGATGCCTTCTCTTGAACTATTTCAGGAAAAAGAACATAAAACATTTTCGGAAATTTTAGTATCCGTTCAAACTCTCCATTGGTACACAGGGTATCACTTTAATTTACAAGAACGTGGTTAACTGGAAAAACCTTAGGTAGACAACAAAGAAACAGAGAAGAACCCGATTTGGGGGCTTCCAACATATACCTCACAACAAACTGAATGATGTGTTATTATTTCGTTGGGTAAACTTCTATGGCTCCTCGTGGACAGAAGGATCATAGCCCCAAAGCAGAGGGAGTTAGGTCCTAGACGCTGCAGCTAAGTTAGTCACACGAGAAGAAGGCCATTGCACGAATTCAACAAGGATCACACAATAAGTGGTGCATCTCCTTGCCAATCTTCCACCATGCCTTCACACACCACTCTTTATGCGTTCCTTCGCTAAGTCTCCTCTATTTTGCATTAACAAGATTTATTAATCAGTGACAAATTTTAAGTGCTTGCTATACGTTTGGTAACAGAAGAAAAAAGGGAACTGCGACGTACTTTATAGCGAAAAAGAGAGGATGTTATGGGAGAGGGATGGGCTTCTGAATCCTTGTTCGTGGAATAGCCAAGATGGCTACAATTCCGCCAATGAAACCTGCAGCTGCTCCAACTGCAAGTGCTGGTGAATTCCCACCTCCGAATAGTTGGTCCCATGGGCCACTGCCAACAGACACAATCACCTGCATACACATCCCACTGTTAGTTAACCACAGTGATTAAACAATAAAACTAAGTTTGATGTCAAAAAATCATAAACAACATAGGAAAGAAATGCATCAGTTGGCAGCATTAGGAAAGTAAAAAAAAAAAAAATCCTATAACTGGTCATAGCTAGCTAAAACATATAAATGGATTTTTAACTAACGACAACTAAAAGAATCCGTTTGCTTCACTAATACTTGCTTATGGACTCCCTTATGAGGATTTCTAAATGATGGACGGACACATTCAAACAAGAATAGAAATTGACTTGTGTCAAAATAAATTTCTAAAAGGATGGTTGAACGAAGCATACCTGTGGGATGACAATAGCCAAATTCAGCACACCCAAAGATAAGCCTAACACAACATAACTTCGATAAGAAACTCCACTCACTTGTAGAATTAAGGCAATAACCATAATATTAAAAATTTAAAATGATGCACACCTTGACCTAGGCCCAAGGACTCAATACGTATGGAGATCAACGCATATGGGACACTGTAAGTTATCTGCGGAAGAGTAACAATTGCATCAGTAAAAACGTATAAGAATAAATAAATGCTAACCATGTAGACACAGATGAGTAGTAAAAATAACAAATTAAAAGTTATATATATCTCCAGCTTGGCAAAAAGCATAGTAAAGATTAGTAGCAAACCACAAGTAACATAACACCATAATTGCAAGAGTAACTTACTGCCAACGGGATGCCCAAAACTGTAAAGATTAAAACAGCAGCAACGACGATCCCAGCAGGCGGCTGTTCATGGCCAATGTAGCCAATATGGTACGCAACAAACGAGGTAGCGATCATCGCAAGAAAGCAAATAGCCATAATGATGTTCGATATCCCCCAAACAAAACCAGCTCCCCACTTTCTACAAAGTTTCTCCATGAGCACCGAAGTGATCCCAAGAAAAACAGAATTCAACATCAAACCAAGCGCACCCATACTCACACCAGCACTATACGAAGCTCCTTGGTTCGGTTCACCACCGTAGATCTCTCTACCCATCCAATCAGTATCAAACAAAATAAACGGAAACCAACCAATCCACGTCAGAGCTGTGACAAGCAAAATTATCCAAACACTTCCTGGAAAATATTTGAAAGTGCCTAGTATCTCAGTAAGAAAGGCTTCATCTGTTCCACTGGATTGCCCGTGTGCGTCAGAGGCCAACGCCCCGAGAGGCACCTCATGAGCCGCTGAGATGCTCAAGACGGTAGTTATTGCGATAAAGACTACGTCTATGTAGAAAGCAGACTTGAGATTAGCGCATTCCACATTGCATGCAACGGTCTTGGTGAAAGGGAAGACCTTGTACCAACCGTTGTATGATCCAGTAGCGTAGCCAAGAATATTGCCAACAGCCATAAAGAGAGAGAAGTAGCCGTTTGCTACTCTGGTTCTGCGATTATCATTCTCTGAAAAGAAACAAATTAGACAATAAGTAAACCAATGTTCAAAATATCGCTAGACATTAATTAAGCGTTTTATAGGGGGCCTTATACCTATTTTTGAATGTATAAACTGATTTTTTAATAATCTTTAAAAAGAAACAGATTAGACAAGAAGTAAACCAAAACAGAGTTTTTTTTTTTTTTGCAATGGTCAAGAAATAGCTAGGCAGTAATTAAGCTTGTTATATAGGTGATTATTAATTATGCGGGTGCCTAAACCTATTTTTTGAATGTATAGACTGAGTTTTGACCCAAATCCGATAATTAGCAGCTTAAACCGATTTTTAGAACACTAATTTCTTTTTAAATAACATTAATGCCTAATTGTGTCCAAGAATCATAAAGTTGTGCACACTCCATGTTTTGCATGTGACAAGAATCTCCAAAAATCACAGAGGTCACTTAGAACACAAACAAAGAGGTAGAGATTACCAGTAAGATCAGCAAGGAGAGCTCTACAAGGACCTTGAGTCATGTTATTAGCAACATCAAGGATCCAAAACCCCAACACAAAAGCAACAATCGCCCTCGGCTTAATCCTCCCTTCTCTATCCCCAAGCGCCCACCCTATATCCGCCGCGTGTCCAATAATCAAAACCGAGATGGCGATCGCCACAGCTCCGGCGACTATAAACGGTCTCCGGCGACCGTACTTGCTCTTACACCTGTCGCTACTGTGGCCAACGAGAGGTTGCACGAACAAGCCAGAGAGCGGACCGCAGAGCCAGATCACGCTGGCCCAAGCGTGCGGGATCCCTAGCTCCTGCACGTAAGGGGTGAGGAGCGAGAGCTGGAGCGCCCAGCCGAACTGGATCCCGCACGCGACGGAAGCTACACGGAGAAGCACACGCTTCGAGACCTTTGATAGAGGTACCACGGGACGAGAAGGATTAGGCGGTCGTGGCAGAGGTGGGCGGTTGCGTGTCGGTCGATGGTGGCGAGGTTGATCGGAAGTAGACATCTCACTCTCTCTCTATTTGTCTCTGTCTTCAACGAATCTCTATGAGACTTGTTTGAGAGTAAAGCTAAGTGGTGGAGAAAAAGGTGGCAACTACTAAATCATCATGTGGGTCTGGGGTTGTTTTAGAATCTACTTTCTAAAATTAGGTTCGTTTTTTTAATTATTTTAAATTTGGTGTGGCCAATTTGTAAATAATAAAAGTATTATCCTGAAAGAAGGCACGTAAAAAGAGGAAAATGGCATTCGTCAGTTTCCACTTTCGGCGTTCACTATACGTAGGCACAAGAGCGACGTCAAGTATTCTGTTTATTTCTCTTTTTGGTGCAAAAGCTGAGCCAAACGATTGAGTTCGAGGTGGCAGTGTGAACCGTACACGTGCATCATTTATCCCTTTACGGCTTTACGTTACGGCTTAAGCGTATAACACGAGGGTGCCAACACTTAGCCAATCCCATTCTAAAGTGATAACACGAGAGGGTGCAACATTTAACCAATCCCCACTCTAACGTAGCAACATCTTTTTTATCTTTACATTTCGTTTTAATAGCTTTACGTGAGTATCCTACTTTTACTTAAGTTAGGGGAAATTTTATGGTTGTACTGGTTCAAAATAAATCAACCAGTTGAGCAATTTTACTCGAGAAATATGGATCTTACAAAAAATTCCAAACTTATATTCTCCATTTGCTTTTAAATAAAACTATTCAGTTCTTTTTTTACAAGAGAAATGAAGGGTAGCACACAATAAAGGCCCAACAACATGTGAACAAAACTCTTCTGAGCATACTGGTGAACTTTCATAACCCAAATAAGAAATACAAAACCATACACAAGAATGTCCATTTGTCTTCTTAAACAATGCTGGGCTTTAGATTTATATTCTTCACTTACAGAAAAAAACAATTCAAAATCTTTCTATAAGCAAAAGCAAACGAAGGTAGCATATAATTGAGGCCCAATATTATGTGAACAAAACTCTGCTGAGTTTTACCGATGAGCTTTTAAATAACCCAAAAAGGAATACGAAACCATACACAAGACGGCCCTTTTATCTTCTTTAAAATATTCTTAGCAACCGACTTCAACAGGTTTCATAATTAAGAAAAGAACAGATAAATTAAAATGCGGAGAGAGATTAAAAGGCCGCAAAAAGAAACGCGGGGAGTGACGAGAACATGACCGCGTAAGGAACGAGTTGAATAAGATCCGCGCCCGTGCGTGGAGTAGCCAACATGTGCCATCCAAGCGTTTTCACTTTTTTTCCAAAAACGTATATTCTCTTTTTCTGAATGAACAAAACGTATATTCTCACTTCTTTGTCGTCATGTTTTACAATCTTTTACTATGTTTTTTACTGAATACTGTATTTATCTTACATATGTTTGAAAGTAGTCTAAAGACTTGCTTGATTTATTCATCGTTGTGAGAGTTACATATATAATCGAGTTTGTTAGAGGAGAGTATGATCTTCCTATATTACAGAAGATTTACAAACTAAACAGAATATCTGAGAATATTCTTTCAATGTTTTTGTCTGTCAAGTGTCAGACATTCTTATTCAATTTGTACTTTTTTTATTTCTACATCTTTGGAAGCATTAATATCATTGAAGCATCATCATTCTTACTTAATTAAGTGAATTACTCGGACATACATAAATAATAATTAATACTCCATAGGTATCCTAGATTTTACTGAATTCTCAGCCATTGCATTGTCTTCTTACTCACATACAAGAAAACATACACAAAGTAATACTTGGTTATATTAATCTTGTAGATTTTAGATTAACTTGTTAATAGATTAACTTGTTAATTGTGTTAGTCATTATATAATACGTTGAAAATCTGAGACTAGACCATCTTTTCTCCCATAAATTATCTGGTTAATAAAATTGTTTTTGGTTTATCGACACCAACGTTTATGGAGGTAAACATATTTTCCTAGAATTAAGTGTCGGACAAGACTTGCACCCAAAAGAAGTGTCAGACAAGACAACTACTAGAATACTTTTTTTTGTCAACAGACAACTATAATACTAAAAGTCTAAAACTAATGTATATATTTCTTAGTAAAGAAGAAAAAGATGGCGCGAGACCTAACTGGAGCATTGATGAACCATTGTTCTTTTCGTCTAGTCCAACAAAATATCCGCACAGTAAACCAAAAACACATAAAATTATAAAAGAATTGAATTCTATGATATAGTATTGTCAGAAAACTGTGTTTCTTTGCTTACATGTCGTCTTTCTTATATGACATGTGCCTTTTTCTTTTAGCAACATATGTCGGTACCTTTTCAGATGCATTTTGAGATAATGCCATAAAATTGTGATGCAACCCTGACACACTTCTAGTTAGGACTAGGAGAATCCAAAATAAAAAATTCCAGCCAGAACTGTAACAACTGTTAACAGCAGCCTGATTAACAGTTACACTATTTTAACTTGAAACTCACTAAACGATAACTGCACAAATCTTTTGTAAGATCTGAAAACTATACTCTGTTTTAGTTTCAGTACCTAAAATCACATGATTAATCAGTATCTAATTGGAAATTACAAGGTAACAGGGATTTTAGATTTTTAGTTCCATTGATTTCTTAACAGTGTTATCACACATGTAACGGAACTTGATTCCAATACGAATTATTTAGTAAATGGTTTCAAGTTGCTCTGCTTGTCTGACCATACTTCACTCCCACAAGACAACAAAAAAAGGTCACAAAACTCCATTAAGCCGGCCGACAGAAAATATAATTTCCATCCAAGAACCGACATATATTATATAAATAATAATTAAATTGTTAAAAAAAGATTTTAGTTGGTCAAGTCCAAAAAATCGTATATAAATCTTTGTACACAAAGCACGTTCCAAATACACATACTCAGTCCTTAGTGACCACTCCACAGTAGACAAAAACATGCCAGTCACCAGCAGCTCCCAAAGCTTCAGCAGCTTCGTTAACGGTTGGCTGATTCGTCACAGGTATTTCGTCGAACAGCTTACATGCGCCTCTTCCTTCGACGAAACCAACGAAGAGCAGCAACAATCTCTCGTGACCCAGTTTCTATCTCACTGTCTCCAATACTACCAAGAGAAATCCTCCGCCGTCTCCCTCGCCGGAGACAACGTTTTCACCTTCTTCTGCCCGCCGTGGTTCACCTCCTACGCCAGGCTCATCCTCTGGGTCGGCGATTTCAAGCCTTCTCTCGTCTTCAAACTCACGGACTCCACGGTCGACGACCTCACGCGCCACCAGAGGGACCGGATCTCGAGCCTCCGGTCGGAGACGAGGAGGAGAGAGAGGGACGTGATGAGGGATTTCGCGCTGGTGCAGCAGAGCGTGGCGGATCCGCCGGTGATGCTCGCGGCGAGGCGAGTGGGGGCGAGGGGGTTGGTGGACGGGGAGGAGTCGGATTTGGAGGAGGCGATGGAGGTGCTTAAGAGAGGGATGGCGAGGGCGATGAACAGCGCGGATGAGCTGAGGTGTTCGACGGTGGGGAAAGTGGTGGAGATTCTTACTCCGTCGCAGGCGGTTAAGGTGTTGAGGACCATCGGTGAGCTTCATCTTCGGTTGAGAGAGTTAGTGGGTTTGGAGAGACACCACCAATGAGTTTGCTCTGCTTCTTCCCTAATTTTTCATTTGGATCTGTTTCGGATTTAAAAAAAAACATTCACTGTTTTTGATCTTACAAGTTTTTGAAGTGATGTTATGTTTGGCTTTGTTTTGTTTTTTTCTTCCGAGATTCCCGAATTTTCATCAGTTATCAGTTATTTGAAATTACACAATCGACAAAAAGCCAATAATAGTTTGCTTCCAAAATCCTACGTAGGATATGATGTGGTTGGCCATGTCAATGCTAAAAAGTTACTTAAATGCTGACATGTTAATTTGTTCGATACGAGACGTGTATTTTTTTTTTAATTTTAAGAGCTTGATTGGTTTCTCCGCTACCATCCGCAAACGCAGCTTTTGTGGTTGGTAGCGGTTGACAGCGTTTCAAAACAATCATACAAACCGCTACAAATCGTTTCAAACCGTTCCGAACCTCTTAAATTCAAAAGCTGGTTCCAGCTAGCGTTTGCGGTTGCGGGAGGATATTTTTTTTTTAAAACCATATAAATACAAAAATAAAAATATTCAATAAATTTTTTAAAATGAAATTATAAAAATACTAAAATATATCTATTATATTTTAATTAATATTATAAAATTTTAAAATAAAAATATTTTCTATAATTTTAAAATTTTAACACTATAACTTTGAAAATATAATTTACATATTTATTATAATATTATGATTTTTGATATTTTATAATTATATAAAATGTAAATATTGTTAATTTATTATTTAACCGCTGCTGTATTTAGTAGTTTATCAGTCATAAGTATCCCGCAAATGCACCAATTTCTAACCGCGGAATCAGTCGTACAAATCTTTTAAAACCGCTAGAAACCGCAACCATCTGCATCCGCAAACGCTCGCAACCGCAACCGCAACCGCTGCGTTTGAACGAGTCAGACCCTAAAAGTCAGGCGTTTTGAATTTCCGTTTCTGACTTAAAAAATCTGGTCAAGTTTAGGCCTGCGTAGACTTTCTGGCAGCCCAGTTTTCCCAGGAAGTCAATTTGATGGGCTTTTTCATAAGCCTGTGAAAATGAACAGACAATGCTCATTATCCACTCACAAAACAATGATGTAAAGTCTAATCTTCTGAGAAGAATGGATGGGAATAAATATGGGTATGGTTTCAAAAAATATCTGGATATGATAATTTCAGTTCAACCTCCAGAAACCGCAATAAACACATATGCTATCACCAAATTAAAAATAAGAAATATTAAAACATTCAACCTCTCAATCAGAGCAATACCATAAAATACACCCTCTCAGCCCTCTTATTTAATAGTTGTTCTTGAGTGATTCGAGGATGAGATTAGAGAAAAGGTGGAACAAAAGTAAACAACATTTGCTGCATCCATGTTTAGGTTATAGGTCAAACGACACGTATTTGATTTTTTTTTTGGCACAAATTTCTTTAAGCTTAAGATGATATATACGACCAGAGGTGTACTCCGACAGTAAAATGAATAACAATAACAGGAAAAGAAATAAAACATAGAATAGAAGTGTTAAAATGAGAAATTGGTTCGGAGTATAGAAATCGGAAGATCATTCAATTGAATCCATGAAACCACAGTTCGAAAGAGTTTCAAATAGACAGAAAAGACGTTGAAATACCTTAGTGAAAAGGGTTTAACGAACCCATTATACATAATGAATAGAGTGTGAATGTAGCTTCTGAGGAAGAAGATGTTCTTCTGATTAATGTCAAGGAGTAACATAATTGTTTCATTAAGTTGTTGTTTTAAATTAAATAACTAGATTTTGACCCGCGCTTAAGAAGCGCGGATTTGAAATTTTTAATCTTTAATAAATTTTAAATCTAGTATAATTTTTTTTGTTTCACATTATAACTATTGACTTTTAATGTTTTTATTATTCATTATTTTTTATAGTGTGAAATTTGTTTGAAATAGATTTAAAGATGATATGTATGTTTTTAGTAGTAAAGATATTCATTATTAAAAATATATATTTTAATTATTGAACTGTATTAACCAATGTTTTGAAAATCTGATCGGACCGTACGATCGAACCAGTCGGATCCTGACTCGTTCTTCTAACTGGTTCTGAGTTGTGCTAAAAACCGAATTTGAGTTAAATCAGACCTAGTTCAATATAAAACCCAGTTTTTGCAAATTCAAGTTAAAAATAAAAAGTTGTAAATTTTAATAAGATTTCATCAAAATTTAGTATTGTTTTCTACTACATATATAAATAAATTAGTTTTAAAATGGGACATTAATATTTAAAAATATGTACATTAATATTAATCCGTTTGTTATGACTATTTCCTTAAGTTATTTTCTGTATTAAGAAAATGATAATAAAAATTTTAGGTAAAATATCGTTGTTAGTTACAATATCTCTTTTTGTACATTAAGGAAATTATGAGTTGATGTATGGAATATTACTTTGCCTTAAAAATAGACTAAATTATATGGTGTTAGTCTAACTAATAGGTCCAAACAACCTTGCATAAATAGATTTTTTAAGAATGATTTCCTTTTACTAGTATAGATACCAGTGATAATACGACCATGTGACTGTCCGAAAATATTAGTGAAAACGGGATATGAAAAAACATTGGTTTGCTCCAAGTCGGGTTAAAATGAAACTGTGACCTAACCTGGTGTTTGATAGGACCGAAGCAAATATCCGATCTATAAAGTTAATACTTAACCTAGATCGATTAAGAAAATATTTTGGAACTCTTTCAACGTGTGATATAGTAAAGTTCATATGTAATAATTTGCTAATTTAGATAGAAAATATAGCCTCATTTCAAATATTAAATAAAATATATCTAGTAGATTAATTAAGATTTGATCAAAATCAATTGTATTGAAGTAATTTAGTAAATTTATATTGGTTACTAGAACTAGAAGAGCTATTATTAAATAAAAAAGTATAACGTGTTTATAAATTTAAAGGTTCTAGATTACTCATAGATGTTTAAATGTGTTAGAGTTTCTAACTAGAATATTTTGACATGTGATGAAGAAAAAGAAAAATATCTCGACATGTATTTCACGACAACGATCTTTATTTATCTCTCTAAACAAAGACTGAAATGTAAAAGTTCAAAAAAAAAGCGACTAACGACCTTTCCAGACTTCCAGTTCAAGGCAATATATGTTTAACATTTCTTTCTTGGAGTTGTACGATGTCTTTTGTCTCCTTTTTTACGTGATTTGAACCTTTTTTTGGCTCTATGACCCCAAATTGAAAAATTGAATGAACAAACTATATATATATATATATATATATATATTTCTTTTTTGATAAATGAACAATTATATTGCTACGCATAGAATTTTAACTAGTCATGAGATACCGAAATTTTTTAATGATCATATGGTTTCTTCGAATCCATATACTTTTATGTACAGAACAATTTCGACTGATTTATTACATTTCTCGTGATTACATGTTTTTATTCCAGTGTATTACTTATATGATTTTTATAGTAAAAATCTGTATATTAATAAATCTGAGACTTTAATATTTTATTAATTTATTTATCTATATACAGAAAATTTCCTTTTTTAGATTTACATATTTTAAAGTAAGTTTTTACGTAAAAATAAGAAAATATTTGATTTTACAATATTTTTACTATGTATATGTATCAGTTAAATTTTGTAAATATAAAATTTTAATTATTGTTATTGAGTTATTTGGTGTATAAAAATATGTACTGTAAATGTAAATGCATTTAAAGTGTAAAATGACAAAATAGCATCAATACATTTAGAAATATTAAAAATTTATCATGTTTGTTAATTTATAGAGTTCTTAATTAGTATAATATCATTTGAAATATAGCTTGTTGTTATCTATAATAAATTCTTTATAGGATTTGAATGAATATTTCAAAAATAAAATAGTGAAAAGGTAAAAGAAACGAATGTTTAATTAGAATCTAATGAAATACTTAAGAAACTAGAGTTTAAATTGATAGTTTAATATCATTTTTAAATAAAATTTAATTCTATAATTAGTTATATTTTATTTTAAAAGTAAAAATATTTTAAAGGATAGAGACGCTCTTAGCAATACCAAGTGACGAATGAGTCAAAACTTTGATTTATAATTGCATGAAATTTTACGTACAAATCCACGTTCACATGTGTGGTCTTTGAATATTCGAGTATATAACCAAACCAAAGAAAACCATCATTTTGCCTAACAATATCATCATTTAACTATAACCTTGAGATCAAAGAAAACCCTTGAGATCTAATCTTTTCTTCCAAAATACCTTCTCTCTGAAAGATCTGGTATTTGTAATTACAAATTTGTGTCCTTTAGTTGGTAAGTTCTCGTTATTAATAATCAATGATGTTTTCATTAATGTGTGCATGCGCATATATATATGTTACCTAGTTATAGTGAAAATCATTAGATATTGTTATTCATTTGATGTTTTAGGAATGGATACAAGATTCTTGTACCCCTTGGAAAGCTGTAAAATCATCCACTTGGTAAATCACAAATTATTAACAAGACTGATTAACTACACACCCCTAACTTTTGTTAATACGTACTGATCATGCTTATTCTTTCGTTTATTCAAGTTGAGACATGGACAAGCGGAGCACAATGTAGAAGCCGAAAAGGATAGGAATGCGTTGTTGTCTCCTCATCTTTTTGACGCTCCACTTACTGATCATGGTCACCAACAGGTAAAGGAATAAATACTAAAACATTAGACCTTTATACATCTTCATGCACCTTTGCATTTTGTTGATGAGTCGTGGATCGATCGTACGAGTTCAGTGTGACCCGTGACATACTGACTATCGAGATGGTTCTGAATAGAATCAAGACCGTTCATACTAATTCACTAGCTAAGAGCATCTGCGACTTCATTTCATATGTCACTGTAAAATGGAGTGTGAAATAAAAATTGTTTCAATTAATCCAACTTGATTTTCTATTATGTAATGAAATAAAATGGATTTATTCCAAAGATGAAGTGGAATTGAAGTATTTTTTACTTCAAACTCTATTTTGAAATGAAATATGTAGAAAATATTCTAAGGCTTATTTTAGTCGCTCTTTATTTACTTCAGTTTCTTTGTTTTTCTGTATAGTTGAGTTAGTGAAAAAAACTGTAACTGCCAAGTTTTTAATCGAGTAAAATCCATACCTGAAAGTGGACATAATTCTCAAGGAATAAATCATTACAAAAATTATTAGTATTTTATTATTTCTAATCGGCTAATGCTTCTCTAAAGGTTGAGAACCTCCGCGAACGTGTTGTTTCAAGCGGGCTACTAAAGAGGGTTGAGCTAGTTGTAACTTCTCCTTTGTTGAGGTAAAATATAGTATTTGCATAGAAGTATAATGAAGACTTTAAAGTTGATTATTTTATTTGTATTGTATTCCTTTTTGTTTTATAGTGACTTGGATTAATTAAAATTTCGTTGTAATATAGAACTATGCAAACTGCGGTTGGAGTTTTTGGAAATGAAGATAACCAACCAAATATGATAAACAAACCTTCCATTTTGGCACTTGAGGTTGCTCGAGACCGTAATGTATGACTAATACGTTGAGAAATGTCTCGTACATTCAACACTTAAAACAAACTCATGTGAACAAAGCATCGAAAATCTAGAGTAAATAATATATAAAGGATATGTGTATGCACGCAGGGAGTTCGCCCTCCTGATATGAGAAGAAACGTGAGCGAGTATCAAACTATTTTCCCCACCATTGATTTCTCTCAGGCATATATCTTCTTTCACGTTTCCTTCATTTATAAATCTTATTCTTGGAAAGCTATATTATACATTACATATGATGATTTCTCTACTCTAACACATGTTCTGGATGATATTATAGATTGAAAGTGAAGAAGACAATCTGTGGAGGCCCGATGTTCGAGAATCTGAAGAAGAGATTTTGGCAAGAGGATTAGAGTTCATGAAATGGTAACTCTTTTGAATCTTTACTTTTTGAATTATAAATAACATTGGCATATACTGTAAAATAAAGAGGAATTTTATTTTATTAGGTTATGGAAGAGACCAGAGAAGGAGGTTGCGGTTGTCAGCCATGGCATAGTTTTGCAGCATATGTTGTATGTGTTCGCAAACGATTGTGACGTGTCAGTTAGACATGAACTTTGCAAGAGGTCATACAAAAAATATGTTATCCTTTGCAGTGACCAACTTATAATTCTTTGTATAGTTTTAACTAATAGGTTATATGTTTCTTACAGGTTTGCTAATTGCGAAATTCGCACTGTTGTGATTGTCGACAAAAGGTTAATATGATTTTTAATTAATATAATTTCGAATAATTAATACTAATTATCCATTTCTTGACCTTTGATTTTATTTGTTATATCTTTACTTTTCAGCCTTAGTTCTTCTACGGAGAATTGATTCCAAGGAGAAATTTCAAAGAGTTTACAGAACCTTCTTTTTTTTTTGGCAATACAGAACCTTTATTAAAACCATTGTTGAAGAAGTTATTTAATATTTATTTAATTTTTATTATTGAAGTTCAGTATTGTTGAGCTTCTTCTATTTGCCTGAGCCCCTCGCTTATCTACTTTCCGTCTTCTGCATTTTTAAAAATTGTATTGAATAAAGAGACATTTTCGCACAGTAACTCTATTTTTTTTGGTAGGCTACACAGTAACTCTATTAGTTACATTTAATAAAATGTTTCAGTTTTTTTTTCTGTTTCATTTAATAAAATATTTTACAAGCTTCTATGTCAAAATTAAACTTATTTGCTTTTTGTGACTATTTCTACAGTATTTTTTTTATGGTTGGTTACATTTTTATTCATTATTAAACAATTGTTAATTGAATAAATACAAGAATACACAACTTATATATTGTCTTAAAGTTTAACATATTATCAATTTATAAAATAGAATAGATAAAATATAACATACGGAAAGGGGGAATAAAAACGAACGGTGTAAATTTTGGAGAAACATTCGACCCACTACCCAGTCAATTTATCCAAAAAAAGAGACTCCCATCCACTTCCAGTCAACACGGCATTGACTTTAGTCAAGTCATTTGACCTACGTCAATACTTAAAAAGAGAGGCAATTGATACAATTTCGAAGAAGTTTCTGTGCTTGTTGCAGGAAAATGAGTTTTTATGGTTCCATGAAAGTGAGTAGAAGGAATTGGATCTGTACGTGATATACTATATATATATATATATGATAATATGAATGTGTAAGGAAGAAGAAGAAGAAAAACAACGATATTCATTTGGTATATATTGCTAGAGAGGTGAGCACGTATACATGGAATTGTGTGGAGTTCAGACGCTGCGCCGCTCATCGCCTAATTTCAAAACCCTTCATTTGGTTAGTCTGACCATTTATTTATTTCGTCAGTCTCAATCTTATGGAAAATATTCGCAACTGCTGGTTGATTTTCTTCATCAGGAGACCTTTTTAGAAAAAAAAGTAAACACATTTTTGACGTAGTTTTTCTTCTATGTTTGATGGGACCTTTTGTTTCGATCTTTCCAAACATAATTTTTATTTTGCGTTTACATTTTTAAAAAAAATCTCATTTAAAACAAATATTAAACAATTTTTTGCTTGCATAAAATACTATCACAAAAGGCGAACACAAAATAAAATGTTCTTTTCCTTTTTGATTAACGTCTATGTTTACAATTAAAAAAAATTGTTGCAACACACATTTATAATAAGGTATACGCAAATGCAAGCACAAAAAACAGTCAGAACATACTGACCTACAAGATATCACCAAGTAATGGTAACAATATTCACCTTCCATCAGTTGGCATATGTCATATGACGTCAACATATTGAACTTTGAAATTTCACATTTTGATAAGAGGTGAAACTTTCACATCGTTTACAGACAAATTCTCATGGCTTGATTTTGAGATATATAGTACGTAAAGGTAAAGGGTATATGTGATAGATTCTAATATCGTGTGTTGGACCGGAAATGGATGAAAGGTGAGACATGCACAAGGAATCCACAACGTAGAAATAGAGAAAGGAGAATTGACTGCTTTATCTGGCAAGCTGTTTGATGCCCATCTCTCTCTAACGGGTATTCAACAGGTGAGAAGTAGATATATATATAACTACTCCTGTTAGGCTTTGATAAATTGAGATGCCCTCCTGTATTTTTTTTAGCATCTGTTGTTTTATTACTGAACATTGCGAAATGCCCTCCTGCATATAAGTATGAGAGTCTTAATATTAGTAACTAGATTTCCACCCGCACAACCGTGCGGATATATATTTTCACATTTATATATATAAATATTTGTTTTACATAATTATTATATATTTTTAATGTTACTCACATATTTAAATATTTGTATAATTATACCAAATATAATAATTTTATAGTTTTCATACTGTAAATTAAAATCATCACATATATATGTTGCTTATTATATATTTGTCTTATTGAATTTGCGTTTGATTACTAAACTAAAATTTTTAATGCATGAAACAACATATATGAAAACAATTTTGTATTTAATTTATTATAATCATGATCCCTAATTCAAATCGCTAAATTTTTTTAGTAATTTTTTAATGTTTATTAATTTTATATAATAAATTACTGTATATTAAAAACTTTAAGATAAGTTAAATTTTTATACATGTATTATATAGTTTACTAATATTAACCCGTTCTACCAACATATTATATTTTTAGCATAAATATTTATATTTATGAAAATAAAATATGTTAACTTATCAATTTAAAATAATTTTATCATATTTTGTTCAATATAACATTTTTATTTTAAAATAATAGATATTATTATAAAATTGATAAAATAGGATATAATTTTATTCTTTTAGTAACATTTCATTACTAATTACAAAATTAGTTGAAAATATTTATATTCAATTTATGACAATTAAGATCTTATTATAATCTTTTTCAAGAGATTTGTTAGAATTTTAATTTTTTTTTTAAAAAAAAATAAAAGATATAAAAGATATTATGATTAAAGTAGTTAAAAATATTATGTATATTAGCATTAGTGATATACATTTAATATAAAATTTAAATGATGGTCCAAATAAAAATATCACTCATCAAAAAATCATGATTTTTATTTTATTAGAAAACAAATTTGAAAAAAATTAAAATAAAAATAAATATTTATTTCTAACAAAATCTTTAAAAATTATTAATAAATATATTTGTGAAATTAATTAATTTCATTTTATTTAAATTTTCGTTTATAAACCAAAACTATATTCAATTTTAATTTCTAATTATATTTTATGATAATTTAAATTAAAACTAACTAATTTTTGAAAGTAAATTTTAAAAGATTCTAAGAAGATTTTAAAAAGATTTTGTTAGAATATTTTAAATATATTCATTTGTTTTTCAAATAAAAAGATAAAGATATTAAAAGATATAATAATGAACTTATGTTAAATATGATATTTTTTTAGGAATGGTTCAAACTAAAAAAATCACACATGAAAAGAAGTCATGACTTCTGTTTTAATATATAAGATATTTTAAAAGAATCTTTCACGAGAAAAATAGAAAATAGGAAACAAAGAAAAATAGAGTGAAAATCTCTTCTTTGAAAAATATACTAGTTTGAGATTCTTTATACATTTATCAAAATTTGAGTGTTTGATATTATATTCATATTAAAATTTGGTTAAATTTTCAAAAGGTTCCTTATCAATGATAATTTCTGAAATTCTCTAAATAATTTTGTAGGTTTCTGACATGAGGAAAGAAATCAGTAAATCAGGATTACTAAACACTGTCCAGTTAGTGATTACCTCTCCACTGCGCAGGTGCTACACCTACCTACCACTTCTTCTTAATTTGGTCAGGAAATTTTAGGTAGAGCTTCCAAAACTTAGATTTTAGTTAAAAATTTGGTAAACCATAGACATTATTATTAGTGAAATAAATGACGTGCAGGTCTAAGACAAGGTATATCTAACATTTACATCTGTCAACAATGATTAATTATTGAGTATTCTTAATTATTTATCCATTTGGTAGTTTAAATTCTTAGATGGTTAACTAATAGTTTATTTTAAATAAACTAAAATTGCCTGTATTTTTATAAAATATTTATCTGTGTTTTATTTAATTGATTAAGTATCAATAAGCCTAAAATCCATCATATTAATCTTTTATTGTGTATAAAATTAAACTTAAAAGATATTCGTTAGCTTTTTCAATGAAACAAGAAGAATTTATGTTTTAAGAAAACTGTGGATTGATCCGTGACAATCCACAGTTAATCAATTGGTTAGCTCACGAGCGAACCACGAGCGAACCACGAAAATCTGTTATCCCACGATAAAATTGGTTACATGGATGGGTTAGAATTCTTTAATACCCTGATAGTAACATTGTCGATACAATTTCAGGGCAATGCAAACTTCAGTTGGAATATTTAGGGGACAAGAAGATATGAATCAATCCGATATCTTTCCAAAAGTTAACAACTCCCCTCCAATTGTAGCACTTGAGATTTGTAGAGAACGCATGGTAATATTAATTCTTTTAACCAGGAAATAAATATGGATTACTTTTATTTTAATTATATAAGAATATATAGTGGAACAATGCTATATAATTGACTATGAACTTGAGCACTCAGATTTTCATGGAGCAGGATCAACTCGTTCTCTCTCATTAATAGAATCAAAGCTTCGTTATTAATAAAAACAATCAATTTATAATGAATGATTGCCACAAATGTTCCAGTAAAGGAATCAAAATAAATAACTATGCACGTTGATCCATTGTTCGATATCCGCAGGGATTATATCCGTGTGATAAAAGAGAAAGTATAAGTACCTATCGCACTTATTTCTCAGAGATCGACTTTACAATGGTAGTTAAATCTCGCACCGATTTTCTAGAAATTCAAAATGATCATGATCTTGTTTTTATTTTCAAATTTTAAGAAATTATTTTTTTTTCATTTTATTATAGATAGAGAGTGATGAAGATGCTGAATGGCAAGCAGAGGAGAGGGAAGACATGGAAGAGGTTTCTGCTAGAGGCCTTCACTTTCTCAAATGGTGACCACCATAATTTTCTTTTCTTTGGACTTTCTCATTGGCTTTCTGTTAAGCACAAAAAACTAGTTGACATGAAACCGAGCACAAAAGTAACATTAAAACAAAAACTGTCATTAGTTTTAATTAGTATCCATTTTCATATACGAAAAATTATTAACTCCACAGAGTCGTTTTGCTTAGAACTAACAAGTCGAAATGCGATTCAAAATCTAGGTACAATTTCGTGGAGTTAGTTTTTTTTTTACATTTTTTATAAACATACATAACAATTGCAAGTACGCATTGTAAAATCTGGCAATGTATATTTCCCAACATTATTGTAACAGTCTAATAATTTTTTTTTAAATGTAGGTTATGGGAGAGGCCGGAGAAAGACATTGCAGTTGTTAGCCATGGGATATTTTTGCAACAAACACTACGTGCGCTGCATGAAAAAGTTGGCACACCTGTTGAAGAAAATCATCTTAAAAGGTAATTATACTACGCCCACTCTCATGTTTATTTATGTGCTCTAACTTGTGACTAAAGTCACGGACCTAAGTTACCGACCGTACGTACATAATATATTTTCGGAGTTGATATCATTGATCTATTTTCTTTTGTTTAGGTTTGCCAACTGTGAACTACGGTCAATTCGGCTCGAGAAGAGGTAACTAAAGTTAGACTTGAAGAAAGGAGATTTTTTTTTTTTTTTTTTTTTTTGGAGATTTGAAGTACTGTATAATGCTATATCTAAATATTGTTCGTAATCTTAAGTGCAGTGACATGGAAGCATATACACTAACGCCTTACAATAGTAGAAAATACGTTACTCCACCTTCAACCTCCATTCACACGTTTGAATAGACAAGGCATGCACATGCATGTGAATTGTGTGTGTTTATGTTTTCATGCCATATATGCACATAACGCTTGAATATTGGAACGAGTAAAGCATTACGTAGCTAATAAAACCACCGCCGATCATCATTTCGTCTATCGTGGACAGGCATATGCCATGCGTGTGAAACTCTTTCTTTTGTTATTTCTGTTTTGTTTTCATTAATAAAGGTTTACTTCTTGTGAATTTCTCTGTATTCATATTTTTTTTACTTAAATTGTTGTTGCTTATTTTAACAAACAAGGTCTGTCTGTGTTTGTGGTTGTTGTCGATTTTATTTTAAAAACTAGGTTAAGACTCGCGCTTCGCGCAGGATAAACATTATATACAAAATTTATCTATGTATTAAATATTTTTACATATTATGAAATTAACATATATATATATATATATATATATATATATATATATATATTGAATCATTAAAAGTCAGTAACTATTAAATATATAATAAAATTGGTGCGAACATATAAATCAAATTTATTAATCCAAAGAATGTTTTTTTTATATTTGATAGGATATGTAATTAAATTTAAATGATACTAACATACATAGTATATTTTAGTATATTTTTAATATTAATGTCTGTCAAATGATGATTTTTACTCATATAGTTTTTTGATAATTTGTATCTTTTATAGATTTTTTTTTTAATTTTTAAATTACTGATAATAAAATTTTCATTGTGGTATTAATAGTTATAGTAATTTATAATTTTTTTTTTTTTAAAAAGTTGTCAATGTTCTTCAAAAATTTTATCGAAAAAAATTGTTCAAAGTAAAATTTGAAACTAAAATATTTATGTATTTTATATGGTTTATAATTTAATTTAAAACGATATATATATATTAATCTTAATAATTAAATTTTAAAGCATGGATCACAAAATTTAAATGTGAGACTTTTGACAATTTTAGTAATTTATAGTCGGTTTTAAAATTCAAAACATAACATATACAGAAAAATTTAAATTTTTATTATATGATTATTGTGGTTGTTTAATTTATTTAATAGATTAAAATTAAACAAATATGATAGAAGATACACTAATTTTTATCAAATCTTTATTATTCAAAATCATTAGTTGCCATATATACTTTAGCCATATTAGGTAATTCCGTAAATTTTATTTAAGGAAATAATAAAATACACTAATAATGAATTTATTGTTAGTTTAATAAAAACTTATTATATAATTAGATGGATCAACATATTTCTCTAATAGTTCTAAGAATCATTATAATGATGACATGTGGTTACAAAAAGAAGTTGTAATGATTTTCAAATAATATATAAGGGATATCTACCATGTGAATGGGATGTGGCAATGAGCCGCGTGCAATTCAGTGCGAACAAAGGAGCGTGGCGCGTTAGTAGTAGTTCATTACATAACATTAACTAATTAAATCTAAAAGTTCGGTTCAACCATACTCTATAATTACTCATTAATTAATAAATTAATTAAACCTCCTCTTCCTCTCTCAAAAAAAAAAAAATCTGAGGTTAAAAGAACGGTGCTTGAATCATCTCACATCATCGGGTGATTCTGAGATCTCGCTTTCCTCTGATCATCGATCATCTGATCTCTTACTTCGTCCCGTAAGCTAGCTAGACGATGGCCACTGAGACTGGAGAAATCACCATCGTATGCAACCACTGGTATGTAATAATTTTATTCCTTTTCTTCTAATTCGTTTCGAACCTTAAAGGACAATTCTTTGTGGACTCTCGCAAAAGTCATGACCTTTGGTCGGTGATTGATTACAAACCATATTGCAAAAAAAAAAAGAGTTGATTTTTATTTGGGTATCATTCATGTTCATGATATAAAATGTATGTTTTGTGAGAATTCTAAAACTATGGATGATTGATTTATGAAATTTGGGACTGGGGAATTTCAACAGTTCAATTACTCTGATCTGCTTGGTGTTTTACAGATTTTATCATTGCTACAACTTTTACTTTGATTATGTTCTGTTTCAATCTTGTTTAACGTCAAGGTTTGCCTCCATAGTTCTTCTTGGGCGTTGTTTGCATTCATTAGCATCCTGTTTTTTTTTTATTATATTCCTTCTTCTGTCGTCATGCTTTAACGTAACCTTTGATGGTTTCAGTTTGCATAGTTTCTAGACGGCTGTGTGTGCTTCGTTTAGTGAGTTGGTTGATCCCTCCTTGAGCGTACTCACAATCCTAATGTTTTCAGTGACAGAGACATTCCAGCTCCAAATATCGATCTGCATCGTGTACATTGTGCTCGGAATCTAGAAAAATGCAAGATTTGTGGTGATATGGTTCCCAAAAAGCATGCTGAGGAACACTTCTCCAACACACATGCTCCGGTACGTACGCTGGTTTTTCTTTTTTTTATTTACCAGTCTCTAAATTGTATTCTGTTTGATTGATTCCCACAGCTATCATCATCTTTGATCTAAGGAATTTTTCTTAGTAATATCCATGAGAACTTTATAGTTTGATTGATGTTAAGACATGTTGATAAAAATGGTTTCCATAGTTTTTCATATGGTGGCTATAGTATCTGTTATCTGCATATTGGTTTTAGATGGTGCTAGATTCTCGAATTGACCTACTTTCTCTTATGACCTTCCTCATTGAGAAGGTACCATGCTTGATGTGCAAAGAAACCATAGACCGTGAGGTTTTTAATAGTCATACAGAAGAAATCTGCCCCAAGAGGATGGTAACGTGTGAGTTCTGCGAGTTTCCATTGCCTGCACTTGATCTTCCCGAGCATCAGGTATTCACTTTAGTAGCTTTCACAGATTTCTCCTTTTCACTCCAACGAAGTGATTAATCTTTGATTCTCTCGGGTTTCATAAACTCAGGAAGTATGTGGCAACCGCACGGAACTCTGTTATCAATGCAACAGCTATGTTAGATTGCGTGAAACATATAACCATGAAACCAAGTGCCCTGGTTCTGTGCTCAACAATGTTGAATCATCCAGGTACATTTTTATAAACTCTGATTCAGAGACTTATTAACCTTTTGGGTTAAAACTCATGTCGTGGAATGGGTTCTGATGTGTAGAAGGGTCCCAAGAGCAGCAGAGGGAGATGGAAACGGCAGGAGGAGAAGAGACAATGGTGTTTCTAACAAAAGGCTGTTCTTCACGATAGCAATAACTGGAATAGCTGTCTTGATAGGATCGCTCTTCTTCCAGAGGAAGCCTGAGGGGAGCTAAGCAGAGAGAGAGACGTAACTCGTGTGTTGTTCTGTAAATCTGCTCAAACTCCCTTCCAGACAGATTCAAAAGAAGGGGTTTTATACATTTTAAATGCTTACTGAGACAGAGATGTTCTTCCCTAAAAGATTGTTTAAGCTGATCACCATGAGACTTTCTTTTATATTTGGTTTCAATAAAAGTGTTTTCAGGAATAAACATGAACTCAATGAAGACTTCTGCCATATGAGTAATCGGTTTGGTTTCTTTGATATCCGGTCCATGTCCGGTCTGAAGAAATTGAACCGGAAGTATAATTGAATTTGATTTTGTTACCGAGATTCCGATAAAACCGGAAGTGATACACTCGAGCGTTATAACGAAACGCTCAGACAAACGCTGACGCAACTGAAACAAAAGACACACATGCGCTTTGGTTTGATCAAACACTAAAGCAGTCTCTCTGTAGATCGGTAACACGTTTACACTTGTGAGCGATAGGCTTCGGTAGTGATGAAGAAACTCGCTGATCGGCTCTTGCATCGTTTAACCAACCATGAAACCGCTTCCAACGCCGACCACCACTGTATTACTCCCTCCTCCCTTCTCTGCTAATGGCTTCTCTATGTTTTAACCTCGCTTACAAAAGAACTGTTTTGACTCTGTTCAACAAAATTGCGACTGAAAATTTTGTATTTTTAGCCTAGACGATGAAGAAACAAGTTTATTTTGATGTCTTCTTTATGGTTGTTTTGTCCCTTTACTTTAGTTCCTAATGACATTCTAAACTGTTTTTCCTTCTCCTTTTATCAAATTTGATTCCTTTCTTTGTAGAAAGGTTTCCCCTTTAGTGGCTATGCGTATGAATCCAGAAAGGCAGAGACTTTAAACGGTCGGAGGATTATAATTTATTGATAACAATATTTGGTATAGCATATAGTTTTAAAAAGACCAGTTCTAAAGATCCTATATTTATGGCCGCTACAAAAGCCTTATTTTTAGACAAAACACTTCTCTTCTTTGATCATCTCATGGTGTTGCCTTCTTCTTTGTAAAGAGGAGTGTGTAATTAATTTTTCTACAAGCCAAAAAAGCGTTGAGATTTTTGTTCTTACACTAATTTTAGGCTCAACAGGGACAGGTGAAGGTACAAGTAGTCTTAGACATAGACAGGATCGCAGGATGCCTCTTCAAGGTGTCCGGCTTCATATCAGTGACCGTTATGTAATGCAACTTTCTCAGTCTGTTAATGTTTCCTTTTTTTATCTTTCTTTCATTACAAACTGAAGACAAACATGTTTTAGGTTGTGATGGACAATGGAATCCTCCAAGTTACACTTTCAAATCCAGGTGGTATCATCACCGGGATAAATTATAACGGTGTTGACAATGTGCTCGAAGTTCGTAACAAGGAGACCAATAGAGGGTATGTATGACTCATGGTTGATAATTTTATACTGTTTTCTTCGATGGAGAAGTCAAGTTTTTATGTGAATGTATAGGTACTGGGACCTGCACTGGAATGAACCTGGAGGCAAGGGAATATTTGATGTGTATGTCCTCTATGCATTTACCCTTTAACATTCTTTAGCATTAGAAGCAAATGCACCTTAAAATGTGTGTTGGTGAATCAAATCATTTGATTGTATCTATACAGCATCAGTGGAGAGAGTTTCAGGGTGATAGTCGAGACTGAAGAGCAGGTCGAGATCTCGTTTCTAAGAACATGGAATCCATCCCTTGAGGGGAAGTACATTCCCTTGAATATCGACAAAAGGTCTATCTTCTTGCATTATGTATTCCCCTTTTGACGAGAAACAAAAGTAGAGAAGAGGCATTGTTGACATGATGATGCACTTGACTTTCAGGTTTATAATGCTCCGTGGCTCTTCTGGAGTTTACTCATACGGCATTTATGAACACCTTAAAGAGTGGCCTGGGTTTGAACTTGGGGAAACAAGAATCGCCTTCAAGCTCAGAAAAGACAAGTAATATTTGTCTGATATGAATTAATAGTTGTTTGATATCTCATATATATATATATATATATATTTATCTTCATTGGTGATTGTTTTATACAGATTCCATTACATGGCGGTGGCAGATGACAGAAAAAGGATAATGCCTTTTCCAGATGATCTATGCAAAGGAAGATGCCAAACTCTAGATTACCAGGAAGCTTCCTTGCTCACTGCTCCGTGTGATCCACACCTACAAGGCGAAGTATGAGTTCCGTAACACTGTTTCAATCATTTAGAAGTTAGAAGTACATTTTGAACTGTTTAGTCTCCTTTCTACTAAACATGAATCCGTATATTTATGCTTGTTTTGTGACATCATTAATCTTTTCTCTTACAGGTAGATGACAAGTATCAATACTCATGTGAGAATAAGGATCTGAGAGTACATGGATGGATATCCTTCGATCCGCCTGTAGGATTCTGGCAAATTACGCCCAGTAATGAGTTCCGATCTGGTGGACCACTCAAACAAAACCTTACCTCACATGTTGGCCCAACCACCCTTGCAGTAAGTGTCCCCTGTAGTCAATGTGATGACTGTTTCAATGTTGTAGTCAGAATATTAGAACACTCTTGATCTTGGTTTTCATTGTGATTGTGAATATACCAGGTGTTTCACAGTACACATTATGCGGGGAAAACAATGATGCCTCGCTTTGAATGTGGTGAGCCTTGGAAGAAAGTCTATGGCCCTGTTTTCATTTACTTAAACTCCACAGCTAATAGAGATGATTCACTCTTCTTATGGGATGATGCTAAGATAAAGGTATGAGGGAAGCAACTCAGAATCTCATTTCCAAGCGTGGTTGAATACAAAAATAGATCTGTTATAGTGAAGGGTTCACTTATCCGAGTTGATCTGCAGATGATGGCTGAGGTTGAAAGTTGGCCTTATAGCTTTGTGGCTTCTGAGGACTACCCAAAGTCTGAAGAACGTGGCATGGCCCGTGGTAGATTACTCGTCTGTGATAGGTATTAGATTGCTTCCTTTATTTTGCATTGGTTCTGTTATTTCTTTCTTATCGGTTCAACATTCCTAATGTTGATTGTTGTATAGGTTTGTAAGCAATGATTTGATTTCAGCAAAAGGTGCTTATGTGGGTCTGGCTCCACCTGGTGATGCTGGTTCTTGGCAAATAGAATGCAAGGTGATCTTCTTCCCTCAAACATTCTCAGTTATCAACATTCTCAATACCTTTTGGATTCTTTAACTTTTAATATCTTACCAGGGATACCAATTTTGGGCGATAACAGATGAGGCTGGCTACTTTTCCATAGACAATGTGCGTCCTGGCGAGTACAATCTCTATGCATGGGTCCCTGGCTTCATTGGAGATTATCATAACAACATTGTTGTTTCTGTGACTTCAGGTAAGCTTGTTCTATCAAATACTATAGTCTCCTATACATCAGCCAAGTCTTGATGGTCATAACAACACAGGGTGCAAGATTGAACTGGGTGATATCGTCTATGAACCTCCAAGAGATGGACCTACCTTGTGGGAGATCGGCATCCCTGACAGAAAAGCTTCTGAGTTCTTTATCCCAGATCCTGATCCCACTCTTGTTAACAGAGTTTTAGTCCATCCTCAAGACAGGTTTTATGAGCTACACTTATGTAAACCTTACTTCTTGAATGTGCAATTAGCCTAACTAAAGGCGGGTTTGGTTTGATTTTACCAGGTTCAGGCAATACGGTTTGTGGAAGAGATACACAGATTTGTATCCAAATGATGACCTTGTTTACACTATTGGTGTAAGCGATTATCGTAGAGACTGGTTCTTTGCTCATGTTCCTAGGAAGAAAGGAGATGTGTATGAAGGAACAACTTGGCAGATTCGGTTTAAACTAGAAAACGTTGATCAAAAGGCTAATTACAAACTGCGAGTTGCCATAGCATCTGCAACCTTAGCAGAGTTGCAGGTAAGAATGAAATTTTCACATGTCTACTTGAGATGCACAATTTTGTTTATTAAGATTTGTTCTATCTCTGCAGGTGAGAGTCAATGATGCTGACGCAACACGTCCTCTGTTCACAACCGGACTTATAGGGAGAGACAACTCGATTGCAAGGCACGGAGTCCACGGGGTTTACATGCTGTACACGGTGAACATACCGGGAAACCGGTTTGTACAAGGTGATAACACAATCTTCCTGAAACAGCCAAGATGCAATGGTCCCTTTCAAGGGATTATGTATGACTACATTCGTCTTGAAGGCTCTCCTTAACAGTATGATAGATAGTATGTGTTTGAATATATATAAATAAGACCAAATGATAGTGGTAACAGCTGTTTCATATTTGATATGCAAACTCCAAAAACCAAAATTCTGACAAATCAAAACTGAACCTAAGACATAACAAATAGAAAGGAACCAAGTGAAGTCTTCTCATAGTGATTGTACTACTTACTGCTACATTTCCCTGCAACTTGCTCTGCTGAGCTTCTCTTCATCAGCCCCTTGTTACAAAGCTCATTGAGCAGCTCAAGAGCTTCCTTCGCCATACCTTCATAAGCTATGCCTTCTATCAGAATAGTGTACGATGTCTCAGTCGGTTTACACCCTCTGTTGATCATATAAACCAAGAAATCAATGGCCCGGTCCGTCTGCCTCGTCTTGCATAGCCCCAGCATTATAGAGTTAAAGGTAACCGCGTTTGGCCTAACGCCCATCCGCTCAAACTCATGGAAAAACTTGATAGCTTCATCTACTTTCCCCTCCCTGCTCAACCCTCCAACAAGAGAGGAGTAGGTGATGGTATCAGGCCTCAGATCCTTCGCACGCATCTCGTCCAGCAGCTTTATCGCCTTCCCCGTCTTCCCAGCTTTCGCAAGCCCATCAATAACAGTATTATAAGTGATCAGCACAGGCGAACATCCCTTGCTACTAAGCTGGTTAAGTATCTCAACGGCATCTTCAACTTTCCCATCTTTACACAAAGCCGTTAACATAGTGTTGTAAGTCACAATGTCCGGGTAACAGCCACGAGAGACCATCCTCTCCAGATACTCAATCGCCCTATCCATCTTCTTCTCCTTGCAGAACCCGTGGAGCAGCGGGTTGTAGCTCAAGGAGTTAGGCTGGCATCCATGCTTAGGCATCTTCTCCAAGATATCAATCGCCCTCCCAAGCAAGCCTTTCCTGCACAAGAAGTTAATCAAGATGTTGAAAGTGACAACACTCGGCGAAAAGCCTTTACGCAGCATGTCAGCAAGAAGCTTCTCAGCATCCATCCACCTCCCCGTGCTGCACATACTCCTCAGGATAATGTTATGCGTAATCACATTCGGCTGGCAACCATAAGACGGCATATCATTCAAGAACTTAATCGCTTCATCTAATCTCCCTTCTTTACAAATCCCATTAACCAAAACATTATATGTCACAACGTCAGGGGTACACCCTTTAACCCTCATCTCATCCAAAAGCTTCATCGCCTCTCCCACACCGCTCTCTCTGCAAGTTGCTTCGATCAATATAGTATAAGTAATCACATCGGGATAACAATCTCTCTTAAGCTGCCTGTCGAGAACCTCCATGGCTTGCTTCAGCTTCCCGCTGTCGCAAAGAGAACGCAAGATGGTGTTGTAAGTGACAACATCGGGAGAAACACTCATCCTATCGAGAAGAGACAAGGCGCTGGTGATCTCCCCGGCTCTGCAGTATCCACTAATCATCACGTTGTAAGTTATCACATCGGGGACAGCACCAGAGCCTTCAAGAATCTCCAAGATCTTAGCAGCTTTCTTCGTCTTCCCCATCCTGCAGAAGCCGCGGATCAGCGTCGTGCAAGGGATGATGTCGGGGACGTTCCCGTGGTAGACCATGTTCTCGAGGAACTTGAACCCTTCCTCGAGCTCGCCGGTTCTGACGAGCTGACGCAAATGGTTGTTGCTCTCTGCGTCTTCCAAGGCGAAAGAGGAGTTGGGAGAGCTGTAGTGGCCGTTACCGTTAACCCCAGAAGCTAAAGTTTCGAACTTTTGAGCTCTGCCGTTGAGACCAGAGGCTGCGGAGGCGAGAACAAGTCGGTTCCTTTTTCGTGACCCGAGAGAGAGTCTGGAGTTAACGTTGCGAGAGGTACGACCGAGGACATCAAGCTTGCTACTTGGTTTATGCTCGCGATGGAGTTGTTGAATCAAGGAGAAGCCTTCTTGTACACTGCTGGTGGAGACCATCAAATCCATGGAGATAACGATATTAGCAAGTTCAGGACATAGATAAAGTAACTGAGTTTAGTTCGGACTGAGATAAGGTTTAGGGAGGAGGAGAGTGAGAATGGGGGAAGAAGAAGGAACAGAGGAGGCGGGTTTGGTTGAAGAGAGTGAGTGAAACCGAAAGGATATGGCAGTGCTCTGTTTTTTTGGACTTTTGTGAATTTGGGCCTCATAGAGTTGGGCTTCGGCCTGGACTTTTGTGTTTGTTAGTGAACGTTGACTTTAAGGGGAAAGGGAAAAGTTTACCTAACGTAAATGAAGCACACAAAAATGGTATTGTTTTTAGAAGAGACGTAAGTGAAAGCTTTGAGACACACATACACGAATGTCACTATGATGATCATTGCGGCTATTTTAAGCGTTTTGTTGTAAACTAACCAAACTGTTTTGACGACGAAGTCAAGAGATTATCTCCACTATACCCAACTTGCTTTATCTCACGTTTAAGGCAACATAAGTTTCTAAATCCGATCCATATATATATGCACGTATACGTATAGGAAAGCATGTACATGTACTTTTAGCTTCAGACCAAAGCGGAGAAAGACATTTCGACAATGTCGTCTGTTAAACTGCAGTTGCAAGATAAGGGCAATCATGTTGGTTTACTTGAACTCTTCTCATGATCTTCTCTATGCGTTCATTTACCTGCAGATACTAAACAAGAGTGTAACGTTTTTGATGAAATATTTCTATATTGATGATGTATTAATGGCTCTGATCAGGTGGTGATGGATAATGGCATTGCTCGTGTTACATTATCAAAGCCTGATGGAATTGTTACAGGTATCGAGTATAATGGCATCGATAACTTGCTCGAGGTTCTTAATGAAGAATCCAACAGAGGGTAGTGTGCTATATATATATATGATCCTTTATGTTTGTAAGAATAGTTATTTGCATGCTTCTCTCTGTTTTCTCCTATGGATATAAAGACTATACATTCTTCAGGTATTGGGACCTCGTTTGGAGTGGACCAGGAACCGCTGGTACATTTGATGTGTAAGTCTTCTTCATAAGCTTACAAATTGAAGTTCAAAGAGGTTTCAAAGCAACCGTTAATTAATGACTATTTTCTTTTTGTAACAGTATAAAAGGAACAAAGTTTGAGGTAATAATGGAAACCGAAGAACAGATTGAGATCTCTTTCACAAGAAAATGGGACCCATCACAAGAAGGCAAAGCTGTCCCTTTGAACATTGACAAAAGGTCCTACTATATATCTTTGACATGCATGCATGAACTTCATATTCCAGTTTTTGTTCAGATTATGACCTGAAACCATTGTGGAAACAGATTTGTTATGCTTCGTGGGTCGTCAGGATTCTACACTTATGCCATCTACGAGCACTTGAAAGAGTGGCCTGCTTTCTCAATAGCTGAAACTAGAATTGCATTCAAGCTAAGAAAGGATAAGTAAACTACGCATCACTCCTTCACATCCTAACACATCTTTGATCACTTAATTTTTTTATTAATATTATCTGAGGTTGTAGGTTTCACTATATGGCAATAACTGATGATAGGCAGAGGTTCATGCCATTGCCTGATGACCGGTTACCGGATAGAGGCCAAGCTCTGGCTTACCCTGAAGCTGTTCTACTTGTTAACCCTGTTGAGCCTCAGTTTAAAGGAGAGGTAAAGTACTAATTAAGAGAGGTTAACTTCTTTCTTGTACTAATTACTGGTACTTCTTTGGGGTTTTAGGTTGATGATAAGTACCAATATTCATGCGAAAACAAAGACATTACTGTCCATGGATGGATATGCACGGAGCAACCATCAGTTGGTTTCTGGCTCATAACTCCTAGCCATGAGTACCGAACTGGTGGACCTCAAAAACAGAACTTGACATCTCACGTTGGACCCACTGCTCTTGCTGTAAGAATACACATCTCTTCTGCTTTAACGTTTTTCTCTAAAATTTTTTATGAATGTCGTGTAACCTAGAGTGGGATCCTTCAGGTGTTTATGAGTGCACACTATACAGGGGAGGATTTAGTGCCAAAGTTCAGTGAAGGAGAGGCATGGAAGAAGGTGTTTGGACCGGTCTTTGTCTATTTAAACTCCTCTACTGATGATGATAATGACCCTCTTTGGCTCTGGCAAGATGCTAAATCTCAGGTCCTTCTTAATATATTGTTTTATATATACATAGCTAGAAGAACGAATATATCATTGTCTCCTCATTTCACATCTTGGTAAATTTGTATATCTCAGATGAATGTGGAAGTAGAAAGCTGGCCTTACAGTTTTCCAGCTTCTGATGATTATGTGAAAGCAGAGCAACGTGGTAATGTTGTTGGCAGACTTCTCGTTCAAGACAGGTAAACAAATTACAACAGAGAGCCCATTGTGATTTGCGTTTGCTTTTACCTCTAAATACTAATAAATTCGTGTTCAAGACAAGTCAACTTTACATGACAAGTACATGCATGTATCTAATCATCTGCAAGATGTCATTTGTTTAAAAATGTTTTGAAGGTACGTAGATAAAGATTTCATTGCAGCAAATAGAGGTTATGTTGGTTTGGCTCTGCCTGGAGCTGCTGGTTCATGGCAACGAGAATGCAAGGTGAACTTTAGTTTGAGTTTGGCCCCATGAAGAAATTAATGGAAATATTTAGAATTAATATGATTATATGCACATATAATTTAATTCATGCAGGACTATCAATTCTGGACAAGAACAGATGAAGAAGGATTCTTTTACATAAATGGAGTACGACCAGGCCAATACAATCTCTATGCATGGATTCCTGGTTTTATTGGCGACTATAAATACGATGACATCATCACCATCACTCCAGGTCCTCTCTCCTTCTTGCTCTCTATAAACTCCACAAACCATTTGTTTTGTATAATTAAACCCAATATACAATACTGTAATTAGTATCATTCATTATGTGCAGGTTGTTACATGTATATGGAAGATCTTGTATATCAGCCTCCAAGAAATGGAGCAACCTTGTGGGAAATTGGTTTTCCAGATCGATCAGCCGCAGAGTTTTATGCTCCTGATCCGAATCCAAAATATATCAACAAACTTTATCAAAATCACCCTGACAGGTTTTTTTTACACTCATACAAATATTATTACATTTTCTAGACTATTCAAATCTTATAAAGTTTCTAGCTAGAGTTTCTACAAATAATTTCTTTTTAATTACTGATTTTAATATCTTGCAGGTTCAGACAATATGGATTATGGGAAAGATACGCAGAACTATACCCAGATAAAGACTTGGTATATGTTGTTGGCTCTAGCGACTATAGTAAAGACTGGTTTTATGCTCAAGTCACTAGGTTGTCCTCAGCATCTCTGTCATTTTTTATTTCTTGAATTTATTACGCTCTATTCTAAGCACATTGTTACGTTTTATTTTTGTAGAAAAAAGGATAGCAAAACATATCAAGGAACAACATGGCAAATCAAATTCGAACTCAAAAACATTGATAAGGATCACACATATACTTTACGAGTAGCCATCGCATCCGCTACTTTTGCCGAACTCCAAGTACGTGTAAATGATGCGAATGCAAGCCCGTTGTTCACGAGCGGATTGATCGGGAGAGACAACTCGATAGCAAGACATGGAATACATGGATTGTACTGGTTGTTCAACGTGGAAGTGGCTGGTTCAAAGCTTGTAGAAGGCGAGAATACATTGTTTCTCACGCAGCCAAGGTCCATAAGTCCTTTCCAAGGGATTATGTATGACTACATCCGATTCGAAGCTCCCAGCTAATCAAGTTTTCATGCAAGATACTTCACAAAACTTAAGCAATTTGATTCAAAAATGTTCGTTGATTGATTTGATTTTTTTTAATATGCGTCTGGAATCTTTTTTTTTAACACAATGAGTTTGAATTTCTTATTTTTCTACTTACGATAATTCTTGTTACTAAAGATGATAAACATGGCTTGGGTGGTATAACAATATTGGTAGTGCTTTTGATATAATTTAAAGAATCTCGCTAATTCACATAACATTGATGAGGTTCATATACAAGTTTAGTTTGACGAGAAGAAAAGAAAGTAATCTTGAAATTTTATTTTCTTCTATAAAAAGTCCGTAGACGAAATCAACCCATTTGGAAATACATCTTTCAGTTTTATGACATTCTCACATATAATGGATAACAGTGAAGATTGTAGTTGACACAAGAGACGAGAAAAAAAAAACACAGCAGAGAATCCAAGTAGTCCAGAGAAACTAAATCGTTAGGGTAGGTACGTACAATTATTTTATATTATTATCCTTTTTTTCTCATTTCCATGCTCTTTTTTTGAATATTTTTTCATTTTCATGATGAGAAAGAGTATCTAAGATTTGCAAATCGTTTTTTTGTTAAGTCTTTTTATGATTCAAAGCTATGTTAAATTTGTGTGGCTATTTTAAGTGTTTCCTCTCACTGACTCACATCGAATTTAGATGTGTTCATATATTTTATCAGAGATGAAATTATTGTCCATGCACTATGTTCTTGCATAAGAAAGAAAAACCATGTAGCATTTTCTTACAATCATATGATTATTTGCGAATCAAATGGTTGTACTCACTTTTCTGGAAACCAGCTTAGGTGGTTGTCTCGATAGAACTGCTAAAAAAGAAGAAGATGGTAACAGTCTGGGCAATATATCAGCACATGATGATACAAATACGATCCATAAGTTTTACATATCTGTTCTTTATAGTGGGATTTACCAACATTTAAACCGTTTTTAAAAACAAACTCTTACATCCATTTTAGTATTTATAGAATACATTCTTGGTTGTGTTGTATCTACAATGGAAAATAAAAATAGTTTTAGCCATAAAACTTAGTCAAAATAACATAATTATCACGATTTTGTGTCCATTTTGGTGAAATTTTATTTCTTTTATATCCATTTAAGATACTATTAATAGTGACATAAGTGGTACAATATCTTTATTTTCATTGATTAGTAAATGTCTTTGACTATTTTGTAATTCGATCTTGTATATATCTAATAAATTGAGAACAAAATAAGAAGGAATCTCAAATATATAAAAAAACTGATGATCATATATAAATCTGAAGGCTAAATTTGATTTTCCAGTTAATCTTTTCCTTAGGTAGTAACAATATAAATGCGTTTGAACAATTATATTTTATCATTCATTTACTTTGATTATTTTTAGGCAATGTGTCTATAAATTTATATTTATTAACTAAGTTATCTTACTCCCTTTTTTATCATTAATTTATTATTAACTAAGTTATCTTATTCCTTTTTTTATAAATTTGAAATTTTCTCTGTTAACCCCATCCCAATGTTGTGATTAAATAGAATCTTGTTTCCTGGTTGTATTGTCAATGATTTAGACTCACAGATCAACTATTATCTGGTTAGTGACGTTATGGTTCATTTTTGGTATATATATGATAGAGAGATGTAGTTGAGGAAATATTTGTTGGTATTATTCATCAATTTGATTTTTCTCTCTCATGGAAAAGGACATTTCTGTTAAACATGATAATATATAAAAAACAAACCCGTGAAAAGTTTTTGGTGAAGCATTTGGCCAACAACCTGTTAAAAGTCTTTGCATATATCTTCTATATCTTCTATAGATTGTATATGTATGTGCTTTCCCTAACTTCAAATCAACCACCCAAGTAGCCGCATAACAACATTTTTGCTTCAAGCATCAGCATTCTTTATATTCCTTCTTCTGTTCGTGTGCATTATATATACATCTTTAAAATACATTGGCTTTTATAATTTACATGGGCATCACGTCACATACGGTACGTATTCAAGGTAATAAGCATGAGATAAATCCAAAGATAGTTGTATATATTTTTATGTCTTTAACCGCATGTTTTAAACTTTAGAGTTCTTGTAGATGCGTTTCTCTGAAATAAATAATCACATATATCTTTCTCTACCACAGTAAACTTTAGAGAATATAATGAATATTTTAAAAGTGGTGACCGTCAAGCCGAACCACTTTCAAGTGAACTGGATGTCATGTTATGATTAGGTTTGTAGTTTCCTTAGAAATCTACCGAGTAGGTTAAGTATTGTTGTGGAAAAGAAAATAAAAGAAAGATTACTAGGAGTGGTTACCTTTTACGATAGCACATGATCACTAATGTACATATAAAACGATAACTAATGTATATATACACATCATATTATATACAATTATCAATAAGATCTTAAAATGAAGTCTTGTTGTAAATATATATATATATATATATATATATATAAAATTCTTTGTTTATTGAAGAAGAAAAGTCTTTGTTGTTGCCTTAACCACTTAACTTCCCTCTTTTTTCCTCCCTTTTTCTGTTTTTCATTTTCTCTTAGTTCACATGCACCTTTGTGTTACCTCTTGTCTTTTGTCTTTGTCCTACTTCAAAGGTTTTGTATGGGTGATAGATTCTTGTTACAAGAGAACCTATATAATGTTTTGAGCTTGTCACAAATATAAACGACTCTTCTTCTAATTCTTACTTGCCTCGTCTCTACAACTTCATATGTCAGATTATTTTTGTGGACAGCATTTCGAGAAAGCTCCAAGACATATCCGCTGATTTTATCATGTTTAAGTTGTCTTCACATGTTTACCAGCTCGTGACGACCATAGGTACGCGCGAATCAGAAAAAGAAACATCATTACAATTCTGTTTGGAATTATATAATCAACCTTTCCTTTTTAACCTGATAAGAACTCAACTCCTAACGAAGTGTTGCCATGTGTGTGTACGTGTTTGGTGAAAAAAGGTTACCGGAGACACTTACTGAGACAGGGAGGATGGATCGTTGCTTTGATCATGTTCTTGTCTTTGTTTGAAATTGCGATCTCCCAAAACCAAAGTTCTGATCCAGAATCAACACAAGTCTTGCAGTTACATTACCAAGATGGACATGTATGTTCTTTTCCACTAATCAATATTATACTTCATTAGCTTTTAGTTGACTATTAGAGACACCCTTTGGAAATGAAAAAAAAAACTGTTTCTAGCTTCTTCATTAGCTTTCTTGTTATCCAAGTCATGTAGAGCATTTTAAAACCCTAAACTATATGATTAATTACAGGTGGTGGTGGATAATGGAATTTTTCAATTAACTTTGTCAAACCCTGAGGGATTTGTCACCGGAGTTAGGTACAATGGTATCGAAAATGTACTTGCCTACACCGGCAATGAACATGATAGAGGGTAAGTCTATGTATGTGACTCAGCCACTGCCCTAATTTGAATGTTTAAACTCCATGATAATGATTTTAATTGATATGATTACTGCAGTTACTGGGACTTAGTGTGGAACTTTCCAGGGAAAAAAATTAAGAAGTCCAAAGGCACATTAGACCGGTAGATAACTCTCTGTTTCAAGTTATACATATACCAATAATCCTCCAATATAAAACTTACTTGGACTACTAATGTACAGTATTGAAGCAACAAAGATGGAAGTGATAACGCAGAGCGATGAAGAGATAGAGCTATCGTTTTCAAGGACATGGAATGCTTCTTCAACTACGGCTCTTCCAGTAAACATAGACAAGAGGTAGTTATAGATCTCAACATTTAGTTTCCGCATTATAAACAAAAGCTTTAGTGTTTTGTAATCAATATTCATGTATTTTGAGTTGATTTTCAGGTTTGTAATGCTGCGAAACTCGTCCGGGTTCTACAGTTATGCCATCTTCGAGAGGTTAAAAGGGTGGCCTGCTGTTGAACTCGACAATATCCGATTAGTATTTAAGCTAAACCAGGACAAGTAATGATTCTCTTCTTCAAATATAGTAGAAGTGCTTGTTGTTATGATGGTGACTGATTATTAACCATATCACCACTTGTGTAGGTTTCATTACATGGCGATTTCAGATGAGAGACAAAGGTACATGCCTATACCAGAAGATCGGATTCCTCCTCGAGGTAAGCCTCTTGCTTACCCGGAGGCCGTTCAGCTTCTCGACCCTATGGAGCCTGAGTTTAAAGGAGAGGTAAAACTTCATTTCTTTCTAGAAAAAAGAGCAGTAAAAGCAGAGGAAACAGATGATTATTAATCTTGATTATGATCTTACAGGTGGATGACAAGTATGAATACTCAATGGAGAGTAAAGACATAAAAGTTCATGGATGGATAAGCACAAATAACTCAGTTGGTTTCTGGCAAATCACTCCGAGCAACGAGTTCAGATCTGCTGGTCCTGTCAAGCAGTTCCTAGGCTCCCATGTCGGTCCAACCAACCTCGCGGTGAGCATAGATTTTATCTACATTAGGAAGTTAGCATATAAAGATGGTTGATAATTGATGTGTGTGTGTGTGAAATGGAAACAGGTATTCCACAGCACTCACTATGTTGGAGCAGAACTAATCATGAGTTTTGAAGAAGGTGAAGCATGGAAGAAAGTGTTTGGACCTGTCTTTATTTATTTAAACTCTTTTTCTAAAGGAGTTGATCCTCTCTTGCTATGGACTCAAGCCAAGAACCAGGTCTGTCACACATATACATATAGATAATCACATGTGAGAATAAAAGAGCTGAGCTGAATTGGCTGTTTGTTTCAGACAAAGATTGAAGAAGAGAAATGGCCTTATAACTTCACAGCTTCAAGTGACTTCCCTGCATCTGACCAAAGAGGGTCTGTTACCGGCAGATTACTTGTTCGAGACCGGTACACTATTTTCTTCTTTCTTCCTTTAAAACTATGTTATTGTCCTGGGATTAGTTGGTTGGGCATCGGCCTGCCAGATATCTCCGGTTTTAAAAAAGAAAAAAAAACTATGTCATTTTTCACATAGAGCATTCCTAAGCTGTTGTTTGATTATGTAACAGATACATAAGGAGTGAGGATATACCTGCGAATGGTTCCTACGTGGGTTTAGCTGCACCAGGAGATGTTGGCTCATGGCAAAGAGAATACAAAGTAATATATATTAATTTATTCACATATGATTCATTCTTCTCCCTCTTGATTTAGCGGCAATTATAAAGGTTTTGATTACATTGACAGGGTTATCAGTTCTGGTCAAAAGCAGACGAGAAAGGATACTTTTCTATCAACAATGTTAGAACTGGTCATTACAATCTCTATGCATTTGTTCCTGGATTCATCGGTGATTACCACAACCAGACCGTTTTCAACATCTCTCCAGGTCCGAAAACTAGTAAACTGTAATACAACGAGACTGTGTCCGTATATATTGTACTGGCACTAACAATGAGTAATGTACTGGACTCAGGTACGAATATTAGCTTAGGTGACTTGGTGTATGAGCCTCCAAGAGACGGTGTAACTCTATGGGAGATCGGTGTACCAGACCGAACCGCTGCAGAGTTCTACATTCCTGACCCTAACCCGACGTTTACTAACAAACTATACCTAAACCGTTCTGATAAATACAGACAATATGGATTATGGGAACGGTATGCCGAACTGTACCCCCATGAAGATATGGTTTACAATGTTGATGTTGATAGTTACTCCAAAAAGTGGTTCTACATGCAAGTTACAAGGTTAGTCTCCTTCTAAACTCGAACTCAAAAGCTGCTCTATACGAATATGAAAACTTTGTTAATATGTGCAAGAATGGGATTTGTAGGAAGCAAGCTGATGGAGGATACAACGGTACAACATGGCAGATCAAGTTTCAACTCGACGAAAAAATGAAAAACTTCACTGGAAATTTCAAACTGAGGATCGCTCTAGCCACTTCAAATGTAGCAGAACTGCAGGTGGGTTTGAAGTTGATTTCTTTCACTATAGAAGTGAAAACATTCATTTGATATTTGGTTTAACGTTTCTCTTTTTTTCTTTGCAGGTTCGTGTGAACGATGTTTCTAAGGATCCACCATTGTTTACAACGGGGGAGATAGGAAAGGATAATACGATTGCAAGACATGGTATACATGGACTCTATTGGCTATACAGTGTGAATGTTCCAGCTTCTTCTCTTCGCAATGGAAACAACACCATATACCTAACCCAACCACTTGCCAGAAGCCCTTTTCAAGGACTCATGTATGACTATATTCGTCTCGAGTGTCCTGATTCCATCAGTCATCTCACTTAGATTTGTTTTCAGTCTCTATCTTATAAGTTGATTAATATACACATTCTTTTCTCAGTATCTAGATCATATACAAAATGAACACACATACTACACGTCCTTAAGATCTGTAATATAGAGCTTTTGGTTTCTACCAAGCATGGAAAGAAAGATTCAGGGATCAAAATCAAGCTTGAGTGAGATGCCTCTCGAACCATTTCAGATTAGCGGAGTGAACTAGCTTAAACTGTGGCAAGAGGACAAACAAACAAAAAACAGACAACAATGCTCAATCTGATTTCAGGTTTTGAAACTGGACACAGCCAGAGTTTAAGAACAAAAGTTATTAAGTAATTAGAGCTCGGTTTTTTGGCTCGACCCAACCAGCCAGCTCCAAAAAGATAACTTACCTGATGGATGGTTCTGTTTAGGGTCATCTAGATTAGCATTGCAAAGGTTGTTAAAAGCATGCTTGAGATGAGGGGTCACCACTTTGGCCTGCAAGAACAAAATAGAGCATGAATGTGTAGTCTCAACGAGGAAGATTTATAGAATACTTCAGAGGGAATGATGCAGAATACCTTGAAATCTTCAAGAGGACAGAAGTCTTTTCCATCACAACCCTGTTGTCAGAAATAGATAAACTTGTAAGGAGATGTTAGGAAGCTTATTTCTCAAGGAAGTTCTGTCTCAACAGATCTGAAGTTGGGTTTGTGTTTGTTAATCAGATGAAAACTTACTGGAACTGCAATAGGATGCTCGTTGTGCAGAACCTGGACGAAGTACTTAGGCGAGGAAGCTGCAGGACAACTGTAGAGGACAAGCATGTTGTTCCCACCGAAAGGAGCCATGGTGCTGCCTTTAAAGTCCCTGGTTTTAGGAGGCTGAGGAGGGAGTTCCAATGGTTTCTCCTTCTGTATTTTCTCAAACTCTGAAACATTTCAAAACCTTCTTTAAGAACAAGGCTTAAGGAGAATTATCTATTTCATAACAAATGCAATTGCAGGAATCTGAGAAGCGAAAAATTGATGGACTAACCAGATGCATCAAGGAAAAGTCCAAGAAGACAAGAGAAGGGGACTATTGTTTCGGCATGTGCAAACCTAAGTCTTGCTTTCTCGTAACTTCCAGCTGGGAGATTTTCTGCATGATAAAAAATGACAAATAATTAAATCTTGTTATCAAGATGACAAGCAAATGGTTCCCTTTTGACATTACCTTCACGGGCCTTGATAGCTTCTTCCATGGAATGCAAAACATCTTCGAGCAATGGAACTCCCATTTTGTAGTTCAATGAATTTCCATAACCTTTGAGAATAAACACTTCCAAGTCATCTGCCCATTCCAGCAAAGCAACCTACAGTTGATTGTGTGTTACACATAACTACCACTAAATCCATAAACTAAAGAATATTCAAACACATTAAAGAAAGAATCTGCAACTTGTAGTACCTCAGATGGAGTGAAAAGTTCACAGCTTTGATTAGTTACATTAAGCAATGAAGCTTCCTGAAATTTTGAAAAAAAAAAAAACTTTTAGCATTCCAATCTATTCATCACAGACAAGTAAGTGTGATAGCTCACAGGAAATGAAGGTAATGAAATTTTGAAGAAAAGCAAGAAGGAAGCACCTGCTTGCACAGAAACCAGAGAGAAGAAACGTCCTGTTTGGTGAAACTCAAACCATGTCTCTTAACAACGGAAGCTGTAATCTTATTCAGAACAGGTTCCTTGAGCTTATCCACAGCAGGCTCTTTAGCTTTTCTATAGCTCTGCATTCACAGACCATGTTAAAAAAAAAGAAGGTAAACCACAGAAGCAAATAGCCTGAATAATTACTAGACTGAGGATGAGTCAATCAAAACTATACCTTGTAGTTTTGACAACACTCAAAAAACCTCAGCTTGGTATCACTAGCACGGTTCTCACTAGTGACAGCAAACGCTCTATTACGCCCCGGTCCCAAGTCTCCTTTCTCACTGAACAACCCCATTCCAAACGCCACCGCACTTGCAGACGCCCGAGGAATCTACAAACAGACTTAAACCATTCAGAAACATCTTCAACCAAAATAAAAATAGCAAAAGCAGCCACCAACTAACCTGCGTAGCTCTTATGGTATAGACATCAGGGTGATAATCCTCTTCGAACAAAGTAGGGAACCGTTCCCTAACCCTGATTCCAAGCTGGTACAACTCCTCCTCGCCTTGCCTGATCAGCTCCCCGCCTTTCACTTTCCCCTTCCAAGGAGAAACCCACTTCCCTAACCATCCAGGAACTTTATCTGAAGGCAAGTTCCTTACAAGTTCCTTTAACCTACCAGCTAAATTCTCCAGTTCCCTCAACCTTTTCTTAGTAGGAGAACGAGTCCCATGCCTAGCCTAACACGTTAAAAAAAAACAACCATTTCAGTACTTATCAATCCTTATTTAGATTTTCCTTCAAAATATAAGTAATGCTTACCACAAGGTTGAGGTGGATAGGTGTACACTCACTAGGGACATTTGACCCTTCAATCAAATTTTGTGTGACATCTTTTGAAACAGAGTATCTGCATTACCAAATCCAAAATAAATAATTTTACAACTTACTAATCAGGTTAATGTAGACAAGCAAACAGTGATTCGACCAATTAGGTTAAGCAAACAGTGTTGTTCCTGATTCAGTTTCCGAGCATCGATTAAAAACATCTGAGAGTTATAATGAGAGCGAGGGGGAGAGAGTGAGAGAAACCTGGTGACAGTGGATAAGTGGTGACGAACATCAAAAGCTTGATCTGCCTGTGAAACAACGAAGAAACAACACACCAGAATGATCAGCCAAACTGTCTTCATCGCCATCTCTCAGCGCTTTTCCTATTTCCTCTTTCACTTTGGGTCAACAACACTTTCCGTCTTACTCTGCGTTGGGTCACACGGAAATAGCACACGTGTTAACTTTCTTTTCACGACACGTGTTCATTCTTCTTCACGTCTTATGGTTAAGTCTTTTGATAACCAAGATCTTTTTGTAAGTTGTTTGGTTCGCTTCCCGGTTTATGACGGTTTGTCTCTTCTAATAACGAAAACCGATTTTTCTCTTACCGACGTTTTTTTTGTCACTCTCATACCGAAGAAAATAATATTTAACACTAATTTATATGTTACAGTTTATAAAAAGATTTAAAAGATGATTTTACAAACAACAATTCTATTTTTTACGAGGATTTATATTTTATTTCAAACTTTTATTTTCATATAAAATATTAATAAATTAGGTGTTTGTCTGTGCATGCGAACATAAATATTTTACAATTACGTACTGATATATTATTTAATAATTAAAATACTATAATGATAAATTATTTATGTTTTATTTTTAACCAGTTATTATTTATGTTTTTATTTGAACATTCTTATTTATAATCTTTTTTTTCTTTCTAAATGCTTTGTACACTATATTTATTATTAATAAATAAATCTTAAAAATTACTTAATATTTTCTTTTTAATTAAAGAAAATTAAAAATTTTACTTCATTAATATTTAGTTATGTGTTTTCTGTTTTTAATTTTTTTATTAAAATATATATTTTTAGATAACAGGACAACATATATATGAATTATTTTTATTCTAGAATATACTTTTAAATCTTGGATAATTTTTATTATTATTAATTTTAATCACTTATTAAATAAAAATAATTTAAATTCATTTTTATTTTGTAAATAATTTTATACTTTTTCATTGATTGCAAAAAATCAGTTCGAAAATAATAGTATAAATTGGGTTACTAAAAAAACTTGTACTTTGAAAATCAAATCAAGCAAACATAACCTAATAACTTCCATGTCGAAACCATGACAACCTGAAAAAGAAATATGGATAGAACAACAAGATGTTATACGCAACAAGACGACTCGCTTGTTTCTGCTACTGTTTCTGATATACACTATTGACTAACTCGTGATCCAAATATCAAACAAAGATTCCTCAGAAACATGCACGTCTAATCACAAAAAAAAAAAATTAGTTAGCTAACTACAGCTGGGAACGAGTTAAAATGACTTTTAGTCTTTGCCGGCAATATGCCCCCTTTGATAACATAAAAAATAAATAAAGCCATTCTTACAGCTAATTGTTGGGATCATAACTTATTCAAAGTAAGTTTGAGTCAAAAGCATATGACAATTTCGTGACCAATACTTCTCTCTTCTTTCTCTTTCCACTGATTGAAATGTGTGTCTGCACGTTTAACCACTCATGAGGAATGAGGTCCAACCTCCAACGCCATGGTTTATAAGACTAATTAATATCTGCGCATTAGCAAAATCCAAGAAGTAGAAGAAGACTACTCATGGAGGAGTTTCAAGGTCCACCAGAACCAGGACGTCACATCACGAGCGAGATCCGATCCCTTGCTCTCAAACAACGCAAATGGTGGATATCTGTTTTCTTCTTTGTCTTCTTGATCTTAGCCGGAGACTCTCTCGTCATGCTTCTCTTGAACTTCTACTACGTCCAAAACAATCGTTCAGAGAATGACCAAGACCAACAGTACAGAGGAACATGGACGCAAGCTCTGCTTCAGAACGTCGCCTTCCCCATCCTGATCCCACTCTTCTTCATCTTACCAAAACCGGAAACAGTCTCTGATCAAACCAACACTCGCCATCCTCCTTTTCTTAGTGTTCTTTTGCTATACCTTTCTCTAGGTGTTCTTGTTTCTGTTTACAGCAAGCTATACGCACTAGCCAGATTATACGTAGGTTGGGGTATCTTGGTACCTGCTCAGCTGATTCTAACCTCCCTCTTCTCAGCTTTCATAAACCGTCTCAAGTTCAACAGATGGATCATCATATCAATCATCTTCACTCTTGCAGCAGACTTCTTCTGCGCACCTGCGTTTTCCGGAACTCCTACTGAAGATGAATCTTATACTTATGGCATCAAGGCTTGGCTGATACTCATATTCCCTACTCTCGCCTTCTCCTTGTCTCTCTCCCTAACGCAGCTCGGCTTCGAGAAAGTCTTGGCCAAGACAAAGAGGTATGGTGGTAACAACAAGAAAGTGTTCCGGATGGTGTTGGAGATGCAGATCTTTGTTTCCTTCGTTGCCACGCTCATTTGCCTTGTGGGGCTGTTTGCTAGCGGTGAGTTCAATGAGTTAAAGGGAGATAGCGAGAGGTTTAAGAAAGGGAGAACTTACTATAGTCTGAGTTTGGTGGGGCTAGCTCTCTCTTGGCAGGTTTGGTCGGTGGGGCTGTTAGGTTTGGTTCTTTTGGTATCCGGTTTGTTCGCCGATGTTGTGCATATGTGTGCTTCACCGGTTGTGGCTCTTCTCGTTGTTTTAGCTTTTGATTTCAAGGATGATGATGGCTTTGGCTGGCAGAGAAGAGGTGCTTTGTTAGGATCAGTCTTGGCTCTAGCTTGTTACTTCTATTACCTGCACAAAACAAAGAAGAAGGAGATGGCAGAGCTGAACAAAAGAGAGAACAACAACAACAACAGCGAAGAAGCTTAGTCTCTCTGCTCTTTTGCGTACAATTATGTATAGATGAGGAAACTCTTGTTTATTTATTGTGTCCTGCAAGTAACCTTTTATTGATTCAAAAGTTTGTATACATCCAAATAAGAGACTAATAATACATATCACAACAACAGCTATAAAATAATCATCTCTCAGCTTATAGATAAACGAATCCAAAGAGGCTTCCGTATGGAAGAGTTTTGAAAACTTCCTCTTACATAACCCATTCCTCGAACTTGCCAAGTTTACTGGACGCATTCTTCTTCCAGAAGGGCTTGATCTCTGTGAAATTGCCAGTTTTCTGTAAAGAAGAATAAGCTTCATCAGTCAACAAAAGCTTAGAGGTAGAGCATTGTGATCAGTATATACAATCCATGGGTCACAGTAGGGCTGGGATTTTTAACCGAACCGAATTTGCCAAACTAAACCGAAAAGTTCGGTTTTCGATTAGTTTGGCTTCGGTTCAGTTAGTTAAAAACGGTTTTTGGTTCAGTTCGGTAATTGGTTTGATTTTTTATTTTTAAAAAAATTCAAACAGTACCAATCTTAACCGAAATTCGGAACCGAACTAACCAAAATCCGAATCAAAATAATCGAACAAACTAACCAAAATCCGAACCGATATTAACCAAAACTTTTCAAAAAAATTTCAATGTAAACCGAAAATCTAACTGAACAAACCGCAAAACAAAAAAAATAACTTCGGTAATTATTTTTGAAACTGAACTAACCGAAAACTAACCAAACTAAACTTTTTGAGTTCATTTCTGTGAGATTTTGACCGACCTGAACTACCCGAATAAACCGAACCCGCAGGCCTAGGTCACAGCTAGAAGAATACCTTAAGGCAAAGACTTCTGGTTGTGTCACAGACGGGGTAATCACGCGGACAACAATGTCGACCGTCCTTGCAACACACAGCAGACTCTAGCTCGCAGCATTTCCACGAGAAACACAAACCAAACAAGTTTCTCGCACAGCAACAAGTCTCGTCAGCTGAACAATATGTGAAAAGGTTGCATTTTGTGGGACCTGGAGGTGACGGTGGAGGAGGGTTTGGATGTGTCTTGATGGGATACGAAGCCAGCATGTTGATTCCACATACTCCTTCCGAGTTGCCTGTGTTACGCTGCATGTGCATAAACCCATCCATTCCCCAGCTTTTTCCCCAAGAGTTCTTCACGATCCAGTAATCAACACCGTTCTCTGAACCGTATCCTACGATGAGCACTGCGTGGTCCAGTGATGTTGAACATGGGCCAGAGAATATTCCCTGCATCAAATGGCAAGATTTTAAAACTTTAAACGTTCAGAGAAAAGAGTATGTGTAATATCTTTATATCATCCAACGTACCTTAGAGTATAACTGAAACGCTCTCTCGCTGCCACAGATACCAACACTAACTGGCTGAGCCGCTACAGCTTCCAGTAACGCTTTCTCGTCGTTTGATTTTACGCCAGCGTAGCTATCAATTGTCACAACCTTTCTTTTCAACTGCAGAACAGAAGAGACATATGTAATATCAAGGACGCAAACAGGGAGGATCCAACAAGGAAAACATCAAGGTGATATACCTTATCTTTTTTACAGGTGCCATCACGTTCTTGATAAGGATAATCTTTCTCTGTGTCAATCCCATGGTTTTTAATGACAAATTGAAAAGCGTAGTCCATGAGACCACCATTGCATCCATCGTTGTAGGACTTATCACAATCAATGAGTTCCTGCTCAGAGAGGCTGATGAGATCTCCTGTTACAATCTGGTTGATTCCCTCCATAGCTCCAGTCGCCGAGAAAGACCAACACGCTCCTATGTATGTACCACAATAATAATCAGTAACAGTGTTCTAAATTGCTAAAGTCTACCTGAGATAAACAAGGATATTTGCCTCCAGACTTTCCTAATTGGTTTCAGTTATACCACAAGACTTCTACTTATAAATCTATCTATTTATAATTATGAAAAGAAAAGTAAAAAAAAAAAATTATTATACTCCTAAAAGGTTAAAAGCGTGAAAGAGATGGCATTATAGTCCCAGACTATGTCATGATGATTGGTCTTCATCATGTAACATAGAAGAATCAGCATCATTGTCAAGAATCCTCAAAGATCTCAGATTTCAATTTTTTGTTACTTCTCCGATCTAAGTTCCATCCTGAAAAGCTCCTATCAAATCAAATCTGATGAACAGAGAGATAAAATCAAAATACCGCAGCTTCCTTGATCTTTGACATTAGTAACAGCTCCTTTCTTCCTCCAATCAACAGAATCTGGAACCTTTCCCCGAACGTTCTCAACACTCTGTCCCTTAGCCACCAGCAACGGAGCTGAAGAAGCAGAGAATCCTCCAAGACGAGAGGCCTTGAACTCGTGGTGAGTCAGATCCGCGAAGGCATTGAGTGAGAGAGAGTAAGTAGAGTTAGCGATGTTGTTGTGGCGTGTGACGAAGTCGTGATTGTCTTTAAAGATTCGAATCCTGTGTTGTCTCTCTTCCTCCGAAGCGTACGTTTTGCCGTGTCTCTGGCACCAAGCGTCGAACAGCTCGGAGATGTCATCGGAAGATGATGATGAGAAGCTCAGAGAAGAAACTAGAAGAAGGGAGAAGAAAGTGAGAGAAACAAAGGAAGAAGACGATGATGGTGACATTTCTTTTCTTACAGGGAAACCAAACAAGAAGAGCTTTTGTTTGGTCGTCGTCGTGGATTAGATAGTTTGTCCTAGTAATAAGGAGACTTTAGCCAGTAAGGATGCAACAACGTTTACAAAACGCGCGGCTAGCGTTTGTAATAAGCGTTTAGCGTTGAATGCTGAAGGGCTTTTTATTAATGATTAGACCCGGTTATGAATGATTGGGCCAGACAGGCTAGGCCCATTACAATCAAAATTCAAATGCTACTCTTAACTAAATAAATCATTGTTTGTTTTTTTGGTCAACAATAAATCCCTTATATATTAAAAGAGAAGCATTGTAATAAATGCATTCACATTATAATAGACACGTGGCAGATTCACAATGATTTGATAATAAATATGCTAACGCGTTCACACTATAATCATAAATGTGTTCACACTACGTACTTTGTGATTTTTTTTAATATAAAACTCACATACATAGTTCCAATAAAACTCTAGATTTTTTGGTTCGAATAAAAATAGATAACGAATCAAAAGCTAAACTATATATATATTATTTTTATTGTTTACGGATAAAATTGAGCAAAATATTCATAAATTTTGATTCGATTTGTTATCCGTTTTGATTTGAACCAAAAAATCTTGATATTTGAAACTCTACGAAACAAATCAAATACTAAAATACAATATCCAAAAAAGAAATAAATCACTAATACCAATATTTTTAGGAACATATATCTAATTTGATATGTTATATGCATATATATACATATATGAAAAGAATTATATATATATGTTATATATATTATACTTTATATCAGTTTTACAATATAAATTTATTATATTAGGTACTAGAATTAAAAGGTTATATAATGTTTTATTTTTGTAATAAAATGTTATTATTAAATTATTTTTAAAATTGTATTTTATTTACAATCAAATCGAATATTCTTTAAAATTCTAAAACATTTCGGATATCCGAGTCAACGAATATCTAGGTGGCTAAAAATCGAATCGACAAAAATGCTTCCAAATATCTAGATACTTGATATGTGTCCACCCCTATTTACGAATGTAATTTTATTTTCTTTTGATGAAAAAATGACCAATGTCAAGGTCTTTTTTATTTTAAATAAATTTTAATTTTATCTTTCATGTATTATTCTAAACAAAAATATCATTTAATATTAATTAACAATATCTTTATATATTTTCAACTATTTTTATATACTTTTTACATAAATATACATGTGCACCTTGATGTGAGCATCTTATAACTAAGTATTCACCACAGCTGAAGTATCTAATTTTTTTGAAAGTTAAAATATTTTTTCTTAATGTTTCTTTCACTATTGACCAAATTGTAGTTAAATGATTTGTCTTAATAATTTTCTTTTCTTTTTCTTAAACTATTATCTGTTTAAAAACTATAATATGAAACTATTGGTTCGACATGACGACTATCTAAACTTCATAATATGAAAATAAACATATAATATTAATTTTAGGTTTTTATCCGAAAAAACCTAAAAATCAAATGTTTTAACCGAATAAACTAAAATGAATATTAATTTAAAATAATAGTTATATTTTAGAAGATTAAAAACAAAAAAACGTAAAACCTAACTAATATCCAGATTAAACAGATTTATTGTCTTTTTTATTAAAAATAACGAAACTAATAATCACATCCCGCGCATTACCTAGTTCATTGTTAAATGTAAACATAGCATATACTTTTGTAAGCAAAAAGAAAGCTACTTTAACCTTTTTAGGTTATATGACCACTCCTTGTTGGACCTACTTACGACTTTATGGCATTAACCCTTTTTAGTATATACTTTTTAAATTTTAATTAGTATAATGTAAGATCACGCGGAGACCAGAGAGTAGTAGTAACTAGTAAGTAACCAAGCAATATGCTTTAGTTTTCTGAATTACTCATATAACACTAATCACATATTATATTATCAAATACGTTTACAGATCTTTCCATTGTATATACTTAAAGAAAAAAAACATAAGTGTGGCTAGTGACTTATTATGATGATGCTAGAATAGAACGAGTGACAAAGAAACAAACACATCTTCACACTGTTGAAAAGAAGAAGATAGTGTGGCGTGGCGTTCAGTCTTTACCTAACTGTCGACAAGTAAAGGCTACTTTTTACTACTATATAATAATCAGCAAATACGAACGTGCCTTTTCTCTTTTGAAAAAATAGTATTTTTTCGATTCTAAGAACATTTATTGTTGTTTTATCAGAAGGTAAAACATTAGAATATATGTCCCATGTAAATGCATTTTAATTTAAACTGAAATCGATGGTATTTTCTTTTGTAAGTATACACAACTACTAGAGTTGAAATAAGGCTGTAGATCAAAAGTTTGAATATCAGGTTATATTAGGTAGGCTAAAAAGGTTTGAAAACTGCTTCTTATTAATGTCACAATATTCGGTGACATCTCTCTACTTATACTATTGTTTAACTGATATGTATTCCTGGCTAAACAGTGTAAAGTAATTTCTCTAAAAAATACATAACTAAGCATAAAAATTATTAAATGGAATATATATAAATAAAGGATTAAAGATATCAATGGTGATAATGATGAGTTGTCCTTTCATAATCTCGCTTGATTCAAAACGGTAGAGACAAACAAAAGGTGGAAGAAGAAGAAGTAGAAGACAAGTGAAGAGTGAACAACAAAAAAAAAATCGAAGGTTTAGCTTCTTTTTTTTCTTCTATCTGATCATTAATCATCGAGAGAGAAAAAAGTATACTTTTTTAGATGTGAAGAAGCTCATCAATCGAAGAAGACAATCATCAAATGCTTCACTTTGGTTCCCTTTCTTCATCAGAAAGCTCGAGGTGATCATCCTTATTCTCTCAGTGTGCTCTTTTTACTTCTTTTTTTTTAATCTCCCCTGTTGAATTAGGGTTCTTCTGGGTAGCAAACTGTTTCTGCTGAGCTACTTGTGTAGTTGTTGAGACTGTAATTTTAGCCGGAAGTAGATCTGATCTTTTGTTCTGTAACAGTGTATATCGCCACTAGCTCAAAAACTTCATCAGTGATTAAAAGTTTCAAACTTTCCTTTAAAATTGACTATTTTTTTTATCTCTCTGTGATAAAAAAAAAGTGTTCTTGTATGTAAAAGCTGATGATCTGTTAATTTATGATACACCTTGAAATTGTACTAGGTAGATCAGTTCTTTGATGGGATGGGACACCAAATCGCTAAGTGTTATGATACCATCAACTACTAGTTACGTGCTATCTTCAGAGCAAATACAATGGCTTCAAACGGAGTAGGCAGTTCGAGATCTTCCAAAGGTGTGAAGGCCTCTTCTAGCTCAGTTGATTGGTTGACCAGAGATTTGGTTGAGATGAGGATAAGGGACAAGGTCGAGACTGATGATGAGAGGGTAAGTCTTGCATTACTTATTTACTTTGATTCTCTTTTTCATGTTTGTTCTATTGTCTTTTAGCTTGAAACCATACCATGAGCTTACATTGTGTGAGATTATGTTTCAGGATAGTGAACCAGATATTATTGATGGCGCTGGCACTGAACCTGGCCATGTGATTAGAACCACAGTCCGTGGACGGAATGGTCAATCAAGACAGGTAGGATTGTTATGGAGAATTGATTGGTAACGTTGTTGTTATCTAACTCTTTCTAAGATATTTTATTTTTTTGATTGACAGACAGTCAGTTACATATCAGAGCATGTAGTTGGTACTGGTTCCTTTGGCATGGTTTTTCAAGTAAGATAAATTTAACATCCCTGATGGCCTGCCTTGCTAATTGATTTGTGTTCATTTCCAACGCATTTATGTTTCCTTCTGGTAGGCCAAGTGTAGGGAAACTGGGGAGATTGTTGCAATCAAGAAGGTTCTACAAGACAAGCGTTACAAGAACAGGGAGCTACAAATTATGCAGATGCTAGACCACCCCAATGTCGTTGCTCTAAAGCATAGCTTCTACACGAGAGCTGATAACGAAGAGGTTTATTTGAATCTTGTCCTTGAGTTTGTGCCTGAGACCGTCAATAGGGCTGCAAGAAGTTACACTAGGACGAACCAGCTAATGCCTTTAATATACGTTAAACTCTACACCTATCAGGTAACTAGTTCCTGGATTAAAAAGCATGAGACCATTTCTTGTTTTTTCGAAAACTTATTTTAGATGTGTTTGTGTATGTATGTGTTAATGTTGTAATGCTTTGAAAGTGTAATGAACTTTTCATTGCATGCCAGACTCTTCAAAGTTTTCTTACTAAGTTTCTGTTAATGGTTACAGATTTGCAGGGCGCTTGCTTACATCCATAATTGCTTTGGTCTTTGTCACCGTGATATTAAGCCTCAAAACTTGCTAGTAAGCTCATCTGTATCTCCCTGTTTCTGTTAATTTTTTTCTATTTTCTGAGTTCTTTCACTCTAATTTTGTATATTATACTCTCTACATTCGACAATGTCCTAATATGTTATAAATTCGGACATGATAAATATTCGGTTATAACATGCTTCGAGTTCTACAACAAGGCTCTGTATACATCTTCACAGTGGTACTTGGATTCACTGCATTTAGATTTGACTTTAGATCTATTGTTGTGCAGGTGAACCCACATACGCATCAGCTGAAAATCTGTGACTTCGGGAGTGCAAAAGTGTTGGTAAGGTTTATTGACGCAGTTTTTAAAGAATCCATTTGTGGAATATAACAAAATAAAACTTATTCTCCTTAGGTGAAAGGAGAACCCAATGTTTCTTACATCTGTTCTAGATACTATCGTGCTCCAGAACTCATTTTTGGCGCCAGCGAATACACACCTGCAATTGATATATGGTCAACTGGTTGTGTGATGGCTGAATTGCTTCTTGGACAGGTTAAAGCAAAAAAACTATATATGTTTTAGCTATGTGATTTCTGTGCTAACCATTCTGATTTTTCCCTCTCTTACGTCTTTTTGTACTTACTAACGTCGTACAGCCTCTGTTCCCTGGTGAAAGCGGAGTCGATCAGCTTGTTGAAATCATTAAGGTAGCCTTCTATAAATTCTTCAAAGTTTATTTCAAAACTAGAGCAAATCACCTGTCTTTGGCGTGCAGTGACTTGATAGGAGCTTAGAGAGATTTTGTTTACAAGTTGTTTACGTATCAGACTACGGCATCAGCTTGTTAGCTGATTGTCAATTTTATAGCTGAATAAATACTGGCTTATGGACCACAGTTTGTTACGTCTGTTACTGGCTCATAGTCAGTATGAAAGAAAGCAATTAATTTGTAGAAGTAGAGAATGCACCTCAACCTTTTCTAAAAAAAAACCTTATTTTCCTACTTGTTGTACTTTTATTTATCATGCAGGTTTTAGGTACACCAACGAGGGAGGAAATCAAGTGCATGAATCCAAACTATACAGAATTTAAATTCCCCCAGATAAAACCTCACCCATGGCACAAGGTATGCCTTCTAGTGTTCATGATCACCTACAAGGATTTTCATGAATCAGCTGTTTTGTTGGTAAATATATATTGATCTCGTGTTTGTCATGATTTTGGAGTACGAATCATTCAAGAGAATGCACAATTTTTTTAAAACTCCTAATACTGATTGTGGCTTTAGTTTTAGATAAGTATTTCTATCTGGTTGAAGATGGTTTTGGCGTTTTATTTTCCTACAAAAATGTATAGTTTGGCTGTAATGATCAATGCCTCGCTAAATTTCCTGTATGATCTGTTTGTGATACGTAGGTCTTCCAAAAACGTTTACCGCCAGAAGCGGTTGATCTTCTATGTAGGTTCTTCCAATATTCCCCTAATCTGAGATGCACAGCTGTAAGTGATCTATGATTTTGTGCCCTACACTTTACTATTGACTCAGGATCTAAGATTATAAGCACATTAAAAAAATTGGTGTTATTTTTGGTAGTTGGAAGCGTGTATTCATCCGTTATTTGATGAGCTAAGGGACCCGAACACTCGTCTTCCCAATGGCCGGCCACTTCCTCCGCTTTTCAACTTCAAACCTCAAGGTACTGTTCCCTTGTTGTTTCTTGCTGGACCTTTCCATGAAAAACAGCTTACTGTAGGCTAGTAAACCAGCTCTCATGAGATCTAACGTTTATGATCTATCAAAGTTGTTGGCATGTTGTGTGTTTGCACCTGAACTAAATGTAAACGTTAAAACCATATTTTGCACCTGCAGAGCTATCTGGCATCCCTTCTGAAATCGTGAACAGGCTTGTACCAGAACATGCCCGTAAGCAGAACTTCTTCATGGCGTTGGATGCCTAAGCGCTTATCCTGTTTCTTTTCTTTTTCTTGCTTATGTATAAACTCTCTAGATATCGGGTATTTGGAGCAGCCAGAAGGCATTACACGCCCTCTTTGGCTTTTTTTTATCAGTGAGTTGTTTGGTTATCGGGACACGATGATGCATGAATACAAACAGTACTTGAGGTCGCTGCTGGCTTATAAGACCACTTGTTTGTTTCACAACCAGTTCTTATATATATTATTATACATAACCCTTTCTATTGCGAAATGGATGCGTTATTTCTGAAGATTTTAAAGAGTTTGAAGTTTCAATTAAATAAAAATCATATGATAATTCAATATTTTTCATTTATTCTCCTTAATTAACTGATTGATACAAAAAGTAGTAAAAAACAAAAAAAAAACAGAAGAAACTGTTTAAACCAAACCATGTGCTGACCAAAGAAAAAAAAACCAAACCCTTGTTGAGCTAAGCTGCTGTCTAAAACTCTCTAAAGCCTACACCTTTGACTGTCTCCGTCTCCGTCTCCGTCTCCGTCTCTCTTCTTCTCTTTCGCAAACTTTCCGACATGTCGTTGTGTACATTCAACTTCCATCCTTCATCATCTTCTTCCATCAATCTCTTCTGCAACAACAACAGCAACTCACCTAAACCCTTTCTCAACTCTCTCCGATTCACCACCTCCACTTCTTCTTCCTCTGTTGCTCCTCTCAGATTCTCTACCACCAACCACTCCCTTAGCTCTCCTTTCTCCTCGACCCGCATCCAAAGACACCAACTTTGGCTCCGGTGCGTCTCCAAAGAGTCCGAGCAGTCTACCTCTGTTGTTCCCGGCGGCGCTGGTAAATTCCCGCGTTACCCTTTTAGATTTTACAAAGCAAATTTGGTAGCTTTCTCTTCAGTTGTTGATTGTGATTGTAGAGAGATTATAACTTGAACACACCAATAGGTTTTGAGATAGAATCTTATTATATTGTGCAGAAGAGAGCATTGTTGTTCTTGTAATCGGTGGAGGAGGGAGAGAACACGCCCTTTGCCACGCTTTAAAACGCTCTCCTTCCTGCGGCTCTGTGTTATGCGCACCTGGAAACCCCGGCATCACCACTTCCGGAGACGCTACTTGCGTCCCTGACCTTGACGTATCAGACAGCTCAGCTGTCATCTCCTTCTGCCAAAAACATAATGTCGGTTTAGTGGTCGTTGGTCCCGAAGTTCCCCTCGTTGCTGGTCTCGCCAACGACCTTGTTAACGCCGGTATCCTCACGTTCGGACCTTCTTCTCAAGCCGCTGCTTTGGAAGGTTCCAAGAACTTTATGAAGAATCTTTGCCGCAAGTACAACATCCCTACTGCTAAGGTTTGTTGCTTCACTACTAGAATCTTGGCTTACTAGAACTGAATGTAGATTGTATGGTTTGGTTGAGAGTTGATAGTGTCTCATCAGTTAATGTTTACTTGTGTTAATTAGAATAAGAATAGCAGTTTTGTTGCTTTAGACACTGACATATTCAATCAAAATGCAGTATAAAACATTTAGCGATGCGTCTGCTGCTAAAGAGTACATTAAAGAGCAAGGAGTACCGATCGTGATCAAAGCAGACGGATTAGCAGCAGGGAAAGGAGTCACCGTTGCCATGGAGCTAGAGGAGGCTTACGAAGCTGTTGACTCGATGCTGGTCAAAGGCGTGTTTGGTTCCGCGGGGTGTCAGGTGATCGTGGAGGAGTTTCTTGAGGGGGAAGAAGCTTCGTTTTTCGCGCTTGTGGATGGTGAGAACGCCATTCCTCTTGAATCTGCTCAGGACCACAAGAGGGTTGGAGATGGAGATACAGGTCCTAACACAGGAGGAATGGGAGCGTATTCTCCTGCACCGGTTTTGACCAAGGAGCTGAAGGATGTGGTGATGGAGAGTATAATTCATCCTACTGTTAAGGGAATGGCTGAAGAAGGTTGTAAGTTTGTTGGTGTTCTGTTTGCTGGTCTGATGATCGAGAAGAAGTCCGGTTTACCTAAGCTGATTGAGTTCAATGTCCGGTTTGGAGATCCAGAATGTCAGGTAATGAAAATAAACTAGTCCACTAGGCAGATTATTCGGAATCTAGATGGTAACTTGGCTCTTTGTAGAGGACTAGTGACTATGCGGATTATTCGGAATCTAGATGTAACTTGGCTCTTTGTAGAGGACTAGTGACTATGCGGATTAACGAATTATTAATTTTATTTTATATTTTTCTTTACATTTATATAAGATATTTTAGTTTTTGGGTTTAATGTTAGTTTTTGGGTTTAATTAATTAATAGAACCATTGTTGTTTCTAAACACTGGAGCTTTTTGTTTAATACAGGTACTGATGATGCGTCTAGAGTCTGACCTTGCTAAGGTCTTGTTAGCAGCTTGTAGAGGCGAGCTAAGCGGTGTGTCACTTGATTGGTCAAAAGATTCAGCAATGGTGGTTGTAATGGCAAGCAAAGGTTACCCCGGTGCTTACGAGAAAGGCTCCATCATCAGAAACCTTGAAGAAGCTGAAGCAGTTGCTCCAGGAGTGAAGGTTTTTCATGCAGGAACGGATGTTGATGCAGAGGGGAACGTTGTAGCGAGTGGAGGACGTGTTCTTGGGGTCACTGCCAAGGGTAAAGACTTGGAAGAGGCGCGTGAAAGAGCGTATCTGGCGGTACAAGAGATCAAATGGCCTGGAGGTTTCTTTAGGAGTGATATTGGTTGGAGAGCGCTTCGTGAGAAACAAGTAGCTACAAAAGAGTGAGTGAAGAGAAAAGACTTTTGTTAGTAATGGTTTGTAAACGAGTGAAACAAAAGTTTGAGTGATTATTCAAAATAACTTCCTTCTCCTTGAATTTAAATTTTAAAGAAACGTTTAATTCCATCAGTTTTGATTTCCTTTTAACCATACCACCATTTACGGTCTTTGTATATTTCGATTATTTTCCCTTTTTGTTGTAATGTATTTGATCAGCAGTGATTAATATGTTAAGCTCTTTTATTACAGTGATGAAACAAAATTGTGTGGAAAGCTTTCTGCTGGATTGGACAATAATTTTGGATTAGTAAACTGTAAACCAAATAAACTATATAAAATAAAAAAAATAGATAGTTAATAACCCCATTTCAAAGTTTTGGATAATATTGAGAAAGAATATAAACTTGAGGATGTCATTTGCAAAAAGAAAAGTTATCCTAAAGTTTGGGTAAAATGGTAAACGAAGAAGATGACCAGTGACTCAGTGAGTGGGTTCGTTACAAAAACCCAAAACCTTAAATTTCAAAATCTCAGCCTTTCTCTCCATCTCGAATCAAATGTTAATCAAATCCAGAAAATTCTCCGATCTCAAAGATGTTTTCCCGAGAAAATTCTCCAGTCTTACTACACTCTGCCCTTCTTCATCTCCCATCACCAAAAGCCCCTTCCCACCTAGTAGAGACGACGTAGCTGCAATCGCCGATCTCATAGAGAAGCAGCACTGGTCAAAGCTCAAACTTCTTCACGTGAAAGACATTAACAACCCCAACGAACTCTTTCACCAGCTGATAAGTTCCAACCTCGACCCTGAGTTATGTCTCCGCTACTACACCTGGTTAATCGCGAACATCCGTAACACCTCCCTTTCGCTAGAGCTCACGTTTAACCTCTTGCACTCTCTCGCAAACGCCAAAAAGTACTCAAAGATCCGATCTTTCCTCGATGGGTTTGTCAAGAAACGATCCGATCATCCAATTCACTCGATCTTCCACGCGATCTCGCTCTGTGACAACCTCTGCGTGAATTCGATTCTCGCTGATATGCTGGTGCTGGCTTACGCGAACAATTTGAGATTAGAGTCAGCGTTAGAGGCGTTTAAGCGCGCAGGCTATTACGGTTATAAGCTATCTGCTCTCTCTTGTAAGCCTCTGATGGTTGCGTTGCTGAACGAGAAGAGGTTTGCGGATGTTGAGTTTGTGTATAAAGAGATGATTAGGAGACGGATTCAACCGAATGTGTTTACTTTCAATGTTGTGATCAACTCGTTTTGCAAGAAAGGGAAGATGGAGAAGGCTAAGGATGTTATGGAGGATATGAAAGTGTATGGGACTTCTCCTAATGTGGTTAGTTATAATACTCTTATTGATGGGTATTGTAAGCTTGGTGGGGTTGGGAAGATGTACAAAGCGGATGCTGTTTTGAAGGAGATGGTGGAGAGTAGTAAGGTGTCTCCGAATTTGACTACTTTTAATATATTGATTGATGGGTTTTGGAAAGATGGGAATTATTCGGGGAGTATGAAGGTGTTTAGAGAGATGCTGGAACAAGATGTGAAACCGAATGTGGTTACTTATAATTCGCTGATTAATGGTTTGTGTAGTGGAGGGAAGGTGAGCGAGGCGACTTGTATGCATGATGAGATGGTGAGTGCAGGTGTGGAGCCTAACTTGGTTACTTATAACTCTCTTATAAACGGGTTTTGCAAGAACGGTATGATGAAGGAAGCTCTTGATATGTTTGCGTCGCTAAAGGGACGAGGGATTGTTCCTACTGCTAAAACGTATAACATGCTGATCGATGCGTATTGTAAGTCGGGGAAAGTGGAGGATGGGTTTGGATTGAAGGAAGAGATGGAACGAGAAGGGATTGTAGCGAACGTTGAGACTTATAACTGCTTGATTGGTGGTTTGTGTAGAAACGGTAACATAGAAGGAGCTAAGAAGCTTTTTGATCAGTTGAGTGGTAAAGGGCTTCCTGATCTTGTGACATATCACATACTCATGGATGGTTACTGCAGCAGAGGAGAATCGAGAAAAGCAGCTATGATTCTGAAAGAAGGGATATCGAAGATGGGTCTGAAGCCGAGACATCTGACGTATAACATTCTGATGGAAGGCTACTGTAAGGAAGGGAATCTGAAAGGAGCAGCGAACGTGAGGGTGCAGATGGAGAAAGAGAGGCGGTTGCGGATGAACGTAGCGTCGTATAATGTGCTTCTACAAGGATATTCCCAGAAGGGGAAGATGGAGGATGCTAACAGGCTTTTGAATGAGATGCTGGAGAAAGGTCTAATCCCGAACCGGATAACGTATGAGATTGTTAAAGCAGAAATGGTAGATAAAGGTTTTGTTCCGGACATTCAAGGGCATCTATTTAACGTCTCCACCAAATCATAAGCTATCAATGATCGGCCTGAGAAGCAACCCCCTGTCTTTTGGCCTTCTAATTTACATGATTGGCTCGATGCTGGTTCCTAAGGTCACTATACTCCTCGAGTGGAAAAGAAAGTGCCATTCTAAGCACTGAAGCATATATACCTAAGAAGAGACAGTGACAGTAGGTGAAACCAGACCCTGTAGCATAGACGAGGATGACTCAGGCCTTCATCTTCAATTTTGAAACTGAGAGAAGGTTCTTGTAATGTTATGTGTTTGCTGACCATTAACCATGTCATGTCATAATGAGATTATAATTTGAAACTTTTGAACAACAAAATGCATTCCATTACCAAGGTTTTTAAGATTAAAACATAAACGTGAGTGATCCAGCCAGTGGCTGAACCAAACATTCACAAAAGACGAGAGTTTTGCAAAGTGACACTGGATAATACAAGGGAGCATAGATTAAAAAAAGATTGAATCTTTAGACACGACCTTGCCACAGACAATCCTGCTGAACCTTCTCCGTTTTCAAAACCCTCTGGATTTCATTAGGAGGATTCATCCCAAGACGCAGAGCACGTTCCCATCGATCAACTCTCGTCATACCCACGCACGGACCGTAAGCCATGTTCATATCAAATTGCCTAAGCATCTCCTCCTTCTCGTCATAACCATCTGTACATGAAACACCACAACACAAAGCAGATATGTTATCAATATAACCTTTGAATCAGATCCTAAATCTTCTATGAGGATTAGAGTTAAACCCTAGATTTTTTTTCCTACTGCAATCGTTGAACTTCATCAATACAATAGAGAAGAAAAGTTATAATCTTGCCGAAGTAAAAGCGTACCTTTGACATCGAGGGAGCCGTGAGAAATCAACGCCGCCGGCTGGGTAGCATCGGAGCCCTGGGTGGCCGCGTGTTTGGGAGAGACTTTACGGGAAGAAGGCTTGGACTTTGAGATTCCTCCGGTGATGTTGCTCTTCGTCTGCTTGTAGAAACCCTTCATATTCTTCGCCGTCGTCGCCATTACCCCTTTCTCTCTCTCTCTCTCTCTCTCTCTCTCTCTCTAAAGTTCAAATTTTGAATCTTTGGAATCTAACTTTCCTTTTGCTTCTTCGAGACGATTCAGAGAGAGAGAGATGGTGACTTTTTATCTATCTCAGTGTTGTAAATAAAATCGGCCCACTAACCATAATGGGCTTTTTATCTTGTCCCAAATACTAATTGGGCTTGTTCTTAGTCTAGTTAACGATTCTTTTATGCCTTTACGTTTATTTCTTTTGAGTGGAGTCGAGAAGTGATTTGTCATTTGTCCCAAAATTAATTTATTAATTTAGCCATAAAGTAATGCAAACAAAAAAAAAAGCACATCGACAATCTACACTCAAATGTACAATGAATCTATACTATTAAAGCAGGATCCTTTTTCATAATTACCTTAGGGGCATCTCCTTTTTTAGTGTTTCCTTACATTTCAAAGATTAAAAAAGGGTAAATGCGTGAATTACGTACAACACGTTTTTTTCTGAGTTTTTAATATGGCCCAACCTTGATTGTTAGCCCAATCGAAATTCTCCTTACACTTTTGTCTAAATGGCCCACGGCAAGCACATATTAGGAAGATATGTAACAAATATTTAAAATCTTAACTATATAAATCCTCTTACGATTTTCCCTTTTGTGAATCACAATATACTAGCTTGCCCATGAAGCTAACGATTTATCCTTTAATGAATCAGAATATACTAGCTTGCCCATGAAGCATACGTAATAACTACCCAAATATTTGTTTCATTTAATTCGTTTATGTTAAAAAAGATTTTTAAACCAACAGAATTGTAAATATTGTTAAGATATGTAAACAACCAGACATTAACGATCTCTAAATATATTTTCTTGATCAATACTCTAACTGTTTCCTATAGAGAACTAAGAATATACGAGAGATATTTTTTTACCAGACATTTAGAACCATCGATTAACCTACTGCTATATAAACACCTACAACATGCCTAAGCTTTCTCACATTTACTCACAACTACATTCGCAATCAAAAAAAAAATGTCTACCGCAATGGCAATGAAAGTGACCCCTTTGAAAGATGTGAAACCCTACAAAAGTGGCTGGAAAGTACATGTGAAGGTTCTGCACTCTTGGAAGCAGTACAACCCAGTGCACGGGGACACCCTCGAGATGGTGCTATCCGATGAAGCTGTGAGTGTTCTAATAAGTAGTTGGTTATTTGTTGTTTAGCGTAATATGTAGCTTTACGTTTGTTCACTAACTTTTTTTTTTTCAACCTGAACTAGGGATGTAAAATACATGCCTCTTGCAAGCGAACTTACATGGAGAGTAAAGGCCGCCTTCTTCCTGTTGGAGCATGGAGGCACATCCAGAATTTCACCCTCAGTCCTTCAACTGGCATGTACCGAGCAACCGATCATCCCTTCAAAATGAGCATCATTCAGAATACGGCAATCACAAGGTCTCCTCTGATCAACGAAGACATGTTTCTGAGCTTGGTGGACTTCCAGACTGTTTTGGGTGGATCACTCAAAACATGTTTTCTCATTGGTAATTATTTGCGCATTCTTCTAATTTGTTTTACTCTCGTGGCCTCTGTATATTTATTGATGTTTTTTTTTTTCCAGATGTGATTGGTCAAGTTGTGGACTTGGGAGATCTTGAAACTATTCAAGTCTCAGGCAAGCCAAGGATGAAAATAGAGTTTACCCTTCGCGACATGAAGTTTGTATTCCTGAACAAATTTTTTTTTATTGAGATACTCAAGTTAAATTGGTGCTGCTGATGTTTTTCTTTATATTAATCATAGTGATGCTCGTGTTCCCTGCTGTCTGTGGGGTAAATTTGCGGAGATCCTCTACGAGGGGTGTAGTAAAGACGAAGAAGGGAAGCCCATTTGTCTAATAAGGTTTGCAAAGATCGGGAGATTTAGAGGTATAAGTTTATTTCAATATAGTAATGACTTTATAATAAAGTTTGTAAGGAACGTCTTATAATATTTATTTACTTTGAAAAAATCTTCAGGTGAACTCCAAATCACCAATGCTTTTGAGGCATCACTGCTCTTGATTAATCCTGACATAGCAGAAACTGCAGCTTTCAAACAAATGTAGGGTTTCATTACTTTAATAATACTTACTGTCTATACATGTAATTCTGGAGTACTCTTTTATCTTATTTGGTTATAACACTTTGTTAGGTTTGTTGATGAGGTTAAACCCCTCGCCATTTGTGAGGGTCGTGATGAGATACTTGATTTGGAAGAGGTGAAAAGTATCCAAGACAAGCGTGACAAATGGATGCTCTTTCCCAAGAGAACCATCCATGGACTTCTTGAATCCACTCAGGTGAGCCTTCATTTTTTATTGAGGTTCTTTGTTTCTTATAGTGATTCAATTATATTTTAAAACTACCTAATTTACTAGGTGGAGAAGTGCTTGGTCGAGTGCGAAGTCTATGCTATTGACTCGGATTGGGGATGGTATTACTTTGGTTGCTGCACATGCAACAAAAAGGTAGTGAAAGTGGGAACTTTAGTTAAGACAATTCATGGAAAGGAGGTCACTACACATCTCTGGTGGTGTGAGGTGTGCAAAGAGAATGTTTCAAGTGTGTCACCAAGGTGAGAAATTTAAAACATTTTTATATTCAAACCGCATGTATTTGACTCATTCCTAATCAGTCTCTCATTTACGCAATTTTGCTTACTGATGTTTTGATTGTAGGTTTAAGCTCCATTTGATTGTTAAGGATGACACAGGAGAAACAAAACTGATGTTACTTGACCAAATTGCCAAGGGAATGATTGTCGAATCGGCTGCGACTCTTTTGAATGGATCATTTGATGAGGTATGCTTTACATAGTGTATATTTTGAGTTATTTTCGAGATACTTGAATTATTTCTAATATATTCTGATTTGGTCTTTTTGTCATCTAGCTTGAGGATCCTACAGATTTACCTGACGCCATCCTATCTGTTGTTGGAAAGACTTTCACCTTTGGAATTTCTGTGGAAAAGGAACATGTTTTGTATGGATCTGAGATTTACAAGGTTGGAAAAATCTACCGTCAAAGCCAAATTGTTTTCAATGAGTCAGCCAATGTTGAGAGTTCTGAGTCTGATCAAGATCTAGCTCTTACAAGTGGAGAAGAGGTTTGACTGTATTCTTATATTCAGTGATGTGCAGTATTATTAATTTGGCTTTGAATTTGTTGTATTAATACTGAGACTTGCTAAAGTTTATGTTTCTTATTTTTCAGAACTCTGTCAATCTCCTTGACAATGAAGAACACATTGAATGTTTGTCCACACCATCCACCACACCATCCACGAAGAGAAAGGGAGCATGGTCAGACCCTCCACGCGATATCACTTCGACTTCAAAGAACCTTCGCTTAAAAACTATCAAGGTGGAGAAGATGAGTGATTTGGATCTTGAAGCAGGCAAGAAGACCTAAATCTGCGAGGCTGAAGTTTATGTTTTTTTTTTTTTGGTTTTATTTGTTTTCTTATTTCTGAAGCAATTTCATGTTTTGGTTTTTTTTTTAATAATTGTTTGGTTTTGGTTTTTTATTAATGGTTATGTTTTTGGTTAAACTTATTATAATAAAGTATGCTTCAGATAATTTCTTTGCCTTTTTTCCTTTAATTTTTAAATTTCTATATTTATTATATAGCATTGCTTGCTGTCTAAGCTAACTATCGCAATCGACTATGTTCCCTATGTACCAATATCAGTTACATAACTAACCTCCAAAAATCTATGTATTGCAATCCACTGTGTTCCCTAACTACCAATCAGTTTCATACCTATAATGCATTTGCTATGGTTTTAAGAATGGGCTTACTTTATCGTGTGGAGTTCTTCTATTTGGGCGTATCTATGAGGGAGATTCCATTGTTCCCATGTCCAAATCATCAACTGATTGGTAGCACCTTAAGTAAACCGATGAAGCTGGAAGATCAAAGTTGATGATGGTTAGGAATTATTTTTTATGAATTGTTAAAAAAAAAACGCCTTATACTCACAAAGGTAATTCAATATTTATAGTTTATTTTGTAACCATAACTAATAAAGACAATAAATAAACTTGCAAGGGCAATCCAGTAACAAGATTGTATCCTATATTCCCTAACTAATTATTCTTCAATCTTAACAATAGAATAACGCAGAGTCTATTTTATTTCAGAGAACGATGAAAGATACAACCAAAAAGACAGTACCAACTGGATCTACCATTAAGAGAGAACAGAGTACAAAAAACAATGAAACTATTGCTCCAACCGAGAATTCAGCTATCTTGTGTAAGTCATCCTTAGCCTATGTTTTTAAAGATATTGGATTTGTGTCTTTTGAATTCAGCCCAAGCGTACTCACATCTTCAAATTCATACTTGACAAAGCACAAGCAAACATCGTGTCTACTCAAAGCACTATCAATTCAGCCCAAGCGTACTCACAGATACCACCCATTACGTTAAGTTCACGCTCAGTAGCTCAACGTCTTTGTTATAAGAGGAAGAGAACAACCAATTCCATTGAAGGAGAACTAATGGTGTTATCTGATATTACCAATCAAGTTCCTTCTGGAACCACACAGACACGACAATCTTATCTAACTGCAACGCATGATGAGAGAACTATAGCGAATACAAGAATTCATTCAACGACTACGCCTACCGGATCTAAAAAAGATTACCAAGTCAAAGGAAACCCATGTGAATCTGCTAAGAGGCTAAGAAAGAACGATTCTTTCTCATGTAAGTCCTATGCTATTTCAGTGCTTTGAGTGACTACGTGTTGTATTGCTCTTGGCAGTTTATTTGTTCTTAAATTGTCGTTCTGATGTGATTGTCCAGCCCGTTCTAACCTTCACACACCACCAACTTCTTTTCCTACAAGCTCTATACCTCTATCTGATACGACCAATGTCAGTCCTTCTGTAAGGACACAGACACAACAAGAGGTTCTACCATCTACGTTTGAATCATCTAAGTCCAGATTAACAGCTAAAGGTGATTATTATTTGTGTAAATCTGTTTATTTTTCTGATAAACCTTGGGAAGTTATCAAGATCATAACATTATTACTGCATAATTTATAAAATCTGTTTGTTTTCAGAAAAAGGAAAAGGAAAAGCTGTTGCCTCAGGAAAAAAAGCAAAAACAGTACATGGTATGTAGTTTATGTTATCTAGGGCGTATTGAATTCAAGGAATATGTTTACATTGTTTTGAGGAATTTATACATCCGTCTTGCTTTATTTTATAGCAACAGAAACAGAAGGAGTTGGCCTTCATGTTGATGGATACTCGAGTGAAGAAAATGATGACTCTATATATCATGATTACGAGGGTAATCAATACGCACGAATCCTATCGATAGTTTAATGTTCTTTAATGTTAAAAAATTCAGAATAGCGAAAGAACTTAACATGGAATTTTTAAAATAAAAGGTGCATATGAAGTCGAAGGAGAACAACATTATGATTGCAGCAGTGAAGAAAGTGACATGGAGTCTGAATCAAATGTGGATTTTGACATGTTCTCAAAAGAATCAGACACAGTTGGACCCTCCAAAAGGAAAACTTCTTCGAAGGGGAAAAACAGTAGGCAAAATTTTTATTTTAAAGTTTAATTCGTTATATTGACTGTGCTTGCCTATAATTTACCAATTAGTTTGGTTCATGTTTTTTCCAGAGGCAGTATACATCGACGAAGGTGATGCAACCCATAAATGTGAGCATTGTGGGGCTATAATGTGGTATGGTGAGCGCATAAACAGGAAGAGATCTACCCGTAAACCTAAATTTTCACTGTGTTGTGGGCACGGTCAGGTACAGCTGCCACTGTTAAAAGAATCCCCAGCCATATTGAAAAGATTTTTGACAGAGGATGATGAAATGAGTCGATATTTTCGTGAGAATATTAGAGTTATCAACATGGTTTTCTCATTTACATCTCTTGGTGGGAAAGTGGACCGCTCTGTTAAAAAAGGTATTGGCCCTCAAATGTTTCAGCTTCAAGGAGAGAACTACCATTTGATGGGTAGTCTAAAGCCACCAAACGGTGAACCCAAGTTTGGTCAGCTTTATATTGTTGACACAGAAAATGAGATAGGCAATCGATCTGGTATTATCGGGTAATTTTTTGATTCTTAGTTTAACCAGTTTGCGATATGATTTTCCACCATAAATGAGTTTGAACTAATCTGGACGACCTCGTGTTTATATTTTTCTCAGGAAATACAAGAAATCAACTGAAAAAGCAAGGAAAGAAGAACTTAGGAAAAAAGTTATACAGGCACTAACGGCTATGCTAGACGAGTGCAACCCCTATGTCCATCAATTTAGATCAGCACGTGATCGATTTGACACTAATCCTGACCAGACATTTCATATGCGTATCATTAGTAGTCGAGAGAAAGATGGAAGAACATATGATACTCCTACCGCATCTGAAGTAGCTGCACTAATTCCTGGAGATTTCAATTTGGACATGGATAAAAGAGATATTGTTTTGCAAGAGAAACAGACGGGATGGCTTAAGAGGATTAGTGAAATTCACCCTGCTTATCTGGCTCTTCAATATCCTCTAATCTTTACTTATGGTGAAGATGGGTTCAGACTTGGGATTCAAAAGAGGGAAACGGAGGCAACAGCAAAGCTAAAGAGGAAGGCACTCAGCATGAGACAATGGTATGCGTTTCGTTTACAAGAAAGAGAGAATGAGTGTCATACTCTTCTCCATTCGAGGAGATTGTTTCAGCAATTTTTGGTCGATGGTTATACAACAATTGAGGCGAACAGGCTGTTTTATCTTAGAATGAACCAGAAAAGTCTCAGATCGGACAGCTATGACTCTATCCAACAAGCTGAAAACTCTGGCAAAACAGATATGCATGAGCAAGGGAGTCGATTTGTGCTACCAGCATCGTTTACGGGAGGAGCAAGATACATGAAGAATATGTATTTAGATGCCATGGCGATCTGTAAATATTTTGGGTTTCCTGATTACTTTATAACATTTACGTGCAATCCTAAATGGCCGGAGATCACCAGGCATCTACAACCCAGAAAGCTTAGTGCTGAAGATAGGCCAGAGATTCTCTCCAGAATCTTTAAAATCAAATTGGAATCTCTCATGACAGATTTAACAGATAAACAACTTTTGGGGAAGACATCTTCGGGTGAGTTATTCAGTACAATTTCACCATTCCTGTTTTTGGTCTGAAATTTATCAGTCTATTTTTTTTTTCAGCAATGTATACGATTGAGTTCCAGAAACGTGGCCTACCCCATGCACACATTCTGTTATTCATGCATCCTAATTCCAAGATTAGAACAAACGATGACATTGACAAAATCATCTCAGCCGAAATTCCAGATAAAGAAAAAGAGCCAGAGCTTTATGAAGTGGTTAAGGACATGATGATCCATGGTCCTTGTGGAGCTGTTAATGTGAACTCTCCGTGCATGGAAAATGGGCAATGTTCAAAGCAGTATCCTAAGACACATGTTGAAAAAACATTTGTGAACAAGGAAGGATTTCCAGTTTATAGAAGAAGGAAAGAGGGGAATGGATTTATAGAGAAAAAAGGATTCAAGTGTGACAACACCCATGTCATCCCTTATAACAAGGAGTTGTCTCTTCGTTATCGAGCTCACATTAATGTGGAATGGTGCAATCAGAATGGTGCTGTAAAATACTTATTCAAGTATATTAATAAAGGGCAGGATCGTGTTACTGTTGCTGTTGAACCTCCGGATAATGGTTCGTCGAAAGAAAATAGTTCTGTGCCAGCAGGTGATTAACGTGCATTAGAAGTTATTATTTAACTGCTGTGAGTAGTGTGTATTTTTCGACGACATTGTATCCTCTACTAACGGATTTGCTTTAATGTTTTTCAGATGTGACTGCGCCTAATTCTGAGACTTGCACAAATACAGCTTCAAAAGAAGAGAATAAAAATGAGATCAAAGACTTTTTTAACTGCAGGTGCAAATTTTCTCGACTCTGTTAATGCTTATATTTTGATTTTTGAAATATTTAAAAGTAAACATCTATGACTAATTTATTTACAGATATGTATCTGCAAGTGAAGGTGGATGGAGGATCTTTCAGTTCCCAATACATTATAGATCAACTCCAGTTGAGAGAATACAATTCCACCTACCAGGAAAACAGATCATTGTTTTTAAGGATGATGACACATACGAAAAAGTGACCAGCCGAAAGCTCATTGAAAATACTATGTTTATGGGCTGGTTCGAATTGTGCAAGGTTAGTGAAGTTGCTCGGACTCTGACTTTAGCTGAGATTCCAACAATGTTTACTTGGAATAAAAAGGAGAAGAAGTTTTATGATAGAAAGAAAGGATTTAGTATTGGGAGAATCAATTATGCACCACGTAAGATAGAAGAAGCTTACTACATGCGTGTCTTGCTAAACATTGTTAAAGGTCCGTTTGAGGATAAGGACATAAGAACTTTCAACGGTTTTGTTTATGAAACATATAAAGAGACATGTTTTGCAAGAGGGCTACTTGAAGATGATCAAGAATATATTGATGAGCTTGTGAGGACAAGTTTTACTGGTTCGGCATCATACATGCGCCATGCATTTGTGATCATGTTAATGTCTGGTACTTTGTCAAAGCCTGAAGAGGTGTGGGAGAAAACTTGGGAATTCCTTTCTGAGGACATTCAATATAAACGAAGACAGCAACTGCATCGACCAGGTAATATATGTTCTTATTTGAGTCTGATTGCGTCGATTCGGTTACTAAAATACCACTTAAACGATTTTGAACTTGTGACACATGCAGATCTTTGTTTGTCGGATGAAGAAAAAAAAGAAGCAGCCCTTATAGAGATCGAAAAGATTTTAAAAAGTAATGGAACTTCATTGGCTAACTGGACCTCTATGCCACAGCCAATCCCAGACATCATTAATGAAAACGTGCTGATTATGGATGAGCTCAGTTACAACCGGGAGGAGTTAAAAGCTGATCATGATCGTGACTTTCCAAAACTCACTGATGAGCAAAGGAAAATCTATGATGAGATTACCGATGCTGTTTTTACTAAGAAAGGAGGTGTGTTTTTTGTTTATGGGTTTGGTGGAACTGGAAAAACCTTCTTGTGGAAGCTGCTTTCTGCTGCTATCAGAATGAGGGGTGAAATCTGTCTGAATGTGGCATCAAGTGGAATAGCTTCTCTATTGCTACCAGGAGGAAGAACAGCACATTCTAGATTCGGGATTCCTATAAACCCAGATGAGTTTTCTTATTGCAATCTGGTACCAGGAACTGATCAGGCGGATTTGGTGAAAGCAGCCTCTCTTATCATCTGGGACGAAGCTCCAATGATGAGTAAGCACTGTTTTGAATCTTTGGATAGAAGCATGGCAGATATCATTGGAAACAAAGATAACAGACCATTTGCCGGGAAAGTAGTTGTCTTGGGTGGAGATTTTAGACAAGTACTGCCAGTTATTCACGGAGCTGGAAGGCCGGAAATAGTTATGGAGTCACTTAATTCTTCTTATCTCTGGAAGCATGTAAAAGTTTTAGAGCTAACAAAGAACATGAGGCTGATGTCAAATGATCTCACACCTGAAGATGCAAAAGAATTACAAGAGTTTTCGCAGTGGATTTTAGATGTTGGAGATGGAAAAATTGGTGATGGAAACGATGGCGAAGCTCTAATCACTATTCCAGATGAGTTTTTGATTCTTGATGCTGATGATCCAATAGATTCTATAAGCAAAGCGGTGTATGGGGATGCTGTTTCTTTACTGCAGCATAGAGAACCTAAGTTTTTTCAAGAAAGAGCAATACTTTGTCCTACTAATGAAGATGTGAACATGATTAATCAGCATATGTTGGACAAGCTGCCAGGTTCGTTTGTAGATATGTTTTTGTTTAGATTACTGACTTCTCAATGAACGATTTGTTTGTTATAAATTAAAATTTTCGTTGTCAATGCAGGTGAGGAAAAGTTCTATTTGAGCTCTGATTCTATAGACTCTTCAGACAGGTTTTCAAAGAATGACCAAGCTCTTACTCCAGATTTTCTGAACAAAATCAAGGCATCTGGTTTACCTAACCATAGTCTCAGATTGAAGATTGGGTGTCCTGTGATGTTGCTTAGAAACATTGATCCTATAGGGGGACTAATGAACGGTACTAGACTCCAGATTACAGAAATGTATGACTTCATGATACAGGCTAAAGTCATTACAGGGGAAAAGGTCGGTCACACTGTTTTTCTTCCTAGACTCTCAATAACACCTTCTGATAAAAAACTGCCGTTCAAGATGAGGAGGAGACAACTACCTATTGCTGTGGCATTTGCTATAACAATCAATAAAAGCCAAGGTCAATCACTTTCGGAGGTTGGTTTGTTTCTACCGAGACCTGTTTTCTCTCATGGGCAGCTATATGTGGCTATTTCTAGAGTGACTTCTAAAAAAGGACTGAAGATTTTGATTGTCGACCCTGAAGGCAAGCCTCAGCGTCAAACAATGAATGTGGTATTCAAAGAGATATTCTCGAATCTTTGATTTTCGTTTTGCATTTGTTTCTCAGGACAAGTTATACTACTTCCAATTTGATACTGCTATTTATTTACTTTTAAGCAAAACAATTTGTTTCAAATGAGTTTTTTACATTAAGGATATTGTAGGAATTTGAACAATTCAAACAGTCCATCAAACAGACAAAAAAAAACACCACAATTCAATCAGCATTCATCAAACAATCTCCGGTTTTTATCCTAACTACCAGTATCAGTTCGCAATCTAATCTATACAATTTGATCCTTCTAAAATGCACTTACTTATTGGTTCGCACCAGATTGACCCTATGTATTTGTCCCATGGTCCTTCAGCTGAATTAATCTGTGTCTTCAACTTTTAACTGCACGACCAGGTCAAGAATTGTTAAACTTTTTAGTCAGCGGACTCAAATATAAAACACCTAAAGTTTCTCATGTATGTCCCATGTCAATAAATCTGTAACTAATCAACCTATATTTATATGTAAGTTACACTTTTGTATTAATGTAAGAGAAGAAAAACTTTCAGGAAGGAACTTATCTTTGATTTTGACCCGCAAGTTGTTGTCCATAGACAGATGACATCTCTATGATCGCTGTATTTCGAATATTTTATTTTCTCTGAGAGTACATTGTTCCTGAAAAGAAAGAAACAAATAACCCATTTTTAATAAACATACTTTTAAACACAGATTCTAAAGTCGTCAATAATACTTCATCAGAAATTAGACTTTGTCAAAACAATCTTACGCTTTATTGGGACAGTTACTTGGCTTTTATTTAGGCAGAGATGTTGTCGAATCAATTTTAATTGATCAGATTTTCACCCGCTTCAGAACTTCGTCGGATTCTTGGAAACCATTCCAATCTCACCTGCAAAAAAATATCCGAAAAATGTTTCATGCATATATTTGGTGACTACAAATCTGAGATTAACTTTTACCAAATGATTAAAAACTTAAATTATACTTACCGTTTAATTTTCTTTCAAATCTGATTATCACTCGGCCAAATTGAAACCCAAATATCAAACAACGGAAATAGAACTGAAGCTTTCGGATCTGACATGCAAAACAGTTACCAAATATTTCTTTAGATCTTCATCGAAAACGATCTATATAATCTGAAGAACAAAAGATTGAAAAAATAACCGAAAGAGAAAGGAATACGAGAAGTCCTTGGTGGATCTTACGAGTTTCCAACCAACGGTTTGATTTTGTTTCCAAATCAGATTTGTTACCCTCATCGTTGAAGATCTTCAAGCCATCGTTACTGCTTTACCGGTAATGATATTGATTTCTGAACCTTTAATCGCCATGGATGGGGATGAAGCGTCGATTTGTTTCTTTCTATTTTTTTCTTTCAATCGCCATGGATGGGGAAAGAAGCGTCGACGGATTTGTTCTTCTTTCCTTTTCTGTTTTTTTTTTCTTTAAACATAGATGTGTCCGTCCCTGACCACCTATTTGGTCGGTGAAATATTTTAACAAGGGCACTAATACCAATTTCAAAAATAATTTATTATTCAACTATTGTTAATATTTTGTACAATAAACAAAAAATCAGCAGAAATTTTTTTTTGTATATTCTTTTCTGAATATAATTCAAGCATTTATAAAATAGTTGCATTTTTTTTTCAGGAAAAATATATATTTATTAAAAATAATATACTAATTTAGGAACAGTTTAAATTATACAAAATATTTTTACAAAAATAAATAAACAAGATAATAAAATATATTTATTAAAGTTATACAAATTTTGATGCACAAAAAAATAAAGTTTAGTTTTGTGAATATAAATGTTTTATTTAAAATGAAACATGATAAAGAAAAAGATAAAAAAAGTTATATAAAATAAAACACAAATATATTAAAATATGATATTTATTAAAAAAAATCCGTTTATAGAATATTCCGTTTATGGAAACTTAACCCGCGCTTTGAAAGCATAAATGACTATTGGAAACTTAAACTTAACCCGCGCTTTGAAAGCATAAAACTTAACCAACTTAATTCATTAAAAAAATAAAGTTTAATTTTTTAAACATAAATAGTCATTTAAAATGAAATACGATAAATAAAGATAAAATTTTTAAGTCTTTTATAAAATAAATCACAAATATATCAAAATGTGACATTTACTAAATATTTGTCAATTGAAAAAAAAAAACAAAAATAAACCCGCGCTTTGAAAGCGCGGGTCAAAATCTAGTTATATATTGAATCTCTATGCATAACAAAAATTAAACTGGTGGCCTTTACTGCATAGTAGAATATATAACCCAACAAGTCCAACACTAATCTATGGAATGAGTTAGAAAGACACACAAGAGTTGCTGGTAGTAATATTTTAGAGGTGGAGAGGCCAACGAATGCCTTCTCTTCCACAAGGTAGAGGAGCCGGCAAAGCTATGTGCGACGGCAGCTTCTCTCCCGGCATCACTACCGATACATCCATCGCTATATTCACCTGAACCTATATACCACAACATATTCCTTCTTAATTAATGTCACAAAACAATAGATTGTAGATATTTGAACAAAAATAAAACAATAGATAGTAGATACTCACACACATAGATGCATAGACAAAAAAAAAACATATATACGAATATGACAACTTCAAGACAAAACTTTTGCTTTCACTTTCCAAAATTTGGTTATTTTTCTATTTATTTTGAAGAATGTTTTTATTTCCAAAGATTTTTGCACCGAAAAGCAAAACAATTTTATTTTTTAAAGGAAAAAAACAAGAAATAATTCTAACAGTGGCAAGTTAATGCGCTTCAGCTTTATTAAATAAAGGAACAAAACATTCTTTTGAAAAAAAATGCTTTAACAACTTTTTTGTTTTTTGTTTTGTTTACCATGGACGCTTGATTAGCAAGTTTCTGGAAATGAGTGGACCCATCTCTGCTCTGGTTCTGTCGTTGTCTGATCCTATGTGGTGACTCAAATGTAGAATTCTCAGGTCTAAAGAGATGCTCAAAGATGGCCATTAACAAGAACATGGAGATAAGTATCGCCGTAGCTACGAACCCGAAAGAGATCGCATTCATCGACGTGGACGATCTCCATGGCCCGTCACTCTCTCCATCTTTGGTGCTGTAGATGCTCCACGAACTTGACTCGTTCATTTTCTCCTTGTGGCATGCGAGCTTTGAGCCTTCTTTGGTTCTTAAGTGGATGTGATGTGGTTATCTTGGAGTAGAGAATTTAGATCAAAGATATTATGGTATAGAAAAAAGAACACAAATTAAAATGAAACAAAATAGAGGAATCTTTTACAAGAGCAGACTCAGAACTCTAAATCAAGAACAAAACCAACGTTTAAAAATGATGATAAAATTATATAGAACTACAAAAGTTGACAACCTTGAAATACTTTCACGTAATCGTTGATAGTGTCTGGTTTATTTTTCCTCTGTTTTTAGAGTGTTTATAAAAAGCTGAGGAAGAAGAAACAAATCACACTCTGTCTATGTGTATTAATGGGCTGTGTATATATAGTTACAAAAGGGAGTGTATAAAATATAATTTGTTTATTATGTGCCTATAAAGTATGAAAATAAACAATTAACAGGAGTTTTTTTTTTTAATTATCAAAGAGTTAGTGGCGGTAATGGTCCCTAACTAGTAGGAACAGACAGTATAAATCATGGTCCCTGGATCCTATATATTCCTATGATCTCATCCTCTTCACTCTCTTTTTGTTTAAACTGACTACTTCACAGTCCTTACTTTTTTATAATCTCTCTCTCTCTTTCTACTTGTCAAGATATAATCACTCTATTATTTTCTATTCTGACTTATTTTGTTGCAATAATTTTGTTAATATCTATGTCCCATTTGTTAGGAATCTCTGTGAATAGTGTAAGATGAGACATATTGTATATAAGTAGTTTATTGGAGTGGATTCTTTTCGTTTCATTTAGGCTCGTCCTGTCAAACATAGTCCAATATAAATCTGACCACTGATGCTAAGATTTGTGACTAAGTTCCAGGCGGCGCAGTTGGAGATTTTCTCGTGTTGAAAACTAAAGGTACAACTCTGAACAGAATTTTCTCAAGAAACTAGAATTTAATAGCATCCATGACGACAACCCTAATTAATATATAGTTTCAATGTACCTCATATACTTTATTTAGTTTTCTTTATAAAAGTGATTCGTTAATTCTTTTTTATTCATCGATTCGTTACTTGATAAACCATTTAAAGTTGAGTTGTATACATGAAAAAGGATTACGAATATTAGATTATTAGTTTGTATAATTGGGCCATTGGAAGCATAATATATACAAAGTAAGGAAAAAGCTATTGCTTCTTTCTAAAAATGTTTTAATGACATATACACAGTATGTTCAATATTGAATACATATTCGTTGTCTGCTTTTAGTAGCTATCTTATTCTTATCCACGACCAAAGAAAAAAAAAACAATACAATAAAATAAATCAACAATAATAATTGAGGGTGGGGGTTTCGTGTTATCATAAAAGAACGACAAAGAGAGACTATTGGCTGCTTTGAAATTTGTTTACTCTAAAGTCTGGTGAATTTGTTTATAGAATAAGATTTCAATTAGTTAGTTATCTCCTAACCAAAGAAACGATGATGGATTATAATTAAACCCACTTTTAATTAGTTGTATACGGAAATATATTTTACTCTCTTTTTTTTTTTTGCTAAATGGTTCTCATTCAAGTTGAAAATAGAAAGGAACACAAGTAGTTGATTCGCAACGTGACAATGGCTTAATTAATCCTCAGTTATATAAGTTTTTAAATGCTAACCGTGCGATGTACGAAATATGTACTCATTAGCTCCATTCTTATGTATGCACTATACCTGCACTGCAAGAACATACGTGATATGCAGATGGTGATATGTTACGAGAAAACTTCCATGTCAATATTCTTTAGGTGAATTAAGCTCAATAATAATGCAAACCCTAGCTAAAGTTCTTGTTTTCTTTGCGTCTGCAACCTAATTTTTATAGTTAACAAGTGCACCAACTAATATTCGCTTTATTTATGCGAGCAGCAATTTGAGGCCTTAAATAAATAGCATATATACTAAGAAAATAAATCAAATAAAAACCATTTTTAACAGCAAATGGAATACTCTTAAAGCTTAATTATTTAGGGGGAACAACTCGCATGCTAAAGGTTTTACTTTCCATAAGAGTAATTTAAAAAGGAAAGGTTGTTAGTAAGTATCAACATAGATGTTTCTGGACACATTTGTCTTTGATGTTCAGTTTTCTTTATGTTCCGACACTGCTGAAAATATGCTTATAGATCTGCTGCGATGTAGCATCATCGCGCGATAAGACTATAATCATGTATCTTTAATATGATATTTTGTGTTGACATGTTAATATATACGTATATGAACTTGCTTAATACTTTACTCGTTTATAGATGTGATACCAGTGAAAGTGCAGATCGCATAATAAAGGTAACATTCTAATATATGTACAGCTAGCTTACTTTTCAGTTAAGCACACATTAACAAAATTTAGGTTACCGGACCCGGTTCTTATTACCATTTTAAATCTAATGTAAGAAAACTTAGAAGTTTCCGAGAATTTAATGATATGAAATATGAATAATTTAATACTACGAGTCAAATTATAAAAAAAAATTAATACTATGAGTCACGCAGTTTGAACTTCTGAGTTCTCTGATGATTCACACATTTTACCAAAGATAAAATGTACACCATTCATTAGATTTAGGTTTAATTTTTTAAAACATGAATATAACCTAATTAAAGTTAATTAACATGTATATTCTTGTTTATCAGGGTTCAGTTATTTTAACGGGTTGTAAATTAAAATACTTCACCTATTAGCTCTAGTGCATTATCTCCTGATGACATCTTCTACCATTATGGATAAAATAAAAAATTATATTTATACACAACTAACTGAACATGATTTTATATTATTATATCGTGTGTATAACAGTATAAGTATAACCAAACTAAATTAAACTCTTTCTTAAAAAATCAAACTAAATTAAATTCTAGTAAAAAAATACTTGAACCTTACAAGTTAGGTGAAAATAGAATTAAAATACATTCTTTTCAGGAATTCGAAATTATGAAAAAGTTCAACACATGTGGGCAATGATGGTCCAAATCTACCGCAATCGAATAAATTTATCAAAACAGAATAATTATGGGAGAAACAATTATTCAGAGAAAGAAAAATAGCTTAACTAGCTGCGGCAAAAGCGGAGAGGCCTATCTAATATTCATGCACATGAGACTAGTGTTTTTTTTGTCTTCTAATAAGGTTAAAACAATACAATCAATCTGAAGCATGGAAAGCGATAAGCATGTGAAAATTACTATACTTAAATATGACTGAAATCAAATCAAGTACACAAACACATTTCTAATTATAAATAAGTATAATATTCATGTAGCTCAATGACCTGAGCAAGTGTTTCAAACCAAGTTATCAGAAAATATATCCAAAATTAATATTGTAAAATGATTCACTAATTGTGTTAATTAAGTGACATCCCTTTGTTGATATAGTATACTTAGTTTCAATAAAAATAGTCTTGTTACTTTATAAAAATTAAAAATATCACTGATGCTTGCTTCAAATATGACTGTGGAATATTGGTGCTATAAGTTATTATAACAGGAGTTGGTGAATAAAATCTGTTACAATTATTAGGGACCTAATTATCATAAAGAAAATTTGGCATTTAGAGGAGAGTGGGGGCTTAGGTGAACATACAGCAAAGCAAAATTCAAAAGTTGGAATGATTTTAATGTAGGAAAAAAATAGAATTGGAGCTTTTGGCTTTTGTGACTCAATAGTCACAGATCATTCATGACAAAAAAGAGGCCATCATGTGACCTCTCTTTTCTATTCACTCTCTTTAGCTTTTCTTTTCCTCTTGGCCATTTTCATCTGAACCATTTCTTTTACTTCTTTCTCTTTTTGTTAAGTCCTAAAGAAGTTTCTCCAGCTTACCGAATCAGTCATGGATAATAAAACAAATGTGTCTAACATTTCAATGTGATGGGTGTTACATACATAATAATAATACTAAATAAAAAGATCATCTACAATATCAACAGAGGTATACTGTATACATGTGAATAGGGTTAGAATATGAAAGAAAGCATTACATAAATAATGCAGGTTCTTCTTTATGCTCCATTCATTTGAAGTCTGAAAGCTATGCTATATAATACACGGCTCATTTTAGAATCAGCACGTATGTCTGTGGAGTTATTTTCCGGGATTCAGAAATCAGTTTAACAGACGATAATGATATTAAACAGAGTTATTTAAATGACATATAAATAAGCAAAAAACTAATCAACAGAATATAAAAATGTAAGAATAACAGAGACAGTCATTTTTTCAAATTGAGTTTTTTTTTTTAGAAAGTCCTTCATGGAGTTTTATATCAAAATTAAAATATTGTTTTCCGATATAGTAATATGCATGTGAGTAACAAAAAGCACTGTACAAAAAAATGTTTTACATGCTCAGAATCTCAAATAGTCATTGCATCAAAATTATGAAATTATAGTTTCGTATTATTTTATTTTAAAATATTTCTACGGGATTCAACCTAATTTCCGAATAGATATATAGAGTAGAATAAGAATTTGACAAAAACAGGAAAATAGATTAATACTGTTAAATACAATGTTGGAAAACTATCTAGTATATATGAATCTTATCATGTTTTCCCTATACTTTACTGTGAAAAACATACGTTATTCTGTTAGACAAAAAAACATACGTTATTCTGGAATATAATCCATACAAATAATTAATAAGTACTCAACTGTGTTGCTAGAGCAGGGCACATATCAAATACCCAGATTTGATTTGTATGTTACAAATATCTATTTTTTTATTTGATTCAGAAAATAACGGATATTCAGAAAAACATATATTCGGAAAATAAATAGATATTTACAGATATTTACGAATACTTACGGATATCTCATCCGTTTTGATTAATACAAATATTCTTTAAAAATCGATACAAATTTGTTTTATAAAACATTTTTTTGCATGATATATAAAATTAAAATTAAAAGAAAGAGTGAATCTACATATTTTGTAAAAATTTTAAACTTAGTTAACAATTATACTAACATAAAACTTAAGAAAAAGTTATAATTGTCATAAATTTCTTTCTCTTATTTTTATGTATTACTTTTATATAAGTAATGATATGCATAAACTTTGTCAAATCATATGTTAGAATAATAATTATATAATTTTATACATTTAAAACTTTTAAATTTAATCAAGATATACATGTATTTATATATTGCCGGATCGGAACAAATATCTGCTTCCTAAAATTTTAATATTTGTAATTTGCTTCGATTTTAATGTATATTAATTTTTAGTATTTGTTTTGCTTCGAAAATTTACGGATATCCAAAATTTTTGGATCGAATCAAAACGAATAACAAATCAAATTTAATAGATAAAATATCCAGCCCTAATAATTTGTCAGACTAATTGTTATTTTGTTAGTCAAAGCTGTTTTTTTCTTTTCTTTTTGACTGTAACTTTCATAGCGTCGTTATCTAGGCAAAGCAAAGCTTCAATGGTGTAGTGAAAAAAAGAAACAAAAAGCTTCGGTTGTAAGGAAAATACACACTACTTTTACTAGATACTAGAACTTTTTCCGGGCTACGCCCGGGTTATTTCTGTAAAGTTTAACTAAATATAAATTAATATTTTATTTTATGTATATATACATGTATAATATTATTGCATTGCAAACTAAAATAATTTATGATTTTCAAACTATTTAAAACTAAATTTTATTGTTTTTAATATATAAAATATATGTCAAATAGAAATAACCAAAAAATAATTAAGTCTTAATTATAATCCGACTACTCATCTTTACCTGCTTGTGTTTTCACTATAAGAAACTGTTTGATTCATAAATTATTTGTATTTTTTTTTGGTTTAAGGATAAGTACTTGGTCTCGATTTTTATTTGTGGCTTTATAAATTGTATTTTTCTTTTCATCCGTCTGGCTTTTCACTATACTATCTCTATTTTATATTAATTGTCATTTTGAATTAAAAAATTTATGTTATTTTAAGTGTCCTTTATATTTTCAATGTAGATGTTTATCATTTTTCAGTTTATTCATGTTTTCTTACTTTATTAATTATCAAATACAAAAAAATAATATATTAATTAGAGATATAACATACAATTTAGTTATTTTAAATATGTGTGATATAACCTTAAATGTTATATAAAATAAAACAGATGGAATATGATTTTAGAAATTCTATATGGATGTAATGCTCAATATCCGACAAATATATTAATTGTGGAGAGAAAATCAATGAAAAATGCTCAATATCCGATATATTCAGATATTTTTTGATTACTAAAATTATTGTCAATATATTTTTGCAGATTTCTAGATTATTTGATCTCCATGATTTTGTGATTTTTTAAGTGTACGCATTGTTGAAAAATGGTTAGTTTTTTTGCATGTTACTTATTAAAATTGTTTTTTACTAAACACATATTTATCTAGATATAATATAATTTTATTTGTTTGTATTGGTTGATATTTAGATTTAGGAAAAAAATCGAAGATATTAATCTGACATAATCACTTTAATCTTTTATTAATATAAATAAAAATATTATTTTTATGATTTTATTGGTTAGTTTTTGCCTATTTGGTGTATACCAGAGAAACTAAATCAAACTAAGATTTTGTCTACACTATCCATTGGTTTTATTATTTTATTTATTTATACTGATATTACTTTGATACTTTTATTATTTTTATTGCTTATTAAACTATAATATATGTATTATTTTTAATTTATTGAAATTGTCCACTTAATTATTTCATTTTATAAACTTTATGTGTCTTATTTTTTTTTAATTTAGATATATTTTGTTATGCTAATCTTTATTATTTCACTTTTTTGTCTTCCCCTCAATTGTTTTAAGTATTCTAATCACATGACCTGATCTAGTTTTTATTTCTAAGGATTGAATTTTGGGAATTTTTAGAATTACAGTCATGTTTTATAATAAATTTAGTGGGTAATTTGTGAGAGTAGGAAAACTAATATTTGAAAATGGAAAGAAAATAAAAGATAGTAGTTAAAGTCAAGGAGTTATCATTATAAAACTTTAACATTTCTAAGTCAAAATAATTTACACAAATTAAATATAGACATTACGACACTTCCAAAAAATAGAAGTACATGAAGTTGACTCTTTTCATATTTAAAGAATCAATAAATCCAAGTATTAATGACATTATATTAATATAGCTGATGGGTCAACTGTAAAATAGTAGCGTCGAGCTCGTCAATGATCACTAATATTCTGACTGAAACTGAATCCACATGAATAGTGCAGTTTCCTGATCTGAGTTAATGAGCTAATGTACATTCCTTTCTTTTGATATGGACCTGCAGAAACCTTGTTTCACAAAACCTCTCATACTCTGAAAGCAGCCGACTCTTCCCTCTGCTAGTTAGCAAGGATTATGAAGTGCATCATCCAGTATTGCTCATTTAGTTGAGCATACTTACTGCACCAACACTTGGATAGTGTTCACCGCGTTCACTAATTAGCCTATTCATGCAATTTTCAGGCAGATTGAAGGTTACTTGAAGACGTTTCTTCTCTTCTACCTTCTGAATGAGAAGCCATTGTACACTCTCAAAAATCCTAAATGGCTTTTCACGTTACCACTAAACTCCAAAAACTGATGGAAAAGTCTATTACTCCATCACCATGTTGGACTTGTTGAAACTACTGCATTCTCCATATAAATGCAACAGACATATTTTTTGACTGATGCTAGCAATTTATCTCAACTGCAGCCTGACAAAAAAAAATAAGAAGTATCTCAGCATTGATGCAAGGACAGTTCTTGTAGTACTAAATCCAGCTTAAGAGTATAATATGAATTTGTTTGCAGAGTCGTACCATATGAAACTGTATATCTTTTGACAGTAGATACTTTATATAGAGAACCAAAAAGAATTTCAACAATGTTCTTCAAACCATAAATCTCAAGAATGATGATGATCTGCAAAAATCTATCAAACAACAATTATAAGAATTTTCGTAACATCTACAAAAGAGTCTTACACTATCTTTCTCTATAATGGCAAAGGTTTAGACATAATAAACTCAAATGTCTGATCACATTATTGAGACCAAGACATAGCCCACTACGGTGAATCCTAATATCCCACCAAAATTATGAAAACCCCTAAAACAAACTTTAATATCTAAATCCAAAAAAAAAATAACAAATCTATAAGATTTACCATTGCTCAACGATAAATAATGCACTCAGCTCGAAGTTGGTGATGCGTACCTAATAACTTGAAAAGTCCACAATACAATGGGATATCAAACATTTTAGAATGATATTCTGTGACAGGTCCCTGATCCATGTTACTAATCGAACACAACTATTATTGTGAAACAGGAAAGTTAAACATACCTTTGCTCAATTACGCTTAATTTGAAGTCTACCCTTCATGCCGAGTCCATCTTTTGTATAGACCAGTTGGGGAATTTACCATTATTCATCTTCAACTGTTCGTTCTTCTAAATTAAAAGCTAAGATTTTCATAGTCTGTTTTAACTATTTTGTTTTCTCCGCATCGGTCATAGACTCATTGTTAACCACTTTCAATCAGACTGTTTTGGCAGTCTCAAGTTGGAATCCAGAAGGTTGGTCGATCTGCACACTGTTCCTTAGACCATACTACACCAGCGGAAGGAAAGACTCCTGTGAGAAAAAAAGAAAATGTACAATACAAATCATAGTGATTAACTAATAACTCCTAAAACTCTCACAAAGAATCTACTATATCCTCTGAACTAACAAATTAAAAATCAATTCATCAAACTAACCTGCTGAAGCTATTTCTTAAAATCGAGTAAAGAGAAAGAAATGCTCGTATTTGTTTTTATTCCCAATACCACCTCGGACAAACACTCATCTGCTGGATATGTGCCTCATACTGCTCACATCTAACAACTCAAATCAAAGCAAATCAATTCGATATACATTTCACAACATCCAGGGCTGGCACATCAAAAGAAAAACCTGCACTTTAAATAAAAGCTCATCATCTCAATTATACAAATGAATTTCATATACACAGCATATATAATCCATGCCTACAACTTAAAAGATGATAATCAATTTATATACACTATTAAGCTCCTACTGTATCAATCAATTAAAGCGAGATAAGACATCCAAAAAGGGAAGGGAAGCTTATGGCTGTACTAACCATCTGAGCAGCCTCGGGATAATTTTTTAGCCAGTTTCTACAACTCTGTAACCACACATCTACCAAATAGATCCAACGAAGGCATCATAGAGTTGATTGGAAGTCGCGAGGGAAGATTCAAAAAAGAGAGATGGAACCTGATCGATTAGAGGCGGTGCGTTGAAGGTTCGACGTCAGGCTCGCCCACATCTCCGGCCCGTCGAAAGCATCTCCAAACTTATTAGGGGTGGGGTGGCGCATGACCTCCATGCAAAAGCTTGCACATATGCTTACCCGAATCAAACCCTTTGTTGATTTAATCGATGTCAAGCTCACTCACTCGTACGGCGTATTCGCACTGATTGAACCGTAACTGATCATCACCGACGGCTGTAACCCTTGGCCGAATCCGGTTTTAGTTCAGCGATCTTCTACTCTGCACAGATTGAAGCAGTGATTAAACGACGCCTGAGCAGCGGAACGGTACAAGTAGAGGACGTATTGGTTGTAGGTTGCTTACATGGTGATTATAAACGGCGGCGTTGAAGTCACCGGAGCTTTCTCTATGTTTGAATCTAAAAGAATATTGAAAGAGTAAAAATGTTAAAGGAACGAAACTAAGAAGATGAAATTGTTATGCAATTAAGTTTATAAGAAACGAAATTACAGGGAAGGAGATGAAGAGATCAATGGTAAATAGGAAATTTATTTTAGGGAAGAAGGCGAAGAGATGAGATTGACTGTGGATGATTTTCGTAACTGTTTTTTTTATAAAGACACGAAGTGGCTAGAAGTGAGTAGGCAAAATGACATGGCAAAAATACAATTTCTGATTGGCTAATTTTCCAGTCTGACGTGGACAATCTGGCTACTCCTCATATATCCCTTTTAGTATTAGTTAGATTACCATATAATCAGCACAATTCATTTTATTTATGAAAATGTGACACCAGATTTCTATCTCGTCCGTTAATACATCATTACATGCATGCATGTGGTTTAAGGTTATGCTTTGTTGGTCATAACTATGAGTATCCATTTGTATTCAAGGAAAACAGATGGACTAGCGGTCAAGCGTTGATATTTGAAGCCCAATTAGAGATTTACTCAGGCCTTTGAGGCCCAATGAGAAGCATGGGAATCCAACGGTCAAGCTATTATCCACAGTGAAAAGCTATTAAAAGTAGTCTCAGCCGTCAGATGTTTTCCTTTTACGCAAGGGTTCGTTCCTCGACGCTAAACCTCTTCCTCCTCTTTGTCACGTTCTCAAGCGGTTTCCACCGTTGGTTTTCCGGCGAATATAGCCTCGTCTTCGTCGGTTACTTCCCTTTTTCTTCAGGTCTTTTCCTTATGACTCCCCTGGATTTATATGTATATGCTTTTTGTTTGAAACTAGTGACTGAATTGTTTAGCGCGTGGAGAATTCTGAATCATTCTACTCCAATTGTAATGGTGTTATTGTGAAGTTAAAGGACAGGGTTTGATAGTTTTTGTTCATGTAAAGTTTGTTTTTTTTAGTTATGTAAGAACAGAGCGACAAGATGTAACTGTCGAAGTTTCTATCTTTTGTCCTAAAAAAAACTGACAATTGACATTAAGCATCCTGTCTAGTCTTGTAAGGAGAGAATTTTATTTGGTAGTGTTTTAGCTTTGATCAAAATAATCATCTTTTTGTGGAATTGAGACCTCATGGACTCTAACTAAAGTAATCTAACAATTGTGGATTTTCTGAGACTATTAGCAAGCATAAAAAAAAATCAATTGAGTCGTGGATTCTCCATACTAACCTTATATTTTTGGTTCCCCTTTAATGGTTGCAGTGTATCTTGAAGATTTGTAATGGCCACTGAGAGGAACGCTATGGACTGTATCCTTTTCTGCTGACTCTTTTTAATTTAATTGCTCTGTGTTTTCTTACTTGATTGATTTTTACTTTAGTAGATTCTTGATTACAGTTTTGATGTAAGTTGGTGTCTTACTTTCTAAGTTTTTTTTTTTTTTTTGTTGCTATATCAATTTGTGTTTGCCCCTTGATAATTAACTCTAGCCGAGCGGGGAACTGTAACAGATTCAGATTCTACACCAAAGAGACATAATGAGGTATTTGAAATCTTATTAGGTGAGCTGCAAACTGTAACAACAGCTGCAGATTCTACACCAAAGAAACATGACGAGGTATTCAAAATCTTTTTTAGCTTCATTCTGAATCTCTCATTCTCCTGCTGGCAAAGGTTTCTTACTTTTATGTTGGGTAATCTTTTCAGTCTCCTCCAACAGATGACACAAGTCGTATGGTCACAGGGTCAACTACCTCATCTGTGACCGTTAGTGCATGTGCTGATAATGGTAATAGAACCACCTAATTATTAACCTTATAAGTCTAGTCTATTATTCGTGTTATGTTTCAAGAATGATCTATAGCTATTTCCTTCAAGTGATTGTGTTTTGTGTTGTGATGCGTTTCGCAGGAACTGGTGTAGTCTCTTCTCAGCCAAATAAAAATGGTCAAGCATATGCTACTGATTTTCTAAAGGTTTGACTTTTTTTTCTCCATTGGCTTTTGTAGCTCATATGTAAGTTCATTGTTTGACATTGTACCATGTCTCGAGCTTATTCATTTTTTTCTGCAGGCAAGTCACCGTGACAAAAACAACAGTTCATATAATAACTATCAAGATTCGAATCTGCACGGTGATCGAGCAGTAAGAAGCTATTGTTGGTCTCAAACTTCAGTGTCGTCTCCAGGGAATCTCAATGTTTATGGTCAGCTTCCTTCCTTTACACAATCACATGCGTTCAGACCAACATTCAAGGTACTTACTCGTATCTATTTTTATAGTTTCTGTACATTCTATCCAGACAATTTGAGGTTGAAAGCTCTTTTATTTATGTCTTCTGAAGGGAAAACAAGCCTCAGGACAGTTTACAAAACATGCCAATCAAAAGACAAGCTCCGTCCCATATAGCGGTTACTACGGTAATGGAAACACAAATAGTGGTTTCAAGGATCACAGAGATGGACACAGGAAGCCTGAGAGAAACGGAGAATCTGATTCATTGGTTGAAATGAAATGCGGTCCGAGAACCAGTGCAAAGACTCATCCTCCTCCTTCTGACTCATCATCATCATCGCTCAAGCAAAACAGTTCGTTTGTTTTGGATCTTCGTAGAGAGATGTTTAACCTTCCGGATTTTCAGACAGACTACGAGGATGCCACATTCTTCGTGATCAAGTCCTACAGCGAAGATGATGTTCACAAGAGTATCAAATACTCCGTGTGGTCAAGCACTGTCAATGGGAACAAGAAACTAGATGCAGCTTACCGTGATGCTGAAGCAAAAACACTCGTTGATGGCAAGAAACGTCCCATTTTCCTCTTCTTTTCGGTGAGTAGTGAGCTTAAAGATGTCTCTTGTCTCCTTTCCTTTATCTGGTTTAGTAGTATGCCTGTGGGTTCGGTTTCTTCAGTTAAATCGGGTTGTTTAGTTCGGAATTCGGTTAGTTCGGGTCGGTCGAAGTATTGCGGTAGTGAACCGTAAAAAAGTTTGGTTTTGGGTTAGTTCGGTTTTAAAAATATTTAGCAAAGTTTTTGGTTTGTGGTTAGTTCGGTCAAATTTTAGGCTAATTTTGGTTCAAATTTGGTTGGTTATGTTAGTTTGGTTTGAATTTTGGTTAGGATTGGTACCGTTTGAATTTTCTTTTCTTAGAAAACCAAACTAATCAATTAACGAACCAATAATCAATTTTCTAAGCTGACTAACCGAGAACTTTTCGGGTCGGTTCGGTTTGGAATAACTGCAGGCCTATTTAGTAGTAACCATGATTGATTTGTTTTTCTTTTGATTCAGGTGAATGCGAGTAGACAGTTTGTGGGATTAGCAGAGATGGTTGGATACGTGGACATGAACAAGGATTTAGATTTCTGGCAAGTTGACAAGTGGTGCGGCTTCTTCCCTGTCGAATGGCACGTGGTTAAAGACGTCCCTAACTGGGAGCTATGCCATATCGTACTCCACAACAACGAAGGCAAGGCGGTTACTCATACGAGGGATACTCAAGAGATCAAACTCAGAGAAGGTCTTCAAATGCTTTCGATATTCAAGAAGTTTTCCGCCGTGACGTCTTTGTTAGATGACATGGACTTTTATGAAGAACGAGAGAAGTCTCTTCGGTTGAAGAAGGAGCATAAACCAGCCACTCTCCGCATGGATCTATTCAAAGAGAAAGACTATGATGTAATCTATGCTCATGACCTTTTAACTTCTTTGACTTTTTCTTTTTGTCTAAAACAAAAAGTATATTTGTGTTTATTTGCATCAGTATGAGAATGGAGGCAACAGGAGAATGAATCAAGATAGAGGATGTAACTGGAGCAGAACACAGCAGTCTCTCGTCAATCAAACCAAGAATCTCTCCATAAGAGGAGGCTACTCTGTCTCCAAGAATAACACTCGCAATCCGAGATGAGACACCCTTCTTAGTTCATCTTCTATTTATTAGTGAATTGGTTTTTACTTAGTTCAGGAATCATGATTGTCTTTTGTTTTCCTTTTTTAGGGAGTTCTTTTTATTTTATTTTATCTACAGATGTCTTTTGAGTTTTGAGAGAGCTTGCAGATTTCATTTTCACAAAACTCATAAACAAATCATTCATTCATGATATTTGTGACTATAAATAATCCATATAGAATGTACATTATCATCCAATAGATAGACTCTATGTGTCTTGCCTTGAACCTAGAAAGCCTTTTTTATTTATCAAAAAGTAAGCCTAACTGCACTTTTCATGAAAGATATATTTACTCATGTGAAATAGACAAAGAGATTTGACACATGGGAGAAAGCTTTGTGGATGTAAGAAGCTTCTTGTAGCTCTCTGCCTCTTCATCAGTCATATCAGAATCTCTGAAACTCAATGTCATTTTCTTGAGCGCTGCCGAATTCTCAAGAAAGTAATTTACAATTTCAATCCCAGATTCCCTTGGTTGATTACGGGAACCTATGAAGCTCGATGTCATTTTCCTGAAGGCTGGCGAGCTCTCGAGAAAGTAGTTTACTAGTTTAATCCCATAGTGCTCCTCCTTCATTGTCAGTTTGTTGATCTTGACATACTCCAAACACCAAGGCGCCTCTCTGAAGACAGTTTGCTGTGGCTTCTTATTTAAAACAGGAACGTCCGTGGTAAGAGTTTTCAACACGGGAGACCCTGAGATGAGCCTCTCCATAATCACAAGAGCATCATCTCCCATGTAACAAACGTTGTCTAGATATATACTCTTGAGACAAGGTAGAGAAACTTCAAACTTGGGATCCTCAAGCCCTACGTTTACGAGACTCAGAGACACTAACGTCTTGCTCACGTAAAGATACTTAGGCATGAAATCAACAGCACGTCGTATATACGTCTCGTTTACTACGTCTAGGTGTTCAACTCCGCGATGAACCGCTTCAGCTACCCACTCCATGACTCTTTTGCCAGTGTTGTTAACCTTTTTCGAATAATCACTACCACGCTTTCTTTTTATTCTTAGGGAAGAGTCATCATACTTGATCTTGAACTTTCGTAGGAACGATCTGTTGTTCAATAAACTCACCAAGGAGGAGTCGTCTTCGAAACGGAGGAAGTCAGCGGCGTTTAAGTCCAGTTCTGAAGTGACCTCTAGCCAGAAAAATCTCCAGCTCTTAGACAAAACACTTGTCTTAACGGCATCTTTGGTCGGAAGGTACGAGAGTATATGAGTTAGCAAAGAATCTGGCATCTCGCTGATACAATCGCAACCCACCATGCTTAGAGCACAAGGAACGCTTAGGGTTTCTAAGTTATATTATTCGTAGGACGTTTATCTACGTATAGCTAAAAGAAAAATAATCAAAGTCAATTTTATTAATCTCTTAATTAATACCATGACTCTTTTGCCAGTGTTGTAACTAATTAAGGAAAATGAGAAAACAGCCATTAAAACCTTGAACTTTCAAATTAAAGCCAAAAAAATCTTCAACTTATGTTTGAGCCAAAAAAATCATCAACTTTCAAATATTGGTCATTTTAATTCTCATATTTTGTTGACTCGGCCGTTTAAGAAACCCGAATAGTCAACTGTTAAAATCAATTAAAACTAAACGTCTATTAACTATCTAAACAATATTATTTTTATAAAACTGATTAAAACATTGATTAAATGACGTCTTTTTGCTTCTGGAAACACTCAAATCATCTCTTTCGCAAAACTAGAGCCCCAAATCAAATTCATCTTCTTCACTTTGGTCTCGTGAAAGAGATGTTTTAAGTGTTTCAGAAGAAAACAAAACCTCGGTTGATCAATGTTTTAATCAATTTTTAAAATGATGTCGTTTAGAGAGTTAACATGCATTTATTTTTAATCAAATTTAACGGTTGACTATTCGGAGCTCGTAAATGACCGAGTCAACAAAATATGAAGTTTAAAATGACCAATATTTGAAAGTTGGTGATTATTTTGGCTTAAACATGAGTTGAAGGTTTTTTTGGATTTAATTTGAAAATTCGGGATTTTAATGGCTGTTTTCTCTAAGGAAAATTCAACAATCTCTTAATTAATAAGTAAAACCACTTTGGTTTGTTTTGTTTTGTTTTTAAAACGTCCCACATCGAGAGTAAGAGGCGAACGCCTTCGAAGTCTGATGGTATAAATAAGACGCTGGGCTTCTCTTCCAATTCATACCTTTCTCGGCCTTTTGGCTAAGATCAAGTGTAGTATCTGTTCTTATCAGTTTAATATCTGATATGTGGCCCATCGGGCCACACGATATTAACTCAATTTTTTAAGGGAGAAAGCCCATTAAGATAGCTTGCTATCTGGGCTTTCACGAGTCGCCCATGCGTTGCACTATTGCACGGGCCTGGCTCAGCCCATCAAATATATAATCTAATCTTTCGGATTAATTAGGCCCAATTCCGACAAAACATTGAGACGGACATGACAAAGATTAAACTAGCATCCAAACACATCTTTGGTTGGGTAATAATAAAGGATCATCCAAAAACTTCTTAAACCCTTATGCATATAATCAAATAATCTGCGGGGAGATTAGAAAGAATGTCTGATCCTAATCTGAAGCATCCTCTAGGGGAGGACTACACAGCTTCTCAAGAGAGGCTATCAAAGGTTGCGAGGATCGATGGATTCAGTGATGAAGAAGAGGAAGGAGGACATGAGTCTGAGAGCCCAGAAAACCCTAGAGTGCAGCGTTACTTGGTTGCCGTTGAGTATGTCGGAACGCGTTTCTTTGGCTCACAACAGCAGCCTAAGTACCGCACCGTCGTCGGCGTGTTGCAGGTGAATATTTTTCTGAGTGGATCATTCATTGCTTAGTTGAATCTTTTATTTCTCATTCTCTGTTTGCTTAGATTTCGAGAAGTAGGATTCGTATGTAGTTTTGTACCACGGAGAAGAGTTCATAATTCGTATGTAGTTTAACTGATACATCTAACGATCCATTTGCAGGAAGCTTTTCATAAGTTTATTGGACAGCCAGTTAAGATCTTCTGCTCAAGTCGAACGGTGAGAGATTTTTTTGATTAGTTTATTGGCCACCGAGTTAAAAGTTTTGGTCTTTTTCATTTTCATCCCGAGCAACTTGAACCTAAGTTAGTGGGAACAAATAATCTTACACATATTAATGAAGAAATGTTTCATCTATCTACAGAAAGATTTTAAATGAATTAGAGGTAGCAGAGTTAGGTTCATGATATGCGTGCTCATTATTTTGGTTTGAAATTGTTATGGCTCTAGGATGCAGGAGTGCATGCGCTATCAAACGTTTGCCATGTAGATGTGGAACGAGTCAGTAAAAGAAAGCCTGGTGAAGTGGTATATCTTTATTTTGCACCCACTGCTATTTATTTTGTGGCTTATAATGTTCTTGGCATGATTGCATCTGTTATATAATAGCGTTCTCACTGAATCCTATTCTCTAAAATGCAGTTACCACCTCATGAACCTGATGTCGTCCAGAAAGCTGTGAACCATTTCTTACAGGTTAATATTTACATTTTTATTGTCAAAGTTAACTATAGGATACAATGGTGATGTTAATAAAGTCTACATTTTTGCTAAGAGTTTCACTGATCTGTATTTTCCTAAAAGTGCTTGCATTTCACCTAGTTTGATCTAATCTACTAACGAATATCTTCACTAAAATCCTTACGTTTTAACTAATCAGAAAAATGAAGGTGATGTTATGGTGATTGATGTTCGGTGTGTCCCAAGTAATTACCATGCCAGATATAAGGCCAAGGAGCGCACGTAGGTATTCTCTGTGTATCACTCATTAGAGAAGCTAAGATTCCGTTATTCTAGACGTTTCAGTGTTTTTAAGTACATGATGATCATGTTATGGAACCACTAGGTTATGCTGAAACTTTGAGTTTATATTTTGGTTATCGAAAATGTCTGACGTCAATGGACAATAATGTATGTTTTCATGACACTCTGCTGTAGATACTTTTACCGCATGCTATCGGGGCCGGATCCTTTATCCATCTTTGAAAAAGACCGTGCTTGGCATGTTCCTGAGGAGCTAGATCTTCGCGCTATGCAGGTTCACATACTTCTATTTTGCTAAGCTTTTCCTTTACTGTGATCAATATCAGCAGTGTGATCCAAACGTTTCTAACGACCGTTGTCGATCTTTGTTGCACAGGAAGCATGCAGAGTTCTTGTTGGATCTCATGATTTTAGCTCCTTCAGGGCATCTGGTTGCCAGGTGAACTGTCTCTGTAGCTTCTAGTTTAAACATCTCGTTATTTAGTACACTTACCAATATAGATTATATTGAATATTTTTCCTCACCCCATTCAGAATAGGCTGATCAATGCATCTAATTTTTGTGGTTTGGTAGAACTTAAATATCTAGTGTAAGATTGATGTTTTACCAAAACTTGATAAATTTTGACAAGTGTTTTTTTTATTTATTGCAGGCAAAGTCACCGGTGAGATCTTTAGATGAACTCAATGTCACTGAACTACCATCAACTCCATATTTTCCACCTCTCACTGAAAGGACTTGGAGTAACCCAAACAATGGAGATCCTCTCACATGTTCCAGTCAACCCAAGACCGAAACTGCTGGTGTTACTACAAATGGCGACACTTTCGGTATAAGAAAACGACACCGCTGCTACGTCATAACAGCGCGTTCCCGCGGGTTTCTCTACCACCAGGTTTGATTCATATCCATTCCATTGTCTCTTCCTTCTCTTGGTACATCATATTTTGTAATCTGAGATACTCTTTTTAAAGTCATGTGGTTTTTATATCTTTCTGCCGTGCAGGTTCGACTGATTGTAGCAGTACTGAAATGTGTAGGCACTGGAGAATTGACCGTCTTAGACGGTATATTCCTCTCTCTCTGTCTCTCCCTTGTCAGAGTTATATACAGTAATGGTTTCAAAAATATTGAACAAAAGGGTCTTCTCTATGATTTGCTTTCAGTCGAACGGATCCTGAAGGCCAAGGACGTGTCTGCATCCAAACCCATGGCTCCTGCATCTGGTCTGTACCTTGCGCGTGTCAAATATGAATTCCCATGAAGATTTTCATTTTTTCTGCTACAGTGTGGTGAGAGGAGTCAAAGAATTAATTGGTCCTTGTTCACAGGCAGTTCTAGATAGAGATACTATATTCTTCAGATGGATTCTTCCTGAGTGATGAACCTAACGAGTGTGGCTTTCATTGTATTATGCAGACTCTATATTAAAAAGAATAGTTCAAAAGGATCTATGATGGAATTTTTTCTTGAGTTTTTTGACAAATGTTATGCAGACTCAAACTTTTGAAACGTGCTGAATATTGGAATGTTAAGGAGTTTAATGTTGGAGAACATCCAACAATGTTCACGATGGTTCTACGTCCATGATTGTCAAAACATCAAAGGAAAGAAAGTTCATGAAGTGGACGAGGGAATGATTTTCTATGAGTTTTGTGGTCAAGGTTTGTTACAGATAAAGAGCCTACGTGGCAATGGCTGATTGGATGAGGGGAAGTTTGTTGTTACGGGATAGAAAGGAGCTCTGCATCGGCTTCTTCATTCATGAGAATAATTTGTTAGATCATCTTCTTCCTCTAAACTCTGTGTAAGCTTTCTCCAAGTTACGTTGTAGAGGTGAACTCGTTTAGTCCACCAACTCTAGAGTCAATTATTTTCTGACAAATCTTTCTTCTTCTTCTTCTTTGATAAAGTCCACTTTCGCCTTTCTTTCATTGTGAGATCAATAATGATTCTGCACTCTGTTCCTATGCTATCGTCTTCAGGAAGCTACCGTACACCTGCACCTCCGCCTTCCTTTAGAGCTCTCCGCTTTCCCTTCTCTTCCAGTTTAGGAGTTTGTTACAGAACCACAATCTCTCCTCTTTCTTGTTCCTCTAATAATGTCCAGCCTGCCCCTGTTATCACTGGTAAGAATCTTTTATCTTTCTTGCTTCTGAGTTTGCTGGTTGTTTTCTTTAAAACCCTGTCTCTGTCCGTTCCTTCTTAGCCTGGTCGGAGTTCGCTCAAAATGTGTCTGGCGAATGGGACGGTTTCGGAGCAGATTTCTCACGCGAAGGACACCCGCTGGAACTACCCGAGTCAGTGGTTCCAGAAGCCTATAGAGAATGGGAAGTGAAGGTGTTCGACTGGCAAACGCAGTGTCCCACTCTCGCCCAACCCCACCCACACACCTTTCTTTACAAGTCCATCAAACTCCTCCCCACCGTTGGATGCGAAGCTGATGCCGCCACCCGTCACAGCGTCGACCAGAGGACCATCGGTCCAACCGCCTTATCCTTCTCTTATTCCGTCTCTGGATCTTACGTCGCCGTGTGGCAGCCTCTGGGGAACAACAACCAGCTGCTAGAGTTGGAGCATTGCCTGGTCAATCCAAACGACAAGGAGTCCCGCGTCAGGATTTTCCAGGTTGTAGAGACCACAATGTTGTCGTTGCGCAGTGTCAAAGTTTTCCGTGAGCTTTGGTATGGTCCGTTCAGGGACGGTGACCAGCTCGGAGGTTGCGCCACGCGTAGCTCCGGGTTTGCTTCTACGCCTGCCACAGCAGCTTCGGCCGTAGCCCGTTCTTGGAGAGCTGTGCTTGCTACCACTAGCTTTGATTCCGTGAGTTGGCCTGACCTTATGTGTATCCATTATTCAATAACTGTCATCTACTAAAACTGAAGGTATATCCATTCGTTCAGGGCTGCATTCAACAATTTACTGGTGAGAAGGTGGTTGAGATTGTGCGAGAAGAAAAGGATCTTTTATTGCTTCCTCAAGACCTGTGGTGTTCACTCCAAGAAGGCAAAGATGGCCAGAGATTGTTTTCTGTAGGATGGCTGTTTGAGCCAGGTCATGCTATCACATCTACCTGTGTCTTCTCCAGCGATTCTAAGCTAGAGGTAAACTATAATCTCTTTGTTGGCAGTTTGCAGCTTGTGTTTTAATTGTGTTATTATCTATCTTTTTACTTTGCGCAGGAGGTAACAATGGGTAGAGAGACCGCCCTCACAGATTTATGATAAGCTTCAGTAATCCTGTTATTATTTCCTCTATAGGATGTGTAAGTCAGATTACAATAGTACATAGAATGCAGAGCCCTTGTTGGTTCTATAGTTACTGGGAAGGATCCAGACTATATAAACAATATTCCTACGGAGCTTTGTAGCTTTTGCATCTCATGTCTCAGCTCTGTAAACAAGAAAGGATTCATTGTATTATGCAGACTCCATCATAGATCAAAAAAGAATAGTTCAAAAGGAACGAGTGTGACTTTCATCTAATCAACTTCTTTTGGTTTGAGTTGAGCTAATGAATGTACAAAAAAAGAATAGTTCAAAAGACAAAAGTGGAATTTTAATTTCGATAAAATTCTTAAACTATATCATCCGGAACTGGATCTGAAAGAAGATACAAAAGACGTAAACGAGACATCTATCTGTTTTTCTTGGAAAAGATCAAAAGTCTACGATTGAAATGCATCTGACTAAACCAAAGTCTGTCTGAGTAAAAGCAGCATCAAAGTCCGAGGTTACTCAAAAGCTGACTCCATCTGGGAGTCTCCTCATCAAAAATGTATGTTAGTGGTGAAACCAACACCCCACTACCTCCCACCTGCAATCACATTTCATGAACCATCACATATCACTAAAACTAAACATGAGCTTAAACACCAATCCGCACAATAAGCAAGATGGTTTGGGCTAATAACTTTTTAACTTTTGTGTGAATCTCATAGTAATGAGACATGAAGAGTAAAGATAGATGACATTACTAACCGCTCTCAGTTGCTGCACAGACTCGTATAGAGCTGTTTTGGGTACACATATCACAATGGCGTAGAACTCAATAGATACTTTCCCATCTCGTTTACAGTAAACTGGACTTATTGTTGGTCCCTGCACATCACGAAAGAAGCACAATTATCTGAACTATCATCACCTACAATCAGTAAAAAACACCAGATAGACATTGAAGCCATTCTTCAGTTGGAACAACAAATGTTCTCGAGTTTTACCTGCAAACCTGATAATGATGGTTGGGTTTTCAAACGTGCAGCCACTTCCTCAGCATCCGTTCCTCTCATGTTTGCAACAACCTGAAGTGAAAACATAGGATGAAAGAGAGAAAAAGTGGAGATCATGCGAAAAACATTAGAATTACTCTGCACATACAGTGAATTGACCAGCCGCCTTCAAGTGGGCTTCCAATCTCTCGAGAATCTCATGCACTGTGTCTAGTGCTCCTGTTCTCTCAGTCAATGCCCTCTTACTTGCCACGAGTGCAGCCTGATAATACAAAAGAAAAAATGTTCTGGTACAACGGTTGCCAAGTGTAGAACAATAATTAGCTCCATTATATCTTTCACATCAAACCTGGCTTTGCAGAACCACCCCTCCTTCAATCTCTTTCAAGTTGTTCTCTTTAAGAGTTGTCCCACTGCTCACAAGGTCTAAAATGGCATCAGCTATCCCCATCTAATTAACAAGAAAACAATGTGTTAATAAACACTCCAGGCAACGCAATAGTAATTTCTTTCAGCTAACAAATACAATCCATCATCTCAGACTACTACGAGCTATCGATGAAAACAAGACCCTACAAGCCGGATACAAATCTTCCAGAAATGAAATCATGAGTAAACGTTCAATAGGATAGCTCTCTTGCAGAAAGATCTAATGTACTATACATTTTCAAACCAAATCCAAGGCTGATATGCAGATAGAATAAAATCTTACCGCAGGAGCTGCCTCTAGGGCTCCATCTGCAGTTGAGAAAGTCACGTGCTTTATACCGTTCTCTTTCATAAACTTAGGGCCTAGCTGCAAACACACAAATTGGATTATTCCAAGACAATTGAACTGCGTTCTGGATAAAATTGATACACAAAAGGAAAAGTTGTAACTAATCATACATAAGTGAATCCTGTAGCAACTCGTAAAGGTCTTTCCGCAGTCCACTGAGGCATTTGTGCTAGCTCCTTGAGAGAGTTTATATTCTCAAATATCCCATAATTTGGTATCTGAAATCATATGAAAACAGCACACAAAGAAGTCATCTATAGTGAGGACATGCCACAACTACTCATGTAGGTCAGAACGAACCGCAAGGGAGAGATGACAGTCTCCAAAATTGAGAGCTTCATGAACAATGATAAGATCTTCATTTCCCTGAGAAAGGAAAAACTCAAAACATCTCAGCTTTGATGCAAAACTGGCCTTCAGACCATAAGCTAACTCAAACTAGTACAGCTTCACAACGTCAAGCGAAATCACAAAAAGAGATCAGAGTGGTTTCTTGATCTCTACCATGAATATCAGTAAGGTATCCTTATCCTAGAATCTCAACATGTAAATGCTAATCAAGATAAATAACGTCATTTACCTGGCCAAATTCACTAACAATGTCAAGACCAACGATGCCTAAATCAAGATCTCCAGAGAGCAACTTTCTGACAATGTCTTTTGGTCGTTGAAACCAAACTTCAGTGTTTGGTAGCTGTCGGACAAGACAAAACAGAAAAGATTTACCGAGACAAACAATAATAAAAAAAATAAAATTAAAAGCGATTGTTGTGCTTCCCTCACAAAAGCGTACCTGAGGAATCTGAGCAACATATTGCCGCGGGTTGACTTGTTTGACAGACAATTGACAATCCTTCACGAGAAAAGGAGAGAAATGTAAGAAAATGAAAACAGTCAGGACAGGTGGAGCTATGAGTTTGTGAATCTGTGTCTCCTCCACTTTGTCCAAAGAAGGAAGCTTTCGCACAAGAAACAGTATAAAAATGAATTACAAACCACAATCTCATAATAACACCTCACCTTGAGAAGATCTAGAGTATCGGTGGCCATGCGTCCCTTGCTAGGAAGACCGAGACGAATCTGGTTTCTCACAGAGACAGCGTCGGTGACACCGTTATGAACCGAGCTCTGAGAGTGGGAGGAGACGCATGAAGTCACCATCCTGAGGCATATCTTGCGAGTTCCGGTGACGGGAACAGTCGTCGTGTGAATCGGAGAGAAGACGGAGAGGGAAGAAGGAAGAGGCGAGCGCTGTAGAGTGGTGTTGAGAGGAGTCGCTATAGACATGGTTGCTGCTCGCAAATGGTCGGCGGATATTAGAGTTTTCGCAAATATCTCTGCCGTTATAAAAGAGCAGACGATTGTCCACGTGGAAACTCGTTATTTTTTTAAAAAATGTTTTTTTATTTATTTGGAAGGTGACGACAAATTTTTACAAAAACATATTCATATCGTATTAGAGGAGACAGAAATGAGTAAATAAATGTGTGTATTCAAGTCTCTTCTTGATGATGCCATCCCTCTCGTCCTTGTATTACATTATTTCTTGATTTGCTTCAAGAGGGCAGATACAGATCCACAATGCGTTGACTCGTTGTTGCATTTCTCACAACAAGCCTGTAATTTCTCTATCACTGTCTGGCACCTGCATATTCCAAATCCACACATAATCTAATCAGAGCATAAACTATTTGGTTGATAACACTTCGTCTATCTGAATCTGCCATCAATATTGTTACAAAGTGTTTAACAATATGTAGAAAACTATCATTTAGAAAGTGAGGTTGTTGTTAATCATCAGTTAACTATGTTCACATTTCTTTATGAAACCGTATAGTGCCTTGACTTGATTTGCTACAAGATAACAAAAAATGATTAAACCTGGACAACCACAGAATGTTGATAAACCAAGGTAAGTGACAATGCATTCGTTTTTTCCTCTTCAAGAGAAACCAACTTATTAATACAATCCTAAGACAAAGGTATAAGTATAGACTCATCTACAAAACAGCCTTCGTTTGGTCATTTGACAATAAGAAACCACAAAGATTCAAGGTAAAATATCTTCTCTCATTTTCTCAGACTAGGCGGTGATGGTGAATAATTAAATTATCTAAATCAAAAGCCTGACCATCATACACTTGTCACCATTCACACCATCAAGGAGGACTGATAGGGTGAAAGAGAGTGAGTATGATCCAATACAAAGCACTCAGAAAATTGGTCCATAATCTCCAAACCAAACCTCACAGTTTGAGAGATTCTTAAGAATGCATCAAAATATTTTGCTAACAAGAGAAAGGAATTTAGCTGAAAACCCCACTTTACATGATCGATACATGAACCCTAAACTCCCAAAAACTAAATTCACAACGTTAGATGGATCTCTCCTAATCCATGGAATCTTCTTTAATGAAAATAAAAACAAATCCTTTCCCATCTAAATCGAATTTATAGACAATCGCACGGCGGAAACATAAAAGGAATGAGTCGTCGTCGTCACCTTTGAGGAAGAAAATTGTTCTTGGAGAGACAGGCTTGAATGTCGCAAGCCTCTTTCTTGCACGGCTCTTTGCTTGGTTGCGGCATCTTTTGGATGATTTCAGACTTCTCCGATCACCGACTTGTCTTATCTGCCGCCTCAGGAACTAGTCATCGGCAGCTTGGAGAAAAGAAAAATAAAAAACCGACCAAACTTACTGAACCAACTAAACCATTCAGACAGCTATAAATCAAACCAAACCGGATTATAAAATAATCATTCTTGGTTTGTCTTTTTCCAAAGCTGTTAGTTAATTCTTTAATCTTTTAAGTACGGCGTATTTACGACCATTAATTATGGTTTTCGAACGAGAACTCCAAAGAGCGCGTGAAAAGAGCCTTTTTGACGTTGACGCTCATGAAAAACGCATCTCGTTCTGACACATTCTTTCTCTTTATTAACTTCTTAATCTTTAATTTATCTCTTCCCACTTTGGTCAAAACTTTTAATCGCATGTGTATAACAATGACAACGTCTTCAGAGATAAATAGAGAGAGAGAGAGACATAGCAAACTCTTCTCTCTATATTAATTAATCGACGACCATACGATTTTCTTTCTGGTTGCATTATCAATCAAAAGCTATCTATACGTAGTTCAAACGAAAACGTTACTAACCAGTATAACTGGATTGTGTACTATGGTTAATGAATGACTTAATATTATGATTACTACATTACTACTCCATAACAAAAATTACAGAAAACAATTTAAACGTAAGCAAAATAACATCTCACGACGAAGATAACGTGAAGCGTCAAATATAACCTTATAGAATTAATGGCTGCCGGTATCATTGATTTGTGAGGTAAAACAATTTTATTTAGCAGATAATATAGCTAGAGATAAGTATTGTAAAAACCAAAAATAGAAAGGAAAGAGTTAAAGAGTGTTAACAGATGCAAAAACTCTTCGTTCAACCACTAACAGTCACTAAATCACTTAATTCTCTTGAGACTTTTATCTCTCTCTCTCTCTCTCTGTTATTCCCAAAGCCAAATCAAAATTCAAGGGATTCAACCAAATAAAAATGCTTCATATTTCTTTCGTCATCGGAATCTGAAAATTTCGACGTGACATGGTTCTTTCCTTCTTGTTTGTTCATCGTTTGTTTTGTTCCACAACAATGGGTGCAACGCTAAACCTTGTGTATGCCGTCACTATCATTCTCTTCACAATCTCATCAACCTCACGTAAGTATTTTGAATTCATTTTTTCAATATAACATTTTTCATTTGATTTGATTTGTTTTTCAGTAAGGGTTTTTGATGATTAGTGATAAAAATGGTTGCAGATGGATATGATCCTTTGGATCCGTTTGGTAAAATTACCATCAAATGGGATCTTCTTCTGTCGTCTCCTGGCCATCACACGGTAACTCTTCTTTCAGCATGTGTTTTGTTTTGATACATAGAGAGATATAACAAATTAGAAAACTATGTGTGTCTAATTATGGGACCCGCTTGAGCCTTCGAGAATGTGTATTAGAATATGGGTTTATGATCAAATACACCAGATAAAATAACAAATTAGAAAATAAAAACATTGATAAACATAACATTTACTTAAATAGTGTCCTAATCTTCAGTTTTAGAGGAAGAAGTTACTCAGTCGTTTGTTTTGTTTCCTATAAAGTTGGATTCATCTTTTACATCTTCACGTTTTGTAAAGTCCCATTATTTAGTAATATAGCCCTCGTTTAATGAGGAAATTCAAGTGATTTTTCTAAGGATTAAAGATTATAAGTTATAAATATTGATTGCTATTTACTAGTAAAACTGTACACTCTTCAGATTTCAAAACATCTAATTATCTATACAAGCACAATTTAATGATTAGAATATTCAAAAATGTTGCTAGGTACAAGTAAAACTAGAGAACATGCAAGAGTACCGTCACATTGATAAGCCAGGATGGAAGCTGAGTTGGCACTGGGAAAGCAAACAAGTGATATGGGACATGCGAGGAGCCGAGACTACAGAGCAAGGCAACTGCTCAGCCTTTGCCTCCAGCGGAACACTCCCTCACTGCTGTCTCAGACGACCAACCATCGTCGACCTTCTTCCCGGATCTCCTTTCAACTCTCAAGTCTCCAACTGTTGCCGTGGAGGCGTCTTGACCTCTATGTCCCAAGACCACACCAACCACGTCTCAGTTTTCCACATGACCATCGGAAGCTTTCCTGATGACTCTGGAGAGTTCACTATGCCTTCTAACTTTGATATAGGTGTCTCGGGTTATAGTTGCGACAATGCTACCTCCGTGGCTCCTACTAAGTATAGTACTGATAAGGGTCGTCGCAAAACGCAAGCTCTTGGTAAAGAAACCCATCTTCTTTCCACTAAATAATTCTTTGACAAGTATATTGTTGTATTTTATATGGACGTTACATGCATTGTTGGTAATATTCAAAAAATCGTTAGGCGGTAGTTAGATGTTTTATAAGAGATTAATGCCTACACCGGTTATTTTAAAGTCACGTAAGAAAAATCGTTTGGCTTTTAATTATTTGCCTATTAGATGGGCGCAAAAATATTTTTGCCTTTTAACTATTTGCCGACTAGGTTTTTAGAACACCGATTTTTAGAACACTGACTGTTGGTGTTGTATGTTGGTGTTGAGAGCAGCAACATGGGAAGCAGTGTGCGTGTACTCGCAGTTTCGGTCATCACAAACACCAAAATGCTGCGTTTCACTATCTGCCTTCTACTACCGAAACATTGTTCCTTGTCCTACATGTAGCTGCGGCTGCTCGAGTTCCCATTGCGTCAAGTAATGATTCAACAATATTTTTTATTCATAATGTCATGCACAATAGGCTGAGTTTTTTTTTCTCTTTGTTGTTGGCTTGTTCAGGCCTGGTGAGATGCCACCATATCTGGAGCAGAAACATGATCCAGAGGAGGAAGTACCGCCTGTGGTGGAGTGTACGAAACATATGTGTCCCATACACATCCACTGGCATGTGAAAGTGAACTATAGAGAGTACTGGAGGGTTAAGATCACAGCAACGAATCTCAACACGATGAAGAATTACACTGATTGGAACTTAGTTGTGCTTCATCCCAACTTAAAAAGCGTAGAACAAGTCTTCAGTTTTAACTACAAGTCCTTAACACCTTACCACAACGGCATCAGTAAGTAACTTTTTATTAAAAAAAATTATACTTATTTTCCTCAGATTGTTACATCTTGTTCTTGGTTGTTTGTTACAGATGACACAGGGATGTTTTGGGGGGTCAAGTTTTACAACGATGTGTTGCTTCAAGCAGGAAAGATTGGGAATGTGCAAACAGAGTTGTTGTTAAAAAAAGATATGGGGAACTTCAGTTTCAGAGAAGGTTGGGCGTTCCCAAGGAGGATCTTGTTTAATGGTGATGAGTGTGTTATGCCTTCTCCAGATGATTATCCGAGGCTGCCCGGTTATGCTTCTTCTTCTTCCTCCTCTGCTGCTTCTAGCTTTGTTACAATCGTATTCTGTTTTCTCCTTCTATTTGTTTGATTGAAGCGTTTTCATTGGACCTGCACTGTTTTTTTGGCTTTTTCATGAACAACAGTTTGGTAATGAAAGCTGATTTTTTTTGCATGAAAGATGATTATTACATTAGAAAGCACGTAGTATGACTGGAGGGATGATCTTGCATCATTAGCCAACATAAATCTTATACATTCAACTCATCACTGATCATATCACAAGTGTTTTATTGTAAATTTGTAAGACTGAATTAGAAAGAACAATTTTGAGAAACTGGAGCAGTACGTTGTGATTCCAAGCGACAGTGGGATATACCATTCATTGGAAATTGCTGAGAAGGCAAGGGATACAAATCGTGCAATCCTTATTGGAAAGTTTGATCAGGTGAGCGAGTGACTCTCAGTCCTGGTTTGATTGTTGCAGATGATTCTTGAACAAGTGAAAGGTATTTACGTTGTGACTGCTGAACTGATCAGAGGACATGGTTAAGAGGGATCCCAGCCTTCTTTGGATAAAGGACGGAAGCTTCAGATTCTAACTTCTCACACACTCAAGCCAGTAAGTCTAATCTCTGCTATCTTTTAAACTTTGGACTAGATTTGTTGCGAGATTATGGATATTGGCTGGAATGTGTGCTGCAGGTGCCAATCACTTCCGAGTACTGGATTCCATCAAAGTCAAAGCCAAGGTGCATAAACAGGGTTTGGTATTAGTTTGTTACAAGATAAATACGTAAGAAAAATCATGTTCCCAAATAAAAGAGGATGCAAGGAAGGGTTCAGAACACACTTTTGTATCTTTGTTACAGTGAAAATCGGAAAAAATGAAAGCAAGTCCTGATGGGAAAAGGGAGGAAAGAAAACTGTAACCATACCTTTATCATTCCGTTGAAGTCTCGGAACCTCATTTTCTGCAGTAAATGAAAGTTACACAAGGGCAAAGCTACAATAAGTGCTTGAAGAAAAATGAATCACATGATGCAGATAATATCTTTGTCTAATATCTTTAACCATGTTACGAGCTGCAATGCACCACGAACAATTAATCGTAAATCCCTTTTCATGAACAACGGTTTGGTTAAGAAAGCTGATTTCTTTGCATGCAAGATTATTTTTTACGTTAGCAAGAATTCAAGTTTTCTTTATCTGCTGTGAGTTTTGAACTTTTGACAGTTATTGTAAAACTATAACATATGACAAAGTTTTAGTAACTCAAATCTCCAAATGAACGCACCATGACCAAACACTTTGATTTTGGTTTGAATTATGCATCTAAGTTTCTTTCTCTTCCGAATAGTCTCTAGCCGAAACTAAATTAAAAGAGATCTGACGTATTCAAATTTCTTGACCATTGCAAAGTATACAAAAGAGAATCACAACCTTTACAAAGTCATTATACTCATACAAAGTCAAGCTGCGTCTCTCCTTAAAACATAGAACCAATACAAAACTCAAGTACGTAAAGATTTGACGTTTACGCAGAAGCTTCCATGGATATGGCTACGTCCTCTTCCTCTCCAGTGGCTAGTTTAGCTTCTTTCTGATTAAGAGAATCCTCGACGACATCCGTCTGTTTCAATGCTTGTGCTCGGAACCCGACCATCAACTCCTCTGCTTTTTCAAGCGTTGACAACAGCTCCCCATAACGTGCTTGCAGTCTCCGCTCCGTCTCCTTTTGCTTTACCACTTCTTCCTCCAAATTCTTCTTTCTGAAAGATGCAGCCATCTCTTCTTGCCTCTTCAATGCTTTAAAGCATTCTACTTCTGTTCCACCAATCTCAATCTGCTTCAAACTCGCCTCTATCTGGCTCCACACGGTCTCTGCTCTTTTCTGTCAAAGTGGACAAATACTAAATCATTAAATATCAAGTGATTCAACCAATTAGTTTCAGAATTAAGATAAAGGCAGTGTAGATTATATTAATTATACCTCATGGCCCTTTGTATAAGTTTTATACTTGGCTTTCATGTGTTCTGCCTTCTTCTCATCCTCCTCCATCTTTTTCCTCGCATTCTCCATCTCCACTTGCAAAGCTGCAACTTTCTCTGCCTTCACAGCAACACTTGAGGGCCCGTAAGCATTTCGAGTGGGGAAGTACATGATATCCTTCACACAATCGTCGTGAGCTACTACGAACTCGTCAAATGTCTTGCTCTCGTTTCCCATTGCCGCGCAAAGAAATTGTGCCTCCTCCTTTATCATTTTGTCAGCCTACCAAAAACAACACGGACAATTTCCTTTAGAACCCACTACCTTATACCAGATTAAAATGTTGCTTCAAACCAAGGGAGGATATACATTCATGTGCATAACATCTATCAAGCAACCTATCCATCCATAAACCAAGAGCAAACTAAGGACTCAACTCAAGAGGTCAACAAATAAATCAACTAAACAACAAAGTAAACTGAGATAAAGGAAGATATTGTTCATATTCATACCTCTTGGAGTTCATTTTCCTCAAAGTCTTCAATTGCAGTAACTTGAGAACCAGAACTGTTAGCACGGTTCTTGCCTCCTTTCTTTTTCTCAGCTTTCTCATCAAGAGGATACTTTGCATTATCATGCTCCAGCAACTGTAGAAGCTCCTTTCTTACCATTTCATCTGCATCATCAACTGGACTAGGAGGAACAACAGAACTTTTGTCTCGGTTGGCTGAAAGCAGCGAATTCCTAATCAGTTCCAACGAAGCTGCTGGAGGTCTAGGAAGATCTCTCTGCAACACCTTGGACCTTTTCCTAAGCAGCGCTTGCTGTCTTGCTTCCTCCTCAGCCTTTTCCCTAGCAATCCTGTCTGACATGTCTTCCTCAATTTTCTCTTCTGGCTCTTCACTTTCTTCAGGAGGAGGTTGTGCAACTATTTGGTATTCGTTCCTTGGCTGAGGAAGCCCAGTCAGACCAGAGCGTAAGCTCATCCTAGCTTCCTCTCGTCTCTGCCTCTCAAGTTTTGCATTTTCGTGCATGTCCATGTCTTCATTTATGTGAAGTTCATCCCTGAAGGGAGTACCTCTGGGTGTCATAGCAAAAGAAGAACCCTCTCTTGATGGCGTCAAGCCAATTCTGGGAGTAAGACTAGCTCCACCAGGCGTCATCGATGGGGTCAACATTGGATTAGGCGTTTGAATCTCTTTCTTCCTCGGAGTAACCCCAGTAAAGTCAGAAGGGTGCAACTCAGGATTATCTCCTCCAAGCAAAGGTGTCTGAGAGTCTCTCAACCTAGCCAGGTTCTCAGCTTCCATCATAATAGCATCACCTTTACCAGCAGGAGTTCTTTGAGGCGTCCTCAATGGTGTCATTCCTTGCCTTGGTGTCTGCGAGTAATTTGCCAAAAGCGCACGAGTAGCAGCACTGCCTTCCATCAGCTCCTCATTCTCCGCAAGAAGGTCACTAGCATACCCCATCTTTGCAATCTCCTCTAGCTCGTGGTCTGAAATCTGCGGTGGTGGTAACATCAGCTTTGACCTCTTCCTAACAGCTTCAGGATCATTCATCTTGTTCGCTTGCAATATAGCCGCCGGAGCATCCCTTCTCTCAGCAATCTTGTTCCTAGCAACATCTTGCTTCCGCAACTGCGCTTCCACATCAGCCCTTCTTTTCCCTTCAAGATCCTCAATGGTCGTCGGAAACTTCACCTGGTCAGCAGGACGGTCCTCATCCGCAGTATCATAAAACCCCGCAGGCGCCCTCTTCTCAAAAGGAATCTCTGCATTATAATCAATCCCCTTTCGCTTCCTTTTCCTATGGCTGTTCCCAATCCCAGCTGCTTTCAACTCTCTCCTCTTCTGCAGAGAAGCAAGCCTCCTCGCTTCCTCCAGCTGCTTCTCTCTAGCTTTTCTCTTAGCCTTCTTTCCCCTAGTGTTGGCCAGCCTCGCCCTCGCTTCGGAAAGCATCTCCTTTTCGTCTTCGTCCATGTCCACCGGATCAGGACGAGCAGGCTTTGACTCCGGATTAGGATCAATCTCGCCAGGACGCAGCTTCCGCGGATCGTCCGCTGCTTCGTAATTCTCGTCCTTGGTGCAAGCCGCGTCAAGAAGCTTCTCATACCTCTCAAGGCACTGAGATGGCGTTCGTCCCACAATGGGAGCAATAGTTCTCCACTGAGTAGGCAAAAGCTTCGCGAGATGTAGAAGCTTCTCATCCTCTTCTCTGGTCCATTCAGTCTGCAATCAAATCATACAAACGTAACTCAGTTTCTAATCCAACAACCTAAGAGCATCTTCATTCATTGTTTTCCAGATCTAAACAAGTATCTTAACAACTAACCTTTTTGATGGAAGGATCGAGCCACTCGTACCAACGAGCTTTACACTGTTTGGCGGACTTACGAACGAGAAGAGAGGAGATCCGAGCCCATTGGTTCTTACCGTACTTCATGACGGCGGCTTTGAGGATCTCATCTTCGGTGTTCTTCCACACACCTCCCTTGATCATAATCCTCATCTTCGCTCAACTGTTTGTTCTCCCCAACGCACTCAAGCTTAAAGGAAGCTAATGCTCGCGCAAATCGGCAGAACGAAGAACAGAGGACGGAGCGAGCGAGAGGGAGAGAGAGAGAGTAACCCTAGATTAGGGTTGAGGGAGAAGAGATTCAATCGAACACGTGTCCTTTTGTTTTAAATTGTTTTTTTTTTTCTAAATTAAAGAAGAAGATATTTTATGATAGGCCGACTAAAAGCCCAATGGGCCGTGATAAGAGCAAAGTGGTTCTTCTTCGAGACACTCTCTTTCCTCTGAATGCGAAGAGCAGAGAGAGAGAGCCAGGGAGAAGCGGAGTAAAACCCTAATGGTGAAGCTCACGGCTGATTTGATCTGGAACAGTCCTCACTTCTTCAATGCCGTCAAGGAGCGAGAATTGGAGCTACGAGGTAAGCTTGTTACCTTTCCCATTATCGTTCTAGGTTTTCATCTGCTCCGGCTAATACTTTGTATTTTGCGATTACAGGTAACAAGATTCCTGTAATCGAGAACTTGGGTGCTACCGAGGTACCTTCTTGCTCTGCTTTTTGGCTTCATGTTCTGTCGAGTTTCGTTGCTTCATTGTCTATCATTTCAAAACGAGCTTGTGGATGGTTTTTAAAGTCTTCTTGTTAGGTTTCTGCTTTTAGTTATTTTGAAAATTCATTGAAAGGAACAGTCTTTGATATGCTGTTGCATGTTTATAATCTCTTACTAGAGTCAGTCATTCTCTGTGAAAGTCTTTGATATGCTGTTGGGTGAATCTCTTCATGTTATGTTTATTGTACTGGATTGCTTTTAATAGCTCTGTTAATTAACTTGTCGTGTTATGCTTGCAGGACCAGTTTGATACGATTGATCTTTCGGATAATGAGATAGTTAAGCTTGAAAACTTTCCACTTCTCAACCGCTTGGGTACTTTGATCATTAATAACAACAGGATCACCCGGATAAATCCTAATATTGGAGGTATCTATCCTAATAAAATGTGAATTTGAATACATTGTTTGCTTCGTTGGTTTAGCGTGTTGTGTATGTCTTATGGTTGTTCTTCTGCAGAGTTCCTACCGAAGCTGCACACTTTGGTTCTTACGAATAACAGACTTGTGAATTTGGTCGAAATTGATCCCCTTGCCTCCATTCCAAAGCTGCAGTACCTTAGTTTACTGGATAATAATATCACCAAAAAGCCGAATTATCGCCTGTATGTGATTCACAAGATAAAATCACTTCGAGTACTGGATTTCATCAAAGTCAAAGCCAAGGTGAGGATCTTATTTATATGCTTTATCCACTGGTCATCATCCTTGCTTTTTCTAAATGCCAAGTTCAAATTACTGCTTTTGCTGCATCTCAAGTTTTACACGGTGCTAACCATCATATCATCCTGAAACACTGTTTCCTTACAGGAGAGAGCTGAAGCTGCGGCTTTGTTTTCATCTAAGGAAGCAGAAGAGGAGGTTAAGAAGGTATCTCGGGAGGAGGTTCAAAAAGTGCCAGATTCTATGGAAGAATCAGAGACTCCAAAAGTGGTGGCCCCAACACAGGAGCAGATTTTAGCAATCAAGGTGCGATCATCTATAAATCATTATTCGCTGATTTGTTTCTTTATTTATATTAAGTAAGAGAAGTGTATGATGACAATATTCGGTATTTCATTTCCATGATGATCCAGGCTGCAATTATCAACTCCCAGACGATAGAAGAAATTGCCAGACTCGAACAGGCTTTGAAGTTCGGCCAGGTTCCTGCAGGCCTGATAGTTCCTGATCTTGTTCATTCCAACGTAGCCGACGGGGAGCCTTCATCTGGTGATCCCATGGAGGTAGACTTCTTATCATGAAATTTTTGCTCCTTTTACTTCAGCTTAGAAAAACTTTTTAGGATTGAGATCTAAGTAGACCATTTTGGAGTTCGATTACAATCATTGTTGCAGGTTGTTTAGTTATCCGAACTAGTGTGACTGACAGTTTTGATCTCTTTCTTCATTCTTTTTACTTTTCTGGACCATGCATAATAAATACTTTGCTTGAACTGTGATTCTGTGAAAAGGCTAAGTGAGAACCAATATCTGTAATTTCTTAGAATTTGGAACTTGGAAATAGTATTGTGCTAAGGCATTAAAGTTAATGTTTATTGTGCGGTAAAAGTCGTGAAGAAATTAGGATGACTATGCGATTGGTTTGCTTGACAGGTTGATGCTGCTGTTTTATTTTCATAAAAAAATCATTCTCATGGTTGTATTATGTACTCAAAAACTCTCTGCATTTGCTGCCCTGCAGGAATAGAAAATACGGCAGTTGCTCCTCAAGTTGTGGTCGCTGCTGCTGGAATGCTCAGCAATTATTTCTGACAAGCTTCACGATCCTGTTAGGTTCCCGTCACATCCTAGGAAGCTGTAAACTACTTCTGCTCAATAGAGCTGTTTTTGAACCCTTGAAAAGAATGATATAAAAGATTGTAATCTTTAGTTATTTTCGCGTTATACTCTTCTCAGTTTTATATGGCTTTCCTTCGATCATTGTATCGTTTTAATGAGAAACTTGATTATAGATAGATGCAGGCCATGTTACCCCATTTCTCGAAACTTGAAACCTTCCCTCTTCAAAAGAGGCAGATGCAGGCGCCCCGAGAAAATAAAATTGGGGAAAACAAAGCATAAACAGAGCACTCTTGCTGCGTGGAAGCTTCTCGGTTTTGTATAGGAATAAAGTCTACAAACAATGACAATAGAAGCCTGTCGTTGACATAAGACTCCGGCTACAAAACTTCTCAGTTTCTTTTCCATGATTATTATCCAATGCCACAAAATCATGTGATTCGGTTCAAACAGTTAGCTCTGTAACTGTTCTTCATACTATACAGTTCACATAATTAAATCATCACCATATTTAAAAAAATAAACAAACGATGAATATGAGTACAGCACAGCACATATACTGAGTCTGAGACTGAGCCAACCAATGTTTCTATAGCTCTTATTAATTTTTACATTCACACCAATGCTTTGAGAAGTAAGAAGGTGGATTCTTTGCTTTTCTGCTTCTATAGCTTCACATAGTTCACAAACTCACACAGATGGATTTGATATCCCTTTTGCAAATGTACATATCTCCTGAGAAGCGAAGAGATGATTGGATAACTCGGTTAGACGGACACTAACATTGATAAACAGCTAGAGATATAAAGGTTTTAAGGAAAATACTATTAAGAGAATGTGGATTAATAAGACTGATGACAATCACGAAGGTGTGAACTGTCAAAGGTAAAACTTGCATACCTGATTATTCAGAAGAATCCCCCTTGGGTTTAATTATAACAACAGGGCAGTGCACATGGTTGCTGCAGTAGTTGCTTACACTTCCCAAAAACATCCTGTTGGAAAGAAACAAAAACAAATACTGAATTCAACACTGGCAAAGATGTTACGGACCGTGAGTTGAGAATCAACAGTCAGAAGTCAGTAAGGGACAAGTCATTCAGCAACGCAAAGGCAAGATACTACTACTGTGTGTGGAAGAAGAGATTGGTACCTCTTAATGCGGCCATGAGCCCGAGAACCAATGACAAGCAGATCAGCGTGCAAACTCTCAACAGTCTCGCATATCTTATACTTTGGATCCCCAACCACCACTTGCGTTTTCACATTCACCTGAGAGTTAGTAAATCATCATCACAACGTTTCTCATCAAATCAATAAACTTAAATAGACCACACACAAGTAATGTCTCCATATTCTAACTAATCTCTAATGGATATCAAGTATATGTCACATGTACTCACCGATCTATCTGCAAAAATCAGACGAGCATGATCCATGATGGTCTCTGTGATCCGTTTGTGATGTTGTTCGATGGCAGCGGTGAAAGCAGGAACCTCTAGACCACCTTCATCGCAATGTTATTTCAATAGTCAACTCAACAAACACAATATAAAGATCATATCATACAGTCGCAAAGTATATTATTAGTAACAAGACTCAACTGGGACCACCGAAAGGTATAGTGCCGGGGCTAACTCCAGCGGCTACAGAAGGTGAAGGCTGCACATGTAGTACAACGAATGATGACTCGGAAGAAGACGATGAGAGCTTGAGGTTGTCCAGTGCCCACCTCAGAGCCTCCATGCTCACCTCGCTTCCATCTACCGCAACGACAACGCAAGTCAAACTTCCCGACGTATCCATGACTTCTTCAAAAACTCAAATCTCTCTTCTCTTCTCTGTTGCTAGACTGAGTTTCAAGTTTGTATGTTTCAAATGATGTCGTCCACGTCTCCACTTTCTTTATAAATTTAAAGGCGAAGACATAGGGGTATTTATGTCATTTCGTAAGCTGTATAAAAATTGTAAAGTTACATACGCGCGTGGAGTACAGACGCGGTAGCATTCGTTGTTTGACTTGTTTCGTTTTGGCGTTTCTCTCTCTCTCTCTCTCTCTCTCTCTCACTCGACCTTTCGATTTCCGATCGCAAATCTCCGATCTCCGGCTTGGACTATCTGTTTCCCCCCGGCGATGAAGAAAAGCCTTGACGTTTTCGATTTCAACGAAGAGGACGAGCTCGCCGAGTCCGCTTCTGGAAAGCTGTTGGAAAAATTCACAAACCCTAGCTCCTCCATTTCTCCGGTTCTTCAACGCCAACGAGTCCAAAGCGGTAAGTCGATCCTCTCCTTCTTCCGTAAACTTCACACGGTGATGTAGATGTTCTCTCCCTAGTTTTCAATTTCGAGAATATACTTAGGAACATTTGAGATTTTCCCAGCTGAACTAATCTGAGAATGATTTAAACTATTTTAACAGTCTAGTGTACAATTTTTTGGTAAGCAGTATGTGAATGCTTATGAACATGGTTAATTGCTATCAGTTTGCCAAGACAAATCTGCTCAGAAAGAAGACGCAAGCTGCGCAGAGGCTGCTACTGCTATAGTCGATGGTCACTGTGAAGATGCTCCTGCTTTAGCAACAGAAGCTGAGGAGTCAACTAGAGATGCAGATCATGTTAATCCTGGATTGGCGTTTGGTTTGAGTAACGATGACCGTGCGAAAGAAGTAGATGTAGATCATGATGATAATCATGGATTGATGTTTGGTTTGAATACTGAAGACCATGTTAAAGAAACAGATGTAGATCATGGACTGGGAAGCTTCTCTTGCCAGCCAAGCGCAAAAAGTTTCTACGCCGAAACTTCGGCATATAGTCAACCCCAGATTGACTCGCCCCTTTCGGATTCTTCGTCCAGTGTATGTGTAAATCTATTTTTTTTTTGTATGCGAGAGAGCCTTCAGAACTTTTAGATTGTTTTTTAAATCTATTCACATTTGCAGGAGGAGCAAACTGATATGATGTCAGCTATTGATGAAAGCTTGAGTGATCGATCCGCATTGAGTGACGCTTCTGATTCGGAAGGTGATGAAGGTACCTGTTACAGGCTTTTCGTTGTATTTCCTTATATGTATGCTTTGATGTCCTCCTACGTCTAACTGGATACTGATTTCGTTTGTTAGATGCGCTGGAAGATTGGGTGGCTGAACGTTGCTTGGATGATATTGAAAAGGTAATGAGTTTCTTCTTTCTTGACCAGAGTTTTAAAGCCTTAAGTCCATCTTCTGTGGTTGCAGAAAGATAAAATTGATTATTTTGCTTCGTTCAACCCCTATATGACATGATACTACTTTGTGCTATCTTTTTTTTTTGTGTGATTGAGTTTTACTTGTTTTACTTGTTTTACTGCGTTTTTCTTCAGCCAAATTAAGAATCTTTTTATGCATGGTTCATGATTTTTGCATCTTTGTTCGTTCATAATTCAGATTGTTGTTTATATCTGACCTTTCTTTAGTTCAGTTTTTAAAATATTTTGCACTTTATTGTTTATGAGCTTCAAATATTTCATGCCAACGATTATAATACGATCTGCAATATGGTTTTTTTTTTGCAACGTTTCTGATGGGGCTGGTTGATAGATTATACATCTCGTTATATTTTTTATTAATTAAGGATATTTTTAATAGAGCTTGAATGTTCAAAGTAAGATTTACAGATTGTCAAGTGACGCTTTCCATTTTGCAGATCGACAGAAGCACGACTGTTATCATGATTCCAGAGTATGTTGTACTTAAGGATATGCCTTGTGCTGCATCTCTGGTAATCTTTTCATGCAATGGCATCAAAATAAAGAGTTACCTTGAAAATAATGAAGACGGGCCAAAATGTGAATTTGGAGTTGAAGACATAGTTAGTATTCAGTACAATTGGTACCAAAATGTAAGTTTCTCATTTATGTTGTGCTTCCAGATTGGAGGATACTTTATGGGCTCATTTTCTATTTTGAATTTATGAACGTCTATCAAATTTACAATTTTTACTGGTCATTATAATAGGTTGGACTGATCATTCTCAGAATTCGAGTTCTATTAAAGGATGAAAAATGCCAGGAAGATATGCAACAGACCACAGGTATTTTAAGTTATTTTATATACGCCATACAGCTTATCACAAAACCTTTCCTGCATTAAGTTATCTTGTTGTAACCATGCCAATACAATTTAATGTCTAGTCATTTTAGGCACCGGATTCTGTATATTATTTGAAATTTAGTGGAGTCATTGAAGTTCTATATGGTGTCTAACTCAAAAAATTTCTTTGTCACATGTTACTGAATCTTTTTCGCCAAGGCCTCTTATTTCTCGATGCATATGGTCTGGGTTGAGCCTTTAAAGAATTTAGAAAGGTTATATAATCGTACATTGGGAAAGAACTATAAATATGATACTACTATTTCATGCATTCAGTTTGATGTTGGTTCTATTTAGCAGAAATAGGTATTACATGCAATTCTTCAATCTGATAATTTAGTGAGATATTACATGCAGTTCTTCAAACTGAGCCAATATAATTTTATCTGTCGAACTGTGAGTGGATGTAGACCCGCGTCCTGTATGTTCTTGTTTATGATAACCAAGAGTCATAAGAGAAATGTTTATTTAATTTTTATCTCAGCCAAAAAAATGTGTAGTGGCTTTCTAAACCCCAGCTCTTTTCAACCATAGGGGATTCCTCTTCTAACTTCTTATATTGCTTCTTATGGTTTCCAGATATTGAGGAGTTAAAGTTTGCAGTTAAAGAACACAATTGGCCTGAGAAACAACGACAAATCAACTCGTTGCATGTGAAATACCCGGCTGTATGGAGTGCTGACCTCGAGTAAGCTTCTAAAATTAGGGAACTATAATTGGAAAACACATTTTTCTGCCCACTTAGATTCCGAAAAATTCATTGCATGCTCTGATGATGAGAAAGATTATTTACTGAATTATTGAGCTCGGAGAAATTTTAAACTCTTAGTTCAATCTAGTCACGAAGGTAGACTCAAGTCTGTTAAGTTTAAAGTAAACAAAACCTTTAGTCAAAAGCAAAGTGCATATAAAAGAAAATACTTCAGGCTCACTGAGGGAAAACTGGACCAAATAATAGAAGAGGGGCACTTGGCTCATATTTGGTTTTAGTTACACACTGAGCACTTTTTGTGACTTATTGTTCCAAATCATCCCATAACTGTTTCTTTATTTTAGTGATGAGGTGGAAGTATCAGGGGAAAACTTGCATCAACAGAAGCGTTATTTTCCACGGTAAGAGTATTATTAGGACCTATACTTGTGTCCTTTTGAAATCAGATGTTGTCTTCTCTTCTGCTTTTGCGGTACAAATTTCCTAAGTACCTCAGGACTTATATTCTATGACTCTCTAAAGTAGATTACTGAAAATATATATTCCTGTCATTTCATCTTGAGCAGACTTCGTTTTAGCAATATATGTTTTTTCTTAGAAGGATTGAGACTTAGTTTTAGTAATCTGCAAGTTTGTGAATAAAAGTAATGGGGCAGTTTAAGGATCCGAATAGTAATGCCAAAGAAATGAGTGACAGATGAGACATTTCATATTGAGTTGCGAGTTTTATACTGTCATTTCAGCTTTGATGAACCATTTGAGGAAGTTATCTATCCAAAGGGAGATCCAGATGCTGTTTCCATTTGCAAAAGGGATGTTGAGCTCTTGCAGCCAGAGACATTTGTAAATGACACAATCATTGACTTCTATATTAAGTAAGTCCTTAAACTTAATTTCTCTGATGGAATGTTGACATAGTATAGACTCTGCCATACGTTGTAGTATCTCTTACTTGGTTGATGGTCTCAGCATAATTCACAATTTCACTTATGCAGTTCTTGTAGTCATATTGAAATTTTCTTGTGATGCTAACCTTGTTTAACTTGGATATTAACAAATCACATCTACCGTTTTGTGTATTCTTCAATTATTCACAGTTATTTGAAGAATCAAATTCAAGCGGAGGAAAGACAGAGACTCCATTTCTTCAACAGCTTTTTCTTCCGTAAACTTGCTGATCTCGACAAAGATCCATCGAGCATAGCTGATGGAAAGGCTGCTTTTCTACGTGTTCGGAAATGGACAAGGAAGGTGGACATGTTTGGGAAGGACTACATTTTTGTGCCGGTGAACTTCAAGTATGAAAAATTTATGGACCTTCTATTATGTTAGATTTGTACTCGGTTCAAATCTGACACTGTTAAATGCTAATGACAGTCTTCACTGGAGTTTGATAATCATATGTCATCCTGGTGAAGTGGCTAACTGTACAGGTAATTTCACATGATACTCTATTTATTACAAAGTCATGATCATTCACTTTATTATATTATATGTTGTATATTTTGCAGACTTAGACTTCGATGACTCCACAAAAGTACCATGCATATTACATATGGATTCTATAAAAGGGAGTCATGCAGGGCTTAAGAATCTAGTCCAAAGGTATGTTAGCTGTCTCACAGCCATATTTCAGTTTTGTCATCTAAGCATTGCATATACGTTATCTATTTACGTTTCTCACTTGCCCGACGAGATGATAATATATTTTCCTGATACTCTCTTTGCCTTAAACGTTGAAGAAAATGCTGTAGCTCCATGCTCTGTTACTTTTGAATTATGTGTGGAACTGTATTAATGCTCAAGTTTTAAGCTGGGTAGTGCAAGTTGCTAATAACAACATTTTGCTGATTTTAGTTACTTGTGCGAGGAATGGAAGGAGAGGCATAAGGAGACATCAGATGATATTTCTTCCAGATTCATGGATTTGCGTTTTGTTTCACTTGAGGTCTGGCCTCTAGTCTTTAATTCTTTTTCCTCTAGGCCCTTTTATACGGACTTTCTCTCTTGCGTAACCTATTTTTCTGCTCTTTATATATATATATTTATGCAGCTGTTAATGATAGTTTATGTGATTTCTGATTTGCTCTTTCTATTTCAGCTGCCACAGCAAGAAAACTCATATGACTGTGGCCTCTTTCTGCTGCACTATCTGGAGCTATTTCTTGCTGAAGCTCCCAAGAATTTTAGTCCTTTCAAGATATATAATGCTTCCAACTTTGTAAGTCTATTCTCTAATTTCTTACCTCTCATGTATATTACTATAGGTCATAGAAGGGTAAATACTTGCTGCGGGGCTTTAGTGATATATGTTACAAGCCCCCAAGAGTTCCAGTTTTCTTATAATATGATGTTGAGTGCATGAACAGATCAGTTCTACTTCATACCTTTGGTTATAGTTTTTCATTTTGTCACTGTTGAATAATAAGCTTTGCCAAACTGAATCTTTTCACCCGCGATCATTTCACAGATGCATGTACGAATAATCAGCTTTCTTGCTATTGGTTACTCTGAAATTATGTTGGCCAGTTGTGTTATCTGATTTTTCTGTGTAGTTGTCTATTTGCAGCCCAGTTATTAGGATAGACTCTTCTGCTTGCTTCCTGATATCATGAATTGGATCCCAAGAGTCGAAACATATAGTTTTTAAATGCAGTTGAAATAAGAGCAGCTGGCTCTGTATTCTTCAGTCTCTTGATCTGCTGATAATTTTTTTTTCTGGTTTCCAGCTCTATTTGAACTGGTTCCCTCCTGCCGAGGCCTCATTGAAGCGTACTCTAATTGAGAAGTTAATCTTCGAACTCCTTGAAAACCGTTCACGGGAAGTTAATAGTGAACAGAACCAGTCGTGCGAAAGTCCAGTGGCCCTTAATAACAACGCGGGAATCGAGGTTCTCTCTGGGAGAGGGGGTGTAGACTGTAACGGGAGTATGACACAGTTGCAAGACGATCAAGGAATTGAAATGACTTTGCTTGAAAGATCTTCCATGAAGAACATGCAAGCTGTTAATGATTCCGGTATGGTTCTGAGGGATTTATTCGATTCAGGAGCCAACAACACAGGATCATTACTTGGACAACTACAACAAACATTCGAGGAACCATCTTCATTTTATCATCTGGGTAACAGCTCATTGGCATCAGAGGTACTACAAGATTTCAGCAAGCTAATGATCAAATCTCCTGATTATCTGACAACAAATTTTAATTTTCTTATTTGCCTCTGTTTTGGGCAGCAAGTAGATATGGAGACTGGTGAACAGTTTATGTGTCTGAACTCTGGAGAGAGCAACTTTCAACGCATCACTGGAACTGCACCTCCGAGAGAATCTTCCTGGAACCTAAGTATGATGCCGGTGCAGAAGGAAAGTGAAGCTGATTCGTTATCTGAAACCTCAAAAAGTAGTTCTAGTGACTCGGAAGATATTTGTATCATTGAGGACTTCCCAATCCCAGTGGAAAACTTTTATGAAGAAGAAACCGATGAGAGTCCACCAAGAGAGGCGGTCTCTTTATTTTCTGTAGCCCTGGGTCCTAGCACTGACCACACCACCGAGAATGAAGAGCTCGCATCTACTCAGGACGAGCTTGTGGTTGTGTCGAGTCAAGATGACAGAGACGAGCTGAAGCAATTGGAGAATGAAGATCTTGGAATTGGGGACAAGACGAGTGGTGATATCGGAATAGAGCTCAAAACGAATGAAGATCTTGAAACTAAGGACAAGTCGAGTGATGCTCTTAGAATTGGGGAAAAGATGAGTGATGATCTTGGAACTGAGGACAAGCCGAGTGATGATCTTGGGATAGTGGACAAGTCGAATGATGATCGTGGAATTGGGGACAAGACGATTGAACATCTTGGAACTGAGGACAAGGCGAGTGAAGAACTTGAAGTTAATGAAAAGATGAGTGAAAAAGATCTTGGAATTGAGGAGAAGCCGATTGAAGATCTTGGAACTGAGGTCAAGGCGAGTGAAGATGTTGGGGATGACTGTGATCAGAAGGAGGAAGAGCCAGTGGAGGAAGAAGATGAGAAGCGAGCTGCGAAACGGCCAAGGCTATCTTCCACAGACGAAGCTGAGGAGATGGAGGAATAGTGACTGTGATATGTATAACTTGTCTTTAGGGTCTTTGAAGGTTAGACTTTGGAGGATTTATCATTAACTCAAGTTGTTTTGGGAAATGTTTATATCGTTTTAGGAAACAAAAATGTCTTTCTTCGGTTTTTTTTTCAAGTTATATCGAGTAACGTTAACATATTTATATAAAATAGACGTATGTAACGAATCTTGAATGAAAATGTAATCTTCCGACTCGAATGTGAATTCTCCATTTTTGGTTAACATATGAACTTAATTAGTTTCATGAGGGACATTGTTGGTGGACACCGACGTGGTCGATAACTATAATGCAATCTAACCATCGGTGTTAGTTTTGTCATCAGTTACAAACCAGTTGAACTGACAAAGTATATTTATAGTAATATAATCACTACAGTTTTAAACGACATTAGAAAACAATATACTATCTTCCAAATTTAGGTTTTCTAGTTGAAACCCACAAGAAAGAAACTCCAGTGCCATATAAACAAGTGAATTTAACATAAGAAATGAGAGAACAAAAGAAAAGAAAAGAGTAGACCATGTTGAAGCCTTCCTCATTGTCTTCTTAATAATCATTAGAACGAAAACGATGTTGCAGAGAGCAGCAAGCAATGCTTATTCATGGTGGTGGGCCAGCCACATCCGTACCAAACAATCCAAATGGCTCGAACACAACCTTCAAGGTATATTATATATGTTCCTGTCATGTTTTCACGTAACAATGTTCTTTGGTTACATAACGTTTTTTTTTTGTAACACAATGGTTACATAACGTTTAATATCATATATTGGAGAATACAAAGACTAATTGTGTTGCTTCTTTAATTCTCAACTTTTACAGATATGGAGGAGAAAGTACATTACACACTGAAGATCATAAACGAAGATGGAGACACTTTTGCCATAAGGGCCGAGATGTATTACCGCAAGAGGCCTGAGATTGTTAATTTCGTTGAGGAAGCGTTTCGGTCATACCGTGCTTTAGCAGAACGCTATGATCATTTATCCACAGAGCTTCAAAGTGCTAACCACATGATCGCCACCGCTTTTCCTGAACATGTTCCATTTCCTCTCGACGACGATGATGATGACGATGATGACAACCATGAGAAGCCACCTAAGCCTCTTCATCTCATTCCCAGTGGAGCTAACATACCAGAGATTCCAAAAAAAGAGTTCAAGAGCCAATCTCTGATGGTGAGAAAAGGAAACGGTGGTGATATGAAAAGTTCATCATCATCTTGTGTACTGGTGAGTTCAGGATTGAGCAAAGAAGAAGCACTAGAGGAGATTGATAAAATCCATAAAGGGATCTTGGTGCTTCAGACAGAGAAGGAGTTTGTGAGGAGTTCCTACGAGCAGGCTTACGAAAGGTACTGGAGTTTGGAAGATGAGGTTACAGAGATGCAGAAGAGGGTTGTTAGTTTACAAGATGAGTTTGGAGTTGGCGCGGAGATAGAAGATGGTGAAGCCAAGACGCTGGTGGCTAGCACGGCTCTTACCTCATGTAAAGAGACGATCGCTAAGCTTGAGGAGACGCAGAAGCGGTTTGCCGAAGATGCAGAAACTGAGAAGGAGAGGATTGTTTCTGCAACAGAGAGGTTTGAAGCACTGAGGAACAAGTTTGAGATGGTTAAGGTAACAAACCAAGAGGCTACTAAGACATGTCAAGAATCTAAAAAGGAATCAAGAGAGGTTGAGTTGAGTGAGAATCTGACTAATGTAGAGTTTGCAGAGAAGATAGATGAGCTTGTGGAGAAAGTGGTGTCTCTGGAGACAACAGCTTCATCTCATACAGCATTGGTAAAGACATTGAGATCAGACACTGATGAGTTACATGAACATATCCGTGTTGTGGAGGAAGACAAGGCAAGTCATGTTTCAGATTCCATAGATATGAAGAGAAGAGTAACAGCGCTTGAAGATGAGCTGAGTAAAGTTAGAGACCTCTTCCAAAGAGTAGAAGAGCAGAACAATGATCTTCAGAAGCATTTGGTTGATGCTAATGGCACAGCTAAACACTTATCCGGAAAGTTACAGGAAGTCAAAATGGAAGAAGAGCCTTCTAAGGATTCAGAAGACACAGAGATAAAGAGTGAAGATGAGATTAAAGAGGCCATTCAAGAGACTGTGCAAGAAGAGAAAGAAGAGACGAAAGATTCAGAAACAGAAAGCACTTGTTTCGGCACAGAGGGAGGAGAAGAAGATGAGGAGAGGAGAAACTGGAGGCAGCTGTTACCTGAAGACGGCGTGGAGGATAGAGAGAAGGTTCTATTAGATGAATACACTTCGGTGTTAAAGGACTATAGAGAAGTAAAGAGAAAGTTAAGTGAAGTTGAGAAGAAGAACCGTGACGGCTTCTTTGAGCTAGCATTGCAGCTGAGAGAGCTCAAGAATGCTGTTTCTTGCGAAGACTCTGAGTTTCATTTCTTACGTCAGAAACCTGCAACGCCCGGCAAGGATTCTGCACAAAGTATGAGTGTTTCTCATAGCTCTAACTCTTCAATCTCCATGGCACCACATCATCAGCAAGGAGGAGAGGTGAAGAGAACACCACAAAGAGCAAAGGAAGAGGAGGTTAAGGTGAAGTTTGAAGTTACTGATGAAACTCCAAGAAAGAAGATTCCAACTGTGGAAGACAAAGTGCGTGGAGAGATAGATGCGGTGCTAGAGGAGAACATCGAGTTCTGGTTGAGGTTTAGCACATCTGTTCACCAGATTCAAAAGTACCAGACAGCAGTTCATGACCTGGAAGCTGAGCTGTCTAAACTCAGTAGTAATGCATCAGAGGCAAAGCCTATATATAGACACCTCAGAGAGATTCGGACAGAGCTGCAGCTTTGGCTAGAGAATAGTGCTGTCCTTAGAGACGAGCTCGAGGGGAGGTATGAAACACTTTGCAATATTAAAGATGAAGTTTCAAGGATGACGTCTCAATCAGGTGGTGGTACGAAAGTGAACGATACAGAGATAAGTGGTTACCAGGCTGCAAAGTTCCATGGAGAGATACTCAACATGAAACAGGAGAACAAAAGGGTTTCTAACGAACTTCAAGGTGGGCTTGAGCGTGCACAAACTCTGAGAATCGACGTGGAGAGAGTTGTCTGCAAACTAGAAGAGGGTCTTGGGATGTCGAATGCAGCAGCTACAAGATCTCTGAGAAAGAACACTTCATCATCATCATCATCACCTAGAAAGCCCAGGATTCCACTAAGGTCATTCTTGTTTGGTGTCAAGTTAAAGAAGTATAAACAGAAGCAGCCTTCATCAATCTTTGCTTGTGTAAGTCCATCTCCAGCACTGAACAAACAATGTAGCTACCTTGTCCCACCTGAGAAGCTCCCAATGAGTCCCTAATCAAGTCAACAGATTCTGAGGATTGCAAACTAAATGTGTATTAAGACTTTGAACATTCGAAGTTTATGAGATTTGTATTATTAATTAGTACCATGTACTGGGGAAGGCCTACTTTACATAAAATCTTTCTTTCAAGTCTCCTAATAAAAACTAAAAATTCAAAAATAAAAGCATAAGATGTTTCTGTCAAAGAACTAAACACCCTGTCCGGTTCCTCTCACAGTTGCAGCAACCTCTGCGGGCTTTCCGCATGCTTTACTCACTGTGACTACCGAACCACCGACCTTGTTGTTTACTTCACATTTTGATTTAGATTCAGAACCAGCTCCACTGTTGGATGGCACTGCAGTTTTATCAGCACCGAGAACTGCAGTCTGAGTGTGTGTAGCAGCCTGCTTTCCCCTGCTAATCTCCGAGTTTGTTGAGGTCATCTTATTTGACTGGATGGCAACCACTGAGCTTGCTCCATCTCCTCTAGCTTGCTCTTTGTGTCCACCATCTGGTTTGCAAATGACAGTCTCTGCAGTTGGCTTTAGAGGTAATACAGTTGCTGGTACAGAGGCTGAAACAACTCTCTGATTGGAGACGATCTTCGATGCAGTAGCCAACTGCGTAGAAGCAGAAAACATTGTAAATCCTTCCGAACGAGAACCCACGAGAGGAGGAGGTTTGATAGAAGATGGTGAAGGCGTCACAGGTTTCAAGTTTCCATTAGCTAGAGGCCGGGTACTCGCAGGTCCAACCGCTTTAGTAATACTAGAAGCGGCAACAGTCTTTCCTGGCTCAACCTTTGGCATAACGAGGCTACCTGTGGGACGAGGCACACATACTTCGACCTTTGGTGCTGATGGAGCAGTCAATACGACACCCATGCATGCTGCAGCAGCTGCTGAATTAGCTGTTACCATTAAATCCGATCTGGAAGTGGACCTTGCCGTTGTTTTATTAACACCAACTTGAGATTTTGAAGCTGGACCTGATGTTTCTGCCCGAGACAATGTTTGAACAACAACTGCTTTGGACTGTTGTTGACCTTGAGAAGAACGGCCTCCACTGCCTTGAGTTCCTGTGATGGTACAAAACAAAGAAAACAAAACCCCACCCATGTTAAACCGGTAAGCTACTTTTTTGACTTAGACAATATCAGAGCAAGTGCTAACCAAACTAAAGCCTCTTCCGTTATATTATAAGATACTAGAACTAGCGGGAAAAAAAAATCTTCAGCTTCTTTTACCTACTGCAACTTTTTTTGAAGGGGGTCGATTTCCCAGAGCCAAAGATAACGCATGGTTTACTGCTATCTGCGATTGGCTAGCAGAGGTCGAAGTATCATACCTTCTTCTTAGATGCGGCCACCTCTGCAAATAAAATAGTCAGTCTGATACCATCAACAAAGGTAAAAAGAATAACACATGCTAAACATCATATCATCTTCCAACTTGACAATCAGTTTTTTTTTTGACATGGACTATATCCACAAAAATGTAAACATGGATAAAAATATCATAACACATTGCCTCAGCAGCTAGCTTCTATAATTGCCAAGCGAATATAAACGCATCATCCAATGGAAACTGTTGCCGGGATTTGAACCCGGAAAAATGGGGGGAGAGACCCCCACATCCATACCAGACTAGATGACAACAGATATGTTTCTAAAGTGATTACCATAGTGGTCCTGTAGTCTGACCTCTAAGAACTAAAACAAGGAAGGTCCATTCATCCATAACAGGATACAATAGATAAGTTTAAATCACAACCTGAGAGAGTTGGGAGGCGGTCCTCCTTCCTCTAAACTCTCCTCTAGCAATATGAGCCCAGTTGCCTTCACCAAACCGCTTCACAGCTGCAATCAGGTCGGCATCCTCCTCGGCAGACCATTTCTGCCTTGTCTTCCGTTGTGAAGGCATGCTACTACTACTAGCTGAAACATTTCCATTTATTATCCCCTCGGTAGACGTAACTTTCTGAAGACAAACAGGAAAGGTGATATTCATCCCTCTTGACAACCAAGGAGACTCTGATGGTTCCTGAGTTCCCTCAGGGAGAGCATACGGTATGTTTATTGTCAAGGGAGCCTCAGATGTTGCTTCGTCCAGTATATCAGAATTCCTTGGCACATACGAAGCAGCAATCACCTGAGATGCAAAATAAGGTTGAAGCAATTACAAAAACATGGCATCTCGATTATTCGACAAGAAGACACATTAATGAAAGAACGCGACTTGATAGAATCTAATGTTCCATTCTTACTTTGACATGTGCAACAGCCTCCACTGATGCTTCAACGCTGACTTCTGGAGAAGCTTCCAACTCACACTCCATATCACTATCATCGTCCTACACCACAAGCAAAAGACTCACTTACAAACTCTAACGAAAGAGCCAAATCACAAAGGAAGAGATTAAGTACCAGAGGGTGAGCATCATCTTCAACCACATGGAGAAGAGGATCACGATACGAAAGGTGTCTCCACAGCATCTGATACTCCCTAGCATTAGTAATCCCAGTGGTGGTCTTCCTCACCATCTCATTCCAATCCATCTTCTCGACATCGGAATAAAAGGCCATCTCTTGTAACAGCCTCAGTATCGTCTTCGCATCATATCTATCAAACCGAATTAAAAAAAAAAGTTCACTTTTTTTTTTTGAAAACGTAAGAGGAAGGAGGAAGGAAGAGAGACATTAATTAATTACCTCTGCAAAAGCGAGGCGATGTCGCCTTCGCTAATGGTTATCTTCCTTCTCTTGTTACTACTACTACTCTCAACCATATTCGTAGTTATACAACGATCTTTCCGCTTTTGGAACGAGAGGACAAAAGGAATCAATTTCACCCAAAAACCCTAAGAGAGTTGGGAATCGTTCCCACGGCGATCGGAGAAGGAAACCGATTAGATGATGATCGGAGAAGAGGAGGATTGGTCGCGAGTGTTGAAGCGCGTGGAACGTACGAGTGTGGTGGCAAAGGTTTTTGATTGGGAAGAGGAAAAGAAGGAGTTAAAGGGAGGGACTAATTCCACTAATTATTATCTTTACTATTAGGAAAGTTGAAAAGGGATTATCGTCTTAATTATAATTTAGTCTATCCCTTGTTTAACATAAATAAATAAATAAGTAATCAGTTTATATTTTTTTAGAGAAAAAGACTAGAATAACACTAAACCAAGTTTATGTTCACAAAGTAGCACTCAAAGCTGAAAGTCACAAAAATAGGTTTCATTAAAGAGGTAAATATACACTTATACCCATTGGGTTAATTAATCCAAACCTTAGGGTTTAGAGTTAAGGGGTGGGTTTTTGGAATTATGGTTTAAAATTTTAAAAACAGTTTCAAAAAGTATTTTTAAATATAAAAAGAAAATTTGAAAAAAAAAATTAAAAAAAAAAAAATTTATAAAAATTTCGAATCTGAAAACATATAATCTGAAACTATAAAAAAAATTTATTTCTTTTTTATTTTTTTTATTTTTATTTATTTTTATTTATTTTTGTTTGTTTATTTAATTTTAAACTAAGGGTATTAAGGATATTTTACCCTTTAATGAATGTCATTTTTGTGACTTTCTCTTTATAGTGCTATTTTTAAGACATAAACTTCAAAAGGTAAAGGTGTTATTATTGACAATTGTCCTATTTTTTATGGAAACTTAAAAACTTTACGTATGTGTAACAAATATTATAATTGATGATAATATAATAATGCAAAATTACAGCAAAATTAAAGATGATATAATTTTACACAACTATTTTACGTAATTTGTTTGGTTAATATTAGAGTATAATAATTTAGTAAATTATTTGTGTAACAAATATTAAAATTGATGATAATATAATAATACAAAACTACCACAAAATTAAAGATGATATATAATTTTACACAACTATTTTACGTAATTTGTTTGATTAATATTAGAGTATAATAATTTAGTAAATATAATATTTTTTTAATTTATTAAACTACTTACTCATGTTTTTTTTTCTTAATTTTATTTAGTTTAAACTATTTAATTGAGCTTGTAAGAAGAATTAAAGGGAGGAGGGTTCAAAACATCTCTCTCTCTCTCGGCTTTTTTAGGAGCATCACGCGGTGTGCCTCTGTTTCCGACTAGCATCTCTTCAGCTAACATTCTGCTCTAGAATAATGACGGCGAATGAAGTTTCCTCTGGTGAAATTACTCCCCCCCTCCCTTCTTCTTCATGTCTTTTTACTTTCCAGGTTTAAAAAGTTTCATGCTTTTTTTTCTTCTCTTGCTCGATTCCTTTCTCCCCTGGGAAATTAGATTTGCAGTTTTTGCTTTCAGTTATAAAAAAGATAGCTTAATATCTTAGTTATTCTTCAGGCACTGATTGATATATGAGTATGCATTGTGAAAGTTTACCCTTTTGAGATTATGACATAGAATAGAAGCTATGCTAGTCTTAAATTCTTCAGCTTTATGCTTCCTTCATTGCTCTTTTGAATAATTATAGTATAGCTTCTTGGAGAAAGTCCTCACCTTTACATTTGCAATTTTGAGACTCCTTCCCTCTTGTGGCTTTTTAACTTATGCTTGTAATGGATAGCATCCTAGGCTTTTCATTGCTGTTTCCTGTTTCTAGGCTCTCTATGAACTTTCTCCTCATTTTGAAGTTTTTTTTTTTTTTGCTTCTCAGGTGTTTCCAATTGCTATGTGTTCAAGAGCCGGTTGCAGGAATATGCTCAGAGATACAAGCTACCAACGCCTCTCTACGAGACTATCAAAGAAGGCCCTTCCCACAAACCTCTCTTTCAGTCTACAGTGATTGTCAATGATGTCAGATACGATTCCTTGCCTGGATTCTTCAATCGTAAAGCTGCTGAGCAATCAGCTGCCGAGGTTGCTCTCCAGGAATTAGCAAAATCCAGTGACCTAACCCAATCTGTTTCACTGCCTGTTGTAAGCACCTCATCTTTCTTATCTCGTGATTCTAATTGTTTAAGTCTAGTGAAGGACTATAGCCTGTGAACTGTAAGCTTTATAGTTAGTTTGCCTGAGAATGTTTTAGGTGTGACTCGAGAGTTCCACTCGTTAAGCAATTATTTTATGTATGTTGTGTGCATTTGGCTAACTTTTGAATGGCTTCTTAATGCCAGCACGAGATGGGGCTATGCAAGAATCTTCTTCAAGAGTACGCTCAAAAGATGAACTACGCGATTCCACTCTATCAGTGCCAAAGGAGCGAGACTCTCGGGAGAGCTCCACAGTTCACATGTACTGTGGAGATCGGAGGCATTAAGTACACAGGAGCTGCAACAAAGACTAAAAAAGAGGCTGAGATAAGCGCTGGGAGAACGGCTCTTATAGCCATCCAGTCAGAATCCAAAATGGACCTTGCCAACAACTACAGCACTCAGCTTACTGTCATTCCTTGCGAGAAGAAGACAGTAGAGGTAGCAAGTCCGGTGAAAGAAACCATCATCAAGACTCCAAAAGCCAGGAGGGCTCAGTTCAAGAAGAAGGCTCGGAAAGGAAAGCTCAAAGTCGCTAAGGATCTTGAAGACAGTACCATCCCTCCTCAACCTACAGAGCATTGTCAAAACCAACAGTTAAATCTGGAACCTTCTTCGTGCGTGAACGGGTTTAAGGAGGCAGCATTTGCGAGTGTGGAGACAGAAGCAAGCCAAGCATAGCTGTCTCAAGACGAGGTCTTTGTGAGTGTAGTTTATATAGCCATTTTGTAATTTTAATTGGTGTTGACATGTTTGAACGCCATTTTGGTCTTGTTTAGTTATACAAGATCATTGTTTCTTTGTTTTTAGTATTAAGATACATGAAGCTGCTTTGGCCTTGATCACTAGAACCACACTGCTTTCACTCTATAAAGCCACCATCTTGAGAGAGAGATGATTCTTCACAAATCAGAACTCATAGTTGGGTGTAATTTGAATTTTGTGCAAGTTTGGAGCTAAACCATATACAAGTTAAAAATACAGGGGCTTTATTTTAATTAATAAAAATCGTCTTTTGAATCAAATAAGCCCAAATATCTGACCCAACAACAGGCCCATTAGAGAAGAAACCCTAATTTCAGAAGAGATAATAATCATTGCCTTTCTCTCATTTTGAGATTTTAGGTTTTTCACTTGTCGCATCCACCAAAGAGGAAAAATGCCGGCGGGTCATGGAGTTCGCGCGAGGACGAGGGATCTGTTTGCTAGAGGGTTCAGGAAGAAGGGTACAATCCCACTCTCGACCTACCTCAGGACCTTCAAGGTCGGCGATTACGTCGATGTTAAAGTGAACGGTGCGATCCACAAGGGTATGCCTCACAAGTTCTACCATGGTCGTACCGGTCGTGTCTGGAACGTCACCAAGCGCGCCGTTGGTGTTGAAGTCAACAAACAGGTCTGAAACAACTCTCATTGCCTTGAGCTTATTGTACTGTCTAAATTAGTCAAATCTGTTGACTTTTATGATGAAATATGCAACTACTTGGTTCAGTTTTTGTGTTTTGTCTCAAGGGTTTTATTTTTTTTTATATTAAGCTTTATGATCTTTGTGCTGGAACTAGTTCGATTGCTTTAAGTATTCTCTAGTAACATTCACAGTTTCAAATCAAGTCCCATAAGTGACTGAACACTTCGATTCCTGATCCTTTGAACTACTTGTCTGTGCTGACTTCAAATTAATCACTATCATTCATATACTGTTTGGCTTTAAACATTAGTATACTCGGCTCTTTATATAGATTTTATCTTAGTGGGTAACATAATTGACATATATGTTTGGTGGGTGTGTTTCAGATTGGCAACAGGATCATAAGGAAGAGGCTTCATGTGCGTGTGGAGCACGTGCAGCAGTCCAGGTGTGCAGAGGAGTTCAAGCTGAGGATTAAAAAGAACGATGAGCTCAAGGCCGCAGCCAAAGCTAAAGGCGAGACGATAAGCACCAAGAGACAGCCTAAAGGTCCCAAGCCAGGATTCATGGTTGAGGGTATGACCTTGGAGACTGTCACTCCTATCCCTTACGACGTCGTCAACGATCTCAAGGGAGGCTACTAGTTATCTACTTTCTTCCCTCCCAGTGTTTTGGAGCTTTCCTTCATATGTTTTGTAGCGACCTTAATACTGAAGACGAAGATTTTAAACCGCATGAGTTTTGTTATTGATACAATTGTGACTGCCAATTTAAAAATGTTCCTTTTTCCAACCAATTATCTTAAGATTTAGTCATTGACTTGTAATTAGATGCAATGTGACGCAGCCCCGACCCACATCAGCTGGGATTAATACTACAGATCAGTGTTCCACTAATATTTCACATTGTTAAATGTAAATTAACACATTCAACCGCGAAATTGTACATTATCAGCTTTGGACCGGTTTATCCAAAACCCGGTTATATAAAAACCGGGTTACGTCGCCGTTTGTTTTCATTTAAAATCTCTCCGTCTCCAAAATAGTCTCAGCGCCGGAGAAAGAGATGTTCAGAATCAAAATTCTAAGAAACACAGTCTCTCGATCTCACCCACAAGCCTTTTCTCGAACATCGTCTCTCTTATCGACATGGTACTCTCCAGAATCTATCTCTCCTCCTCCACAAGCAGACGACGACGATGATCCAGTTCTCGTCAAACTCTCAATTGCCATCAGAGATTCAAACTCTTCGTTTACGTCATCCCCCTCTCTCAGGAACCTCCTGCCCTCTCTCACCGCTCGTCACGTCCTCGATCTCATCAACCGCAACCCTCTCTCCCTCCCGCACCATTCCATCTTCGCTTTCTTCAAATTCATCTCATCCCAGCCTGGGTTTCGCTTCACCGTCGACTCCTACTTCGCCATGGCTCGTTTCCTCGCCGTCCACAAGATGTTCGACGAAGCGCAGTCGCTCATCGCGCTCGTCGTCTCTCGGAAAGGGAAAAACTCAGCTTCTTCTGTTTTCGTTTCTGCGTTGGAAACGAGAGGAAGCGATTTTCTTGTCGATGCGTTGATGATGGCCTACACTAATGCAGGGTTCGTACCCGATGCGATTCAGTGCTTCAGGCTATCTCGGAAGCATAAGTTTACAGTTCCGATTCGTGGCTGCGGCAGCTTGCTCCATCGGATGATGAAGGTGAACCCTACCGAGACTGTTTGGGGATTCTATATGGAGATTTTGGATGCTGGTTATCCTTCGAATGTTTACGTTTTCAATATCTTGATGAACAAGTTTTGTAAAGAAGGCAAAATGTGTGATGCGCAGAAGGTGTTCGACGAAATTACTAAGAGGAGTTTGCGTCCTACAGTGGTTAGTTTCAACACTTTGATTAATGGGTACTGTAAAGCCGGAAACTTGGATAAAGGGTTTAGGCTGAAAGAGCGTATGGAGAGAGGTAGAACACGTGCTGATGTTTTCACATATAGTGCCTTGATTAATGCGTTGTGTAAGGAGAACAAAATGGACGGAGCGCATGGGTTGTTTGATGAGATGTGTGAGAGAGGGTTGATTCCGAATGATGTTGTTTTCACGACTTTGATTCATGGTCATAGTAGGAACGGACGGATTGACTTGATGAAAGAAAGTTATCAGAAGATGTTAAGTAGAGGTCTTCAGCCTGATATTGTTCTGTATAATACTTTGGTGAATGGTTTTTGCAAGAACGGTGATTTGGTGGCTGCGAGGAACGTTGTTGATGGAATGATTCACAGAGGTCTCAGGCCTGACAAAGTTACGTACACAACTCTTATAGATGGGTTTTGTAGAGGAGGAGATGTAGATGCAGCGCTGGAGATAAGGAAGAAAATGGATCAGAATGGGATAGAACTCGATAGGGTGGGGTTTTCAGCGCTAATTTGTGGAATGTGTAAAGAAGGAAGAGTCGTTGATGCTGAAAGAGCTTTGAGGGAGATGCTGCGAGCTGGTATGAAGCCTGATGATGTCATCTATACAATGATGATGGATGCATTCTGTAAGAAAGGTGATGTTCAAACCAGTTTCAGATTGCTTAAAGAAATGCAGAGAGATGGGCATGTTCCTAGTGTTGTGACGTATAATGTTCTGCTTAATGGACTGTGCAAATTGGGACAGATGAAGAATGCTGACATGTTGCTAGATGCCATGCTTAATATAGGGGTTGTTCCGGACGACATCACATTCAACATTCTATTAGAAGGTCACCATAGACATGCAAATTCATCGAAGCATTATATACCGAAACCTGAGATAGGGACTGTAGCTGATTTGGCCTCATACAAGTCACTAGTCAGTGAGCTCTATAGAGCTTCAAAAGAACACCGAAACAGATAATACCCAAAGATTGTTCCTGGATATACGAGCTAAACTTTTCTATTAATCACCAGAGGTAGTTTTCTTCATCATAGGTAATACCCAGAGATAACTTTGACTGTATTGTCTCCTTGATTTCAATTTCTCAACGTTTTCTGGCGATTTCTCTATTTAAATCTTCTGAACTGGGTATTGTTCCCTTTGTTGGAAGTCTTAAGTGTTTTATTTGTATGTTTGAATCCTTTTTATTCTACATATTTGGGATGCATTTGTAGTGAGCTGCATGAAAAACTAATGCGTCCAGTTTATCTTTTGAAACATACGACTTTTAAAAGGCCATTATGGCCACACCATAAAGTCATAAACTCCGCTCCCAGTTTGATATATAGATTCTTCTTAATTTATATGGTGTACTTTTGTATCCACAATCTCTGCCATTTACTTTGGTCGTCCTCTTTCTTCGCAGGATTAGTGTGGAAAAACGGAAGTCCTCTCATCTTTTGCTGCCTTGTGATAAGGGTACGATTTGAACCTGCTCTCTGATGTCTATTTCACATATATTTTATCTTTAGTTTGAAATTTAGGAATCTTTAGTTTGAGCCCTTCATGACTATCATATGCAAGTCACAAGACGAGACTAGTATTGTTAAAAGATTGCTATTTGTTGTTTGTTGATGGGTGAACAACTACATGGCCTGAGCTGACCTTCTCTTTCGATTAGACTATAATTATCGTTTCGTTGTCTTTTGGGTAGGAGTTGGAAACATTCACATTCAAATTAAGCTCGAGTTATATCGCTGGATATAAATTTTTTTATTACAGTAACAAAACAATGATCACTGACTGAAAAGTAGTACACCAATATAAACACAAAAGCCCTAGTATTATGACACACCATATATGGAAATAAACCAAAAAGAAACAAACTTTTTTATTATACATTATTTTGGTTCGATTTTGATCCTGCTGGGTAAATATCATCTGTTATTTTGGGGAAGACTGAAGGAATGGTCTTTCATTTTCTTAACCTCGACAACTCTTTTGACCTCTTTAACAATTTCCTTTATAAAATCCGCCTCGGAGCTGCAAAGTAAGTAGAGTAGTTTAGTCTATACAAAGTTTCACTGAAGGAAAAAATATCACAAAGGTGAAAGTTATTGAATCAGTGAAGATGTTATTCTAATATGGTTTTTTTTAAAGCGTTTTTAAGTAAAAATGAGGCATATGCATCAACTGTACATTAATATGAACTATGACGACCCTTCAGACATTGGACTGCTGCACATTCACACGATGGACGTGTTTGTTTGTTCTGTATAATAACCAGGTTTACTTTTCTTGTCGTGGCAGGTAAGTGGTTCAGAGGGGCATGAGGGAAAACGACGAAGAAATCTGATAATTGTCGTAGCATTTTTTAAGGATGATCAGTAAGGTACCTTTTGCCGCCTAAGGACAAGCCCATTTTGTCAGAAACAGACTCTAAAGCTTCCTTCCATTTCTTGATCTGTTCCCCGCTTGAACTCTTAGCTAATCTCCAGAAGTTGCTACCGAACTCAGCCTTTTGGTATCTCACAGATGCGGCTTTCACCTTGAAGAAGATGGGTATCACTTGTAGTTTGCGTTTATCGGTTCTTTTCTTTATTTTCGCTAACTCGTTCAGGCACCAGCGTGACTCTGCGTACCTTTTCGAGAATATAGTCAGAGCTATACTCGACTGCTTGATCCTTGCAAAGAGATGTCTCCGGTCTTTTCCTTTTTGTTCGTCTTTGTCTATGAAGAAGTTGATTCCATGTCTTTTGAATGCGTCAACAAGGTGGCTCACGAAGCTGCAGCGTAGCTCCTCTCCCCGGAAGTTGATGAACACTTGGTTATCGTTATGGTTGTGTGGAGGGCCAGATAGGGTATCCTTTACTGGGATCTTGCTATTGATCTTTTTCATGTTGGTTAGGCTGGAGTTTGAATGTGAGCAATGAAGAATAGGGTGCTGCAGGTTTATATTGCCAAGAGCATTTGGTTTCTGTGGAGTTGCATATTTATAGGCAGCAATGAGGTTAAAAGTGCATAGTTATAAATATATGTATATATCTTTTGTCAACAAATATATGTTTATATCAATTGATGTTTTCTAGTCCTATCTTATATAATATTATATATACAGTGCCCGCTCTTGCGGTGTGCCCAAAGGTTGCAAATGAACAGAGCTTTTTTTTTTTATGAAAAAAATCTTTAAGAAGTTAGGGTCTTAATTTGTTAGATACAAAAAGAATAGGGTCCTAATATGTAAATTTACAGAAATATAGCTAAAACTGTCCTCACTGTATGTATTTTTTAAGACTGAGATCTGGAGTTCTGCTGATAAATGTTTTCAGTAGTTAGTATTTAAAGTTTAGACGTAGAATATCGTTGCTGTTGTGTGTGTTCTTATCTATGCTGAAGTAAATCACATATAATTGGTATTGGCGGAGGAAACATGACAAGTATGTTGGGTCTGAGAACTACTTGTTAGATAAATCGATCGTTCAGTTATCAAGGCCTATTAGTAGATGCAAAAGGCCCAAACATGTCAAAAGACTCAACCCAAGGACCTATACAAGTCCTAGTCCAATAGAGAAATGATAACAGAAAAAGAAAGAAAATCAAAAAAGGAAAGAAAAGAGAGAGACACTCTGATTTTGAGCGTAGGGCTTTTGACTCTCTCTAGCTCCTTACTGTGCCCACTCTTCACAGTCCACACCTTCTTCTCACGGACATAAGACATAGAGTTTTCGATCGCCGCCAGATCCTCCGCCGCATCTTCTCCTCCTCACTTATCTCCTGGTAAGTCTCTGCTCTCACAATCTCTCACCTTTTTGTGTCTAACTCAGTCTGAGCTTCTACAGAGTGTGAAGATATAATGGAATCGGGCGCTGGCTTCGCGGCGATGGAAGAGAGGATCCTTCCCGGAAGCTTCTTCCAGTTTCCTCTTCCTGGATTCAGTGCTTCTCCCAATCGATCCCCTTGTCCTCCTCCTCCTCCTCCCACTGGTCGTGAGAGGTACTACTTCCACTCTTTCTCTCTTCTTCCAAAGTGTGAGGCTTTACTTGGATCAATTTAGATTGACTGTTGTGGATTGGTTCCAATGTGAACTGCAAGCATCCATTGGTACTTTACATTCACATTTCTTTGAAATCTTACTCAGGTACTTGGCTGAGTTGCTGCAAGAGAGGCAAAAGTTGAGTCCTTTCTCACAACTTATGCCACATTGCTGCAGAATACTTAACCAAGGTTGGCTCTTTTATCACTTCAAGATTTAAAGTGTTGAACTTTCTTTTTTTTAACATTTGCTTTATTGCTTACATTGTTCGTGTTTGTTCAGAAATTCGAAAGATCTCCAGTTTATCCGAATTTGATAGATATGAGCATGGCAGTCCATTTAGATCGCCTGGTCTGCCTCCTACAAGTGGAAAGCTTGATTTTGACGGATGGTCAATGATGGAAGCTGAGGTAGTATCAGACTCATGTTGAAATATGAATGTGTTGTGTTGATAATGATTGCTTGCTTTCTTTAGGAGAGTTTTCATCAACAGAGAGCTTCCCCATTTCGTGCTTCTCCTGCTCCAGTAGGCTGGGTTGGGATGCCAGGGCTACATTCTCCACCCATTGTTAAAAGAGTGATTAGGCTTGATGTGCCTGTTGATAAATTTCCAACCGTAAGTTCTTTAAACATTTTAACCAGAAAATAGTATTATGATTGTGTCTATATTTTGATTTTAATTCATTGAACCTCGGCAGTATAATTTTGTTGGGCGGATTCTTGGGCCACGTGGGAACTCTCTAAAAAGAGTTGAGCATGCAACACAGTGTAGGGTGTTTATTAGAGGACGAGGATCTGTCAAGGATACTGTCAAGGTATGGTTCCTTCTTTGAAGTATCCCATTTCATCACTGTTTCAACTGCAAGTGTATATGACTTCTTATAGTGCAAAACTTCAGTTTGTCTCATATGTTTACTTGCCAAACGACTCTATAGTCATTTGTAGAATATGCTTTACTGTAAAAATAATTTGCTTCTCGTGGTGTATAAGGTTGCACGTAGCCTTCTATTACTATAGCAAGTTCTTTTTGAAATTATGATGCATTTTCTCCTGCATTATCAGCTTTTTCTTCTTGTTCCTAATCTCTCATGCGGTGGCTAGGCTCATCCATTTTAGTATTTATGCTTTCCCTGCAGGAGGAGAAGCTCCAAGGTAAGCAGGGTTACGAGCATCTCAGCGAGCCACTACATTTACTGATCGAAGCCGAGCTTCCAGAGGACATTATAAACTCTCGATTGGAGCATGCAGTGCATTTCCTGGAGTCGCTCCTAAAGCCAATGGTACATTCTTTTTGACAATCTAAGCATCTCTATCTTGTTTTGTACTCCAAACCATTTTGTTCACATGGTTATGTTTTTCTCTCTACAGGACGAGTCAATGGACCACTACAAGAGAGAACAGCTGAAGGAGTTAGCGGCTATTAATGGTACGCTCAGGGAAGAGAGTCCAAGTCCAAGCTTGAGCCCTTGTCTGAGTCCAAGCATGTCCCCTTTCAACAGCAAGCGTGCCAAGACTGGACAATAAAGATTTCTACACGAGAGATGATTTCTTTTTTTTTTTCCCCTCTGCTTCGGACAGAGAAACCATGGCATGGTCGGGTCGTGTGGACAGAGCAAATGCTCTGTCACTATCTATCTGCGAGGTGATAATGTTCTAACGTTTGATGAGACTTCAATTAATTTTTTTTGGTCATTAAGTTTATTCTTTATTTTTGAAACTTTTTGTTGGCTAGCAGAGATTACGATTAACCAGTGGGTAATAATCTTAATAATGGTGTTTATGATTTGTAATCTCGTTCTGAATAATGTAACTTTTTGTTTCATAAAGTTTGAAGCTCAACATTGATTCCACTGCAACATCATTTTTACTTGTCAAAGTAGAGATATAATTAAATTTCGTGTGCATTTATTATATATTTCACCAAGATAAAAGCATGTCGATAACAAACATAAGATCACTTGAAAGTAAAACTTTAACCAAAGACATGTTCTGATCCATCTTAATACCTATAATTTATCTTACACGGAAAAAACCAAGCCAACACAAACAAATATACCTCAAGCATTTTGTCGATAGCTTGTAATTTTTTTTTTAATCTCGAAGGCCTAGCTCAACCTCAAGTTCATCATCTTCCTCGAAAAGCTTCAACAATCGAGCATACTGCTCGTCTCTTTTCTTCTTCTGCCATAGCTTGTATAGGAAGAAGGAGAACATAGCTACAGCCACGAATCCGAGCAGTACGAGGATTACTTTTGTGCCTGTTCTGCTGGAAGAAGTGTGGGACTCTGCCTTATTTGTATTCTTGGAATCACCTGATAGACCTGGAAATAATATCATATCAAAAAGACTTAATAGATGCCTTCTTAGTAACGCATGTAAGGAAAAATCAATATTCGGGCTTTCAAGAGCTATCGTATCTTCAAATAGTTTGCAAGGAGAAACAACTCCAACACATAGACAACAGAGAAGAACATCAATTGCAACAAATCACTAAACAGAATTTGCTTTACTTATTTTAAGGAACATAATGGTCATTTCTAGAAATATCTTAAGAACTATAAACATGAAAAAAGTTTCAGTCAATTTATCGCATTACTCAAATGCAGCATCACCATGAAACCATAACCATGATGGTAGTTGCAAGAAACAAAAAAAAAAAAACAATCTCCTCCGAGAAAAGAAAGCAGGTTTCGAAGACAAGCTATTCAAAGCATCAACCCATCAAAACTATAGCCACACAAAACCACATGAACTCATGTTTTTTTTTGTCTTAACTAACAAATTTGAGCATATCCGTGGAGTTTAGTTGCTCAAGATCTACTAACAGATATTTACACACACAATCTTTCTATCTACATGTTTGAATCCTCATCGCTAAAGAAACAAGATGCAACCTCGTGAACAGAGATTAAAAATACGAAATCTGGAAAGAGCCAAGTTCAGCTGAATTAGACATAAATCTCGCGAATTCAAAACCTAAAAGTTTCAAACGAACATTAATCCGATGATTCAATAGAATACTGACAAGGAAAATTGGGGAAATCTAAGGCCTTGGAAAAATAGAATCAGGTAGATCTGGAGAAGACGAACCTAAGACGAAGTGCAGAGAAATCGAAGCTAAGAATGCCAGACGCCGCCATGAGCTCCCTTCCATCTCTCTATACATATGTAACCCACGTCTCTCGGGTTCTCTATCTCCCTGTCGATATGAGTTCGCTTGTACGCAAGGAGGGATCGTTCTTTCGCTTTGGTAAGATCAACTTTTTTGACGTTTGAGAAAAAGGAATAATTAAGACACCCCAGATCTTTATTTGGATAGTTTAATGTCTTGTAGTACTTACAACCTCATTTAGTTTCAGACCCACCCAAGACAATAATTAAACATGTATTTACTCATCCCTCCTAAAAATTGTTTTACTTTATTGATTTTAATTCTACAACTTTGTGTATTTTGTAATTTCTTACATATATGTACAGTTTACGATTACAATATCTTCAAGTATACTAAATGTTAGACTATTAGCCGAACGGAATCAGCGACCTAATCAAACACATCGACGTCGACCAAAAAAGTAGCCTAAACGGCCAAGACACACGCCTACAGACGCCGCTATAGACTACAAGACCCTTCAACATTCACAATCTCAACAAAAAGCATAAGACAACTTGGTCATGGTTACAACTTACAACCATTGTAAGAACTTCGAAAAATTGTAAATGAATTCTGTCTCAGCAAAGAGAAACATTAACACAAGAGTAAAAGATAAAAGTATTACTTAGACCGCAGCCTAGTCCTTAAAACTCGATAAGAAAAACAGACTTAAGCGACTCAAAGGATCATCAAAACACAAGTCATCGAGCAAAACTCGTACGGGAGTATCAAATCAAAACCAATATAATCTTCTCACTTGAAGCACTTGGCGTCCAAGAGAGCTTCACCTTCAAACGGCTCTGCATCTTCGATCATCTGGCTAACACGCTCCTTCTGGGCTTCATCGGAGATGTCAACCTTGGTCCACTCGTACAGCTCCATGTCGTACACCTCATCCATTACGAACTTGGGGATCTCTGGTCCACGGAACAACCACAAACCCTTCACCTTGAACGGACCCTCTGACCCGCAGATCAGCATCTTTCCAAAAGCGTACTTGCGTGCCAAGTCCATCCTCTGAAGGAATCCACCAACCTTGTTGAGGGTTACAAATGACACCATGTTCTCGTCATTGTACTTGTAGTCGCAGAACCACAGTGAGTATCCCTCTGGGTCATACATGTCCCAGAATCCTGCATTATATGAAACATGGTGATTAATTTCATAAGCTAAACAATACGTTCATTGCAACCCCTTGAAAAAACTGTAAAACTAGATAAAGAGAAAATATCACACAACGCACCTTTAATAGCAACCTCACGGAAGTTGGATTTGGTGTTAGAGTAAAGCCTCTTCCACTCATCGAGGACCATGGGGGTTGGTGGTAGCAAGTCAAGAGGGTTCTTTGCTTTGGGCTTTGGTGCCTCTTCCTCCTCAACAGGCTTAGGTGCCTCTGCTGCAGGGGCAGCCTTTTTCTTCGGCTCCTCCTTGGCCTTTGCAGGCTGAGCAGGTTTCTTGGAAGCAACAGGAGGGACAGCTTCAGTCTGTTTGACCTCACCCACCACCTTCTTGAAGTTAGGCTGGTTGATCACGGTCCAGAAGTACCTCTCAACGTGAGGGAATGCAGAGGTGAAGCTCTTGGTCATGACGGTAGTATATCCCAGGCTCAAGTTGCAGACAGTGATGATATCAGCAAGGGTGATAGAATGGCCAACAAGAAAAGTCTTGGAAGCGAGATGGGTGTTCAGAGCATCAAGTGCTCTCTTCAACGCAGAGATAGCAGCTTCCTCACCCTTAATTCACAAAACATTCAGGGATGAGAAAAAAAAAAGCAGGTGTCTTATTCAGAGTGTATCCAGATAATATTCAAAGAGCGTGTATGAAACCACCCAATGAAAGTTAGAAAAGCTTACCGGAACACTGTATGGCTTATAGCCAATTCTTGCGCCAAACCACATGAAGATGCTTCCAAAGATCTCCAATGAGGAGAAATCGATCCATTGCTCAATTTGAGCCTGCAGCGTAGAATCATGCAGATAAACAGCTTGAACACGAACAAACAGAAGAACGTGCGCAAACATATAAGAGAAGAGCAGCCCCAGGAGGGAAGCAGGAACTTACATATTCGATCAGAGAAGATCCGTTCAAGGAGTTCTCACCGTTCAATCGGCTCACTACAATAGAATATCAAAACATCAATTATATAAAAATTGCTAGCGAGCAATTAAACCACACAAACAAATGGAATTTCTATTTACCATAACGGGCAATGGCGTTGCTCTCAAAGATGGGACCCTCCGGAGTCTCAAGCACCGGAACCTAGCAAAGATAGATAGCTCAAGTTTAGAGGAAAATAGACTCAATAACAAACAAGTCAATGAGTCATACAAGCAATAAAGCTACCACCTATCAGCGATGTTAACATACCTTTCCAATAGGGTTCATCTTGAGGAACTCTGGGGTTTTGTTAGCGACACCCATCTCAAAATCGGGGACATCGATCTTCACACCAGTGTACTCTGCGGCAATGAGTGCCTTCTCAGCACCTTTGTTTCCCTTGTATGTGTGCAACACCTACAGTCATCAGGGAACAAAACTGATCAGCCAAACTCATCTTTGCTGAGATACATCCACCACAACAGATTATTTTCTCAGCCAAAACTCAACTCTAGTTATAATCAGCTTATATATAATTTCATTCAAATTGTTACACAAAACAATCATTCGCCTAACTCCATCAATAACAAAAACAATGGATAATCCGAATCGGATAATCAAAAGATCGAACGGTTACTACTGTTTACGATTGCTTCTTCACGATCAAAACAGGATGCGATCATAATCATTCAAAAGCCTAAATCCATTCAAAGATAATCCGAATCGAATAATACTACTACAGTTTACGATTGGTTCTTCACTATCATATGCTCAGTTATCAACATATCAATACAGGATGCGATCTTTCAAGGTAAGCTGGGAAACGAAGACTAACGCGTAAACAAAATCATTGTAGAGAGCTCACCAAAGCCATTGCTAAGACGGATACGACGTCGGCTTATGGTATTGAATCTGATACAGAGGGAAAACATCAAAATGTGAGCTCGGTTATTATGATAGAGAAGAAGATAAGCTAACTGGAAGAGAAATGATTGTTGGATCGATGGGATCTTACCAGGAGTGAGAGAGCAAAGCGAGCGAGAGAGAGAAAGTAGATGAGGCGGAGCGAAAGCTATAAAAAGAGTGTTCCGAGGGATAGACGAATTAGGGTTTTAAATGGTTTGGTTTACGAAGAGTATTCAATTTTCCCCGGTTTGATCCGGTTTGATTTAAACTTTGTTGTTAAAAGCCCAACTTGATAAATCCAAGGCCTCGTTCATTTTAGTCGGCAGTCCAAGGGTATTTTAGACCACACAGAATTTCATTTTTCTCGGAAGAAAATAATAATTAATTTTTCTTATATTCTTCGTCTTCTTCTTTTCTTTCTCCTTTCTCACAGTTTTGAAAATCCCAATCACTCGCTCTTCTCAAGAACAATGGCGAGAAGACCGGAAGAAGAATACGACTACTTGTTCAAAGTGGTTCTCATCGGAGACTCCGGCGTCGGCAAGTCGAATCTCCTCTCTAGATTCACTCGCAACGAGTTCTGCTTGGAATCCAAATCCACCATCGGTGTTGAATTCGCCACTCGTACTCTCCAAGTATCTACTCATCTCTCTCTCTCTCTGAACTGTTTCTTGATCTAGTCTTAGTTTCAATTTTCTGGTTTTAAAGCATCTGAAATCCACTATGAACTTGTGTGGGTGTTTTCTTGGCTCGATCCATATGTGTATATATAAATCTCCGCCTTTGTGTATGTACATGTAGACTCGGATCTAAGAACCTTGTGCAACTCAAGATCTAAGAGCCTTTCTTGATTTTGAACATAGCTTACACTTAAGGTTAACTAATAGAAATGTAAAGTTTGTTGCTTTAAGTATGAGTCAGTGTTGTTATTTATACACTCTACTCATATAATCAATCGTATATAATAAGCTTTTTAATATGAATTGTGTTGCTTACTGTTTTTATGAATTAATATTTTGGACATAAATTTACATTTAGGTTAACAGTGGAAATGTTAAGTTGTTTGCTTTAAGTATGAAGTCAGTGTTGTTGTTTTGCATTCTTGAGTTTGCTGCTAATCATATCAAATAGATATGTTGCACACTCTACTCATATAATCCATCGTATGTAATAAGCTTTTTGATATGCATTTTGCTGCTTACTATTTTTTATGATTTAACCCTTTTGACTACACCATGCTTCTTTGTTTTAAGGTGGAAGGAAGGACGGTGAAAGCTCAGATATGGGACACGGCTGGGCAAGAACGATACAGAGCCATCACCAGCGCCTACTACAGAGGTGCGCTTGGTGCGCTCTTGGTCTACGACGTAACCAAACCAACAACGTTTGAGAACGTTAGCCGGTGGTTGAAAGAGCTCAGAGACCATGCGGATTCCAACATCGTCATCATGTTGATCGGAAACAAGACAGATCTGAAGCATCTCAGAGCTGTTGCCACAGAGGATGCTCAGAGCTACGCGGAGAAAGAAGGGTTGTCTTTCATCGAGACGTCGGCTCTCGAGGCGTTGAACGTGGAGAAGGCCTTTCAGACGATTCTCTCCGAGATTTACAGGATCATCAGCAAGAAATCGATATCTTCAGACCAGGCAAATGCGAATGCTAACGTCAAGGAAGGTCACACTATCGATGTCGCTGCCTCTTCTGAATCAAACACTAAGAAGCCTTGTTGCTCTTCTTCCTGAAAGGGGCTTTCACACTTCGAAGCCACTATGTATTTCCTTTTACGGCTTGCATTGTGTTGCACTAGCTAAACAATTGCAAGTAATGTATAACTCGAGGATCATTCCATATGAATTGTGAATTTCAAATGCAAGTAAATTGTTGTCTTATCCATTTTTGTTATCCAAGCGATTATATGTCTTCGCATTATATAAAGAACTGGGCCATTTATTATGAGTTGGCCCAAAGAAAAATAATTGGGTTTTTTGATTCGAAACTGGTTATGGACCGAGACCGGTTTAGTAGGACGAGACTCCGTTAGACAACTGGACGTTAACGGCCGTTAAGTCAAAAGGATCGAAGGTTGTGATTGAGTTTCGTTCTTCAACCCTTACTTTGCTGAAAAACCCTTAGACGATATCACTCATCTTCATCATCTTTCCCCAGCTGTGGCTCCATCTCTATCAAATCTCGCATTGCTAACGCGGCGTGCTCGATTCGCTATTCCTGGAATCTCATCGTTAAGGTACTCCTTGCGTTTCCTCAAGCTCATTCTCATTTCTGTAAACGTGATCTTTGTATGATTACGTTTGAGCAGACACTGTCACGCGATGGCATCTGAATCGAAAAGCTTCGTGAGGAGAGATCGTCTTCTCGAAATCGAGGTAGCTGTACGCAAATGGTGGGAAGATGAAGGCGTGTTCTTAGCTGAGTCTCGTAAGGATCCTCCGAAGACGGGAGAGAAGTTCTTCGCAACGTTCCCTTTCCCTTACATGAACGGTTATCTACATATCGGTCATGCCTTCTCACTCTCCAAGGTTGACTTTGCTTCTGCGTACCATAGACTGAGAGGTGCTAACGTGCTCCTTCCGTTTGGTTTCCATTGCACTGGTATGCCGATTAAGGCTTCTGCTGATAAGCTATCTCGCGAGATTCAGCAGTTTGGGAATCCTCCTGTGTTCATTGCTGAGGACAGCAATAAACAAGCTCGGGAAGTTGAGGAGGAGGAGAGTGATACGCCGGCTTTACCGTGGCAGTTCAAGGGGAAGAAGTCGAAGGTCGCTGCGAAAGCTGGTGGACAGGTGTATCAGTGGGAGATTATGCGTAGTTTTGGTCTTACTGATAGTGAGATAGCGAAGTTTCAAGATCCGTATGAGTGGTTGTACTATTTCCCTCCATTGGCTGTTGAAGATCTCAGAGCGTATGGGTTGGGATGCGACTGGAGGAGATCGTTCGTGACGACTGATGTTAATCCGTTCTTCGATGCCTTTGTGAGGTGGCAGATGAGGAAGTTGAAGTCTATGGGGAAGATTGTGAAAGACCGTAGGTACAAGATTTACTCGCCTTTGGATGGTCAGCCTTGTGCTGATCATGACCGTGCTACCGGTGAAGGTGTTCAGCCTCAGGAGTATACACTTATTAAGATGGAAGTGGTGCAGCCGTTTCCTTTGAAGCTGGGTCCTTTGGAAGGAAAGAAAGTGTTTTTGGCTGCGGCTACTTTGAGGCCTGAGACGATGTATGGACAGACAAACGCGTGGGTGTTGCCTGATGGGAAATATGGAGCTTATGAAATTAGTGAAACTGATGTTTTTATCCTAACGGAGAGAGCTACACTCAACCTTGCTTATCAGAACTTTTCAAAGATCCCTCAGAAGCCTTCATGCTTGGTTGAGTTGACCGGGTATGATCTGATTTGACTCGCTTTGAGGTCTCCTTTGGCTGTGAACGAGATCATCTATGCGCTGCCCATGTTAACCATTCTGACAAACAAAGGTACTGGCATTGTTACTAGCGTGCCTAGTGATGCTCCTGATGATTACATGGCTCTGCATGACTTGACTGCAAAGCCTGCTCTTCGAGCAAAGTATGGTGTGAAAGATGAGTGGGTGCCATCTGAGATTGTACCGATTATTAACATTCCGGAGTTTGGGGATAAGGCTGCGGAGAAGGTCTGCTTGGATTTGAAAATTAAAAGTCAGAACGATAAGGACAAGCTTGCAGAGGCTAAGAGGTTGACGTATCTAAAAGGTTTCACCGAAGGAACCATGCTTATTGGAGAGTTTGTTGGTAGAAAAGTCCAAGAGATCAAGCCCATTATCAAGACAAAGCTGATAGAGTCTGGCGAGGCAATTCTATATAGTGAACCCGAGAAGCCGGTTATGTCAAGATCGGGTGATGAATGTGTTGTGGCTCTTACGGATCAGTGGTACTTAACGTACGGCGAATCAGAATGGCGTCAAATGGCTGAGGAATGCTTATCAAAGATGAATCTTTACTCTGAAGAAACAAGGCATGGCTTTGAGCACACTTTGAGCTGGCTGAATCAGTGGGCTTGCTCACGGTCTTTTGGTCTTGGAACGCGTATTCCCTGGGATGAACAGTTTCTTGTTGAATCCTTATCTGATTCCACTCTTTATATGGCCTATTATACAGTTGCCCATATCTTTCACGATGGAGACATGTATAAAGGCAGCAAGTCTTTGATTAGCCCTCAACAGATGAATGATGACGTTTGGGAGTATCTCTTCTGCGATGGTCAGTACCCAAAATCATCTGACATTCCGGCTGATGTTTTAAGTAAGATGAAGCAGGAATTTGACTACTGGTACCCGCTAGATCTTCGAGTTTCAGGAAAGGATCTAATCCAGAATCATTTGACATTTTTCATCTACAACCACACTGCACTAATGGCGAGTCGTAATTGGCCTCGTGGTATCAGATGTAATGGTCACATTATGCTGAATTCTGAGAAAATGTCAAAATCAACTGGGAATTTCAGAACACTGAAGCAGGCTATTGAAGAATTCTCTGCCACTGCTACAAGGTTTTCTTTGGCTGATGCTGGTGATGGCGTTGACGATGCAAATTTTGTATTTGAAACTGCAAATGCTGCAATTTTGCGCCTGACAAAAGAGCTCACGTGGATGGAAGAGGTTCTGGCTGCTGAATCTTCCTTGAGAACGGGCCCGCCGTCTACATATGCTGATAAAGTGTTTGAAAATGACATGAATATTGCTATCAGACTGACGGAAAAAGCCTACAAAGATTGTTTGTTCAGGGAGGCACTTAAGAATGGGTTTTACGACTTGCAAGCTGCTCGAGATGAGTATAGGCTCTCTTGTGGCACTGGCGGCATGAACCATGACTTGATAATGACCTTTATGGATGTGCAAACACGCCTCATTGAACCAATCTGTCCTCAGTTTGCAGAATATGTCTGGAGAAAACTTTTGAAGAAGGAAGGCTGTGTGGTAACAGCAGGCTGGCCAGCATCAGATGAGCCAGATCTGGTTCTCAAGGGTGCTAACAAATATTTGCAAGATTCTATCGTTTTAATGAGAAAGCTTCTACAAAAACAGCTCTTAGGTTCCAAGAAGGCGGCTAAGAAAGGTGCTCAAGTAACAGCAGTGGCAGACTCGAATCTGAAAGGTCTTGTATATGTGAATGAGCAATTCGATGGGTGGAGAGCTCACTGCCTCCAGATTCTGCAGAGCAAATTCGACCGACAAACCTGTTGTTTTGCCCCTGACGCAGAGATACTTGCAGAACTAAGGGAGATATTGCAGAAGGATGGAGAAGCAGAAAACTTCAAGCAGATTCAGAAGCTTTGCATGCCTTTCCTTAAATTCAAGAAGGACGAAGCAATAGCTATTGGCAGTCAGGCTCTGAATTTGAAGCTACCTTTTGGAGAGATGGAAGTCCTTAAGAGTAACATGGACTTGATCAAGCGGCAAGTTGGTCTTGAAGAGGTTGAAATCTATTCAGCAAGTGACCCTGATGATGTTGCTAAAGCTGGTCCATATGCTTCACTCCTGACGCAGAATCCTCCATCTCCAGGCAGTCCAACCGCCATCTTTGTTAGCAGGTAAAAAGCTAGTTAAATGTGACAAATCTTCATCATATATGTTTCCTATTAGAACATGCATGATTCTATCTGTCTCGTCCAGTAGTTACTGTTCTAGCGCAATTGTCTACCTTCCTGCCTAAGAATTTCCTCCTGCATCACAGGTAATTCAAAAGAAAAGCGTGGAAAAGCTTTCAACTAGAAGGCTTGAGAGTTTGAAGGGGTTTTCGTACTTGTTTACGAGTCTATACATTTAGCTGTTTTGGCTACTCTGCCGTGTTTCTGGTTTTGTGTAGTAAGACTAAGACTCTGTTCTTTCTTATAAATAACACTTCCTTGTTTCATTGCACGTATTCATCCTACTGTTTTTTCATATCAACGTTCTAAATCTCTTTGTACTGCTGGTGGTTTGCAGAGCCGACACAAATGTAATAAGAGAGACTAGTTTCTTGCTTTAGGTTTATCATCTAGGCCCTTCAATACTGGTTGTAAACAAGTAGGAAGATAAAGAGTTCAGATATGGGGAAACAGAGTTACGTAGCATTTTCAACTATGGACAAAAGGGTCTGTCTGATTCTGATTCCGATCCATCTCTATGGCTAGGGATAATAAAATGCCCAAGTCTCCCTTCTTGTTTCTTCATGTACCCTTCAGACGAGAAAGACTTGGAGAACTTGTCTTCTACTTCACTATTTACATCGTGCACAAACACATCGGTCTCCCCTGCCTGTTTTCTGTTCCTTGCCATTATTCCCGCCGTGTAAATGGCCGTCATCCTCCCAGGAGAATCATCATAGTATCCAGTCAGTGCGTTGACCATTATTAGGTCCCAACTAGTCTCATAGATTTCATCATCCAGATCCTTGAGTGCTAGCCAGAGCCGGACCTGAGGACAGTCATACGAAACATTTGAATGGCCCCAATTTTGTGGGACTCCCATATTAAAAAATAAAGAATTTTATCTATTTATATTTATAAAATATAATTGATATACAAATATAAATAGTTTTTGGACAATTCTCTTAAATAAATTTTTTTAAAGTTTTGTCACAAAAATAGACCTTAAAAACTAAAATGACTAAAATAGCATTTTTTATTTTGAAAATTTTAACTTTTTTTTATCTTTAAACCCTAAACTCTAAACTCCACTCCTTAACTCTAAACCATAATGTCTTGATTAATTAACCCTAGGAATATAAGTGTATATTTACTTCTTTTGATAAAACATTTAAGTCTATGTTGGTAATTTTTATTTTTGAAGTATGTATTTGTGACAAAAACTTTTTTTGGTCTATTTTAGGAAATTTCTCTAGTTTTTTTGCTATCATTAAATTAGATATATAAAAAAATTAATAGTACAACCAAAATAGGAAAGTATTTTTTGTTATTAAAACTTACAATTTCCATGTTTCAATAAAGAGAATAAATCATGTAAACTTAATATTTGTTTTAAAATTATTTAAATGATTTTTCTGATGAGGACTCTACTAACATTAAAAAAAAATAAAAAAAAAATGAAACGAATGAAGAATAAATAAATTACACAAGTCTAGCTTTCAACACTACACAACACTTCACCAAAGATTATTTATTTTCTTCTCTTTGATTGTTTGATATCTCTCACCTACCGTTTGCAGCAAGAAACGCTTGTGTCTGTCTAGGTGTGGGCATTTTACCCGGACCCGAAGACCCGACCCGGAACCGATCCGAAAAAACCCGGTTCGGGTAGGAACCGACCCGATCAAATTACCCTATCAAATTACCCTATCGGGTCTTGTTGTAGAGGACCCGCGGGTCTTGGACCCGACCCGACCCGAACCCGAAACCCGATGGGTACCCGAATTAATAATGTAAATTAAATAAAATGCATTAAGGGGGAGTCGAAGACGGGTTATTTGTCTAGAGAATATGGAGGTCAACCACTAGGAGACAACGAATTGTTGTTGTATTTCGCAAAGTTTAGTATATATACACATTTTAATATAATAAAAACACAAATTTTGAATAAAATTTTGAATATTTTCGGATATATAAATATTTTCAGATATTTTTTTGTATTTTTAGGTCTTTTTTAGATCGAACCCGAACCGAATCCGACCCGAAACCGAACCGATAAATTCTAATTATCCGAATGGGTCTAACTATCTAAGACCCGACCCGACCCGGACCCGGCACAACCCGAACCGACCCGGAACCGAAAATTTGAAATTACCCTATCAGATCCTAAACTCTTAGACCCGAAAGACCCGGACCCGAAAGAATCCGACCCGAGTCCGACCCGACGACCCGAATGCCCAGGCCTATGTCTGTCCATGATCATCCCTATTACTCTTCTTGTCCACTCGAGCTTTTCGAACCGCTACCTGAATCTGTCTTTCATGTTCTTTCAACATCTCATCTAAGTTTCCTCCTGCAGAAACTAACGGCCCTGAGTAGTTCATTTTCTCTGTCTTTTCACCGTAGCCCTAAAATATGGCAAACAAAATGTGATTAGCCCACACAAAAAGCTTCACTGCAAAAGCAAAACACACAGTTGTTCTTCTTACCAGTATGGATTCTTTGTCCTTTGTACAATCTTTGGGTTTAACCAGCAAACGTTGGGACCAATCACCATCGTCTTGCCTTCCGTCGTTGTTATTATTCAACCTATCTTCAAGCCACCGTGGGTTTGCTATAGCGAAATGTGACGCATCTCTAGCAGCTACCGAGTTTGAGAACTTTGTCAACTGTGCCGCTCCGCGTTGAACAAAAGACCGTTGTCCCCTCAGCTCTTTCCTAGGAGTAGACCTACTCGAGCCCGAGGACACACCATTGCGTGCGTAACCGTTTTGTCCGGTTCCACTCTTCAGTGGTTCGATCAGGAAGCCAGCTGCGTCTTCATTAGGATTGAACTTTTCACTCATGCTTGTCTGGTTACTCTGCCCTTGACGTTTCTTTTAAGAACAAAAAAAATAAACCAAGAGTCAAGATTACATTACTATAAACATTTGTGTCAGTTATGCTATAACCATACGTACTTGTAGTGATGCTAGTAACTCAGCATTGGCATCTGGAGCCGGCACTGCTTTGGATTCTCTAGATACTTGTTTCGACTCGTTCTGCTTACTACTTGTGCCTTTCTTCCTGGTGGATAAGACGAAATTGGAATGTGTCAGTGTTCATTTACACTATGATACTGAGTAGAAACTGGCTCTTACCGTCTTGCTTCCTCCTCTCGAAGCTTCACATCAATTTCCTTTTTGGGTTTGTACTTTGGTAAACTTGATGGGTCGCTTGCATAAGGCTTTGTCGTAAAGAACTTGAAAAAAAAAATACAAAAGTGTGAGATAAGAAGGATCTAGACAACGTCATTGATGTTTCATAGCTTTTACCTCGCTTTGAAGGGCAAGAGCCGTGGTTCCACGTGCATCTGGTTCAACAGCTAAAAGAACTTCAACTAACGCCAAAGCTGAAGAAGGAAGACTCTTAAACGTCTCGGCTACACACCTCTTGTAAGGATTCTGAGGTTTAAAGACTGTGGCCTGCGAAAGTTTCGATCTCTTCCAATACTCTTCAGAAGGCGATCCACAGAGTTTGAAGATCTTGTGCAGTTGTTCCACCTCAGTTCTTCCAGGCATGATAGGCTTCCCATTAAAAAGCTCAGCTAAAATGCACCCCGTGCTCCACAGATCCACAGTAACGCCGTAGTCCATTGAACCGAGCAGGAGTTCAGGTGGACGGTACCACAGAGTCACAACACGGCTAGTGAGAGGCTGCTTCTGGTGTTGGTCTCCGTAAAAGTTAGCAAGACCAAAATCCGCAATTTTGAGATTGTTGTTACTGTCAAGAAGCAGATTAGAGCCCTTGATGTCACGATGCAATACACCTCGGCTGTGACAATGTTCTAGACCATGTAACAATTGTTTCATATAGCATTTAATCTGCACCAAAAGACAATACTTTTGATGAGAACATTAAGAAAAAACAATAATACTACTCATTCCGTTTCATTTTAATTGTTGTTTTAGCTTTGTTGTTTACTTTAATATACATTTTTCAATAACTATCAACCACTAATATTTAGCAAATTCAAATATTTTCAATAAATATTTTTTAAAAGTATACAACTTATCAACATTAACTACTAAAACTACTTTAAAATTCTATAAAATCTTATTTTCGGAAACGAATGAAGTAACTAATAACTAATTACCTGTGCCTCAGAGAACTTAACACCAGGGGTTGAAGCAAGCCCTGAGAGATCATGCTCCATGTACTCAAAGATAAGGTACATACTCCCTGACACCCTCGAAGTGATCAAACCCTCAAGCTTCATAACATTAGGATGGTCAAGCCTTCTAAGGATGATGATCTCTCTCGCCATGAACCTAACACTCTCCGGATCCATATTAGCAAACCTCACTTTCTTCAGCGCAACTATCTTGTTCGTCTCTAAGTCCCTAGCTTTGTACACACTGCTATACGTCCCTTGTCCAATCTAAAAAAGTAAACAAGAATGTCAAATCAAAAATGATAATTTCTTAAACAAAAAGGCCTCTCACCTTCTCCATCCTCTCGAAGGAATCAGCCTTGCGTGGAATCCAACCATTGATGGCTTCTCCAGCAACGGAAGCTAGCCATGAAGGCCAACCAGCCACAACCTGAGCTCCTCTTTCTCCATTAGGTTGCTGCAGCAATGCTCCTACTTTACTGGTGTCTGTGGTGAGCCGTCTCTGGAACACAGATCTGGAAGATTTTCTCACCTTCTTCTCAGCACCATCATCAGAGGGTATCAAGAGCTCCAATGTGGCTTCGTTGATGTTGCTGTTGATAAAGCTAGCTCTTTCCTCGGATCCTCCTCCTACATTGGCTTTGCTTGAAGGAACAGGCTTTTTCTTCTCCTTCACACTCTTCTTCACGGTATCGTTTGTTCGTGTTCCTTTGGAGACATTGCAGCCCATAGTTTTTCCACAGCTTCCTGATTAGGAATCAGGAAACTGTGTGGCTTGATTAGCCTCCTTATGCTTCTTCACTAATCCTCACACAACCACCAAAACAACTCAAAGATTCGAGCTTTTTGGATCAAATGTGGTTTTGGCCTTTTATACAAAGGTTCCTACTTTGAACCAAAACAGAGAGGAGGTTTTGTAGATCTAACAAAACTAGAGAATGTGAGATCAGCAACAGTCTGTTTTGGTCTTTTATACAAAGGTTCCTACTTTGGTCAGTAGAGAAGAAAGATGATCAAGAGAGAGAGAGAGAGATTTGGAATGTGAGTGAATGAGAATATTTAGTAACCGATGAAATGAGGTTTCTTTCTCTTCTTTTATCTAATTTGGGAAATTCAATGAGAAAAACAGATTTTAACCAAAAGCTTCAAAGAGAAATGAAGAAGCAGCTGGTTTTCTATCTGTCTCTAGAGGAAGGAGACTTGGTTACAAGAGTAACAGAAATACACACTAGACTCTTTTGAGTGCAGTGTTGAAACACAAAGTTAACGAGGAGAGTGTGTGTGTGTTGCTGAGACGCTACGTGAACGCCACGTAGCCCCCACCTCAACGAACCCCACAATGGCTGAGAGTCACATTGCTTCTATTTAAAATTCAATAATTAATCTAAGCTAATTGGTTGGGGGAAAAGATAACATTTTCATAATGGCAGTCACAAAATTATCAATAACCAAAGATCTGTCATTTAAAATAAGAGACAAAAGTTTCAAGTTGCTACAAAACACAAGACGGAAAGCTCCAAAACACTGGGAGGGAAGAAAGTAGAAAACTAATAGCCTCCCTTGAGATCGTTGACGACGTCGTAGGGGATAGGAGTGACGGTCTCCAAGGTCATACCCTCAACCATGAATCCTGGTTTGGGTCCTTTAGGTTGCCTCTTGGTGCTTATCGTCTCGCCTCTGGCTTTGGCTGCGGCCTTGAGCTCATCGTTCTTCTTAATCCTCAGCTTGAACTCCTCTGCGCACCTGGACTGCTGCACGTGCTCCACACGCACATGAAGCCTCTTCCTTATGATCCTGTTGCCAATCTGAAACACACCCACCAAACATATATGTCACTCACACATACAGAAAGTACAAAAGGCCGAGTATACATAATGTATATGGTTGGCTCCAGTGAGTCAAACAACAGTATTAACGCCTATTAAGACATGATTTGAAGCCAACATTCATATAAAGTCATGAATCGAAGTATTCAATCAACGAAACCCAAATAGAGAGAACTATTGATGCAAATGCAACACAATGCTCATAAAAATCAAAGCAGTCACTTTTTGAAATCTAAAACCAAGCTACAACACAGTAGATAACTAGTTCCCGCACAAACAACACAAAACATAATTAAAAATTAAACCTTTCAGACAAATCTCAAAACCTGAACCGAACCAAGTAACTGCACATTTCAACATAAAAGAAACAGATTTGAACAATCAACGTGAGCTGTTTCAGACCTGTTTGTTGACTTCAACACCAACGGCGCGCTTGGTGACGTTCCAGACACGACCGGTACGACCATGGTAGAACTTGTGAGGCATACCCTTGTGGATCGCACCGTTCACTTTCACATCGACGTAGTCGCCGACCTTGAAGGTTCTGAGGTAGGTAGACAATGGGATTGTACCCTTCTTCCTGAACCCCCTCGCGAACAGATCCCTCGTCCTCGCGCGAACTCCATGACCTGCCGGCATTTTTTTTTCTTCCCTGCAACAAGTGAAAACGCCGCGCCGCCGAACCAACGAAAGGAGGAAGACGCTTATATTATGTCTTCTGAGCTTAGGGTTTTTTTAATGGGCCTTTTATTTGAATTTGGGATTGCTTGTTTGTATAAGCTCATCACATATTTGGGCTTCACTGTAAATACTGATATGACCGAACTGATTTTATCTTATGGTGTTGATTGATAAATATAAATGTGTACTTTTTGTTGTAAAAACATTAGCATATTTGATGCCAAAAAAAAAAAAAAAAAAAAAAAAAAAAACATTAGCATATTTGCCAATATGATCGTTAATATTTCCAAGATAACAAAAAAAAATTTAGACTTGTTGAAATAACATATATTTAACACACATATACACAATAAATAAGTACAGTGAAACCTCTATAAATTAATAATGTTAGAATTACACCAAAACTATAATTTTTTATTAATTTATAGAGATATTAATTTATCGATCTACTAATTGAACCAAAAACTTAATTTGAGATTATAAATTATATTATTTTATAGAGATTTTTAGTGTATATTAATTTATAGAGTATTAATTTAAAGAGGTTATACTATATATGAATAATTTAAAAAAAATTGAAGAAATGAAAATCTGTTTATTGGCTTTTATCCCTGAAGTAACAGAAACTGCAAATTAAATCTTTATTATTACTTTGAACCCAACAAAAAGTTCTTAAAAAGGATGTGGATGAGTCAAAACTAGCTTATATAAGCTTCTTCTTCTGAAAGTATTGCTTCAAGTAAACTACTTGTATACCAGAGACAGCAATGCAAATACCCATCGACATTGTACTGAACCAAGCTACTCTCGAGTTCGTTTTCTCACTCACGGTTCTCATATCTGCTTCTCTGCAAAATTACCCATTTTGAGTTGATAACACAAAACTTTAGACTTTAGAAGTGAATATGCAGCTGAATATATTATATTTTTTACTTGTTTCTTATGTAAACTAAATTTTCATGGATGGCTTCCACTGCAGCTTCAAGTTTCCTTATCTCCAGCTCCACTCCCTACGTTAACAAACACCAAATCATATTTTAAATGTCTTTGAAAATGTAAAAAAAGTCTATGAAAGCTCACCTCGATCTTCTCTTTCTTAGCAATATTTTTCCAATCCTTAGCAGCGATTCCAGTTTTCCAGTCAACGCTGATGCTAACATTTTTGTTTCCGTGACTCTTTGTATCTGCCGTAAAGCACGCCATGTAGTTCCCTGATTCTTGCGTTGTAAATGCAAATTCCCCAACCGTCACGTTTTCCATTTGGTGCAGATTTTTGCCATATGGGGACGTCACCTACAACATTAAGACTCTCAAAACTCAGAGGCAGAAACATTTCAACAAAAAAAAAACTTGAAATAGTAATTATAGTAAGTCCTAGACAAACATTGCAAACTCAGACGCAGATTGTCATCAAAAGCACCAGTCTCATACTTTAGGATCTTCATGTTACGGCCAAAGAAGTATTCACTGGGATTTAGCTAAACACAATCATCGGTGAATTGTGACGCTCAAGCTCTAATGATACTTTTCCAACAAAAACTATGATCTCAAAATGCCAAGACAAAACCATATAAAGATCTCTCGTTACTATCACGTCGCTAACATTTGAAATGTCTTTGTGTTATTACTACGTGAATATGAGATGCCATAATTATCACCAACGAGTTGAAACTGCCTTCGGTAATTAACAAATAAATTAATTATGGCAATCAAAGAAGACATGCAACATCATGATCACAATAATCCAAATAAGGAAACTCGGATAGAGAATTAAACTCACCCTTTATTAATTCACCGTGTTTACTTTCGGACATTTTGAGTATGGATCAGTTGTAGCTCACGGATCAAGTAACAAAATGCAGATTCAAATCACTGAAGTTGATGATTCGGAACAGAGATGGAAGACAATTTACCTTGACAGATATAGTGGGTAATAAGGAGTCATCCTCAGAGATGATAATGTAATCAGCCAATACAACTACATTGCTCTGGATTTCTTCAGACACACATTTTGTTCCCGTGGTAGGCACGTCTAGCCAAACCGCCTCACCAACCGGAACCAGAATCAATAGAAGGAATGCCGTGAGGAGGCCGTGTTGTATCTTCTTAGCAGCCATCTTCAAAGAGCTTACAAACACTCCCATTGTATTCATCGATCCGTGTATTGTGGTCGTGTGCCGATCTTTGCTCTCAGTCGTTTTTCTGTTTGTTCATTTTAATTCTCTTTAATTTTTTTTCTTTGGAAGCATAATTTGTTTATTGGGCCTTATTGCATTAAGACATGGGGCATTTATGTTTAATTTAGATAATATCGAGTTGAGAGGCTTTTGTGATTACCAATCAAAAATTTGTAATAAAAAGACAATTTGGCATACTTAAACGATTACATGAAATTAAACCATGTTTAATAATTAAATGGCCAGGCTAGCGATAGTTCTGCATAAAGACAACTCATAATGTCATTATTGCTAGTTTACGTACGTATTTTTAATAATTGCTATTAATTACTCCTTTACGAAAGTGGTGCCCTAATTGCAATGTCGATTCAAATCTAGCACTAAATCTTATCAATTCCAAATTTATTAATCATTTTATTACACTTACATGTAAGCAACATGTTTATGGTAAGACAAGCACAACATATAAAAAACCTTTTTAGTTGTCTTGTTCAGTTAACCTCTTAATAAACTCTTCTTTGTTTGCACGTTAAACCTATGTTTGCTCAAATAGTAACGTGGTTCAAACTATTGTTTATTTGTGCAATATATAGATATTTCATTAATCATCTACAATTCAATAACAAAAATAAAATATTGTCTTCTCGTTGATTCAATAAAATGAACGTGGAAATTGATACTATTAAAAAAAAGCCCTGAAATGTAGTCACCTTCTCTGGAATTTTGTGTTTAAATCGCAAAGAAAGAAGATTCAACAAACAAAAAAAAAGATCAAAAAAGATAAAGGATTCAACAAACAAATCTGGCCCTTGAGATCGTACAACGATCGTAGCTATTCTCAAGGAGATAAAAAGGGGCAAAACAAGCAAGAGGATAAACTATTCTTGCTTTCTCTTTCGAAAGAGTGCCTCCAAAGAGAGAGCTACACAATGCAAAAACTATCAAGCAGTGGACGGCAGGTCTAAAAAAAATTTTTGGTCTTCTTCTTCATTCACATTATCAATCTATAGGAAAAAAAGCAAAACTCGAAGTATTATTCAGGTACATGCATTATACGTGTTGTTATGTGTTTGTTCATGTGCCAACGAAGTAGCTTGTTCCGTATACATTCCGCGTCAAAACTTAAATCCAAGGAAAAGGATAGGTCACAGAAGGGTAGATGGATAAATCAAGCAAGCTTCCATAAATATGCATAAATAGTAGTACTATACTCCAACAACAAGAAATTAAAATCATGTTGAAATTGTGGTGATTTCTGATCTAGGAAAAGCAGTTATGATGCATTGCTAAGTCAACAATGGTTATCACCTAACAACTTTTTTAGTTTTTTGTACTTTTTTCCTCCTTTTCTGATTTTCTAAATCCAATAAATAAAGTTAATGGCTCTTTAGTTTCTACATAATGTCCGAATCATGTGATCTTTATGGAGTTTATAAAAGAGCTTTAGATTCTTAATTGAGCGCGTTAAGTCACTTCTTAAACGAATCGAATCACACCTGTTTTTTTTAAATTCATATTCATGGCTTTTTATAATTCTTGATCTACGAGACTAATTTAATTACTTTGCTTGCTTTCACGTAGAGCTCAGATCTTCGAACCAGTTCGTGAAAAAAAAAATGTGGTCAATGGGTTTGATAAGACGTACGGCGATGTCCGCCGCGATCAGAGGGTCTTCACAGAGGACGTTGATGCTTGGTGTTGGTGGGTTAAGGAGCTTCACCGTCAAAACCTCGCCGGAGAAAGAGGAGGAAATGAAGAAGGACAAGGAGATCACTATGGCGGAGGCCAAAAAGTTAATGAGGCTGGTGAACGTTGAAGACATGAGGAAGAAGCTTGTCGGTATGTCTGAAAGAGACGTCGTCCCTTACAGTGCACTTGTAGAAGCTTCTCAGGGAATGGGTCTCGCTAGATCTCCCGACGAAGCTCACGTCTTTGCTCGCGTTCTTGACGATGCAGGAGTCGTCTTGATCTTCCGCGACAAAGTCTATCTTCATCCCGACAAGGTCCGAGAATATTAATGTCTCTTCAAAAAAATCTTTAATTTTCTCTTTCTTTTCAAAAAATATCGAATCTTTTTTTTTTGTTTCAGGTGGTGGATCTGATCAGACGAGCGATGCCTCTAGATGAAACTCCAGAGGAAGATCAAATCAAGGACGAGTTCAACAAGCTGAGGAACATGAAGGAAGAGATCGATGTGTTAGCTCACAGACAAGTGAGGAGGATTCTTTGGGGCGGTCTAGCTACTGCGATAGTTCAGATTGGTCTCTTCGTTAGACTAACTTTCTGGGAGTTCTCGTGGGATGTGATGGAACCAATCACGTTCTTTGCGACAGCGACTAGTATCATCGTGGGATACGCTTACTTTTTGATAACTTCGAGGGATCCGACTTATCAGGATTTTATGAAGAGACTGTTCCTCTCGAGGCAGAGGAAGCTGTTGAAAAGTCAACATTTTGATGTGGAGAGGTTTAAGGAGTTGGGGAGGATGTGCAAAACGACGACGTCCTCGTCTTGTCACGCGGCTGCGACTATAAGGAACCGCGTTGGGTTAGAACTCGATCTGGAGGATTCGTTGCAGAGTCGCAAAGACTGATTTAAACAAACAAACAAATAAAAATTACACTTTTTTTTCTTTTTCTTTGACAAAGGTTGGTTTCGAACATCTTTGTGTGTGTATGTTCCAAATCATACATAAGTAACCAATGACCATTTTTATTACTGTGAATGATTGGTTTAACAAATTTTAACAGTTACTGTTTGGGCCAAAGGGCCTTCATTGTGTCTTGGGCCGGACATGCAACATAATACCCAAAAAGACCCGAACACATTTTTCTTGGGCTGGATATGTTCAACATAGTAACTAAAAGTTACTGTTTTTAGTTTGCTGCCCAAATTATTTCACATGTTACGGGGATCTGTAAAGTAAAAAAAAAACTATATCTATTTTTTGGTAAGAGAAATTATACGTTAATTGAGTAAAAAGTTCAAAACACTATTAAAATGTAGCACGATCACTTAACAAATATCTGACCCAACTTAAAAGTGTTGTTTCAAACCTAAGAACCTCCTAACATTTTATATTCTAAAAATACAAATAAACAGATGCTATAACAACGACTTAAACTTCATTACTTTTAATTTAAACTATGTGTTTTACCAGCATATACGGACGTAAACTTGAATATTTATTAGTTTATGTTTTATTAATCTAAAACCAACATATAAGTTATTATTTATGGTTTTAAATAATTAAATCAAACATCAAAATATTTATATATGTTAAATATTTTTTTAATCAAAATATATACAGTGTTAATTTTTTTTAAACATTCATATCTTAGAAATAGTTTATAAAATATCTTTATATAATTTTTTGCTTGACTAATATTTACTTATCAATTGTTTTTTTTATCTTAACTTTTAACTTTTATAATCTATACTATTAATTATAAAGTGATTTAGCTTATTTGTCATGACTTTCATGATTTTAGGTAATCTATACTATTAAAAGGGAAGCAATCTTGAAAAATCTACTTAAACAAGGTTACTGCACCTATTCATTAAGGTTAAATTTGTCTTAAAAAATTTTAGTCTAACTATACCCATATATAAAACAGCTTGGGCTATTAGATAGTTGTATACTAATTATTAACCTAATAATCAAGTTCTCTCTCGGGTCGTAGTACAAAAATAACCAAAACGTATATGTGCCTTTGTAATTATATTTTAAACATTTGTTCCAACCTCCAAAACGTATTCTAAAATTTTATTTTATTGTTTTATATTAGCACGTATTGTTGGATTTCGTTTAGTAATTTATGTAACAGTTTATGTGAAAGATATAAAAAATAGAAAAAGCCAAAAGAATATTCCCACAAACTAGCAACCTCTTAAAATATACGAGAATAATATATTAAACAAAATCGACCATATTTTTATCCCATCATCTTCGATTACCAAATCTAATGAAACTTAAAGAATCTACTTTATTAAAAGAAAATGAGTTTAAATAAATCTATATATGAAGGTTGACCCTTTTCTAAGAGCTAATAATTTTATGGTCCTACTTAAATTTTGCCTAACAATATATTATCATAGTTAATTTATTATATATTAATATATTAGCTATCAAAAATATATATAGAGAAACTAAAGTTAAGTATTTCTTAAATATTTTTATAAAACATATCAGGGTTTAAAAATTCATAAATATTTTTTCTAAAGTGAATAATAAAATTAAATTTCAAATCTGACATTTTACCAAAAGTAAAACATCATTAATAAATTGACGACATCAAAACCGAAAAACCTAATTTCTTAATTAAAAATTATACAAAATAGATTTTAAAAACAAAAATAAAAAACTAAAAAAATTGTCCATTGGTTTTGGTTCAACCAGTGGTTCAACCGGTACCGGCTTCCGGGCTTTAACGGGTTTTAGCGGGTTTTTAAATTTTGGTTTCTTCACAAAACCCGAATCGGATTTATCTTGGGTTATCGGGTTAACTGGTTTAACCGCGGGTCCAGATCGGGTTTCTAAACACTGCATATAACTAATAAATGGTTAAAAATTGTTTTAATTTTAGCGGATTTAGAACAAAAAACTACCCGCGCTTCTTAAGCGCGGGTCAAAATCTAGTTTTACTTGTTTGTCAAGTTTTAATTAGGTATAAACTGAGTCATTACTTTATTAATAATTTTAGTTGAGTCTATAATTTATTAATTTAAATAATATAACTATAAAATATGTAATTAGATATATAATTATTTTGATTTTGCTTATTTGTCATGTTTTTTTATGATTTTAGTCAATTTGCTTATTTGTCATGCTTTTATTATGTTTTAGCTTAGTCATTGATTTATTAATAATTTTTAGTTGAATCAGTAATTTATTAATTAAAAAAATATATATAATTAATTTTATATATAATTAAAACGAATTTTGATTTAATAATATTTAAATCTATATGTTATATTAAAATTCTTATTTTCTTATTTGTCATATTTATTAGGTTTTAAGTTTTTATATAGGTCATTGATTTATTATTAGTTTTTAACAGAGTATTTATTAATTTTTACAAAACCCGTAATGAATTTTATATATAATAAAACACGAATTTTATTTTAATAATATTAAATATATATATTATATTAAATAATTAATTATAAACTCAATAATAAAATAGTGAAAATATATTTAAAAGTTAAGAGAATTCTTATATATATTGTGCTGCTATCTGAAACAATATTTTTTATTATAAAGTTAAAAATTTAAGATATAAAACAATTTATAATTAAATATTAGTCAAACAAAAATATTTATATAAAGATATTTTCTAAACTATTTCTAATATATCTTATATATTAAAACAGAAGTCACAACCTTGATTCATGTGTGATATTTAAAAAAATAGACTATCAACTAGAATTGGTCACATTACATTTTTCAATCATTAATAATCTTGGTATTAAATAAGAAACGTTACTAATATAATCTGCTTTATCTCACGGTTATGTTTTAAGAAAATTACTATTCCTTTTGGTTTAACGCCTATTTGAATGATTTAACATATATTACTCTTTCTTTTTTCTTGGACGACACATATATAACTTTTATCATTACCCATATCAATGATAAAATAAAATCATTCTACGAAAACATATGAAAAAAATCAAGATTACTTTTGTTTTTCAGTATGAATATTTTTGTTTTTTCAGACAAAGACTATATAACTCTTTAACTCGTATTTGGACCGGGTTTATGATTGTAAGCGACATAAAAAAAGATTATATGATTGTAAGCTTTGATCTTTTCAAATGGTTTCCTATATTTTTTGAAACATAATCAACTATAAGTGAAGGAGGCATGAGGAGGTATGTAATTTAAATAAATACCTTAACGTATATTACTAAATGCTATGATTGTTTTTTGAAAAGTTCTAAAACGTCAGAGGTGTTTTTATTTTCCAGAAACTCCAACCGATATTCACTTCTGGAGGAGAGGAGAATTGGTTATTATGGTACCTCAATTTCGCCAAGCTGTTTTTTTTTTTTTTTTGCTTACTTATGGATTGGAGTTATTTTATAAATTCCTAAGTTTTTCTACCTATTTAGTTTACCGAAGAAACAAAAGGGACGATGAAAATCATCGACAATACACCCAATACAAGTTACAATATATGTTAGGCTTACATCAATATTTTTTTCCCAGACAAAAATTAGCTACCTGATAATTTTGGGTTTACCAAAAATTTTTATTGAGCTATCATAATTAGATTTAAACAATAGATGATCTATTGGATTTATAGATTGTATAGATTAAATAGATATAATTTAATGTTATAATAGTTTACCTTCGTATTTGTCGATGTTAACTTTTAAAATTATAAAGATTTTTTTTAAATGACAAAAATCATCATTATCTAACAATAATTAATTTATACTACCTTAAACTAATGAAAACAAATTTAAAACTATATAGTTTATTTTAAAAATTAACAAAAACTAAATGTTTAATTATTTACTCGATAATATAAATCTATGAAGCTAAAAGTTTAATTTCTTAAAAAGTTCCTAAATTTGTGAAATGTTACAATATATTTGAAGATGACAATAAAACAATAATTTACCAATCTTTATATATATAGTTACGATTTTAATAATGAAATAATAATCTAAAAATATATATAGAAGAAGATACAAATACATGTGAAAGTTTTAAACAATCTATTCAATAAAAAATATACAGTAAAATTATTATGTTTTACAAATTGATAGATAACTTCAGATATATTACAATGTATACCATTTAGAATTGAAAACAAAATATTTATAAAAAAATTAATAAAAAATAAATCTGCGCTATTGCGCGGGTTGAGATCTAGTGAATGTTTTAAAACTTTTAACACAATAATAAGTACATAGTTTGATGAACATTAAGCTTGGGGTTTAATTTACAAAAAGATACAAATCCACCACCGACTTTGCCCTAGCTTATAAGGGAGCGTCATCTATTATCCGTCGTTCGGCTTCGTGATTGAAATAAGAGAGTAATTTTTTTCTTTCTTCAGTGGAGGAGAAGAGAATCATGGCTTGTCGTGAAGCGTTACCCGTTGGACGGGAAAGCTCCGAATTTCTAACGTGCGCTTGTTGCTTCTCGCGAGTGGTAAATTCCTGTCTCAATCTTTGAATTTCATGCTGCTTTATTGATGTTCTGGTTGGAGACTTTGGTAAATCTTATTATGAGTTTAGGGTTTCATCAAATTCGTGTATAGCGGTTACTGTAATGGGTGGAAGTCATTATTATAGCGGCTTGTACCTGGCGTGTCTTCGAAAACGAAAAGGAGCGTGCCTGGCGTTTCTGCTACTGGGCAAGTAATACCAAGTTTCCATTGGTTACAACTGGAGAAAGGGAGCATATCTGCAACGATGATTTTTTGACAAGAAAATGGGAGCCTGATTGGCGTGCCTGCAACTTGACAAGTGGTGCCGACTTTCCATTCCCCAGCCACAACATAAATACTGGGTAATCTATCTTCTTCTTTATTGCTTGCATATATATATATATATATGAATTTTGATCATTTATTATCTTGTGCTGAACTTATGCTATGTTAGTCTTTTCTTGTTATTCATGTTTCCCTTAATGCGTTAGTATTTTTTTTGTTGCATCCGGAATCACTCAGATTGAGTTTCTGATTCTTTTTTACACAGCACTTTAGAGGATCAGCATTTGTCAGCAGAAGATGGTTTAGGCACTTGGGAACCGCCAGAGGATCAGCATTCAAATGTAACAATCATCTGCCAGTACTGCCGAGCGGTAATTGTTATTTATCTCTCTCTTTTTTTCTTTTCCTTTTTGTGTGTGTGTGTTTCAATGGCTCATGAAGAAATCCAGATCCGTCTTAGTTTTCTAGTGATATTGGTTTATATGCAGACCGCAGCTGCCCTTGAGAAGGAATCTGATACCACACAGATGAGTCTCAGACTTTCAATGCTCAAACATTATCAGTGTCCATTCTTGCATGTGAATCAGAACACCAGCTCTCATCCTTATGTGTAAGCTATTCTGATCTGTATTGCTTTTAGTTGCTTTTTTTTTTCAAATGCCATTGTGTTCTGCTATTGTTCAGCTCATACACCACTGGCCGATATGAATTGTGATCTTGATTTTTTTGGGTTGATCTCATGCTATGTTTCCCTCTCACGCTGTCTTTGTCTTTTCTAGTTTTTGATTCTCATCTTCTTTGTTTTACACATTCACAGCACTCAAGATTCAGCCCAAGTCAGTGAGAACAACGAACCCTCTTCTTCTTCCTACCATCAGTGATTTAATGGTATTTATTATATTATTATTTAAGAAGTGATTTTGCTGATAAGTCATATTCTAAATGATTTTAGCTAATTTGATTATTTGTTATGTTATAAATAATTTTTATTAATGATTTTGCTTATTTGTTACTTTTAATGAATAGTGATATATAATTAACAACAAATTTTATATTTGATATTAACAACATAATAATATTGTATCAACTAACCACGTTAAAAAAGTCTAGCCGTTCATGAATGTTGCCAGGTTATATAACCAATTAATATCTTTGCTCACACGAGTTTAAAACTTCTCCATCGTCTAAATTTTTTTTATTTCTTGGTTATATGTAGGTTTTTTATTTTCCAACTTGCTTTTTCCTTCTTTGTTTATTAATATTTTGTGCAGATCCAAAAGTTCAGAATCAAATGATTAGGAAAGAACACAATTTAGAATGATTATTTATGTTTCATAAGCCATAGCACCAAAACAAGTCTTTATTTCTGTTCGTTTGGTACTTGAAGGACTCCTAAATCTACTGTGGTTGTTTGTAGTATTTGATATGAACCTTAATTTGTGATTTTATCATTTTCTATCTATTGCAGCCATAGTCGTATATGTCACTTTAATCTTGATCCTGGAGCATTGACAGAAAGCTTCCTTTGAGTAAAATAGCTTCTGTCTTGGCAAACGACACATGAGAATTTCATGTTTCATTGCACAGTCTTCCCTCACCAGCTACCTTGTTAAGCTAACAGTGGACGCCATTGACTCCTCTGGAACAAAAGTTGTTCAATCAGTAGCTGAAGAAACTGAAACTCCTATGAGTTGTTATGATGTACCAGAAACACTATTGATGAATGATCCCTCACTGCTGTGTTGAATGTGACACAAGCAGTGGTTCATCTTCATCAAGTGTTCATGATGCATTCATTCCAGAAGAAAACACTTTCTGAGTTTGGTGGCAGGCTGGCAGCAATATATGTTTCTTTTGCGGTTGGAAGCCATGACACAGTAATGGTGTTCTTTATACCAATGCAGTTCAAACTAGAAAAAGATATTGTGGTTGGAAGAAGAGAAATGAGTTTTTTTCAATCCTACAAAGAATCGTTAAGATTCAGATTTGAATAATAATTTCCTTAAAGCAAACTGAAGGTGTTAAAATTAGTTTTATTTTTCTTCTGTTTCATGGCTGCATTTTACTGATTATCTTTTTAGATTCATGTAAGATGACATCAAGTCTGCAAACAATACTAACCTACTTTTTGGCATGGTGCTGACAAAAAAAAATAAAGTCCATTATTTGGTTGGTAATATTACTCAAGAAAATTACCTTGTGGCGAAGGCGTAAAAGTAGTGACCTACTCGCTTTCAAAGGTACAATCACCAAAACATCGAAACATTACTTATCCTTGATAGAAACATATAGTTGAAACTTGTGAGTTTCACTTTGTGAATAACATGCTTCTTTTAGCTCAACTATGAACAATAACAACAACAATACATAAGAAACTGCGAATTACAACGAGGAAGATCATCTAATCAAAACTGATACTCTTTTGGATGAAGACACTTTCATGTCTCTTGCATTTGAATGATGACCCATTGCATTGGTGAAAATCGTACATGGAAAAGTTCAATGGTACAATCGTCACATCAGAATGCAATTAACATTGATGTTATGATGAGGATGAGGTGTTGAGTTTGATGAGGATGCGAAGATTTGATTGGAAGAAGACTTATGAATTTGAGGAGGTACGATCTCTACAGAGATGTGTGATCGCTTCACTGAGTTGGATTTGGAAGATACAATTGGGTCTCTTATTAAATTCATAACCTCCATGGTTATGAGTTTGTCAAAAAAGAAAGTAGGAGATTTTCGATCGGATTCAATTGGTTACTATTAGATTAATTTGTGGACAAAATCTACAGATTTGGAGGGGGGAAATAGAAGTAACGGAGGATTCTATGTTTGACCTTGGAACGTCCAGGATGATCATCATCTCCACTAAAGGGGCCTTTACTCCCTATGTGTCCTTTGTAACACTGAGGCCTCTGGAAAACGTCGGATTGTGTAATAAAACACAAGCTCATGGTCTATACTCATGGAAGTTCCTTCGGGTTAAGAAATTTTTTACTTGTCTCAGTCTATTTTTTATAATTCTATTATATTATTTTATAATCAATTATCTAATGTAACATATAACATATAAATTTATACTATTAAAATAAAATTCATTTTTAATTATATATAAAATTCAGTAAATATATTGTTTAAAATTCATTTTTAATATAACATAGAAATTTAATATTATTAACATTCGTCTTTAATTATATACAAGATTCATTAAGGATAATTTTAAATTAATATATTAATGACTCAACTAATAACAAATAATAAATCAATGATTTAACTAAAACCTAATAAAAACATTACAAGTAAGCAAAATTACCTAAAATCATGGAGAACATGACAAATAAGAAAAATCACTTCATAAATAATAGTATAGATAGATAAACATGAATTAACTTAGCAAAAAAACATTAAAACACACAAAATCCAAATAACAACAAAATAAATAAAAATTAAATAAAAAATAAAGTTTGATGATAATTTTGAAGAATTGTCTTTTAAAAAAACGAATTGAGATAATGACAATATTTCATTGGTTTACTTAATCAATATATACATTCACTTATCTTAATATTTCATAAGTTTAGTTTTAATAAAAAAAACAATAGATAGTGATACTTTTATTATTAAAGTTAATTTATGGTTACTTATATAATGATAAATCTAATTATTCATTAAAATATATTTACTTTTATCTGTTTTAGAAACTAAACCATTAAAGACATGTTCTTTTTTTTTGTCAACTTTAAAGACATGTTCATAACATGATTATTCATTAATATATATATATATATATATATATATATATATATATATATATATATATATATATATATATATATATTTTTTTGATGACAAAAAAAAAAAAAAACATGATTACATATGCAATTCTCTAATTTAATATCAAACCATATTTTTCTTACATACACGAAGATTCTGGTTCCGCACCCTGTCCAGATAATCATAAAGTTAAAAATTTAAGATATAAAACAATTTATAATTAAATATTAGTCAAACAAAAAATATTAACTATATTTTACTTTTAATTTTTTCATGAGTTTCATAGAATTATAACTTTATTTATATTAAAAAAGTTTGAAAAGACTATTATGTAAAGAAAAATGTGATTTTGTTTTAATGAAAACTGTATTTTCCAAAATAATTTATTTTTGTTATAATTATCAAATTTTGAAAGTTAAAATATCATTTGAAAATAACAAATTATGATTTTTTTAATAAACAAATACTATTTTATAGGAAAATATTATCTCTATTTTATAATAAAAATATACAGATTGACTATAACTTATTTTTCTCTATTAACATTTAGAAATGAAAATGATAATAGATAGGAAGTGTTCTTATCTTATACATTACATATTAATGTTTTGTTTGTCAACATGGTTAGTCTGTTTAAGTGTTTCTTCAATTATTATGTGAGGTATTTTAAAATATAATTATACATATATCAATATAGTTTATTTACTTTGATTAATCTAATAATTAAAGTTGGGTTTGGTCTAACATTCTTGGGCTTTTTTATTTATTTTGAGATTTTGTAAAAAAAATTGTTTAATTACATCTTTTTATATTAAATATTATATATTTGTAGATAATTGTTTATAAATTTATATAATAAAAACTAGTTAAAGATAACGACATATTTTAAAATATGAAATATTAGTGTTGTTATCCAAAAAGTTAAAAATTAAAAAATTGAAAAATTCATAAAATAGTATTTATTTAATATTTTATTTCAACTTTTTATCTTTAAATTTATAGTACATTTATTAATAAGTATCTACAAAGGAATTATGCCTGTATATGCGTATGTTTTACGAAGATTCTGGTTCTATCTTATTTTATAGCTATATTATTTAAATTAATAAATTATGGACTTAACTAAAAACTATTAATAAATTAATAACTCAGTTTAAATATAATTAAAACATGATAAATAAAAAAAATTATCTAAAATCATGAAAATTATGACAACGATAACTAAGCTAAATAATTTCATAAATAATAATATAGATTTCCCGTAATAGGCATCTAAAACGTGAAAGGTCGATAAAAAGGAATACAAATCTGGAAAGTCCCTTACTTTTAAATTTAATCGACCCAGCGAGGCAATAAACAAACCACAAAAAGCCGATAAAACGTGAAGCCCATAAGGACTTCCCTTGTCGTCTTCCTCAAACTCCACTTTCCACTTCCGGTTATTGCCTTCATTAAACACTGCCCCATCTCATCTCTCTCTCGCTTGTTTTTTTAATAATATCTTTTACTTTTCTTTTTTTAATCTTATCCTCTAGACGATTCTCTTTGATCAGATCATCTTCAATTTGTTCTCCCACTTGCACAGTGATAGTCACACACCCGTCAAAAATAAATATCAGTTTTGATGAAGTAAAAAATAGTTTTCTTTTTAAATCTCTTTTTTTTATTTGGGCTTAGGCCACCACCGTTGTGTGTTTGGAGAGAAAAAAAATATGTTACCGGAGAAGCCGACCTTGTTCTTGGCATGTGTGTGAAGTTTTGTCATTTATCCGAAATTAGCTTAACTTGTCCCGAATATAATATAAACAAATTGGGAGCCCATACTCCGATACATGGGCATACGTAAGGTTAGGTGGACCCATTCATCGTCGTCGTCTGTGCTAGGGAGCACAAATAATAGAGAGAAGAGAGAAGAAGCTGAGGCGGTGATCGAGGTCTTAAAGAAGATTTAGAGAAAGAAAGAATTAAAAAGCCTCTGAAGAGTGTGACTCGACAAGATCTGATCATTGTTTCTTTCAAACTCCTTTTAAAGGTAGCTACTTTCCTTTTCCCCAAGTTCCCTCCTTTTCTGTTGATTTTTTCATATAAATATTGAAGCTTTGCTTTGTTTGTTCTCTCCTCAGTGTGCTCAGCCAGCAACTGGAACTCACACTCCTCTAACTAAAGTAATTAGTTAAAAGCTATTCTCTGTTAGCATCTGTTTTCTATGGTTATAAACTTTGTAGGTCTCGTTTGATCTTCTGGCTTGAGGTGTGTTTGTTTTGTCTCAGTTTTTGTTGGCTGTGACCATTTATAAGAAGAAGCACCCCATCAATCGTTTCCTATTAGCACTCTTTTCCGAAAGGTATAGCTATGAAGTCTCTATGAGTTACCTCTTTAGTCTTTACTTATATTATGTATAGAAGTATTTGAAATGTTGGAAGGCAGATTGGCTCTGATCCTGGTTAGTTTTAGTTGGATTCTCCATGTTGAGTATCAACTACCGTTTGTGATACATGTTTTATTGTCCAGATCTTGTTGATTTTTGGATTGTTCACGGAATCTGTCTCCTTTACCTACTCTGTATACATCATAATCAATGCGGTTCAGTTGCTTGTTGCTTTGTAAATGATGAATCATTGAATAGTGGAACATGGCAGGATGATTCATGCATCTGTTTCTTGGTTAAGCTAGGTAGACTTTCTAGTTTTCTAGCCCATGCCTCTTTTTGATGTGAAAGGAACTTAAGCTATAGCGGTGTGACTTAGTGTTTCAGTTCTCGGTTAGTTCTTGAATGTTTTGCATTTAATTCTTGTTGTTATGTCTTTGGCATCAGGTGAAAACATGTCAGGTTCTAGGCCGAGCCACTCCTCCGAGGGCTCAAGGCGGTCAAGACACAGCGCTAGGATCATTGCGCAGACCACTGTTGACGCAAAGCTCCACGCTGACTTCGAGGAATCAGGCAGCTGCTTTGATTACTCAACCTCGGTCCGCGTCACCGGACCCGTTGTGGAGAACCAGCCACCAAGGTCTGACAAGGTGACCACCACCTATCTCCATCACATACAGAAGGGAAAACTGATTCAGCCCTTCGGCTGTTTGCTCGCCTTGGACGAAAAGACCTTCAAAGTCATTGCCTACAGCGAGAACGCCGCCGAGCTCTTGACGATGGCGAGTCATGCGGTTCCCAGCGTTGGTGAACAGGGTGCTCTAGGCATAGGAACGGACATAAGGAGCCTCTTCACTGCTCCCAGCGCCTCTGCGTTGCAGAAAGCGCTAGGATTCGGAGACGTCTCGCTCTTGAATCCCATTCTCGTGCATTGCAAGACTTCCGCAAAGCCCTTCTACGCGATCGTGCACAGGGTCACAGGGAGCATCATCGTGGACTTCGAACCTGTGAAGCCTTACGAAGTCCCCATGACGGCTGCTGGTGCTTTGCAATCGTACAAGCTCGCTGCAAAGGCCATCACTAGGCTGCAGTCTTTGCCCAGCGGGAGCATGGAGAGGCTCTGCGACACGATGGTTCAGGAGGTTTTCGAGCTCACGGGGTATGACAGAGTGATGGCTTATAAGTTTCACGACGATGATCACGGAGAGGTTGTCTCCGAGGTTACAAAGCCTGGTCTAGAGCCTTACCTTGGCCTCCATTATCCAGCCACAGACATCCCTCAAGCGGCTCGTTTTCTCTTTATGAAGAACAAGGTTCGGATGATAGTTGATTGCAACGCAAAACATGTGACGGTGCTTCAGGACGAAAAGCTTTCCTCTGATCTCACCTTGTGCGGCTCCACGCTCAGAGCGCCGCACAGCTGCCATCTGCAGTACATGGCCAACATGGATTCTATTGCATCTCTTGTTATGGCGGTTGTGGTAAACGAGGAGGACGGAGAAGGTGACGCCGCCGCACCTGATTCCACCGCCCCTCAGAAGAGGAAGAGGCTGTGGGGATTGGTGGTTTGTCACAACACCACTCCGAGGTTTGTTCCGTTTCCTCTCAGGTACGCCTGCGAGTTTCTAGCGCAAGTGTTTGCGATACACGTCAACAAGGAGGTGGAGCTGGAGAATCAGATCGTGGAGAAGAACATCTTGCGTACGCAGACGCTACTCTGCGATATGCTGATGCGTGATGCTCCCCTGGGAATCGTCTCGCAGAGCCCCAACATAATGGACCTTGTGAAATGCGACGGAGCAGCTCTCTTGTACAAAGACAAGGTATGGAAGCTGGGGATAACTCCGAGCGAGTTCCATCTCCAGGAGATAGCTTCGTGGCTGTGCGAGTACCACACTGACTCAACTGGTCTGAGCACTGATAGCTTGCACGACGCTGGGTTTCCAAGAGCTCTAGCTCTTGGAGACTCGGTCTGCGGAATGGCGGCTGTGAGGATCTCGTCAAAAGACATGATCTTCTGGTTCCGTTCTCACACCGCTGGGGAAGTGAGGTGGGGAGGTGCAAAGCATGATCCAGATGATAGGGATGACGCGAGGAGAATGCACCCGAGGTCTTCCTTCAAGGCTTTTCTTGAAGTGGTCAAGACGAGGAGTTTGCCTTGGAAGGACTATGAGATGGATGCCATACACTCCTTGCAGCTTATTCTGAGGAATGCTTTCAAGGATGGAGAAGCTACTGATGTGAATACGAAGATCATCCACTCGAAGCTGAATGATTTGAAAATTGATGGTATACAAGAGCTAGAAGCTGTCACTAGCGAGATGGTTCGTTTGATCGAGACTGCTACTGTGCCGATATTGGCGGTTGATTCTGATGGATTGGTTAATGGTTGGAACACGAAGATTTCTGAGCTGACTGGTCTTCCGGTTGATGAAGCAATCGGGAAGCATCTACTCACACTTGTTGAAGATTCTTCAGTGGAAATCGTTAAGAGGATGTTAGAGAATGCATTAGAAGGTAACTAACTCTCTTCCTAACTTACACTCAGTTTTGCTGAGAATATATTTCAGTTAGATGACACCTTTGGTTGATTGTTTATGCAGGAACTGAGGAGCAGAATGTCCAATTTGAGATCAAGACGCATCTGTCAAGAGCTGACGCTGGACCAATAAGTCTAGTGGTAAACGCATGCGCAAGTAGAGACCTCCACGAAAACGTGGTTGGTGTGTGCTTTGTAGCTCATGATCTTACAGGACAGAAGACTGTGATGGACAAGTTCACTCGCATCGAAGGTGATTACAAGGCCATCATCCAGAATCCAAACCCTCTGATCCCTCCCATATTTGGCACCGACGAGTTCGGGTGGTGCACGGAGTGGAATCCAGCGATGTCAAAGCTAACAGGTCTGAAGCGAGAGGAAGTGATGGACAAGATGCTGCTAGGAGAAGTCTTTGGGACGCAGAAGTCGTGTTGCCGTCTGAAGAATCAAGAAGCGTTTGTGAACCTTGGGATCGTGCTGAACAACGCTGTGACTAGCCAGGAGGCGGAGAAAGTGCCATTTGCTTTTTTTACGAGAGGTGGAAAGTATGTGGAGTGTCTGCTGTGTGTGAGTAAGAAGCTAGACAGGGAAGGTGTGGTGACAGGAGTCTTCTGTTTCCTGCAGCTTGCTAGCCATGAGCTGCAGCAAGCTCTTCATGTTCAGCGTCTAGCTGAGCGGACCGCGTTGAAGAGGTTAAAGGCCTTAGCTTACATTAAAAGACAGATCAGGAATCCGCTGTCCGGTATCATGTTCACAAGGAAAATGATGGAAGTGTCTGAGTTAGGACCAGAGCAGAGAAGGATTCTGCAAACTAGCGCTTTGTGTCAGAAGCAGCTCAGCAAGATCCTGGATGACTCTGATCTCGAAAGCATCATTGAAGGGTATGTATGCAAACAATGAAATGTCTTTGGTTGGTTCTCTCTTTTATTTGTTTTTTTTGCCTTATGTTGCAGGTGTTTGGATCTTGAGATGAAAGAGTTCAGCTTAAACGAAGTGTTGACTGCTTCCACAAGTCAAGTGATGATGAAGAGTAACGGAAAGAGCGTTAGGATAACAAATGATACAGGAGAAGAAGTGATGTCTGATACTTTGTATGGAGACAGTATCAGGCTTCAGCAAGTCTTGGCGGATTTCATGCTGATGTCTGTTAACTTTACACCATCCGGAGGAGAGCTGACTGTTACAGCTTCACTGAGGAAAGATCAGCTTGGAAGATCTGTGCATCTTGCTTATTTGGAGATCAGGTATACTTTTATTAATCAGGCGACATGTTAATGGAAAATTGCATTGATGGTTGTGTTGTTTATGAAAACAGAATAACGCATACAGGAGCTGGGTTACCAGAGTTTTTGCTAAACCAAATGTTTGGAACTGAGGAAGATATGTCGGAGGAAGGACTAAGCTTGATGGTTAGCCGGAAACTTGTGAAGCTGATGAATGGAGATGTTCAGTACTTGAGACAAGCTGGGAAATCGAGTTTTATCATCACTGCAGAACTCGCTGCAGCAAACAAGTAGTCAGTTCCCAAAAGAAAAAGGGGGTTATGGCTTTTGATATTAAGTCTACACTGGTTTCTTCTCTTTGTTTGCAACTTTTCCTTATTGCTTTTGTTTTCCATTTTCAAGTTCTCAATAACGGTGAAATATCCAATCCATTTTACATCTTCTGTTTATCTCTGTTGTTCTGAAGCTGTAAACATGGATGCGTATCTAATTCCTTCTCTGAGTGTTTTTGGTTTCATGATGTATTATGAGAAATAAAGCTAATTTACAGTCTGTTATGATCATAGTAAGAACATAAACTCCTCGCATGAATATTCTCTCTTTAGTCTTGATCCTCTGAGTATAGCTTAATGTTAGAATGGATCAGCTTAACAGGCTGTGGAGCCTATGCAACAGGGCAGAGTTTAGAGGTAATGTATGATCCTTTCCTTGAGTATTGGCTTTAGCTTAACTCCATGAAGAAACAGACAAATTTTCTAACTTCTACAATGGATTTAGTTAGCTGGGGACAATAGAATCTGATCTAATCAATTAATTAATCATTTTTATTAGAGTCCCATACGTAAGTTTGATTATTTTATGCATAAAGGGTCAGATAAGTAGGCTTACCTGCTTTTTTGTAAGTTTTCAAAATAAGATCAAAACATCAGTGGAACTCATAAAAAAAGACAAAGAAGATAATACATGAGACAACGAAAGCTCAAATGCACACTCAAATATCAGTTAATTGGTTTTATTACACAAAGATATTCTTTTTTTAGAAAAACAAAACCTGTAATTAAGAAGATCATCATCACTTCTTGGGTTGGAACTTGGTTTTGATGTGTTTAACAGTCCCCGGAGACGTCTGAAACGCTTGAGCCAAGACACTATCAGGAACAGGAGGCGTAGAACCGAACAAAGTAGCACCAAGAGACTGAGTCCCAGGAAGCTGGCTATTAAAAGCAGCTACAACAGAAGCAGGGACACGACCATTGTTCTTCTGGAAATGAACAAGTCCTTTGGGGAAAGCAAAGACGTCACCTTTCTTGAGAGACTGAGCGATGAGCTTGTTGGCCGTCGTGAGGAACCCGACGTCGAGTGTTCCTTCGAGGACGTAGACGACTTCGGTGGCGCGCGGGTGAGTGTGAGGCGGGTTTAAGCCGCCTGGAGCGTAGTCGATGCGAGCGAGGGAGACGCCGAGCGTGTTGAGTCCAGGGATGGTCATCACGTTCGCGCCTGTGACCAAGGCACCGAACGTGTTGTTGGTGAGGCCTGGATTCGCTATTCCTTGCGAGAAGAAATCGAGCGATGTGACGTTGGCTGCGTCTTTGCAAGGGAAGCCGTTGACTTTGATTCCTGAAAAAATCGATAAAAATTAAAACTTTTTTTAAGGAAGATGAGATGAGAAGTGTTAAATCTAAGTTTTTATTACCGGAGGAGAGATCAGCGACACAGAGGTCTTGGAGCATGTCGGGATCTGCGGAGACTGTAATGAAGAAGAGAAAGGCGGCGAGGGCGAGGGAGATGGAGATGGAGAGAAATGGAGTTTGAGAAGCCATGTTGATTGTTGTTGATGGTGTGACTGTAAACAGTTGAGAATGATAGTTTATAAAGGGGGAGAGAGATTGAAGAAGGAGATGACTTTTTCTTCGTGGGAGAGAAAAAGCAAGGAACATGCTGCTTTTTAATTCTGTTTCTCTCTCTCTCCTCTGTCTGAATGAAAAATATCAAAGGTCAACGAATAGAATACTAAACCGGATGGATCAGGACTGTGCTATTGGAGAAAGATGGCCTATACTTGTTTTAGCATTACATGGTAATATATATTTTAATAATGATTCTGTAAAATACTTAAAATAAATGGAATCATTATTACCTAATGTATTTATCACGTAATGTTTGTCCTACTCTTTTCTGTATTTATTAAATTTTGATTTGCATAGATATCCTCCGATTTTGATGGGTTTTGCTTTTTTGGTCCGAATACATTCATTTTGTCTTTATTGGGTTGGGTCTATCTTTAAAATTTGAGTTTGGGCTTTTAGTGTTTATTAAGCCTCATCTAAGACGGACGCTTTGTGGATTTAGAGAGAGGTAAGCAGATCGTTCGAATTAATTTAGTCTAAACGAGATACCGTTATCGACAATTTGGATCAAAGGCTTGAATTTTCAGTGCAATGTACAGAGATGATGTTAAGGAGCAGTTTTTTTTTTCTTGATCACGATTTAACACGTACGTTTAATAAGGACAGATAAAATGACAGTTTGATATACAAACCTGATTTTTAGATCACTTAAATAAAAGCGCAAATTAACTTGCTTTAAAAGTGTTTTAGCCTAATTAGACAGCCTAGTGATGAAAACGAGGTGACAACTACCTGAGAATCATAGACGATTGGCTACCTCGAAGAAGTAAAGAACTCATCTAAGCTAAAGCAGAAAATTGTTAGACTTTGAGTGATTACTCTGGTTTACTGCTTATTGGATTGTCACGTTCTTTTTTTTCTAATTATGTTAATATCATTTGGAAAATAAAAAGTTCCAGTATTACAATAGACTATTCTCCTACCAATTTGTTACCTTGGCCAAAAAAACAAAACAAAAACAAGGGAACAAAAATACGACCAACAACTTGACTTCAACTTCAGGAGCTTAATCATGAACCCTTAGGAAGAAACAAAAGGAATCCTTATTAAGGAAACGAAGGGTGTAACTGGTGACAAATAAAAGGAACATATGGAATGATAGGAATCACTATTTATGGAATTTTGTGGAATGGAATCAGTATTCCATTTGTTCATGAACATTTTTGATTTGGAATGATTTTTCAAATGATAGTTAAAATTTTATTTGGAATAATATGGAATGATGTGGAATTGAATGGAATACCCTTTCCATTTTTCTTTTGTAAATGGTGAACAATTTTTGGAATGCATAGGAATTAAGCATTCCGGAAGTTTTTATTCCAAAAACATACATTCCAGTTGCAGCCGAAATATTTTCTTTTTGTCAAGTTAAGGAAACAAAATATTGTAACGAATCTCTCTTATAACTGGTAGTATTTCTTTTTTTTTTTTGAAAAATATGGTAGTATTTCTCTCTGGCTCTCTGGTCTTCGTTTATCATTATGTTTCCATGATGCATGTAAACATGACCAGGACCAGTGGTTCTGCTTTCTTAGCTGTTTATATAACTACCCACTTTACATACGTCTCGGTAATCATTAAGAGGAGAATGGATGCGTTTTCGTTGTGTTGGAGTCTCGCAGGACTTGCTCTCGTAGGCATTTTTACAAATGGGGTAACGGGTTTTGATGAAATGGACTTGTTCAACGGATTCAACGACACAAGTGTTTATGAGAAACAAGAAAATGGTGCAAATGTTCTGATGGTAGGACTCACTCTTGTTCAAGCCGCTTCTGCCAAAGGAGCCGGTAACAATCTTCTTCCCTTTCATTTCTCTTAGAAGCTTTGAATGTTTCAAACGCTAAGCTGTTCGTTTGTGTTTCTATATGAAAAAAGAAAATCCATATTTTTATTTTTATTTTAAAAACTAGAAATTACAGTTTTTGAGAACAAAATTTTGCAAATCTAAAAGGGTTGCTGTTTAATTTTACTTCTTTGTTTGTGATACAAACTCATTTTACTTTAAAAGATTGTAGTTTTCTTTAGAAGAAACACGCTCTAGTTATTAGTATGAGGTAAACGCTTCTCCATACACAAAACAATGGAGACCATAGTTTATATCATCATTACCTAAAGCTTTTTATTCATCTTTTCTTGATATTTAAGGTTGCCTCTGTGGCAGTGTGTCTGGATGGGTCAGTGCCTGGATATCATTTGTATCCTGGGTACGGTTCAGGAGCAAACAACTGGTTCATTCACTTGCAGGTTCGTACAATAGATAATCTTCATGCATAAATATAACGAACGTATCATAATCAATCGCCTAAATCAACAAGGCCAATTTTGTTGAAAGGGTGGTGCGTGGTGTGACAGCGTGAAATTTTGTCAGTACCGTAAAAGAAGTAGTTACGGATCGTCCACATTAATGGAGAAAGTGTTAGCATTTACGGGAATACTAAGCAATAAAGCCTCTGAAAATCCAGGTCTTTCTCGAGAGCCCTTATTGATGAAACAAAAGATTTGATGTTTGTGGAACTGTTCTTGAATGTATTCTCTTCTTTTGTGGAAAATCAATGTTATAGACTTTTATCACTGGGATAAAGTTAAAGTACGGTATTGTGATGGTGCATTCTTTAGTGGTGACAGCGAAAACAAGGTTAGTTAAAACAACATAAAGATCTCTTAATTTGCTAATTGATTCGCTATATATATCATTAGTAATTAACTTGAGGTTTCTATGGTTGATTACAATTAGGCCGCACAACTTCAGTTTAGAGGAAAGCGTATATTTTTAGCTGTCATGGAAGATTTTGATGGCAAAGGGAATGCGTCAAGCAAAGCAGGTAAATACATATATTTCAAATTTTAGTTCATTTGTATCTTTGTGACAAAAAAAGGTTCATTTGTATCTTTCTTTATCCCCAAGTAATTAGTGTAAATAATATTACATTAAGGCTTTGCTCACCGGCCGGTTGTTCTGCTGGGGGTCTATAAAAATTAAAACTCTTACCAATCAATCAATCAATCATCTGATCAATAGTCATAAAACCTTCGAAGTCTTCTCACCGTTTCTTTTTTTTGTTAGTATGATATTTTAAAACCTCGGAAGCTTCCCTCTCGAAGAATAAAGAATGCTAATTTGTCCACTTATCAGCATATCAACACGGTTTCCGTATATCGGAACGTTTGTATTAAGATAATTGATATAAAAAGTTATTTCGACGTCAAACTATATAGGTAAATAAATTATAGGAGAGAAGAAAAGAGAGCAAAAAGATTCCACGACATTCTCCATTGTCTTCTCACAATAGATCTTTTTTATTGTTAACTAACCGCGATAAGTGTTTATGTTAATCATACTTTCATAACATACGCCAATCAAAATTAACACAATGATTAGTTCAATGTAGCACCAATTATTCGGCTCACATGCACTAACGGTTCCACTAAACCTTATTATAAAGCAAATGCATATGATAATATATCTAAACCTTATTAATCTGTTGTTCGGTAAATAAATTACATTATACCACTGAAGATAATATACCGTTAATATATTTTGAAAATTGTTGTTTTTATCAAATGCAAAACAAATTCTAACTTTCATTTTATAATTTTGAAATTAGACTTATATGTTATGACAAATCACGTTTTTGTTTAAGATACACAATGTCGGCTTTAAATTAAATTAAAGTCAAACAAACATTTGATACTTTTTTACGTACTGGTCGAGTTATTGCGTTAGGTTAATTCGAAAAAAGTAGAAGGTGGTTGTTTTGGATTGGAATGTTAAAAAACATTTGTGTTATAAAGTAAACTAATTGACTTTATGATAAAATGAAAACCATCCCATCACTTCCTTCGTGTTTATGAAGGTCATATCCTTAATTTTATGCTTTATTTTGTCTTGTAATTAATTACAGGTCTGAAAAATGGTGAAGGATGTGACTCTGGATCACAACTCGTTCACAGAAACAGACAGAAACTAATTTATTACGTTCATCATTGTTCTTCAACAGATTAATTGCATAGACAGACCTCTGGAATCATCTGAGAATACTATACATCATAATCTCAACAACAAAACATAAATATAAAACTATATAATATGAGACTGAAAGGTTTGCAAAAGATAGAAGAATATTTGACGTATAAAACACACTTAAAATATAAATAAAACCAGCTCATTTTGTTTACCCCCATGAATATACAAACCACTTCAACCCATTGTATACGTATGCATGTATAGTATATGTTTTTTTTTCTCTACATCTGTTAGAATTAAGAAAAAAAAGAAACCTAAAGGGACTGACCAAAAGAGACGGCCATTCTCTGAAGATCCTTGGAGAACACGTCACTATCTTCAGGTGTGTTTAGATTCTCGTTCTGGCTTTGGCTCCAAGGATCTGTAATGTTCGAAACATTGGCTAAGTACTCTGCCTCTGATTTGATGTAGATCGGTTGAGAGTTTTGAGTGCTCCCATTGAAGAACGGTGTGTTCATTGAATACTCTGACCACTTCATTTCTTCCAAGTTATGATTAGGTTTAACTAGTGAAGAAGAAGAAGAAGATGAGTTTGGGCCTGACCATGAGAATCCGCCGCTGTCGAAGAAGTTTGAAGTGTTGTCCGGAGCAAGAGTAACTGAAGGCTTCACGCAAACCTGAGTCTGAAAGACAGAACCAACCATGTTTCCTGTGCTAAACTGCGCCGGGATCATGGAGCAGAGAGGAGAAGAGTCAGGTGTAACAGAGAGTCCAAGATTGGAGTTGAAGTTAAGCTTCTGTAAACCGAAGTAGTCGGAGAAATCAGATTGCCTCTCGAGGAAGAAGTCTTGGTTAGTAGTTGGAGAGGAGGAGCTAGGAGGAGACTTGTTGCTTGTTGTTGTTGTTTTGTCTTTGTCAACTTCGGAGATGGGTTTGTGTGTGTTTGGGTCAATGCCTCTTTGTCTCAGTTTCTTCTTTATGTTTGAGTTCCATAGATTCTTGATCTCGTTGTCTGTTCTTCCCGGAAGCCTCGCAGCTATCTGTGACCATCTGATCAAGAACAGAGGAATCTTAACACACACACGCATGATCAAAACAGAGGAACCCTATGATTATGTTCTTACCTGTTTCCAAGGACAGCATGAAGCTCGACGATGAGATTCTCTTCTTCTGGAGAGAAAGCTCCTCTCTTTAAATCAGGCCTCAAGTAATTGATCCATCTTAGTCTGCAACTCTTTCCACATCTCTGCAAACCTGTAAAGTAGGCTCAGATTTGTTACTTTTAATGTTTTCTCATGAGTTTATAAGAGATAAAATGTTACCAGCGAGTTTAGGGACAGAGCTCCAGCAGCCATGGCCGTGATTGGTGATGTGGTTGAGAAGCTTCTCGTCTTCTTCAGGAGACCAAAGGCCTTTTCTCAGCTTTTGTTTGTAGCAGCAAGAATGTCTACCCATTTAGTTGATTTAAAGCTGCAATGTTGTGCTAAGGAGGAATGAAAGAGAAGAAAGATGTGTTATATTTATTTATAAGTATTGAAAGAAAAAAGTTTTGAGCAGAGAGAATGTATATGAAACTTTTGAAGGTTAATGGAACCTGAGAGAGGTGGACAAAAATGAAGTAAAGGAACTCCAGAGAGAAAGAGTATTAATAAGGACTAAGAAAAGTCGCTTTCTTAGTAAGGGAGGGCTTGTTGAATTTTATGCACTCTTTTATTTGGTCTCTCTCTAGAAAAAAAAAATTGAGAGAGAGAGAGAGAGAGAGAGAGAGAGAGAGAGAGAGAGAGAGAGAGAGAGAGAGAGAGAGAGAGAGAGAGAGAGAGAGAGAGAGAGAGAGAGAGAGAGAGAGAGAGAGGCAAAAGTGTGTATTTTTAAGCCTTGTAAAAAACAATTTGATTGGTCAAGTCGGATTGGTTAACACCAATAGTAAGAGAGTCATGGTTAAGAAATGGAGTTCATGTAGTTTTGACATTTTACATCACTCCAATCATCATACATTCTCCATTTCCCTGTTGACCCATTTTCATCACATTCAAATGATACAATTATAATATGATCGTTAATTTCAATCAGTCGCCAAAAACTATCTAGATTGATTTTAGAAGTGTGATTCTAAGTAGTGGAGACATGGTCATTCATGTTCGGCCTATACTACGAACACGCAGCCGTAAAAATGGCATGACCTCAGCAACTCTTATAGAGTTTACATTTTGGATATTTATGTGAGTTCTGAAGAATTTTCCATGTTTTTTTTATGTTTTTCTCCTCCGAGATAGTCAAGGTTTACAAAAACATTTCTTTCTTGGAGAATGACTATATATTCATGTGAGGCAGAAAGACGAAATTAAATAAATAAATAAATAAACATAATTAAGCATGCTTAAAAAGTAATTAATATCATGATTGTTTATAAATAAATTTTTAGTATATTCCGACTGAAAATAATAACATCGAACTATATATAGATTGTTGGTATGAGTGTTTTTTAGTATAGTCGACTGAGAATAGAGCATCGAATGGTATCGAATAGTTTGTAACACTGATGCCAACAAAACATTTAATGGATTATATATAGATGAAACAATGTGGCTTCCAAATATATGTTGATGGCATGAGTGTTACAAACTTGTTTCAAAGTCGCACATAGACGAGAGCTTGGAGCAATGTGTGCTCCTAAAAGAGTGATAAAATTCCAAAAATATCTTAAATTCTTTACTTGAGTATCTATGTCACCAGGTGAATCTGACTTTCCCAAAATCTACAAAATTCATTGAAATGTTTAGGATGGGCGATTTACTAAAACATTAATATGAATCCAAACCTAATATTTACTAGAGCAGTCGAAATGTTGTACAAAAAATATTTACAGTGAGAATGGAACAATTAAAATAACACATTAGATGGTTGTGTGTAGATAAGATAGAAGAAAAAGAAGAGCTCTACGTTGTCGTCATGCAAGACTTGTGCAATGAATTAAAAGCAAATGCTAAATAAGGACTTAATCTTTGTTAAGATGAACGCATCAAGTAAAGGAAATAATGGAAAAGGTTCATAACCAGCAAGAAATTGTCATTTACGGTTAATGTTTCCAAAAATGATTAAATGAAATTAAATGGCTAAATAACGGAATTTAGAAAATTTGCTTGAAAAACATGGTTTCTTCTTCGTATGAATGAGAATAATTAAGTGTCTCTTTTGTTTGATTTATGCATTTTTAAATTTAAATTGACACACTTCTCTTTGGCATTTTTCTCCCTTTCTCGCCTATAAATCAGTCATAATAGAGAGGGTATATTCTTTGTCCATTCACCCAAACTTTCCCTCAAATTAATATTCACATGTTGAATTTTTGTAGTTTTCTTACGTTATCTAGAGACGGCCACTCGTTAGACTCTTACCGATAATCCATTTGTTTATTGGGACCCAAGGCTGTACGTTTATATATGATTTTTAACGTCACGAAGTTACAATTTATTTATCATGTTTTTTATTTACTTGCATTAAGATATAGTATATGTATTTGTCAAAAAAAAAAGAGATATAGTATATGTAACGCATCTACCAGTCTTGCTTATAGACAACACGTTTTTTTGGTTCGTGAGTAAATTTGAGAAAAAGCAAAGACGAGTGAGATTATAGGTACAAATACTCCATATTAATTTTTACTAGATATGATTATGTATCTTAATATTTTGTTTGATAAACATGTTTACCATAAATTTCAAATAAAGAAATTAGCAGAATAAAGACTATATATAATAATAGTATTATAAATTTTTGACAAAAAAACTATTAATAATAATATATATGTGATCAAGACTCAAATTCATTATTACGTTATTACATTCATACTTTTATTTCGAATTCAGACATCGTTATCTTTGCTAATAACTGGTCGTATGCCTCATACCTTACTTTTACCTTTCTGATTTCAACTAATGGAATTATTTGTTTCATCCGCAATATTATGAAGCCTTTAATCAGAGATACATTGTTCAATGCCATTGTTCATGCAGGAGTCCGAAACAAAGACTAGCTAAATAATACTCAAGAGATCCTTCTTATAAAAATAACCAAAACCGACATGAATGTCTCATAACCAAACACAATAAAATAAATGGACTAGTTGATTTATTGTAGAATATATCTCGAAACAAGGCTGTCAGAAGATACTTCGAATTAAATAATTAACCAAATAATTAATTAAAGAATATAGGGAAAGACTTTGCCATTGTAGCGAGTTTCCTTTTAATCATACTCAATAAACTAATAGTCTAATACCAATCAGTACGTTTTTGGAGTATATCATGGAAAATAAAACATTATGTTAACTACACTACATAATATAAGTATCGCCTTAAAAAATAGAACATATTTGATTAGGATCATGCATGATTAAGACCCATCATTTGATCATCATCGATCATTCAATTATATGACAATCATACATATATCCGCCGTAGCCCTTCCATTAATTATATGCAAACCATATCCGATTTCAGATTTCTTAGGCGTTGATTTTGATTTGATTAGGAGCATGCATCTTATTCTTTGTTTCCAAGTTTTCAGACTAATCTCATCCTTTTGAAAGACAAACTCGAAGCATATCTTCTAAGTACTCAACAGGAAGATGCCTTATACCACTAAATGCATTATTTGTTTCCTATATTCAGTAATTTTCCAAAGTTATACGTGTTTCAATTAAGATCATACATGCAAATAATTTGATAATTAATAACTTGTGGTTTTTAATTCATCAATTTACTCACATGCTAATAATTCATTTATATTTCACCATACTTAAGTTTATTACAGATTTATAAACTTAAATTTATTACAGATTTATAAATCTCTACTAATAAAAGGGAGCTTTTGAGGCTCCACATGACGTCCACATCAGCGGAAAAAATTTCTCCCAAAAGATGACACGTGGCATAAAATATAGTTTTACATTTTAATATTAATTATTTTCGAAAATTGTAAAAAAATATGTAAACATACAGCATTAAAAAAATGGAAAAACTACATTAAACATATGTAAGATTACTATTTTTCACTTAAAAAAAAAGACGGCTTATCTCCATAATGTAACATTACCGTTTTATAAAAAATAAAACAAAAAAATTATATATAATTTCGAAAATAATAATTATATGTAAAACATACAACATAAAAATGGAAATACTACAATAAACATAAATATGTTTGACTATTTGTCCAAGTTCTTCTATTAAACATTGCCGTTTTACATTAAAAATAGAAAAATACGTAAAAATTTAAACATCTATCTTAAAATATAAAATATAGACATTAACTAAATATAAAGTATAAAAAAGAGAAATACTCAATATATAAAAAAATAATAAGTAAATATTATAAATATATAAATATACGAATTATATATACAATAATAAGTAAATGCACAATTTTTAAAAAATGAAAAGAGTATATTAAATATTAAACATCTATCTTAAAATGTAAAATATAGATATTAAGTAAATAGAAAATATAAGAAAAAGAAATAAACAACTTAAAAACAATGAAAAAAGTATATTAAGATTTAAACATCTATCTTAAAATGTAAAATATAGATATTACGCAAATAGAAAGTATAAGAAAAGGAAATACACAATTTAAAAAAAAATGGAAAAAGTACATTAGTATTTAAACATCTATCTTAAAATGTAAATCAATCTTAAAATATAAAATAATTTAAAAAAAAATGGAAAAAGTACATTAGTATTTAAACATCTATCTTAAAATGTAACTCAATCTTAAAATATAAAATTATTAGTAAATAGAAAGTATAAGAAATAAAAATACACGATATAAAGAAAAATAAATAATAAGTAAATATATAATATAATCTCGAAAGATGACACGTGACATTAAACATATGTAAGATTACTATTTTTCACTTAAAAAAAAAAGACGGCTTATCTCCATAATGTAACATTACCGTTTTATAAAAAAACAAAAAACATTATATATAATTTCGAAAATAATAAATATATGTAAAACATACAACATAAAAATGGAAATACTACAATAAACATAAATATGTTTGACTATTTGTCCAAGTTCTTCTATTAAACATTGTCGTTTTACATTAAAAATAGAAAAATACGTAAAGATTTAAACATCTATCTTAAAATATAAAATATAGACATTAACTAAATATAAAGTATAAAAAAAGAAATACTCAATATAAAAAAAAATAATAAGTAAATATTATAAATATACGAATTATATATACAATAATAAGTAAATGCACAATTTTTTAAAAATGGAAAGAGTATATTAAATATTAAACATCTATCTTAAAATGTAAAATATAGATATTAAGTAAATAGAAAATATAAGAAAAAGAAATACACAAGTTAAAAACAATGAAAAAAGTATATTAAGATTTAAACATCTATCTTAAAATGTAAAATATAGATATTACGCAAATAGAAAGTATAAGAAAAGGAAATACACAATTTAAAAAAATAGAAAAAGTACATTAGTATTTAAACATCTATCTTAAAATGTAAATCAATCTTAAAATATTAAATTATTAGTAAATAGAAAGTATAAGAAATAAAAATACACAATATAAAGAAAAATAAATAATAAGTAAATATATAATATAATCTCGAAAGATGACACGTGGCATAAAATATAGTTTTACATTTTAATATTACTTATTTTTGAAAATTATAAAAAATATGTAAACATACAGCATAAAAAAATGGAAAAACTACATTAAACATATGTAAGATTACTATTTTTCACTTAAAAAAAGACGGTTTATCTCCATCATGTAACATTACCGTTTTATACAAACAACAAAAAACATTATATATAATTTTAAAAATAATAAATATATGTAAAACATACAACATAAAAATTGAAATACTACATTAAACATATGTAAGATTACCATTTTACATTTTTATTTTAAGAAAATAATATGTAAACATACAACATAAAAAATAAAAAAACTACATTAAACATATGTAAGATTACCATTTTTCACTAAAAAAAAAGACGGCTTATCTCCATAATGTAACATTACTATTTTGTAAAAAAGAAAATTATATATAATTTCGAAAATAATAAATAATATGTAAACATACACCATAAAAAATGGAAATACTACATTAAACATATGTAAAATTACCATTTTACATTTAAAAATAAAAATAATATGTAAACATACAACATAAAAAATGGAAAAACTACATTAAACATATGTAAGATTACCGTTGTTCACTAAAAAAACGGGTTATCTTCATAATGTAACATTACCATTTTATTAAAAAAAGAAAAAAACATAAATATAAATATTTGACTATTTATCCAAGTTCTTCTATTAAATATTGCCGTTTTACATTAAAAATAGAAAAATACGTAAAGATTTAAACATCTATCTTAAAATATAAAATATAGACATTAACTAAATATAAAGTATAAGAAAGAGAAATACTCAATATATAGAAAAATAAATAATAAGTAAATATTTTGAATATATAAATATACGAATTATATATACAATAATAAGTGAATGCACAATTTTAAAAAATGGAAAGAGTACATTAAATATTAAACATCTATCTTAAAATGTAAAATATAGATATTAAGTAAATAGAAAGTATAAGAAAAGGAAATACACAATTTAAAAAAATGGAAAAAATACATTAGTATTTAAACATCTATCTTAAAATGTAAATCAATCTTAAAATATAAAATTATTAGTAAATAGAAATTATAGGAAATAGAAATACACAATATAAAGAAAAATAAATAATAAGTAAATATATAATATAAGTGAATACCAAATTTAAAAAATGGGAAATTACATTAAGATTTAAAAATATATATATTAAAATTTAAAATATAGATATTACGTAAATAGAAAGTATAACAAATGGAAATATACAATTTAAAAAATGGAAAACGTACACTAAGATTTAAACATCTATCTTAAAATGTAAAATAGAGATATTAAGTAAATTAAAAGTACAAGAAATGGAAATACATATACAGGAAAATAAATAATAAGTAAATAATGTAAATATATAATATATGAATTATATATGTAATAATAAGTAAATACACAATTTTTTTAAAAATGGAAAAAGTTCATCAAGCATTAAACATCTATCTTAAAATGTAAAATATATAATATAAGTAAATACACAATTTAAAAATGGAAAAAGTACATTAATATTTAAATATCTATTTAAAATATAAAATATAGATATTACGTAAATAAAAATATAAGAAATGGAAATAAACATTTTAAAAAATGGAAAAAGTACATTAAGATTTAAGCATCTATCTTAAAATGTACTTCTATCTTAAAATGGTAGTAAATTATATAAAAATGGAAATACCACATTAAACAAAAAAAAATGTATAGTTTTACATCAAAAAAGTCTCTATAAAACTCATTATTCCATCCACATCAATTTCACACTATTAAGGAAAATTTCAAAGCACTCGAGCAAAAAAATGGTTTCACTATCAACTCTTGCCGTCCCAAAAACCTTTAATGACCTTGAATGAGATTTTTTTATAACAACAAACTTTTTGTTATGTGGATTCATTGTTGGGAAACACGCAACTTCCAAAAGCCAAACTTATTCATGGGAATTGAATTGTTTTTCATAGACTCAAAGGTATTCTTACAAATTTAAATTAATCTAATCCATAATTTTATTGTTAATATTCATACTAACTCTTTCATGATCAAACCATTTCAGTTAATAACCATTCAAGCGTTTATCCCGAAACACTTTCTTCCTCGCCGAATCAAGTATTGGTTCATATTGGTTTAGTATTGTTTTTGGTTTACTAACCGGTTTAGGATGGTCCTATTGTAAATATAATATAAGTTGGTTTAGCATATATTATGTTTAAAATAACTTAAATTAAATAATAATAATAATAATATGCTTAAAATATAATTTTAGAGACTTTTCAAATATAATTTACAGAACATTATAGGTGATGAATTTAATTTATTAAATTCGTTTATTACTTAAAACTAAGTTTTTAAAAAAAACGTACCGAGTTATAAATATTAATGATGGATTGGTGAGTATAACATGAAGACAAAAATATAAATATCTGATTTTCAAGATAAGAAATTCAGCTTTTATTCAGATACTCAATATATAATATCTTAAATTATTTTTTAAAAAATATACATAATTTATATATTTAGATTAATCTTCCAAACTTAAACTATTATATTATATATGAATAATGTTTTTAAATAAAAATAATTTCTGATTTAAAATAAAAATAAAAACAACAAATGTTTATTTTCAAATAATGGATGTAATTTACATTATAATATCATTTAACAAGTATCAGATACGTTTTGATATATCATTATTTTCTATTTCCAGAAAACAATAAATTGTTAAACATCAATATCATCTAGGTTAAGTATACGAACAACAAAAATTCAAACATCACAAAAAATATTTACATAACCATTATAATACAATAATTTAATCAAAAATACAATTAAAAAATATTAAAAAGAATAGTTATATACTTAATATTTGAAAATAAAAGATATTTTTGCTAAAATTGTACTTACCTGGCCAAGGAGATCGACCATCATTTTACGGATCGATCGAATGTTGAGCATGTGGTCGATCCAAAAATACTATGCAGTTTAATAAAATCTCTAAAACATTTATTCCAACACTCAAAAGATAGTTTTGTTAAATATGATAACTAGATAGCCAATAAAATTACAAAAAAATATTTAAATAGTAAAAAATATGTTAATTTAACGTGTTAAAATTTAAAAATAAATTTTAATTATGACATGCATTTTAACATTTATATAAATATAAATCATAGCCTAAATATAAATAATTTAACAACTTCAATTAGAAAAAAATAAAAATCCCGGGCGTAGCCCGGGTTAATCCCTAGTGTAATATAATGGGTATTTATGCTGGCACATAGTAAAACTGACGACACTACATCTTTTCCGCTATAATTTTTTCTTCTAATTACGAGTGCAAAATTTAAGAAAACAAACTAATTATACTCTTTTAATTTTGTTTTAAAATACCATTAATATGTAATAAATTCAGTTTAACCGATCATCATAAAAATTAATTATTTTTAATTTTGTACAAAAGTTATGATAGCTTATAAATGAAACACAAAAATAACTTAAACACTTATATCATAGGATAGCTCAAAGTAATAAGTAGTGATGTAAATGCAGCCATCAACATGAACCATTTTACAAACCCTTGCTTTGGTGGGGAATGAATGAATAGTTTGCATGGTTAATCTTCATGCATTAAGAAATAAGTTTAACATTGTAGCTATATATTGGAGGTATTATTAGTAAAAACCATTGTAACTAAGAATATTCATATGAGAACATATGAGATGTTCTCCCAACTCAACCCTCCTCATTCCCTCTTCATTTTTTTCATAAAAAAAATATAATTATCCTCACTGTCATTTCCGTTGGTTTGTGCCCTAGTGTGTCTCTCTCTAAGTAGAGAAGTGAAGAAGGGTTACGTCTACCGGTCGTTGTCGTTTGCCATCGTCACAACTCACGAGGATTATGATATCTTCGCCGACAAAATGTGAAGAAGAGGCTGTATACTTAACACGTCTGTTAAAGTATGTATACGCAGAAAACTCTCCTTAGATCTAGGTCTTATTTTGTTCCTAGGTCTCCATTTTTATCAAATTAACAAAAGAATATAAATGATCTGACGGCGCTTCTGGTTTCGATGTACGTTTGTTTGTATTACTAGTACATATCTGGCAATCAAAACGAAACTAATTAATGCTGAAGACGCACAAAAAAATAAAAATGAAGAAAATAAGAATCGCAACAACAAGATATCATTGCAAGATGTATATCGATGTATTCTGTTGTTTACTTTACAGTCTCCGTACAATAGTTTTCCATCACAAAAATATTTAGACCATCTAGATTAACTATTAGTGGATAAAACTACCAATTAATAATGATAAACGAAAAAATGCATCTAGTAAAGGTTTGTGAAAGTGCACAATATTTCAATACATTCTACACCGATTTGAAAGATTTATCGACCTTTTGTGGTAATGATAATTTAATTAATTAGAAAAGCTGGAAGGACTTGCAAGAAAGTAGTATAGTACATTTAGATTACGAGGGTGAAGTCACTAGAGAGAGAGGGCCCAACGAGAAGTGACCTTAATTGTATACCATCTTAATTGGCCCGTTCAGCATTTAATCTCATCATCAAGAAAACATAAGCACATGCATGCACTTGTACTAATAAGGACCCGTTTTATTTCTTCTTCTTTTTTTGAATAATTTGAAAGTTTCATTTCGCTTATTGAAAACAATTCTTCATAATAAATGAATTATGCCCATATTAACAGACATGGACGAATAACCTATGTTTGTAGGTTATATAACCTATTTTATAATCTAATATTACATAGTCAATTTAAAACAATAGAGTGGAAAACAAAACAAACTATAGTAAAATTAAATTAAATTAAAAAGGCTGACATGAAACATAAAACAAAGTTCTAACAAATACTATTATTTATTTGAATATCATATTTTCTATTATTTGATTATTAATTAAATCACATTTTAGAATCTAATTAGATCAATTATATTAACTTCTGTTACTTAAGTACCTATCTCTATGTTTTCTAAATCTTAATAAATTATTCATCCCTACTTATTTTGAATTATATTTACTTCTTACTGTTTTTCTATTTTTCCTTTTAATTAAAAAACAAAAGCTACCCATATTAAAATCTGATAATGTTGATTGATTGTAGTTTCTACTTAATCCTCTTATTTTCGCATATTTATGCGAACAAAGTTTTAATCCATGTTTTTGTTTATTGTTATTCTAATTTTACTATTTGCTTGCCTCATTTGCTTTCCCCATAAGGCCATAATGATCATTTGATCGGTGTTATATGATTTGTGGTTAAGAAAAAGATTAAACTTAGAAAAGAAGGCAAACAAATATCTAAAGATTGATTAAAAATGAGAAAAGAGCCCTCGAACATATGGTTGATTTTCTCTATGGCACAATCTAATTGGTAAGATAAGAGAGAAGAAAAGACATAATCATAAATAATTTTGATAGATTAGTGTGGCCAAAAGCAAAATGATGTCTAACTTTTCTTGTGCTTTGCCATATTAACACCATTTTCTTCTCTTTCAAGTTTCAACCAAGGGTCCTTCAATGAAAACCTATCTTACTTCATTTGTCTCCCTCTATGTTATGTGTCGGTTTCCTATTGTTTATCCTAATTCATTAGTTATCGTAATTAGTTAGAGTTGTCTAATCCATTTTTTTTAGAAGATATATCAATTGAAAGTAATGAAGTCAAAACCCTTTTCCTTCTCCACAAGACCACCTTTTTCAAATTTCACTATCCAAGTTTAAGGACACATTCATTGAAAACTTATCGCACTAAAAATTCCGTTTGGTGCAAATATGTTCGTGCGGTCTGAGGTAGACAGAAACCCCCGCCCATTTATCTCACTGAACTCTTCTAGATTATATTATGCAAAGCTTTTGAAAAGACTAGATAAGTCATAGACTCGTCAGTCATAGGTGAGAAGTTCCTTTATATTCGTTTTAATGTCAAAAGACAAAAGATATCTGAGAATCTATATATTTGCTATATATGGAAGTTGCTTAAATAGCATCGACGAGAAGTAGATAACTTCTTTGTGAAGTGAACTAGACAAAAACGCTCTAAAAGGTCTCTAACGAAATGGGCTGACAAGCCCATCACACTTGTTTCACCATAAGTCCATGCTTCACCTTTTCTTTTGTAGCTACTTTAACCTTCGAAAAGTTTATTTTTAATATACGAACTTTCAAAACTAATGTTATTGGAAATATGATTTAGTCATTGAAGTTCACAAACATATAGTATTACCAACATCAAATTTTTCATTTTAAAATAATGTTACAATTAACAAGCACAAATTACAGACAGCAGAAGCACCAAAACACTTTTTTATCATGTAATGAACACAAATTTATTTTATGTATTTGCGGGTTTTAGAATTGATTTGTTTGAATGCTATTGATAATAATTAATGCATCAGTGCGTAAGTTTGTGCTTATGTCATAACGATCCACAAAACTGATCAGAAGACGCCTGTTTTCTCTTAATCGGTCTCAAGCTATTGTTGTCCTTTGTCGTCGTTTGATCTTTAGTACCACCAGATAAATCTCTAGTCGAACCATCATCACTCTTATTCATCTCCGCCGTTGAAGAACCAAAGAAACCACCAGCAGAGACACGTGGAATAGCCATGGCCACTGGTTGTTGCATCCCGGGAACCTGGAACTGTGGTCCGTTGTTAACAGAGGGACCTCCACGGCTCATATCAGGCAAGCCCATTGCATAAGGCATTCCCATGCCCATCGCCATTGCTGCTGCTTGGTAATGATGCCCCATACCCGGTGGGAACATAACCGGTGGCATGTAGTAACCAGACGCCATTGACATGAACTGAATGAGATTATTTAGTTAGTGTGTTTTCTTTTAATCAGTTCTTAAGGGAGTAGCAAGAGTGTTACCTGTACTTGAAGTTGAAGTGACTTTAGATACTCGATTGCTTCATCTAGCATCGAAGCTTTGTCCACCTTTTACAACCAAAGAAAGCTTTCAAGTTAGTGAAGCTGATAGAATACGAAAAAACTAGTTGCAACAATATAATCTCTTACTTCACAAAAAGTGTCATGTGGCACATTTTATAGTTACCAAAAAAATGTCATTTTACAGTTTCTGTACAACATATGCTTTACTTTAATCTTAATATTAACTACAAAATACATTGATCTTATAAATAAATTTATTTTTCTCAAATACTATATGTTAAATAGATATAATTACATAGGAAAATAAATGTATTTCAGTCGATTGTCTGATTATCTATGAAAGTGACACTCTTTGCGAAACAGAAGTAGTATAAATGAGAGAGAGCCTAAACCTTGTTGCAGTTTGGTATGAGTTCTTGAAGAGCACGCATCTTCTCGTTAATCCTATCACGCCGTCTCTGAAAATTTCAGGACAGTAAGTCTGTTACCAAACAGAACAATCCTTTTTTGTAAATTTTGGACATTCACTCACACTCACTCACCCTTTCAGACAGATTATGCACTTCAGCCGAGCGGCTTCTCTTTGAACCAATGCCTGTTCGAGATGGAGCTGTTTCTTTTCTTCCATCTCCTGATTCTCCCTCAACATCCTACTCAAACAATATTGAACAAGAGAAATAAACAAGATTTCAAATGTGCATCAAATGATAAAATGAGTATAAAAACTTACTTCACTATGACACTCAATGTCCTGAACATCCAAACGCTTTCTTTTTAAAGGACTTTCAGAAGGTCCATCGAGACTATTACCAGACCCAACAGAAGAACACACAACAGCCTTTTCACTCTCTTGCTCTTTTCTATTTGAGTCTTCTGAAACTAAGCAAGTCTTTTGGTTATTATCCTTAGGCTCGTTGAGAACCTTGTCTTTAGCTCCAAGAACTCTGGTCTGAAACACATTCGGCGGGCTTTGAGGACTCTTCTCTTTAGAGACATTATTAGTCTTAGCCAAAGCTGCCGTGCGTAAGAAATGCGAAAAGTTGAGCAAACCAGGCTTGTTACTAGTTACTAACGGTTCCTGTCTCTGAGTAACAGGATCTTTAGCTCTACCGGTTCCATACAGAGAATGTGAATCAAAACCGTTGAACTGAGATGAAGAAGCAGCCGGAGCTGATTCATCGCCATTGTTTCTTCTCGGGAAAGCATCGCTCTCTTGCTCGTTGACGGTAACGGGAGAAACATCATGCAAGAGATCAGAGCAATATCCATCAAGGGATTGATGATGAGGATTCAGCCACGGAACCAAGTCATCGTCTTGGCTCAAACCGGTCATTAGTGAGGGTACTGACATTGGGATCTCGTCCACCATCGTGGCCTTGGGGCCAGTTCCGATCTCTCTAGCTCTTGCTTGATGAATAGATTGTGGTGGTGGGATGTTTCTTGATCTGCTCGACTGGCTTTGAGTTGAGATCTGACCGTTTTCCCAAACCAGCTCAACAACTTCATCCACGGGTCTGTTTGTAAGAGAAAAATAAAAAGAACATGACACTGATGAACTCGAAACAAGACAGTCATGAAGAGAGAGAAGTGAATGGACTCACGGAGAAGTGTTCTCGTCTTGAGCATATTCAACATTAGCGTTGGCGAGCCGGAAAAGCTCAAACAGAGGCATGGTGGTTCCCTTACAGACAGAGACTTGATCCTGAATATAAAAAGGACAATCTTAAGATCAGAAACAGAGCTCCCAAATTTAGAAACTTTAATTCCCAAATTAGAAAAAATATATAAAGAAATCAATGTCTCTGTCAATATGCAATTATAAAAAAAGAAGAAAGATTCATATAAAAAAATTAATGCTAATGATTAGTCAAACGAATTGTTTAATCACAGATTAAAAAAAAAACAGAGTACTCGGAGCTAATTAATCAGCTGGTTCAGCTCTAAAAGACACAAAACAAAAAAAAATCAAATCTTTCGTCGTGTTCCCTCGATCCTAACAGGAACCCACAAAAACCCAGAAACAAAACAATCAAAGTCGAAATCTAACACTGTCGCTGACCTGTGAAAACAGAGGGGTACGGTAAACTGAAGAAGTCGAAGCTGGCGGCGACGAGAGAAAACGAGATCCTCGAAGCATTAAAGAGACATCAATCCAAATGCAGAGTGTGAATCGAGAGAATAGAGGAGAAGAAGACTACATAGAGAGAGAGAGAGAGAGAGAGAGAGAGAGAGAGAGAAGATGGGGACCGAATCGTGGCACGCACTGTAAGAGAGGATTTTGATGAATTTTCACAGTCTCTGAGACGCTTCTCTCGAACACTCAACTTTTATCGTCGCTCGAATCATTAGCTCTTCTCTTTATACTCTGTTTTTGTTTTTTCCCTTCTTTTCCTCTATTTTTTTTTCTTCTCCCAACTCTTACAAACTAATAATTAATTATTTTATAGCATATGGGTTTAATACAATTCAAGTAACTGATGCTTTTATACAAGATGGTGTTTCTGCATATGTACCATATGGTTATAGAAAGAAACTTAAAGAGAAAGGGACCTAGAGGGTCATGGTTGTTATTATTGAACCAAATTGCCTCTCACTGACCCACACATCGCCTGTCTCTGTTACATGGCAGTGGCACAGTCCTCTGCATTATTACCATTAATTCATGGTGTGTCTACTACTAATACATGTGAAATATAATAGTAGTATAAGTATGGTATAGAATATGTTATCTTTATCTTAAAGTGACATGGGCCTGTAATACACTAAAGTCGTGTGATGTGAACATTGCCAAAATAAGAGCATCACACACCAAGTGGGGGTTGAGCAACCCTGTCTCTATTCCTTTATCAATCTTCATAACAATAATTAAAGATTTGACTTTCTAATCATTACTTAAGTCTTTACTATACCAATCATCCTTAAGTCTGGGGACTAACTCATCTGGTTCTACTTACAATACAATAAAATGTACTTCTGTTGTCAACTAGTTTTGAAATTTAAACTAATGAAACCAATCATTTGCTTATTAACAATTCAGATTTTGTCTAATCATGGCATGTGTTATACACTTACTCACACTGATTCAAATTCTTATCGCATATCTTTTATCTTACAATCTAGTTCTCCCTTCTTATATGTAAAATATATATTTTTTGCTAGCGACTCTTATTTTTTACTAAACTATCTACAAAATCTCTTAAGTCTTAACATAACCTTGTTTGTATGTAAATGTTAGCATCTTCTGGTTTATTTCTCGTTTTAGTTGAGTATATTTTTTTTTCTAGCAAGCAGTCTATTGTCTAATATGAAATAAAATCAAATTGGATAATTTCAGTCATGCATGTCAATATGGATAATTTCAGTACCGTATTTGGAATTGCATGGAGCCATGGACCATTAATTATTGATGTCATTGCTGTAGTTTATCCCTATCTTAACGTAAAGGAAAATATTTTGAGTAAAATAATAAAAACTATATAGACCCAAAAACAACCCATCCAAGCAAATATGGTAGGCCGATAATCAAAATAATGACAACACCCTGTCCCCCGCAACACGTTTTGATATCTCTTACTATAAGCAATATAAAGATACGCAATTACAATCTTTTCTCACTATCATAACAACTTAGAAAAAAAAATATTTTATGTTTTTATGGAATTGGCCATTCATCAGCTTATATGGTCGGGTACGTGTTATATATACATATCAAAACGTCGCTTTACGTCAACACAAAAGCAAATCTGTTGGAGGATCTTTAGTGATAATCATAATCCAAAAACTTATTCAGGACGATGGTGATGGTGATGGTGAAGGTTAAAACTGGTGACAGAACACTCGAGACACGCGGTGACTGCTGAGAGAACTGGCTGTGACTAATGCTATGACAATCAAGCTAGATTGATAAAAGTAGAGAATGTGCTTCCTTTGATGCAAAATGCTGACCAGAACAGAATATTTTGAGAAAGAAACTGCTAGTGTATGTATGCAATGTATACAGATAATATCTTTATGCAAAATGCAGTGAACTTCAACACGTTGACACGCATTATTTGCTGCGTCTTTATCAAATATGTCCCCACTTCCTTGGACTGTCCAAAAACTAATCAATACCAACTATAAACCAAACCAAGTTAATTCTGTTTGTGAGTTCAATGTATGAGATCGTATAAAAAAACCAAGCCGACATTAGTTAATATCTCTACCGACGACAATGTAAGATTGATACTGTGCTTCTTCAATAATCTTGCTGATATTACAAAAGCACGAAGCTAAATGTAATACATTGGTTTTTTTTTTTTTTTTTTTTTTTTGAACTTAATGTAATACATTGGTTCCAAAAAAAAATCCCATAATACCATTAGCATAAGGAATAAGGATGATGTAAGTGTTTTACCAAAAATGATGATATAAGTGAAATTCAGAAGGTTTTTAAAATAGACCAAAAGATACCAATAGTGGCAGTTGAATGTAAAGTCAAACGTAATAAAGAAGAAAGACGAAAAGATTCAAATGTACAATAAAAACTCTATAAGTAAAAACTCTATAACTTAATGCACATTATAAATTAATAAATTGGACCAGTTTAAAATATGACACCAATTTATAAAAATTCTATGTAAATATATGGTCCCATTAACACTATAAATTAATAATCTATAGGGACATTTGCTAAAACCAACCCAAATATTCAAGTCAAATGTAAAAGTGTACCCCACTTTCAGTCAAATGCAAAACCAACCTAAAGGAGTAGTGAAAGTACTATTTCACCCTTATGACCAAACAAAAAACATAAATGTATTTTACGTTTCTATCCTTTGGAAGTCTACACGTAATAAAAGAAGTCTACATATATATAGACTTCCTACGAAGTCTACTTTATAGACTTGTTTTGTAGTCTACACTCTAATTTGGTCTACTAATTTAATTTTGAAAATGTATAAAAATAATTATTGTGATATTTTTAATTAATCATCAATATAATGGATAATATGAAGTAAATAAATTAAAATTTCATATAATCGAACAATTTTGAAGAATATATACTAATTTGGTTATCATGTGCTAGACTATGTTCATAGTTTAGAAACAAAAGGTTCTAACATGTTATGTCTTTTAGTAGTTGATTTCATAGGGTTAGATTTTAGATTTTGTTTTTTTTTTGTTTTATTAACTTAAATCTGCATATTAATGTTTAGTAGTTTATATTTTGTATAAATGAGACTTTTTGATTATCAAGCAAAACATTTAGGGTTTGATATTTGTGGTTTAGGGTTTCGTAGACCTACAATAAAGTCTATTTATCTGAAGACGTCTTTTTCAGTCTATATTTTTCAATTTGTTTTACAAAAAATCATTATATTTAAACTAAGTTAAGTTCCTTAAGAATAAAAAAGTGAAATCATATACTATAACTATTAAAAAATAAAGAAATAAATTTAATAAATCATATATTAAAATTATTAAAATAATAAAGAATAAACAACAATAATTAAATTATTATAGTAGACTTCCAAAAAGGTCTACTATGTTATAGTAAGATCTACTCCAAAATTTTAATTTTAGTAGACTTCAAACGAAGTCTACAGTATCGTAAATTTTAACCTAGTTACATTTTTGTCTCCCTATATAAACAAAATTTATTCAATCTCTCTCTAAAGTGGCTGCACAAGTTCTTAAAACTCTCTCCCTTCTCTCTAAAACTTTCTCTCTTCTCTCTAAAATTCTCTCAATTGTTTCTAAATCTCTCTCATTATCTTCTTTCTCTCTAAAATTTTCTCAAGTCTTTCTCACAATATTTTCTTGTCATTTTAGATATTATGATTCATGGTTTTCATCTTCTCCTTTAAAAAATGTAAGTTTTAGATCTATAGATTTTAAATGTGTATTTTATGTTTATTTCTCACAATATTATCTTTTTTTGGTAGGTATTATCACTCATGGATTTCATCATCTCCTCTAAAAATGTAAGTTTTAGATTAATAGATTTTAAATATGTATTTACATGTTTATATTCAAATAAATTTATAGATCAAGCTCTCTACATTAATTTGCTACTAGTTTACCTTATAAATTATATTATGTAAAGTATTTTCAGATTTAAAATTATTTTCACATTTCAAAATATATAGATTTTTTCAGATCTGAAAATTATCAGACAGTGTAGACTTCTAAAGAAGTTTACTAAAGCTTGCAGACTTCATATGAAGTTTACTAAACCATAAAGTTTAAGCAGACTTCATTGGAAGTCTACAAAAATATGACTTTAATTTTTTTTCTATGTTTTTTAATAATTTTATCTTATTTTGCAGGTATTTTCTTCCATAGTTGTTCTCTTCTCCTCCTAGAAATGTAAGGTTTACATCTATAGATTTAAAATATGTGTTCTAGTATTTATATTCAAATAAAGTTACATATTAAAATTCATATTAATATGTCTTTAATTTATAACTATTTTGTCTATTAAATCATATTTTTAAAAGTTTTTTAGATTTAAACTTATTTCATATTTTTAATGTATTATTTTTCAGATCTATTTTTTTTGATAGAGTAGACTTCATTTGAAATCTACTTAAAACTTACGGCTGGTAGACTTCAAATGAAGTCTACTAGCCTTGAATTTTAAGCAAATTTCATTAGAAGTTTACTCAAATATGATTTTAATTTTTATCTTATTTTTTAAAATTTTATTTTATTTTGCAGGTATTCTCTTCCAATATTTTCAAATCATCTTCCCAAAAATGTAAGCTTTCCATATATTCATTATAAGATATTTTGTGTTTATAATGAACTAAATTTATAGATTCATACATTATCTTTTTGCTTTGTTACAAGGATGACAAAAAACCATTTTTGAAATATTTTCCAGAACAAAGTATTTTCAAATTTTCTAAATGCACACTTTTAAATATGAAAATTTTCCATTAGTGTAGACTTCAACTAAAGTCTACTAAACAATAACTTTACGTAGACTTAATAAAAAGTCTACTAAAATATGATTTTATTTTTTATCTTATGTTTTTCTCATAACTCTATCTTATTTGGCAGGTACTTTTTCCAAGACTTTATTTGAAGCATCAAGATTATGAAAAATCAAACATACTCAAGAATACTTTTTAATATATTGCTCTGTAATAACTTTCATAATAAAATATTAATTTTTAAATAATTTTTTAATGCATAATCTATAAACATTGTATTCATTTTTAGTTGTTTTCACTTGTATGATATTATTAATTTTTTGTTAGATATCAATTTTTTCACAAGATCTAACCAACCAAACAAGTAAAACCACCATAAGCTAAAATAATAACTAACACACATGTGAGAAGAAGAAAATCTATACAAAATTTTCCCAAAAATTTTCAAGAATAATACTAATCAAAACAATTTGCAATAAGTATCAAGTGTATAATTATAACACATTAAATTGTGAAATTCATCCAAGACCATTAAAATTTTACTAACATACACTGTAAAATAATTAAATCATGAAAAAATATGATGAATAATACACAAATACACTTTTAATAGAATTTACGACGTAGACTTCAACTGCAGTCTACATTTGTAGATTTACAAAAACGTCTACACTTATTATTTAACATATAGTCAATCCAAATTTTTTTAGTGTATTGGCGCAGGCTTGATACACAAAGGCGTACAAAGTGTGTCTTAGATAACTCGATCAAGTTCCGTACTTGTCGATTATTCGTGACAGGCATAAGAGGAGTATATTCCTATTCGGAGTCATTTGTTTTAAATGATGTTTGGTAAGGAATAGGTTAGCACCATCTTCTCAATTTTGTTGTCCAGATCATAATCTTCTTGTGTCATTTCAAGAAGTTTACCATGTGTACAGCCATCATGCACAAGGAACATTCTTCAACCTTTCCGATTCTTCATCTTTTTCGAATATTTTGTCACCCAAAATGTCTTTGGCCCATACTTCACACTCGCTCTAAGTTTCCAACCACATCCTTGAACACGACACTTAGCCACATACAGAGTTTTTGTTGTCTTATATGCTGAAAATGTAAAATTATATTCCACAGTCACCGACTTCAGCTTTGAAACAAGCTCAGCCTTACTAGCAAAACTATAAACGAAGACTTAGAAATACGTCTACAATTATTAGCTAACAACATTGTCAAATCAAATGAATTATACCTTCATAATTATAAAAAAAAAATTATTTTCAAAATCACTCAAACCCATTAGGATTAACTAACACACACTGTCAAACAAAAAAACTAGAAAAAATTTAATGAATAATACACAAATTCACATTTTTATAGATTTTTCTATGAAGACTTAATATTTAGTCTCTGAAGATGTTGACGTTCTTTTCAGTTTACAGACGTAGACTGTCAAATAGGTCTACTCTTTGGGTTGGTTTTTGCAATTGACCATTTTACGGGTTGCTTTCTATAGTTGAATAAAAGTTGTAATTTTGTACATGTAGACTTTCATTTCAGTCTACAATTTAAAAAGGTTACTTTTTGCAATTGACCAGAATTCATCCAAGATTTGACTTTCAGAACTAGACTTCATATGCAGTCTACATGTTTGAATTTTTTTGAAAGAGGTTAGTTTTGCAATTGACCAAGTTTGACTTCAAATCAGTAGATTAAAATGAACGTCTACGGGTGTGTAGACTTCTTGTGAAGTCTACTCTCAAATCCGACGGGTTGGTTTTGCATTTGACCAAAATAAAAAAGTAGACTTTATACGCAGTCTACATTTTTTTTTTAAGATAAGAAGACTGCATATGAAGTCTACAATTTAATAAATTTTTGATTGCTTTTTAAACTTTTTGGTCAAACACAAAACTAACCTATTCCACGAAGTCAAAGTTTTGGTCAAATGCAAAACTGACCTTTTATAGACTTTGTTGGCAGTCTACATTTTGTAGACTTCCGTTGAAGTCTATTTTGAAAAGTCAAAAGTTCGGTCAAATGAAAAACTAACCTCTTTTAGGTAGACGTCTTAGTAAGTCTACCGAAAGTTTTATTTTTGTTGTCAAAGGTAAAGACGGAGACTACTGGGGAAGTCTGCGTTAGAAAAAAAATTTGTCTGCTCAATTGCAAAACTAACCCGTGCGTTGACAAATAGACTGCATCGTAAGTCTCCACGGAGGCGTAGACATACAAAACAGTCTACCGTCGCGACACAGATCTGAAAAAGAACGAAAACCATGTAAATAGTTACATTTTTCATGTGTAAAGCTTGTTTCCAACCTTTTCAACCGTCCAAACTCCAAATATGAGCAAAAAGAAGCATCTTTAACGATTCACTAATGAAGAAACTCGAAAATATGAAGTTTGTGATTATGAAAATGATAGTTATGAGAGTTTTTTAGATGGAAATGTAGAGGAGATGAGAGAAAATGAAGTTTTTTGGGTTATAATGAGAAAAAAAGTGGTTGAAAATTGAATTCTAGAGCTTTAGAGCTCAAAAATGGTGGTTCATGGTGGTTGGAAAAATTGATGATGATGGCATTTTTGTAAATAAGAAGAAATGGTTAGGGTGTATTTGATTTTTTGTTAATTTCGAAATTAATAAAAAAATAAATAAAAATGGCAATTTTGTGAATAATTCAAAAACATAAAGATAGTATGGAAATTTTATTGATGAATAGTATGGACAAAAAAAAAGGGTTGGTTTTGGATTTGACTTGAAAATATGGGTTGGTTTTGAAAAACACCCTAATCTATATGTATATAAATTTTATATAAGTACAAACAAACTATTATATTGTTTGTTATATATTTACAATGGAGTCATCTTTATATTTTTTTAACATTTAATATATTTTGATGAGGTTTAGTAAAATTATATCTAAAACTACATTTATATAGAATTTCAAAAATTTAATTAATGTATATATATTAAAATTAAATATATTTTTATTTTAGGAAAAATATATTTTGAAATAGAAAAATATAAAAAATAAATCTTTGGTAAATTAATAACTTTATAAATTAGTAAAATATCAAAGTCCAAACATCATTAATTAGTTTATAGAGTTTTTACCGTTGAATCTGATTCATCGGCCCATTGAAATCTTACGTTTTTGTACATTTCATCGGCCCATTTGTTAGCTCCTTTCTCTCCGTAAATCAGAAATAGAAGCCCAATAAATCGAGCCCATTTAGAAAGCCTTTTAGTAAGAAATCGATTTTAGCTTTCTCTCTTCCTCTCGATTGAGTAAACCCTAATTTTCCCCCAAACCGCAGACAGAGACAACCATGAACCTCCCCTCCTCCACGGCGACCTCAACTTCGGAGTCGCCTGATACGGCGGCGGGGGCGATTTCCCCGGAGACGTGCGGCGGTTGCAAACGCCAAGACTCCTGGGTCATACACTCGGCTCGTCTCCGCGGCATCCTCCGCTTCTACTGCACGCACTGCCTCCTCCGCAACCACCCGGCGTCGTTTTGCCCCACCTGCTTCGCCTTCTACGACTCCTCCCCGCCGCACCAGTCCCGCCGCGTCTCCTGCAACGATTGCAACTCCGTCACTCACATCCACTGCGCGGGAGACGCCAAGTCCCCTCCTTACCGCTGTCCTCCGTGCCGCGACCCCGACGGCTTCTCCTTCTTCCGCCCCACCGTCGACGAAAACGGCGCTCGGTGCATGGATAAAGCCCTCTCGGAGGCCTTCCTGTGCGCCGCGAAGATCGCGGCCTCGTCGATGAGCAAGGCCGTTACTTTCTTCAGAAGCGAAGCTGAGCGGAAAGGGAAAGATGCCGCCGTGGCGAAGAAGAGAGCGCGGGAGGCTCTTGAGGACGTGCTTAAGCTCGACGAGAAGGCTAAGTTGGCCGTTTCGAAGCCCTCCGAGAATAGAGATCAGAAACCGAAACAGAGTCCTGCTTCGAATGGTGGTTTGAAACAGGTTGAGAGCTCTGCCACAGCCACCGCCCAAGTCAAGAAACCGAGTTCGTCTGTAGTGCAAGTTAAGCAAGAGAAGTGATTGCTTTTGAATGGTATCAGTGAATAACTTGATGTATCTTTTGTCTTGTTTGTGAAAAAAAAGGTTCAAGCTTGGCATATTATGTTTCGGGTTTTAGTGTAGATTTGTGTAAGTGGTCTCCTTGTTTTTTCAGTTTCTTTTTGGGTTTGTTTGCTATGTGTAGGAGTATGTGGAACAGTGTGAAAGTGTTAGATTTCTAATTTTAATTGCTTCATCTTGTGTCTCTTCGTTCGTCGCTTTAGAGGTTTTGTCTTTGAGGCTTTCATTGGTATCTCTAAGAGCAGTTTGAACTCAGCAGCCAAACTCTTCACTTTCTCAACGCATAGCTTATGAATCACTGTTTTTAATCGCCTTAAAGCAAGATCAAAAATATATATTCTAATTAAGTATATATATATATATATGGTCTATTAAGATTGGAAATCTAGATGAGCAAGACTAAACACATGGAAAAAATCGCTAAAAAGATTCACCATTAGCTGCATGTACCACGAGTGTTTTGACTTGATAAGATTAAGAGGCAACATCTCTGGGGTTTAAATACATCCAGTAATACATGTTGTAAATACATTTATGAAACATGATCATATTCTCATAAGAGACATTTGTCTTTGAGACTAATGATAGTATCTGTAAGGCTGGACTTGAGAGGAGTGAACTCAATTCCCAAATTCTTCACTTTCTCCACACACACTTCGTAAATAATTTCTTTCGTCATGATGTCTTTCATCTCACTTTCTCCATTCCTAAAACAAAGTCAAATGATCTTACACATTCGGTAATAATACCTTTGGTTAAGTTTGTGATGATTGATTAGCAAAGATGAAATGGATAGAGAACTCACATATCAGCAATACACAAATCTGGAAATAATTCACGCATAGTCTCTCTAATTTCGTATATTGTCATCATGCTTGGGCCATCAATGAGGTATCTGCCATTGGCCGAAGGAATCTCCAACGCTTTGACATGAGCCAAGGCAACATCTCTCACGTCCACGAACCTGTAGTTTATACAGTTGAAAGGGTTTTTACCATTTATCATATCCACAATGAATCCATCCGAAAAATTAAGGGTTGGTTGCAAAAGTGGCCCGATTACAAATCCTGGAATTATCACGACCATGTCCATTCCATTGTCTTTGGTAAATTGCCAAGCTGCATTCTCTGCCAAAGTTTTGGAGAGTGGATACCATAACTGGAGAAGAAAAGGAAATGTGAAAGAAGATAATCGAAAATTGATATGTAAGTATGTAACAACAAATTTAAAGGACCTTTAATTCGGTGCAGACACTTGGATCAGAGAAGAAAGTCTCGTCCACCACGTCGTTTGGCTCCAAAGGACGAACAAGAACCGCAGCCGTGGACGATGTTAAAATGACTCTTTTTACGGATGAAGTTTTCTTGCATGTATTAAGTACGTTAATAGTGCCCTTTACGGCTGGATCTATTAGCTCCGTCTGATAAATAAAAAGCATTTTGATAAATATGATTTCGACCTTTTAGAACGTTAGAAACCGTTCTGCTATTTAATAGTAAAAAAAATTGCAATTCCCACGACAAACCTGAGGATCCGTGACGATGTACTTAACGGGAGAAGCCGTATGGAAGACAGCGTCACAACCTTGGATAGCTTGCTCGAAGGAACATTCTTCCAAAAGATCTGCTTTGAACAGTTGAAGTCTTTCTTTTGCACCCTCAAGAGCAAGAAGATGTTCTGTTTTCGCCTTGTCCGCTAATGAAAAAAATTGTAACATGTATGTCTTCAAAATGCAACTCTACAAGTCTTACTGACTGGAGAAAATTAGAAATTATGTATATTTAGCTATGTAAGTAAAATAGTGGAAACACTTTAAGAAAAAGAGTGGAAACACTTAAAAGCGTAGAAGTAAATAAAAAATTAAGTATATGTCTCGATATTTGGAAAAACTGAAAGTCATTTTTCAACAAAACACAATATATATTATTATATAAATCTTGGTTTTTCAAAATTATTAATTAATATGATTACGACATGTTCAATAAATTTTTAAGATTGTATATCCAATTTAGTTCTTCAGAATTGTTAATTAACATGATTGCGACATATGTCAATAAATTTTTAAAATTGTGACATGTGTAAAAAATATGATACAAATTTATTTTGTTTAGAGTTTAAAAGAGATTTAGAGAAAAAAAAATTTCTCACATAATTTTTTAACTATGAAGTTATTATGGTACATAAGTGTGAATATGATGGATGTGTTTCGACGTATAAGACAAAATATATAATTAATTAAACATATTTTTTATTAAAATTAAGTTAGTTGTATAAAAAATTAAAAGAAAAACTAATTATAATTAATTAATTTTCTTTTTAAAGTATAAATAAAACAAAAATGTAAAAATAATCTTATATTTCTTATAATTAACTAACTTTATCTTTTCATAATTTTATGTTAAGAATTGAATATGAATTTTAGTGTTTTACTTCTATATGTTAGAAATATATCCTACATATTCCGTATATATCTAACATTGTAAAAAGATGATATATTCAGATAATGGAAAAGAGAAAAGGAGGGAACAAACTTGGGTTTCTAACGGTAGCCCTGACGGTGTAGCCACGGAGGAGCAAAAGCTTAACAATCCAAGAAGCTATGTAACCGGAAGCTCCGGTGACGCATACCACTTTTCCTCCACAGTTCATCTCTCGTTCAGATGAAGAGAAGAAGAGAAGTTAATTGATAAGTCTTGTAATGTTGGTCAAATACGTGTATATTAGGAGACAAAGTGAGTGGTCGTGCATCTTTTGGACTGTTTTAACGTGTTACGTGTGGATGTAATGAATTCTACATTGCTTTCGACCGTTTCATAATCTTAAATGCTAAGAAGTTGATTAAAAAAATTATTTCATTTTTAATAAATAACAGGAGTTTGAATAAGAATTGGTTACGTATTTGACACGTTTAATATTACAAATTTTTAATAAGTTTGGCAAAAGATTTAAAATATTAAATTAACTAAATATGTGACCAAACTTCTTAGAGTAGCTCCATTGGCAATATCTCGAGGGAGTATTCATTATTTAAGAAAAAGAAAAAATAGTTAAATTATAAAAGAGAATAGACAAAAGCTTTTATCGCAAAACTTTTAACAATATGTTTAAAACTTCCAACAACAGATGTCAGTCCATTATAAATAAACATAAGTAAACAAATATAATATTAATTTTCTTAGACACTATCATGGTTTCTAACCAATAATCATGCTCTTACTAGTATAGTAAGTTGGAATTTAAAAATAATTTAATCCATAATTAGGCTACTTATATTCTTTATAAAATTCATAGATGGATGAGACATCTTCAACAGTATTTAAGGTCTATTTTTTCAACGTATTTTTGGTCTATTAGAATCTAAAATCTAGATGAGCAAGACTCTGCAAACTTATTGAAGAATTCGCTCAAAACATTCCCATATGTCATTTGACGTCACAATCTACAATTGGGTGCATGTACCATGAGTGCTTTGACATGAGAGGGGCAACATCTCTCACGTCCACAACTTAAATGCATCCAATAATTACTAATATAGAAGTTGTAATACATATATTAACGTGATCATATTCTCATAAGAGCCACTTTTCTTTAAGGCTAATGATAGTATCTCTAAGGCTTGATTTGAGAGGAGTGAACTCAACTCCCAAATTCTTCACTTTATCCACACATATTGTGCAATTGACTCCATCCATCAGACCTTCTCCATTCCTAAAACAAAGTCAAAAGATGTTATGTTTCTTGGTAATCTCCTTGATTAAGTTTATGGTATGATGATTAATAAGGATGAAATGGATAGAGAACTCACGTATCATCAATACACAATTTTGGAAATAATTCACGCATAGTCTCTTTAATGTGGTTTATCGTCACACTCGGGCCGCTGATTATGTATCTACCATTGGCGGAAGGAGTCTCCAACGCTTTGACATGAGCCAAAGCAACATCTCTCACGTCCACGAAGCTGTAGTATCTACAGTTGAAAGGGTTCTTACCCTTTACCATATCCACAATGATCTCTACCGAAAAGTTAAGGGTTGGTTGCAAAAGTGGGCCGATTATAAATCCTGGATTTACCACGACCATGTCCATTCCGTTGTCTTTAGCAAATTGCCATGCTACATTCTCTGCCAGTGTTTTGGAGAGTGGATACCATAACTGAAGAGGAACGAGAAACATGTAAGAATTTATTAATCTAATTCTCAAAATTGATATGTCACAAAAAAAAATCCAAAGGACCTTTCTTTCCATGCAAACACTTGGATCAGAGAAGAAAGTCTCGTCCACCACATCGTTTGGCTCCAAAGGGGGTTGACGAACAAGAACCGCAGCAGTGGACGATGTTACAATGACTCTTTTGACGGAGGAAGTTTTCTTGCATGTGTTAAGGACGTTAAGAGTACCCTTTACGGCTGGATCTATTAGCTCAGTCTGATAACATTTTAATAAATTTGCTTTAGGACTGTTCTGTTAAATTAATAGTAAAATTTGCAAGTTCCATAGCAAACCTGAGGATCCGTGACGATGAATTTAACCGGAGAAGCTGTATGAAAGACAGCGTCACAACCTTCGATAGCTTTCTCGAAGGAACAATCTTCCAAAAGATCTGCTTTGAACAGTTTTAGTCTTTCTTTTGCACCCTCAAGTGCAAGAAGATGTTCTGTTTCCGCCGTGTCCGCTAATGAAAAAAATATAACATATACATATGTCGTCAAAATGCAACTCTACAAGTCTTACTACTGATCGATGCTTTGGAGAGGATTAAAAAATTCCGTAATTAATAGGAGTATAATTTAATCAAATGCGTAGAATTAAAGAAAAACAAAGTAGATGCTCCGTTTTTGGGAAAGGCTGAAATGTCATCATTCAGCAAAACACATATATAAGAAAAATGGTACCAGTGATAGTAAAATAAAATAGAAGTAACTAATCAAAGAAATATCAGTTTGAACTTTATGATTTATAACTGGAAATGTATTTTGGTGTTTTAGGTAAAAAGACATGCATTAGAATCTCCCGTTTATGTGTGTTCAGCTACTTTTAATCATCCCCAAGAAATGCAGTCTCGTGGCTTGGATAAGAGAGGAGGAAACAAACTTGGGTTTTGAACGGTAGCTCTGACGGTGTAGCCACGGAGGAGCAAAAGCTTAACAATCCAAGAAGCTATGTAACCGGAAGCTCCGGTGACGCAGACCACCTTTCCTCCGCCGTTCATCTCTCTTTTAGATGAAGAGAAGGGATAAGTTCATTAATAAGTTTTGTAATGTTGGTCAAATACCGTATCTATTAGGCGATAAAGTGAGTGGTCGTGCATCTTTTGGACTGTTTTAACGTGTGGATGTAATGAATTCTACATTGCTTTCGACCGTTTCATAATCTTAATGCTAAGAAGTTGATTAGAATTTTAATTCCGTCTTAGTAAATAACAGGAGTTTGAATCTGAACTGGTTATGTATCTGACACGTTTATGATTACAAAATTTTAATATGTTTGGCAAAAGAATAAAATCTAAATATGTGACCAAATTCTTCTTACTAGTATAGTAAATTGGCATATGAAAAGAATTTAATCCACAATTGGGCTACTTATTATTTATAAATTTCATAGATAGATGAAACATCTTCGACAGTATTTATGGGCTTTTTCAACGTAATTATGGTCTATTACGATTTAAAATATTGATGAGCAAGATTCAAACCTATTGAAGAATTCGCTCAAAATATCCCCAAATGTCACAATCTACAATTGGCTGCATGTACCATGAATGCTTTGACATGAGAGGGGCAACATCTCTCACGTCCACGAGCGTCTAGTTGTTATGATGCGAAATATCTGTTTATAAGAGTTGGTTGCAAGAGCGGTTCCACCCCAAGTTTCCACAACTTAAATACATCCAATAATACTAACATAGAAGTTTTGATACATATATGAACGTCATCATATTCTCATACGAGACATTTTTCTTTGAGGCTAATGATAGTATCTCTAAGGCTTGATTTGAGAGGAGTGAACTCAACTCCCAAATTCTTCACTTTCTCCACACACACTTTGTAAATGATTTCTTTGATCTCACCTTCTTCTTTCCTAAAACAAAGTAAAATGATGTCATGTTTTTTGGTAATACCCTCGATTAAGTTTATACGCCGTATGTATGATGATTAATTAGTAAGATGAAAAGAATAAGATAACTCACGTATCAGCAACACACATATCTGGAAATAATTCACGCATTATCTCTTTAATCTCGTATATGGTCATACTTGCGCCATCCATTATGTATCTGCCATTGGCCGAAGGAGTCTCCAATGCTTTGACATGAGCCAAGGCAACATCTCTCACGTCCACGAACCTGTAGTATATTGAGTTGAAAGGGTTCTTACCGTTTATCATATCCACAATCATCTCTACCGAAAAATTAAGGGTTGGTTGCAAAAGTGGGCCGATTATAAATCCTGGATTAATGAAGACCATGTCCATTCCGTTTTCTTTGGAAAATTGCCACGCTACATTCTCTGCCAACGTCTTGGAGAGTGGATACCAGTACTGAAAGAGGAAAAGGAAATTACGTGTAAGAGATAATCCAAACTCTCAAAATTATGCAAAAATCAAAGGACCTCTGTTTCCATGCAAACACTTGGATCAGAGAAGAAAGACTCGTCCACCACGTCGTTTGGTTCCAAAGGGGGTTGACGAACAATAACCGCAGCCATGGAGGATGTTACAATGACTCTTTTGACAGAGGAAGTTTTCTTGCATGTATTGAGGACGTTCATAGTACCCTTTAATGCTGGATCTATTAGCTCCGTCTGATAATCAGACACGTAACATAAGAAATGGTCCTGCTATATATTAATAAAATTTGCGATGTCCACAGCAACAAACCTGAGGATTCGTGACGATGAACTTAACCGGAGAAGCCGTATGGAAGACAGCGTCACAACATTCGATTGCTTGCTCGAAGGAACATTCTTCCAAAAGATCTGCTTTGAACAGTTTTAGTCTTTCTTTTGCACCCTCAAGTGCAAGAAGATGTTCTGTTTTCGCTGCGTCCGCTAAATAGAAAAATATAACATATTATGTCGTCAAAATGCAGCTCTACAAATGTACGAGAAAGTTAGAAAATTTCGTATTTAATAACTTAATTAAAAGGGTAGAAAAAATTTATACGTTTTTTGTGAATTGAAAGAAGTGTTATCTTTTCTCATGTCTTAAGAATTTAACCTAATTCGTTGTAATATAAATTGTTTTTCTTATTAATAAAGGTTCAAGATGTTCTCTCTAATTTAACACATCACAATTTCCAGTTTGCTTTTGTTGAGCAACTTGTAATAATGGCAGTCTCGTGGTTTGATTTTTTTTTTGCCTGAATAGTTCTTGCTTGAATAGTTTTGTTCCATCTTATCTGGTAGTGTTTCATTTTATTTATTTTACCTAACTATGGAAAATATTAAAAGAACTGAAATTTCGCTAGTGAGTATATTTATATTTATTCTGATGATATATTCAGACAATGGAAAAGAGATGAGGCACAAACTTGGGTTTCGAACGGTAGCCCTGACGGTGTAGCCACGAAGGAGCAAAAGCTTCACAATCCAGGAAGCTATGTAACCAGAAGCTCCGGTGACGCAGACCACCTTTCCTCCGACGTTCATCTTTCTTTTCTTTATCTGACACTAAACTGTTTTAGATGAAGAGAAGAAAGAAGTTCATTACTTATCACAAAAAAAAAAAAAAAGAAAGAAGTTCATTAATAATAAGTTTTGTTATGTTGTTGGTCAAATGATATATAGTCGTGTGACCAAAAAAAAAGGGGTCAAATTATATAGTGAGTGATCGCAAAGTGACGGAAGACACTTGTGTACATCTTTGATTCTTTTGGACTGTTTTATCGCGTGAATGGGATGAATTCTACTTTGCTTTTTGACCGTTTCGTAATCTAAAATGCTAAGAAGATTACTTTTTAATTGTTTTTCATTAAGTTTGAATTCGAATTGGTTACGTATTTGATACGTCTAAGATTAGATTTAAATATGTTTCGTAATCTTAAATGCAAGAAGATAATTTTTAATTATTTTTATTAATAGCAGGAGTCTGAATCCAAATTGGTTACATATTTGATATTTGGCACGTTTAAGATTCGATTTTAAATATGTTTGGCAGAATAATTAAAATATTACATTACCAAGTTCTTATTACTAGTAACTAGAATAGTAGATTGGCACTTGAAAGAATTTGACCAACAGCCATTATAAACTTCATAGATGGTTGAAACAGCTTCAAAAGCCTATATATACATCATATTATTTATCCATAAGAATTATTACTAGAACTATAAATTACAGTTAAATATAAGCATGATGTGATTACGTAAGAGACGACTGTCCTTGAGGCTAAAAATAGTGTTTCCGATGGTTTCTTCTAGAAGAGTACTAAATCCATTCTTGCACTTTCTCCACACACACACTTTGTACTCAATCTCTTTATTAATTCTTAAATAGAGTTTCAATAAAACTTGATACTGCTTATATATGGACTCATATTTTAACGAATATTAATACTTCGCGCCGATGATAATAGTAACAAACATGGATACATATACCTATTAGAACTAAATAGTTGTTCCACGGTTGTTCTTTACATCACCATTCAGAGCCTAAATAGTGAAGAAGGAGCCTAAATAGTGAAGAAGAAAAAGGATGACTCATCCATCGTGATAGTTCATTCATAAGAGCAGCCTCATTAGAGGTTTTAGACAGGTTCATGGGCTCAGTATCATAGGGCCGGACCATTAAAAATAAAGATTAAATGGGTTATTTCTCGCGACCCGCCCCTTACGAGTGACCCCGTCCGATACGGGTTCACACCACGTGTCGCGAATTGATTGGAGACGCGGCGTCGACGTCACGCGATGGAAAGGGGAGAGAGATTCATTTCTCTCTTTTGTCTCGAAAACTCTAGGGTTTCTTCCTCCCGGCGAAACCCCGTGCGACGACGATCTCTGTCCCTATTTCTCGAATTTGCTCCATCGATTCGACGAGTTATTGTCTCCTCTACTAACAGAGGTGGGTCTCGACTGGAATCTCCTTTATATTGATGTCGTTTTGGTTTCGAAATCGACTTAGGGGAAATTTCAATTTTTTTTTTGACGATTTAGGGTTCGAAATCGAGAAGGGTTTTGATTTAATGCTGTATTACCTTGTCTACGGGTTCGATTTATAGTTTTAAGGTTCGATTCTCGCGGATTGGAAATCGAAAAGGGTTTTTCGAGTTAGGGTTCAAAATAGAATTTGGGGGTTTCGATAAGTGGGTTTAGATCTTGTACTGGGTTCGATTCACGGTTTTGACTACTTTTGTCTCAATCGATTCACGGTTTTGATTATTTTTGATTCAATAGAAAAGGGTTAATCAATTTCATTTCTCTGTTTCAGATGGATCCCTCAGACGAGATAACAGATTTTAAGAGGAAGCAGGAGTTCATCGACCACCTGTACAACGTTGCCGATTCGTCATATGGGATGCCGACAAGCTGTCCGTGTGGTGGTAGAATCATCGACGAGGTTCGGGTGAAGGAGGAGTACGACACGCGTCCCGGGAAGCGCTTCTTCAGCTGCATAAACTACGAGGTAACCCACATCATTCGCATTCCCTTCATTAATCTCACATGTCTTATTATGTTGTCTAAATTTTCTAGTTAAATATGTTGTCTGACTGATGTTTCCGTGGTTTAACCAAGGCTGATGGGTTGCATTACCGTCAGCCTTGGGTTATAGGTGTCCAGGAGGAGATGGTACGCATGCGTGAGCGTGTGGATGAGGCTGTTGAGATCATCAAATGTGTGCCCATTCTCACTAAACAGATCGAGAGTCTTGAGGTTTGTGAACACTTTTTATCTCTTTGGGTGATCATCAAATTTGAGATCATCAAATTTGTGAACACTTTTTACGTTTTTATAAGTGAGTTACAAGTTTTCTTTATCTCTTATGTAGGCACAGGTTAAGAGGCTCACATTGCTGCTTGATAAGCTCACCGGTGACGTCTATAACCTCACAGTCCAGGCGGCTGCTCTGGAGAAGGCCTGTTTCGACTGAAACAGAACAGGTAAACTTTCAAACTAAACTAAAGTAGAACTTAACTAGGAACTTGAGTAGGAACTGTTTCCGTGTAGAGTAGGAACTGAGACTTAACTAGGAACTCGAGTAGGAACTGTTTCCGTGTGGTTACTTGCTTCCTCTGGTTGAACTGAGACTTAACTTGTTCATTAAATATCTAGAGTAGGGAGTGTAGTAGTACTTCATTAAATATCTAGTACTAGTTTGGTTCCTCTAATTGGTTGCTGTGATGAATGCGCTTAAATTGCTGTGTCTTAAACGTTTTAGAGTTTTTTAGAATTGATTTGATGTGTAATGAATGTCTGTGAACAAGTTGTTGTCTAATTAAGTGTAATGAATGTTTGGTAGTTAGGAAACCACCCGTAACTCAAACGCAAGTAGTTCTTTAACAAACAACAAAACACAACCCCAAACCAAAATGGATACGTTTTCACAAAGTTCTCCCGGTTTTGTGAACCTATTATCTTCCCAGTCCAGTAAAACCGTAGAAGTAGGGTCGTCTGAGGTTCCTAAACCGGCTGGTGAAAGGAGAAAGTGGACGACTCAAGAAGACATTATCCTCATCAGTGCCTGGTTAAACACAAGCAAAGATCCCATAGTTAGTAACCAGCAGAAACTAGGGTCGTTTTGGAGAAGAATAGAGGATTACTTTAATGCAAGCGCTCAGCTAGGTGGCTTTCTACCTAGAGAGTGGAGTCAGTGTAAGCATAGGTGGGGAAGGTTGAATGAACAAGTGTGTAAATTTGTGGGAAGCTATGAGGCAGCATTGAAGGAGCAATCAAGTGGGCAGAACGAGAACGATGTCATGAAGTCAGCTCATGACATCTTCTTTAACGACCACCAGGCGAAGTTTGCACTTGAACACGCGTGGAGGGAGCTGAGGTATGATCAGAAGTGGAGATCGAACTCTATATCAAGAGATGGTGGAAAGGCGAAAATGAAGGAAGCTGCGGAGACGGTGCCTGACTCGGATGAGGCTAGGCCTCCTGGCGTTAAGGCTTGCAAAGCAGCCAAACGCAAGAAGCCTGGCAATGAAGCTGCATTTGATCGCCTGGAGATCATTCTAGAGAAGAAACAGAATATTTCGAAACAGAAAATACTTGATCGTCTCCTCTCTAAGAACATAGCTACTCTAACTGAAGCTGAGGTCGCTTTGAAGGACAAACTTGTTTCTGAGATGCTTTAGGTTGTTTAGTTGAAAATTTCTTGAACTCTTTGTTTGCTTCTTTACTTGCTTTGATAATTTTACAACTGCTTTTGTTGACTGGAAACTTATATTCTTCTGTGTTATTTTGCAGGTGAAAGGATCTGATAAAGTCTGGACTTGATGGGTTTTGTAGGTATCACGGGTATTGTAGTAGTAGTAGTTCACGGGTTGTTCATGTAGTTGTAGTACTACATGTATCTTTTGGGTCGCAGCAGGTCAGTGTTTGTACTAGACACTAGTGATGAACTTGGTGTCACGGATTGTAATATGAAGTGTAGTATTTTGTTTGTCTCTACACTTCACGGGACTTGTAAAAGTTTGTTATAAAAAGGACAAGTATTTCATGTCTCTCATATATGTTCTCTTCTCTCTAACATGTGTTTATGTTCTCTTCTCTCAAATGCCAAAGCATAGTTCTCTTCTCTGTATCTACAAATCATAGTTCTCTCAAGGTCGATACCCCTCCATCTTGTTCTCTCAAACCATCCGCCTTACTCTTGTTCTCTCAAACCAGCTGCCTCACTCTTGTTCTGTCGAACCAGCCAACCACTAGACACTCGCCGACTACAAAATCGAGTGACCAAGTAAAATCTAAAATTCTTTGTTTTGTTATCTATAGTCTGTAATTAATGTTCCACATATAAGTTATAATTAAAAACGAAAAAATGAAATTCCAAGATTTATTGAAAAAAAAAAATTAATATTCCACATATAAGTTATAATTAAAAACGAAAATATGACATTCCAAGATTTTTTTTTTTTTTTAAATTAATGTTATAATTAAAAACGAAAATATGATATTCCAAGAGATATTTAAAATAAAATTTAATGTTCCACATATAAGTTATAATTAAAAACGAATATATGATATTCGTAGAGATATTTAAAATATTTGTTTTTTTCAGTTATGACATCCTCAGAGTCAGATGGCGTTGATGAAGCCTTTGAAGATATGTTTGACGAAGAATTTGATAATATCATCGACTCCCTACTAGATGTTCAAACCAACAAGCCCAAAAAAAGAGCTTATATTGAAAGAGATCGGGAACGAGGACACATTCAACTATGGAACGACTATTTCCACGAAAATCCCACTTACCCGCCGGTGATGTTTAGGCGGCGTTTTCGAATGAACAAACCCTTGTTCCTCCGCATTGTTGATCGCCTTACTACTGAAGTTCCATACTTTCAGCAAAGAAGAAATGCTCACGGCAGGTACGGCCTATCACCACTTCAAAAATGTACTGCAGCTATACGTATGCTCGCATATGGTCAATCTGGAGATACGTATGACGAATATCTTCGACTTGGTGAAAGTACTGCACTTTTATGTTTAGAACATTTCACTAATGGGATAGTACAATTGTTTGGAGTTGAGTATCTAAGAACACCAACACCGGAAGATCTTCAACGATTACTCGACATTGGCGAGAAGCGCGGGTTTCCCGGGATGATAGGCAGCATTGATTGTATGCATTGGCAGTGGAAGAACTGTCCAACGGCTTGGAGAGGCCAATACACCCGTGGTTCAGGAAAACCAACAATTGTCTTAGAGGCTGTGGCATCAGAAAATCTTTGGATATGGCACGCATTTTTCGGATTACCAGGTACCCTCAACGATATCAATGTTCTTGATCGGTCACCAGTTTTTGATGATATACTGCAAGGTCGAGCCCCTAAAGTTAAATTCAAGGTCAACAACCACACTTACCGTATGGCGTACTACCTTACTGACGGAATTTATCCGAATTGGTCAACATTTATCCAATCCATCCCACTTCCTCAAGGTCCTAAAGCTGAGCTATTTGTCCAACGTCAAGAATCCACCAGAAAAGATGTCGAACGTGCTTTCGGGGTTTTGCAATCGAGGTTTGCAATAGTTAAAAACCCTGCTCTACTATGGGACAAGGAAAAGATAGGGAAAATTATGAGAACTTGTGTCATATTGCACAATATGATAGTGGAGGACGAACGAGACGGATACAGTCTTACTGATACATCTGAGTTCGAGTCAGGAGAGTCAAGCAGAGGTTCGAAGGTCAAAACGAGAGAAAGTTTGCATGCACATAATATGCTAGGCATGCGCAATGAACTTCGGGATTCAGGAAAACATGATAGGTTGAAAGCTGATTTAGTTGAAAATGTATGGCAAAAATTCGGTAATGAATAATCTTTCTATGTTCATCAATTATCAATGTAATGAATAAAATTTTATAAATTATTATATTTTATTCATGTATTAAAAAAAAAATCAAAACTAATTTTTTTTAAAAAAATTATTATTTTAATTCCTATGAACCCCTTCTTCGGGTTCACTAATGGAGAAGTACAAAATCAAGAAGTTCATCACTATTCATGGTCCCACCATAAATATATTAAAAAATTGGTATGAACCCCAAAGGGGGGTTCACCAATGTAGATGCTCTTGCTTTTTAATGTCTTTCATAGATGTATTCAAAATTTTGGATCTACATCGATGTATTTGCCATTAAGAAATGGATTTTTCGAAAACTTTGATATGATGACATCTCTTGAGTCCGCAAACTTAATACAGAAAGAGAATATTGTTCAATAACATCTCTAGTATCGGCTGATTAGTAATAGTCGATCTACATGGGTAGTCGACAAATTTTTTTTAAAATTTTTGTTAAAAAATGAAAATCACCAAAATAGTAGTATTAGTTAAGAATTATAATTTTTTTGAATTTAGTCTATAGTTTGTGATTTAGTATTCAGAGGGTGAAATTATATTTAAAGTTTAGGATATAGGATATGTTAATATTGTATTAACTAATAAATATTATTTTAATGATTTTAATGCTATTTATGTGATAAAAATTCAAAAGTGTTTATGTAAGAGATTAGCCTTAAAAACTATTCAAATGCTTTTTTACATATACTACAATTCAATATTTTATGTTAGTTATGTCAAAACACTCAAAAGTATCTCATTGAGAGTTACATTTATAAATAATTCCAAATCTCATATCAGGGTCTTCATCCTAATATCAGCCATTTGTATTTGAATGAAGAACAAACAATAGGCAGATGTGTAGAAACATGTGACGTGCATGCAAAGAGACATGTTCATCGAAAATGCGCCCACAACAACTATTGAGGAAAATTGCAAGTATAATCGTTATTCACGAAGTTGTTTATTAATATCATATACAGTATAGTACATGGAAGTATTGATCATATAATAGAAAGATTATATTAGAGAAATTTTCTAGTATAGCTATTTTTAATTTATTTTCACAAAAACAGAATTTAATGAACAAATGATTAAAATAAGATTTATATATTTTTGTCATAGGGTTAACTAATATAGACTTAAAATTTAGAATTAAATGGGTGAATTTTTGGGATAGAGTTTCAATATTTTTTTAAAGAAATTATTAAAAATTTCAAAAAAAAAAACTATTTTGGTTATTTTCTTATTGGAGTGCTATTTTTGTGAAAAAAATTTAAAAATGACTATTTGAGAGAATTACCCATAATATTATCATATATATATATATTTTTTTTTCCAACTTATATTATCATATATATATATTTGAGATTTTACCAATGCTATACTGTGTAATGTGTTCGCACGTGACTTTATACAATTTGAATCATAAAAATACAAATAGACTTTGCCGCGCTACAGTCAAAGCCTAGCAAGTAGCAACTGAAACCGAGCCCGCCTCATGCGTAGGTTCGGTAAGGATTCGTTGCTTTAAATGACACAAAAGCCAACGCACTAGGCTCGGTTACAACGAGGCAAAACATTATTATAGCCACTTACTTTAAAACTAATCCGAACCTAAATGAATACGGACCGCAACCCAGGCTCGTCTTCTTTCCTCCTCTCGAGAAATCACAAACTTGAAAGAATCTGCAAGTCCATTGATTATTATTCGATAGCCTAATTTTCTCAACTACTCGATTAAATTACACACTCTAAAGTCTAAACCATAGCCGTTAGATTTAGGCCTTCTGGATTTTCTTCTGACTTAATTTTTTTTCTTCCCGGGGAGTTGTCGACGACGATGGAGACTGGTGGGTCACGCGAAAGTTTGGATTTTTAGGCTTTGAAGATTCCAAAAAATCTCTAAGAGTTTCAAATTTTGGATAAAGGTCGCCTCTTTTTTGGCTGTATACTTCAAAAGTATTGGTCTTTATCACTCTAGCTCGTTAATGTAGAATTGTAAGTTAAGAGGATTTGATTTCACATTCTTAATTATCTTGAGATTGTGTATTTCATTCAATCCAGGTAAAATGGCAGCTTCTGTTAGCTTAAGAGAAGAGGATGATCCTCTGTTGAATGATCTGAGTGAGAAGAAGCAGAGTTTCAGGAGAAATGTTGTGTCTTTAGCCGCTGACTTGAAGCAAGCAAGGACTCGTCTCGCTGAACAGGAGCGTTCGTGTTCACAAGAAGTCATCTCGAGGCAGGTAAGCAAGCAAGCAAAGCTCATTTATTTTAATATCGATTTTGGTTTCCAAGTTGAGACTTTTGATGCAGGAAGCAGAAGCAAGAGTTAAGAGAATGGAAGATGAAATGCTCGAACTTGCTAAGGAACTAAACAAGAAAGTTGAGCAGATCCGTGCCTCGGATCTTGCTACTGAGAAGTATGTGAAGGAAGTGGGTGAGATCAAGTCACAGCTTGCAGCAACACAGGCAACTGCAGAGGCAAGTGCTTTATCAGCTGCATCAGCTCAGTCTCAGTGCAGACTGCTCTCCAAGCATTTGCACGAGAGGACTGGTTCATTAAAAGAGCAAGAGGACCAAGTAACTCGACTTGGTAAGCAGCTAGAGAATCTACAGAAGGAGCTGGAAGCTAGAGAATCTTCACAGAAGCAGCTAAGAGATGAGGTTTCGAAAGTTGAAGGTGTTGCATCAGTGCTACTAGAGGAAGATTCTCCAAAGAATTTTGAAAGAATCGATAAACTTTTGAAGGCTAAAGATGATGAGATAGCGAGACTGAGAGATGAACTGAAGATTATATCGGCTCACTGGAGGTTTAAGACACAGGAGTTAGAAGATCAGGTAACAACAACAACACATGCTATTTAGCGTCTCTTTATGGTTTAATCAAGTAAAGCCTATGTTTATATGGAGCAGGTGGAGAATCAAAGGAGGATTAACCAGGAGCTTAAAAAGAAGGTGCTGAAGCTAGAGTTTTGCCTTGGCGAAACACGCATCCAAACTCGAAAACTTCACAAGGTAAAATAAACTCTCACTTGCTTTAACTTTAGCATAGTAATTTATATGAAAATTGAGATGTTTGTTTTTTCTGTGGTTTGGTAGATCGGAGAGAGAAACGCTGTGGCAATACAAGAACTCAAGAAGCAACTAGCTGCAAAAAAACAGCATGAAGCTGGTCCTTTTAATAACCAAAACTTCTGGGACAAGTCAGGTTTCAAGGTTGTTGTCTCCATTTCGATGCTGATATTAGTTGCCTTTTCTAGGCGTTAAATTATTGAAAGAATTCATTTAGACTATGTTAAAGTAGATAGAACAACACCTCTTTGTTACAACGTCTGAGTTTCTGCTTTGGTCCTAAAGAGAGAAGGAAACAAAAGGGAGTTTTCTGTACAAAACCGAAACTGAGCGTTTGAACAAAACAAATTTATAATGTCTTAACATTCCTAGCTTCATCTTGGTACGTTACACTAAATGAGCTTAAGCTTGTGGAACACTATCTCATAAAACTAATTCGACTCCTATATAAATTCTACTTTCTAATGAAATAGCACTGCGTGAAGAATCAATGTTACCACCAGAGTGTGACCAAAGTGAAGCTGCAAGTTGGTAGAGTCTGATAACGTTGGATTGTTCCCATTAGGTGAACCATCAAACCCGTAGACCGCGGGACCTCCTGATAATGGATTGTTTAGAGTGTTTGATGAAGGATTCGCCGGGTTAAACACTGCTGGTGGAGTTCCAACCCTTGAAAATATAGTTAAGAGATACATTTGCAGTTAGGCTTTGAGACAAGAACAAAAGTGTTGAAAGAATGTCTTTATCTTACCCGATTATCCCGCCTCCTGTTGGTATTATTGGTGTTGATGTGACAGGAGGCTGGTTCACCGTTTGTGTTGATGGGGTTGGTGTTGTTGATGTTGATGAGCCTGTTTGGTAAATACAAGAACCAGTGCCTGTGTTTTAAAACAAAAATGGTTCAGTCATATGGTTGAAATAACACGAGAGGTCATTAAAAGATAAAACAAGAAACATAGTATATATCATTTTTTTCCCTCACTTACTTGGGTTGGTGCTAACAAGTGAGGCTGCACCGCCAAAATCGCAGCTTTGAGGAGAAGGGTTCTTCTGGTAATAGCTGTTGAAGGCAAATGAGGCATGGTTCTGAAGACTGATAGGCGAATAACAGTTGCCTCCTTGCTGTATCTGAGAGCAATCCGCTCCACCTAACCCGCAGGCATAGTCAAGAGCCAGTTGGAGTGAGGTTTGAGAGGCTCCAGGCTTTGCCACGCACCAGCTTTGACCTGAAACCGAAGGAGAGTTTGATGGAATCACAGGAACCGTTCCTGAGGGTTGTGTTGGAGGGTACTGTGTCACCGGGTTGGTCACAGGTGGTGTGAGTGTTGCAGGGACTGTTGTTACTGGAGGTGTAAGAGGAACTGTTGTGGCAGGGTTTGTTGGCGTTATGGTCACTGGAGGAAATGTGGTAACCGGTGGTGTAGTTGTAGGGTTTGTAGGGAAGACCGTTGGTGGGTTTAAGACATCATGAGTTGTAGTTGTTGAGGAAGAGAGTGAGACAAGAGAAAGAAACAAGAAGAAGTAACTCTGTTTTGCCATCAGAGCTTGAGATTGGGTTTGTGTTTTTTTTTTCTCTTCTTCTTTCTTGGGTTTATAAGTACATAATGGTGTGAAGAAGATGTGATTAAGAAAAAAGGACAAAAGCTTTGAGATTCTCTTGAGAAAATTGGGGGGAGAAGCTGACTGTATTTGACATGCAAGTGACTAAGTAAGAAAAAAATAAAAGAGAAAAGATGTTTGCTTTGCTATGAAGTCTTTTTGGATTAGGCCTGTGCCTAATCTCATCTTTATATATGTGTGCAAAGATATATAAGCTTTTGCCTTATGTTAACAAAAAAGAAAGAAAAAACATTTTTGTCAGATCCGTTTCAGACATAAGCATATGCATAAAGACAGTTCTGCAAAGTTTTCAAGAAAGAAGCTGCAAATTGGTATTTACATATCTTTTTTCTCTTAGCCAAAAAGGAGAAAAAGGAAGAGAGTAGTGCTGCAGATTAAGATAATGAGATTAATTAATACAAAGGTTGATCTTCTGCTTAGCTCAGCAAAACCCACAAAGATTTAAATAAATCTCCAAAGCGGAAAGTGATTGAAAAAAGCAGAGAACGTAAAAGCTCTGTTAGCTGTTTGTTTAATGGATTAATCAATTGTCCTAATTTTAAAAGTTATACTCTCCACGTTTGAAAATGGTTCTTCTTTGCTCATTACAAAATAAAAATGTGTACAACTTTGTTCTTGAGATAAGAAGATTGATTCATGCAAGTAGGGACAACCCATGTGGAATGGTGGATCTTGATACTATCTTCTTAAAAGAATACATGGGTTCAACAGTAAAGCTACCACTAAACTATTGTCACATACCCATAAAAAGTTAACAGTAGTTATTGAATTCATTTGCTGAGAGTGGATATAGATAATACACCCCTTGAATTAAAGTTTTCGGTCTACAAAGTTTGGACTAAAATTTTAAATTGGGCTCATAATCTAATTTAAAGCCCAGTACTGGTATGTCTATTATGGTCCAAATTGAACTTCTAATTTTGTTTTTAAACCGGGGATATAACCAACCCAAATAAATTATTATTTTATTGGTTTAATCGCAATTGTGCGAGGAAACTGCATTTGGAAATAAATATGATTCAAATGGAAGCTTTACAAATTTGTTGGACTTTCTTTTTCAAGGAGACGACGATGAACAAAGATTAAGCAACCTCTTTCGTAATTTGCTTCACACAACTCAAAGGCCATTTCTAGAAGACTACTACTTCTCTCTACCGATATAAAATGTTTTTAAAGTCACAGTTTCTGTTATACATTCAAGTTTTCAACCTTCTCATGTAATGTAAAAAGTCGGACAGTTACTTTGGGTAGTAAAACATCATCCTCTGCAATATATATATATAATGTATAATATACGTATATGCAGACGGTGTTTCATGTGATGTAGTTTGCAATGCAAGCTTCTTTTTTTCTCACCACCTAAATTAAAAGATTAAAAAAAAAGTTAAAGAGAGATTGAAAATTTTATCACCTACCACTTGATAACTCCATCTCTTCTTCTTCCACCAGATTTCACAGCTCACGTTTTAAAGTTTTCTTTTATTTCTTTTAAAACTTTCATCTTTCTTGTTGTTCTTCTTCTTCTTCACATAAGAAGTTCAACATTATTCTTTACAGAAAAAAAACTCTGTTTCCCCAGAGCTCCATCTAAAAATTCTTGTATTTTTTTCTTTGAAGAGTTTCTCTGATCAAGTTTCATTCTTAGAGGTAATATATTCCTCTGTATTTCTATCATCATTGCTTGTCTTAGGCATCTTCTAACTGGATAATGATAAATGTAATGATTGCTGCATTTGGTTATATTCTTGCCTTGTTGGGTTATTAATTAAGCTCCTTAGTGGTCCTTAATGTTTAATATGGGACCACTAGATCAACTTGGAGACATCATTTTTCATGTAGTTCCTTTCTACAATTTATTTCTCTGGTACCATTGTATCAAGTTTGCTCTCTTTTAACATTGATGATCTTGAATCAAACAGATTAGGAAGGAAACTATGTCTGGACTTAAGATCTGGCAAGCAACAGTTATCTCCATTGCCTTGTTCATCATAGCCATACTTTCTGTTCTTTCCTTTTGTCTCATATGGAAAAAGAAACCAAAAATATCCAAAACCTTGAGTCTTCCCATCATCCAAACCCCTCCTATATCCAAAGAGATCAAAGAAATCAGAATTGAGCATGTCTCAAACTTTGACCCTCACAGCAATGAACCTGACAACTTCTTGCTTAATTTGGATATGGAGAAGAAGAGAAAGAACGGTGTAAGTAGCAGCCCATCTGGCTCAGGGGAAGAAGGTTCTCTGTGTGTTGCAAACATGTCTTCATCATCATTGTATGAGATGGCAACACCATCACCTCTCTCCGGTTTACCTGAGTCACACCTTGGTTGGGGTCATTGGTTTACTCTGAGAGATCTCGAGATAGCAACAAACAGTTTCTCACAAGAGAATGTGATTGGTGAAGGAGGATATGGAGTTGTATACAGAGGAGAGCTGACCAATGGGACTCATGTTGCTGTGAAAAAGATCTTGAACCATTTGTGAGTTATACTATATGGTTTCAAAAAAAGAGTTCTCTCTATTTAATTTTGTTAAATATTCTGAAATTTTGGATTTTGTAGGGGACAAGCTGAGAAAGAGTTTAGAGTAGAGGTTGATGCTATTGGTCATGTGCGTCATAAGAACTTGGTACGTCTTCTTGGATACTGCATTGAAGGCACACACAGGTATAAGTGTAAACATTTTGAGTATTTCTATCTTTTTTTTATAGAGAGAAAAAGAAACAAAACATTTTGTGACATATTTTTTGCTATAAATAGGATATTGGTTTATGAGTATATGAACAATGGGAATCTCGAAGAATGGCTTCACGGAGCAATGAGACAGCATGGATACTTAACTTGGGAGGCAAGAATGAAAGTTCTCACATGCACATCCAAGGCGTAAGCATAACATTTTCATTAATTTTTTAAGTTTTCTTATACGTTCTGCTTAGAGTAATGGTTTTATCTACTGTGCAGTCTTGCGTATCTACACGAGGCAATCGAGCCAAAAGTAGTCCACAGAGACATCAAGTCAAGCAACATATTGCTTGACGATAGATTCAACGCAAAGGTTTCAGATTTTGGCCTTGCCAAGTTGCTTGGAGATGGGAAAAGTCATGTGACCACTAGAGTGATGGGAACATTTGGGTATGTTGCTCCAGAATACGCGAATACAGGACTTCTGAATGAGAAGAGTGATGTGTACAGCTTCGGTGTCTTGATCTTAGAAGCAATAACCGGAAGGGATCCTGTGGACTATGCACGTCCTGCTAGTGAGGTAAATAGACTATTGAGAGATGAATGTGTTTGATAATTTTGAGACTCATATACATTCTTTTTGTAGGTGAATCTAGTTGAGTGGTTGAAGATGATGGTAGGAACTAAGAGACTGGAAGAAGTCATTGATCCAAACATAGCCGTTAAGCCAGCGACAAGAGCGTTGAAACGTGTTCTTCTTACAGCACTTAGATGCATTGATCCTGACTCTGAAAAGAGACCTAAAATGAGCCAAGTTGTGCGTATGCTAGAGTCTGAGGAATATCCCATACCAAGAGAGGTTAGTGTAGTTTACAAGTTACAACCATTACAATGAATGCGGAATATATGTATACATAAGCAAGTATTTAACTTAACAGGATCGGAGAGGGCGTAGAGCGCAAGAGGAAAACTCGGATACTGATAGAAGCACACCGGCTTCAAGAACACAGAGCAAGAGGCTTCAGTAATCAGAGATCTTTGCTGGTGTGGCTTATTCTCTGTTCTTTGGAAGTTGTTGCTTCTTGTGCACTTTCTTGTTCTTGTGTTTGAGATTCTACTTGTTTTGTTTCTTCCGGGTTTGCTTTTGAAAGAACAGATGGTAGAGAGGGATATATATATAGATACGTGTGATATGTAACATATATACTCACATGCTTGTATATGGAACTGGATTTGTACTGAAACTTACATATCAGTATTAATAGTTTGGTGTGTACAGCGAGTGTTTCTCTACCACACAAAAGTCTAAGCACTATTCACTTTGAAATCTTATTTGTAGACTAACCTTTGTTTAGACTTGAATATCTCTTTGGAGTAGATGAGAGAACAAGTGCTCTTCAATACAAGTAACTATGTAACAAAAAGAAATGTGCCATTGAGTTCTTGTTTTGTAAGAGATTTTTTTTGGTTCTTATTAAGAAAAGACAAGAAAAATGCTAAAAAGGGGGGGGGGGGAGTTGATAACAAGCTCAATAAATAAATAAACATAACAAAGAGAGAATTCTCATCAATGGCTGAACAATCTAAGAGACCATCCTGCTTAGCCTTTTATTGAACCTCAGCAATAACTTTGCATGAACACTCCCCGTTCTTGAAGTGATGTAGGGCCTGTTTGTTTCTCCATTTGAATGAGTCATTTGGATGAAGATGAGAGTTTTGTTTGTTTAGACACTAAAAGTGCAACTCATTCAGATGGATCATCTGGATGACTTTTGGAAATTTAGGCTTAATTTTAAAGTCCATTCAGCTGAACCAATTTGGATCATTTGAATGGAGATGGTTCATTCAAAATGGTATAATGTCTATTATGCCCCTAATGTAATTCACAGATTACAAACCTAAACATAATATCATTTTTGTCACATACGAAAACTGACAAAACTACAAAAACACGTTTTTCCGCGAAAACCTAAAAACTATTTTTTCACGCCAAAACCCCAAAAACGTAATTTCCCGCCAAAATTGCAAAAACACGTTTTCCCGTCAAAACTGCAAAAAACGTATTTTTCCACCAAAACCGAAAAATCTCGTTTTCCCACCAAAACCGAAAAATCTCGTTTTTCCGACCAAAACTGCAAAAACGCGTTTTTCCGCCAAAAACGTATTTCCCCGCCAAAACCGCAAAAACGCGTTTTCCTGCCAAAAACGTATTTTCCCGCCAAAACCGCAAAAACGTGTTTCCCTGCCAAAACCGCAAAAACGTGTTTTTCCGCTAAAACCGCAAAAACGTGTTTCCCTGCCAAAACCGCAAAAACGTGTTTTCCTGCCAAAACCGCAAAAATGTGTTTTTCTGCTAAAACAGCAAAAACGCGTTTTCCCGCCAAAACCGCAAAAAACGCGTTTTCCCGCCAAAACCGCAAAAATGTGTTTTTCTGCTAAAACGGCAAAAACGCGTTTTCCCGCCAAAACCGCAAAAATATATTTTTTCGCCAAAACCGCAAAACGCGTTTTCCCACCAATAACGAAAGATCTCGTTTTCTCGCCAAAACCGAAAAATTCCGTTTTCCCGCGAAAATCGCAAAAACGTGTTTCCCTTCAAAACCGCAAAAAAACGCGTTTTTCCGCCAAAAACGTCATTTTCCGCCAAAACCGCAAAAAACGTGTTTTCTTGCCAAAACAAAAAAATCTCGTTTTCCCGCCAGAACCGAAAAAATTGTGTTTTTCCGCCATAACCGAAAAATGTGCTTTCTCGCTAAAACCAAAAAAAAAATTTTTCCGCCCAAACCGCAAAAAGGAACGTTAATTTTGAAATAATTCTAATGTAAATATATTAAACTCAATAATTAAATGTACTATAGTTAAAATTAATATCAAACATATGATTAAACCAATACAAGGGTATTTTGGTGATTTGTTTACTAAACTCATTTGAATGGAAATGAAAATAAAAAAACAAACATAAAATCCATTTAGATGATTCATCTAGATGAACCATGTGGATGAACAAACAAACAATCACAAAAATCTGAATGGATCATTTGAATAGATCATACAAATGAATCATTTGGATGGAGATGACAAATGGTGAAACAAACAGCCCCGTAATCTCTTTGCATCTCTTAAAATGATATCCTTCTCTTTCACCTTAGAGATTAGGTTGATAGCTGCATGGCAATCTTTACAAACTCTAAGGTTTTTCATGATGCGGAGGGGTACTCCTTCTGGTAGCTTCAAGAGACCATAAGCCACCGCGAGTCTCTCGCTATGATATCTCCCACTCAGGCTATCAACTCTCTCTCCCTCCTCTGCATCGCAATCAGGATTATACCCATCTTCTCTCAATAACACATCCCATTCATCCAGAAACTTCACAATCGCTTCTTGCTCTTGATGGATATCTCCCATAGCGAACGTGTGAGCCTTATCTCCAACTTCAGTCCAGCTACAACCTGTTGACTTTCTTATACCTTTACTCAGTTCTGAAACATCACCACACCTCCTACCTTGAGATGCATCATCGTTTCTCCTGTCTTGAAGCATAGTCCAAAGTACCTCATTCTTCTTAGGCATCTCGTCAAACACTTTCTTAGCTTCCTCCATCTCTCCGTTATTCATATACCCGGACACCAACCCGTTCCAAGAGGTGATGTTTCTCTCGCCTATCTGGTCGAAGAGAAGCTGTGCCCCGCGAGGCATGCGGTTTGTGAAATGCTCAGACACCATGGAGTTCCAGGAAGAGACTGAGTTAGAGTCACATGAATCGAAAAGCTTCCTGGCTTCATGAATCTGGCTGGTACGTGAGGGATGAGTAATTTTAGCGTTTGCACTGGGAGTGACGCTTGAGCAAAACGCTCTACGTAGGAGTAACTGTGCCTTCATACTCGGAATCTCAAAATGAAACACACCGATGAGAAAAGAGTGGTTCTGAGATGACACTATCACTCAAAGCAGCGCTATGTATCCTTTTATCCAAATACATACTGCTCGAGTTTTAGTAATCTTGCAGAACAATACTCAAAACAAGATTTGATGAACATGGAAAGAGAATATACGCATTAACGGAGGTGGGCCACACGATTTCAAAAGCTACTTCTTCTGTGCTCGCGGGTCCTGCTTTGCCTTAGCCTCAGCTCCAAGGAGCTTGGACTAAACCGCTGTTAATAACTGGAGCTACAGAAAGTTCAACTTTGTTTTCTGATAGCCCTGCAGCGGAAAACTCTGAATGGCCAGCTCTGCTCTTTCAACCAGGGATATAGGTAGGAAGAAGAATCAGTCTTCCGTAGACAGAACAAAGGCTATGCAACAAACGAAACGAGTTGATTCTTCCTCGACTCAAAGAGTAAAGCTTCCTACTGATAAGACCCGGTTTCCTTGGGCTGCTCGAATGAACCCACAAACAAGGAATCTCCATCGCGTGACAGTACCCGAATAAATGGAGGATGGCACTCCTAAGGTAAATATTCCGGATCATGTACTACTCCATGGTTTACAAAACCATAGGGAATATGTGATAGGACAGTTTTACCGCTGTCTGGTACCATCTGGTGGGTTAGTGTATGCTGTTCTGAATAAGATTTGGGGTAGAAAATGTGAGATTTTCGTCAGGAAGATTAGTGAATTCTCTTATATCTTCCACATCCCAGATGAATCTACTAGAAAATTTGTTCTCCAGCGTAGTTTATGGCATGTGGATGATTGCCTCATGTTTGTTGCTCCTTGGGCTTCTTCGGAAACTTTAACCCTTCCTGAAATTTCATCAATTCCGATTTGGGTCACGCTCAAAAACATCCCCAGCACTCTATATTCCATCCTAGGAATCGAATGGATTGCTTCAGGAGTAGGAGAACCAATGTTATCTTACAAACCGTGGTTAGATCCAACTATGATAGGAGAAGCTAAGATTATGGTGGAAGTTGAGTTAGATAAACCTTTCCCACAGAAAGTTGCTGCTTGGGATAAGCAAGGGAACTTTTCTTTGGTTGATGTGGAATACTCTTGGCTTCCTACATCCTGTGAGATGTGGTCAGATTGGTCATAAATCAAGGAGATGTTTGTCTATTTCTGGTCTTAAGGCAGCTACACCAGCTACTAAGAGAAAGGATTCAGTAGTTTCCCATGTCTTTGCATCTGCTGATGCTTCACCACCCGAAATGAATATTCAGAAGGTCATTGAGGTCTCTTCAGAAACATCGCAGGAAGCTGCTGTGGCTAAAAGAGATGCAACACTTTCAGATATTCCAATCCCTTCTCAAATTAAAGAAGCTATGTCAATGGCAACGGTACAAGCATCTAACTCTCAGCAATATATTTTGCATGCTCCTGTTTCAGATAAGCCAGCTACACCAAAAGAAGATACATCTTGCATTTGTGATGAGGTGATCGACAAGATTAATTCTACTGATGTGGATGATCTGGTTTCTTTAGCTACTGTTTCAGTGCTAGAGAACTTGTACGAGTCACCAACAGTTATTTGTGTCAATGAAACAATTGAGTCTTCCCCTACGGAGTCTGCCCCAACAAAGCAACATATAGAGTCTTCCATCACTCAAACCTCAACCGAGGTTAGCAAGGAAAGTATCAGAATGCAGGAGATTGATTTGGGCTCAAATCAGTTTGCCTCTTTAACTTCCTTAGAAGGAGAAGAAGAATATCAATTGGATTTGGATGAAAGTTCTGGTCCAATAGACATTTTGACACCTTTGGGGAAAAGACTCATTCGTGAAAGACCTGTTAAACCCTTGGCAAAAGGTATGGAATGGCAATTGCAATCCTCGTCTCGCGGGCGAGGAAATAGAGGACGTGGAAACCGTGGGAAACTACGGTAGAAGCGACATTTACCCCTCTCTAAAGTCAACTAAAGTAATGCTTTGGTAGTCTCTTGTTTAACTATGTTTATTGCATGTTACAATCTTCTTTTGAAACTGTATGACTTCAGTCATAGCCTACTATGTAACCGTCTTTTCAAAAAAAAAATATATATATATATATATATACGCATTAATTTGACCGAAAAATAAGGAAAGAGAATATACGCAGTGGAAAGAAAATCTAAAGTAATATTTTGAAAGCAAATGAGAGCAACAAGGCCTGGACAAAAAAATAACTGAAAGTTTTTTTGGAATTCTACAAGAGCCATTCGTTCTTTTACCCTATACTCTTTATTAGATCCTGTATTCACTCCGATAGTATCAGAAATCGAAATGGGAGCAGGTTTGAAAAAGGATCTTAGAGTTGTTTATCGTTGGCCTCTATGGTAGAATCAGTCAGGGGCTTGAAACAACCGAAAATCAAAAATGTTAGTTATATATTTAAAATCTATCAAAAATATGCAAAAGTCTTAAAAAAATCCAAAATTTCAAAAATTATTGAAGACTTGAAATTATCCAAAAAAAATCCAAAATATTCTAAATTATTATTTTTACCTGAATCATCGTAATTATATGATACTTTATACAGAATATCCGATATTTTACTTGAAATATCTTAATTATCCGAAATAACCAAATTGCAACTAAAACTAAATGAGAAAAAAAATTCAAGATATTAGATGGTTTCTAATTTTACTATATGAACCGATCTGAACCCAAACAACCCAAGCCAATCCAAACTAAAAATTTACCGAGATACCCAAAACGCCTATGCATGAAGTCAACGTTGGATCTACGTTTTTATAAGCAATTGTAGTTTTCTTGACATATATTTGGACTTTTCGAAAACAGAGAACCAGAACAATTACAAGTCTTTTAAAATGACATTTGGTAGAACCGTAGAAGCACACATCTCCTTTCTCTTTAGTGCAATTTTTTTAAATTCACAATTAGATGTATAATCTCAGCGGCTGCAGAAGAAATGAAACGGAGTTGGTGGCGAGGAGTATTGCATAGGGGTGTCAGTTGGGTTGGACCACACCCAAATGGGTATGCCCAATGGGTATTTGTTTTTCCTGGTCTCAAGACACCCACACCCACATCTAGCCCACACCCTATCTAGTCCACACCCAACTTAACCCAACACCCATATGGCCAACCCAAGCTTTCCCATGATTAGCAATTCTGTTTAAGCCCAATTTAATGTAAAAAAAATTATCTCTCAAATCCGCTGAATGTTTAATTTGTATTTGTTCACCTCTAATACAAATATGATGTAAAATATGTGGATACAATTTTAAGGTTTTGATAGCTCTGTTTTATGTAAAAAAAAAATATAACTCTCTGATTTATTGATTCACTTCTTCTCAGCTTCCAGCTTCTCTACTTGTCCTCAGCCTGCAAAAAGGAAAAAAAGAAGGTTCAACACCTACGGTTCAAGCTACTAAAGCAACACATGTTTAACACAAAAGAAGACACATGAAAGCATATGATTGTTGTATGTAGATAAAAGTTAAAAAAGGAGCTCATGAAATCTGAATATCTCTAACTCGTTTCTGAAATATGAAACATTTTTATTTTTTGATTCTCAGCCTACAGAGAAACATTGACCACTTAAACTTACCAACTGTGCTCTTATCTTTTCAGGTATACTAGTCTACAACTAAACTTATCAACACAAGCAAAAGAATAAAAGCTCAGTGTGAACCTGAAGCAAGTCTTCAACTCAAGCCTCATAACTTGTATGTAAACAAAAGTTAAAAATGGAGCTCATGAACCTGAATATCTCTAACGGTTGTTGTAACTTCCATCCATCATCTCAGTTGTTATTCCGCTATGCCTGAAAATCGAGAAACAAGATTCATCAACATACAAACTCAAACTCAAGGCATTTCAATATCTTATCCATAACAAGCACAAGATAGTACCTTCTCTCCACTATCTCTAGTCAAGTCTGTGGACTCTCCACTCTCTTCCTCTTTTTCCTTCTCTTTCTCTTCTTCCTCTTTCTCCTCTTCTGTCTTCTCATCACCTGCCAAAAAAAATAGTCGCATGAAGCAATTGATTATATGAAGCAATTGTTTATATGAAGCAATTGTTTATACTAACCCATTGCTGGAAACCCTTTTAACCAGTTTCTAGTACAGACCAAGGCTTGGACATTAGTGGGTAGAAGACAACTCCTATACTTGTTGAGCACTCTACTACCTATGCTAAATGAAGATTCTGAAGCCACAGTTGTTATGGGTATACTCAAAACCTCTCGTGCCATTGTTGCTAACTCTCTGAACCGAGCCGAATTGTCTCTCCAGTAATGTAACACATTTAGTTTCTTGTGAGCGGCGTAGTCAAGCAATGGCTCATCCAGATATATGTCGAGAGCAGACTTGCCACTGCCAACAGCTTTCTGAGAAAAGAAGGCGTAGAATCCCTGAAACAGGTTAAACATCAGTGATTTAATATCAGAAATTCACAACACTTGTCACAAATAACTACAGAAATTGATAACTTACCCCATAACCGGCTGGAACATCGTGTGTTTCTCCTTGTGAAGTTGTTGCAGCACTACTGTTTCTCTGGTTTTTCTTGTAAGCTCCAAACAACTTATAGATCTTTGAACGAACATTAGCCAACCTTCTCTTACAAGTAGACTGATCCAAAACTGAGAAACAATATTCTAAAATCTCAAATTTCAGTCTTGGATCCAAGACTGCAGCAATTGCAAGGATGTCGCTGTACTCATCCCAGTATTTGTCGAACTTAAGCTTCATAGACTTCACCATTTCACAGATAACTTGATCAGAAGAATTTGCATGAGCTCTCAACCAACACTCAATCATCCAAATTTCATTGAAATACAAATTTGATGTTGGGTATGAGGAACCCGAAATCAAATCAGTAATCTCCGAAAATGGTTTCAAAAGCTCAGATAACATTTCCACTCTCCTCCACTCAGAATAAGAGGGAAAACTCACATAACTTTCTTCTACATCTGCCAAGTGACTTAGTGCATTTCTGAACTTTAAAGCTCTAGAAAGCATGAGGAAAGTAGAATTCCAGCGTGTGCTTACATCTAAGACCAGACCTCCTTCATCATCCTCAACTCCCACTGTTTCAACACAGCTTTTAAACATTATTTCCCTACTTTCTGATCCTCTAACGAACTTAACACTCTCCCTGATTTTTTGCAGAGCTCCTCCTATCACTGCTAAGCCATCTTGGACGATCAGATTCAAGATATGTGCTGAGCATCTAACATGGAAAAATTCTCCACCACAGACCAGATCTTTGTGCAGCTGTTTCTTCAGAATACTCTGCATGGAATCGTTCGAAGAAGCGTTGTCGACAGTGAGACAAAAGACCTTCTTTTCCAGTCCCCACTCCTTGAGCAGCTCAACCAGCTTCATTGCAATGGCTATTCCAGTATGAGGGGGAGGAAAAGCAACGAAAGCCAATATCTTAGCTTGCAGATTCCAATCATCATCGACGTAGTGCGCCGTCAAGCAGAGGTAACCTTCAATGGTGATAGTCCAAAGTACCTCATTCTTCTTAGGCATCTCGTCAAACACTTTCTTAGCTTCCTCCATCTCTCCGTTATTCATATACCCGGACACCAACCCGTTCCAAGAGGTGATGTTTCTCTCGCCTATCTGGTCGAAGAGAAGCTGTGCCTCGCGAGGCATGCGGTTTGTGAAATGCTCAGACACCATGGAGTTCCAGGAAGAGACTGAGTTAGAGTCACATGAATCGAAAAGCTTCCTGGCTTCATGAATCTGGCTGGTACGTGAGGGATGAGTAATTTTAGCGTTTGCACTGGGAGTGACGCTTGAGCAAAACGCTCTACGTAGGAGTAACTGTGCCTTCATACTCGGAATCTCAAAATGAAACACACCGATGAGAAAAGAGTGGTTCTGAGATGACACTATCACTCAAAGCAGCGCTATATATCCTTTTATCCAAATACATACTGCTCGAGTTTTAGTAATCTTGCAGAACAATACTCAAAACAAGATTTGATGAACATGGAAAGAGAATATACGCATTAATTTGACCGAAAAATAAGGAAAGAGAATATACGCAGTGGAAAGAAAATCTAAAGTAATATTTTGAGAGCAAATGAGAGCAACAAGGCATGGGCAAGAAAAAACTGAAAGCCTGAAACAACCGAAAATCAAAAATGTTAGTTATATATTTAAAATCTATCAAAAATATGCAAAAGTATTAAAAAATCCAAAATTTCAAAAATTGTTGAAGACTTGAAATTATCCAAACAAAATCCAAAATATTCTAAATTATTTTAAGTTTTTACTTGAATCATCGTAATTATATAATACTTTATACAGAATATCTGATATTTTTCTTGAAATATCTTAATTATCCGAAATAACCAAATTGCAACTAAAACTAAATGAGAAAAAAAAATTTCAAGATATTAGATGGTTTCTAGTTTTACTATATGAACCGATCTGAACCCAAACTACCCAAGCCAATCCAAACTAAAAATTTGCCGAGATACCCAAAACGCCTATGCCTGAAGTCAACGTTGGATCTAGCTAGGGGGTGAAACGTTTTTATAGCAATTGTAATTTTCTTGACATATATTTGGACTTTTCGAAAACAGAGAACCAGAACAATTACAAGTCTTTTAAAATGACATTTGGTAGAACCGTAGAAGCACACATCTCCTTTCTCTTTAGTGCAATTTTTTTAAATTCACAATTAGATGTATAATCTCAGCGGCTGCAGAAGAAATGAAACGGAGTTGGTGGCGAGGAGTATTGCATGGACAATACTTTCATGGCTACAATGGCGTTAGCTGTCTCGGTGTAATGTATCCCGTCCCAGCTTATAAACCGAGAACCTTCATCGCAGCTGTTAGAGCCACCGTGGCCACACGTTATGTTCACGTTGTAGTTATAAGGAGGCCCTCCGTATCCGCAACACGCCATTAACGGTTTCTCAAAGCCTGCACATATATGAATGAACTAAGATTACATAAACAGCGTAACCATACACTAATGGTATTTATTTATTTACTAATATGTACTATCTAGGTTCCTAAAAGATAAATGTTTTAAAATAAAATTTTATTTCATAAAGATGTATTTGAAAAAATAATAATGCAATTTTTATTAGTTAAATAATAATGAACCGTAGCCTTGTTTACAAAAAAAAAATAATAATAATAATGAACCGTAAACTTTGTACTTTTAAAACATTATTGGTTTAAAATTAAGGAAAATTAGTAAATAAAAAAATAAAAATTTTATTATGTTCTCTTAATCCTACTATATAAAAGGGACTAAATTCAAAGCTTTTGAGACTATCCACCTCAGCCAAAATATTCTCATCCAAAAAGAATTAGAAATAAATGTCATTTATAAGATAATTAACTAACATACAACTTTTGATATTTCTAGAAATTTCAAATTTGTAACTACTAATTTATTAATAGAATCATATATCTATATTGAATTATGTTCTATTTTTAATCGTTAAACTTTAAGGGTAAATAAATTATTAATTTATAATATATATAGTTTATAACTTTATATTGTAGTTATAAATAAAGAGAAAATAATCGGAGAAGGTGAAGAAGCTCATGTAAAATTATGTAATTAAAATGATAAAATGGTGAGTATCATGACGTGAATCTAAGAAAATTTGTTGTACAAATTATGGTGCTTTCTTCGTCCACTATAATGATTTAAAATAAAATACATATTCACATAAATAAATCAATATTTGTTGTTTTTTTGGTAAGATGCTAAGATTATCAATTTTTGAAAGGTTACACTATTGTTTTTAAACAACTTATTACAGCAAGGAAACAAAAACAACCAACAACAATTCAAGGTAAAAAAAGCCTTAAGGAAGTCTTATACAAGAAAGATAAAAAGAAGTAGAGAAGAAGAGAAAGAAGAACTTGCCGGGTAAGAGAGGAGACAGTCACGCATCATACGGTCGAGAGAGGCAAGGATGACTGATAAAGGTGAGGAAACAGCTGTGAACACACGAGCATTACGCTCTTTCCACAACAGGTAGATGGCTGACTGAAAGTAGAGCTTGATGACTGGAGTAGCATGCGTATCTGCATTGACGCGAGGTTGATTGATCCAGGCTGCAACAGAGTGTAGATCAGCCGGAGAAGAAATCCAAACTTCAGCAGCAAATCTAAACTTGTGCCAATATTTGTTGTTGATAGTGTTTATATTCTTTTCTAACATTAATATCTATATTTTTTAGTAAACTGATCCAAAGAGATTAATTTGTGGAGCTAACCAAATGAGGATTATAGTATTTACTTTGAAAAAAGCTATGTTACATGGAAACGGAAGCGGGTACGTGGAAGCGGAAGCGTATGGAAGCGCAGAAGCGAGATTTTTTAAAAAATTAGGAAGCGGATACGTGTTGGAAGCGTATCCATATATATATATATATATATATGTAAGACTAAAAATTAAAAATTGGAATATATATACATATGTAAGATTATTTTTAAAAATCTAAAACTAAAAATTATATGATTTAAATTTAAAATAAAGCATTTATTCATTTATAATAATTTTGAAATAACTTCATATTTAAACTGTGAAAATACACATAAATTAAATAAAATAAATAATATTATATTTTTGTAATTCTTTATAATTAATTGACATAATATATTTGAATATATGATTTATCTTTAATAAAAACCTCAATGCATAAAGATAATTTATAGTATTAGTTTTAATATTTGTATATTTCTATTCTCTCTATTCAATACTATTAAAATTTGGATTATATATAAATTAAAAACTATAATTTTATATTCTTATTGATATAAGACATTGTGTTTAAAAAAAAAAATGGAAGCGTGATTCCAAAACGGAATCGTAAGCTTCCAATATGTTTTTAAAGAGAATATTTTAGAAGCGTTTTGGAAGCGAGATTCCGTAAGCTTCCACAAGGTTCCGATTCCGATTCCGGTTCCGAAGCGGGAAGCGGACGTCCGATGAAGCTTCCGTGCAACGTAGGAAAAAAGTAATAGGTTGAATGATAGATGACGTGCGTGCTTTTTCATATGAAAATCTGCACATATATTAAAATCATAAGATTTGAATCATAGAGAAAATATAGTGTATATGACTGAAGTTGGTCCATTCTGAAACTAAAGATGGCTAAAATTCTTCTTTGTCAAAATGCATAGTGAATCTTATATGAATAGAGTTTTTCATTGCTTATAACAGTGTAATAAACTCCGTGTGTAAAGGAGAAAAAATGTTATATAAGTGAAAACAAAAATTATGATTTTTTTTCTTGTGCCTATAGGCTCTTCGCAATTTGAAGAAGAAAGAACATATTGTGTGAAAATCTTTGGCTCGGTCAAATTTTATCCAGTTGTTTATAAAACGGTTGTTATCTGATTCATGTAAATTTTCAGTGTTGATTTAAAAGCCCAAAAAACCCATCTATACTGACTTTTTGATATTTTTTTCTGTGATTTGAATTTAAAAAGGGATAAAACTTTCGATAAGTTATGTAAACTCAGAACAAGTATTTAGCTTCAGAAAACATTTACATGTTTCAAACTTATAATATATACATATATAATGTTTAAAATTATGCATATAAAACCTGTGTAAAATGTGCATGAATATGTTTCTCTTCTTTAATGTGTTAATCATACTATATATAACATTATTTTAAAATATCAAAAAGTTTATATCACATACAAAAAACCATCAATAAAAAATATAATTCTTCATCTACAACAAGAAAAATGAAAAATTATAAACATATAAATTTAAATTAAGAAAAAATAACATTGAAAAAATAAGAAGTTAATGTAAAATAAAAAACCGACAAATAATATTATAAATAAAATAAATTTATAAGACACAATCCGCGCGAAGCGCAGAAAAAATCTCTAGTATGTTTAAAACACACATAAAAATTATTCTTTTAATAACAGAGGGATAGTATATGCTTAAAAACTTACCGTGATTAGTAGAGTTTGCGATGAGATCATACTTGATAGTATAAATGTCGACATAGACTATGTCCGCATCTCTCAGCTCGGTTCTCATTTCTCGACACATATGATCCAACCCTTCGTTGAACAGCTTAGCTGCTGAGTTATAACTCGATAGACAACCGTGCTTATCTAAAGCTTCGCTATGAACCATTGTAAGTTTCTGAGGCAGACAACCTAAAGGTCCTGTATTGTGAACCCAGAACTTCCGCCCTCCTTCATCATACAATGTCTGGAACATTTTCAACAATTACTTAACTGAACCAAAAATTTCACACTTCTATAAGCGAAAGTTCTCACCTTAATAGCACTCTTGATCTCAGAAATAACGTTTGGAATATGCTTGACGACCTGGGAGTAAGAAAGGCCTTTGGAAAATGAATCCGCAATATCATTCTGCCCGATATCGATCATGTACAATGCGTTTCTGAATCCATTCTCAGTTATCATCATTTCTTTCAAAGGATCTACAAAACAAAATGAATATTACAATGTATGAGTGGATACTACGTTGATTGATAAAGAGTTGGTTGGTATCAGATATGTAGAAATACCTGAGGTGGAAGCAAGCTCGAGTGCTCGTGATTTAAAGTGGAGGAACTGCATGAGCTGAATGTTGAGAACGAAGGGAACATATCTAGGAAGAGTGGTTGATCCAACGATGGCGAAGTTAACCCCGTTTTGAAATTTCGATCCAACCAATGAGTCTAAGTATGGGTTTAGTAGACTTGTATTCAAACTTTGGCCTGCAAATATTTCATGGAACGTTACATTCATTAAATATCAACATTGTATATAGAAGTTGCACTTTAATAACTTCACCAATCATCAGAAGATAAAAAGAGCCAAAACAAAACTGAAAAGTTTAAAAGTAAAAACAAAGGAAAGCAGACTAAATTTGTCTTATTCCAAGTCTCTAATAAGTATTTGAATCTCAACATCGTTATAAACAAAGTACTTATGCATTCGATTAATTATGATCGTAATAAAAAATCAACTCTGTATATAACAGATTAAAATAATATGATACGGACAAAGAAAAACTCAACAGGCACGGCGCTCTTAACTCTTTAGTCACGCAACCTAACAGATGGAGATCAGCGCCGAATCTAAAGAGTGGGACCCATTTCCATGATACTTTGGTCTTCCATGTTGTGAAATGGGACCCCCACTTGTCTCTTCTAGTAATAGATTTCATCATTTCAAGGAGCTGTGTCGTTTTGTGATATCACGTAACGCGATCACCGACATCGATTCTCGAGCGCGGTTGTCACCCGTTGATTATGAACTTAACCCGTTTCATCTGACGGTTGGTATGGCATGACTAAAACTACCTCTAATCTCAACCGTCGCATAGTTACGTGAGTCAAACAAGAGCGAAGAGAAGTTCAACTTACAAAGGAAATCGATGATGAGTCGGCCGTCAGAGAGTCGACCAGTGGAACGCCGGAAAAATGAACGGCCGTTCGGGAGACCAATGGTGTAACCGAGTCCGGCGGCGAGTCCACCCGTGTCAGAGTTAGAATCTCCGAAGTTAAAGATCACGGGCGGATACTGGCATCCTCCTGCCACCGCCAAGTGTTGTCGGAGAACGAAGATCACCAGCAGGAGACTAAGGAGGAAGAAGGTATGGGAGTGGAGAGAGAGCGTAGCCATTTGAAGAAGTGGCTGATTGATAGTGTGCACTGAGAGCTTTGCAGCTAAATGGTAAGCCTTTAGTGTGGGCCTTCTTTATCTTTCTAAGCTTTAATGCGATCCTTTATACAAAGTTGAAGAATTTGTAGGTTGGTGGTTGACACTGACACATATAAGTCGGGTTATTTAAGATCAGGCATGTTCTATTAAGATTGTTGAGTACAATATAGTTTCCCATCGTTGGAAAAAGTATGTGGGTCTTAACCTAAGGCCCATTAATATCAACTAGCCTAAGATTTAACCCACGGGCCACGACGAAATGTACATATGATAGAATGAACCGTATTTGACGCTATGCATAGAGATGCTAATCATTACGTAAATATTTTTTTGCTAACCGAGTATCCTGGCCCCACCGAGGTGGTCCAGACTAGAGACCGAAGTGAGCAAGGACGCTGCCAGGGCGTCACCATGTGGCTCACCGTGTAACGGTCTTCGGTCTCGGATGCTGCAGCCCATATGTAAATTTCCGCAGTGGCCAAGGCTCGAACCCAGGGGCGGGCACTCCAGCTGGAGCTCATTACGTAAATATGCATATGCATTCATATTATCCAAATAAAAAAACGGAAAGTTTCTATTTTACGTAATAACGAAAAGATGAGATCGAATAAATTTACATTGGAAGCCAACAAAGAGGCACGAAAAATCATTTGGACGTCATCGCTAGCTTGTATGACTCATGCAAATGGAGCACTAATCATATATAATCCTCCTCAATGTAGAAAGCATTTCGTATAAACCACTCAATTATCCAGCTGACTCTGAATCACCGTTAACTTTTCTTGAATTTAACAACATACAATTTTAGTATATGTTTTTTTTTCTTTTTGTATGCATATGTTGTAATACATCTTTTTGGCCCGGATCAATGTTATTTTTCTTTATATTTATTAAAACATAAGAAAGTTAATTTTTATGATTATTTGGCAGTTGCTGATTTTTTTCTTTGTTACTGACTAATAATAAATTATTAAAATATTTTTAGACCATCTTCAATCCATTTTAATTTTTTTTATTGAAATTAGAATGTTATATAGGTAGAATTCAACCCAATATCTCTCTCTATTTTTTTTTTGACAACCTATATTTCTCTATTCTAAAAGTGTTATTTTAGTCTCTACAAGAACTTTTAAATTCAAATAAATACCCTAACTACATATATGAGATCTTTATTTATACAATTTCAGTGATTATGAATTATGAATTTTACTTTTCTTTCTTTTGGAATTTTACAAATAATCACAGTTATATTTGTAATTTAAATAATCCAATCAGCTTTCTGAATTTATGGTTTAAAAATACCCATGATACTAATTTTAATAATTCAACCAGTTTGGTTAATCAAGCGATAAACCAAACCCTTGATTCAATATTACAGAAACGTGTTTTTTTTTTCAAAGGCAAATTGGTTGCTTGAAGCTTGAGAAAGACATTCATGCATGCGTGCTACTTCCATTCATTCACAAGCTCCACCTAAACCCATGAATAAAACGGAAACCGAAAAATAGTTCAGAAAGACAATTAATTTTCAGTTATTTTTTGAGAAAACGCCAATTTGGGATATTTTAGTAATCAACAAGAAGAAAAGTTAAATAAAGTGCCATAAATATCAAATGATACAAAATCACCCGTTGTTTCGTGTGTCCTATGCCCTAAAAGAGAGCACATGTGTTGCAAGTAAACTTCATTCTCGAACCGTTTCTCACCTTTCTGTTTAAAACATCTCTCTCGTAATATATAGTTTTGTTTGTATGTATATTTGTATATATACATTTAATTCACATATGTATACATTTGCGACTATAAATATAAAGGTCGAATGGAAAGAAAGATATATTTGTGGGAACTAATAATTAAATGCTCTAAAGAACCCACCTCTCTCTCTCTCTTTTTCTTAACTTGGTTTCTCGAACTATAATTATTGACTAGTAATAGTAAGAGAAAAAAATATAGAGTATAAACATAATTTTTTGAAGAATATATTAAAAGAGAAGATGGTTAAATCGAGAGACTTGTTGCCGTCCTTGGCTATGGTGTTGGTGCAAATCGGCTACGCAGGCATGAACATAACGTCGAAGATGGCTATGGAATCCGGCATGAAGCCTCTCATTCTTGTCGCTTACCGCCAAATCTTTGCCACTATCGCCACCTTTCCCGTCGCATTTTTCCTTGAACGGTACGTACTAATTAGAATCTAAACATATGACTCAGTTTGTTACAAAAAAAAACATATGACTTAGTCAACGAACGATTTTGGACATGCATTATTATATGATTAACAAAATTGCATTCATGAAATGTTGAATTCATATTGTTTCTTTGGACAACATTGTTGTAAATATAAGTTTAGTTTTATTAGTTTTATGAGCTTCAAATTAATTAAGGTTTCTTACATGCTTATTGAGTCTATGTTTTAAGAAGATCAGCAATAGAACTAAACTTTCGTTGGCAATTTCAATAGTTAAAATTTTCTTCTAGTATTTGTTTTGGTTGAAGTTAACATCTGGTTCGTCTTACGTCCAACTGAGAAAGTACAAAACGATTGTAGAACGATTTTCCCTCTTCGTTTTTCTTGCATCAACCAAACTAATTACTTTCGAAAGTTTAACAAATACTAGTTTTAATTAATTAACATGAAATATCGCTTACATTTAAAATTTTTGTCTGGTCAAAGACTTTTAAGGTTACTCCAATAAGTTAATTAATAATATTGTTAGTTTGAATGGATTTTAATTTTTAGCTAATTAATTTTCAACATTTAAAATGAGTTGGCAAACTAATTAATTTCCATTGATTAAATAATAATTAAGAAAAGGAGATTAGCACGGCATCGTTTTATTTTCCGGAGATTAACCTATATATGCATAGTATTATGGTAAGCTTTAGATTTGTTAATGACTAACTATTTGCCGTTATTTTAAGTGTCTCCGGCCATCTAGAATCGTCAATCATAGCCATTTTGTCGAGATTGTACGTAATTACATCATCATAGTTTCCGGTTCTCGAGAGAACAAATGAGAAATGTGACGCACTCTCACGCAGTCCATGCGTCACGTTTCTTTCTTAAACGGAAAGCACAAACAGATAAACAAAGCATTAGTTCTAGAATTAAGATGTGAATTTGATTTAAACCCCTTAACCCTGATTGCGATGAGTAAACATTGTTTTCATTATCACATTCGATGTTAGACGAATTAATTGATAATGAATATTAACTAATGAAAACATAAATTTCGTACATGGTTTCTTGTGTGCAGTAAGACAAGACCGAAGATCACACTAAGGGTTCTTGTCCAAATCTTCTTCTGCTCTATCACCGGGTATTTACATATATACACTTTGCCTGCCAACATCAATCTCATTTTGAAAACTATATTATTAGTACTTATTTTAAACAAGCACATTCAATAACTTCTTACCAGTTAGCACTTAGCAGAACAAACAATATTTTAAGAAAACAGAGTTCTTATAACACGGTTTATCTTGATTTTCTTCGCAGTGTGACCGGTAACCAAGTGCTCTACTTCATAGGACTTCAAAATTCATCTCCCACCATTGCTTGTGCCTTAACTAACCTCTTGCCGGCGGTCACTTTCCTACTCGCCGCAATCTTCAGGTTATCTATATATCCTTAATCAAGTGTCCATCATATACTAAACTCGTTAGTGGCAACTTTTTTTTATAACTCAAAACAACATTTTCAGACAAGAAGCTGTAGGGATTAGGAAGGCATCAGGACAAGCCAAAGTGATAGGGACAGTAGTATGTGTGGCCGGAGCCATGGTTCTCTCCTTCTACCATGGTCACACCATTGGCATCGGAGAGTCCAAGATCCATTGGGCATATGCTCAAAACATCACTAACCATGGTTCTGATTCCAATGGTTCTAACTTCTTCTTGGGGCCTTTCATGATCATGGCTGCTGCCGTTTCTTGGGCCGTTTGGTTCATTATTCAGGTAATTTATTCAATCTGGAAAAACAACCTGAACCCAACTGAAATAGCAGATACCTAAAATCGAACTAATTTTAAATTTGGCTAATGCCAAGCTTTTTCTTTCTTTGTTAAGAATCACTATATTATTTTTTGTATACCTTTTTTTTGTTTCAGTTATCTTTTAAATTTTTGAAAAATTAAACTGAGTAGAACTTAATGAGTTGAGGCTAGTCAAAATTAAAACGCGTACGTATCATAATGTATATAGATTATTATGGTTGAATAATTTTATTTTTTGTTACAGACGAAAATGAGTGAAACATTTGCAGCACCATACACGAGCACACTTCTAATGTGTTTGATGGGAAGTATCGAATGTGGAGGCATCGCTTTGATCTCTGATCACAAACTCGCTGATTGGTCTCTCAGCTCTCCTCTCCGCCTCATCTCCGCCCTTTACGCCGTAAGTCCATTTACGTATACTATGCTTAGATAGTTAGATAACAATCTTAATTAAGTAAATGTATTTGATATTTAATTTTAAACGCAGGGAGTGGTGGCGTCTGCGTTAGCGTTCTGCTTAATGTCATGGGCGATACAGATAAAAGGTCCTCTCTACGTCTCTGTCTTCAGCCCATTACTGCTCGTAGTTGTAGCCGTTTTCAGCTGGACTCTTCTTGAAGAGAAACTCTACACCGGCACGTATGTGTCTATGCTCTCTCTCTTTATAAACATTAATATATATAAAACCGGATGATGATGATTTGGATGATGTATGTGTATTAGGTTTATGGGATCAGCACTTGTGGTTATTGGGCTGTATGGCGTTTTGTGGGGGAAAGACAGAGAGATGAATGAGAATCAAGACGAAGAAGAGAACCAAAAGAAGGTGAAACAAGAACAGAAAGTCAAAACTGTTGTTAACGAAGATATTGAATCGAGATTGCCTGCGGTAGGAGGAGGAGCAGCAGCAGCATCAGGTAGTGGCAACGGTGCCACGAGACTTGTATCGCCTTAAAATGTTGATGCTTCTTTGTCATATAAGTATGAGCTATTAAGTCAACTAAACTGGATATCCATGCCTTTTTTTGTTATAAAGCATATTTAAGTTACTTTACTGGTTGATTTTGAATTTGATGATAAGATCTATAAAAACAAATAAAATAAGATAAAATCATCGACCAAAAATAAAAGAATAAATCTTTACAAAAAAATCTCAAAAATAAGATAAACACTTATGGCAAAAACTATAAACCATTTATAAATATCGATAATGATTTGTGATACCGTGTATTCAACAAATCCAAAGAAAAAAATTATGTACTAATTATACATTAATAAAGATTTTAGAATCCTAAAAATTAACGCACTAACCATCGGTAGTGGAACCTAGGAATGAAGTGAACGAGCGTGGAAACCAACTAGCAAGACGATGAGGAGGTACAAACAAGGGGTACAAATATCGAATGTTGAACATGTATGTGAGTAGAGATTTGCAATAAAGAAGCTTCTGAATACATTATAATATATCTGAAAAAAATTGCTTATATTATCAAAAGTTCAACAATCATATTATGAAGTAACCATACGACTAATGATTTTTTCCATGGCCGCTAAAACATTTGTCTCTCTGTTTTTCTCAATCATCGGATTGATATTATAACCGGGCACATTAAAATCTGTCTTACATATACCAACACCATATGAAACCTCATCCATGAGTCCGTTGATCTCAGCGTAACGTTCATTGTTAAAGAGAGATACAGCATTCGTGAACGATGCGTTCACCCGAGCGTACGCTTCAGCACACTTTTGTAGACCGGGCCCGCTTCCAACTTTTGTAATGATCGTGACGATGAAGGAATCTGTGTCAGCCGATATTCTTTCAGCTTCTGTCACTGTCACTTTCAAGAGATCTTTCATGCTTGGGGAAGTAGCTTTGGCAAGGATCCCATTGCAGAATTTGATGTCTATTGTCTGTTTGCAGATTGCGTCGACTGTTTGTTGAGTGTTCGCTTCTGCGATGGAGCAAACGAGTGTAATCGCCAAAAATATAAAAAGAATGCGATACATTTTTATTCGTTTTTTTTTCGGTTTGTGAGTTGCGAGTTGCGAGTTGCGAGTCGGTGGTGGTTTGAGAATGATTCCGATGATATCTTTATATATGAAAATTAGGCATCTTAATAAATTAGTCAATAGTCAAACAATTTTTTCATGGGTGTATATTAGCTAAGTTTTGTGCGAGTATAAAGATATCGAAATCTTCTTCAGTTATAGTCAATGTGATATATGGAAGCATACCAGACTGAAGAAGATTTTGTTTGACTACGTAAATGTTTGATAGACTGAAGTTTAAGGAGTTGCATGGAATCTAACTTTGGTAAGCTTTTACTGATTGTTTATCCACAGAGGTGTGGACCTCTACAAGATAAGTAGGAATAAAGGAGTAACAATTAAAAGGTTAAGAGAAATATATATATATATATATATATATATATATATCTTATTATATAAAGCTTGGTTTTCAAAGTTACTAATTAACACGATTGTGATATGTAGCAAATATATATTCAAGATTGTGACATGTGTTAAACTATCTCCTAATTAAAAATATATATAATTAGATAATAACAAAAAAAAACAATTTGTAAAAAAGTAACTGTAAATATTATTTAATAATAATTTTTCTTTTTAAAAATCTTAAGCAAATAATTATATGATAGTAGGTTTCCTTTTAATATATCGACATGTGTTGAAATCTCTCATGATTAAATATATATGTTAAGATAATAAAAACAAATTAAAAAAAATATTTAATAGTAAGTATTAATTTCAAAAATTATTTAATAGTAGCTGTTTCTAGAAAATTTCCTTTTTACAAATCCTAAACAAAAAAAAAGATTTGTAAAATAATTTATTTAATATTAATTTCCTTTTTCTAAAATCCTAAAGAAAAAATAATTGTAAACTATGATTTTTTTTAGCATTGTAAAATATGATTGAAATAACTAGGTTTCCTGATCTTCACATGTTTTTGTTTCTTCTTAAACTGATGTTGATATTTTTGTCATAATTGTAATGATGATGTACGTTAGTTATTGTCACAATTATACTTTGGCGTTTGTACATATAGTCAAATAGATGTTATGCAGTTATGCTGCTGTACAAAAGTTAATGTGACTATTATACTTATATGTTTTTGTTCTTATCGACAATATAAATTGGTTATATTGTTGTAGTTAAGTTAATGTCAAATTATTTATGAATAATCGACTTTTCTATTTAGGTGAGTTTTTCTGCATGTCCTTTCATCTAAACACATCTAAACTGATGTTCACATAATTTACCTTCTTAGATAGACAACAAATTGCTCTTGCAAAAGAATGCAGCTCCTGTTGAATGCATTACAATGTCTATATATCAAGATTTTCAAATTTACTTTTGAAGAGAAGAATTATCTCATCGAAAAAATAATGCTTACACCAACGAATAAGGAATGAAACGGTTGGTAAAGTGGATAACTATATGTTAATTTGCTTAGACGGTGAGCAAAAGGAACATTTGAGTTCTGATAGTATTGATAACGACAAAGAATAAGTTATAAATCAGAATATTATGTATCCTACAGATTTTAAATATGTTAATTTATTCAGGGATTCCAAATCACTAACTTGATCTCAAAATAGATGTTCCAGTCATGTTATTAAGGAATTTAAATCATCGAAAAGATTTGCAATGGAAAAATTTAACTAATAACTAGCCTAGACAACATGATTACTGAAGCAGAAAAATCCTAATCGAGATCAATAATCAACAGATTCTTATTCCTAAAATAAATCTCACACCAACAGATGCAAGATGGTCTCTCATGGACAATTGTACGCTTCACTATCAAAGAGTCACTACAACTTCATGACTTTAGAATTCTTAAAGTAGACACAAAACATATTGACAATAGTATTCTACAAAATATTGTATATAAAAAAAATCAAAAATATATGATATATAGAAAGAGGTTATAGTCACACTATTGATGCTAAGGTAGGGTATAGCGGAAAACAAATTTGATGTTTATCAAGCAATATATTTGATATTTAGCTTAATATCAATAATACATATTGATTGGTGTCTTATATCTTGCATATTTACATTGTTTTGATCATTCATTCCTATACATTTTGATCATTTAGAATAGAATTGAGGCATTTTTAGGTCCCTTTTGCATTGCATAAGTATATATTAGATGTTGAACTATCCATTGGAGTTCTTGGAGGTATTTAAAGGTATTTGGGATCAAAAAGGAGTGGGAAAGTGATCATTTGGGCGAGTAGAGCACCAGAGCGGATCTTTGCAGCGACCTATATCTTTGTTTACCCAAATTGCAGTCTCATACCCTTTAACCTCACCATTATTTGAAGCCAACATTATTTTGCTTGAGTGAGGTCTTTTTATTGATAGCATGTCATGTGCAAAATCTTGAAAGTATTAATGTCGTCTAACATTAATTTTGAATTTTTTTTTGAATTTTCTCACACAATATAAATAATATAGATAGTTTTCATCAATTCTATATGTTTCAATCAACTATAATATTAAAAATTAAATTAAAGTGAACTATTTATAGAAAAAATAAAAAAATTAATAGACTATTTTAAAACACCATTATTGAAGTAGAAATACTAATCAAAATTTATGTAAGAAAATTGATTATTATACTAAAATAAGTCTTACACCAGTATATACTAAAAAAAATTCAAAAACTAATGTGAAAAATATTTTTCATTCTTTTTATGTTTTTCGTAAACTTAAAACATCAAACACGGGTCCATATCTAGTACTATATAATTTTAAGAACTTTTAGTCAAACATATAATGAAAAACCATAATACACATTGGTAAATAGACTTACAATGAAAACTAATAAACCTTTATAATTTATAACTTCTAATTTATATTTTTGGAACAATTATTATTTATTAGAAAAACTGAGAAAACGAAGCTATGTTTTTAGTGGATATATTAAATCTGAAATTTCAAGTGAATTATAATGAGTCAACTAAATTAGATATCCATATGTTTTTTTTTTGCAGCAAAGCATTTCTCAGACCAAGGTAAATCACTTATGTCAAAAACTATGAATCAAATGATACCGTGCGAGTAAACATCACGGAGAAAAATAATAAAGGATCAATAAATAAGTGTTCCAATTACCTAAAAGTTAACACATCGACCTTCGACCGATGGTGAAATCTGCAGGCTAAGTGTGGAACGGGCGTGGACAAAATCACAAAAATAACATATATCACTTGTGGCAAATTAAATACTAGTGTATTTTACTCTCATTTATCAAATTATGAACATGTATGCGAGTAGATATTTGTAATTAAGAAGCTTCACAATACATTATTTATAATATTTCTGAAAACATTTGTTTATACTATCAAAGCTTCAACAATCAAATTAGGAAGAAACCATATGACCAATGATCTCTTCCATCGCCACTAAGACCTTTGTTTCTCTGTTTTTCTCAACCATCGGATTGATATGATAACCGGGCACATTAAAATCTGTCTTACATATACCAACACCCTTGGAAAGTTTACCCGTGAGTTTGAGTATCTCACCGTATAGTCCTTTATTAAAGAACGATACAGCAGTCCTTTACACCAAAAACGATACAGCATCCGTGAACGCAATGTTCACAATAGCGTAAGCGTCCGCACACTTTTGCAGACCGGACCTCTCGTCTCCAGCATCTCTAAGGAGTGTGCTGATGAAGAAATACGTCTTGGCCGAGTTTCTTTCAGCTTCTGTCACTGTCACGTTCATGAGATCTTTGTTGCTTGGGGAAGACGTAACCAGCTTCTTGGCAAAGATCCCCTTGCAAAATTTGTTGTCTATTGTCTGTTTGCAGATTGCGTCGACTCTTTGTTGAGTATTCTTATCGAGAAGAGCTTCTGCGACAGAGCAAACGAGTGTAATCGCCAAAAGTACCAATAGAATGCGATACATTTTCATTCGTTTTTTTGGTTTGTGAATTGTGATTCTATGATCGTTTGAGAATGAACTCGGCGACATCTTTATCTTTGAAAATTAGGCATATTAGTGAACTCATTAATGATTCAGTCAATGGTCAAAAGAAAAATTTGTGGGGGCATATATTCCGTGTGGTCATTTGTTTAGCTTTTAAATGTGCGTTTTGTCATTTTTCAAAACTGATTGCATGTTTTATAACCTTAATTTTCTGTAAAATCACGTCAATGCCGCTCCATCAATAAGTACATATATTAATTTAACAATACATAGAGTGTACCAGAAGAAAATTAAGTCAATGTCTTGATATATTGTAAACAACACACAAAAGAAGACCTAACTGAAGAAGATTTTGGTTGACTACGTAAACGTTTGCAGATTGAAGTTCGGTCTTGCATGGAATCTAACTTTGGAAGCTTTAACTTATTGTTTATTGGAGAGACATTAGGAGTCCTGGAGTAGCAAGTACAAAGTAAAGAGTAAAAACTAAAAAGACAACACACTATTTACTATAATATAAAAACCAATAAACCATTATATGCATTGGTAAAGAGTTTTGAGATGAAAATTAACAAACATTTACAATTTATATTGTTTGGAACGATTATTGTTTACTAAAAATGAGAGAACATTTTTGTTAATAAAAATCAGAGAATATTTTACCAAAAAACATAGAAAATATATGCTATGCATTTTAGTGGGTATACTAAAACTATGTGTTATGGAATCAATGATTTTAAATTTTACTATAAAATCTAATTTTATTTAAAATAATTGAAGTAGTGAATCTTAAGAGATCTGCTATGGTTTATGGTGGTTTGTTGATAAAAATTTATAAATCCAAATTTTATGTTTTTTAATAAGGTTTTTTTAATATACCTAAATAATCTAAAACTTATTAAAATCAAAGATAATCCAAATCTTTCCAAATACTATATTGGACTCTCTCTTTTTTTTTTCTGTTACAAACTGCTTATTAATCTATTACTTACTTGATCTACATCATTGAAAAAGCAAGGCTCGGTAACAACTGAGCTAAGCAAATAACCATTTCCATTTGTCACCATATACCCCGAAACCGCAGACATGTTGATCAAGATTTTCATCACTCTGCCCTTCTCTATTAAAAGCTTCTTCTTGTTCAGAGGAATCTGAAAATCGGTCCTGCATCTTTTCAAGATCTTTCTTGTGGATAAAATGTCTATGATCATACGTTCGTAATCTTCCTGACAAAACTCATGGCGTACTTTCAAGAAAGTACTGGTTTCGTCAGTGTAAGCCGTTAGACAAGTGTTGAGACCAGTCGTCTCCTCAGGATCAGGATGTTCACGCAAGATGTTACCGATGAAAACATATGTATCACTGGCGTGTTCAGTAGCGATGCGGAATATGAGATGTGTGAGATCGAAGAGATTCATTGTTTTTGTGTCTAAATGTTTGTGAATGATTTCTTTGCAAAGTTCATAATCTACAGTCTCAGCGCAAATACTATTGATCAGTTCTTGTGTCGGACCACCGACTTCGAGTGCTTCCATGTGATGGATAAAAACATAAAGAGCAAGAATAGTTATGAAGCCTCGCGGGAGTTTCATATTTCTTTTAATCTGAAAACTGTTTTGCATTCATCAGGTCCAAGAAATGAAGATGTATAAATACTTGTGTAAGCTTGAGGATTTATGTCTTAGTTTGTTAATTAATGTTCCAAAATTACTGGTTCAACTGTGTGTAGGAAAACAATCTTTTAAACATAGTTTATAGTTTGATTTACTATGATAATCCTTTATTAGATATCTTTGGTTTATACCACTTAAATAAAAAGGATCAAGAAATTCAGAAGATGATGTGGAACTCCGATCATATTTTAATTTGTAACAGTTATCCATAGTTTAGATTAAATAATAACTGTAATAAATAGTATATATTTAGAGCAACATTATGATGATGACGATGATGATACTATTCTCCAACAATCGATATAATTTTGGTAATAATAATTAAAAGAAATGACGTATATATATGATGATCAAGCAAATTAATTTTTTTACAAACATTGCTTATGTGTCCTCTTTACATTTACTTTCACTAAAAAAATGTGGTATCTTATAATAAAAATGATGACATGACTTTTAACTAATTGTAACATAGACAATTACATTTAATGTTAATTTATACTTTTGGTAAAAAATTTAAAATATATTAACAACTCATATATCATTATTAAAATAAATCTAAATATAACATTCAATAATATAATTATATAATATAAATTTTAAAGTATTATTTAATTCTATTTATTATAATTATTACCCAAAACGATTTTTAAATTTTCTACAATTTTTAAAAACTTATAAATTTTTAATTGTAGTATCATTAGTTTCTTTTATATATCTAAACAATTTAGAAATATTGTTTAGTTTCACTTTTTTAAAAATTATACAGTTTTATATCAAAATAATTTTTCTTAATTTTATACAAGTTGATTAAATATATTTTAACCAAAATAGCTATATATATATATATATATATAAATCTATCAAGATTATAATTTTAAATATGTACATATCTATTCTTAAATATAATTTAAAATAGAGAATTTGTTTTTATCTTAATTTTATGTTTAATTAGATAAAATTTTACATTAATATATTTTTAAGAAAATAGTAAACTTTAAAATATTAACAAAATTCTATCAATAAATATAATTTACATTTAATTTTTTATTGATGCACATGATGAAGGAAAACACCTAATTGACAAAAACAATTGTGAGATGAAAACATGTTATTGGATATTAATTGTGATATGATCTCCCTCATGACTTCTCTTTTTAGTATGATGATGATATCAAAGTTTGATTTTGATACTTAATATATACTGCCGATTTCATCTTGTATTGACAAATGTATAATTACGCCTGGTATATAAACCGAGAACCGAAAACTGAAGGTAGTTCAGATTTGGTTCGGTTCGTTTGGACAGTTGATGCAACTTTCATTCATCTCTATGGGACTGTCTCTCCTTCACTAAGTAAACTTCAAGAGCCAGACCGCCTCTTCTTAGAAAAAGTCGAACACAATCCGAAACCAAAATACATTTGAGACGACAATAAACCCGAGAATGTTCTTCAGTTTGAGATCACACAACCATACAAGCCAATATGTTTCTATAGAAGAACAAGTTTCTTGCTTAGAATCATGTCGTCAGTAGTGAAATCCGCCTCTTTTCTGAAAGTTCCACGACCGAAGTCAAGGTTGTATGAGTCAGTGAGACCATCCACCAAATCGAACTCTGGTTTCCATCCAAGAACATGCTTTGCTTTCTCCACCGAGGCAAAGAAATGCTGCAAGATCATACATAAACAAAAACGTCAACTTTCAAAGAATTTCATCCTTTGACGTTTTGTGTAGTTTGAATCATTTGAATGTTTGGAGGTTTAACCTGGTCACGGAAAGGGAACGCTTTCTTCTTCCCAAAGTCGAACTCTTTAGGGTTGTAGTGAACAATCTCTGGCTCTGGAAACCCACCAGCCTGACAAGAGTTTAAAACATTACAAGTTTACATCACTTGCAACTAAGTTACTCAAGCAATGATCCAAAAAAGACTCAAGTGTATGTACCTTTGCGCAAGCTCTTGCTAAGCCATCAAAGGTGACGTACTTCTCTCCTGAGATGTTGAATATCTCTCTGCTGGCTTTCTCGTTACCAAGCACGGCCAGAAAGGCTGTTGCCAAGTCCTGAAAATTTACAGAATCATTTATTTGATGTTATAAATCATTACGCTCTTGAAGCATGATAAGAGAGTTAGGAGGTAGCCTTGTGGTTCTGACCAAACCGCACAAGCGAGAGATTTACTCATATTTTCAAGGAAAGTTACAGGGTCAAATGTTTTCTTAGAAGAGGTTACAGTAGAAGATGGTTTATAAGGAAGATCTACACTGGAGTCTACTATGCTAGACCAAGGTTTCTCACTATTCGCTGGTTGCCTGGGAAGAAGATTTCACAGATACTGAGCTTTGTTTGGTTCTCCTCAGAGGTGAAGTCTTCTTAGCTTCTGGTTCATTGTTCAAAGATGACTTGCCATATTTCTTGGGATAGCACTACCGTTTCTGCCCTCACTCATCTTCTCTTTCTTAGTTGCATCAGTGTTTGCATTTACAGAAGAATCATACTCTTCTTTGGAGGAAGCTTTTCCATCATCCAAGTTAGGTATACTCTCTTCTCTCTCTCTTTCTCTCGTTATAAACATTAATATAAAACCGGAGGATGATAATCTTGATAATGTGTGTATATTAGGTTTATGGGATCAGCACTTGTGGTTATTGGGCTATATGGCGTTTTGTGGGGGAAAGACAGAGAGATGAATGAGAATCAAGACCAAGAAGATAACCAAAAGAAGGTGAAACAACAACACACAGTCAAAAGTGATTTTAAAGATGATATCGAGTCGAGATTGCCGGTGGGAGAAGAAGGAGGAGCTTCAACTTCAGGTTGTGGCAACGGTGCCACAAGACTTGTATCGCCTTAAAGTTTTGATGCTTCTTCATCACATAAATATGAGCTATGAGTGTTATGAAATTTCTTGCTAGTCAACTAAGATACCCATATTTCCCGACCGTTTAATATTTGTAATACCATTTTGAGGCCAGTGATGAAGTGTTAAAATGTAGGTTATTCGAGTGTTCATCCCATGGAACACTACAACTGTTAATTCTGATCACTCTATAGTTTTTATTACTAGGGGCATAGGTACGTTGATGATCCGTTATGTAGTTTTGTGTATGTGATTTATATTTTTAATCTTTGTTTTCTCTGTGTTTTCTATAATGGGAATGAATGGAACATTGAAAGTCACACAGCTTGATTAAGTTGATATAAAAATGACTGGCTAATTCATATGTGTTAGTATTTTCATATCTTATCTTCGTAATGATTTGATCGACCATTAACTTTATCAGCGCCTTTCATGTTCAAAAATTGAGTTCTATGGGATTGGTTTGTGTTTACTTAGTTACTGTAGTATATAAATCAAATAGTGTATATATAAAGTTATAAAATTTGGATTTTAAAATTTAACAGTTTATACAAACATTAAATTAAATTATTTTACTTATTTTACCCAAATTTAATTTATATATTTTTTGAACAAACCCAAATTTAATTTAAAAATATAAAATTGTAATAAACTGTTTTTAAAATTAATAACTCTATAAATTTATAAAATTATATAGTTACAAATTCTTTTAATATATTATTGTGTAAGTTTAAATTTAGTTAAGCTGTTGGCTATGCTTATCCCAGTTTTTATTTGGTTTTAAATTACACCGTCTGTTACAATGGAACTGTTTCAAATCCATAATTTTCATGGTGAAATTTGTGGGCTGCATCTGAAAACACTAAATGGGCTATGATGTCACTTGGTTGTAGAGGATCTTTAGTACCAAATGAATTTTAAGGTTTCAGTGGGTTATATGGAGCCTTATTAATAATATTCATTTAAAACTAAAGGGTTTACTTACATTTATAATAAATTAGCCAAAATGCATGTATACATGACTTCAATGTTTCTATGTAAACATGAAATGATGCATTTAGTTTTAAACATTTTGTCAACGCTGCCTTTATTATATAAAATCTTAGTCACTATCTTTTTGGTGGGAGGTATTTTGCCGAAAATAAAAGGGAAAAACCAAAGTTCAAAATAGGTAAAAACATAAGAATTTAGAAAACTTAAATGTATGAACATTGCTGAAACTATCACTTAGGGGTGTTTGCGGCTATTATCTTTGCTTCACCGCCTCTGATTTCTATCTTCGCCGCTGGAAACGTGTTGCTTGCAGAAGCTGTAGCTTCTCGACCTTCCCCTCCAATAACTGGAGCTTTGAAGCTGCTGCTACTCTGAAACAAAGTTGTATATGTGTCAATTTAAATTTGTCGGAAGAAAATATTTTGGAAAAAACAAGTATTCAACCTCGGTGTCACTCAGGCCCGGCTTAAAATGTATGTGGGCCCTGTGCCATACAATAAAATTTACCTGTGTAAATACATGATTTTAAAGAACTCAAAAAAATAGGGCCCTAAAAAAGTAAAACTCAACAAATCAGGACCCTAAAACAGGTAAAATTCAAAAAATAAAAGCCTTAAAACAGGTAAAAAATTCTAATGAAAATAAAAGGGCCCAGTGCATTTGCACCTTCAGCACCACCCCAAAGCCGGCACTGGTTTCACTGACTGCAGACCCAGACACGGTGGTTTGGGACAAAATTGTATGGAGTGGCACGTATCTGAAAAAAAAGTATTCCTTGGCAGCAAGCTTTTAAATACATCTTGGTAGTTTTTGCCCTCCACCGTCATTTATCTATAGTACGTTTGTGAAACAATTAGTGCTTGTTACAGTTCTAAACATGGGTCAAATGAAGTGTAAAACCAAAAGATTAACTCCCTCAAGAGCCAGAGCAGCAGCATCTTGCTTAGTGAGCTTGGTCATCTCCCTGTTGAAGACCACATATGTCACTATCGTTGCCGTAGTTGCAAGTATAGTTCGACATGATACTTGTAAAAAAAGTTTGAAAAATGTTAATATATATCCCAAAAAAACGTGTTCCCCTATTTTATGGGTGAGGATGTTAACTTTTTACCTGATCACAACTGTAACGTTGGGAGAAACATATTTGTTACAACAGAGAGAAGTGCCAAATTTTTCCAACTTCCTGCTGCATCCGACGTATAAGACAACGACCAGCCTTTGTAGGAGGCTATAAACAGATGAACATCTTTCAACTTCAAAACCTATCAACTTTGACGATGGAACCGGGACGGTAGTGATCCATCCGTCCGTAACGATGGATCAGTGGATCACAGATCTCTGCGTAAGCAGGAAGACGAGTAAACCAAAACATTTTTTAAAAATTCAATTAGATAGAGTGAGATGGAATGGAATACTTTATATACTAAAACACAAGTCACATGATCAATCAAATTCTGACACATGGCTTGTGCTTCAATATAATTTTAAAATAAAAAATAAATGCATCAGTAATACAGTTAAGATTTCTTCGATGAAGAATGAAGTTGCATTGTTAAGTCTAAACCGTTCCTTGATCAAAGCCACGATCCCAACAGTTTCCACAAATAATTTATTTTCTTTTGTGCATGGAACTTTTAATCATTTCAATAAATATTTTCTTTTACAAACCGGTCTCCGTTCTGATGGTTTCTTCATATCATCTTTCGTTTTCTGTGAAACTTTTATAATTCATTGCATAGATTCATTTGTACGACGGGTTTTTACGAAATGGCAAAATCTGAGTAAATAAAAACATTAAGAGATCCATCTTTGTATTATTCAGTTTTTGAAACTATTTTATTTGCTGCAGACGTGTATGAGAAATCAAAGGTACAAGAAGAAAAGAAGATATGACGAATGTACTAGAGAGAACTGCAAAACGTTTGACCATTCAAAATTCAGGTAAACAATATTTTTATTTACTATTTAGTCTTTACAATTTAAAGAAATTAATTGTCTAATTTTTTTCTGTAATTAATTTTGGAATTTCTCAAGTTTGGTTACTGAAATTTATTTTTTTTTTAACAAAACAAATTCCCATGCGTAGCATGGGGTCAATACTAGTATATAATATATAATACTTGATACAGTGAAAATAAAAATACCTTTTCATCGAGGAAAAGAAGAGTGATTCCCATTTCTTGATATTACGGGATCACAAAAGTGGAGGAGGCGACCAACAATGAATTGGGAAGTGCGGCCAAGTCGGACGGCTGATTGGGCGACAACAACATCATAAGAAGACATTTTGAAAGAAGCTTCTAGGTTTTCGAGTGAAGATAAACTGAGAAAAGGAGTTTGTGGGGGTGTGATTCCAGACCCTAGCCTCTCTTATTTATAGGGTTTGAGGTGTTTACCGGTTTTAACAGGCATAAAGCTTCTATTGTAAATGTAGGGAGACGAAGAGTTGGTGAGCTTTAATGATTTCAATGTGAACTGAAGATCCATTGTATATATTAAGAAAGAAACATTGAACGAAGGGTATGCAAGAGACGAAGTTGAAGAGATATGGGAGGTCAAAAGTTGACAGATAAGTTTTTTTAACAACAGCAGAGACGGCGATGTTGTATCGTGGAAGATGGAGACGATTTTCAACCTAATTAAGTAACACATTAAAGGCAGAGTTTAGATTTCTTTGGAGGTTCAAACTTCAAACGACATCATTACTAAGTAGGCTTGCCAATGGGCTTCAAAATTATTGGATTCGTTTATGATTTTGTATCATATGATATATATATCAAGATAATCAAACCAAATGACAAATGATATAATGAAACCAAAAGATAAAAAATTACGTGGACAAAAAGAACGTCGGTTACGCAATATTTATTGTTTAAATGAGGTCCACAAAAAAATACCTACTGACGTGGATAGGCTTAGGAGAGAGAAAAACTCTCATATTATAATGTAGACTAGGGATTAACCCGGGCTACGCCCGGGATTTTTATTATTTTTCTACTTTAAGTTGTTAAATTATTTATATTTAAGGTATGATATATATTTATATAAATGTTAAGATGCATGTCATAATTAAAATTTATTTTTAAATTTTAACACGTTAAAGTAACATATTTTTTACTATTTAAATATCTTTTTGTAATTTTGTTGGCTATCTAGTTATCATATTTAGCAAAACTATCTCTTGAGTGTTGAAATAAATGTTTTAGATATTTAATTAAACTGTAGAGTATTTTCGGATCGACCACATGCTCAACAATCGATCCATCCGTAAAAAGATGGTCGATCTCCTTGGCCAGGTAAGTATAATTTTAGCAAAAATATCTTTGATTTTCAAATATTAAGTATATAACTATTCTTTTGAATATTGTTTTTTTGAATTGTATTTTTTGATTAAATTATTGTATTATAATATTTATGTAAATATTTGTTGATGTTTGAATTTGTGTTGTTCGTATACTTAACCTAGATGATATTGATGTTTAACAATTTATTGTTTTCTGGATATAGAAAATAATGATATATCAAAACATATCTAATACTTGTTAAATGATAGTATAATGTAAATTACTTCCATTATTTGAAAATAACCATTTGTTGTTTTTATTTATTTTTTTAATCAGAAATTATTTTTATTTAAAAACATCATTCATATATAATATAATAGTTTAAGTTTGGAAGATTAATCTATATATATAAATTATGTATATTTTTTAAAAAAATAATTTAAGATATTATATATTGAGTAACTGAATAAAAGCTGAATTTCTTATCTTGAAAATAAAATATTTATAGTTTTGTCTTCATGTTATACTCACCAATCCATAATTGATATTTATAACTCAGTACGTTTTTTAAAAAACTTAGTTTTAAGTAATAAATGAATTTAATAAATTAAATTCATCCCCTATAATGTTCTGTAAATTATATTTAAAAACTCTCTAAAATTATATTTTAATCATAATATTACTATTATTTAATTTAAGTTATTTTAAGCATAATATATGCTAAACCAACTTAAATTATATTTACAATAGGACCATCCTAAACCGGTTAATAAACCAAAAACAATACTAAACCAACATGAACCAATACCTGATTCGGCGAGGAAGGAAGTGTTTCGGGATAAACGCTTGAATGGTTATTAACTGTAATGGTTTGATCATGAAAGAGTTAGTATGAATATTAACAATAAAATTATGGATTAGATTAATTTAAATTTGTAAGAATATCTTTGAGTCTAAGAAAAACAATTCAATTCCCATGAATAAGTTTGGCTTTTGGAAGTTGCGGGTTTCCCAACAATGAATCCACCTAACAAAAAGTTTGTTGTTATAAAAAATCTCATTCAAGGTCATTAAAGGTTTTTGGGACGGCAAGATTTGATGGTGGAACCATTTTTTTGCTCGAGTACTATGAAGTTTTTCTTGATAGTGTGAGGTTGATGTTGATAGAATAATGAGTTTTATAGAGACTTTCTTGATGTAAAACTATATTTTTTTTTGTTTAATGTGGTATTTTCATTTTTACATAATTTACTACCATTTTAAGATAGATGTCCATTTTATTTAATGTACTCTTTCCATTTTTTTGAAAACTGTGCATTTACTTATTATTGTATATATAATTCATATATTTATATATTTATAATATTTACTTATTATTTATTTTTCTATATATTTTGTATTTCTATTTCTTATACTTTATATTTTGTTAATATCTATATTTTATATTTTAAGATATATGTTTAAATTTTAATGTATTTTTCCATTTTTAATGTAAAACGGCAATGTTTAATAGAAGAACTGGACAAATAGTCAAATAGTTATATTTATGTTTTTTTCTTTTTTTATAAAATGGTAATGTTACATTATGGAGATAAACCGTTTTTTTAGTGAAAAATGGTAATCTTACATATGTTTAATGTAGTTTTTCCATTTTTTTATGTTGTATGTTTACATATTATTGTTATTTTTAAATGTAAAATGGTAATCTTACATATGTTTAATGTAGTATTTCCATTTTTTATGTTGTATGTTTACATATTATTTATTATTTTCGAAATTATATATAATGTTTTTTTTACAAAATAGTAATGTTACATTATGGAGATAAGCTGTCTTTTTTTTAGTGAAAAATGGTAATCTTACATATGTTTAATGTTGTTTTTTCCATTTTTTATGTTGTATGTTTACATATTATTTTTTAAAATAAAAATGTAAAATAGTAATCTTACATATGTTTAATGTAGTATTTCCATTTTTATGTTGTATGTTTACATATATTTATTATTTTCGAAATTATATATAATGTTTTTTTGACTTCTTTTATAAAACGGTAATGTTACATTATGGAGATAAGCCATCTTTTTTTCAAGTGAAAAATGGTAATCTTACATATGTTTAATGTAGTTTTTTTATTTTTTATGCTGTATGTTTAAATATTATTTATAATTTTCGAAAATTAGTAATATTAAAATGTAAAACTATATTTTATGCCACGTGTCATCTTTCGGAAGAAGTTTTTTTTGCTTATGTGGACGCTCTATGGAGCCTCAAGGTTATATAGCAAATTACATGAGTTTATGAGTGTATCTACGCCAATTACTCTATATTTAATGTAGTATTTCCATTTTTTATGTTGTATGTTTACATATTATTTATTGTTTTCGAAATTATATATAATGTTTTTTTTTACAAAATAGTAATGTTACATTATGGAGATAAGCCGTCTTTTTTTAGTGAAAAATGGTAATCTTACATATGTTTAATGTTGTTTTTCCATTTTTTATGTTGTATGTTTACATATTATTTTTTAAAATAAAAATGTAAAATAGTAATTTTACATATGTTTAATGTAGTCTTTCCATTTTTATGTTGTATGTTTACATATATTTATTATTTTCGAAATTATATATAATGTTTTTTGACTTTTTTTATAAAACGGTAATGTTACATTATGGAGATAAGCCGTCTTTTTTTCAAGTGAAAAATGGTAATCTTACATATGTTTAATGTAGTTTTTTTATTTTTTATGCTGTATGTTTAAATATTATTTATAATTTTCGAATATTAGTAATATTAAAATGTAAAACTATATTTTATGTCACGTGTCATCTTTCGGAAGAAGTTTTTTTTGCTTATGTGGACGCTCTATGGAGCCTCAAGGTTATATAGCAAATTACATGAGTTTATGAGTGTATCTACGCCAATTACTCTATATTTAATGTAGTATTTCCATTTTTTATGTTGTATGTTTACATATTATTTATTGTTTTCGAAATTATATATAATGTTTTTTTTACAAAATAGTAATGTTACATTATGGAGATAAGCCGTCTTTTTTTAGTGAAAAATGGTAATCTTACATATGTTTAATGTTGTTTTTCCATTTTTTATGTTGTATGTTTACATATTATTTTTTAAAATAAAAATGTAAAATAGTAATCTTACATATGTTTAATGTAGTATTTCCATTTTTATGTTGTATGTTTACATATATTTATTATTTTCGAAATTATATATAATGTTTTTTGACTTTTTTTATAAAACTGTAATGTTACATTATGGAGAAAAGCCGTCTTTTTTCAAGTGAAAAATGGTAATCTTACATATGTTTAATGTAGTTTTTTCATTTTTATGCTGTATGTTTAAATATTATTTATAATTTTCGAAAATTAGTAATATTAAAATGTAAAACTATATTTTATGCCACGTGTCATCTTTCGGAAGAAGTTTTTTTGCTTATGTGGACGCTCTATGGAGCCTCAAGGTTATATAGCAAATTACATGAGTTTATGGGTGTATCTACGCCAATTACTCTATATTTAATGTAGTATTTCTATTTTTTTATGTTGTATGTTTACATATATTTATTATTTTCGAAATTATATATAATGTTTTTTGTTTTTTTTATAAAACGGTAATATTACATTATGGAATTAAGCCGTCTTTTTTTTAAAGTGAAAAATGGTAATTTTACATATGTTCAATGTAGTTTTTCTATTTTTTATGTTGTATGTTTCATATTATTTATAATTTTTGAAAATTGGTAATATTAAAATGTAAAACTATATTTTATGCCACGTGTCATCTTTCGGGAGAATTTTTTTTCGCTGATGTGGACGCTCTATGGAGCCTCAAAAGGTCCCTTTTATTAGTAAGGATTTAAGATAGATGTTTAAATACTAATGTACTTTTTCTATTTTTTTAAATTGTGTATTTCCTTTTCTTATACTTTCTATTTGCGTAATATCTATATTTTACATTTTAAGATAGATGTTTAAATCTTAATATAGTTTTTCCATTGTTTTTAAGTTGTGTATTTCTTTTTCTTATATTTTCTATTTACTTAATATCTATATTTTACATTTTAAGATAGATGTTTAATATTTAATATACTCTTTCCATTTTTAAAAAATTGTGCATTTACTTATTATTGTATATATAATTCATATATTTATATATTTATAATATTTACTTATTATTTATTTTTATATATTGAGTATTTCTCTTTTTTATACTTTATATTTAGTTAATGTCTATATTTTATATTTTAAGATAGATGTTTAAATCTTTACGTATTTTTCTATTTTTAATGTAAAACGGCAATGTTTAATAGAAGAACTTGGACAAATAGTCAAACATATTTATGTTTAATGTAGTATTTCCATTTTTATGTTGTATGTTTTACTTATATTTATTATTTTCGAAATTATATATAATGTTTTTTGTTTTTTTTTTATAAAACGGTAATGTTACATTATGGAGATAAGCCGTCTTTTTTTTAAGTGAAAAATAGTAATCTTACATATGTTTAATGTAGTTTTTCCATTTTTTAATGCTGTATGTTTACATATTTTTTACAATTTTCGAAAATAATTAATATTAAAATGTAAAACTATATTTTATGCCACGTGTCATCTTTCGGGATAAATTTTTTCCGCTGATGTGGACGCCCTATGGAGCCTCAAAAGCTCCCTTTTATTAGTAGAGACTAGGGATTAACCCGGGCTACGCCCGGGATTTTTATTTTTTTCTAATTTAAGTTGTTAAATTATTTATATTTAGGCTATGATATATATTTATATAAATGTTAAATGCATGTCATAATTAAAATTTATTTTTAAATTTTAACACGTTAAATTAACATATTTTTTACTATTTAAATATTTTTTGTAATTTTATTGGCTATCTAGTTATCATATTTAGCAAAACTATCTTTTGAGTGTTGGAATAAATGTTTTAGAGATTTTATTAAACTGCAGTGTATTTTCGGATCAACCACATGCTCAACATTCGATCGATCCGTAAAAAGATGGTCGATCTCCTTGGCCAGGTAAGTACAATTTTAGCAAAAATATCTTTTATTTTCAAATATTAAGTATATAACTATTCTTTTTAATTTTTTTTAATTGTATTTTTTGATTAAATTATTGTATTATAATGGTTATGTAAATATTTTTTGTGATGTTTGAATTTGTGTTGTTCGTATACTTAACGTAGATGATATTGATGTTTAACAATTTATTGTGTTCTGGAAATAGAAAATAATGATATATCAAAATGTATCTAATATTTGTTAAATGATAGTATAATGTAAATTACATCCATTATTTGAAAATAACAATTTGTTGTTTTTATTTTTATTTTAAATCAGAAATTATTTTTATTTAAAACAATTATTCATATATAATATAATAGTTTAAGTTTGCAAGATTAATCTATATATATAAATTATGTATATTTTTTAAAAAATAATTTAAAATATTATATATTGAGTATCTGAATAAAAGCTGAATTTCTTATCTTGAAAATCAGATATTTATATTTTTGTCTTCATGTTATACTCACCAATCCATCATTGATATTTATAACTCAATATGTTTTTTAAAAAACTTAGTTTTAAGTAATAAACGAATTTAATAAATTAAATTCATCACCTATAATGTTCTGTAAACTATATTCGAAAGCTCTCTAAAATTATATTTTAAGCATAATATTATTATTATTTAATTTAAGTTATTTTAAACATAATATATGCTAAACCAACTTAAATTATATTTACAATAGGACCATCCTAAACCGGTTAGTAAACCAAAAACAATACTAAACCAACATGAACCAATACCTGATTCGGCGAGGAAATAAGTGTTTCGGGATAAACGCTTGAATGGTTATTAACTGAAATGGTTTGATCATGAAAGAGTTAGTATGAATATTAACAATAAAATTATGGATTAGATTAATTTAAATTTGTAAGAGTACCTTTGAGTATATGAAAAGCAATTCAATTCCCATGAATAAGTTTGGCTTTTGGAAGTTGCGGGTTTCCCAACAATGAATCCACCTAACAAAAAGTTTGTTGTTATACAAAAATCTCATTCAAGGTCATTAAAGGTTTCTGGGACGGCAAGAGTTGATGGTGAAACCATTTTTTGCTCGAGTGCTTTGAAATTTTCCTTAATAGTGTGAGGTTGATGTGGATAGAATAATGAGATTTATAGGGACTTTCTTGATGAAAAACTATACATTTTTTTTTTGTTTAATGTGGTATTTCCATTTTTATATAATTTACTACCATTTTAAGATAGAAGTACATTTTAAGATATATGCTTAAATCTTAATGTACTTTTTTCATTTTTTTAAATGTTTATTTCCATTTCATATATTTTTATTTACGTAATATCTATATTTTATATTTTAAAATAGATATTTAAATATTAGTGTACTTTTTCCATTTTTTAAATTGTGTATTTACTTATATTATATATTTTACATTTTAAGATAGATGTTTAATGCTTGATGATCTTTTTCCATTTTTAAACAAATTGTGTATTTACTTATTATTACATATATAATTCATATATTATATATTTACATTATTTACTTATTATTTATTTTCGTGTATATGTATTTCCATTTCTTGTACTTTTCATTTACTTAATATCTATATTTTACATTTTAAGATAGATGTTTAAATCTTAATGTACGTTTTCTATTTTTTTTAAATTGTATATTTCCATTTGTTATACTTTCTATTTACATAATATCTATATTTTAAATTTTAAAATATATTTTTAAATCTTAATGTAATTTCCCATTTTTAAAATTTGGTATTTACTTATATTATATATTTACTTATTATTTACTTTTCTTTATATTGTGTATTTCTATTTGTTATACTTTCTATTTACTAATAATTTTATATTTTAAGATTGATTTACATTTTAAGATAGATGTTTAAATACTAATGTACTTTTTCCATTTTTTTAAATTGTGTATTTCCTTTTCTTATACTTTCTATTTACTTAATATCTATATTTTTCATTTTAAGATAGATGTTTAATATTTAATGTACTATTTCCATTTTTTAAAAATTGTGCATTTACTTATTATTGTATATATAATTCGTATATTTATATATTTATAATATTAACTTATTATTTATTTTTCTATATATTGAGTATTTCTCTTTCTTATACTTTATATTTAGTTAATGTCTATATTTTATATTTTAAGATAGATGTTTAAATTTTTACGTATTTTTCCATCTTTAATGTAAAACGGCAATGTTTAATAGAAGAACTTGGACAAATAGTCAAATAGTTATATTTATTTTTTTTTTCTTTTTTTTTATAAAATGGTAATGTTACATTATGAAGATAACCCGTTTTTTAGTGAACAATGGTAATCTTACATATGTTTAATGTAGTTTTTCCATTTTTTATGTTGTATGTTTACATATTATTGTTATTTTTAAATGTAAAATGGTAATTTTGCATATGTTTAATGTAATATTTCCATTTTTTATGTTGTATGTTTACATATTATTTATTATTTTCGAAATTATATATAATTTTTTTTTTACAAAATAGTAATGTTACATTATGGAGATAAGCCGTTTTTTAGTGAAAAATGGTAATCTTACATATGTTTAATGTAGTTTTTCTATTTTTTATGTTGTATGTTTACATATTATTTTCTTAAAATAAAAATGTAAAATAGTAATCTTACATATGTTTAATGTAGTATTTCCATTTTTATGTTGTATGTTTTACATATATTTATTATTTTCGAAATTATATATAATGTTTTTGTTTTTTTATAAAACGGTAATGTTACATTATGGAGATAAGCTGTCTTTTTTTTTAAGTTAAAAATAGTAATCTTACATATGTTTAATGTAGTTTTTCTATTTTTTATGCTGTATGTTTACATATTTTTTATAATTTTCGAAAATAATAATATTAAATGTAAAACTATATTTTATGCCACGTGTCATCTTTCGAGATTATATATATATTTACTTATTGTTTATTTTTTTTATATTGTGTATTTCTATTTCTTATACTTTCTATTTACTAATAATTTTATATTTTAATATTGATTTACATTTTAAGATAGATGTTTAAATACTAATGTACTTTTTCCATTTTTTAAATTGTGTATTTCCCTTTCTTATACTTTCTATTTGCATAATATCTATATTTTACATTTTAATATAGATGTTTAAATCTTAATATACTTTTTCCATTGTTTTTAAGTTGTGTATTTCTTTTTCTTATATTTTCTATTTACTTAATATCTATATTTTACATTTAAGATAGATGTTTAATATTTAATGTACTCTTTCCATTTTTTAAAAATTGTGCATTTACTTACTATTGTATATATAATTCGTATATTTATATATTTATAATATTTACTTATTATTTATTTTTTTATATATTGAGTATCTCTTTCTTATACTTTATATTTAGTTAATGTCTATATTTATATTTTAAGATAGATATTTAAATCTTTACGTATTTTTCCATTTTTAATGTAAAATGGCAATGTTTAATAGAAGAACTTTGACAAATAGTCAAATAGTTATATTTATGTTTTTTGTCTTTTTTTTTTATAAAATGGTAATGTTACATTATGAAGATAAACCGTTTTTAGTGAACAATGGTAATCTTACATATATTTAATGTAGTTTTTCCATTCTTTTATATTCTATGTTTACATATTATTGTTATTTTTAAATGTAAAATGGTAATTTTACATATGTTTAATGTAGTATTTCAATTTTTATGTTGTAGGTTTACATATTATTTATTATTTTCGAAATTATATATAATTTGTTTTTTACAAAATAGTAATGTTACATTATGGAGATAAGCCGTCTTTTTTTTTAGTGAAAAATGGTAATCTTACATATGTTTAATGTAGTTTTTCCATTTTTATGAGAAGTTTAAATTTTAATATACTTTTTCCATTGTTTTAAGTTGTGTATTTCTTTTTCTTATACTTTCTGTTTACTTAATATCTATATTTTACATTTAAGATAGATGTTTAATATTTAATGTACTCTTTCCATTTTTTTAAATTGTGCATTTACTTATTATTGTATATATAATTCGTATATTTAAATATTTACTTATTATTTATTTATATATATATTGAGTATTTCTCTTTCTTATACTTTATATTTAGTTAATGTCAATATTTTATATTTTAAGATAGATGTTTAAATATTTATGTATTTTTCCATTTTTAATGTAAAACGGCAATGTTTAATAGAAGAACTTAGACAAATATGTTTAATGTAGTATCTATCTTATTAAAACTCAAGTACAAAATTGGAGTGTTTGGAGACTTGAATAGGACTATTAAAAAAATTTGGAGTGTTTGGAAACATAAATTGTAGTCTTTTAAAAAAAAATTAATTTTGTTTGGAAACAAGGATAGTAGTATTAAGAAAAAAAAAGTAATGGGCTTATGTTTTTAAGAAAAATTAAAAGTCCATCATATTATAAAAAACTATCTATCTAGGCGAGATTTAAAATATACGAAAACGGGTCAATCTAATCGCCTAAAACTTTTTCTTTTCTAAACTAACCATAAAACAAAATTTAAACTTATACACATATTTCAAATCAAAATAATAATTTAAAGTTGATTTATATCAAAAATTGATTAAAAACTAATACATATATTCAAAAATGGATTTTTACTAAACTATTTTTCAATAACCATTATACAAAAATGTTGTCAATATATATAATAAAAATACAATACAAAGCCCAATTTGAAATACCAACTCAAATTATAGTTTTTATATTTCCTATTAAGTTTTATAAATATAATATATGTAATTATTTATATGATGGTACGTATAAAATACTATTAATTATATGATTACTTATATGATGGTACGTATAAAATACAATTAATTATATGATGACAGTATACGATATATAATAATGAATAGGGATGAGATTTTGGGCCCCATACGGGTTTGGTTCTGATCGGTTTGTGTTTCGGGTCAAAATCAAACCAATTGATATGTTAAGCTTAGGTATTCTGACATATGTTATTCAAATTTATAGGTAATATATTATTTTATTTATAGATTTTGAGAAATTTAAAATAGATAATGATTTAAAACTTTAAAAATAATTTAAATGGGTTATCCAAACGCGAACCAAACCCGCAAAGATCCGAATCAAACTCAAACCAAAATTTAGAAACATCCTAACAGGGCTTAAATCTTTGACTCCGAAAACCCGAAACACAAACCGATCAGAACCAAACCCGTATGGGTGCCCGAAATCTCATCCCTATTCATTATTATATATCGTATACTGTCATCATATAATTAATTGTATTTTATACGTACCATCATATAAGTAATCATATAATTAATAGTATTTTATACGTACCATCATATAAATAATTACATATATTATATTTATAAAACTTAATAGGAAATATAAAAACGATAATTTGAGTTGGTATTTCAAATTGGGCTTTGTATTGTATTTTTATTATATATATTGACAACATTTTTGTATAATGGTTATTGAAAAATAGTTTAGTAAAAATCCATTTTTGAATATATGTATTAGTTTTTAATCAATTTTTGATATAAATCAACTTTAAATTATTTTTTGATTTGAAATATGTGTATAAAGTTTAAATTTTGTTTTATGGTTAGTTTAGAAAAGAAAAAGTTTTAGGCGATTAGATTGACCCGTTTTCGTATATTTTAAATCTCGCCTAGATAGATAGTTTTTTATAATATGATGGACTTTTAATTTTTCTTAAAAACATAAGCCCATTACTTTTTTTTTCTTAATACTACTATCCTTGTTTCCAAACAAAATTAATTTTTTTTTAAAAGACTACAATTTATGTTTCCAAACACTCCAAATTTTTTTAATAGTCCTATTCAAGTCTCCAAACACTCCAATTTTGTACTTGAGTTTTAATAAGATAGATTGGTTTGATTTAAAATTTTGGATACGGAATCAATAATTATTTTAAGTATTTTTGGTGATTTGAGTATACTTTAACTATTGCAGATATTTACTTTTGACTATCTATATATATATTTTCAAGTATTTAAACCAATTTAAAAGTATCATTCTTAATGTTTTATATACGTTAAATCTAAAAATAATTAATATATATATAAGTATATAAATCTATTTTTAGATAAATTCGGGTACCCGAATACTTCGGTTCGGATCAGATTTGGTTCTCTAAATAACAAAATTTTGAATAATTCGAATATTTAATCAATTTATGTTCGGGTTTGGTATTATATTTTCGGATCGGTATCGGTTCTGTTCTTTGGATTCATTTTGTAAAACCTTAATAATTACATGAAAAACAAATATCAACATATTTTTCAAAATGTACACCCGCGCGCCTGCGCGGGTCAAAATCTAGTTTCCATTTTTATGTTGTATGTTTTACATATATTTATTATTTTCGAAATTATATATAATTTTTTTTGTTTTTTTTATAAAACGGTAATGTTACATTATGGAGATAAGCCATCTTTTTTTAAGTGAAAAATAATAATCTTACATATGTTTAATGTAGTTTTTTCATTTTTTATGCTGTATGTTTACATATTTTTTACAATTTTCGAAAATAAGTAATATTAAAATGTAAAACTTTATTTTATGCCACATGTCATCTTTCGGGAGAAATTTTTTCCGCTGATGTGGACGCCATAAAACGGTAATGTTACATTATGGAGATAAGCCGTCTTTTTTTTAAGTGAAAAATAATAATCTTACATATGTTTAATGTAGTTTTTTCATTTTTTATGCTGTATGTTTACATATTTTTTACAATTTTCGAAAATAAGTAATATTAAAATGTAAAACTTTATTTTATGCCACATGTCATTTTTCGGGAGAAATTTTTTCCGCTGATGTGGACGCCCTATGGAGCCTCAAAAGCTCTCTTTTATTAGTAGAGATATTTTTTTTGTTTTTTTTATAAAACGGTAATGTTACATTATGGAGATAAGCCATCTTTTTTTAAGTGAAAAATAATAATCTTACATATGTTTAATGTAGTTTTTTCATTTTTTATGCTGTATGTTTACATATTTTTTACAATTTTCGAAAATAAGTAATATTAAAATGTAAAACTTTATTTTATGCCACATGTCATCTTTCGGGAGAAATTGTTTCCGCTGATGTGGACGCCATAAAACGGTAATGTTACATTATGGAGATAAGCCGTCTTTTTTTTAAGTGAAAAATAATAATCTTACATATGTTTAATGTAGTTTTTTCATTTTTTATGCTGTATGTTTACATATTTTTTACAATTTTCGAAAATAAGTAATATTAAAATGTAAAACTTTATTTTATGCCACATGTCATTTTTCGGGAGAAATTTTTTCCGCTGATGTGGACGCCCTATGGAGCCTCAAAAGCTCCCTTTTATTAGTAGAGATTCTCAATCTTCACGCGTTCCCATTAATTATTGGTATTATTTTTGTCTTTCTTCAAAGTCAAAACAAAATAAATCAAATTAGGTTCCGTTTCATCGCTGGATTAATGTGCATGTTTCTTTCATCACCTTCTATGTCTCCACGTAGGTCTCTGACCACATGAATCTCGCAATATAATTTTTGGTAGCATATTTAAGATACTCGACTGTTTGATTTTGGATTAGATGATAAGATCCATTATAAATAAATAAAATAAGATAAAATCGTTAACCAAAAAGTTAATATATTTTTGACACAACAAAATCGCAAAAAAAGATAAAGCAATTATAGCGAAACTATATGTTTTATTTTAATTGTAGTATTAGGTCCGTGCACAAATTAAAAAAAATATATTTAATTATAGAATAACATTTAATTATAGAACAATACTTATTTTGAAATAATTTGTTTTCTAGTATAAACTGAAATGAAGGGAGCATCACTTATCAAAATCGATTCAACTTCCATCCCAAGATGAACATCTTCTATACTATTATTTGCGAAGTAAATTTTCAGAATCGAGCTCTCACGTTAAAAGTTAGACTGATTAATATTGTTGTTACCCTTAATAAAATTATATATATAATAATTTAATTAAAAATAAATTTTATATTAATAATATTAAATTTCTGAAAAGATAATTCTCATATATTTTGTTGTTATCTTGAAATAATATTTTATATTTCTAAAAATAAGATAATACTTATATATTGTGTTGTTATCTTTAAATATTATTTTTATTATAAAACTAATATATACAAATATATAATTAAATATTAATGAACAAAAAACATTTGTATAAAAATATAGTCTAAAACATTTCTAATATATAAGTGTTTTGAAAAATTCAATACAATAATTAGTATATATATTTTGATGAAATTTTATGTCATATATAAATTATTTTATGTTTGGTATAAACTTGTTAAGAATATAAATAATAATTTAACATATTGTTTTTGAATTAACAAAATATAAAATAATAAATATCTATAAGAATTATGTCTGCATGTGCGGGCAAGACACCTAGTCTATATTAATATATAAAATAGCAATAAAGAAGCTTTCGAATACAATATTTTATTATAATTTTTTTTTTATAAACTCTATGGGCTGATCTGGTCAGTCTTAGAAGGAAGAAACCATATGACCAATGATTTTTTCCATGGCCACCAAAACCTTTGTCTCTATGTTTTTCTCGATCATCGGATTGATATTATAACCGGGCAGATTAAAATCTGTCTTACAGATTACATCTTCACTGGAAATATTATCCATGAGTGTGATGATCTCAGCATACCGTCCACTGTTAAAGAGAGATAAAGCATCCGTCAACGATGAGTTCAGAAAAGCGTAAGCGTCAACACACTTTTGTATAACGGGTCTCTGGTCTCCAGCATTTAAAAGGAACGTGCTGATGAAGAAATATGTGTCGTCCGATATTCTTTGAGCTTCTGTCACTGTCACATTCAAGAGATCTTTCATGCTTGGGGAAGTAGCTTTGGCAAGGATCCCATTGCAGAACTTGATGTCTATTGTCTGTTTGCAGATTTCGTTGACTGTTTGTTGAGTGTTCGCTTCTGCGACGGAGCAAACGAGTGTTGTCGCCAAAACTATCAAAAGAATGCGATACATTTTCATTCGTTTTTTTTTTTGGTTTGTGAGATTATGAGTCCTTGGTGGTTTGAGAATGATTCCGATGATATCTTTTATATCAATAAATTAGTTAAAAAGTCAAAAGATCTTAATAAATTAGTTAAAAGTCAAAAGATCTTTTATGAGTGCATATCTCTATTTTTATGGGTGCAAATCCATACACATTAAAAAATCTATAAATTAATAAAGTTAAGACTAATATTTTTTTAATTAAATCTATACTATTATTTAGTAAATAAATTTTTGGAGTCTACCTCTCACGTTAAAAGTTAAAGTAGTTAATATCGTTTATAACCTTAATGAATAAAATGTATAAATAAATTAAAAAATAAAAACGAAATTTTAATTTATTTGATTAGATAATTCATTAAAAAGATCTTTTATGGGTGCATATCTCTATTTTTATGGGTGCAAATCCATACACATTAAAAAATCTATAAATTAATAAAGTTAAGACTATAATGTTTATTAATTAAATTTATTAATATTGATTTTTTTTCTAAAAAATCTATTTTAAAATAGATCTTTCTAAAATAAAAAATATTTGATTTTAGTGCATGTACGTTAATTAATATTTTAAAATTCATTATCCGTATTGTTTTACTATATTAGTTGTTGTATATAAACTATGTTTTATAAAATTTAAATATACTTTTAGATATAATTTTTACTAAATATCATCAAAATATATTGAATATTAAGAAAAATATAAAGATATTTCATTATGAATATAAACAAACAATATAATAGTTATTTGCACTATATAAAACATTTATACATATAAATTATTAGTCATAATTTTAATGGACCCATATATTCACATATAATTTTATAAAAATTATTATCATATTATCTTATCGATTGTGTCATATTTTGAATCGGTTCGACTTAAAACCACAAAATATTTATGATGTTTATTAATACACAAAAATTAATTTATAGAGTTTCTACTTATTAACTAATTTTTGTGTGATCATTTTATATTCTTAATTATGTGTTGTTGTGTCATTTTTCAAAAGTGATTGCATGATTGATCACCTTTTCTGTGAAATTACAGCAATACGTATCATGCCAGAAAAAAAGGAAAATTGGAAAAATACATTTATATGATAGTAAAATTTGAAAATTACACTAAGCTTTTATTTTTGAAAACTACACCTATTCATATGTAAAATTACTAAATTGTCCAAGTTTAGTGTTTATAGTATCTAATATCAAATTTAATATATTGATTTAGAACATAAATACTTGTTTAGAAAAATGAAAACCAAATTACCAACAACGTTATAACCTTTAAAAATATAAAAACTGTTGATGACTTTACGAAAACAACTAAATAAAGTTTCTTTGATCCAATGGTTTGACTAAGAGTTTATGTTTCTATACCCAGAGATTTAGGTTTCAAATTCCGAATAAGACGAAATTATGTAAATTAAAAGAGAAAAAGTTTACAATGTGGTCTATGGCATGGTGTAAGGAGCACCGTCAATGGTGGATCCTATAAGACAGTTCAGATGATACAGTTAAACATAATTTTTCATTATCGCTTGTAGAATCGTCTGTAATATTTCTAATAGTTTGTAATAACATAAGATCTAATTTTAAAAAGAAAACTAAATCATCTCCTATCCTAAACTGGGTTTTTATTTCTTGTTTCATATAGAGCATACATACACGAAACAATCCAAACAAATTGCTATAATTTTATTTAATAAAAAACAAAAATCCAGTAAGAAAAATATAATCAATGAGTGTGTTAATATAGTTCTCTTATCTTTGTTACATTTTAAACTGAAAATATATGCTAGATATTTTCTTGGCATGGAGCACCGAACACAGAAAAACTCGTATAGATAATTTGATGTAGCTTTTCCATTTCAAAAATGTTTAAATTGTCAGTATTTATGATGATGTGAAAAGGTTGAACACCAAAATAAACAAGAGATTCGATCTTTTTTTTTCGCTGTGAAAACACCAAATGGTAGCAACTTCAATAATAAATCTCAACAAAGATTCAAAATAAAAATAATGGAAACTAATTGAGTTTTTTTTAATTTATAATAATTTGATAATAATTAAAATTTTAAGTTAGTTACTACAATTTGTATTTTTTTTATCAAATTGGGATAAAAATATCTTTACAGACAAGAAACCTGATCGGTGTAAACACAAAGATTGCGATTTTAAACGTTATTAAGAGATTTGTACAACTGATACAACGGTTCGAAACTTATACGTTTGCAGGATACTTATGAGTTATGACTGGTTAATTACCCAATACATCAGTAGCTAAATAATAAATTAACAATATTAACATTTTAAATAATTATAAAATAATAAATATCATGTTACTAAATAAATATAAAAATTATATTTATCAAATTATATAGTTAATTTTTAAAAAAATTGTGAAAAATATTTTTTTTTTAATTTTTAATCTAAATGAAAATATAATATATGTTTTAGTATTTCAGATTATTTCAATTTTAAAATTTAATTGAACATTTTATTATTATATTTACATAGTTTTTTGTGAAAAAATTACCCTCCTGCAACCGTAAACATTAGCTGAAACTAAATTTTGGATTTAAAAGATTCAAAACGGTTTGAATCAGTTTATGACATTTTCTGTGATTGTTATAAGATACTAACAACAATTAATAACTGTAAAAATTGTGTTTACAGTTGATAGTGGAAAAACCAGTCATGCTCAAAGTTAGTTTTCTAAAAAAACAAAAAAAAGATATGTATTATTCAAAAACATGTATTTACCCGTATATGAAGACAATGACTGAATTTTCATTTGAAAAATACCCTATTTAGATTTTGAAATCAAAACACGTATTTCCATCCCAAGATGAACATGTATGTTAGTATAGAGAATTGCAATAAAGAAGCTTCTGAATAGAATATTTTGATTATAGTATACTCTTAATTGCGTGTTGTGTCATTTTTCAAAAGTGATTGCATGATTTATCACCTTTTCTGTAAAATGACAGAAATATTTACCATAACAGAAGAAAATCCAGTCAATGTCTTGATATATGATAAACAACACACAAAAGAATACCAACTGAAGAAGATTTTTGTTGACTACGTAGATGATTGCAGACTGAAGTTTAAAGTCTTATAAATGGAATCTCAATTGTGTAAGCTTTCACTGATTGTTTACCTACAGAGGTATGGACCTCTAAAAGATAAAATAAAAAATGGATTATTCGAGTAAGGATAAAGGAGTAAAAGGTAAAGAGAAAAAAATCTAAATACTATTTTTTTTTAAATAGTCAAAAATATAATAAAAACATTTATACGCAATGGTAAATAGTCTTAGATGAAAATTTCTATGCATTTAAAATTTATAACTTATAACTGATACTGTTTGGCACGATTATTATTTATTGAAAGTGTAGAGAAAATAAAACTATGTTTTTAGTGGATGTATTAAATCTGAAATTTAGAGTAATTATATTAAAGTGACTAGTCGTATGTGATTTTTTTTTTTTTAAACTATGTGTTTATTGAATTTGTGATTTTATAATACCTTTTACATATTGGATTATACGTGATTTTTTATATTTTATAGTGTTATTGTAGAGTTATTAACTATAAATTAATAAATATAAATTAAAATAACATCGTTAAAATTAATAAATTAAGAAACACTAAAAATTAATAAATTTCTCTGGTTCCAAATTCGGTCGATTCAAAATCTAACATAAATTGATAAATAATAAGATAATAGTTTTTTATAAAATCGTATGTAATATATGATCTTATTAAAATTATAAATTAATATTTTGTATGTGTATACATTTTATATAAGTACAAACAAACCATTATATTGTATGTTTCACATTCACAACGAAATTATATTTCTATTTTTAACACTTAACAATTCGTGAGTATATTCAATCTGAGACTTAGAGTGATTTGTATTAAACCTATGAATCTTAAGTTATTCAGTTATATATATTTTTTAAAAACTATGTGTTATGGAATCTATGAATTTAAAATTGGGAAAATTACATGTTTACCACTTTTATGGTATCACTTTTCATTTTTACCACTACTAAGGAGACATTTTCAAAAATATTTTCTTCATTAAGTGACAAAAGACTTTTATGTGTTTGTTATTTATATATATAATAAAATATTATTTAAATAAAAAATAAAAAAAATAAAAAAAAAAGTAAAATTTTTTTTATGTTTTCTAATTATACTTTTTCAAATTCGAATTTTTTTATAATTTTTTTTTGAATTTTTTTTTTCAAATTTCTTTTTGAAAAACGAAAATTATGCTTGAAACTATTTTTAAAAAAATATATATTTTTAAGTATTTATTTATATATTTATTAGAATCCTAAATTTCACATTCCAAAAACCCTACCCCGCCCCTCAACTCTAAACCCTAAGTCTATATTAGTTAACCGTAAGGGTATAATTATAATTTACCCTTCATTAAAAGTGAGGGTAAAAGTTGTTAGTGTAAAGATGAAAAGTAGTACTATGAATGTGCTATTTGTGGTAATTTTCCTTAATTCTATTTCTTATAATTATTACCAAAACGATTTTCAAAATTTTCTACAATTTTAAAAACTTAGAAATTTTTAATTGTAGTATCATTAGTTTCTTTTATATATCTACAAATTTTAGAAATATTGTTTAGTTTCACTTTTTTATAATTATACAGTTTTATATCAAAATACTTTTTCTTAATTTTATACAAGTTGATTAAATATATTTTAACCAAAAGAAATATATAAAAATCTATCAAGATTATAATTTTAAATATGTACATATCTATTCTTAAATATAATTTAAAATAGAGAATTTGTTTTTATTTTAATTTTATGTTTAATTAAATAAAGGTTTACACTAATATATTTGTAAGAAAATAATAAACTTTAAAATATTAACAAAATTCAATCAATAAATATAATTTAAATATAATTTGTTATTGATGTACATGATGAAAGAAAACACCTAATTGACTAAAAATAGTGAGATGAAAACATGTTATTGGATATTAATTGCGATATTCTCCCTCATGACTTCTCTTTTTAGTATGATGATGATATCAAATTTTGATTTTGATACTTAATATATACTGCTGATTTTCTTGTATTGACAAATGTGTAATTACGCCTGGTATATAAACCGAGAACCAAAAACTGAAGGTAGTCCAGATTTGGTTCTGTTCGTTTGGACAGTTGCATGCAACTTTCATTCAACTCTATGGTCTATGTCTCTCTCTCCTTCACTAAGTAAACTTCAAGAGCCAGACCGCCTCTTCTTAGAAGAAGTCGAACACAATCCGAAACCAAAATACATTTGAGACGACAATAAACTTGAGAATGTTCTTCAGTGTGAGATCACACAACCATACAAATCAATATGTTTCTATTGAAGAACAAGTTTCTTGCTTAGAATCATGTCGTCAGTGGTGAAATCCGCCTCTTTTCTGAAAGTTCCACGACCGAAATCAAGGTTGTATGAGTCAGTGAGACCCTCCACCAAGTCGAACTCTGGTTTCCATCCAAGCACATGCTTTGCTTTCTCTACCGAGGCAAAGAAATGCTGCAAGATCATACATAAACAAAAACGTCAACTTTCAAAGAATTTCATCCTTTGACGTTTTGTGTAGTTTGAATCATTTGAATGTTTGGAGGTTTAACCTGGTCACGGAAAGGGAACGCTTTCTTCTTCCCAAAGTCGAACTCTTTTGGGTTGTAGTGAACAATCTCTGGCTCTGGAAACCCACCAGCCTGACAAGAGTTTAAAACATTACAAGTTTACATCACTTGCAACTAAGTTACTCAAGCAATGATCCAAAAAAGACTCAAGTGTATGTACCTTTGCGCAAGCTCTTGCTAAGCCATCAAAGGTGACGTACTTCTCTCCTGAGATGTTGAATATCTCTCTGCTGGCTTTCTCGTTACCAAGCACGGCGAGAAAGGCTGTTGCCAAGTCCTGAAAATTACATAAATTTATTTATTTGATGTTATAAATCATTACACTCTTGAAGCATGATAAGAGAGTTGTGAGGTAGGTGTGTGTGACCTTAACGTGACCGAGCTGTGAGATCTGGATTCCAGAGTTTGGAACTGGGATAGGGCGGCCAGCTTTGAGACGGTGGAAGAACCATTCTTCCACAGGGTTGTAGTTCAACGGACCGTAGATGTAGACAGGGCGTATGGAAGTCCAGTTTACACCTTTTGATTGCAGTAAGCTCTCAGTCTCCAGCTTCCCCTTGTGCCTGCTCTTTGGGTCAACTGCATCCACCTGCATCATTTATGAGAAGATCACATACTTGGAATATCTATAAATGAAAAATCCAGAGAGATTACAAGCTGAAGAGCTAGATTAGTTTACATACCTCACAGTGTGGCAAGACATCAGATTTCAAGTAAACACCAGCTGAAGAACAGTAGATGTACCTATCAAAATTAACCAAACATTACAATTATGAAAGGATTTTTTTTTAAAAAGCTAGCAAATATTCATGTGGTATATAACTAACTGTTCTAGTTTAGGAAGTGCATCTAATATGGGCTCAACTTCTTCAGCCTCCCTCCCTGAGATTAAAAAAGAAGGTACAATGTATCAAATGTATAAAGAGACTGTAACAACAAATTAGACAACATGTTACCGTTGATATCATAAACAACATCAAAGCCTTCAGCTGAAAGACTTGACTTCACAAAGTCATAGTCCTTTCTGTCTCCTTTCAAGTGAAGAATCTAGCAAAAAAAAAAACATTCATTCTAATAATTGTTCATCAAGTTCCTCTATGTTCTTTCACAAGGAATGTAATAATACCTTGGAAGAAAAGTCAGCAAAGTCTTGGTCAGATTCGCCAGGGAGTTGTTTGGCAATAGGAGATTTACCTCTTGTGAACAATGTAACCTGTAACAGCAACCATTGGTCAATGAGTCAATGAGAGAAGGAAACTAAAAGACAGTTTGATTGGTTAGGGAAGAGAAATGAAGAAGAACCTGATGTCCTTCTTTGACAAGGAGCCTGGACAAGAAGATACCGATGAATCGAGTGCCACCCATTATAAGAATCTTCTTTTCGCTGGAGGCTGATACATAGAGTGCTCCTTTTGGCTGTTGAACCTTCCTCTTGTACTGCAGTTTCAACAACAAAGAAAAATCTGTAAGAAAATCTAAGGCTACTGATGAATCTGAAGCTAGAGCTTCACATCAACAAGGATAATCTTGAGGATGTATTCAGACATATCAAAGCCAAAACACACACCAGAAATATTCACAATTATTACTAAGAAGCTCATAAGCTTTACTTTTTTTTTTTTTTGAGCAACCTCATAAGCTTTACTCAAATACAAAAGTACAATTATTACAAGAACCACACTATTACTTTTAGAGACACATTCATTAATCTTGAAACAATGATCCGTTGCTCAAGAAGTCAAACAAGATGAACATAAACGGATACATTGTGTAATGTGATAAACATGTAAATAAACTGAAAAGAAAAAAAAAAATACAGATTTTAGAAACATAGTTTGATTTAAAAAAAAAAAACATCTGAAAGTTGATCAGAGAGAGAGAAAAGACCTGGACTTGTAAGTGGAGCTTAGCGCCATTAAAGTCAGAGACAGAAGAAGTAAGGAGAGATAAAGAAGGCTGGCTCTGTTGCATCATCATCATCTTCGCCATAATTGTTAGTTCACTCTCTCAGCAAACTGAAGAACAGGTCTTATTTGAAGTATGTGAGTGTCTGTGAATGGTTCGTGAGGCCCCATCATCTTATTGCTTCTGATCTTTAAATCTTTATTTTTCTGGATAAGACAATGATCTCATCCTCTCGCTGTTTCATGGTCACATATTAATATCCATTGTCGTCCTCTTCTTTCATAAACACACTCATCTTAGATAGCGGATGAAAAATGTAATTAAACTTTTTGTATTGGGCCTAATGGGCCATAAAGGACATACACTTGGGCCTCTGGGCTGATTTAGAATAAAAAAGATTTTACAAAAAGAGAAGAAATCACGTAGAACACACGCGCAAGAGTTTGAAGATCTGGAACTGAAGAATAAAACTTTCTCGGAAAATTCTATCTTTCTCGGAAGGAAGATCGGTATTTTCCAAATCGAAGAGGTGCTTTTGTTTTCTCTGCTGATCCTTTTTTGGATACTTGGCGAGAGATGGATCCTAGTCAGGTGAACTTAGCCTCTACGCCTCTTTTTTCATTTCGATTCATGTTAATTTATGAGTTCGATTGCCTATCAGATTCTTGATTAACCTCGATTAGTTCGATCTGATCGTTATTTGGTTAGATTTTGTGTTCTTCGTTTTCGTCTCCTGAGAAGGCTTGAGCTAAGTAGACTTGCTAGGTTAAGAATCGTTTCTAATCTCGAATTGCTCACCTTCTCACGACAATGCGCAGCGAGATTAAATGTTTATTAGCGTTATAACAGTGCAAATTACTTTAGAATTTCTAAAGATTTGATTTTTTTCTTTCAATGCAGCCACCTGTTGAAAACTATGCGAACCCAAATACATGTCTCTTCCATGTTCTGTTCAAGGTATGGGCCCAGAGTTTTTATAAGTGTATGGTTAGATAGTGGACGATGGTAACAAGTTTTTGATTTTGATTTTGAGCTAGGGTGCTGCGTTGGCGTTTTACATTCTATCCGCTCTCTTCTTCAACAGCTTTGTCATCATCTTTGTTGTGACTGTTCTTCTTGCTGCACTTGACTTCTGGGTGGTTAAGAATGTGAGTGGCCGTATACTGGTTGGTCTCAGGTGGTGGAACGAGATCAATGACTTGGGCGAAAGTGTCTGGAAATTTGAGTCTCTTGACCAGGAGGTTATCCCCTCTCTTCTTTTTGCTTCATGTTTTTACTTTATTCAATAGGCTATAAGGTTGTGGTTTTTACCTTTCTTGGATTTTTTGAATAGTCATTTATATTGTTTGTTTATATGTATTAGTCCTTGGCGCGGATGAACAAGAAAGACTCGTGGCTTTTCTGGTGGACGCTTTACCTTGCAGTGAGTAGTTCCTATCTAAAACTACAGTTTGTAGCGTATGCTTATTATCACTTAGACCTGTTTGCAATGCACCCTGAAACTTTAGTGGAGGAGTAGGAAGCAAAGGTGTTGCAACGGTGATACATATGAATTTCAGAGCTTTGTCTTTTAGTATCCCACATTGACCATATTAAAAGATTGAGACCTATCCATGAGATTGTAGCTATGTGTTTAATGTCTAACGGAAACATTACAAACTTGTGAATGTATAATGCTATCTTTTATGTATTCGCAGCTAACTCTTCTTCTTATCTTTTCCTTTCTTTAGGCAGCTGCGTGGTTGATCCTTGGGGTGTTTTCGCTGATAAGGTTTCAGGCCGACTACCTGCTTGTTGTCGGCGTTTGCTTGTCCCTCAACGCGGCTAATATCATCGGCTTCACAAAGTGCAAGAAAGGTAAGATCCATTCCAGTATAACCTTGACTTTATTAAGATCAAATCAGCTATGGATCATTAGGTTCGTAGATTTGTGTAAACAATAAGAACGTATGCATGTACATACTCTAAATCGATATGCACACTCTTCGTTGGCAGATGCAAAGAAACAGTTTCAGCAGTTTGCTTCACAGACAATCGCATCAAGGTTCCAATCCACGGTACAATCTGCCTTCACCCTTGTTTGAAAAATAAAAAAGGTTTTAGTGAGAGCAAAGACAGTGTATAAAGAAAATTGCCGCCATAAGCCACACCATGTTTTTTTGGACTGATTGTTTTTTCCACTATATATATTAAGGGATTTAAGAAAGAGGTTTATTTTAATTCGTCCTTTTTAACATGTATTACACATTATCGACTTACCCTATGTTCCTATGCGTATGTTTAAACCCAAACGAAATCTTCAAGATCCTCGTCTGAAGTTAGTCACTACAAAAAAAAGGAAAGGTTGACATAAATTGGTGAAAAGCCTTACTAAAAAGAAAGTACAGTTGGGCCTCAACGTCTTATCAGCCCAGAATCACTTATTCACAAAGCCCAAGTTAACAATTTTTTTATTTTTTTAAAGCTTTTAAAAATGATTTGATTCACGAAATCAAACAACAAAACCCTAGAAAAAGCAAACTCCATTGATCCTTCTCCCTCCACACACAGAGAACGTATCCATCTCATTCTTCCCGCCAATATCATTCTTGAACACTCGCAATCCATGTCTTCGCTGCGTCGCCAATCTCCTATGGTAACGTATCCAACGAACCAGAGGAAGAAAGCTCCTTCCAACAATAACCGTCTCCCTTCTTTCCTAAAACCCGGCGTCGCTGTGGAGATCAGCACCAACGAGGAAGGTTTCCGCGGAGCGTGGTTCATGGGGAAGGTGGTCACAGTCCCATCTCCAGATAAGGATCCCCTCAACTGCCAGGTGGAGTACGCGACGATCTCTGAGTTAGACGGGAGTAAACCGCTCAAGGAGTTCGTCCACGTGGATCATCTTCGTCCTGCGCTTCCGCCGATGTCTGAGATGGAGAAGAAGAGAGATATCTTGGCTGGAGAAGATGTCGACGCGTTTTACAAAGACGTTTGGTGGGAAGGGACTGTTACTGAGGTTCGCGGTGGTGATGGGAAGCTCAGTGTTTACTTCAGAGGCTCCCAGGAGCTGATTCAGTTTCGCAGAGATGAGTTAAGGTTTCATCGCGAGTGGATTAACGACACGTGGCAGCCTCCCCTAGATGAAGCTGTGGAGGAGGAGGAGGAATCAGAGGAAGACGAAGTAGATGACTACACAGAAGAGGTAAAATACTTAACAATTCTTTACTTCTTCGTCAATGTTCTAAAAATCGCTAGACGGTATAGATGATTATTGTTTAGGCGCGGTTATGTGCATAGAAGATTATTGTTTAGACGCGGTTATGTGCATAGAGCATTATTGTTTAGGCGGGAACCTAGGCTAATTTTTGTTTAGGCCCGGTGCATAGAAGATTATTGTTTAGGCGGGAACCTAGGCTAATTTTTGTTTAGGCGCGGTTATATGCATAGAAGATTATTGTTTAGGCGGGAACCTAGACTAATTTTTGTTTAGGCGCGGTTATATGCATAGAAGATTATTGTTTAGGCGGGAACCTAGGCTAATTTTTCGAACGCCTCGGTTTGAAAAAACTGTTCCGTTCATATCTGATTTGCCGACTACGTGGTCGCGGCTGGACCAATTTTTAGAATACTCTTTTCTTGTAGAGCATTAGAATCCACATTAATCGTTACAGTTATAATACTTGCAGTACCTTGTACCGCAAGTGAATCTGGAAACTACCAAAGCCGTTGCGAAAGAGATGTTTTCCATTGGCACAGTCGTTGAGGTTAGCAGCGACGAGGAAGGTTTCGTCGGGTGTTGGTTTGCAGCGAAAGTCGTTGAACGCATTGGCGATGACGAGTACCGGGTCGAGTACAAAGACTTGAGGGAAGTAAACGGCGTCGAGCCTTTGAAAGAAGTAGCCGACTTTCTGCACATACGGCCGCCGCCACCGAGTGACGAGGATATAGACTTTGCTGTTGGGGACAAGATTGACGCTTTTTACAACGACGGGTGGTGGGTGGGTGAGGTTATAGAGAGTATGAAGGATGGAAGTGTTGGTATCTTTTTCAGGGAGTCGGCAGAGAAGATGCGGTTTGGAAGGCATGGTCTTCGTCTGCATAAGGACTGGGTTAACGGGAACTGGGAGCTGCCGTTGAAAAGAGGAGAGGTGAAGAGAGCAAAGGTAGTGTTAGATTTCTATATTGATCAATCTTCTAGAAATGTTTTAAGTTTTTTTTTTTAATTTGGATCTGCAGAAAGTTCCATTTGAACGGAACGTGAGACGTAAAATAGCAATCGACAAGCAATATTTCAGCATTGGAACTCCAGTGGAAGTTAGCAGTATTGAAGAAGGGTTTGAAGATTCTTGGTTTCTTGCGAAACTTATCGAGTACAGAGGAACGGACAAGTGCCTTGTGGAGTATGATAAGCTGAAAGCTGAAGATGGGAAAGAGCCCTTGAGCGAAGAGGTTAATGAATTTCAGATAAGGCCTCAGCCACCAGAGATGGTCATGGTTAATCCGTTCGAGAAGCTTGACAAAGTTAACGCTCTGTATAATGATGGATGGTGGATCGGGGTGGTTAAAAAGGTTCTTGCGAAGTCGAGCTACCTGGTTCATTTCTCGAAAACTGATGAGATGCTGAAGTTTCATCATTCTCAACTAAGGCTGCATCAGGATTGGAGTGATGGCAAGTGGATAACATCTTCTAAGGTATGCTTCTAAAACTTAGATGTTTGCTCCATTATTAGAAAGAAAAAGACAGTCAGCATTGGTCCTGGTTGTTGACCTGTAACGGTCATGTATTAATCATATGCTTTTACTGATGGGGTTTCTCCCATTAACTATGTCTTTCAGTCTCAGACGGTGTAATTAGGCTGGAGAAGGCGTCAGGATTTTTGGATCTCAAGTTTTGTTAATTGGGAGGTATTTGAAGCTTGTAGTCTTAATCCTGATGTTCCCTAGCTATTTTTAGACAATTTCAGTTATGAAGATTAACTAAAAGACAAAAGAGTTCATATTTTATTGATTTCACCATGAGATACCATTACGCATAAAAGTTTCATGTAAAGCTCTGATTACTTGCCTAGTTGACTACCTTATTGTGAAGTGAACTTACAAATATATATTCTTGAAAGAGGTAAATGTAGATCATTATATCACCTACGTTATCTAGCATCTCGGTGTGTCATATCACCTATGTCATTTGTAGCAACTGTGAAGCAAATTAGTATCTCACTTCCTGTAGTATATGGTCAAACGGTTTGGAGTCAATGCATATGAATGATGTTGCTATAGTGAGTGACATACAGAACCAACTTCAGTGTAGTTTATAAATAATTATACGGTAATACTTGTAAGAACAGGATGATGTTGACATCTTATTACAGGTAAAAATAAGCAGCAACGAGTGGTAGGTAATAGATGAGAGTAAGAGCAGTGAGAAGCACTAACTCTCAAAGGTCGGTTTAAATTGTTGAAGCACACTTCAAAAGATTTTGGTCTCTTTTTACTATAGAAGCAGTGATAAGCTTGGTTAGGCCTCCTTGACGGCAACAGCCTCTTTGGCAGGTTCAACCTTGGCAGCCTCCTTGGCAGGTTCTTCCTCGGTGACCTCCTCGGTGGCTTCACTGCTCTTCTCCTTAGCAGGCTCTTCCTTGGCTGGTTCGACTTCCTCTGGGACAATAAAAGCTGAGACAGGGAAAGTCCTGGACAGTGTGGTTGGTGACTTAAAGGTGATCTTCTCTTTCTCCTCTGTATAGATCTCGCTGACACTGACCCAAATAAGAAGCTCCTTGGCCTTGACTCCAGTGAGCTTCTTGATCTTCCCGGTTTTGACCACGGCAGTGACCTCGGTTCCATAGGAGACAAGCTTATCGATATTTTCGAACTTGTGGGTGATGCTTTGTTTCTGCTTCAGCCACACAACACCTGACTCTCTGTCATACCCAGCCTCTTCTATGTCCTTCAAAGGTAGTAAGCCATTGGGCATAGATATTTCCTTGAGGAAGCATTTTGTCTTCTCCCGGCATATCTCATCTCCCGTGTACATCTCTGCCTTAGCTCTCACCTCCTCTGTGACCAAACCCATCTCCGTTTCTTGGGGGTTTTAGTTTAAGCTTTTATCTCAAAGCTGAAGTTGTGTTGTGATTGAAGTAGAGACTTAACCTTGTGATATATAGATGCATGTAAAAAGCATTAATGGGCATGGTTGAGAAGGTTTGTGGATAGGTAAATTCTGACTAGTTTCATGTCCTGTTTATCCCATTCTTGTTGGGTTAAAATATCTGGCCGTCATCATCCTCACAATAATGGACAGTTATTACTATTAATAATATGATTTGATATGATGGTGCATGCATGGCCCCTTCCATATAAATGCAGTGCCTATCATCTCACTTTGTCTTTTACATATGAATCGAATCAAATTATCCCTTGAGATATTGAGGATCACCTTTTTTCTTCACTGCCATCTTTAGAACCCAAATAAGTTCACATAACTATTAAGAGTTCCCAACTTCTAACTTATTGATTGTGATTTCTCACCTTACTTTCCTGAGACTTGATGTCTTCAATTAAATCCTTCCTGTTTTATGATTATTAAGTTTTGTGAACAAACGCTAAAACCAACAATCATATCGGATATCAAGCAAGAGCCAAGTTGTTCTCGTGAATTAGACTAATCATTATGCTTCTCAATAAAACTGTTTCAAGTAACAGCTCCAATGTAACATCCTAACCGTTCATGGCAGAGATTGTTCAATATTGTCTCTATGTGTATCATCTCCTTAGGCTTTGTGAGCACCTTGTAGTCTGTCTAAGATCTGGTTTTGAAGACGAAACTGTTGTGCGATGGACTATTGGAGATGAGCATCTTGAAAGAATCCTGAACAATATAAACATCTACATTGGACAATAGGTTCAATTCAAGGCAAAATATAAGTTCAAGGCTGAAATGGTTTAATATACAAATTTCGGTTTAAGTATATCCCGGTTTAATTGGATTCGGTTTTCTTAACCGCAAGCAAATGACTTCTTCCTGGTTCCATCGCGACTTCCCGAGCCTGAACTGAAAACCCCTAATGGGAAGAACGAGCTCGTGTGGTGGCGATGGCGAGAAGCAGAGGATTGAAGATAAAGAGCAATACGGAGTGTTGCTGTACTACAAGTACACCTCTGTTCCTGACGTAGACGAGCTCGTTTCCTTTTATGAATCTAGCTGCAACTCGCTCGGTTTACTCGGCCGAGTCAGACTCTCAACTCACGGCGTCAATGTCACCGTATGCTTCTAATCTCCTTCTCTTCATATCCGATGTTGATGAATCAAAAAGGCTAAACCTTTATGTCTTTAGAGGAATGAAAGACAATAAAGTCAAACTCTTTTTGAGTTTCTGAGTTGAGAGCTAGTTGGGTTTGATTGCAAGATCCAATCCATATGAACCAAAGTTTGAAGCTTTTTGATAGAGTTCTGTTTATAGGATTTTAATAACATTAAAAGTTTGTGTTTTGGTTTAGGTTGGTGGGAAATTAGCTGCGTTGGAGGAACATATTGCTTCCGCAAAGTCGAATTGTTTGTTCGAAGGAACTGACTTCAAGCTTGCATCTTGCCATCATCCCTTGAACGACAAAGTTTCTCAGGAGTGTGGGTTTACATCTCTCTCCATCCGTGTTGTTGAGGTTCCTTTGCCTTCTTCTCTTATTCAAAACCATACTTTTATCTCCTTAGCCTTTCTAGCATTTTTTTTGACATGACTGTGTGTGGCATTGTGCTGTGGTTTTGCAGGAGCTAGTGACCTTTAGTACTTGCCCTCTCTTGAAATCACCAGACATTTCAAACGCTGGAAAGCATCTCTCTGCTGCTGAGTTTCATTCTGTCCTGGAGAGTGCCAGTAAGATCTTTCTGCTGCTTTATTGTGATTTGTGAGTCTCATCTGATTATGTTTTGATTCAAACTCAGAAGAACAACCTGATGAATCCGAGGAGCTTGTTTTACTAGACGCTAGGAACCTGTACGAGACACGGATTGGAAAATTCGAATCAGAGAATGTTGAGACCCTTGATCCTGAGATCAGGCAGTACAGCGACTTGCCAACTTGGATTGATCAGAACGCAGAGAAACTGAAGGGCAAAAACGTTCTCATGTATGAATTAATAGTTCAATGAACATAAACATAGATACGTTTCTTGTTCATTAAAGAAGCTCTACTGTGTTGGGCAATAAAATCAGGTACTGCACTGGTGGAATCAGGTGTGAAATGGCATCTGCATATATCAGATCTAAAGGCGCAGGGTTTGAGAATACATTTCAGGTTAGCAAATGGTTTTGATACACAACAAGTCACTGAACTTGTCTGACTATTATTTGTTTCTTGAAATAGCTCTATGGTGGCATACAGAGATACCTTGAACAGTTTCCTAGTGGAGGGTTCTTCAAAGGGAAGAACTTTGTGTTTGATCACCGGTATATATATATCTAACTTCTTCTTTCTCCAGTGATTGACTAGAACAAGGGGTAACTTACTTTTTTTCATGTATGATTGAAGGATCTCAGTTGGGAGCTCAAAAGAGGATATAGTAGGCTGCTGCCTTCTCTGCAACAATACCTTTGACGACTATTCTCCACGTTGCCGTTGCAGACTATGCCGCATGCTTGTATTAGTCTGCAATCATTGCCAGGTATTGGATCTACTTCACATGGATTGTGTTTCCATGGACTTATGATGTGGTGTTGTTGCAGGTTAAAGAAGATGATTATGTGTGTGAGTTGTGCCGAAAACACGGAAAAGGACAAGTCCCTTTGAGTCCTGATCCCTCAAAGGGACTTCCCCCTGCAGGTGATGACGATATGAGAAGAAAGCTAAGGATCTTATGCCTACATGGTTTTAGGCAGAACGCGTCTGGCTTCAAAGGGAGGACTGGATCACTAGCAAAGAAACTAAAGAACATCGCTGAGCTTGTGTTCATAGATGCACCTCATGAACTACAGTTCATCTACCAGACTGCTTCTACTACCCCTCCTCCTCCACTTGGGGCATGCAACAAGAAGTTTGCGTGGTTGGTGTCACCAGATTTTGACAAACCAAGTGAAACAGGCTGGACCCAATGCCAGTTTGATCCATTGCAGTATCAGAATCAAACGGAAGGTTTTGACAAATCGTTGACATATTTGAAGACGGTGTTTGCAGAGAGAGGCCCTTTTGATGGCATTCTTGGATTCTCTCAAGGTGCAGCAATGGCTGCAGCTGTGTGCGGGAAACAAGAGCAGCTCTTAGGTGAAATAGACTTCAGATTCTGCGTGTTGTGCTCCGGTTTCACACCGTGGCCACTGTTGGAGAAGAGAGAGCAAGGTTCTATCAAGTGCCCTTCGCTTCACATTTTTGGAAGCCAGCCTGGAAAAGACAGACAGATTGTGACTCAAGCTAGCTTAGATTTGGCCGGGTTGTTTGACCAAGGCTGCGCCACTGTTATAGAGCATGACTTTGGCCATATCATTCCTACAAAGTCTCCTTATATTGATGAGATTAAAGCTTTTCTTAACCAGTTCATTTGAGGATAATGTTTATCAAGACAAATGTTCTTGCAATCAAATAACTTTTCTTCTTGATTTTGTAATCTGACAAGTAAAAAATTTGAAAAGAAAAACTGTTACAACAAAGATAAAAGTGACAAATACAATGTGTGATCAAATCCTAAACATGATTCTTCCCAGAGTTTTAAGATATGAAGATACAGAAGCAGAGAATGATTCAAACAAATGACAACAAACAAAAGAAGTATAAGAGCCTTTTTGGACCAGTACTCAAAACCCCAAACTTGAACCTCAATCACAGTTCCAAAAGATGAATCTCATTGTCCCTCAAACCAAAGTATTCAATGTTCTATACCTTTTTTCAACCAAATTTAAATCCACCAGGGGGAGCAGCGGTCTGGTTATTCCCAAAACTGAAGCCCTGTTGTGGGTTTTCATTGACACCGTCTGGCAGAATCTGCTCATCCTCTTCTTCCTCAGCCCAATATCTCTCCAAGATCTTAACAGCCTTCTCATATATCTCATTGTTATCATGGGACTGAAGGTTTTCTATTTTGTCCAACCCATCAGATTCTTCAACTATCTGAGCATAGAGATTTACTCCACCGTTTAACCCCATCTCCTTGTCAGCCTCACCAATCTTGAGAATGTTCTCGAGCCCCTCTAGGCACACTGTCACGATCCTCGGATCAGGGCAAATTAGAAGATCACAAAGAGGTTTGATGCAGCCTTGTGCTACCAAATACCTGCATGCAAAAACTATATTATAGCATTCTTCGATATTGAGATGGATGTTGGTATAAGACTATAACAGTGAACACTGAATAGAGATTGGCTTACTGAATCTGCTCATGAGACCCTCCTGAGGTAGCATTTGAAATAGCCCACGCAGCTTCCTTCTTTATATCGAACTCCGCGTTTTGGAGCAAATGCACAAGAGGGAGGACAATACCAGCGCCAACTACAGCCTATTGTTTGAATAAGATAAAGTAAGTAAAACTTTGTCTTTAGCCTCTGAAACTTTGATGATTATCAATATTTTATGAAAAGCCTCATACCTCTATCTGAACTTTATTCCCAGCAGTGATATTCGAGATTGTCCAACAAGCTTCTTTTTTGATACTTTTCTTGTGATTTTGCGTAAGCAAATTATAAAGGTGTGGAAGTACTCCACTATCAATTATAAACTGAAAAGCAAACATACATGTGTAGTCAATATAATAAACACAAACACCAAAACATTACAAAGTATCATTCTTGACCAATGGTACCTGTGTCTGAGAGTCATCACCGGTTACAATGTTCCCAACGGTTCGGAGGGCAGGAATGAGAACCGTAGGTGATGGATGACTTGAAGAAATATATATCAGATAGTAAACAAAAACAAAACGATAAGAAAAGTTAGTGAGAGCAACCAACACTCAAATTTTAAAAGGAATAAGGAACTAACCTCAGAAGCTCCACAAGTCGTGGACAGACACCTGCCTGGATCACAGCCTGAATCTTATCATTGGGGCCATCTGAAAGGTAGGAGAGAGCCCAGCATGCATCAGTGAGAACTTCTTCATCATTCAGATAAATAAGCTGCCGGAGAACTGGCAAGGCAGGCTTCACCTGGAATATATGAATATCAAACATCAATATTCGGAGTAACGCGAGGATGAAAGCAACCAAACATAAGCAATCAAGTTACATAAAAAGAATACATTTCTTCATCCCTACCTCTTCAAATGGTGTTGGTGGTTTCCCACGACAAAAGTTGGACAAGGTCCATGTAGCATTCCTTAGCATGGATAACTTTGAATTTTCGTTTAACTGAGACAGCAAGGGTGCAAGAGCACCACAGCTGAGAACAAGGTTCCTGCAGTTTGGCGAGTCTCCAGCAACATTCCCTAAGGCCCACACGGCCTACAACGGATAAACATAAATAAAGGTTTATTATAAGAAAACATTAACGTTTTAGCAACCTAAAAACTACAGAGAAGCACTTGGCTGACTATCATTTCATATTAAAAAAAAAAATATGCAATATATATCTTAGATTAAAAAAAATTGAGTTACAATTATCTATAGATAGATAGTTAATGGCAAACCTGCTCTCGAACGTCATCACTAGCAGAGCTAAGAAGCTCAACGAAGATAGGTACGGCCCCATGTTCAATCACAACCCGAGTATGATCTGATGTTCCTGAGGCAACGTTAGTCAAAGCCCATGCAGCCTCAAACTGCAAAGACAATTCTTAAGTGTTTTTTTTTTGTTTTGTTTTTTTTTATTAAAGTCACAAACCATAAGGGGCAAATCTAAAAAAAGTAAGAAAATTATGAAACAAACCTGGAGTTGTGGATGGTCTTGCCTTCGAAGAAACTCAACAAAACGAGGGATAACACCAGCTTTGATCACCTCATCAATTGGAGGACTGCGCTCTGCTCATCAAATCACAAAACAACCATCAGATGTCTGTCTATTACACACATATAACATTCTGAAAGTAAAAAAAAAAAAAGAGTATACTTACCAATAGATAACAACTTTCTAAACTGAGTAGTAGCTTCTAGCTGAGCTTGAGGATCCTCAGAATAAACACCTTGTACCATCATTGGTATACCTTCCAACTGCCACATCATCAAAGATCCAATCCGTTAAGAAGATCAGCACGTGAGTTACTAGATGTGTTGTAATATAGGATCTAATCAAAGATCCATTAATAACAAAACAGATCATAGGATCCAAAATTAAACTTCAGATCAGCGAGAGAGTTACTCGTTTCTCAACGGCGGCAGCGCTCTGGAGGGCATCGAGACCAGCTGCTCCGAGAGGCTGCTGCTGCTGCTGGAGCATCATGCCTTCGCGGCGTTTCTTGAGGAGACTGTCCTCGCGCTTGTTTTTTCGAATCTCGACGAGGTTGTCTTCTCTCCTCCGCCTCGCCTCATCGGCATCGACACCTGTCTTGTATATCTTCTTCCTCAGCTCCGCGCGTGTGCTCGGCCTCAGCGACATCTTGGCTCACTCTTCTGGAAACCACTTCGTTGTCTGAGATCTTACGATGGAACTGAAAATGGAGAAGGAGATCGTGGAGGATGAGTCGTCTGTCTGTTGCTGTCGGGTCTGATCCGGTTTGGTTTAGTTTGGTTTGGTCTGGTCGGAGTTTTTTTTTAATTATTTGTTGGAGCTACTTGGAACCTTCGTTGTGACAAAGAGTATCCTAGAGTTTGCTTTTTTGGTGAAAAAATATACAAATTTTATTTTGCATGATTGCATGAATACTTCATGACTAAGGATTCTTTCTTATAGGATATGCTAGAATTAATTTGTTCTCGCAGTGGTATAAAAGTATATTGACTGTTGATTATGTTGTGGCAGTGCTCTAAAAATTGGTCTAGTCAGCAAATCAGGTATGAACGAAACGATTATTTTAAATCGATTTATTAAAAAGTTGGTATAGACGTTACCCGTCTAAACAATAATCCTCTGTAAAGCATGCTTAACCATGTAACATAGATAACCATCAAATATTTTTAGATAATACAAGATGGTGTATGATTGTATTTGTGGTTAAAACTTCTACTGAAAAAAAAAAAAAATTGTATTCGAATATTGGTTATTAATGAAAATTTGATGTTGAGAAAAAGAGATGGATATTTCATGGCTAGAACGACGAACAATGATATGATACATTCGAAATATTTAGAATAAGAAAAGCCACAAATATAACAAACAAACAAAAACAAGACGGAGTTTTATATATCCCAATAATTTGATGAAAAGCTTGATAGTTTTGATAGATTAAGATTTAATACTTAGGATAATACAGCCACAAATAAAACCAAAGAAAAGGAAACAGTACGGGGTTTTGTATCCCAACAACTAGATGAAAAGCTTGATAGTTATAATAGATTAGGACTAATCAGAATCAGAGTCAGTGTCGATGATATTAACACAAGGACGTTTTCCCTCCCTCACTGATTGATGAGGCGGTTCATCTTCTTGAAACATGATCCCTAACTCTCGTTCGATGTTGCCAACCCCACTCCCCTCCTCAGGACCATACAATGCCATCCACGTTGCGTTGATGATCTTGAAAGCTAACTTGGCAGCAACAGATTTGTTTTTCTCGGGGCAGAGCTTAGCCACAATGTTCATGTACTGTCTACGGGCTGTTTGATAGCTACAGAACGGGGGGAGTCCGAGGACGTCGTGGAGTGTAAAACTGCTGGCGTTTATGAACCTCCAGTGAATTTGATGAGCCAGGTAAACCTGCGAGATCTTACGATGGTTTGTAGAGGTGTTTGGGAAAACAAATGTTAGTGCATGAAGAACTTCAAGGGCTCCTTTCGGATTGCCTCTTCGGTACCGCTCTTCAGCTACTCTTACATTGTTTTCAGAGAACACCATAGCTGACACTGGTAGGCTCATTTTTTAGATTGGTTTGATTGCAAAATTTTGTAGAGGAGATAATTTTGAGGTGAATGAGGTTTGAGATTACCACCAAAATTTATAGTAAAAAAAAAAAAAATATCTTAAATTCTTCTATAACTAAAATACAATAGAAAAGGAAGTATATCGATGTAAAATATAAAGGAATGCATAATTTATATATACATAAAGCGGAAAAATTAACCTTTTGTTTATAATTTATATTTTTCTTTATAATATTTTGCAATATGAATATATATGTTACGTCATTGACGAAAAATCATAATTTTTATGTTATTTCATTTTAGATTTTTGAAAAATGTATTAGAAGGAAAGTTGACTAAAAACTAATTTAACTTGGTAGATTCGTACTTTCTTAAAATTAAATAAACAATTTTGGTAAATACGATTTAATAGTTATTATGGACGATATATATGTGGAATTGAAACGCTTATACCTCTTTTGGTTAAAGCAATTCAATATTATGGTCGATATATACATGAAATTATTAAAATGCTCGCATACCAGCTCATAAAAACGAATCATTGTAATATAAGTTTTACTTTCTAACATTTTTTGATAAAAATATATTTATGTTATTATCTCGAAAACAATAATTTTATGTTATTTTCAATATTTGATATTATTTTAACTAGGAATGAAACCTCTGCGATGTCGCGGAGGAAAACTATATTAAAACTATATATAAAAAAATTTGAACATAAAATAATAATATATAAAAGTTGATATTTAAAAATATTTCTGAAATTTATATATTTAAAATTGAAAATATAAAATTCTAAAAATAGACTATGAATAGATATATGTAGCAAACGAAAAGCTTTTGAGAAAGTGATATAACTCTTCAAAACATTTCTTGAAATGATAAATGGTTGAAAACAGTATAATAAAATATTTTTACGATTATTAAAAACAGATTTCTAATTAATACTTCAAGATACCTAAACACCAAAAAATGCATGGTGAAAAAGTCTTTAATAAGAGTTGTGTGTTTTTATTTTCTTTTATTTTTTCAGTTCCAAAATTCATATGGAGTTACTAATAAATCGTGTATCTAATTCTTAAGAAATTACAGTAAAATGAAACAGTGATAACAAAAAATATATTGATAAAATTTAAGATAAAATTAGTAAATTTAAAAAAAAAATTGAGGAATTATCTAATTATTAAGTAAGACAAAATAGGATATTTTGGTGCGATTTTGAAAATGTGCCATGATTTTGTTATAAATTTTCTCAACATTTTTCTTTAAATAGACTTATTCTGCAGTGAACTAATAATATGATTGATAGATTACCAATTGATATGGTGTATCCCTAAGTGGTACTTTTCATTGTATCTTTGCCACTCTTCATCTCACTCTAATAAATCTTTGCAACACATGCATTTCTAAAAAAAACCATAAATTTTACCATCAAATACCTTATAACTTTTATCGTCGTTTATTTGTTTAGCATTTGAAGATCAAATAAATTTTCTTAAAAAATATTTTGACTCTTTTGAGTTATATGAAATATTTTTTTAGGATAAGACAACCAAATGCAAACAAGTTTTCAAGGTTTATACGTGTTTCTCCAAAGATTGTATATGATCCTTTGGGTGGTGAATCTCTCTCTTATTTTATATAGTTCTATCTTTATTTGATGTTTTTTGTTATTGCATATCTCACTACTCACAACTACTACTATATATATTTAGACCAAAGATTGCAATGGGTAACCACCAAATATTACAATGGTTGATCACCAAAAATTGCAATAGTTGAACATCAAAACTTGCAACGGTTAATCATCAAAGATTGTAATGGTTCATTTAAAAAATTGCAAATGTTCATTTAAATCTCTAACATAACATTATATATATGAAAAATACAATTTAAAGAACAAAAGCAATAAAAAGTAAAAACAAAACAAAAGCAATTATAAGAGAAAAGTACAATAAACAATTATGAGCAAAAATATATAATTCACATTTATGAGCAAAGTTATAATGAAGAGACACATTTTAAAACATTGCTTGGAATCCCTATTATAGCTTTCAAATATTGTTCTCCATCTACGAAATAAAATAAATAATTATTAGATGAAATTATACATATATGTATCATTTCAACATTGCGACCAATATGGCTTCTTGTTTAACAATAACAACCGGTGTTTAATGATTATCTACAACAAATAAGAAGAAAACAATAATCTATTAATAAGAATAAAGAAATAAACAGGTATGAGACTAGTTTAAACAAAGAGGTACTAATTCAAAAAAACATAAATTAATGAGAGATACAATTTTAAAAAATGCAAGCAGATATAAACAAAAAGACCATAAACTCTTATAAACAGTTTTTTTTTTAATAAACAGACATGAACATAATTATAATGAAAAGACATGACTTTTAGAATTAATTATGATTGCTATTATTAATAGATATTTATAAGATGTTTTATATGCAAAATTATCATGAAGTTGGTGTTTTAGACGTCAAAATATATTAAAAATTTATATGGCATTAGTTTTAAAAAAAAATTGTGGTTAATTCTGCTACTTCTGTCTCATGTGCCAGGTTTGAGACTAGATAATGGCATTACAATTTATTTATTTTAAGCGTTGTAACACAAACCAAAGTTTGTAGTGTGAAAATTCTGGTTTGAATATACTCTTAGATTTTAAATGTGTATAAATACAGTTTTGAACAAACCGAGTAGAAATTGTCAAACTGGATCGATTAGAATGTTGATTTCACACTGGTTATGAACCAATGAAAAAAGAGAGAAAAAAATGAACCAATGTAAATGCTTGTAAATTTGTGCATGTCAGTTGATCGGTCTCTCAAGACTGGTCTAACCCAATCTTTATTAATAACACGTACTCCAGAAAATCGCTCGGTCGGGAATCTTAATTTATATGTCTAATCAGATAAGTTGACAAAAAAATATGTCTAATCAGATATCTCGTGTCGACATGTCGTCATTTAAACATGTGTGTCTTTCTAATCTGTTGATTTCAAAACATCACTGCATGATTTTTTTTTTTAATATACCGTATTAACTGATCCAGTCAATTTCAGAAAAATGCATTTAGTGGTATAGAATGGAAGGAATACCACACTACATCAAATCTAATTAATTTTTTCTTCTAACAAAATTTGAACTTGATTCAAACATAGAAGTCTCCAATGCAGAAATCTTTGGGATAAACATGAACTTTCGCGGAAGTTCTTCCATTGCTTATAGATTTCGGATAGTGAAAAAATTAAACATTTTCGTATCATTTTTCTCTAGTTGTAGAATTGCTGTACAAATATAACTCTATCAAGAATTTCTCTCTTAATTGCATTATACGTTTCCTAGTTTCACAAGAGAAAGGGTTACTGAGATATATACATTTCTTACGTATGGAATTTAAACCACCTTCTGTAATATTGGATGTATGGTACGAAGAACTTATTGTTTGCATCCCAAAAAATATTATTAAACATTGAAGAGCTCTTGTCTCTTACATTTTTGTTTGGAATCAAAGCACATATGAGATCTCAATGCATCGATCTCAAACCAGTCAATCTTTATTAGTCATCTCTTTCAACACTTATATCTTATAGAAAGCCACAGATTCATGAGACTTGCGTTTACTTTGTTCCTTCCATCACAAGTTTTCAGATTTGGTTGAAGGGTTAGTTATATTGCATCAAACTAATAAAACTTGATGAAGCAGCGATCTTTATGATTTGTAAAACTTAGTTGATTAGCAAAAAGAGACTATTTGGAAATGATAGGGAAAGAGGGCGAGCTTCTATGAAGAAGAGGTTCTCAGGTTTTATGGACGATCATCAAGTGGTTTCCCAGGATCGGTTTGAGAAAACTTTAACCATGTAGATAGAATGGATTTAAAGCAAGGAGGTCGACGCTCGCTTGTTTCTAGGCTCTGATTATTAGGTGCAATATTGAGTTCCTTTGCTTCTTATTTTTTGTTTTATCTCCATTGAAGTTTTTTTTTTTTTTGATCAAACCTCCACTGAAGTTTAGAATAAAATTTTCAGGATATGGCATGATAATGTTTGATGATGAAGAAAACAAATCTAAAGGATGATAGCATCATCTTTACGTACTAGGTAAATTAAAGAGTAAAATATTAAGTTCATTTTTGGGTTTGATATGTAATAGCCCACTAGCACAAACCATAAAAATAATGGAACAAGAACACAACTATATGCAATTGGTTTGGGTTTGGGTTACAAACTTGGGTCAATAGAAAATTAGAAATATAAATACAAATTTGTAACCAAAACCAAATGGTCGTAATCTAGTTGCAGTTTTGATGGTTGAAAACTCTTTGTTGATCGAGCAAGAAATTAAATCTCATCATATAATACTCATTTGTGTATGGATCTTAGACGCTATAGATTCAAATTTCTGATTGTCTATGAACTTGTGAATTACTCTGAAATAGAGATGCACAGTTGATATCAGTTAAGACTTAGGATATTCACATTACGAATAAAAAATTTGTGCATTTTTCATTGTATGCTCTTTTCTTCCCTCGCTATCTTCATGGTCATCCAAATGGGGATATAAAGAGTGAATTTGTTTGGCGTATAATTCTAGTACGTGACTGATTACATGCAAAAGTCATAACGATCTAATATTAACTTCGGTATAAATGGTTTTAAAAGGAAAAGTTGCATGTATGTTACCAGTGAGATAGAAGCAAAAAATTATGAGTTAAGTGGATATGGTTGACTTGAGAGCACGTGCGGAAATGTAGAAAAACACGAGCACAGTTCAAAGACAACGAAATTTCTCTGCCGAAGACATGTGCGAGTGCATGCTGTCTTGCGACGTGTTCCATGTAATTACACCACACAAAATTCCCTCACATATAAGAAACCTATATATGTATATATATTAATCTGATGTGAGAATGAAAAGATATGGACGATAGTATTTTTGCTGAAGTCAAATTTTTGTTCAAAAGAAGGTTTTGTTTGCTTCTCTCGTCCCAGGACACATTGTTCCCAACACCTCAAGCCATATAGTCTTGAGGCTCCGGTTATTTCCACCGGTTGAACCGATTGAATTTTGGATTTCCATTTTCTCTTTTGATTCACTCTACGGGGATATCTGATTCCTAACTTTTTGTTATAAATACTGTAATCATCATTAAAACATACATAGACAACCAAACTACGAAAATAATATAATCTAATAAGTGAAATTACACGTTATTTTAGGTGACATTACTAGTGAAAGCAAGGTGAGTGAATAAAAAAGTTTGATAATTTTTATTTTTGATAATTATGAATGACAAGGTGAATTTGTTTCTCATTCATAAATACTATATAGCTCTGTACAAAAAAAAAAAAGGAGGAAGAGGAGACTACTATTATTCTTCAAAAGCTGGCACCTCCTCGGCCACATTCACATATGAGGTCCATAATTGGAGTCACATGGTTGCATGTGATTACATTGGGTCTACCCCTTTAGCCACATATGGCCAACTCCACGTTTTCCCCTTTCTTTTGTTTTGTTTTGTAGCTATCATTCGATGCATTTATATATATACTTTGTTTCTTATTTTGTTCTACTAATTCCAAATATCATGTGAATACGTTAACTAATATCAACAACTCGTAATATCAGGATAAGAAATGTCAAAGGATAAAATGTGGATGCACAATCGTATTAATAAAAAGTTATCCGGGTAAGATTTGTGGAAATCATTTTGTGAGAAACACCTCGTCACCTTAATAACTTTTTTCCTGGAAACAAAAACACAATGACCCACAGACATGTTGCCATTAATTTGATATATATAAAAAGTGTGAATACAAAGAAGAAAGACATATTGGGGTGTAAAAAAGAAGTAGCACACGTGGGGAGACTTAAAGAGGGGAAGAAAGATGTTCCTCCAGATTCATTTCTCAATCTTTTTGTTTCCCCTTCTTTTGGTACTAATGTTGTGGTCCTTCACACTTATTTCAATGTTACTTAGTTGCTCTCCGCTAGTGGATTTCTTCTTCTGACAAACTTACACTACCTTTGTATTTTTATACGATAATGTAAATGTCAAGTCTTCTACAACTTTAAAGTAAAAAAAATATTATCATTCAAGAGTCAGAGTTATCTAGAAAGTAACTCTTTTTGTTTATCAATCAGTTCCAAAGTTACTCTGAAAGTAAATCTTTCTGTTTATCAAGCAGTGTCAAAGTTATTTTAAAAGGTTTATCAATCAGCTTCAAAGTTAAAGAGAGGCATTAGTAGCAAAATATAGTTTTGGACGGCACTCTAGCAATAGTGCAAAAACTTCAACGTCGAAAAAGTCAAAATGAGAACATCACATGGAGTCCATTGGCCCCAAAATTAAGGTGGGTGTTCTCTACACGTTAGGCCGTCTACGCACATGCTCTTTTTTTCTGAATTGCTTCAAGTTGCAATTCATTTTAAAACTTTTTATTCTTCTCTTATCTTCTTTTGTGTGTACACTTATCTTTTTAAGGGTCTATTAACACTTTGGAATCAAGATTAGTTGCCTTTCTTTTTCTTCCTTTAGAAGATTAAGAAAAAGTGATTCTAGGAAAATATTAAGAAGATCAAAATGGATACAACTAAACAAAGTAATGTACAATGTAGAGAAATAAAATACATGAAATTATAAAACAGAAACAAATAAAAAAACTTGAGCCAAACAAAGGGGGTAAAAAGGTAAAAAAACTAGTTTAACAACTGACAAACTAACTGCCGCCGTTACGGTCGGGTCAACATCGACCGTGGCGCGGCGGCTGCTAGGAGTTCTGCAAGAGACTCCATGGCTCGGACCTGCATCTCTAGAGCCGCGATGTAATCGGTCGCTTCGTCCAAAAGGTTCGGCACGGTGACTTTCCGGCAACCGGGAACCAACCTCCCGAGAATCTTCAGCTTTCTCTCAACCGCCGGCAGTTTACTCCGCTTCCTCTCCGCCGCGGTGTCTTTTCTCGGTTTGCGAGCTCCGGTTAACTTCGCCTTCTTGTGCTTCTTCAGACTCGCTCGGACGCGAGTGGCCAAGACCGCCCTGCTCCACCGCGTCGTGCCGCGAGCCGACGCGGCGAGAACTCGGTCCGCCGTGTCGCGTATCTCTCGCGCGGCGGAGGTGATTTTACCGCCGTCGTTGGATCTCTGACGAACTCGGCGCAGAGCTTCGACGAGCTTGGAGGCGTAGATCTGCTGCACACGATTGGTTCTCCATCTCTTTAAGCTTTCTTGGTTGATCTCTGATGACTCTGCCGTCTCCTTCGCCGTCTCTGATATCCTCCGCCTCTTCCGTCTTGACTCCGGAGAGGCGTCGTCAACGGTTGCTTCGATGCTCGGAAACAGAGAATCCACCATCAAATCTGATCAAACAAAGAAGTGTAAATAGTCACAAGACCACAACAACAATCTTTTCGTCTTCCTCACTACTACTCGTAAACAAGACGAGAGCTACAGAAAATGGAGTCTTCAGAATGTGACTGTATAGAAACAAAATGAAGATGAAGGGAGAGAGCTGTTTATATATCTCCTCCACTCGACCGAGAAGAGTCGTCAACAGTTTAATACCACTTTTGCCCTTAGTTACCGGTATTTTGTTTACTCAACGGGCCGGGCCTAATCACAATACTAAAAGCAGCATTTCCTCAAAATCTATGCTGCTACGTCATCAAAAATAATTGGCCAATCACAACATTTTATTTTTGTTTTGGGTCTCAATTGTCTGGGCTTGGGTGTGTGGATTTATTAAACCATATTCTGTGTTTTCATTTCAGGCCTATCTCTAAATATAATGCATTGAGACCCGAAATCGCATGTCGTCATCTAAGTCGTATCTTCATCTTACGGCCGCCGCTTTTTCCGAGATGAAAGTCGATGATAACACCATGGACGTTACAACGTTTCATCTTGCTCTTCTTTACTTCCTGTTAATTCGTGATTTCTCCACTCCTCAGCATTCAATCCGACTCCTTCTCTTCCCGTACCTACTCACTAGAGCTTCGGGTATAAATACTTCCTCATCCAGACATGAGCATCACAGCTTCGACGAGAACCAGAAGATCTCTCTGTTCAATTTCTGGTTATTACAATGGCGAATTCCCAAGTCTTTCTTGCTGATTTGAAAGCAGGACGCTGCTCCAACGTTGCGGAGGTCCAGAGGGAAGCAAGAAATGTGAGGAAAGGAGGTGAATTGACGAGTGTTGACATGCTCGTTGTCGATGAGAATGTAAGCCTCTTTTCATAGATATGATTTCAGACAAGAACATATATATATTTGGTGTGGTAGTCTTATCATTGTTCGTTCTTTATGATCATAGTTCAAGGAAAGGTTTGCTTGTGTCCTACCCGCATTCAGCTTTTACCAACGTAATGCGGTGAACAAGGTTAGATTTCAAGTGTGATTAGTTTGTATTGATCTTTTCCTCATTTAAAATGAACTCCGTGACTGTATTAAAAAGCAGAAAGAAGCAGCTTTATAAAGGTTTTTAGTACGTATACTAAAATAAGTGTGGATAGGAGAAATAAGATTGGAGAATTTTAGTTGATTTTCAGACTTAATTTTGTTTGGATGTTGCTTTTAAATGACCAAACCAGAGACTTAAGACATGTATGTGTGCCATCATGATGCTCTGATTGTGCTATGACCCAAAAGTTTTCAGTTTTTTTTTGTTAGTTAAACACGTGAAAGCTAAAATGTTCATAAGTTCGATTTAGAGTTGTAAACAAAATTCAAAGTTATAATATTCCATATAGTTGTATAGGCTATTGACTTTTAAATATTCCATCGGTTACAGCATTGAAGACGTTCACCCAAACGGTGGAATCAAGAAATTCAAATCTTCTGTCTACTCCAACGTAAGCTTCGTCCAATCATTTTACTCTTTCTTCTAATCATTTTACTCTCAAGTCAATCATGACAATATCGAGTTGTAGCGTGCACTGAGTCTCCTAATATACTTATATCTCTCTTATACTTTTCAGTTTATATTTTCCTTTCGTCTAAATCAAAACTGGTTCCCCAATCCAATCGTTCTCAAGTCATGTCGCTCATACAACAAGGTGAGATGGCTTTGTCTGCAAATCGGTTTCAAAGGTTACGAGAAGTAGCTCGAGGTCATCTTTCAAGACTCCAAGGGATTTGGTCTCTGTGCTCTGATCAAGTCGCAGTTGGACAAAAAACTCACTCTTGCTGCATGTGTGATCGTGCTCTGAGTCCAGTTTCTTTGTCTACCCCCACAAAGTCATCATCAAGACTTCTTCATCTTCACATCTGAGTGAGAGCGGGAGCAAGGCTGCAGACCCAGACCCAGTTGGGACATCACCAGAGCCTACAACTAAGAAGCCAATGAGGTGTACCAATCTTGAGTAGACGTTATAGTGGCTCTCAATTATCGTTCAGCCCAGCTGTCATCTATCATATTTTCATAGTTTATGCTTTCAGTTTAATAATTGTAAGGCTTATTAGGTCTCTGTCTATGCAAATATTTGGGCTTTGATATTTTAAAATTAAACACTTATACACCTAAGTGAGTCAATAACATAATATTTCCCAGCTTCTTATTTCTCTTCCAAACACACTCCATCGAAGATAAATTGACTCTACAGGAAATAGCTTTCCCCGACATACAACGTTTTTTAAAACTTCGGGGATATAAACATAAGAACGTAGCTGGGTGGATGTCTTCCACCTGAGTGTGAACCCAAAGTTGACCTTTAGTTCGTCAAAAGCTTTTAACACAAGAAAAATTCCAGAAAATGTTGTGTTTTTCAGTTTTGCCAATTTTGTTGATCAGACGGCAATATAAGCACTGCGATTAAACTATGTTTGGCACACTTTGACTCTAAAGAACGATTGTCCAATTACCACCATCCACAGATATAATAAACTGAAAAACTATTAATAAATAACAAAACAATTTAATCCATCGTAACAGTAAACTAAATGGAATAATCTGGAAAAAGAAGTCCAAGTCTTAGTTTACAATATACATTACAAACTAAAATAAAATAAAAAATGCAACACAATAAACATGAATTCAAGATTATTTTGAAGACAAAGTATTTAACCAACATGTCCACAATGAATTCTTAACATATTCTCACATCTATGACATGGACAAAACATGTAAGGATTGTTAATACTTTAAAAGGAGAAAATTTTGTTATCTTCATTCAAACACATGCATTTGCATGTTTTTCTTTTGGAACATCAATTTTACTTTATGCTTTAAGATCAACTATATTTACTTTGGTGCAACTATCACCTATTTATTCTATTTTTATTGAATCGATTAGTGAAAATCACTTATGCTATTCATTTTTGACCTAAACAACTTCAAAACAAAGTAATTCACTACAATCATTAAGGACTATCAAATTGATACAAAAAAATTAAAATTATTAGAAAATAAAACATACGAACCCGGCGCGTAGCGCCGGAATACCACTAGTAATTATAATGGGCCTTAAATTATTTTGTTAGCCTATGTCCAATGTCCAAATTGAGGATCAGGAAGGGTGGATAAAAAGATTGTTGGGCTTGTTTCATTTCTTACCAGGGGTTTTCCGGCGCTACGCGCCGGTTTTTCTATTATTAAAATAGTTATATTATTAGAATCTTAATTCTTATATAAATTCGATATTTAGGTTTTTCAATGGATATTATGTAGCATCTATATTAATATGTTAAACATGATTAGAATATAATTGGTTCATAGCGGAAATCAAATACAAAACTAATTAAACGAACATATATCATGAGTAGGTACATGCACATTTATTCGAAACCAAAAAACATAACCAAACAAAAAAAAAGTTCATTTTGGGTTTGGATTTTATCAATTATCCAAGAACCAAGGAACTGGAATCGTACGGTGCCCAAATTTCTAAAATATAATATATAAACTTATAAATTAATATCAACTATATTTAGTTTTAAAATAATCAAATAATTCAAAAATACTATTTATAATCTGAAATATCCGAGTTACCAGAATAATTTTAATTTATCCAAAAATTTAAAATTATCTGAATTATCTAAAATTTTATCCGAGAACCTGAAAATCTAATACTTAATCTGAAAACTCAAAATTTGCGACTTTTTAACCTGAACTAACCAAAAAAAAAATGAAACCAAACGGGATCTTAATTATCTCGGATATTAGCCGGTTCATTACTTTGTTACATGAACGAATTGAGAACCAAAACCGGAAACGTCCCAAGTCTACAATCTTTTCTATTTTAAAATGTCTTTTAAAACATTATAATTAATTGGGTTTGATTGTAACTGATTTTAGCAGTCAATTAAAAAATGTTACAAAAATAAATAAACCAAATCTTAAGTAAACATTTAGCAGTCTATAAGTCAAGTATTACATCACACGGATGGCCCTCTATGTTTTTGTTTGTTTTTTCAAAATTTTGTGGGGATTATGTTTCTTTTAGGCAAGCTTTTGGGGTAGTTATGTAATACTCTTATATCTACGATCTATATAAGTTACGCTTTATAAAAGATGTTTGTATATTTAATTTATGCAATACCAAGTGTGTATACAGTTATTTATATGTATGCTCATTCCTCTACTCTGCTGTAATGATTTCATTTCAAAACTCTGTTTTTATTTTCAAAATAAATAATAGAGTTAATAGTTCTAGTTAAGGTGGTAGATTATAGTCCTAGCTACATCATTCACAATTTACAAATTGCAGAATATGTATAACTTTGTCAAAACAATATTTGTCTTTATTTAAAGTCACTTTTACTTAACCTCATCCACAGAGGTAGAAAACCACATAAGACTCTCAAAGTTACCAATCTGAATTGATCACCGGACTTGAAACGGAGAGCAAAGCGAGCAGACCAGATGCGTCTACGCCAATGACTGCAATATCACATACAGAACATACGCTTTCTTCCTGGGTTGGTAGAAACCGGGCGGTGAAGGACATGACACATCCTTTTGTCCTATGCAGATCGGGATATAAGTTGACCTGCATATCACAAACGGGTCTTTAAGTCGTAGTTAAGCTTGGTTTCATGGGTCATGTTGCGTTTAGGGATTTGCACAACTTGTGTAGCTGTAGCCATCTTGGCCTAGCTCGCTAGATTTGGGTTAGTGCCAAAGAATCTTCTGGAAGCAATGGCAAGGTTCTTTGGCTTGTAGGAGACGCCCATTGCAGTAAGCAGTGCGCACCGTAACTGAGGTGGTTGGAGGTTGCAGTAAAGTACAAAATCATCTCAAAATCAACATAAAATTCATGTGGTTTGACCATTTTCAAAGACTATCACAGTCTTATGCATCTGATAAGAGAAATTCAAGTGGACATATTAAAAACCAACCATTAGTGTTTGCTCATAGTCATAGAAGCTAAAGAGCATTATTGTGATCAATATGCTTATTTCATTGGCTGAATCAGATGGAGAAAAGCATCATCTGCAGGAAATACAATAACACATTGATCAAGCTACAACCATACTAATCATTAGTCCTAAAAAATACTTCACATACACTTAACCGCAATGCAAAATACAATTAAAAAAATTAGCTCCACAAACGACACCTCATAAGAACAAATATAGGTGAAGTATTTTTTAATTACATGGTATCAGTTTTAGGAACGTCAATTTTAGGGATTCTCTTACGCTATAATATAGGTGGAGTATCAGAAATGTAGAAAAGAAAAAAATAATGTTGACCTTTATAAAGAAACATGAACTTGAACTTAAATTTCAAGGCGAGAAAGAATCAATATCATATTATATCATACTGGCCGAAACAGAATCCAAATGACTAAAATATTTATAGAAAGATAGAAGCAATACCCGTAGATATTTTGATGCCATGAATGGATTTCAGGGGTTATTTGGAGAGCTTTGGTTTTGTCATTGGATTGTGGAAGAGAATGTGTTATGAGCTTTCTAAGTAATTTGTTGTCTGAAGTCTGAACAAAGCTAATATTGCCTCTGGAGGCAGCGCAACTCGGCAGTTCATCTCACTGGATTCTCCCCGCAGCAGACAACATTCGCCATCATAGACAGGGATATCCGTAATGCCATCAGTGCGAGAAGACATAGGAGGAAATTCACTACTCTTATGCAACTTTGGATTAGATAGTTGCTACTTTCTGATCTAACAATCATGTGTATACCTTGTTTTTTATTTCTTTTTGCCAAGGTATCACTTTTAGGCTCTTGTAACCCTAAACTTTCATTTTATGATATTCACAGTTTAGCAAAAAAAAAAAAAAATATTGCCTCTGTACGACAAATTAAAAAAAATGCAGGAAAAACATTAGGAACCACACATGTCACAGGAGAGAGATAAGCATCAATGAAGTAAAAGCAAGCAGGGTAGGAAAAAAAATGCCCAGTATTTGTAGAGGTCAAAATCTGTAACATCTACACAGATAAGCATGTCTATTTACGATAAATTAACAGGCACCGCTGTAACAAATCTTTTTCTTAAAATATAGCAACACCAAAGTTTAATAGGCAAGAGATGGGAAGTCACCATTTTTGTAGGCTGTGTTCCAAGGAATGGATTGTTTGCTAGAGCGAAGTCATGGTCTTCAATTTATAGGATTGAAAATAATGAAGTTGAAAAGACGAGAGATAAGTGAGAATTAAATAAAAGGATTAATGAAAGGAAAACTCAGAATAAATATCAGAGCAAAGATTCTTGGGACGTTACGTTGTCGACTTTCTGTCAAGAGGCAGGGAAGAAGAAGAACGACGAAGAAGAAAAATAACCTAATCATATTTGGGCCTATATTAATCACACAAAAGCCCAACCTATTTGGTGGGACAAACACACAGACGTAAGCGACGCGCTCGCAGAGAAGGGAGAGTGTGAGAAACACCGATCCACTCCCGAACCGACACATGTCAAAAAAAGCCCCCTCTCTTTTGGTGTCGTGGAGGCATGTGTGCATCACACAAGTCAACTTTATATATAAAGAATTGGGGTTTTTGAAAACTATTAAATAAACAATATCCTTTGCATATTGCATCAACATTTTCCAAATTGATACTTTCTTTTGTAGTTTCATGAGTTGGATGTGTCGTTACATTTCTACCATGCTCTTGCAGAAACAAATACACTTTTATAAGTTATAACAAACCAGAGAACAATGGATAGAGAAATACACCAACGCACAACACAAAGACACAAACCATAATTAAGACAGTGAATTAAGATAATAACGTCATTTTAAGAAAATTGTTCTTCCCTGCTGGCTTCCAACTCCTCGATCATCATTTTCTTCTTCTTGTTCATTATCGCATGGATCTTGGAGCAGTTACAAGGCATGAGCAAGCACGATGGCCCACCAACAATACTCCCGTTTGAGACAACGGGGAGCTTTTTGGAGATCACCACGGAGTTGATAACGTCATCCGTCGGATGATAGATAGACAAAACCTCGAATCCTTGGAGATCACACGGCTCAACGATCGGATAAAGAAACGCTCTAGGGCCATGAGCACTCCTCAGCATGAGTACAGCACCAGGAGCCATGTGTTTCTGAAGATGCTCGATCACTCTAACTTTATCCTCCTTGTTCATCCCGACAAGAGCTGCTAGAAACACGACGTCGAAGCTCTTCAAGCTCTCCGTCACGTTCATTATATCAACGGTGTGGAAGAACATGCGTTGAGAGATGTCTGGATCAGAAGAGACCAGAAGAGAGGCGAGCGAGTTCGCTGACGGGTCGATGTCAAAGTTGTGGAAGACTGTCTCTTTGAGATGGGATGAAGCAAGAACGATGGAAGTGAGAGGAAGAGGACCAGATCCAATGAAAGCAACATTCCTTGGGACAAGACCGTTTAGGTTTTGTGTGAGGAGATCGTATTCGAGCTTCCCGAGTTTTATATAGTTATTGTAATAAGGGAAAATGTTTAAATGGTGAAGAGGGTTGTCTTCAAAAGCCGTCAAGATCGAAGAGAAATGATGTTCTAGGTGACCTTCAGCTTCGCCACAGATCTTGATGAGCTTTTGTCGAGTCTCTTGGACTGTGTCACACATCTTGGTGACGTCGATGTTAGGGTTGGGTGGGATGCATGTGGAAACGAGCTGGCTGAAGAGAATGTTGACATCTTCGGATGGTTTTAGACTCTCGAGCTTTGAGATCTTTTCGTAGAGATCGCAAATTGTGTTCACCAGTTGCTCCTCTTGGCAATCCATGTCGACACTATGAGGCTTTCTTGTTTTCAAATGAAAGATAAAAATATAAAACTTTCTTCGTTTTTTTTTCTTCAAGATATTGTGTTTCTCGGGTGGTGTGAACTGTTTCGAGGGATGGATATTTATTAGGGTAAGGTGGGGACCACATCAACTCAAAAACGAATATGAATTATTTAGCATTTCATGATTCAAGTTGAACACTTAGTTTTTTTTTTTTGAATTATCACGTCGATCATTTATTTTGGTAACTGGAAACCTTTTCAAAAAATAAACTAATATATATTAAAGATTTGTTATTTTGTTTAGGTGTTAAGACTTAATATGTAAGTTTAAAGGATGGAGTTTTAATTTAGTTTTATGGTTTGTGTTTTAAATTTCATATAAATAATAATTTAGATTACTCGATGAATTGTTAAATCATAAAAATTGAAATTGCACCGTCATTAAAATTCTCCCATAGTTTTGTTAAAGATATGTGTTGTTAAAAACTACAAAAGTTTTTCTATAATCTTCAAGTTACTCTGACTTGTGTGAGCATGCATGTGTGAGATCCAAAATTGTTAGAAAATAGCTAATTTGTATCAAGCAAGATGTGTACTGTCATTAGACTTCTCTCCTATATTTTTGTTAAAGATATATGTGTTGTTAAAAACTACACAAGTTTTTTTTTATAATCTTCAAGTTACTCTGACTTGTGTGAACATGTATGTGTGAGATCCAAAATTGTTAGAAAATAGCTAATTTGTATTAAGCAAGATCTGTACCATAGATATTGCATTGGTGAAAATGATATGTTTATTGCTTGATGTTTTTCATCTTATCAATTTATCGCAGAAATTAATATCTACATGCTCTGATTTTAGCACTGATGTTTAACATTAAAATTGATTATAAAAAATATTTTAAAATATACCTAGCTAGCGGTCAAATCTAACGACTGTGCTAGTAACTTTATATCATCTATATGCAAAACCAAGCCCTAAACAGTTATGAGACTCATGTGACTATGGCCCTGTTCGTTTGCTCACCCAGGTGATCCATCTGGGTGAAGATGCAAATTGATGTTCGTTTTGTGCATTATAATGCTACATCCAGATGGATCACCCAACTGAACTTTTAAAAACTCATCTCAAATTCTCACCCAAATGAAGGTGAGTCTTGATGGTGCATCTGGATGCAGATGCATCTAGTTCAGTCCAAAATGATAAATGACAAAAATAACCTTTTAAAATCAAAATATTATTTTCAAACCGTAAATTCTATTTTTTTGCATATACATTTTTCCGCTATAACCAAAAATGCATTTTCTCGCAAAAATTGAAAAACACATTTTCCCGCCAAAACCGCAAGATGCATTTTTCCGCAAAAAAAACATAAAACACACATTTTCATAAAAACACATTTTTTGGCTAAACAAGTAAACCGCACTTTTCGACCAAAACCGAAAAAATGCATTTTTCCGCCAAAACCCAAAAACGCATATTCCCGCCAAAACTCCAAAAAACATTTTCCGGCCAAAACCGCAAAAAAAAAGCATTTTCCCGCCAAAACCGGAAAAATGCATTTTCTCGCCAAAAACGAAAAAAATACATTTTCTCGCCAAAACCGAAAAACGGAATTTTCCCGCCAAAACCGAAAAACGGAATTTTCCCACAAAACCCGAAAAACGCATTTTCCAGTCAAAACTGAAAACACACAATTTTACCGCCAAAACAAGAAAATGAAATTTTCCCGACAAAACCGGAAAACGTATTTTCCCACTAAAATCGGAAAACATATTTTCCCGCTAAAACCGGAAAACGCATTTTCCTGTCAAAACCGGAAAAACGCATTTTCCTGTTAAAACTGGAAAAACGTATTTTTCCGTCAAAACCGGAAAAATGCATTTTCCCGTCAAAACCGGAAAAATGTATTTTCCCGCCAAAACCGGAAAAATGTATTTTTTTTCGCCAAAACTGGAAAAACGTATTTTCCCGCCAAAACCGGGAAAACGCATTTTCCCGCCAAAACCGGGAAAACGCATTTTCCCGCCAAAACCGGAAAACACATTTTCCCCTCAAAACCGGAAAAATGTATTTTCCCGCCAAAACCGGAAAAATATATTTTTCTGCCAAAACTGGAAAAACGTATTTTCCCGCCAAAACTGGGAAAACGCATTTTTCCGCCAAAACCGGAAATCGCATTTTCCCGCCAAAACCGGAAAATAGCATTTTCCCGCCAAAACCGGAAAATCGCATTTTCCCGCCAAACCGGAAAAATATATTTTCCCGCCAAAACCGGAAAAATACTTTTTCGTCGAAATCGCGAAAAAAAACTTTTTCCGCCAAAATCGTGAAAAAAAACTTTTCCCGTCTAAACCGCAAAAACGTATTTTTCCGCCAAACCCATAAAACATATTTTTCCGCCGAAAATGCACTTTTTCGCGAAAAACACTTATTTTCTCAAAAACCTCAAAAATATTTTCGGCCAAAACCGTAAAAATGTTATTTTTCCGCCGAAACGTAAAAAATTATATTTTAATCATTTTATTAACAAGTCCACCTAGATGCAGATGGAAGTTAAAAAATGAAAAGCAAACGAACATAGTTGCATTCAGATGATTCATTTGGATGCATGGACAAAATGAAGAAACAAACAACACCCAGATGGAGCATCTGGATAAGACATCTAGATGGACCATCTGGATGCATCTTCCAGATGTACAAACGAACAGGGCCATGCTTTTTCCAACTTGTATGAAGCAATAAAAAAAAGTTTCGCCTTATTATATTGTCTGATACACATAATGACATAATTGTACAGACATGAAAGAGTCCAATAAAAGTGCGATGTTCCAAATAATCAAGAGCTGTTACAAATTAAGAGTTTTGATTGTAAGTGACTTGGCAAGCGTCGTCGTGTTTAATTGTATTACTAGGTGGTGATCGACTCCCTTCGCGGAGTGAATGAAACAAAATTATGGTTTAAGCTTTCTCGGTGAATGAAACAAAATTTTGTTGTTCAAAAAAAAAGGGTTCTAAATTGTGTACTGCAACATTTAGGTTTCCATATAAGCAACAAATCTTAATATTTTTTTTTCATTAAGACGCGTTGAAACAAAAATGATTACAACAATACAAAAGGGCAGCTGATTACTAACATTTGGAAGAAAAAAATTAGGACAAAATCAAATTGAGTTTTCATTTGAGAGAATATTATAAATATGTAAATTTCGGAAGAAGATATTATCTTCATGCATGGCGTGTGCCTTCCACACATTTCGTACGGCTCTCTCCGTTTTCCTTTGATTTGCTTCATGATTTCTTTCGAAAATACTTCACGCAACCATTTATTTTCTTTCTTTTGTTTTATCTAGAAAGAATAAAAAGCATCTTATCACACTTTAGCTTGTAGGAATTCTACGAAAGTAACATATATGGAATACGTTGACAAAAACAAGCCATATGAAATTGGAATCGTCCATGTCCATATGTGAGACGAGTTTGCGAATAATATGAGGGATAAAAAGACACACGCCAACTTGAAAAGAGGGACATTCCGTTAAGAGAATGACACACCATGCAAACAATCGTATTCCATGTATGCATTAGTGCCTCTTGCATTAACTCAACGGCCAACGTAACTAATATATTTGCCGCATACAATCATATATTCCTATTTGTTCCAAATAAGGTTTGCTAACATATAACGCAAACTTATGTAAAAAATAATACATTCTTCTGGTTACAAAAGTAATAGGTCCTTTTGTTACTAAATAATCTACAACTAATTAAACTGTAGCAATTTGCCGCATCCAATCATAGATTCCTATTTGTTCCAAATAAGGTTTGCTAACATATAACGCAAACTTATGTAAAAAATCATATAGTTACATTCTTTCTGATTACAAAAGTAATAGGTCCGTCTGTTACTAAATAATCTACAACTTTTTAAACTGTAGCAATTTAATTGAATTCGAGATTTAAGTACTGTTTCTCTATTAGCATCGGTGGTGGCACTTGGATCATGTTAAATATGAATGTTCTTTCTTACATATGCTTTTATCTTTTTTTGTTGAAGCGAAGTCTATATCTGTTGTTTTCGTAGGATTCCATAGAGCTAAAAATGAGATAAAAGTTGTATTATTTATTATGTATACAATACAAAGAGATGTTGTTGCGTGAAGAAGTTGAGAAATTCATGAAGTATATCAAAGGAAAATTAAGGAGAGCCATAAGAAGTGTGTGGAAGGCACACGCCAATAAGATATTACATCTTCAAGTGAAATGGACATTTGATAATTCAGTACTTACTAAATGTAAGAAGTCTTGCAATTTAGTTGATGTTGTCAATGTTAGTGTTTGAAAGGAAGTATGTTTGGTCAAGCAACCTGTTTATAATCACGGTCTCTCACTATCAACTCTATCTTCTCGTTCTACTGAATTGGGTTGTCCAACTCACATTTTATTCTTACTTCTTTTTCATCAATAGTTTTGTCTTCATATTACATTACCAATTTTATCGTAATATCATTATCAGAATAAATAAAATGCATGTGGAAACACCATATCTTATTGGTTAAAAAGTTTAAAAACTTTTACACCCAAATCTAGGGTTCGATTCACATACTATACATTTTTTTACATATTATATGATGTGAAGCTTATCAGAGGTTCAAAAGTACTGTAAGCAGAACCGTTCGTTGTGGTCATCTGCTGCGGAAAGAATCCGTCTATCGAAAATATTGTACATGTATAACCGTTCGTCGATCTAAATTTTTCATGAAGAGTTTCATCATGGAATCTTTATTTGCAGAACTGTTAATCAATATTGTTGCAGGAACTGTCCGTCGATCCAAGTGTTTATGAGAGAGTTTCATCATGGAATCTTTATCTGCAGAAGTAGTTGATCATCATATGTAATACATTTAAAGATTATACGATGATGTAATGGGTTACCCAATATTTTAAAAAAATATCTACAAAAGATTGTAAAAGAAAAGCAAATGTTTATCACAAATGATTTTCACCCAAAAGGAAAACTTTATAATGGGCCACACATGCTTTAAACAAACATAATCGTAAGTGGGCTTAATCCAATAAAAATCCCTCCTGCTAAAGCGTCGTCGTTTTAATTCAAATACAGCTCTCGGTCTGTGACTGGTTCGATTACACGACTCCAAAATCTAGTCCGGTTTAGTGACAAATCAACTTTTACCGATTATTAAAAACCCCGACAATTCAGAAAAGAAAAGAAACAGTGAACCGAACCCTTCTGTCATCGTCGTCCTGAGTTCGAGATTTAATGGCTGCACATCCGACGTCAGAGCCGGTCGTGAATCTCCCACAAGTCGCAGAGCCCTTAGGTGTAACTCTCCTGGTTAGGCATCTCCCTGATGGAATCCCTCATGATATCGTCTCTCGTCTCTTTTCTCAGTACGGAGCTTATGCGGTTCGTCCTTGCTCCGGTGGAAGGTAAAAAAATCCCTAAACCGTTTCTTTCGATTTAATTGGAATAAAAACATTAGTTTAATGTCAAGTTAGTAGTCTAAGTTGACATATAATCATTGCTACAGATTGAGGAATGCTGCATTTGTGGATTTCAAGAATGAAGCTATTGCTTCTCAAGCACATCGTCAGTTAAATGGGTACCAGTTACTCCCTCACTCATCTTCCACTAATAAGCTAGAGTTAGTCAATGATTGACCTGTTTTTTTTTTAAAATCATTTTATGATTCTTTAGGTTGAGGTTTCTTGGTAAGGTTCTACAAGTACAGAGAGCTAACAAACCTAGTGAGAATAAGAAGCCTCGTCTAAATGAAGAATCTGTAAAAGATGGTCAACCGTTCGCATTCTCAACCGTTAGTGGCAGCAATAATGATTCAAAATCTGGGGAAGGACTTGCTGGTGAACCGATCGCTCCAAAACTTGGCATTAACTATCCATTCCCTCCTCACCTGCAGTAAGTTTCACTCATTTAAAAAAAAACATTGGTGTGTGCGTGTGTGTTTGGCTCTTCATTCTTCAGATGTTTTTATTTTTACAGATATGCTTACCCACCACCGGATGCAAATATATTAGCCAACATTACTAATGCCCTTATCGCTGTCCCACCTTTATACACTCAGGTTAGCTCTACTGTGTCACTGTGCAGAAGTTTTTATTTATTTATTTCCAGTTATGATCTGTGGAGTGCAGAAAAGAACAAGAGATGTAATTTTACACTTCTTCATAAATAACAGGTGCTGCATCTGATGAACAAAATGAATCTTCCACCTCCTTTTCGCCTTGCCTTACCCACACCACCTCTACCTAAACCAGCCCAGCAACCAACTGAGCTGGATCATCAATCTAGTAGCGAGTCAGAGATGGAGTCTGATGAGGTATGGCTCTTCATGTCATGTCTGTATTCTACAAATTTAGTCAAGTGGCTTCATGCTAAGCTCATTTTGGTTGCTTCTTTCTCTCTTTTTTGTCAGTGAACCTGTGTGATAATCGCTGTGTGTTTTTCTGCACTCTTTATATGCAGTGTTATTGAGTACTTGGTTAAGAATTATGATTGTATTATGATTAGGATACAGGTGCATCAAAAGCAAGAAGGAAGCGTGCTAGACATGAAACTCTTGTTGGTCCTGGTATAGACAAGGATGTGACGCATGAGACTGTTGGAGTGAAGCCTTCATCTTTGACTCCCAAAGAGATGCCTCGGATAAGAAAGAATAAACATGTTATGCAGGTATCCTTTTATCTATAGTTTATCTTTCAACCCTTACGCTGTGTAGTTGTGCTGATATTTGTAAGGTCTATACCGGTAGATCAAGATTACCCAAAAAGTTGTTCAAGAAGAACATAAAGAGGATATTGAGCTTGAAGGCCCTGCAGAGGAGGAGCCTAGAGAAGAAGCTTCAACTTTGAAACCCTTTGCAAGTTTAGAGGAGTTGGAGAATGGAAGGCTACCTCCGCAGGATATTCTTTCACTGCCTATGTTCAAGGTATGGATACAAGTATCAAGTTATAATGTGTGTGTGTTGAGAAGAATTTTTGTAATGGTGTGAGCCTGATTATCAGTTCCAGCCTTTTCTTTGGGTCATTGATTGGCTATGCATACTTGTTACAAGGGACTCTCTAATCTCTATCTAAGAAAAGCTATTTACTGATTGATAGTGTATCTTTTCTATGTAGCTCTTTCATGTCTGTTTTACTAGTTCAAATGTAAGAGTGTTCATCTCTGAAACAACATTTTCACTGAGAGAAAATGCATTTTGTTTTTGTTGTGTGCAGAACTATACAGCTGGGAATCCGTCGCTTGTGCTGTATATTAAAAATCTTGCCAAAGATGTTATCACTGATGATTTCTATTACATATTTGGTAAGATATCGCTCTGCTAATCGAATCCAAAATCTAGAGTCTTTAATTTACTGCTGACCTTGCCTTTCTGGAAGTCTATTCATAGCTATATTTTGGTACTCATGTAGGATCACAATTTGGAAGCATCGAAGCAGCTAAATCCAGTCTTGGTGTGAGGCTGATGCAGGTGATCCGTCTGTCTACGGACTTTCATAACCTTAAACTTGCTTTGGATGATTATCAATCTTCTTGTTTATGACTATAATCTATTGTGAGAAACTTTAGGAAGGAAGGATGAGAGGGCAAGCTTTTTTGACATTTCCATCAGTTGAAGTGGCACATCGTGCTCTGGTAAATAATCCTTAACACCTTCTTGCTCCATGTAAATGTCTTTGTCAGTCTGAATACTGTATATATGATGTATATACCATTGACAGCATTTTGTGCTTGAATATATGACAAAAGTGTTTTTTTTTATACCAACATAAAGAGGAAAGTAACTGATGTTTTGTTTATGATTTTTGCAGAATCTTGTAAATGGTTTTGTGTTCAAAGGAAAACCAATGATTATCCAGTTTGGCAGGAATCCTGGATCAGCCAAGCCAAACGAATGATGGTATGTATATCACAGAGTTGTTTTCTTTTGATAAATTTAAAGGTTTTAGATGATTAATTATCTGCAAATTGCTTTTTTTAGGATCTTCATGTAACTCATTGTTTTGTAGTGGCGCTTGATTTGTAGGCTGTGGTTTGGAGAGTGGTTCTTTGAGCTTGTAGAGTTTATGATGGTCCTGAAATGGCTGAGAGGGTTGGTTACTAAGAAGCTGATGGAGGTGACTATGTGCTTATGTCTAACATCTTTTGTGGTTCTGGGAGATGTTCAGATTCTCATAGATTTAGGAAACGATGGATGTTAGAGGTGTAGCTAAACTTCCACACCATTCACAATTAACAAAGCAGAACTTATAAGAATCTTCTCTTTATTTTAAGTCTTGTAATTAGGACTCCAACCTCCAGTGTGTTGATCATAACTTTTTTCTCATGAAGTGTGGGGGTGCAATGAGTCGTTATCATTATTAACTGAAGTTTAGACTTTGAGTAGCTTTCAAGCTAACCTTCACACGAAGAAGAAAGCATCAACACAAAACATAAAAGCTAAAAGTTATAGGCTCAAAGTCGTGATTAATTAATGGTTATAAAGAAGAAAATAACACACATGAGTGTTTTCCTCGGCCCACGCTTTTAGAATTGTTCCAAGATGAAAAAAAAATCCAACGGTGGTGATCACGTTTCAGTCCAACAAACCAAGCGGTGTTTTTTACGAAACCACCCGAGAGATTTGCTTTCTATTTTCTTTTTGTTTACTCTCCCCACGAGAAAAGCACACTTCTTTTTTGTTATAACCACCCACCGCTAATATTTACCCACGTGTCATCCTTCCTTCGCCGTTCCATCCAATATAATAGCGCCATGTCACTTCTAATGACAAATATTGCTGACGTGTCTGTTTCTGATTGGATAACGTGGCAAAAGATAATATCCGTGCTAGCAGCTTGCTCTATATATATATCTCCAGGTCTTATTCAACAACCTCTGATCTCAGTGAAGCAGCTCGGATCTGAGTTTTATCAATGGCGAAATTAATCCTTAGCGTCGTCTCGTTGGTTCTTATCGGTCTCGTCGCGATCGCTTCCGCCGCGGTTATCTTCGAGGAGCGCTTTGATGGTAACCTACTTTCCTCTCTCTCTATATGTACATTTCCAGCCTCTTAGGATTCAGTGATGTGTTTGTTCGTATCCGATTATATTCGTCAATCTGAGTTTCAAATTTGTGAATGCTGCGACTGCGAGTTAATGATCCATTTTCGATCGTACAACGATATCATCGATTTCATCGGATAAGATCATTTTTTATAAATGTTTGATCATATGAATTATTACGGATCTACCAATTTGTGGATCCGTTGTTTTGAAATTATTAATCGGAGGTATTGTGAAATGACTGTTAACTTTTGATTGATGATTCTCTTCGTGGATATATATCACTAGAGCAAGGAGACATCGATTGATAAAACTTTGAGATGATTGTTCACATTGTATTACTACTTTTAATTAAAGCCTTCAGTGCAATTTTTGTTAATTTTTTCTGTCTTTGTTTTTAAAGATGGATGGGAGAACAGATGGGTTAAATCAGAGTGGAAGAAAGAGGATAAGTCTGCTGGGGAGTGGAGCCACACTGCTGGAAACTGGTCTGGTGATGCTAACGATAAAGGTATATATGATTCATTCAGTCTCCAGAGCTAGTAACCGACTCATGATTCATTTTTTATTTTATTTTTTTGTTAACTCTCACTGTATTGCAGGTATCCAGACCAGTGAGGACTACAGATTCTACGCCATCTCAGCTGAGTTCCCTGAATTCAGCAACAAGGACAAGACTTTAGTCTTCCAATTCTCAGTCAAGCACGAGCAGAAGCTTGACTGTGGTGGTGGCTACATGAAGCTTCTCAGTGGTGATGTTGACCAGAAGAAATTTGGTGGTGACACCCCATACAGGTACCATTACCTATAAGACTAGTCCTTATAAACTGACATTTATTTTAATAAATAACAATCTTCTTTTTTTTTGTTACTGGCAGCATCATGTTTGGTCCCGATATCTGTGGGTACACCACGAAGAAAGTGCATGCTATCCTTACCTACAATGACGCCAACCACCTGATCAAGAAGGATGTTCCGTGTGAAACTGACCAGCTCACCCATGTCTACACGTTCATCCTCCGCCCAGATGCTACTTACACCATTCTCATTGACAATGTTGAGAAGCAAACCGGTAGCCTGTACTCTGACTGGGATCTTCTCCCACCCAAGAAGATCAAGGACCCCAACGCCAAGAAGGTATGTGATGACTTATGAACCAACTACTTGTATCTCATTTACAGACCGAAGAACAACAAACCAGACCAATGCTCATGCAATCTAATCTTTGTTTTTAAACAGCCTGAGGACTGGGACGAGCAAGAGTACATTCCCGACCCTGAAGACAAGAAACCTGACGGATACGATGATATCCCAAAGGAGATCCCAGATACTGATGCAAAGAAGGTTTTTTCCTTGTCTATAGTTGATCTAATATCTAAAATCTCTTGCTGTGTTCTGTATTTGCTGATTTTTCTTTGTGTCCTTTATCTTAGCCTGAGGACTGGGATGATGAAGAAGATGGTGAGTGGACTGCCCCTACCATTCCCAACCCTGAGTACATGGGTGAATGGAAGCCCAAGGTTTGTCAATCTCGCTATCAACAAAGTACATATAACTTTTTTCTTCCTCTCAAGGTTGTCATATTTTTTCTGTAGCAAATCAAGAACCCCAACTACAAGGGCAAGTGGGAGGCTCCAGAGATTGACAACCCTGGTAAGTTTACTATACTGTCGCCTTATCATATACACAATTGGTCTCTTTTTAAAATTTAGTCTTCTTAATCATTAAACCCAAGGTTGCACCAATTTGATACATTTAGTAATTCATATCTTTTGTTCACGTTAAATAACAGTCTTTATGTTATTTTCGTACTCAACAAGCTGGTTTAATGTTCTTGCATAAACTTATATGAAACTTTAGCTCTCCAAGACATAATATCCAACCATTACTGTGCCTAATATTACTGGTTGCATGCAGACTTCAAGGACGACCCAGAGCTCTATGTCTTCCCCAAGCTGAAGTATGTTGGAATCGAATTGTGGCAGGTAATAGATCTTGTCACTGTGACATTTTTTCTTCCTAGATCTGTTACTCCCATCTAAAAGTGCATATCACTCTTTTTCAGGTGAAATCAGGATCATTGTTCGACAATGTCTTGATCTGCGATGACCCAGACTACGCCAAGAAGTTGGCAGAAGAAACATGGGGAAAGCTCAAGGATGTACGTGTTCTAAAAATACTGCATGGAAGCAACTATTTGTTTCTGGTTACCGATAAGAATTAGCCAATCTAATCTCTCGTAATTGCAGGCGGAGAAAGCAGCTTTTGATGAGATTGAGAAGAAGAAAGAGGAAGAGGAATTCAAGGACGCTCCTGCGGAAACTGATGTAAGTCTTTATTTCTGATTATTAAGACTTCAGAGACTTTCTTTTGTTTCTCGTGCCAAGGTCCTGAACTGATATCATGTGTATATTGAATTTGTTTCCAGGGTGAAGATGAAGCAGAGGAAGATGAAGGAGAGGAATCAGATACTGAATCAAAGACGGAGGCCAAATCAGAAGTTAGCGAGGAAACCGCTGAGAAAGACGCCACCGCTCATGTATGTTACTAAAAATACTCGCCTCTTCATTCCCCTTCCATATTGTTGTTTTGATTGAGTAAGTTGATGGGGTTATTATATTGGGTGATATTTTGTTTATGCAGGATGAACTGTAAGGAAGATGACGTTGCAGTTTGAAGACCAAAGTTTTCGAGTCTCTTTTTTATTTTCCTTTTATCCTTTCTTTCGAAGTACTTTAGCAATCTAGTTTGTCTGAGGTAGAACAAGTTTTAGCAATTAAAAAAGCGGGGGCAAATGTGTGGGGAGACACTGATATGACACAATCAGAGGCTCTTTTTGTACTGAACCATATGATGACATTTTGCACTTTCATCTCTTTCTCTGCCTTAAGTTTTATATTGATTCCATCAAGTTTAATTTCTGGATTTCAGTTGAAAACCCAGACATGCTTGATGTTACACAATGGCTAAAAGTGGTTTAGTACTTTAAACACAAATGCATCTATAGGAGGAGTAATTTTGATAGAATAAACCAGCAACATCAAATTTGTAAAATGATTAAGTTGAGATGGTAGTGTTAATTGCGTCGGATCCGACTACTTCTTAATGTGTTACTATCCACCATAACCATTTGGACTTATATATGTTTTCGTAGTTAAATGTGGCTCACTTTCCTCATCGACAATTTAAATGATGTCGTCAAAAAGAAACTCATCTCCTGCCATTAATCTTCTTTTGCCAACCATCTCTCTTTTGGCTCTCTCACCTACCCGGAGAAAGAAAATTCTATTAAAGTCCAACCAACAAAGCCAACGTATTAAAAAGATCCTAACCTCTGATTCTTAGATCGGACGGTTCACATTGGTTCGAATTACGTCAACGAGAAGGACGAGTACCAATCAGGAGGCTCCACATCAATCCACCAGCTCCCCATCATCCACGTGTTTATTATTCCCCTTTCTCCTTTTTGTATAAATGCGTTACTGGCATTTAATAATGATTTCACTCATCAATCAATCAAACAAAACCTTTTCTATTTGATTTTTGGTTCTTCTCTCTCTCTCTCTCGATTAGATCTCTGAATACGAAGATCATAAAAGTTATCTGAAGACGACTTTGTCATGTTTTTGTTCGATTGGTTCTATGGAATCCTGGCCACGCTAGGCTTATGGCAGAAAGAGGCGAAGATCTTGTTTCTAGGTCTCGACAATGCCGGAAAAACTACTTTGCTTCACATGCTCAAAGACGAGGTGATTCTTCTTCTTATTTGATTAGATATGGTGTTTTTCGAACAGCGGATTGTGTGTTCGGACATGTATATAAGCTTGTAATGAAAGGCGCAACCAAAACATGCTCAATCTCGTTTCCCTGTTTTGTCTGTTACAGAGATTAGTTCAGCACCAGCCAACACAGCATCCCACATCGGAGGAACTGAGCATTGGCAAAATCAAGTTCAAGGCCTTTGACTTGGGTGGCCATCAGATTGCCCGTAGGGTCTGGAAAGACTACTATGCCAAGGTTTTAACCATCTCTCTCTCAGTAGCATCACAACATAATCAATATCACTAGAGACATGCTTTGTGTTATTACATGGCAGAATATTGAAAGCATAGAACTATATAGTTTAGATGTTTATGCTGGAACCAAAACCAGAAGATACATGTGTGTGTCTGTGAATCTATACCTCTGTTGGTCACAAACTATTTTCTCTGTGTGTGTAAAGGTTGATGCTGTTGTGTACCTAGTGGATGCCTACGACAAGGAGAGGTTTGTGGAGTCAAAAAGAGAGCTTGACGCTCTTCTATCTGATGAAGCATTAGCAAGTGTCCCTTTTCTTATCCTTGGGAACAAGATTGATATTCCTTATGCAGCCTCTGAAGACGAGCTGAGGTATCACTTGGGTCTCACCAATTTCACTACCGGTAAAAGCAATGTGAGTCTTGGAGAATCTGGTGTTCGTCCCCTTGAGGTCTTCATGTGCAGCATCGTCCGCAAAATGGGATATGGTGAGGGCTTCAAATGGCTGTCTTACTACATCAAGTAGGAAAACCAAACAAGCATCGGCGATTTGCTTCACGGTTTTATGAATCAGACATCTCAAAAATTTTCCTCTTTGAAAAGACATAAAACTGTTTCTCTATTGTAGTTTTTCCTCTTAAAGTTCTAATGCTATGTGTTAAGTCTGATGGCTTACAACTCTAAAACAAAAATGTGATTCTGATTGTGAAGTAGTAATCATTATGATATCAAAGAATACTTCTTAGGATGATACATTGCAAACACTGCTTTGGCCTGTAGATTTTCTCAGAGATTTCTTCTTCATCAACGCTCTTACCTTCTCTACATCTTCCCATCTCCCTTCCTCTGCATACAGATTAGATAACAACACATAGTTCCCCGAATTCTCCGGCTCTATCCTCACCAACTCCATAGCTGCAACCTCAGCTAGCTTCACATCTCCGTGGCTGCGGCACGCACTGAGAAGCGAACCCCACATCGACGCATTGGCCTTTACAGGCATGCCTTTGAGAAACTCAAACGCCTCTTTGATCCGTCCGCTCCTGCTCATTAAATCAACCATTACACCATAGTGCTCAGTGCTCGGCTCAAGCTTGAATCTCTCCATCATCAAACCGAACAACTCCTCTCCTTTCTCAACCTGACCAGTGTATGAGCAACACGCCAAAACCCCCAAGAACGTCGCTTCGTTTGGAGATACTTTTCCTTCCGTAATCATATCATCGAACAAGTCTATCCCGAACTCCCCATTCCCGTTAACTGCTGATCCTGATATCATTGTGTTCCAAGAAACCACATTTCTCCGCTGCATTTTCTTGAATATCTCTTTCGCAGCCTCCAAGTCGCCGCTCTTGCAGTAAAAATCAACCAAAGCGTTTCCCACGGTGACGAAATCTTTAACCAAACCCTTGGCTTCTGCCGTGGAATGAATCCATTTCCCAGTATCCAAAACTCCGAGAGAAGCAGAGACGGGCAAGACAGTCACCACAGTGGCCTCGTCTGGATCGAAGCCTTGATCAACCATTTCACAGAAAAGCTCCAAAGCCTCACGGCCCCTGCCACATTTAGACAAGCTCGAAATCATCGAGTTCCACGACACAACACTCCTCTCCCTCATCTTCCGGAACAATCCAAGACCTCTCTCAACATCCCCAGAGTCGCAGAACCCTCTAATCATCAAGTTCCAAACGACAACGTTTCTCTCAGGCATTTCGTCGAACACCTTCTGCGCATCACCCATCCTCCCACCCGCAGCATAAAGCTCCACGACCCCGATCCGAATCGAACCAAGCCGGTTCAACCCGGTCCTAACAACCTCACCGTGGACGCACTCCCCGAATCGTGAATCGGAAATCGACGAGCACGATTTGAGGAGAGGCGCGTAGGTGTACTCGTCGGCCCAGATGCCGCGGGCTTTCATGGAGGAGAAGAAAGAGAGGGACTTTAGAGGAGGGCCGACGAGGGAGTAGCATTTGATGATGGCGTTGAAGACGAGGACGTTGGGGTTTTGGATGTGGGAGAAGACGCGCGAGGCGTAGTCGGAGTAGCGGAGGGACCCGCAGATGGAGATGAAGTGGGCGAGGAGGAGATTGGAGCCGTGGAGGGAGTGGCGGAGGAGGTGGGCGTGGATCTCGGGTAAACGGGTTCGAGTGCTGTGGCCGTGGAGGAGACGCAGCAGCTTCCGCTCGATTTCCATTAAGCCTCTCTCTGTGTGCTCATCAGCTATAGTTAGCTTTGTTTTGAAAGAAGCAAGCTTGGAGTCTTTAGCGCTAATTTCTCGGTTCGTTACGGTTTAAGTATAATTTTTTCAATTAAGAACAAAAACCAAATATTAAACATGTTATACGGTAACTTCGTGATAATACGTGTATGTTTTTTTTTTTTCATTTTATTCACAGCGTTAACAAAAAATTAAATGCTCACTCAATTTCTGAACGAGTTGGTGTCAGGTTCAATAAAATAATTATCACAAAGAGAAAATATAATATTTTTGACAAATAAAAATAGAGTTTGCAAGATTTTTTTTTTAATTATTTTCAATGAAATATTTGTAAATGGAACAATTTTAAGAAAAAAGGCAATGATTAGTATTTGTATTGATACTTTAATAAAGTGAGTGGACTTTGTGGTCCAGTAGTAGTGGACGAGCCTTGGATGCAAACACATTCCGAATTCGATCTTCTTGCTGCGGAAACTAAGTTACATTGTTCTGCTCACCATAGCTGCGGATACGTCCGTATGAAAATCCGGGAGAGGGCCTGTCGTGGGCTGCACCTCTTATCTGGGGGTTAGGTCTGTATCTTTAATAGGCCCGTGTTTAACCTTTTGTTTAACAAAAAAAAAAAAGGTCCAGCTAATTGCTTAGAGTCCCTTGCTTTCGTGTTCTGTTTTTTACCAACCATGCTCTGACTGTTGATATCTGTTGTGTTTTACAGGGGAAACATCTGGAACAACTGTGACATTTGTTATAATTGATGGTTGGACTATCACTGTTGGTTCTGTTGGCGACTCACGCTGCATTTTAGACACCCAAGGTGGTGTGGTCTCTCTACTCACTGTCGATCACAGGCTTGAAGAGAACGTTGAAGAGAGAGAACGCATAACTGCCAGTGGAGGCGAGGTTGGAAGGCTTAATGTTTTTGGTGGCAATCCGGTATGCTCATGATTGTCCACTAAACTTCAGTTATAGCTTCATTGTGTTTTGGTTTGTGGTGGGGATGTAATGGTTCTGATGACGCAATAGGTCGGCCCACTTCGATGCTGGAGGTGGTTTGTGTCTTTCGAGGTCTATTGGTGATACTGATGTGGGAGAATACATTGTCCCAATACCGCATGTAAAGCAAGTGAAAGTAAGTCCCCTTCTTCCCCCTTGGTGCATTTTTCATCAATGCTTATATCATTAGACACTGAACAAAATGTTTTTTTCTTGTTTTGTCATCTGTGTATTCAGCTTTCAGATGCTGGAGGGAGACTCATTATAGCTTCAGATGGTATATGGGATATACTGTCTTCTGATATGGCTGCCAAAGCTTGCCGTGGTTTATCTGCCGAGCTTGCTGCTAAACTTGTTGTTAAGGTTTGGTCATCAACCCCCATTGACTAAATTTTTGTACAGTGTATATCCTCTGATCTAGAGATTCCTATTAAACTCTGAATCATATGTTTTTTTTTTTTTTGCAGGAAGCATTGCGAACAAAAGGGTTGAAGGATGATACTACTTGTGTAGTTGTTGACATAGTTCCATCTGATCATCTTACCTGGCTCCAACTCCTAGTAAGAAGCAGAACACATTTCACCGCATTTCTTTCTAGGACAAAACATTCGGATACAAACAACAAGAACGGGAACAAGCTTTCTTCTGTTGGGGTTGTAGAAGAGTTGTTTGAAGAAGGTTCTACTGTGCTTGCAGATAGGTAAACCTTTTATAGCCAAGAAAGGATATTAGTAAATAGTAACTGAGAGTTTCAGAGACTGATAATCAGTCTGTCTTTATTGCTGGTTTGAAATGCAGATTGGGAAAGGATCTTCTCTCCAATATGGAAACAGGGCTCTTGAATTGTGCAGTATGCCAAATAGATCAATCTCCAGCTGAAGGTTTATCATGCAATGAGGGTCCTACCATCTCTTCAGCACCTAAGCGATGGGAAGGTCCCTTCTTATGCGCAGAATGCAAGAAAAAGAAAGACGCTATGGAAGGAAAAAGACCAAGCAAAGGTTCAGTGACCACATGTTACTAACAGGGCTTTCCAAGTTGTAGTTTTTTAAATATTTTTTTTGGTTCTACCCAATTGTATTCATTGTGCATTCTCCAAACTGTTTCTAAAGAATTATCAGTAAAATGCCAAAAACCAGCAGATTTTAAATAAATATACAATTTACATGCATGTAAGTTTTGTAAAACCCATTGTTCAAAAATGCGAAGCCCCAAAAAATTAATTAGAGCCTAAACAAATTTTAGGCAGTTTGAAAAATTTACAAAATAAATCTACGTATTGCTCATGAACCTGAAATATTCGTGAGCAATAAATTCCTTATATTTTAGAATAGAAACATCTGCTGAGAATCAAAAATATTATATCATGAGAATTAGACAAAATATGTGTTTATTAGCTTATGTGATGATGTTCGGAATTTTGTTGTTGAAAATTCCGATAAGTTTTCGTCTACAAAATTGTGCAGACAATCTCTATTTGTCGGTAATTTTTAAGTTTTTCATTGCTGTTATGTTTTATTTTGTTTAACGATTATTGTTATGTTATTTTTTTCTTGATATTGCTTGTTGAATTTTACTGTAGTATTTTCTAATGTTGCTGCATTTTTTTTATCCTTAATGAAATGTTTGGATTTGTGAGTTTATTCGTATTGCTAAGACGATTTACACATAAAGTTATGGTAATTCTTTCTAGATAAAAATTCATGACGCATGTTTATAAGTTTTATCTCTGATCCAAAAACTAAAAGATTTCAGTTTGTATTTTATGTATATAAAGTATAAATATTGGAATCAAGATACAAAAACTAAAAGTTTTCAATTTTCTTGATATCGCTTGTTGAATTTTATTGCAGTATTGTCTTATGTTGCCATATTTTTGTTTACCCTTACTGAAAATGTTTGGATGATGAGTTTTTTCGTATTTCTTAGAGAATTTTCACATAAAGTTATGGTAATTATTTCTAGAAAAAATCATGAAGCATTTTTTGTGCGTTTTATATCTAAAGCAAAAACTAAAAAAAAATTACAGTTCATATGTTATATAGATATGAAATATAAACTAAAAATTATGATGAATTGGAATCTCTGAGGCTATGATATTGTGCTCTTCCTCTTGAACCACTGATTTGGTTTATTACATTTCTGATTGCAATTAGATTATATGTGTGCTTATTGACATTTCAATTTGCTTCTTTCATTACACAAGGACGAAGCCTCCATTGTTGAAAAATGAAATCAGTCTGAAAATTATATTGTAGGCAAATAAGGAATTGTAGCTACTCTTAATATTTGACTAGTAAAGATTTATGTGATTCTTGCAACTCATACCACTCGCAAAACATATACTTATGTCATTTGCTTCACATATTTTGTGTCAAAGGTAGTATATGCATTCTTTTATTACATCATTGTGTTACTGTTTTGTTTACTTTTTGCATTCTTAGCTAAAAATACATAACACAAATTAATTTTTGAAATTATAAAAGTTAGGTGATTTTTTTAGAACACAAAAGTTAGGTGATATTTGCTGGAAAAAGTTGAAATTATGTTTTATTCAAAAATAAATTAGAAATCGGTAAATAATTGCATTTTGCGAAATGACATAAACTAAATCCATATATGTTTTATTTTTAAGAAACTAGAAAGCTTATAGACAATTGCATTTTTCAGATACACAAATTCATATTTCTTTTGGACCAAAAATTGCCAAACCTCTAGTGTTCCAAGAAAGAAAGAATATAATATATGTATTAAATTGCCAAAGCATATGCTAATATTATATCTTTTATATATTAAAAGAAAATCATTATCATTTAATGCTTTCACACTACATTGGACACGTGACAGCTTCGATTTCAATTTGAATATACTGATATGTTTGTTTCACAATCTTTTAACAATTAATGTGTTCACATATTAATTTTTTTTTTAACTTCACCGCAGACTTAGTGCGTTCACACTAACCTTTTTTTAATTAGTTGATTTTTAGTTCCTTTATTTTAAACATTTGTATTAATGTACTGAAATACTTTCGGTAAAACTACTGAATAATATCACTTTGAAATAAATAAAATTACAAAATCATTAAGATTCACATCAACTAAAATGCTGGAATGAGAATATTTTTAGAAATTGAAAGTTTCATATCTTGCTGAACTTAGCCATGGTTGAAGTTTCTGAACACGAAGGAAATAAATAATTTTGATTGGTTATGAATTAAAAAAATTGAGTTAAAAAACACCACACACAAAATCAGATCTTTAGTTTAGCCAAATATTACTTTTATTTACGGAGTTATCATATCAGACCAAGAATTCAAAACATAATCAGATTGATAAAAAATCAGAAATCAGAAAAGCTTTACAAGAAAAAAAGTTCATAAAATCGATTGAAAAACAGAATTCAGGTGCTGACTAAGATATCACATTATTTTCCATACAACTCTGAGACTTTTCGCTTGACTGTATCGTGTTTTTATTATATTTACCAAGAATTTTTATAAGAAAATACACATTATTGGTTATAGACTACGTCAATTTTTCAACATGTCCAACAATATTGACACGACGCACAACCATTTTATAAGTATTCTTAACGTATGATCCAATAACCCAAAGAACCAAACTGGAATAGATTTAAAAGTAATACTAAACACAAACTAAGACTGATTAAGCACACATATGGATCTAAAAGTTTAATATCTAGATAACCAGATCTAAATCTGATCCAAACTAAAATATTTTGAATACCAAAAATATCTAAATCACAATTATATAATTAAATATGTTAATTATTTTAAAAATTATATCTATTAGATATTCAAAAGTATGAAAATATCTAAAATTTATCAACATAATCACAAGTAAATATCTAGAAATAACAAAAAATATTCAAAATACTGAAAATGTTTATTTGTTCTTCATCCAACTATTTAAATTGAACTAATTTTTATGTAAAGTTAAATATTTAGTCTTACATTATTCATTTTTTATGTTTAATATTATTTTATTTTTGAATTTTTAGGATTTAAGTATATTTGGATTTATATTAAAAAAGCATAATTAAGATGAGTACCCAAAGTCAAATCCAAACCGAAACCGCAATGAATCAAACTAAATTCAAACCAAAATTTGTTAATATCCGAATACGATTTAAATTTCTAACTCTAAAAGTCCAAAAAATATAAATAAATCAATTGAATCCGAACAGATATATGATCCCTAAAAGAAAATTATACAACAAATCCCTTAATACAACATGTAATAAATAATTTAATAAACAATTTTATTTGGTGCATATTAGCGCGGATCAATATCTAGTAGTATGATTAATCGGTCACCGCTTTCGTCTTGAACGCAAAACACATGTAGAAAAACATAAGAAACAAACAAAGCCATCAATATTACTATTCTCTATTTTTCAATGTTGACGATTGAAGAAAGGATAATGATGTTACCAGAAGCATGCGTGGCTAATATACTCTCCTTCACAACTCCGGCCGACACATTCTCCTCGGCGTCTGTCTCCTCTGTTTTCCGGGTCGCGGGAGACTCTGATTTCGTCTGGGAGAAGTTTCTTCCCTCAGATTACAGCCGCCTCATCTCTAGCTCCACTCATCAGAGTTTCTCCTCCAAAAAGGAGCTCTTTCGTTGTCTCTGTGAATCAATACTCATCGATAATGGCAGAAAGGTTATTGTTACATTCTTGGGTCTTTCTATATATATATATATATATATAAAAGAGCTTTAGTTAACTTAGTTATGTTTTGATCTTAGATATTCAAGATCGAGAAGCTAACTGGGAAGATATCGTTTGTTTTGTCGGCAAGAGAACTTTCCATAACTTGGAGCGATCAACGACATTACTGGTCTTGGAGCCATCGATCAGATTCAAGGTCATCTTTTAAATTTTAATATTAATAAGTTGTATGGTTGGTGTCAAAACGTATTTTTATTTAAATTTATTTCTTTTTTAAAAAATCGTTTTAGATTTTCGGAAGGGGCCCGACTTATAATGACGGACTGGTTAGAAATCATCGGAAAAATCCAAACCGGGGCTCTATCGCCGAGCACGAGCTACGGAGCTTATCTGATTATGAAAGTGACTGAACGAGCATATGGACTAGACTTGGTTCCGGCCGAGACTTGGATAAAAGTGGGGAATGGTGAGAATAAAACAAAGACGAGTTATCTAAGTTGCTTGGATGACAAGAAACAGCAAATGGCCAAGAAGGAGGAGATTTTCGGATATTATCGGAGAGAGCCGGAGATGCGAGAAGACGGGTGGATGGAGATAGAGCTGGGAGAGTTCGAGACAGGACGGGAAGGTAACGAGGAGGTTGTGATGAGTCTAACCGAAGTGAAAGGGTATCAGTTGAAGGGTGGGATTGTAATTGATGGGATTGAAGTCAGGCCTAAATCTCAAAAGTTGAGCTGCTAAATTAAAGATGGGTGCAAAATATTTCGGTTAAGTTGATAAATGTGAATAATTTCGGGTGGAAACTTGTACGATGAGAAAATTAATGAGTTGGCCAGTCGTTATCACTGAAGAATTTTTCATTATTATTGAATTTAGAATTTTTAGACGACTTTTCATCCGACAAAAAATATTCATTCCGTTTTAGAATGATCCATGTTTAAAAAAATTATTTCTAAAAAGTTCATATTTTACATTTTCAATATATGTAATAATAGAAAATTGTAAATTTCAAAGACATTAATTGTATTTACTAAATTTTGATTGGTTAAAAATCATAAAAAATAGCTAAATACAGAAATTAATGTATTTATTGTCAAAATTTTACATGTTTTCTTAATAAATGTAAAAACTCTAGAGAAATAAAGAAACGGATGGAATAATAAAATATTATTTTAAAATTGATGGAGTAATAAAGAAAGAAAACCCCCACAAGATTGTTAAATTAATCATTTGGTTAGCAACCACTTGACAAAATTTATTGTAAGTTTTGTAACATAAAAGATTATTTTCGTTGACATGTTTGGTTCCAATGGCAAATTATTCTAAAAAATAATAGAGCCGACGACGTGTGCATGCGTACGTTCACCAATGCGTTCATGATGTGAGCAAATGTTGTCACTTTTTTTAGCATAATAACACGAGGGGTGAAGACATTCTTACACATCTCATGGCGGGTTAAGTTCAAAAAAAAAAAAAAATGTCATGGCGGGTGTCATTATTTTAGTTAAGTAAATAAAATGTTGTCATGGTGTCATGCAATTCACATTAATGTTAGTACTTTTGTACAACACCATAATAACTAATTAGTAGGCACTAGGCACATTATATTCCTACTTATGTGTCATCATAAGACTTGTACTGTTTCTTTCTTCAATAACTTGATATGTTTAAAGACGTAATTAAAGTAATGGGTTATACGGAGCTAGCAAAATATTTGGAAACTGTTTAACCTTAGCTAAGGTTGATTGGCCGCTCTCTCGTAAAAGAAAACATGGAATATTTGAAAACAGAAGCTAAGGTGGAGATCCGGACAAAAGCTCCATAAGTTTAGAGAAACATAAAAAGGAGATCTCTTCCACAGTGATTCACACAAGACGTTTGACTTCGTTCCTCAATCTAGCCTTTCCATCTGCAGACAAACATGCAATACAAGTTTTATAAACTCTAACTCGATAAAATCCTTTAATCGACTCGATGCAGGAGGGGAGTAAGTACCTTCCAGAGACCGTCGTTGAGGTAATGCATGTTGTCCACTCCGATTCCTTTGTTGATGCTCTTTCTGTCAACAACCAAATAAGAGATGTCACAACAAAACATAGACAACCGAGTCAGAAAACAATACTACTAAACTAGCATAGAGACCAAATCATGATTCCTACATTCCAGTTGTGATTTTGAGTTTGGCATGAAGGAAATTTAACTTACATGTCTTTGGCTGACATTTTGGTGAAGCCTATTGCTAAGGCATGTTGCTTTCCTTCTGCATATATAGCCTAAAACAAATACAAACTCATGGTTTAAGATCAACCAGAAACAAATCAACCCCAAAAAATGTTTATTTTTATTTGTGTGTTCATATACCACTGGCCTCTCTGCCTCAACTTCTTCATCAAGAACGCCTCCAGGGGACGTAAGACCAGGACACATTATGTTTGCACCAGAGAAAACAAACTTTATGGCACCTCTATCAACTTGAAACCTCTTCATTATACTTGGGTCTGCAAAAAACTCCAAGAACATTCAAGTGCCACGTCTACATTCTCGGCTAACTGATAAAAACTCAAGATTCTTTCCATTGATTTCTATTGTGAACAGGGTCGCAGAGTTTTTTCAAGAACATAGCTTAATCTTCCGGTAACAGCCAATGCCAAAACCTTGGCACTATAATAAGGCAAAGAGGTGAGCTTACATTGATGAAGAAGACGCAGAGTTGGCATGTATGGCCCATCACGGATACAGAAGAAGAGAGGGACATTGTTGACAACAACTAGGGTCAGATGGTTTGGGCTGCACACGAGAAAAAATATAAGTCAGTGGCTAAACAAAGTTGAGAAAACATAGCACTGATAATATGAAGTTTGTTAGCTTACGAACCACTTGACTACAATGAGAGGAGACTTTTTGGGAAGTAGATCCTCCAACACTGTTTCAAGCCCAGGGTACTGCAACATTACATTTTAACATCTTTACACCCAACAAGCTACACATAATCTCAACAAGTTTTAAGATGGGATAAAACAGCAAGGATACCTCTTCTTGAATACTCTGGCGAATCCTACGTTGGACAGACGCCTTTACTTGGTTCTGTGATGAAATCTCCTCCAATGAAAACCTAAGTTAAAAAATAATTAACATATCGTAGACAAAACGGGTATAGCAAAGAGATGTAAATGCCTGTCTAAGAGAGAAAGACCACTAGTAGAGAGATAGACATTTTATACAAAAAGACTCAATAGGAAGGTGTAATCATGTATGGGAGATGGATAGAGTTGATAGGATGAACCAAATAAAGATCCAATCTCATTGAATTTGATACCATCTGTAAAGACTAACAACTTCAAGAAGCACAACCCAAAAACCTTGAAGAAAATATAAAAAAACCAAGCTGATACATTACTGTAACAATAAATGGCTATCTACATTATACTCACAAGCTATTGTCCTCATCAAAAGATTTAAAACAAAAGGGTTAGTCGAATATGAATTGAGAGAAGAGAGATTCTTACTTTTTGAACATGCTTGCTGGATGATAATGAGAGGTTATTTCTTTGGTAGGTTTATGAATGAGATTGGTCGATGCAACTGCAAGTGAACAATGGAAACTGCTGATGACGACTGGAGATTGTCCGAATATAACTCTAACAAAGTAATCGGAGAGTATTCAAAGACGAGCATAACAGATGAACTTACCGGAGAGAAACAGAGAGGGAGAGATCGGATGCGTTTCCGGAGCCGAGAGAGAATGTTTTTTCTCGCGATCTAATGTTCCTCTTTCCTACCAAAACGACTGTGTTTTAAGATAACCTAGGAAACCAAGCTTGTCCTGTCCGAATCCGACCAAACTGAGTTCTGGGCCTTTTGGGTACATTAATGGGCTTTTATTACAACAATCTCGTATCTTTGTCGAGAAATTTAATCGAACGGCTGAGAGAGAGTTGAATGTAGGAATCCCACTTTACACGTGGCCGCAGCAGATCAACTCCACTTCCGTTTAAAAGTACGCTTCTGGTTAGTTGTCTTTTGTTTCCAGAACAATCTAACGCTTTCTCGCTCCTCCTCTTCGTGTCTCTCTCCCTGCAAGCAAATGTAAGAGCTTCAAATATATTTTCTGTTTAATTTTCAATTTTTTTCGTAATTTTTGTTGTTATCTAACTGCGAGGTGTCAGATGAGTAGCAGCCGATGGAACCGTACGATCTACGTTGGGAACTTGCCTGGCGATATTCGTATGAGAGAGGTTGAAGATCTCTTCTACAAGGTTTTGAATAACATCTTCTGTGTCTCTCTTTTCGAATTCATTAGGATCTATCTGCACGTACTCTTAAGTAATAGTGTTGAATCTTCCTTGCAGTATGGACCCATTGTGGACATTGATCTGAAGATTCCACCGAGACCTCCTGGTTATGCATTTGTTGAGGTATATATGATTATAGGAGCTTAAAATTTAATGTATCTGTTTTGTTCTTTCTTGTGAATGACTTATGGCTAATGAGTCTGTTATTGATGCAGTTTGAAGATCCTCGTGATGCAGATGATGCTATTTATGGGCGGGATGGGTATGACTTTGATGGATGTCGTCTACGGGTCAGTTATAACATTTATCTTTATTATGAAGGTGTTTGTTACCTTTTGTGTGAATATTTAGGTTTGTTCTGAAGATGCTGAACTTTTGTGTGATGGTTAGGTTGAGATTGCACATGGTGGTCGTAGAGGTTCATCCTCGGTGGATAGGCACAGCAGCAGCTACAGTGGGAGCCGTGCACCTTCTAGACGGTCTGACTATCGTGGTGTGTATAATATCTTCTCAAGTGTGTTTATTTTACGTTATTTCGCGTTTTGAAAAAAAAAAAAAGAAACTCAGTGTTGCCACCTTTTTTATTTGGTAAAAACATACAGTGCTTGTGACGGGGTTGCCGCCATCTGCTTCCTGGCAGGACCTTAAGGTATGGGATATGATATTGTGTCTTTCTTGATGTATGTTCTCTCTAGTTCATGCTGTGTTTACTGTGTTCTGAACTGATGTTATTTGCTACTTATGGATGATTAAGGATCACATGCGCAAAGCTGGAGATGTCTGCTTTTCTGAAGTTTTTCGTGACCGTGGAGGTGAGTTATCATTCTCTAGTTTAATAACCTTCTTGTAGATATATATAAATAATTTAGTGTCCTGTGAAAGAGAATAGCTCTAGTTCATGATTTTAATTTTTAAGTGTAATCAGCAAGACTTAACACTTTTTTTTTTATAGGCATGTCAGGGGTTGTGGACTATAGCAACTATGATGATATGAAGTACGCGGTAAGTTGTATATCTTAGCAGTGCCTCATGCCCACAATTTAATCTTCTTTGAGGCCATTGTGTCAACTCTTTGATGCTCCCTTTATAAATTTCTGTTGTAACAGATAAGGAAGCTTGATGACTCTGAGTTTCGAAATGCTTTCTCCAGAGCTTATATACGGGTATGTATGTGGTGTTGCCTTCTTTGATTTCGTTAATGACTAGATCGATATATAGTCAGTCATCTCTAATTCCAATGTTCAGGTGAGAGAATATGAGTCGAGGAGTGTGAGTCGCAGCCCATATTATTCTAGAAGCAGGAGTCGAAGCCGTGGTCGAAGCTATAGTTATAGTAGCAGAAGGTCAGTTTTATTACGTACCTTTCCATGAAACTAAAGCTGAAAGAGGTCGTTAGTCCTGCAACTTGTTATTTATGAGTTTTTGACTGACTTCAAAGCGTAATGCAGTTTGTCGCCTGCTAGATCTTCTCGTTCTCCAACTCCGTATAGCTCGATCTCAAGGTATGGTTATCTACATTTATACCATTATTACATATGTTTGCATGGAGTGCTAGTTTTCTTGCTTATTGAACTCCTCTTACAACAAAAGAAGTTTTGTTGTTTTTATCTTAAAAAAAGTTGAATTTTTTTGACCGGCCTAACTATATGTTGGTGGTACTAGTTTATCTTGTGATACTAACTCAGCTAGAAGTTCTCTTTTGTGAAAAATTTATTTCCTAATGGAAGGGCAAAGATATGTGAATCTGGATATCTGAGGTTTCAGCTGTATTGCCTTGTTTGTTTTTCTAGATCTGGCTCACTGCGGCGAGCTGGGGACTGGATCTTAGGGACTTGATGGGGTTAATCTTAGATGGATCCTAGGACTTGCTGCTCTGATACTCAGCCCGTATCAGCTGTACATTTTGGCCTAAGAGTCCTCTGATTCCCTAACGTTTCTTTTTTTCTGTCCATGCTGGAATCCATGTTTTAGTTCTTTTCTAGACCAACACCCGAGTCCAGATGGGAGATGGTCAGTAGAAAATTGTTTTGTCATGACGCCACATTAACAAGGTTTTTTGTTTTTGTCTTACTGCAGGTCCCGGTCAAGATCGAGATCAAATTCTCCAGTTTCACCCGTAAGTAAGATAAACCTTGTTTAAATAATTAGCTGCTCTCAACCAAATATAAAACACATGAGGAAGTCTAGAGAAGCGAGGGTTGTCTAAGTCTACCTTTGTGTCATTATCATGTTTGCTTCAGTTAACATCATGACAAACTTTGCTTTGCAGGTGAGATCTGACTGAAAAGAAGACCTGGTGACCGGGAATAGAGTACCGCCGTATCCAAATTGAGTCATGCTTCTCATGGTCCACTCGTAGTATAATAATCTGATTTGGATTTGAGTTACTTATTATATCTCGAATGAACAATTAATAATATGTTTTTTCTATTTAAAAACTTTTAGTTGGTCTGTTATTGTGTCTTTTAGCAATGAACCGAACCTCTTAAAATAATCTATTTGTGGTTGCTTGAAAAACGTTTGTATCGTTTTATACATAGTTTGATAATTGATCTAAACGCCTAACTAGTAGCGTCTAACTCTAAACATTAGAGTCCAATACAAATTAAAGAAGCCACTTGGAGACGTAGAATAAACATTACAGTTGTGAAAGGAACACTCTGTTGCCATACTTGATAACTAAATCCATACTTACAATGCATGAAAATAAAATAAAAAAGCTCCGTTACCGGGAATCGAACCCGGGTCTCCTGGGTGAAAGCCAGATATCCTAACCGCTGGACGATAACGGATTTGATGTTAGCATTTATACAAATAATTATCTGACATTTTTACATTTCTGAGACCTCCCTTTCCTAACACTTGAATGTTGTTGAATGAAAAACTGATTATTAATCTCATACGAAATATCTGATAGCAACATATATCAACTTCACACAGTTTTCGTTAGGAGAGAGCCAGAAACAACACACAGACAAGAAAACAGAACATGTTGATTTCTCACAGGATAATCCAAAAGAAAAACATAGAACCATTTGCCTAAAGAAAATGAAATAGTTAATCACAACACAGAGATAGCAAAAACAGAAGATCAGAAATCAAAGTCGCCACCCATATCTGCTATATCATCAATAGCTTCACCAACCAGCAACCCACCCAATAAACCAGCTCCGAGTCCAAGTCCTAGACCCATTCCAGCTCCTCCGTGCTTCTTCGGCTTCTGCGGTTTACCACCATAACCTTGCTGTTGCGGGTAACCGTACGGACCCTGAGGCGGATATCCATAGCCTGGACCTTGTGGCGGATATCCATAACCCGGACCCTGTGGTGGATAACCCGGGTAACCTCCTTGCTGTTGGGGTGGATATCCACCATGTTGGTGTTGCGGGTATGCACCGGGTGGTGGATACCCGCCAGGGCCAGCCGGAGGATAGCCACCCGGACCTCCAGGTGGTGGATAACCGTAAACTCCACCACCATGTTTATCATCATGTCCTGGTGGTGGGTATCCGGAAGAACCCGGCGGGTATGCAACCGGGGCACCTTGTCCGGGCGGGTAAGCCGTTACAGGCTGATGATCTATAGCCTTATGCTCCAGAGTCGATAATCCAGGCGCGTGAGGAGCACTCGAGGCTCCTCCGAAAGTATACTTCTCACCAAACTTGAACGAGAATTTGAGATAACCTTTGGACTTCCCGTTAGGCAGCCTCACGGCGTACGTCACCGTCTTCTCCTCCTCCTCGTTCTGATCCAAAAGCTCCTTCACCGGAACGCTAACCTCTCCCACGGGCTTATCACCCGCGATGGGACGATCAGCCACGATCTCGATGAGGAGTGTGAGACGATTCTCATTCGCCGCCGCGTCGTCGACGGTGAGCTTCATCTGGTGTCTCCATTTGGGCTTGGTCCCGCAATCTTTGTCCACCTTCGTCTTCTGCTTCGTCCTCGCGTCGCGGTTGATTGAAACGACGGCGTATAAGTCCTGTTTGCCGATGAGTTGGATGTCTTTGAGATCCTCCGCGGATATGATCGTCAGATCTAACGGCCTACACTCCATGATTCAAAAGAAAAAAAAAAGCTTTTGAAATTTAGGCAAAGAGAAGATCTTTTTTAAAAAGAAAAAGGTTTTACACACGCGGGAAGCGGTTATTCCTTTTTTTAATATTAGTTATTTTCCTTAAGTTAGTTTTCCCCTTTATCCTATCCTAAGTAATGCTAACGCTGTATGTCAAAAAAGGGTAATGTTAACGCTGTTAAAAAAAAGGCTGTTAATTAGTTTAGTAACGACAAAAAAATAGTTTGGTAAATACTAAGGAAAATAACACTTGGGAGAGTCCATAAGGAGAAGAATGAACCAGAGATTGATGTTGAGTGTGAATGCAGAGAACATATTGGATCACGGTCACACCATGGGGTTTTCTTGCACGTCCTCACGTGCAGGAGGAGCTAAGTGGGATGTATTTCGACGCCAAGACGTCCCAAAGCTGGCCGAGTATTTGCAGGGAACATTTGAGAAGCCGTTGTATGAACGAATGGATTGTTCTTAAATGAACACAACAAGAGACAACAACTGAAGACGAGTTTGGTAAGAAAAACAAAAGGACCTGAAAGCGTTGAAGAGTCAGCTAGACTAGCTGAAGAAATCAGGTGTTTACCGAATGACCATGAGGCAAAACTTCAGATTCTAGAGGTAACAAAACTATTAACCATCTCAGTGCCTTCCCTCCTGAAACTCTTGAAAAAATGGTTTGCGTTTTTAATATATCAGATAGGAAAAATATCGTTATACGCAGCTAGTTCAGCTATCAAAGAGGTTCAGAAACTTGTCTTTGATCCAAAGTAAGTTCGAAAAATATAAGCTAAAACTAATCTAAGGAGTATGTGAAATGAATTTGAACTGACATTAGTTGTGCTCTTTTGAAATTTGGTTCCATTGTTGTGACTACAAAGGATTTGGAGCAGAGCTTGGTTTTGAGGACTCTAACTTAACTCAAGCAGTCTCCAACAACTTGGATAAGGCAGTCATCAATCGGCCACAACAAATCAGCTGCACTTGATCAGTCAAGATTTGTACAGTAGTATTAACATTGTTGTGACTAGTATTACTTACTATTCAGGATTTGTAAGTATAGTACTAAGACTACTAATACTACTATTCAGGATTCGTGTATATGCTGTATAAATTATATGCATGACAGCATGAGCATCATTATTTCACTTCGATTCTCGGGATCTAGACCATATAAAAATCATTTCGAATAACCTCCCAACAAATCGAATAATAGAAAACATTACTTATAGGCAAATATGCATTCACTGAGATGAGAGGAGGGCTAGAAGAAAGACTTCACCATTTAGAAAGAAAAAAAAAACTTGGATATGTTGTGTACTGTTCGTCACATTTAACCCAACAAAAAATGAAGAACAAAGAAGAGTATGTAATAAAACCCTTATAAAAATCTTTTTACTTCTGTACACATTAGTCTATAGCAAGGCTAATGCTGTCACAGCCAACGCCCAAACTCTTCAGACTCTAAGTCTCTGAAGCTCTGCTACGCTTTAACGAAAGCTTTAAAATAATGGGTGGGAGTTTAGGATGTTCAGTTAGCGCCGGCTTTGAATCATGTCTTCGATCCAGAGGAGGCTTACTACTCTCAGTTGTGGCTCCATTATGAATAAAGCTAGGCTTTGTATCCTCTATTTGATCCAAAGGGTTGTTACTTGCTGTTGCTTTGCTTCCATCTTCTCCTCCTCTTTGCTCCTTATCTGCAATCCCATTGTCTGGCAAAAGCTGTGTTCTGTTACTCACTTTAGCTGAGTGCTTTTTCCTCGAAGATCTTTCACGTTTTCTTGGTTTAACCGTAGTTTCCATTATCTCGGTTGTAAGTAAACAAGATTCAAGAGCTTCCAGAGCCCTGGTGGTCAATGGTCGCTTTCTTGTGCTGTGTCTTCTAGGAGCATCTGTATTAGCTTCTTGTTGTTCTGATGAACCAAGTTCTTGAGTATTGACCGGGTGGTCAATGGTCGCTTTCTGATGTAGCTCAACTTCTTGCTCTTGTTCCGTATCAATGGAAACACGTCCTTTGTCTGAGCCTGATGCTGAACAGAGCCCGTTTGAGTGATGTTCTGATGAAATGAGTTCATGGCTTGTTCTTATCTCCTCTGGAGAACAGTCGTTGTCTTCACCAGAGACCGAACATAACCCATTTGGTTTGGTCTCTGACATTTCTTGGGTATCAACAACCGCAGAAGACGGTCCATTTCCAGTCTTTTCTGATTGATCAGACTTTAAGTTCTTATAATCAACCGATAACTCGGTTTCATATCTCTCTTTGTCTTCATTCATCTCTTCAATGGTGCTGTTCTTGTGTTGGACCGCACATAAACTTAAGCTGTCTGATTCAGGATCCTCTTTTGAAAGGCTCTTCTCCCTCTTTACGCAAGCACTGAGCCGTCTGCGTTTCAACGATGGAGCAGATTTTACTGAATGATGATTAGTGTCTTCTGCTCTATGCTTTTTGATCAGCCTCTTCGATGGATCCTTAACCCTCTCCAAACTCTCTTCCTCCTCCTTGACGCTAGAATCATCCTTGTTTCTGCCATCACTTGGTAAACGTTTCCATCTCCTTAAACCAGACCATTTCTTACGGTGGTCTAGACTCGTATCAACAATAACAAACCGCATTGGAGCATCCAGAGAGGGCATTTCCACATTTTGACTGGGCAGGGAAGAAGAATCTTTGTCTCCTAAACCAGTCTTTGTCTCAGAGACTTTCAGATTCCGTAAATCACACAGTTTCCCTCCAGAGGCTAAACTAGTGTCAACAACAGTGAATCTCATTTGCAGGTTTCCACGGCTAGAGCTTGGAGACTTGAGGTAACGGTGTCTCTGACTATCAGACGGGCGAAGCTCTTCATCTGATTGGTCAGAAGAGTTAACGGATTCGTTGACTATCTCTCCTCCTCCTCCTGTTTCAAACTCAAGAAGCTCAGGCTCAGAAGCAACCTTTGTTAGAATGTCACTGACAGAGTCAAAATAATGATCGCCTTTGACAAGTTCCCCTCTCGAGAACCGTTTCACTCCAGGGACAATGAAAACAATGTTATCCTTAGATGTAATATAGCTTCTGTCCTTTGGCTGCTCTGAGTGCCATCCTCTGGCTAGCAAACGCGGCCACACAGCTTCCCAGAAGATATCGCTGCACCGAGCTTTGCTTAGACGGGAACTGCCTTTTAACTGGTTTATTATGTCGGCAGACGTGAGTGAAGCGTAAGCCCCTAAGCCCGGGAACGAAGAAGACTTTGGAGAAACCGTGAACCATGGTTTGTTGGTCTTAACTGGTACTGCTGACCGAACCGTGAGATCCTCTTTTCCTTTACCAACCGCCACAGCGTCTACCAGAAGCCTGAGACCCACAAGATCCTTCATAGCGTCTATGTATTTCTTTAGAGTGATCTTCCCTTCAGCAAATGACTTGGAGACCTACAAAAAAAAAGGTAAGATCAATTACCAAAACAAATACTCCCTCCGTTTCAAATTAGTTGTCGTTGTTTATGTTAGTTTAATTAGTGGCAAAAGAGACGAATTAATAGTAAAAGTTGCATTGGAATCATAAAACGACATTTAAAATTTTGAAACGGAGGGAGTATAGCATTATAATGCAAGAGAGACTCACATTCACAAGCATCTGTTTCTGAGATTCATCAGAGATAGAAGGAACCAAACGGGACAGCAACTGCTGTTGCCTCCATCCTGAGTAGAGCTTTCTTCCATATACGCATTTTCGACTACGCTTCTTGCGTGAATCAGACCAGGTGTGGTACTTAACTGAGTTGTAGAACTTGCCAAAGTAAAACAACAGTATCTCTCCTGTGCCTTTGCTCTCCATGAACTTCTTCACCTGAGTGAAGTTCTTCCCGAAGGTGTAAAGACCAAGAACAAAGCTAGCCACCTCATGGTCCTCCCAAGAACTGGATGGTAACTCCGGAACAGCCTCAAGATTCAGTCTCCGCTTCTTGGGTTTCGGATTCTTGTCAGAGCAGCGACTTCTTTTTGATCTTAAAGATTTCAAAGATTGGTTCATGTCAACATCATCATCATCTCCATTTGCTTGTCCTTTTGGACGTTTGTCTATCCACGTTACTTGAACAGGTTGTCCGATGAGAAAGGAGTATGAGGAATGATCATCCAAAGCTAGAGGAGTTGAAAGAAGCACTGCACGTTCGGATGCAGACAACATAGGAGGAATCTTGGCCTGAAACTCGTCTCCAACACGAGGCTCAACTTTTGGATCTCCACAACAGGCAAATTCAACATCAGAAGAATCTTCGATGAGAGCTGTTTCTTCCATAAGATTGTTTTCCTCGTCCATCAATATTGTCTGCACCAAAAGAAAAAGTACATTTTAAAATAATGAATCTCAATCATTATTAACATCTAGGCAAGGTTTGGTTTACTGATCACATTGTTATAAAAACATCTTATTCAAACAGCAAAGAGAGAAATCAATGGAGGTTTCCCGGCGACATGCAGACACATAGGAGATCTGAAACTCATTGAAATTGAAATTGAAATTGACAATCAAAGAATGTATAAAGTAAAAACAAACCTCAAGGATACATACATACATTGTCCAAGAACAACACAATAGGGGGTAAAGTAGAAAGCTTTTTAACATATCAGATTCACAAAAGTATCAAACTTGAAGAAGATTCAACAACTTCAGATCGTGAGAGCAATAGAGAGACAGGGAGATTCTAATAAAAAAACCCAGAAAAGACTTTAGAGAGAAACACGAGGAGACTGAAAAGATGATAAAGCTAAGTGTTTTCAAAGCTGAATTAAAATTGAAACACAGACCTAAGATTCAGACATAAAACCAGACCTGATCAAAGCAAAACCACCAGAGAACAAGCAAGCAATCGATCCAAAACATCAACAAGTTATAATAGCTATAGATAGCCATGTATGTAATTCACAACGATCTGAACATATACCACAATGGGTACTTACTGTAAGAAGAAAAGCAGCACAAAGTCGAAACCTTTAAAACGTAGAAACACGACAAGCGGGTGATGTTATAAAAAAGGAGGAGGAGGATTCCGCATCTACCTAATCTCCGATTGTTTTTGGTTTCTAGGCACGAACCCAGTAGCGTTAGGACACAAGCAAAAACCCAGAAAGAGAGAGAGAGAGGACAAACTAAAAGACAAAAGGGAACGCCGAACGTGAATTGACAAACACGGCATAAGGGATAGATAGATAGATTTGATAACCTGACTTTTAGATGTCTCAAAACTTTTGAGCAATGTTGGAGTTTGTGGCGGCACTGAAGTGGTTGATGAAAGCAAAGAAGATCGAACAAGTACCGTGTGTTCGGTGAGAGAGAAACGAGTACTGAGGTCGCTCAAGTCTTCGAGGTGAGATGTGCTTTTTTTGTGTGTGTGCGTTTTTGGGGATGTGCTTTTGTGTTATAACTCTTTTCTTATTCGGTGTGCGACCTCGTTGAACTCTCTCTCTATGCCGTCAAAATGTAATATTGGTATACCTTATGGTTTACCAATTTTTCCAAAGAACTGGTGGTGATAATGATAATTTTAAAAATTTATAAATATATTGATTTACGATATAACATATGTCTAAGAAGAATACAGTATGATTAAAGTCATTTTACTAGAAAATTCTAAGAGAAGAAGAGGGTTGGAAAAAATATGGTTACAGTAAAAAATGTTTTGGATGTTATCAAACTTAAGGTTTGGACTATTATTAACATATGAAAACTACGTCCATGGATTTGAGATTATATATGATCGGTGAGTAAGGGGCTTTTCTTGATATTGCTCTATATACGAGCTTCAGATTTTGTTATAGAGATAAATATGCATGACAGAGCTTCTTTTTAATCTTATGTTAAAATGATTTGATATGACAACATGTAACGCTCTGACCATCCCGTCGTAGAGGCCACGGCTAGTTGGCTGTCTTTAGTCGGGCTGTTACAATCAATCCTAATGTTCAACGCGGTCTCCTAACAAGGTCTCTTAAAGAAAACATTGATTAAAATAAACAAAAAAATAATTAATAAGTTAACAAACGTCTCTTAATTAGGAGAGGGAAGATACGTGAAAGACATGTATCATCATTTTGAGAAAACAAAAATGTTATTCCTCGATGGAATATTTTTTTTTCCTGTCATTGTTCACTCTCAAACTTCAATTATTTTTTTCGTCTCTTCAGCTCCTTTCGAAATTCACTTTGATTTGTTTTATATCCTCAATTAGAGTTTGGGTGTCGAGAATCTTTGGCATCAGCCAGACAAGGCTTCAACTCTTTTCTTCTTTGTTTCTTTATGTGGTGGGCTTCTCTGATTCTCAAGTTCTCGATCGCTTTGAAAGTTGTAGGAGCCGAGAGACGGCACACATTTTTTGTTGTTGTTAAGTTATCTATTTAGAGGTTGTTGTAACTTTGTGTGTTAATATTTGTTATGTTTTAGCCATTTTTAATAGGGGCTGACATAATTTTTTGTCTTTTAATCTGATCATTTACGTAATATTTTGTTTTCCCATGTTATATATTGTCCAAAACTAATCCAAACTTTAGGGTTTAAAGTTGATGAAGATTTGAGATTGAGATTGAGATTTAAAATTTTATAAAATAAAATAAAATTTAAAAATTTGAAAATAAAAATTTAAAAAATAGTTTCAAAAAGTATTTTCGAATTATAAAAATAAAATTTGAAAAAAATCGAAAAAAAATAAAAAACAATTATTAAAAATGTTCGAATTTGAAAACATATAATCTAAAACTATAAAAAAATCATTTTATTTTATTTTATTTTTTATATATCTAAGGTATTAGAATCCTTTTACCTATTAAATAAAATATTTTGGTCATTTTCCTCTTTGTAGTCTATTTTTGTGATCAAAACTTGAAAATTATCTATTAATTATTTTTTATATTTATAGCATGATTGTTAATTTGTTTATTTCTTTTATCATTTTAACATATGTAATGTATTAAAAAGATACTAAAATTTATATTTGCAACCTTAAAAATGTATTGTTTTTATTTTGCATTTTTCAGACATGTTTTTAAAATAGGAATTTCTATTCCTATTTCATTCCATCCTTCCTATATTGTTCATGTTTTGAAATTTTAGTAATTTTACTGAGACGTAAATGTGATATTTTTTTACTCTCAAAATTTCTAGTATAATCCATTTTTATCTGGTCATGATTTTCCGTTTTACTTTTTCCTATTTTTTCATATTCTTGTTTAATGTAGTTTCTAGTGTGTTATGTAGCCGTACTTTTTATTCCTCTTTCTTCATTTTTTCAGTTTTTTTTTTGTTTTTGCTATTTTGTGTTCTCGTATTAAGCTCACATTTTGTTATTGCAATAAGTATTTGTTTCATCAAATTATTTTTAGAATTTTTAATGTTTTTTTTTCTATTGTCTTGGTTTTATTCTTCTACTTTTTTGTTGTGGACAGATCTTTTTTATCATCATTTATTTTTCTTTTTTTTTTGGTCTAATGTGGTTGGAAAAATATTATTATTAGATATGGCCCAAATAAATTAAGAAGAAAAAAATGTGAGTTGCTTGTGAGAGATGTCAAGAGATCCCGTTCTCCTCCTGTGTATATATATATATATATAGATATAGATGTAAAAGGTTCATGGTTCAGAAAATCAAAAACACTTTTAGGGTTTTCCTCCGATCTCGCTGTATCGCTTTGATTCACACTTGGCTTCGGGTTTTGATTTCGCGTCAAATCAGGTTTCGATTTGTTTCATCCGAGCGTTGTTTGAATATGAATCCAACCACAGAAGTTAGCATGGATAAAGAATTGGAATTGGCCAGGCAGAAGATTGATCTTGTTATGGCAAGAGATGCTATTGCTTCCCAAACAAGATGGATTGAAGAAGGTGACGACACCAACACTGAGAATGAGACTTGTCCAGCCTGCTACACACACGTTTCGCGTCCTCACAAACTTGAGGTGAGGAGCGGTTGCTTCCACCGCATATGCTTTACGTGCATAAGGGACTGTGTCTCATCCCAACTAGCACGAGGGGACACCGTACTCTGCCCTTACCCGGGCTGCGAGAATGAACTTGTGCTAGAGGATTGTAGAGGTGTTGTTGATGATGATGCTCTTAATCTTATCATCCACCGCAAGAAGGAGAAGGCCATCCCCGTTTTAGACAGAGTCTACTGTCCCAAGCCTTCTTGTAACTTTTTGATGGCCGACCGCGACCTCCTCGCCATTGATCCTCGGCAAAAGAAGTCAGTAGAACGCACGTGCGTGGAGTGCGGCTTGTGTTTCTGCAAAAAATACCATGTTCCATGGCACTACAAGAAGACGTGCGATGAGTTCAAGAAGTCCCAGGCTTACCTGACTTCTGATGCCGCGCTTTTCGAGTCTTTAGTGAAGACACAGGGATGGATCAAGTGTCCCCAGTGTGCCACCGTCGTTCAAAAAAATGGCGGGTGCCAACGCATTAGCTGCAGGTATTGGACATTTGTTATTATTGACACTGGTTTTATATTATTTGTCTTTTGACTCTAATTATCCGTGTTTTTTTTATTTTCTCACAGACATTGCAACCACAAGTTCTGTTACGCATGTGGGGCTGCGTGTACAAGGAAGAAAATGTCATGCAACTGCAGCCCACAAGACTAGGCTTCTAACGTGCTGAAGGGCCTGATATGCCAATCTTCTCTTCAAATAAAAAGACTATATAAGACCATTCCAAATAGTTTCCTATTAACGATATGCTAGTGAGCTTCTGTATTCCCGAACAAGTTTGTGATGCATATTCGACACTTGCTTTCCCTCTTCAAATGAAATCTAATACGAAAACGACCATTGTTGAGTTTTATAGTTAAAACTGATACCCACGTTGTAAACAATTTATGCATAAAAAGGCAAAGGTAGAATGAAACAGAACTTGTAGAAGAATGAGAAACTCGAAAATGTCCATATGTTTATGAGTGGACCAAGGCAGAATTGGTGAGAATTTGATCAACTGTCTTTTGGGGGGGGGGGGGGGGGGGGGGGGGGGGGGTGTTAGAACAGGACATATAACTGCTTATCCAGTTCCTCATCTCTTAAAGAAACCAACAAAAGCTTTTGTTTGAGTAAGCCTGATTCTCTTATCACATGATTTGACCTGTTTTGTGGCATTATGATATATACTCTGGTGGTGTCTTTTATCAACACGAGGCAATGCTTGTTCATCTGGATAACCGGCTAAATTGTGAGAGTAACCAGTTCAGATTTATAAAACAACAAAAACCACAACAGATTCTAATCAAAGTCAATGCTTTTATTACATGAGAAGTTCATGATCAAAGTCCAGTTATCAACACAGGCTTTATAGCATTGATCCCCAATAAATGAGAGTTATCACATTTACGACTTTAATTTAACTATCTCTACGTTCATTTCTGTTATTGATTTAGTTTTGGTACAACATAATTCGAGGCAGGCTGTAAAATTGTTTTAATTAAGGTGCTGGCTTGGAATATATCGATCGAAGAGTACACGATTACACGTATTAGTGAAATGAGAATCATATATAACATTACAAATGCGCTACAAAGACAGCATTAACGAATTTTATATTAATTTAAGCATACGGTTAGCTAGCAAAAATTAGGAGACCGTTAACAACTTTTCCAATTAAAACCGTTAATTGATAGATTAAGGAAAAAGATAAATGCTTTTCAGAAAGAGATGAGCATTCTAGAATTATTTTGTTTTTAATTGGTTGTGCAGGGTCTGTTTATACCATATAAAACACATCAACTAGAGTTTGAGGGTTTTTGTTTATTTTATAAATGTAGAACTTTGATATTACTGTAAACGTTTTAACTTATAGTTTACATTTTAATGTAATATATTGTGTAATTCTATAATCTTATTAATTATCTTTCTTATCTGACATTATTTTATAATAGTGCATTAAGTTTGTTAAAATGCATTACTGTATAAAAAATAGTTGATTTATTTGGTAAATATTTTTATATTTTTTCAACCTATTTATTATAATTAAAAAATTAAAATTTATAGTTAAATTGGTTTGTTTGTTAATATTTTAAATGAATTATTAAAATTTAGAGTTTTCTAATAGCATGTTTGTGAATAACACATATGAACTAAAGGTTAGTTATATAATTTATATTTTGTTATAATCATTTTAATAATTGTATATTTTTTTGAGTCTCAAAAAAGATAATATATAATTTTAGATATGAAAGTTTAACAAATGTTGACAATTTTATTTTTTATAACAAATGTACAAATTTTAACACTTATTTAACAGTGATTGATATTTATTTATTTATATAAATGAAAGCATTTTTAAAAAATGGGTTAATTTACCAATTTAATACAAATTTGTTATATTTATTTCATATAGTACTTCTATTTTAATATCAATAAACTATAATTATAAAATTTATAAAAGATAGCATATAATCTTATTCTTGTTTCTAAAATTGTACTTAAAATCATTATAATAGTATTAATTACAAAATTAAATAATGCATTATTTTATAAAAACATTGAAATTTTATAATTAGATTTTGTTAGATTTTCCTCAACTGATTTTGTTTGAACTAAAAATAAATAAATTTATAGTTAAAATTGATTCAATAAGATTTAAAAAAAATTATATATTTGATTGATAAAAGTAAATAATAAAAAATGTCATAATAATAAATCAATGAAATGGTCCTCCTATGACTTTTGCCTAGTAGATTATTTTGTGCTTCTCTTTTGACAGAGAAATGTATCTCAAAGTTAAAATCCAATGCCATCAAAATTAGTTTATAGTATACACAACAAGATAGTGCGGTTAGAGTACTTTAAGTCAACCTAGTCGAAGTATGTAGAACATTTTCATACTCGCATATTACATCCTTTTTTTTTATTATTATACATAGACACTTTGGCTCACCAAAATGGGTCCAGACTAGCTCGAAAGAGCATTTGCCCCCACGGATGATTCTTTATCGCCAATAATGTTCAAATGTTAATTTTCCGGTGGCCGAAACTCCAATCCAGTTGACTTCCCGTATTAGAGTCGAAACTCCCTTGAAAACAAGTTTTTAAACATATTCCATCTAAATGAGACATTTTAAGTTTTTTTTTTGTCAATGCATTATAAGTTCTAACATAAATATATGATCACCACAATAATTGTTAAGCCTCCAAGGTTCTTATATTAAATGTATAGTTAAATAGATAATATATATGCGTGTGTATATGTATTCTTATATTGTAGTAAGTCAATCTAAAATACAAAGCTATATGGTGTACGTACGTTTTACATTTCACAGACCGTCTCCGGTGGCTTAAATTTCTCGAAACCAGACGCGTGTTGAATCCATATATATCTTTATGCACATTCTCATAATATATAAACCAATTACGTGGCAAAGATTATCAACCTTGGTTAGCTTTTAACCACGACACTTTTTCTATAATATTTGACCTTGGCTATTGTTTATATTGTATATATTATATATACTAGTTGAATTCGATCGTGTGCAGTATGCTAGTAAGTGTATATAATTTACATTTTAATGAAACAAAGGTCAAATGCATGCGAGTGGGATTTGATCCGTACCGGATATTATGCGGATTACGTGCTCGGAATTTCATATTTTCTAATGTTAAGGTTTTGACATTCCATAAGCTTACCATTGCTTCATCAAGAATAATTTCTTTTACCAAAGTAGCTATGCTCTAATCAAAAGTTAGGTCAACTTCATTTTCGTTATGTGTATAATTATCAGTTGTCATTTAGAGCACCGCATACGTTGTTTAATCAAAGTTACTCATTAATATATATGCATATTTAAAATAAACGATTATTTAAATCTTTTCATGATACTATTATGAAATATATGTGGATGTCATCTAAAATGTTTATGCATTGTCTCGTCTTACTATCGCGATTGGATACATGATAAAAGGAGTTGGACCACGTGATGTATAATATATTTCTATGTTTATAAGCTAGTTGGTTAGATTATTATATATACTCGTAGCATTTCCATAAAGCTGAGTCTAAGGTAAAGGTTTTAAAAGCTAAAGCTAATTTGTATATTGCTAAAATAATTATGCCACAATTCAATAGTATATATATAACTTTTGTATAAAGACGTGACAATTTTAATGGGATCTCATATTTTATGTATGAAAGTAAAATCTTCTTAAAAAGTTTTATTGTCGCTACAAGAGAAAGTTTAATTAGAATGATTTTCCAGTTCACTAAAATAGAAACTATGTAGATAACATTTGGTTTGTAAGATATTATTTGAAAGCCTGTATATTAAATCTTATAATTAAATTATAAAGTCTGGTCTCTCCAGATTTCTTATTAATGGAATGCTGAGCTCAATCGAAAACAAAAGCACATCAAATTAAAATACAATACTAGTTGAGCACGTCAACACAACTTATACGCTAATATAATGATCGATCCAGATACTTCATGATGGTGGCGCAAACCATAAATCATGTTTTTTTACTGATATAAATCATAAGTTAATAGCCCAGTATTCTCATTTAACGCACTACAATGGTAAACGATATTCATTTCATATGAACTATTTGTTTATTACAGGAACAGATGCTTGTCATGTGCACATTAGCTTATATCTCATCTTAATATGTGAATTCGTTCATTAGATATATAAATAGTTATCTGTTTTCTCTGCTAATGTACGGGATCAAATTTCATCCCAGCATATAGCTGAAAGTCGATGTAAAATTAATATTTTGGTTGCGTAACCTATAAAGATTCTACTATAAAGGCCTAGCTAGCATTACTCATCAAAATACTTTTCATATTGCAACAATAATGTTATTATATACTTCCTCCGTTCCATTAAAATAAACTTTTTAGAAAAAAAATTTGTTACACAAAAATATATTTTTTGTATTTTTATGAAACAATTGTAAACTTATTATTGGTTAAAAGTTATTGAAAATTAAAAATTACAAAAAATACATTTATTATGTTAGTTTAATGTGTTTTCTTAATATATGTGAAATACTAAAAAATCTATATTTTTAGAATGGAGGGAGTATTTCTTAATACAATGAGCTGACGAAACAAAATTGAATTACTAGAGACTGATGAAATAGACCACTTAGAGCATGATTAACCCCGGTCTCTTAGCCGGGGTTCTTAATTCAAGATTGACATTTTTTATTTTTCTATACTTTTCGGCTTAAAGACGGTTTTTATATCTCTTATTTAAGAGACGTTCTTAGCTTTTCTTAGTTAAAATCTAAGAAAAACTAAAAATCGTCTCTTAGCCGAAGGTAAAAATCCCAGTTAACAGACCGGAGTTAATTATGGTCTTATAATTTACAAATCACTGTACTAGTCCTAAAGATCAGATATGATATAATAATCCCATCAATCTCAAGCATACACATATGCACATACATATGGTAGTCTGAGCATGAGAAGTTCTTTTTACAGTATTTGGAACAGTAGTGAAGTGTATTTTGATGATGATATCATGATCATAATAACGATGATTGGACGTGATCATAATACACTATAGGAAACTAGGAATCATACATTTTTAAGCTCCAAAATCAATTCAAAATTGATAAACTGACTTGTATTGTATATATTATGCTAGAAGCATCTCTACTTCTAATGCGTGAGATATTCTAATATCAGGTCCATGTTGGAATATTAATCAATTGGTTTTATTTTAAGAATCATGGGTTTCCACCTTAATACAATTGATAGTAAATTGAAAAATGTCTTTTCTATATAGTTGTATATAGGAGAATCTAACATGAATGATTTTAAGGGGAAGAAGATAGAGTGGTTTCACCGTGAGTTCCAAAGTAGACAAAACTAAATCAATGATAAAAATGAAGATGGTGATAACTAATTACATTCACAGCATACTATATTATGCTTATATAAGCTTCACATACACACATCCATAGTGACACAGAATCTTAAAATAGCATGTAATATATTAGAGTTAAGGGGTATAGTCAAGTGCAAGGACATCATAGGACATATACATATACTCATACTACACATACACATACATACACATCTACATATATAGAGAGGACCATATGTTGGATCACTTGTATAAAAAGGTGATAAGAGAGACTAAAGTTGATAAACTCAATAAGAAGAGAAAAAAATGGCCGATGAAGATAGATTGCTACCAATAGCCAATGTAGGGAGACTTATGAAGCAGATCCTACCATCAAATGCAAAGATCTCAAAAGAAGCAAAACAAACAGTTCAAGAGTGTGCAACAGAGTTCATCAGCTTTGTTACCTGCGAAGCCTCAGACAAGTGCCACAGGGAGAATCGAAAGACGGTGAATGGAGACGACATCTGGTGGGCTCTAAGTACTCTAGGCCTCGATAACTATGCTGACGCCGTGGGGAGGTATCTTCACAAGTACCGCGAGGCCGAGCGAGAAAGAGCTGAAAACAACAAAAGCAGCAACGATAGTGGAAATGAGAGAGAACCAAACATCACAAGTGGTTATAGTAGAGTTTTGGAGAAAGGAAGCAGCTCTTCGGCTCGTTGAGATAAATCTATGTGACCTGAATCATGTACTATTAAGCCAAGAAAGATCTGTAGAGAGAAGAATAAGAGGATTATATAATGTTAATGCTGAATCTTTATTACATTGTATATGTTTACATTTGCTTTATAAATGTAATTTTCTACACATAAATAAAGCTATGAGATTTCTTCTTCAAAGAAAATATTGAACCAGTGGAGAGGTGAGAAAGACAGCAGAAACAAGGCTCAAGCTAGCAAGATGATATTCTTTTTTATAAATCTTAGGTATGAAAAGTAGTAAGTTAGTAAGAAAATAAGAGGTTTATAATGCGTCTCACCCCAAAGATCGATCTAAGGATGCATCCATGAAAATAAATAGGAAAAAGGGAAGAGTTTTATGTGTATATATCACAATGCATAGATCGATGTACTGTCTTTTTCAGTGGCTTGATCTATGATAATGTTCATCCCCATATGCTGTTTGAGCCTGAGGCTAATGTAAACCAAGATAAAGGAGGATTAAAACATAACCATTTTCTTAACATTTTTACCCAAAAAAAAAAAAAAAACATAACCATTTAAATGAGTTCTTATTAGAAATGGGATTCTTGGTGAGTTCTGGTGAAGTCAGAACGTAATTAGTTCATATTAATGGGCAAAGCACCAAAAAAAAATTTTTTAGTTCAAGTCAATATTTTTTTCTTTGCCAAAGAAAAAAAACAGCCAATCAAACCTAGCACAACCATTCGGGAGATGGGCTTGTTTTGTTTGTCGCAAAGCTGAATAGTCAAAACGGTCTAGGGTTTGCGTAGAGAGGGTATTAGGTCCAGAATTCAAAAAAAATGACCCCAAGATTTTAAGGACCACCACCTCATGGGTACGCTAAACCTAAAATTATATATAATTTTTTTCAAGATTTGTATATCTTATGACATGCTCGCTTTATGGTTATCTGCAAATCGGGTGATTTTAAATCATCAAATAAGAAAAAGAAATTTAGAAAAATTTCATCAAAGAAAGATGCAGCCAATAGTTTATGTAGAGTTTTCTTGGGACCACTTCTCAACTATGTTATGTTCTTGCTCTAATCAACTAAAATTGAACATTTAACATATATAAGAGATTAGTTCGAAGAGACAAAAGCTGATATCACAAACATCAAGATCTTTATTTAGCAATGACCATACGAAGATAGTAACATTCCTTAGTACATTTAAACCATTAGTATACCAATGTGGTAATACACCATTGCTATGTACTAAAACCTTAACAATGCTATATCTGATATCCAAGTACTTAATGATTCTGGGATACATGTTGGCTTCCACTGGCTCAAACCATGGAATCGCGGCATTGAGCTCCTGCACAGGCAGGCAGGGTTGCCTTGGGAACCATGAGCGCGAATATTTTAAGGTATCCACAAGTACACACCACATCTGATGTGCCCATTGAGAAGACAGAAAGAAAGATGAAGAGGACAAGTCCATGTGAAATATAAACGCTTATTATGATGATTTGCATACAACCATTGCAGCATGGACATAAAAGAATATAATAACTTAGTATGATGTTTTTACATTCAGCCATTGATTTTAAGAAGTTGCTGAACTTGATACCCATCAGAATTAGATGCAGGTATGTCAAAACTTCTTTGATTAAAAGAAAATATCTACTTGATATCATATATATTTTGTCTCTTTGATTTTATTTACTATTAGTGTAGTAAGAAAACAACTAATTCGTAAAAGAAATTTCAAAGCTTGGGGATTACGTAGAAACATATACCAGGTTTTCCTTTTGATGAGTTAAAAGTAGGGGCGTTCAATCCGGATATCGGTTCGGTTTCGGTTCGGTTTTTTCCGGTTTTCGGTATTTCGGTTAGTAAAATATAACTACCATTCTAAATCCATATTTACTTCGGTTCGGTTCGGTTTATATACCGTCGGTTTTCGGTTTATTCGGTTTTATACCAAAAAACATAATTATTTTGTTTGAGATCATATTATATGAATTTTAGAGTCATATTGTCAACACAGTCATTTATTAAAAATATATTGCATGTTCAAATAAATGAACAAAAAAGTAAAAATGCTTTTACCATCAAATAAAATAATCAAAGCTTGAAATTTTGAAAATAAAAATATGAAACAAAACAAAAACATGAATTTTTTTTTCACTCTTCCATATTTAGTGTTTATTAAACTCATGCTTTTTCAATTGAAAATTTTCCATTAATTATTGTCCATCAAATTATAATCTTCATAGTAATTTAGTGAAGACTAAAATTAAGCAAAAAGATCAAAAAAGACTTAGAAAATAAGATATCTGAATTGCGATGTATTGTTATTTAGTTATAGTTCAAGTTTACAAATTAAGGTTTTTTATTACTATAAAATTATAGTAATAGTTATTAACACAAATTTAACTTATGTAACAAATAGATTTTCATGTATTGTTATAAAATAGATACATATTTTCATGTTTCTACTTTTAATCGGTTTTGTTCGGTTTATTCGGTTTAATCGGTTATATACCAAACCATATCCAAATCCTACGGTTTTTATAAAATTATATCCATTCGGTTTATATGGTATATACCAAAATCAAACCATATTGTCTATTTCGGTTCGGTTCGGTACGGTTCGGTTTCACCATATTGAACAGCCCTAGTTAAAAGAAAAGAAGGATTTGCCAAGATAGGTTGAGTATTTACTTTAGTAGTCATACAAAAAAAAAAGATAGATCTAGATACAGATTTAATAATGAGATTCGATCTTTAATTACAGCTTATATTATGAGATCACTTTTATAAATGAAGAGAATTAATAGAACCAAGTTTAATGCAAAATACATCATATCTATTCAAGTAGAACCAAGATAAAGGCAGCTGCATAAATCAAGTAATGTCTTGGCCTCACCTCTATTCTAACTGGACGAGAAAATAGCAATAAAGATCATGATGTTATTTACCCATAGGCAACTTTCGTTTACAGATATTCCAAATGAACAACTCTGGCTTTTACATCCTCTTCATATTGTTTTCTCATCTGCCGTTCCTCTAAAAATTCGAATTTTTCCTTTTTAAGAACATGTAAAACCCTAATTCTAAACATATCGACTTTGTAATTGGACTTCTTTAGAAATATTTCCTTCAAAGTAAAAAACTTCAGATATATATATATATATATATATATGTGTGTGTGTGCGCGCGCGCCACTCAAGAGCACGATTGTGTGCATTGCGTACATTAGGTAAATATTAATTATGACGATTTCAAAACCAGATTAATTACAGTTTACCAAAAAAAAAAAAAAAAAACAAGATTACTAACAAAAAAGTGAAAGATAAAATTGCAGTCTCTCTAATACCTGCGATGCGTCACGTAGATTGTAGAGACCACTCGACCTTAAATCCTCATATAGTTGAGACTTCATCACTGATTGGTTTTATCAGTCTCGACCTGTAAAGAGATGTTGACCTTGTCTTACTTACCTATACATTTATATGCCCCATCTTTATTTTATTTAAGCCTTGCGCGGCCTTTGACCTAACCGTCTTGTAAGTGCTTATAGATAATTAAAATACTTTGTGTCCATCAAAGTTTATGTGTATAATTTAATGCTTACAGTGAAATATACAAGCCGTGGCTATATCAACCTAACTAACAACCAGAACATATTTTGGACTTTTTTTGGAAAAAAAACATATTTTGGACATTGCTTCCTCTGTTATAGCTTTTATAGTCTTCCGAGAAAAAGAATGTAATCATAGTTTGTTTTCTTATATGCGTAACCTGATGCAGTTAAGTTTACATCATGGATACAACGAGTCTTCTGAGAAAGTGAGAACTGGGTGTAATGGACGCATGGCCGGCCTTGAGATTTTGGAGTACTGTGACAATGTATATATAAACTTTTTTTTTTACAAATTTGGGGGTCTAAAATGATTTTTTGAGAACTCATGTCTTTGTAACTTTATTTCAAAAAATTTGGGAACCTGTTGCAAATGTTTTACTATGCATAGCCCAGGGTCAGCCTGAACGATCGTCGCACGTTTATGCCCGAACATGGAGTCTCTCCTCCCTCGAATTTTTCAATTTGAAAGACATTAGACTACCTTCTCCTTATAGTGTAATGATTTAAGTTAATATACACAATGAATTGAAAAAGATGAAGACAAAATTATATAGTTCGAATTTTAAAAACAAAACAAAAGGTTAATTTGCTCACCTGTTTTACTTTAAACACAAGTGATTTAACTGATGTAAATGATGATTAGAAACATGTCCTCATATCTATTTTTTTTAAAGAAAACAGTAGTAGTTGATTATGCTTGAAAAAGTATGTGTTTATTTTCAGTTGGAAACGTTTTGACAATAATTGTCTGGTTCGAAATTAGAAAATATCAATGTCTCAAATTATTCAAGAAATAAGTAAACACAACTTATGCATATCAAATTTATTTTTAAATTTATAAATGTGATAAAATAAAGGATATGAAATATATCTGACTAGATTAAAAAACATTCAATGGGATGCTATATATAACACAAGAGTAGGGACTATTTGTATACTTTTGACAACAGGAAAAAATTGAAAAAGAATATATTGTTATTGTTGTTAATTACATAAAGTAAAACGATGTAGTATATAGTTTTGATTTTTATTTCGGGAAACTATTGTTTTTAGTAAGTAATAATAATAAATAAATAAAAAAGAAAATGGGAAAAACCATATCTCCATGGGATTAAAAACAACATTTACATTACGCTGCTGCGCTTCTTCGCCCTCAGATTCTTCCACCTCCCAAAGACCCAATCACAGATCCAACACAATGCCTTCCCAAATCAGGGTTCCGATCATCGGCGTCTGTTATCCTCTCCCGCCTTCCCGAATTTAAGATCAGCGCCGCGAATTTCTAGAAACTTTCCTTTCCTCGATTAGGTTCTCCAGTGACGCCGTATTATCTCATCAGTTGACCTTCCCCTTTCATCGCCAGATCGTTCCGTGTTCCGAGTTAGGCCTCGTTATCAGGTTCTGGTGTTCATGAATTTCAGCTCTCGTTGTAGATCGTGATTTGGGCTTCTAGGGTTTCGATTACTGGTGCCTTGGGTTTGTGAAGAATCTTCGAATCGATTGAGAAGTTTGTTAGGGATTGAGTTTCTGTGGATTGTAAACTATATAAACAAACACAGGGGATGTTTGGTTCTACAGTGGATACAAGCCGTGGGAACAGCGCTGCCTCAGGGCAGCAGCAGCTTCTTACTCCGACTCGCTTCGTGTGGCCTTATGGAGGTAGAAGGGTCTTCCTTAGCGGATCTTTCACCAGGTGACGTGGATAGTTGCTTTGTATTATGTGCTCTGTTTAGTGTATAGACTGAGTTTTGAAATGGCAATGCGAACAGGTGGACAGAACATGTTCCAATGTCGCCACTTGAGGGCTGCCCTACTGTTTTTCAAGTCATTTGCAACTTGACTCCGGGTTATCATCAGGTTAATAATTTGATCTGTTTCGTAACAATTTCTTCGCGAGTTCATCCCTGCTGGAGAATTTTAAGTCCTTATAGACTCTGTTATAGTTGATTACAGTAGTATATGAACGTGGCTATTAAGACGTGAGATGCTTAAGTAGCCTCTGATGTAACATTCAGTTATTTCATTTTCATGCAGTATAAGTTTTATGTTGATGGGGAATGGCGGCACGATGAGCATCAACCATTTGTAAACGCAAATGGTGGAGTAATGAATACGATATTTATAACTGGACCAGATATGGCTCCTGCTGCTTTTAGCCCATCGAATATGGATGTGGATGATTTCTCCCAGAGAGTGGTAAGGAATTTGACCTTTTATTTTCCGAAAAATGCAGTGTTATGATATGCTTGTTTTCGTATTAGTAGCTTAGTTTCTGTTGTGTTTCGAATAAATAAATACGACGCTTCATTTTTTTCTTCTTATTGCAAATCTGAAAATCCTTAGAAGAGATATACGTTTTCTGCAAAAAAAAAAAGGAGGGAAATAAATAGTTTATGATGGTATCGTTTTATTTGATATATATATAGCAGGAGCCTTGAGTTCCATAATCCTCATTAGGCTAAATTTCAAATTGAATTTCTGACTCGTTTTACATGGGGATATTATAGGCTGATCCTTCCCAGGATTCTATACCTAGGATGTCAGCGGTTGATTTGGATATGTCCCGTCACCGTATATCTGCTTTGTTGTCAAACCGCACTGCATACGAGCTGCTCCCTGAATCGGGCAAGGTCTGGTTTCTTCATTTTCTTACTGTTTAATGTTTTTTGTCTTCATATCCTATATATTATTGATGAGACTACCTTCTGTCATCGTAATTTAAACTTTTACAGGTTATTGCATTGGATGTGAATTTACCAGTAAAGCAAGCATTCCATATACTCTATGAGCAGGTTTGCGATATTTACTATTGTGTCAGCTTCTCATCTTTTTGGATGTTTCTCTCCCTGTCCCTCAGTCATGTATGACATTCTAATGTTGTTGCGTCCCGACCTGAAAAGGGAAGGAAGTGAAACTTAAAAGAACTAGTTTCGTCTCAGTTTATATCTTGATTGTCTGGGTTTCTGGTTTTTTGCTAATTCTGGATGCTTTCAGGGAATCCCTTTGGCTCCTCTGTGGGACTTTGGTAAAGGCCAATTTGTTGGAGTTCTTGGTCCATTGGACTTCATTCTAATACTGAGAGAGGTTGGCTTCTCTAAGAAATTGTTCATTGCTAGAGCATTCCTTCGAGTGACTGATGTATCATTTTAAACTTTCCAATAGGAAATTGTGTTAACGTCAATAACTCGATGGGGAGATTCATATGCTTTACTGTCTGATAATAATACTACAGTGGTATTAATGATAATAGGTTGGGTTCACAAATATTCATATGATTTAGTGTCTAACGTGGGATTAATTTGGAGTATAATAGATTTCCGTAGTTTTCAAGTATATTACCTAGAAATTTATGTAGATCTTTGATTAGGTTCCTCAGTATGAAGTTTTTTACTCTTGCGTGGTAATAGCAACTCTGTGAAATTGCAGCTTGGAACGCATGGATCCAACTTGACAGAAGAAGAGCTTGAGACGCACACAGTAGCAGCCTGGAAAGAGGGGAAGGCTCATATTAGCAGACAATATGATGGAATTGGGAGACCGTATCCTAGGCCACTTGTTCAGGTGAGATTCTTATTGTTGCTTTCTACCGCTATCACTCCTCATCTTTTCATTTAGCTTCCTCTAAATGATCATCTCTCTTGATTATCTTTTCCTTCTACGTTGAAAAAGATCATGTTGTTATCTCGATCTACACACTTTTGACGAGTGTTTTAGCAATCTAGACTCACATATATCTGCGGTTGATTAAACGTTATAGGTTCAAAAAAAAATGAATTTTTTTTGAGCAACAAAATAAAATGAATAACATGACTGTTTCACTTTTGGATTGGGAGGTTTATTCATCTAGGATTGTAACCGATTCATATATGCATGTCTACTTGTCGACTTGTTTACTAAACTATCTTTTGTCCGCTTCCATTTGCTTTCACTGACATATCTTTATCCTAGAAACTTCTATTGCAGTTTACACTTTTTAGTAAAAAGAGCTAGAAGATTTTCTCTTTTACCATTAATGTTTTCATAATTGCAATCAGGTTGGGCCCTATGATAATCTGAAAGACGTTGCCCTGAAAATTTTGCAAAATAAGGTGGCAGCCGTTCCAGTTATTTATTCTTCTCTGCAGGATGGGTCATATCCGCAGTTACTGCATCTTGCTTCGCTATCAGGCATATTAAAATGTAAGGTCCTTCAATTGTGAATAAGATCATAAGGCACTGATAAGCGCTCCACATTGACCATATATTTTGTTAAGGGATGGGATCTATAGGAGGGAAGTTAGAACATATAGTTGGAATAGCCTGTCCCAAATTTTAGTAACAGTTTTCCCTGTTGTGTATACACATTTGTGAAAATTTATGCTTCTTATCAAACACTTTAGCCCTAATTACACTTAATACTCCAGGTATATGCAGATACTTTAGACATTCGTCTAGCTCTTTGCCAATCCTTCAGCAGCCCATTTGTTCAATTCCCCTGGGTACTTGGGTTCCTAGAATCGGAGAATCAAGTAGCAAACCTCTCGCTACATTGAGACCACACGCTTCTTTGGGTTCTGCGCTCTCGTTATTAGTTCAAGGTAAATCCGTTTTTGCTCATGTTTCATCAATACATTGGTTACGTTTCAATCGGATTTAAATCCTCTTCATAGATCGTTATCTTACCTAGTGAACATGTGGTGTTCTTCGACCTGTTTTATCAAAGTTGTGTTTACAGGAATATTATCAATTCAAATCAGTAGATTTCAGAATTTCACATGATGCATTGCATGCGAGTCGGGCTACATCTATGTTTCTAATATCTTGTGTGTTTCTGGTATTTACAGCTGGAGTTAGTTCAATTCCTGTAGTGGATGACAATGACTCGCTTATTGACATATACTCTCGAAGGTAAAAACATGTATTCCATCAATTGACATGATCTGTCTTCTGCATTACATTTTCTGAAGCCCGGTGTTCTAATCACATATCTTTTTCATTGGCCAGTGACATAACTGCCCTGGCTAAAGATAAGGCATACGCACAGATTCATCTTGATGACATGACCGTTCACCAGGTAAACAGAAGTCAAGATGCATCCCATGTCTCATCAATGTTATCTTTCAAGTCTAAGCTGAGCTGTCATCAGAAATTGTCTTCTTTCTAAATTTTGCGAACGTATGAGAATTAATGTGGTAAAAAAAATGTGTGGTTTCAGGCGCTGCAGTTGGGGCAAGATGCGAGTCCGCCTTACGGAATCTTCAACGGGCAGAGATGTCACATGTGCTTGCGCTCAGACTCTCTTGGTAAAGTGATCGAGCGGTTAGCGAATCCAGGTACGTACCATATCCTTCGATAACATCTTCAAGCTTTGATTTTGCTTTCATTACACACACACACAAACAAACATCATCAGATGAGAGAAGTATATTTATATTGGGGTTTGGCTGTGTAAAAAAAACAGGGGTAAGGAGGCTGGTGATAGTGGAAGCAGGGAGCAAACGTGTTGAAGGTATCATATCTTTGAGTGATGTTTTTCGATTCCTGCTCGGTCTTTGACTTCCTACAACGACAAACCTGTGCTACCTCCGAACTCTCTTTTCTCATTTCCTCGAAGCAAACTATCCAACAATTTGCTTATTTTTCTTTTATTGTTGTGCTTTTTTTTGGGCAAGGAATCATGTAAATTTTCTACGAACTTGTTTCATTGTTATTTTTATTATTTTTAGTTGAACGGGTTTCCCATTCTTGTGAAGGATATTATTGGCTATCGAAATTATTACTTAGTAGTACATTTTTTCTCAGCTTCTTTTAACTAGTGTAAAATGTATTCCGTTTCATGCTTGATCTGTTAACTACTTACAACGATAAAACACCAACTTCAAAACTCTGTTTTCTCAATTCCTCAAATCAAACTATCCAACAATTTGCTTAAATTTATTCCCTACTATTCTGTTATTTTTTCGCAAGGAATCATGCAAATTTGCTACAAAAACTTTTTTATTGTTATTTTAAGTTGACGGGTTTCCAGATGTTTACTTAGTATCGCATCTCCTCTCAGCTTATTTTATTTTCTTTCCTTGTTGAGTCTTCGATTCAAAGCTTAACGTTATGTGCATTAGTTCATAAGGACAACTAGATTTTGACCCGCACGCCCGTGCGGGTCTATTTTTTTTAAAAAAAATATGATGATATTTGCTTCTTATGTCACTATTTAGGGTTGAGTAAAAAACTTGAATTCGAAGATTCAAACCGATCTTAATCCGAATAAGTAGTACTAAATCCGAACCAGAATTGATTAAATATCTTAATTATTCAAAATTTTGGTATTTGAATAATTGAAACCTAATCCGATCCGAACCGAATTATTTTGGGTATCCAAAATAGATTTATATACTTATATATATGATACTTTTAAGTTCGCATAAATGCTTGAAAATATATACAAATAATTAAACGTAAATATCTTAAATAGTTAAAAAAATACTCAAAACTCTAAAAATACTTAAATAATTATTAATTCTCTATCCAAATATTTAAACCAAACCTATTTCAATTGGTTATCCAAATCAGAACCAAATCTTCAAAGATCTGAACTGAACACGAAATCCCAAAAAGACCCGAAAACGAATCCGAACGTCCACCCCTAATCACTATTATATATATCCTATATGTGTTATCATAGGTTACAAAATATGTGTTATCATATAACTAATCGTATTTTATACGTACCATCAAATAAGTTTTCTTATAATTAATAATATTTTATACGTAAAATCATATAAATAATCACATATTATATTTTAAAACTTAATGTGAAATATAAAACCATAATTTAAGTTGGTGTTTGAAATTGGATTTTGTATTGTATTTTTATTATATATATTTAAAAAAATTATAATAGTTATTGGAAAATATGTTAGTAAAAATCAAATTTTGAATATATGTATATTTTTGAATGAATTTTTGATATAAATTAATTTTAAATTATTATTTTGATTTGAATATATATATCAAGTAACATAGATCCATTACTTTTTAATATAATGTAATAGACTTTCAATTTTTTTTAGTAGCATAAGCCCATTATTGTTTTTTCTAATTTATTGTTATCTATGTTTCCAAACATTACTATTTTTTAACTACTATTCATATTGCCAAACAATCTCAATATGTGTACTTCAACTTTAATAATATAGATATAACGGAGCAGAGACTTAAGGGACCGCAAGCAAATGCTAATCATATTATTATAACATGTAAAAGCAAATGCGACAACAATCAAGTTAAAGTTGCGATGTATTTTATATTTGTTAGCAAAAAAAAAAAAAAGACTAAGGGGCTGTTTGTTTCACCATTTGTCATCTCCATCCAAATGATTCATTTGTATGATCTATTCAAATGATCCATTCAGATTTTTGTGATTGTTTGTTTGTTCATCCACATGGTTCATCTAGATGAATCATCTAAATGGATTTTATGTTTGTTTTTTTATTTTCATTTCCATTCAAATGAGTTTAGTAAACAAATCACCAAAATACCCTTGTATTGGTTTAATCATATGTTTGATATTAATTTTAACTATAGTACATTTAATTATTGAGTTTAATATATTTACATTAGAATTATTTCAAAATTAACGTTCCTTTTTGCGGTTTGGGCGGAAAAACACAATTTTTCGGTTCTGGCGGGAAAACGAGATTTTTTTGTTTTGGCGAAAAAACACATTTTTTGCGGTTTTGGCGGAAAATGACGTTTTTGGCGGGAAAACGCGTTTTTTTGCGGTTTTGAAGGGAAACACGTTTTTGCGATTTTCGCGGGAAAACGGAATTTTTCGGTTTTGGCGAGAAAACGAGATCTTTCGTTATTGGTGGGAAAACGCGTTTTGCGGTTTTGGCGAAAAAATATATTTTTGCCGTTTTAGCAGAAAAACACATTTTTGCGGTTTTGGCGGGAAAACGCGTTTTTTGCGGTTTTGGCGGGAAAACACATTTTTGCGGTTTTAGCAGAAAAACACATTTTTGCGGTTTTGGCGGGAAAACACGTTTTTGCGGTTTTGGCAGGGAAACACGTTTTTGCGGTTTTAGCGGAAAAACACGTTTTTGCGGTTTTGGGGGGGAAACACGTTTTTGCGGTTTTGGCGGGAAAATACGTTTTTGGCAGGAAAACGCGTTTTTGCGGTTTTGGCGGGGAAACACGTTTTTGGCGGAAAAACGCGTTTTTGCAGTTTTGGTCGGAAAACGAGATTTTTCGGTTTTGGTGGGAAAACGAGATTTTTCGGTTTTAACGGGAAAACTCGTTTTTTGTTTTGGTGGAAAAATACGTTTTTTGCAGTTTTGACGGGAAAACGTGTTTTTGCAATTTTGGCGGGAAATTACGTTTTTGGGGTTTTGGCGTGAAAAAATAGTTTTTAGGTTTTCGCGGAAAAACGTGTTTTTGTAGTTTTGTCAGTTTTCGTATGTGACAAAAATGATATTATGTTTAGGTTTGTAATCTGTGAATTACATTAGGGGCATAATAGACATTATACCATTTTGAATGAACCATCTCCATTCAAATGATCCAAATTGGTTCAGCTGAATGGACTTTAAAATTAAGCCTAAATTTCCAAAAGTCATCCAGATGATCCATCTGAATGAGTTGCACTTTTAGTGTCTAAACAAACAAAACTCTCATCTTCATCCAAATGACTCATTCAAATGGAGAAACAAACAGGCCCTAACAATAAATTGATTTATGATTATGGAGGTGTGTCACTGTCGTGTTTTTCCATTTCATTTGTGTGACACGTTCTCGCTCTCGATCTTTACCACACTGATACTTCACGCTTTGGCTTACCCAAAAAATACTCCATAAGTTTTCGATTTTTCTTGTCCCTAAAAGCTTGACTTTGAAGCGAGTGGTGATCTTTCTCTCTCTAGTCCGGCTAAGTTTCTTCAACTTTGTAACGAAGCGACGACACGTAGCACCATCCCAGTAACCTTTGATCAGAAACAACAATGGCGCAGATCGGAAAGACGCTACTCGATTCCGGGTGGCTAGCTGCCAGATCAACAGAAGTTAATGACGACGGCGAGCAGCTCACCACCACAAATCCGCCGTCTCTCGGTCCCAAATCTCCGTGGATGGAAGCCGCCGTACCCGGAACGTAATCTCCACTTCCTAATTCTAAATCAATCAAACAATTAATCGTAATGATCAATCCGATCTAGTGAACTCAGTGAAAGTCAACCAATTAAACAAAGTCAAACCTTATCATTATTCCCCCACTTGATTAGTTGATGATTTGTTGAATTGACTCTACTGTTCACAGTGTTTTGGGCACCTTGTTGAAGAACAAATCAATTCCAGATCCTTTCTACGGACTAGAAAACGAGACTATCACTGACATTGCCGATTCCGGAAGGGACTACTACACTTTCTGGTTCTCCACACAGTTCCATTGTAAACGGGTGAGAGCGCGCACAGTTGTTGAATCAATATGTGACAGCCCATCCGGCTCACAGCTTTGCAGGACACCGACTCTAACCCCTCACCGTGGGAGGTTATTGGTGTTCTTGACGAGTTACTGAAACCAAGACCTTGACTTTTAACAACACTCCTCCAAACGATGAGTTGTCACCAATTGACCTGCATGTAGAAAAGTTGTTAGAGGATGAGGTTTTGGGTTCAAGGAACGACAAGCGCACCAACAACCTAATTATAAAGTCAGCAAGGATTCATAAGTGAGGGGTTGGATCGATGCCCTGTAAAGCTGTGAGCCGGGTTCCGGGACAGATTGTCACACAATATGTACACAAAATTGTTATTTATGTATACTTTCTTCTTGTTTGTTTGACGTTTTTTTTTTTAATTGCAGTTGTTGAATCAATACGTGCATTTGAATTTTCGTGCCATCAACTACTCTGCTGAGGTGTATGTAAACGGCCACGAGATTGTGCTTCCCAAAGGAATGTTTCGCAGACATACACTTGACGTTACTGATATTCTGCGTCCTGATAGCGACAATCTACTTGCTGTTATCGTTCATCCCCCTGATCATCCTGGGACTATACCTCCCCAGGGAGGCCAAGGTGGTGATCACGAGGTACAAACCTGAAACCTCTCTTTCTCTCTCTGAGAAGCTCATGTTTGTTTTTTTCTCTTTGCTAGCAAACACTATACCTTATGTGGCTGAATATTTATGGCAGATTGGGAAAGATGTAGCTGCACAGTACGTGGAAGGTTGGGACTGGATTTGTCCAATAAGGTAAATGTTTTTTTCTGCTAGAAGATTGAGCTTATCAGATTGTTAATGGCATTCTCTCTGATGTCGTTTTTCTTTTCTTGTAGGGATCGGAACACTGGCATATGGGATGAAGTGTCAATATCTGTTACCGGGGTTAGTTTAGTTGGTTTACATATGTGTTTACAACTACCTTCTTACTAAATGTGCTATTAGGAACTGATTTTTTTTTTTGGTTGCAGCCTGTAAGAATAATTGATCCCCATTTGGTCTCAACCTTCTATGACGATTACGAAAGGGCGTACTTGCATGTGACTGCTGAACTTGAAAACAAAAGCACTTGGAATGCTGAATGTTCTGTGAATATTCAAGTAACAGCCGAACTCGAGAACGGTGTTTGTTTAGTAGAGCATCTTCATACAGAGAATGTTCTGATCCCTGCTCGAGGAAATATTCATCACACATTTAAACCGGTGAGTGGTTCTCTTTTTTTGGGATCTGATTAAATTTTTGGTACTTACAAAATAGCTTTTTATAATTGTTTATTCTATAAGCTAATGAGTTTGTGAATTACCAGCTCTATCTATATAAACCTGAACTGTGGTGGCCCAATGGGATGGGAAAGCAAAACCTCTATGACGTCTTGATCACTGTCGCTGTGAAAGAATTTGGAGAATCTGATTCGTGGATGCAGCCATTTGGATTCCGTAAGATTGAGAGTGTTATTGATAGTGCCACTGGTGGAAGGTAAGCTTAACATATTTCAGTTTCAGTTGGAAATGGGTTGAATGTCTCTGTGGAAGCTTTGCATCTTGTTTTTTTTTTTTAAACTTCCAGGCTGTTCAAGGTGAATGGAGAGCCGATATTCATCCGTGGTGGCAATTGGATACTATCAGATGGGTTGTTACGCCTCTCCAAAGAACGTTACAGAACGGACATAAAGTTCCACGCAGATATGAACGTGAACATGATCCGTTGCTGGGGTGGTGGGTTGGCTGAAAGGCCGGAGTTCTATCACTTTTGTGATGTCTACGGTTTGTTGGTATGATTCTAGATTCTAAGACTTATAGTTTGTCTATCATTCTTCAGAACTTTTTGCCATTTCTGAAGTTCATCTTACTTAAATCTCAGGTCTGGCAAGAGTTTTGGATCACTGGAGATGTTGATGGAAGAGGTGATCCAGTATCAAATCCAAATGGACCACTAGACCATGACTTATTCCTTCTATGTGCTCGTGATACCATCAAACTTCTGAGAAACCATCCAAGCCTTGCTCTTTGGGTTGGTGGAAACGAACAAGTTCCACCAGAAGACATAAACGAGGCTCTGAAGCAAGACCTGAGGCTTCACCCTTATTTCACAACCCAACTGTTACCAGACCAGGATTCAGATCCTAGTGTTTATCTTGACGGTACTAGAGTTTATATTCAAGGATCCATGTGGGACGGCTTTGCAGATGGAAAGGGAAACTTCACTGACGGACCTTATAAGATTCAAAACCCTGAAGATTTTTTTAAAGACACATATTATAAGTATGGGTTCAATCCAGAGGTCGGTTCGGTTGGAATGCCAGTTGCAGATACTATAAGAGCGACTATGCCTCCTGAAGGTTGGGAGATTCCTTTGTTTAAGAAGGTTTCAGACGGGTTTGTGGAAGAAGTGCCGAATAGAATGTGGGACTACCACAAGTACATTCCATATTCTGAACCTGGAAAAGTTCATGACCAGATTCTGATGTACGGTACTCCAGAGAATCTCGATGACTTCTGTTTGAAGGTACATTTGGGATCTTGACCCTTTCACAACCCCATATTCTAGCTTTGCTTAACTGAATGTGATCTCTAAGTTCGGCTGAATAAAGTTCATGAGTTGATTTGTTTTCTCCATAACAGGCTCAACTGGTGAACTACATTCAGTACAGAGCTTTATTCGAAGGGTGGAGTTCGCAAATGTGGACAAAGTACACGGGTGTCTTAATCTGGAAGAACCAAAATCCGTGGACTGGTCTCAGAGGTCAGTTCTACGATCATCTTCTTGACCAAACAGCCAGTTTCTATGGCTGCCGTTCCGCTGCAGAGCCAGTCCATGTCCAGTTGAACCTGGCAAGTAACTTCGTTGAGGTCAGTTGATTCCCTGTAACTCTTTCCATCACAATCTCTGTGAACCGAACCAAGAGTGAATAATATTAAATTATGTAAATAATCCAAATATCATGTACTCTAACCCCCACAGGTTGTGAACACTACTCCTAAAGAGTTATCAGATGTGGAGATAGAGGCATCGGTATGGGACCTAGACGGTAACTGCCCGTACTCCGAAGTGTTTAACAAAGTCTATGCGCCGCCAAAGATAGCTGTGAAAATATCAGAGTTCAAGTACCCGAAATCAGAAAATGCAAAGCCTGTGTATTTCCTTCTTCTCAAACTGTACCATGCCTCAGACAAAACGGTTATATCCCGGAACTTCTACTGGCTACATCTACCTGGGAAAGATTACACGCTCTTGGAGACATACAGAAAGAAGCAGATACCTCTCAAGATCACTTGCAATGCAGTTAACGTCGGCACAGAGTACGAACTAGAGATCAATGTCCACAATACATCTAGAGCTGACGTAGCCAAAAACGCACGCGATGGGGGTTTGCTCCAGAAGCTCTTTAGTAGACTTGGTGGAACGGAAGATAGCAATTTTAAAGTGGTGGAAATGGAGGGAACTCATCCAGGAGTTGCTTTCTTTCTTCGCTTTTCAGTCCACAATGCAGAGTCAGAGAAACAAGACACGAGGATTCTGCCTGTACACTATTCAGACAACTACTTCTCACTAGTTCCGGGTGAATCAATGTCTTTTAAGATCTCATTTGCAGCTCCTACAGGCATGAAGAAGCCTCCTCGTGTTGTGCTTCGTGGATGGAACTGCCCTGACGGGTTTACTGTTTTTGGTTAAGGCTAATTACATTTCGTGTTTGTGACATGACTGCTTGCAAAAACTCAAAACACTTTCAATAAATGGAACAGCTCTCTATAATATGCACCCAACACTCTTCAGATTACACAGATCTAGTACATTTAAAGAGCATTTCAGAATCATATATTCAGACCAAACCTCAAGTCTACTTCAAAACAAGAGTCACATACACATATATATATATACTAGTTGAGCAATGAAAAATCGAAAGCCGAGGATCAAGACCATCTGGGCCTGTTTCTGGCAAGTCTTACCCGTAAAATTATAGCAGGAGAGACATGGAGCTTTTTGTACATGTCATTTTCCTGGAGATGCAAACCTCGATTTCTCTCTGTGTCGGCTCAAGCTTCTGTCTCTTGGGGATGATCCCGTCCCTGCCTGGCGCATGATCTCTGCAACAACATATACTAAAAGTCAACCAGTTGATTCACCAAAGTTTATATCACATCGATATTGCTATGTCATGTCGTAAAATAGTCATGTTTATTGATCTAGAGAAAAAAAAACGCATTGTCATGCAAGATTTGACATCAAAGAAAACATAACAGACCGTGCAGTGTTCAAATCATGAACCTCACAACAGGGACATACCTTGTCGCTTTCTTTCTAGTTCTTGATCAAGCTCTTCCTTCCACTTCTTCTCTATCTCCGACAAAGCAGCACTGCAATGCCAAAACCAGACAATTTTAGCAAATAAAGGAAATGAATCAAGAACCTTTGGTTAAGGTAAAAATTGAAATTGTTGCTAGACAAGTTGAAGAAAGCGCGACAGATGTTTTAGAATTCTTAAACTTCACATGTTTGGACGCATTCGTGATTACTATTCTCATATGGTTCTTAAATCAGCACTTTGAAAACCCAAAATGCAACGTTATAGCTTATGACATGCATGAATGGGACATAGTTCTCGCTTCATTATTCCTACTGAGTGCCTAAGAGGATCAAAGGAAACTAACCTCTGGCTCTTTGATTCCTGTTCAGTGTCAACAATAAGGCCCCTCCAGTCACTGACTCGGGCTGGTACACCATCCTGCGAAGCTTCATCACCCCCATCGTTCATAATCACTTCACGACTACTTCCACTTCCTGGGCTCTTAGTACAAGTAACTGTGTCTGTTGCTCTCGAGGGTGAACCACCAAGAGGACCCCGACTCGGTGACCTGCTTTTTGGAGGCAGTTTCAGGAAACCACGAGCAGTGTCCTCTCTTCTACTGCTACTTACGTTACTCTCCATGCCACTGGGAGAGCATGTGATCAAATTGTTGTAGTATTCTTCATATAGAGGCGTCTGTAACTTCTTCAGGTCTGCAGCCTAAGATTATTATATTCACTCCCACTTTAGGGACTAACAGAATGTGATTTACGTATTAATGACAGTAAGAGTAAGGAACATGATAAGTGCAGTATAATGTGCGTGAAGCACCTTTTCATCTAAGAAAGCTTTAATTCTTGATTCCGTCAGCTCCTCGTCATCTTCTGAGTATGAAGGTTGGTCAACTTCCATGCTCATTTTCGTCTCTTTCACTCCATTACATGGACTTTCGTCAAATTTGGGGTTCAAAGCATTGGACATATCACTTGTGGCATCACAGCTCTGTCGAAGTAAGATTTAATAAATGATGCTTACAGAACAAAATGAAAGTCAATTCAAACAATAGTTGAGACTTGAACCGGTCATTGGAACTCTAGATGAGAAATATGAAATGGTTACCTTCTTCATATCACTATTATTTTCAAGGATAGGTCCTGTCTCTCCTCCATTAAGTGTCAAAAAATTGTCATCATCAATCAAACACATATCGTCTTCCTCCCCTCCATTATCATTTTGTTGCCAGAAATTGTTGTTTTGGATTGATTTCAAAGGAGATGCAAGTGAATAGTTCAGACTGCCCAAGTTACACATGTCTCCTACATCGTTGCATGTAGAATTTGGACTGAAACAAAGTAAGAAGACAATAAATAGTCAGAATCTTTCGTAACACCCAAAACATTCATTTTAATACTTTTGGTTTCAGCCAGGTTTGCAGAACTTACGAGCACTTAGTGTTAGTTAACTGTGATAGTGTAGAAGTACTACCATTATTCTGGAAAATAACAAAAATGGTCATATAAAGATGTCTTCAAGAACAACTTATATGATATTCATAAGATGGTCAATATACCCACCATGACAGAACCAAGATCAGTTGAAGCAGATTGCTTGTGTTCTCCCGTTACAAAGGGATGCTGCAAATAGAACAAAATCAAGAACACGTCTACTTTAAAAAAACAAAATCCATTTCGATGGTGCATGATTAAACTGTTTATAATTCACCTTTAGTAGCTCAGATGCCGTTGGCCGCATTTTTGGTTCCCTGCCAAGACGAATCAATGATTCAGCAATCCAAAAGGCAAGACACAATAGTAGTGATGAGATCTACTTTAAAAATCTAATTTATTTTTTCTGAAGCAAAGTAGCTTACTCCTGTAGACACTTAAGCAGAAAGTCTTTTGCATCAGAGGAGAGAGTATCAGGTATTGGAGGATGGGATTTTGTTGTTCCGATGAAGAAGATAGCAGCAACCTGAAAACAAAGTATGTTCACCTGTAATGACGAAAATTCTTTACAACGAGGAATAGGATATAAAATACCTCTTTATACTGCTGACTCCAAGGAGCCTTTCCAGTAACCATTTCAATAACTGTACAGCCCACGCTCCATATATCAGCCGAGCTGAAAATAATATCCACAGTATTGTGAGAAATCAAAATTAGGGAGCGTACGTCGCCATAATTAAAATTATAATCACAGGCGTATCATAGTTACAAGCACACATAAGAGCTTACAAGCTATGTCCAGTTTGAAGAATAACTTCCGGAGCCATCCAATAGGGTGTCCCTTTCATAGATTTTGCACCAGAAATTGTAGCCTACAGATGAATATATGTATTATAAGCATATGTTATATATGGCCAACTAAGAAATATAAGCTGAAGAAAACAAAAATGAATTGACTTACCAACTCAGCTACTTGTTTGGATGCACCAAAATCAGCAAGTTTAATGCATCCTTTGTTATCCACGAGGATATTAGCCCCCTGAGAACAGAGGAACATAGAATATAATGGACAATAACTCAAGTATTCAAGAACTTTCAAAGTATGGGGAGAAAATGTTACCTTAATGTCTCTGTGCATAATTGCATGATTGTGAAGGTACTCCAACCCAACAAGCAGCTGTTTTGTGTATGTCCGTACAACCTGATTAAACCACTCTCAACACTTAAAGCAGGCTGAACATTCTAGTAATATATCGGAAAAAGTAAATTCAAGTATGACTAACTGATTCAGGAAAAGGACCGAATTTCTCCAAGAGCGAAGATATAGATCCACCGGGAACAAACTCGAGAAGGATATTCAGAGTGTCATCTTCCCTAACTGTGCCCAAATATCTCTAAAGGCCAAGAAACAAATAGCTAAGTTAGATAACACAAAGTAAGTGGTGAACCAATATGCATTGAGAAGAAGAGGATATAGCTACTACTTACAACTATATTAGGATGAGAGAGGTTTTTGAGAAGCTTAACTTCTTCTTCAAGCTCCTGAATATGAGCCTTCAAGATAGAAACCAAAGTCAATAAACAATAAACTCGATTCGATTGGAAAGGAGAGAGCATAAAGGGTTGTTTATAAGAACCTGAGTTTTTTCCTTGGAAGCATAATTGGATGCAATCAGAACCTGAGTAACAAACAATCAGATCACATCCATGAACAAAGGTAAAAATCAAAGCTTTCGACTTTCAGAATCGTTTAGTAACAGATCCGAGATTGGTAAGTAACAACAAACAATTAAAATTAGCAGCAAAAGGAACTTCCTTTATTTAATTAAGATCCAATTAGCTTCGAAACCCTAGGTGGGAGTACCTGTTTGACGGCGAGAAGCTCCCCGGAATCGAGATTCATCCCCATGTACACCGTACCGAACGCGCCGCGACCGATTAACTGACCTTTCCTCCACAAAATCGGAGGTGGAGTATCTGCGGCGGTTGGAGGCGGCGGGGGAGAGGAGGAGGGTTTGATGAGAGCCCTGGATTTGCGGATGCAGGAGGTGATCTTATCGGCGAGAGCGCCGGGGAACGGAGGCTGATTCTCCTGGTTGTCTTCATCGCCGGGAGGACGGAAGACGAGAGATCGGCGAACGGAGCCGAAGAAATCTTGCATCTGATCGATTTTGGGGGTTTTCACACTGTGACTAATGTTTCTTCGTTCGGCTAAAAGTATTAACGAGTGAGAGGGAAAAGGGCTTCGGTATCATACTTTTTGAAATTAAAAAAAAAAAACAAATTGATTTTAAAATAAGAAAGAAAAAAACAATTTTTTATTTTAAATTTTTTAAAACACATCAAGAAAAAAAAAACATTTATATTTCTTTTTCAATTTTTTTAATATTCAATTTCGGATGAAATCTTATATTTATTTGAATGTCATATGTGAAGAGAAAAAACACTAAAAAAATAAGATAATATTCTCTCTGTTTCATAATAAGTGTTATTTTAGTTTTTTTTTATTGTTACACAAAAAGTATCACTTTACAATTTCAAAACAAAAATTTCAGCTGAAAATTATTTGCAAACTGCATTGGTTTTATAAATAATTTTATTTATCTCAAATACTATTGGTCAGAAAAATGTAATTAATAACAATCTACATATATTTTCGTCCTTTTTTAGTCTTTGTGAAAAGTGTAAAAGTGACACTTATTTAAAAATGAAGAGAATAACATTTTTTGAGAATTTTTCTTTTTCTTGAGAATGATAAGATAACATTCAAATAAATAAAAAAGAACTTGTCAACCCACACTTCTTTCATCCTTACAAAGTTACAGTTTATACATTCTTCAGGTAATTCATCCCTAAATGTCTCCTTACAAGAAAGGATGGAATGAACATAATAAACAAACACTTAGAGTTTCTTCTACAATTTGAAATTATGATATGTTCTTCTCTAAACTCCTTTCTTCATTCAACTTGGCTTGACATGAACTCTGCAACAAAGAAACAACAAACATAATAATATATAACTATCAGACTGTATAGCTTTGTCTTTGAAAGCATGGAAGTCAAAACAAGTCCTCATCTATACCACCAACACAAACACCCACACACTAGATATTGATTATGCGTAAAAGAAGCTAGGGAAAAACTCACAGTTTCTATGCCAAAGCTAATTTTCCGGGTCAGGTTGGTCAGGTCCCTGTTGCTGCGGCCACATGGGCTGACCCATATACGGGTTAGGTGGGTATGCACCACCAGGGTTACCCATAACCATTCCCGGGTTCCCTATTGGCCCAGTCCCCGGAGGCAAGTATCCATAAGGGTAACCAGCAGCAGCAGCAGCCTCAGGGACAGTCCCTCTTCCCAAAACCTCATCCCTGAGATCCTCCCTAGGAACAATATCCACAAGAAAATCAAAAATGTCAGTTCTAGTCACAGCAGCTGCTATATCATTCTTCTGAAGCGTCCTCCTCTTGTTCTCCTCCGTGTGGTTCCACGACCTTAGCGTCAGCTCCAAGATGAACATCTCGCAGGCCCTTGCAAACACAACGGGAGCCTCGGCGGAGATCATGCGGACGTCCTCGTCGGCTTTCATGATCTTCTTGATCCTCGCTAGGGGAAGGCTGTGGTTCTTGAAATCGGTTGTTTTCTCAATCTCTTTGAATTGGTTCTCCCAGAAGACTTGAAGCTGCTGAGTCAGCTGTTGCTGCTGCTGCTGTTGGTGGATCTGGTGGAACGCTAGCTGGCCTTGTGGTGCTGCTGGCCCCGCGCTTCCGGGTGCAGTGGTGGTCATGGGATTGGTTTGGTATGGGTTTGTGGCGTAGTTCATGGCCCCCGACTGTCCATGCTCTTGTTGATCCATTCTCTACTAGAAATAAAAGCTTTTCATCAAACATCTAAAGAGATAAGGTTGCAAACAATTAACAAGAATAGCTGGAACAAATTTGGATTATATATATGGTTTAATCAATATTCCTAAATTTACTTAGAAGATCTACTAAAGCAATAAGTATAAGCAGTGAGATTTATATAGTTAAAAAAGAAAGTGCATAAATCTAATTATTAGAAAAAAAGAACCCATAAATTTAGTTCCTTCAAAATAGTCAAACAGAGCAAAAGATATTAACCAAGTAGAAGCGTTTCAAACAACACACCATGTCTATTATTTTTATCAAGTGCATGAATTTCAGAAAACATATGCAAGAACAGGTCAGAACAAAAGAAAAAAAAACTAACAAAGGCAAAGTAAACAGAAAATATCTGGAAAGGAGAGTGACCTATGTATGAGTTGGATTTGCAAGGAGAATCTGAGGAAGAGGAAGAGTTGGACTGTGGGGAAGACACTAGTTGGATACTCTTTGAGTTTTAAGATCTGGTACTCCTTTTTCGACTTTAACAATGAAGGAAATAGAAGACAACAACAACAGAAACGGGTGTAATAAGTGTGGAAAGCTTTAAAAGGTGGGTGTCGTGTCAAGCGCTGGGCTTTTGTCAAGATTCTTGTGCTCCTGTCAGATGATGTTTCGTTTTTACTTTCTTTTACGGATATAAAATTATAAATTAACTATTATTTCTTCCACTCAAAATTAGTAGTTACTTCTTTGTGATAAAGAAATTCAAAAAGTAAAAAAAAAACTCAACAGTGGTCCAAATACTTCTGCAAGTTGGAATCTAAAATTGAACTAAAATATTTTTGAAAACTGGGGCATTCCGAGAATTGAATTCGGGACCTCTCGCACCCTAAGCGAGAATCATACCACTAGACCAAATGCCCTTTTGCATGTTTCCTTAAAATATACCTTTGACAATAATCAACCTACATGTATCTTGTTTACTTTGCAGTTTGCAGTAACTATAATCGGTTCACCAATTGGTTTTGAGGAACTATTACATGTGTTTTCTTTAGAAAATATCACTTCATTTTTCTTCTTATACGAAAATGTAATTTCAATACTACTAAACTTGATTTACAAGTGATGAAACCAAACAACAAATGATATAATTACTAGTTTTTTTTTTCCAAAAGCAAACACGTACAATAGCAATGTACATACAAATAATCAGCATCATTCTTCGTCGTCAGTCACATCTAACAAATCGAAATACTCATCGAGTTGCAATGTACAACAATCGTTCAACGTTTCACGAGAACCATTAACACGAACCATTTGATCATCAATCATATCTTTAGACATGCCCCAAGCCAACATCTCTTCTTCAGTGTGGTGTATCCCAAAGGTGTACTCTCCTCCTGCACCTAACTCCATCACTCTGAACTCGCAGTTCCCTAAATTGTTCAGCCGCTCGAACTCTTCCACCGTCCACTTGAACCATTTCATTAGAAACACACGAGAGGTCAGCCCATGGGACACAATCACTAGGTTTAGCTCACTCAATGGATCCACTTGATGCCTGTTCATGTCCACGTCTCTCCATAGAGACTCCAAGAAACCTTTCCAATGAGGTCAAACATAGAGATAGATGTTATGTAACGTAACATTTTAATCATTTTCAATATGGAAAACCAGTAACTAGGAGCGCTACACGTTTTCCGTCAACTGTAAAAGTAATTATCAAGAATCAAGATACGCGAAGGCGTTCCAGAAAAATAAACTTAGCATAATCAACAAACTCGAAGACCAATCAAAGTACGTCTTCTCTGTCTCAAGAGACAACGTCAAAAGTCTTGAAAGTAGAGCCGACCAAATTATATCAACTAATGCAAACTTTATAAAAAGATTTTAAATTACTTAAACCATCTGGTAATGACAATTACTGTAGTGATTTTATTATTTGAATTATCCTGACCTTATTTCATACCAGAAATATCCAACGCAACTTTTCTAAAAAAAAAAGATATTTCAAATATTAATATAGTTTTAGAATGAAAAACAATTATGTGGAGATATTAATATTAGCTATCTGAATTATCATCCTCTAGAGAGGCAGAACTTACTTGAAACACGATCATAGACGTCGGAAGCAGATTCACCCTCCGGGAAACGGTAAAAGAATCTTCCAAAACGTTCCCTCGTCTCCTTCACAACTCTCATCCTATCTTCCACTTGAAAATTCCCAAAATCTTGTTCTCTGATCCTACACTCCTCCCTCACTCCTATCACGCGCCGCCTCGAGAACGCTTTCCCTACTTCCCTCAGCGTTGTCCTCGTCCTCTCGTACGGGGACACGTAAAAGTATACGCGCCAATTCTCTCCGCACGTGCCGCCGCTTTGAGCTGAGATCAGGGCTCTCATCTTCCTACCGGCCTCACGTGCCTGCGCTCGTCCTTCTTCCGTCAGAGGGATCTTGTGGTCGGGCGTGGTTGCGTAAGCCCCTTGGTCGATGTTGCCGGCGGACTCGCCGTGGCGCATGAGTATGATGCGTTTTGGAAGTATCTTTTTGTCGGTCCCCATTTTATTCTCTCTACCTTTGTGGTGCTAGATTAATTATGTTTTGGTTTTATAGTGGAGAGATCGATTATTATTATGCTTCCTTGTCAAAATTGAGAGCCCACCATTTGAGACCACGATCTCAAGAAGACGACTACTATTATGTTTATGATCCCACTCCGTTTCCCATTGATTAAAACTTAGAAGGTTCTTTTGGGTGTAACTTAGCTCAAAGTTGACAATATGATTTTATTGTTGAACTGAACTCATTTGATTAGTTACTACTAATAGTTTTGGCTGGCAATACTAATTTGTAGGTTAAGTGGAGAATTTTTATAAATTATTTTGCAAAAGCAGAGTTGTATATAGTAGTCCAAGTGGAACGGGATGATGTCAATGTGTTACGGAAGACAACAACTACTCTTTTCACATTATTCTTGCATGATGCGTATGTAATGTAATTCACGTGTTCGTACGATAGCGTTTAAGACGCAACTTGGCTAGTTTTCGTGTTATCTTTACTTGTCTTTTCATTAATTATCAAACGAATTTATATTTAAGTCTATCCTTATTTCCTTAGTCATATTAAAAAGTCGTTTCTAAGTAATCAAACCATGCATTGTTTTCCAAACAATTACATATACAAATTATTGTTGTCATTTTCCCATACAAAACTCGACCCATACAAATATCTCATTAAAACTCACAAAAATCATAATAATCGATTTTTTCTCTCTTTAATTACAATAATCGATTAATATGATGATCATTTTACACAGAACAAAATTTATTGTACAGAGTCGGAAAACAATGCTTGTATTTCTTCAAGTGATCGGCCTTTGGTCTCTGGTACCAGAAAGTATACAAACACAATCGAAAAGGCTGAGACCATTGAGAAGATGAAGAACATCCCTTGAAAAATGAACAAAAAATACAATCAGTAACAACTTATTCATAATAGTAAATAACGGTAACTAATTGTTGTTGTTATGTGTTTATATGATTATATCTAATCTACTTATGTACCTGATGCATTCCATTCCAGCATGAAATTGAAAGTATAAGTGACAATCCAACCAAACAGCCAATTAGTCACGGTAACTAAGGTTCCAGCTGACACTTTCACATTCATGGGAAATATCTGCAAACGAAATAATTTTTTATTAATTGGATTCACAAAGCTAACTCCCAACACACATTCTCCGGATTCAAGCTAAGTCACATGAAATATAAATGTTGGAATACCTCAGCCATTATAATCCATGGTAGTCCTCCCATTCCCAACGCAAATGTCACAATGTGACCCTATACATTTCATAAATAAAACCAACAACGTTAACGACAACTAATCAGCAGCAATGAAAGGAGTTCATCCAAAGAATTAAGATACAACTAAAACATTGTCATCTGTTGTTTGTTTGTTATGGTAATTTTGTAAAAAGAATGTTTTAGGGTTCTTACCAATACGCCGATGCAAGTGACGATTGGAGTGAGATCTGAGAGAATTCCAAATGACTGCTCCATATGTATTTAACAAAAAATTTGAAGACAATAATTAGCTTAAAAGATTGCATATTAACTACATATACAATGCTGTCACAAAATATTATATTCAATTCATATACGTATTTATATGAATATGGCAGGCTTCAAACTACCTGGAAACCGTAGGAAACACTTAAGAGCAAAGCACTTAACCCCATCGCAGCACAAGAAGCCTGTAAATAGAGAAATATTTTATTTCTAGTGGGATGAAGAAAATTCATACTTGATATAACTTGATTGAATCTAAAGTAGATCTAACCATTAGGAGCGTTCTCCTCCCCAGTTTATCGACTATGATTGTTCCCAGCATTGCTTTGGGAACCTAAAAATGATACAAGAATAAATTCATATTTCATTTTGGAATTTTCCCTTGTACAATAAAGTAAAGAAACATATATCTTGAAAACTTACCATCATCGTGGCTATTACAGATGTGCCAACAGCACTTGGAAATCCTGTAAGTAAATTATATATGTTAATTTTGTAATTTGGAATGAGCTATTTACAAATTACACATGAAATGTTCATGTTGTCAAGTGTATATGTATGAAAACTAAGTTACCTCCTTTTTGGAAGAGGCTACTTGCATAATAGGTTACACCGGAGCTCCCGCTCAATTGTTGCAAAAACATTAAGCCAACTCCGATCTGTATACAAACATATGTCATGATTACATAATAAGTGATTCCAAATGAAACTATTATGTAAAAAAATTGAAAACAGTCGCATATCATTAGAAACTAGTTTTTTTTGTTAGGTCAAATACTTACAAATAGCGGATACGCATATCGTCTCTGAAACAATTCAGACATTCTAGTTTCACCATCGACTTCAGACATTTCTATGGTATCCTGCAAACGAAAAAATGTTGAATTTGAAAACCAATAGTGTTTAACCGTAGTTTTTTTTTTTTGTAATAGAAATTTCATACTCTGATTGTGTTTGCTTCGCGAGAAATGTCGACGTCAGGTCCTCTTAGACATTGCAAAGCAGTTCGGCAATCTTTATCACGGCCTTTTTTCGCCTGTCATATATATAACAAGTTTTAATTAATACTCTTCAAACAAATTTTCAAAACCAGTATTAAGTTAACGGAAACCAAAACCATGCATGCATATGCAAACATAAATAAACTTACTAGCCATCTGGGAGACTCGGGAATGAAAAATAAGCAAAAGACGTGGAGCACACATGGCACAAACCCTGGAAACGTAAAAAAGCACATTGTTAAAATTAAGCCCGTTTGAATTATATATATCATTCTCTTATAAGTTTAATATCGTACCGACTATTGCTAATAATCGCCATGGAACGAAATTGCCAATGATGAAGAAGAGCGCAATGCCGCAATTTTGCATCAGCTGTGCGTATTTTATCAACAAGAATGTATGTTATTTTTTCAAAATATAACGCTGGACCAAATTAGGTTGGACCGGTTTGATCAATTTGGTTATAACATAAACCGGACCAACAAATAAACTAAAGACGGTGTATTGAATCTTAAATTTGAAGTGATTTGATTTTAGTGAATTTTTAGATGATTTTAGGTGGATTTTAGAATTGGTGTGATTTTTGTTAAATAATTCTAAAATCTCATCTAAAAATATGAGATTTGGATTTTTATTTTTATAATTAAAAAATTTCACTAAAACACCCTAAAAATATTTAAAACATTCTAAAATCTTCAACTTAATTTTTGTTCAATAACAGTGGATTTCAAAATGTTTGTTAAAATGACAAGTTCAATAATACTGAATTTTAAAGTATTTTAAAAATTATATTTTGAATAACAGTGAATTTGTAATTTTAATACAAATTTTTTGAAACTCTTAGTTAAATACACTTCTTAAGGTAACGTAACGTACTTGATTGGCGAACACAAACGAACCACGGACATGTTTCGGTGCGATTTCGGCTATATAGACCGGGATCTACACTAACACAGAACTTTGTATCATTAACTCATCATTTAAGTAATTTTCATTTGTGGTGAAAATAAATTTAGAATGGTATAAATTACCACGTAGCTAAATAAACCAACGCCGATTCCAAGTAACAATCTTCCAGAGTCCAGCCACAATGCGTCCTTCATTTCAAAATATGATTATGAGAATAAATTTAGTTCTAATAAAACTCAGAAATAAAAAATAACGATAAACAAGACAAACAACAAGTAGACGAGAGAAACAAACCTTAGCCAATGCTACCGCGAGCCAGCCTGTGACGCAGAAGGCTTCGCAAAACAACATCGTCTGTTTATTATTCAGAAAATAGTAGAAAAAGGTACGTAAAGACCGGTTCGGTAGATGGGAACCGGTTCAACCAAACAACGAGAGTCGACAAAATAAATTAAAACATGTGTTGTAATCTATAACTTACCCGCTTTCTTCCAAGGACATCAGCGACTTTACCGCTGAATATTGCACCAATCAAACCTCCTAGTGTCAAAATCGACCCGAACATTGAGTACTGCATGATCAGTCAAGAGAGGTCAACTTAGAAGTCAAACTTAAAAATTATTTATATTAAAATTTCGAAAATAACATATTTTTATTATAGGTTACCTCAGCAACTGAGAGAGATAAATCTTTGGTAATCCCTGATTGAGCACCCGATGAAAAACCCGCCTACAGAAAAACAATACATCCAAATCAGTTAAGCTGGTTCAGAGCAGCAAATGAAACTCTGAAAGACAGTCAAAACCGGATGGATTATGGTTAAACCGGGTGTGAAATCGATGACTTACGCCACAACCGGAGCAGAAGGAGCCAGAGACGGCAACAAAGGTGCTGAGGAAAACAGAGGCAGTAACACGACATTCACCATCGTCGTCTTGACTTTTCTTGATAACATCTCTCGGGGATTTCCTCGATAATCCGGTTTCTAAGAAAATGTCTTCGTTAGGGAACTTACACTCTCGTTCTCGTATGCTTAAGCTCTTATTCAGTAACCCTTTCTCCATGCTTTTTTGTCGCTCCATTTCCAAAACAATCCTTCTTTGCTTCTTATGTTCGCTCTTTGTTAGGAGGATTTGGTATATAAAAAGAACAAGTAGAGTTGTTGCTTGTGAGAGGACTTGGAAGTTTCTTGAAAGGTTCGTATGCAAATTGAGGGTTGAATTCTTATCTACTAGACTAGTGGATATATCATTTTTTCTATAGTACGTCAGAAGCCATTTGAGAAGCCGGCTCAAAAGCACACTATTTTGAAACTTTTTGAGATATTATTTTTTGCTTTGTCTAGATTCATTCATCCAGACTGAACCTGAGTATTATTGGTTTGATTTCTACTTTCTATTTTGCTTGTACTTTTAAGCAATGTGTGTTGTACAGTGATAGCTTTAAATTTATCTCTATACCTAAGTTATAGGATTATACATGCATGTCAAAAATAAAAATTAGTGTCTATGTCTATTGTGATATATAGATTTTATATACTTTTGTCAATATGTAAATATACTTGATAAAAATGAAAAAAATTGATTTAAGGGAATTTAATTTTTATACAGAAAAGACAGTTTGTCAGAAAGGTAAAAATATCTTTGGTAGAATAACGGGAGTCAGTGTAGTGCACAAAGAGAGAAATATATATATATGTCGTTATCAATATATATATATATATATATATATATATATATCACTTTTTAGTTTTATTTTCGTAGTCGACCACTTTTTTTAAAGAAAATTCAAACATTTGACTATTCTTTATATACATCCAAGGAACACAGCTTTGAAGTTGATCCATTTCAATTAGCCAGGGATCGTCAACAAACCTTAGCTATTCGTTGGATCCTTGAAGCAACTTTCAAACGTTTCATTAAGATTCTAGACAAATCTAACTGATTTATATACATAAACATCATAATTATCGACCAATTGATATTGCATAGTTGTTGACATGGGTCCCTTGTGATCTATTCGGCCATAAAGGCGTTAAACAAGAATGTACAAAAAAGCTTCATGTTGGGCTATATGAACTAATACACGTCCTTTTATCCCTTTTGATTAAAAGAAAGTGATCGGAAAACTAATAGAGAGTATCCCGTTCTACTCGAGGCATAACATAGTTCAATGTTCCAATTTACTTAGGGTCTGATTGGTGACCATTCGGGAAACAAAAGGAACAAATAAAAAATGAATGTTCGGAAATAAAATAGTATGAATAAAAAAGAATGGTTATTCCTTATCAATTTTAACAAGGAATACTTTTGTTCTTTAATTCTCTACAAAAAAAGAAATAAAAAAAAAACGTTAAAGAATGCATTATTCCTCGTCATTCTCTGGTCACCGTTCATACCCTAAGTGTTCAACGGATTATTAAAGTATGTTGTGGCCAGTAATCTATGGCCCAATTATATTTCTTTCTTTTGCCCCATTTTCTTACCGAATATATTTTGTCTATATAATTGGGCTTTTAAGCTCACACATTTATAGGCCCATTTTAGTTTTTGTCCAGCCATTGAATAACAGAGCCTAATTCACTATTTTTACCGAGACTTTAACAAACTATGCAGTTTTACGTATACAGTACGCAACGCGATTATGGGAAGCAATCTACCAACTAGTTGACTAGTTTGTTCCTAACTGAGTATTTTTTAAATATATTTGCTTAACAATTTTACCAATAATTAAATATATTTGCTTAACAATTTTACCAGTAGTTAAATATATTTGCTTAACAATTTTACCAATAGTTCATCTTCAACTTTGGTTTATGTGGGGGTGACTTCAATCAAATTCTTCATAGCGCAGAGCATTCAGACTTCAATGCAAACTCAAGCCTTGCTAATATCTATGAATTCAGAGACTGTCTGTTCCAACTGGGCGCTTATGACCTCCGCTACCAAGGACCTACCCATACCTGGTCTAATAAGCAACTCCTGTCACCGGTAGCTAAGAAACTTGATAGATGTCTTATAAACAGCAATGTTTTGACGACATTCCCTCATGCTACTGCAACCTTCCTCCCACCTGAATTTTCGGACCATGCCCCCTGCCTGATAGACCTAGCCTTCCAACTACCTAAAGCCGGGACCAAACCCTACAGATTCCAAAACTACCTTACTAAACACCCGGGCTTCACTGAGGTGGTTCGAGATGCTTGGTTTGATGCCGGGAATGTGGCTGGTAACCTTGCGTCGTGGTGCTGGAAGTTGAAATGCATTAAGAGAAGTCTAAAACAATTAAATAGAGAGAATTACTCACAAATAGAGGAGAGAGTGAAAGAAACTCACCGTTTGTTACTAATTGCGCAGGTACATGCTTTTGAAGATCCGTCACCTGAGACTTTTGCTGAAGAGAAGAATCTGAACCTCAAATGGCAGTTTCTTAGACAAATTGAGGAATGCTACTTCAGACAGAAGCCGAGAATAAACTGGCTTAAGGAGGGAGATTTAAATACAACATACTTCTTTCGGGTTTGCTTGTCAAGGGCCAGTTATAATGCTGTTAGGTCCTTTCTACTCCAGAATGACGTCCTAATTACAGACCCTCTGCTCATGAGTGCTCATGCGGTCCAACATTTCAAGTCAGTGCTTGGGCCTGATCAACAACTTTTCTATCTGTCTTCACCTTCTGATTGGTTCCAAGGGCTAACCCCTTTCCAATGCAGCCTGTCACAGAAAGAAAAAATCTTGATCATGCCTTCTACAGCCGAGATTACTAAGCTTATGTTCTCTCAGAATCCTAACAAAACCCAGGACCAGATGGCCTTACCTCAGCGTTTTTCAAAGGAGCATGGAGTGTTGTGGGGACAGAGGTCATCAATGCAATCACTAATTTCTTCAATTCTGGATTCTTACCAAAGACCACCAACTCCACTATTCTCACTCTGGTACCAAAGTTCCCGGGAGCTGCGCTTATCACAGACTATCGTCCCATAGCCTGTCTTAACACAGTCTATAAAACAATCTCTCGTCTACTGGTCCATCGCCTCAAGCCAATCCTCAAGGAGCTGATAGTTCCGAACCAAACTGCCTTTGTTGAAGGGAGACTCCTGCTGGAAAATACAGTATTGGCCAGTGAGTTAGTCAATGGGTACCATAAGAACAAGGGCGCTAAGAGAATTACCATAAAGGTAGACATTGCGAAAGCTTTTGACACTCTTTCTTGGGACTTTCTCTTTGCTGCCCTTGAGAGTTTCGATCTACCGGCTCCCTTCCTTAAGCTTCTTAGAGCGTGTGTCTGTACTACAAGTTTCTCTGTTGGCTATAACGGGTCAGTGAATGGGTTCTTTAAAGGAAAGCGTGGTCTCCGTCAAGGTGACCCGTTATCGCCGTACCTATTTGTGATTGCGATAAACTGCCTCTCGTTGATGCTGAATCAGGAAGCGCGCTCCGGCCGTCTCTCCTACCATCACAGATGTGAAAAAACTAAGCTCACTCACCTATCGTTTGCAGATGATCTTCTAATATTTGTTGATGGGTCAATTGAGTCTGTGCAGACGGTTCTCCAGATACTTCATGATTTTGAGCTGCGCTCGGGTCTAGCAGTAAGTCTCCAAAAGTCAAGTTTCTTCTCCTCGGGTCTTTCTGTCGCTGAAATCTCTGCCATAGAAGTCTCTACTGGTATGCCTAATGCTTCCCTTCCAATGCGTTACTTGGGAGTTCCGATGGTTACTAGGAAGCTTACTCTCCTTAACTGTGAGCCACTTCTCCAACAAGTGAAAGCAAGGTTCTCTTCGTGGTCAGCGAAGGCTCTTTCTTTTGCTGGAAGACTCTTGCTCATCAAGACCGTCATCTCTGGGATTACTACTTTCTGGTGTTCCTCCTTCCTGTTACCTAAAGCTTGTATCAAACGTGTTAATTCCCTCTGTGGTATCTTCCTTTGGCATGGCACAGCAGAAGGGCCTCATTCTGCGAGAGTTTCATGGGAACAGGTTACACTAACGAAGGAGCAGGGAGGGCTAGGGGTGAAGGACTTGTTAACGTGGAACAGAGCATGCATTCTTAAACTCATCTGGCTACTTTTCTTCAGACCTGATTCTGTGTGGGTATGTTGGTTCAAGGAAGTGGTTCTCAAAGGATCCATCTCTAACTACTGGACGATCAAAGTAAGCCTATCAAACTCCTGGCTGGCAAACAAGCTGATTAAATCTCGGGATCTTGTTTTCCCTCTCATCAAACGTCGGCTCGGTAATGGACTTACTACCAACTTCTGGTTTGACAACTGGACTCCTTTCGGTAGTCTCACAAACTTTCTTGATGGTTCAACTAGACGACTTGGAATTCCAAAAACGGCAACAGTCGCTTCCCTGTTCGTTGGTGAGCATTGGCTTCTACCTCCTGCAAGGACAGACAATCAGTTAGCGCTTCAGATATATCTAACTACTGTCAACTTGTCTGCTCACGAAGACTCATATGATTGGGAGGTAAATGGCAAACCTAGTTTGAAATTTAAAACTTGCGAGATATACACTTATATTCTAGGCCCCCGTCCAACACTTCCTTGGTCTGCGGTTGTCTGGTGCTCTTATGGTATCCCTCGCCAAAGTTTCTTAACTTGGCTAGTAATGTTGGACCGCTGCCCAACGAAAGACAGACTTCTCCGATGGGGCCTCCAAGGTGTTGACCCTCTTTGTCTATTGTGTAACAATGAGCCTGAGACGAGGAATCATCTGTTCTTTGAATGCACATTCAGTCGTTCGGTCTGGTCTTCGATGGCGTTTAGATGTCAACTACAATCCTCGCTCCACTGGGATAGCTTGATTGATCAACTGATTTCACTAAGGATCAACAAGGATTTGAAACGTCTTACTATTCTCTGCTTTCAGGCTTCAATCTACTGGTTATGGAATGAGAGGAACACAAGACTACATCAGCACACTTTCCGGTCGGTAGATACTCTTCTCTCCTCCATCGACAGACAGATTCGGAATAGAATCCAGTCCTTCAGAGAGACCAACGCGCGAGCTTCCTCTGCGATGTCCCAACTTTGGTTTCTCCGTGAGTAACACAAACATCAACTCCTTCACTTTTGGCTTCATGGGCCTCTCAACCATCAGCTGCCCAACTAAGTTCCTTAATATGTGTTTCTTTTAATTGCACTGGGCTTTGCCCGAATGATACCTTAAAACCTTTTTGGTTTGTAAGATTTTATTTCTTTTTGTCTTTAAATATGAAAGCCCAGTTACAAAAAAAAAAAAAAAAAAAAACTTTGGTTTATGTTGGACATTAGAAGAAACAAAAATTATGCAATTAAGGTTTTACTTTGAAAAGAGGCATTTGACTAGTCAGTGATTAAGTGACTGGACTATACTGTGACTGTCTATTATAGCGATTTCTAGAACATCTTTCTAATTAAAAAACAACAACCAAGTTTACAAAAAAAAAAAAAACCAAATCGACGAGATCATAGAAACAGAAGAAAAGGTGATTCATGAGATCATTCCCACGTGCTCGCTTTGTTCCTTTCTGAATTATTAATATATAATTATATATACATATCTTTCTAAAGTGATTCTGCTTAATCATGCTGAAGAGTGAAGACGTCCAAGTTGCCAACCACGACAGTTTTAATAGTAACAGTATATAATAAGATACCACTTGTGAGAAATAATTACGTAAGATTTGAAATCCAATAGTTTTGCAACAGACAAAAAGAAAGACAAGATTATTAAAATGTCAGTAGAGTAGTTAAACTTTCAAAGGACTGATCCTTATGGTGTATGCAAATTAGATGCACTCAGCCTGTCACGGGTGTGTGGTTGGCACATCGATAGCTAACAAATCAAAAAAGAAACTTTCAAAGTTTTTAATTCTAAGAAGAAATACCTTACTATATAATAAAATTACATGGCAAATGTGCAAGAGTGTTGACTCGCCAGATTTGCTCGCTACTATATCACTGCTGCGTCTCCATTACATTATGCCGTCTCAAGCATCGACGGTTCTTCACATAGTCGGCTTTATGGTCCCCATCCCTTTCTTTGTCGAAATAACTATTATGCAAGAGTGTGGACTCGTCACTATTACGTCAACATTATGTTTCCATCACATTACGCCGTCTCAATCATCAACTGTTCTTCACAGAATTGTTTATGCGACCCTTTCACCGAAGCTGTTACCTTCTACGGAGGTTCCCGGACTTCTTGCTCTCAAAATTCATTGGTTGGGTTCTTCAACGTTGATTTTGACTTTTTTGCGTTCGTTCGAACGCATGATTTAGGATTACAAGTGAAGCTTTTTATGGGTTTCTTCTCTCCTTAGCCATATTTATCATTCGTTATGTTTTAATTATTTTCGTTTATCGGTTTACTGTCGAGGATTTCTCCCATTGTAACCTACTTAGTCCATTGGACCTCTGATTTTAATATAAGCATTTGTGTTCAAAAATTTTTTTACATGAATAATGCCAGAAATATGGAACAACTTAACAAAACAATTGAATGTTATTGGGAAGTTTACAACCGGCCCTAATTTATTGTATATATTGTATTGTGAAAACTACAAAAATATAAAGTAACTGGAAATAATTTTATTAATTTTTTTTTGTTATAAGTGAGAGAATAATACTATACATAAATGGGAGTAGCTGAGTAACATAGAGATCTTGGGTTTTTTCCCGAGTGATCTTTGCTCTCTATTGTACAAAATGAGGAAACAACTATAACAAGCTCTCTATTGTACAAAATGAGGAAACAACTATAACAAAAACTACTATAAACCTCCTCCTCTCCCCCCCCCCCCCCCCCCCCCCCCCCAGAGTAAAAAAAAAGAAAAGAAAAATAACAATGAACATGTGAATCTGAAACTCATTGTACAAAATCTGTAAGAGAAGCTTGTATGTCTTCAAGTGTTCTTCCTTTTGTTTCGGGTACCATCGCATAAATAAAAGCTATACCCGCAGCGCATATACTAAAGAAGATCAAGAACGTTCCTGAAAAATAGTAAGCCTCAAAAATTAAAAATGATCTAATAAGTGTAAACATTAGCTTTAATTGACCATATAATTATACCTGATGCGTTCCATTCTATCATGAAGTTGTAGGCGAAAGCTACAATCCAACTAAAGGACCAGTTGGCTAAGGTCACAAGAGTCCCCGCTGAAACTTTAACATTCATTGGGAAAATCTGCAAAATTTAAAATGTTTTATATGTTTAGAGCTTATTGACTTTGAGGAGAAGTTTCTTGAAAGAAGTGAATGGTGATTTATACCTCAGACATGATGATCCATGGTAAGCCTCCCATGCCTATGGCAAATGAAGAGAGGAAACCCTGTTTAAAAAAAAAAAAAAAAAAAAAGACACATCATGTAAAAATCAGATCAATTTTATACAGAGAGCATAGTGTTTTTTAGTTGCTTGTTTTATGTCGACAAATGATTTTATACGTACCACAACACCGATGCATGTGAAGATAGGAGTTAGCTCATCTAGCATGCCATATGACTGTCCAAGAAGAAAATATAGATATGATAAATATAACAGAGTAGATTGAAAGTTTGTATGTCATGTTTTGGTAAAAAAAAGTTGTTAATTGTACCCGAAAGCTGAAGGAAAATGCAAGGAACAAGCTGAAAATGCACATTCCAGTAGTAGATGCCTGTAATCAAAACATTATGTTAAAAAAATGACTCTTTTGCTTCATTTCACATTTGATCTGAAAATATAGCAAAAGTTTACCAGTAGAAGCGGCCTTCGTCCCATTTTCTCGACCAAAATCACACCCAGTATAGATTTTGGTATCTACAAACAAGAACACATGATGCCTAGTTAAGTGTAGTCCTTGGAAGGTTTATTTAAGAATATAATGAAACTACTATGTGTAAAGACATACCATGATCACTGCAAGAATCATTGAGCCGATGCTTTTTGGAAATCCTGTCAAGCATAAAAAAGATTTGTTACTCACAAATTAAGATTGTTACATGCAAAACAGAGTTTGTCTTTTATTTCTTTTTACCTCCTTTATCAAATACGCTACCAACATAGAACATAAGCCCTGAGCTTCCAGAGAGCTGTTGGAGAAGCATTAGCCCCACACCAATCTATGAAGAAAAACGTCATAAACTTTCAGTAAACGGCAATGGAGAAAAAAAAAAACGTTATCTTCACCACAAAACGTTTTAGATAAACTTACAACAAGAGATGGAGCATATCTCCTCTGGAACAAATCCATAATCCTAGATTTTGGTCCTTGATCAAACAACGCCATGGTTTCCTGACGTGGGATTTAATTATTAGTCACTTATTGAGTTGAAACAAGAAGTATTTGAAAACCGAGATGTACTGTAGTAAGTAATACTTTGATAGTGTTGGCTTCTTCAGAAACATCAGCATCATCACCACGGAGAAGCTGCAATGAAGCTCTACATTCTTTTTCACGTCCCCATTTTCCCTACACACCACCAAATTGTAATCATCACTTCACATGTTTTCCTAAAAAGATAAAAGACTTTTTAAAAAGGGTTCATTAAGCTCTAAACACGTACCAGTAATCTAGGGGACTCTGGAATGAAGAACAAAGTCACAACTTGCAAAATACATGGAATCAGACCTGAGAAAAGAAACCGATAAATCATTCTTCTTCTCCCATCACATAAACTGCTAGAAAGAAGGGTTTGAATGCAATTAAGCTTACCGATCAAGGCTAAATTACGCCAATGAATAAAGTTTCCAATGACATAGAATAATGAACACCCACAACTTTGCATCAGCTGTAAGAAACGTTTAAAGAAATTTTAAGATCATTAGTATAAACATATTTTTCTGGCTAAATTTTCATTGCCCCCTGATTGTTTTGAATTTACCTGATTAGCAAATACAAATGCTCCTCGAACATGTTTTGGTGTTATTTCTGCGATATAAACTGGTATCTGATTGCAACAGAGTTCAACCAGTGTCAGTTTAAACTTATAATTAAAAAAACTAAACTTTCATATAAAGAAACAAGATAGTAAAAGAATAATTACCACGTAGCTGAATAAGCCAACTGCAAATCCTGTGGAAAATCTTCCAGCGTCTAGCCAAATCGTGTTCTGTGCAAATGCTATTGCAAGCCAACCGGCGATGCAGAAAACTTGACCAGACCACATTGTCTGTTTTTGTTTTTAAAGAACAAAGAAAATAAAGTTTAAATTTACTGATAGTAATAAAATTACTGAGAGTCGAGATGGTAAGTTTAAAATTACCCCTTTTCTACCGATGAGATCTGCCACTTTCCCACTGAATATGGCACCAAACATCCCTCCGAAAGTCATGCTAGATCCAAACATCGAGTACTGAAGTAAAAAAAAAAAAAAAAAAGTAAAGAAGAGACAAATGTAAGCAAAAACGTAAAGGTATATAAGCTATACTATGAGCGAAGAAGAATCATGAAATGGTTTTGCTTTCTTACTTGTGCAACAGAGAGGCCTAAATCATTTATGATCCCAGTTTGAGCCATTGATGAATAACCCGCCTGTAATATTCAACGTTCTTAGTTAAATCTATATATAAAAATTATAATAAGCATAATCACATATTTTTTTGGATATGAACTATTTGTTCTTACTGTTTTGAACCCAGACAAAATAAAAAGGAATGTGACTAACCGCACAACCAAAGCAGAAAGAGCCACAAACAGCAACGAAAGTACTGAAGAGTACAGCCACAGTGATACGACACTCGTTGATGTCGTTTCGGTTCTTGTTCAGTAACAACCCAGCTTCAAGATTTCTTTGGTTCTCCGACATAGTCATCTTGATCAGTTTCTCTCCCTCAGGAATGTTTTGCTAAAAGGTGTTTTTTGAGTATTTGCGGAAAAAGATATGCTTTGTTGCTTCGATTTGAAGAAGACAGAGCCGAAAGAAAAGCTTATTTATATTGCTTGAATAATGGAGGAAGGAAAGGCAGAGGTCAGCTTCCATCTTTTCTTTTGTGTCACGTTTCTATTCGTATTTTTTATCAATTGTATATATGTTTCTTTTATATTTGAACTCTTTAATTTACTATTGGGTCTTTTTCATTTGACTTTTTTATGGCTTTCTGGCTCTGTCGTATGATTTTTTAAACTTTAAAGAGGTGTGTCACTAATTATCTTTATCAATTTTATTTTTCACTTAGTGGTTGTTAATTATCCTTTCTTTACTGGGCAACAGATTGAAAATTTGTGATGCACTATTTATATACGATAATGTCTAGATACATTTATAAATACGTGTTGCATAAACTAACTACGGTAGCTACTATTGTTATATATATTGTTATATATTTAGTATAATTGTATAACCATCTAGACCGTTTACACAAACTTTCTGTAATTCAATATATAGTCGTTTAAAGATAAGAAAACTCATTTCAAAATTTTCCTCTTAAAATATCAATGTACGGTTTTGTCTAAAAAACACAATTTAACCCATTGACCAAAGAAAATATACATGTTTTCCATGGTGGATATTAAGGAAATATATAAGCTTAAATACAAAATAATTGCAAGAATCATTTAGTGTAGAGGTACTATATATTAATATATTATACCTAACTGGTTTCTTAATCACCGTTAACAAAAAAGTCAAGTGTCTCAGACATCACTTGTCGTATATAAAACTCTGGAGAAGAGTAAAATATTTTTGTTGACAAAAAAAAGAGTACATGTAATTTTACCTTACGTGTATATAATCAATATATCACGAATAGAACTGACTTGGCACATGGAGTAGTTGCATGCAAAATAGTAAACGCGTTCATAGAGGTTTGAAGTTTATATAGAAAAAGGCGTGCACGTTATCTGTTGCGTTAGAGTAATTAATGACCCAATTCAAGATTACTTGTAAGCAAATCTAGAAACTACATATCCATATTTATTCAGATCGTCTTATGCTCACCGGCTTCTCCTCGCATTTCAAAACTATGACAAATTGTCATATCTGATTTGATACCGACAGACTTTGATTGCTTGTTTAGTTATTTCGGTAATAAGGCATCAGGAAATCATCAACAACCTTTGAATTTTCAAGTTTCTCCGCCAAACAAAGGTATTTTATTGTCCTATCTCAGTCTCTATTTTTAAAAAATAGCAGATTAAAGGTAATTTAAAGCTTTTAGTAAAATAAGAAATTTAGGAAATTGGCTTAAAAGGGTAGAGAATGATGTTCATTTTGTGGTCTTGTAAAAATTATGTGGCTCCGACTCGATGGAACAAGTCGGAAATCACACAATCAACGTTATTTGTCAGTGTCACTATCACGTTTTCTGTAGTCGCAGGTTGGACTCATCATTTTAGAAAATGCGTTGGAACTTTGTGCGCTCCTGCATGAATGGATATGATGTTTTGTTTTATGAACATTTTGTGAAAGATAGACACTGACAAATCACCATCTTGAGCTGCTCGGCCTTACCATTTCTTAAGGGGCACATATACACTAATATTTTTTATTTACAGTCATTTACGTAGATAAGCATACAACGACTCATTCATAGGAGTAGTAGCATGCATAATCATATTGCATGTGAGACTAATAATAGAGTAAATGAAAATGTTTTTTCTTTGTTTTTTTTCTCTTGAGAGACGATGAGTTGTTCTTGGCACATGAATTGAGAAAAGTCAAAGACCGAGCTAGTAACAAGCTTGTAAGTGAGTTGTGATACTAACTTGATATGCGGTAGCAGACTAGCAGTAAAGGTTTGCACAAATTGAGTGGTATGTCTTATCGCAGACGGCGTTGTCAGACGCAAACGATGATGAATAGCATCCGAATGTACCTTTAACCGTCGACTTATAATATATACTTTTGACTTAATTATTTCGGAAAAATGGGTTCACATTTACATTACTTTTGATTAATATATTGAACTTCTTATCAAGCTCCGGTTTTAGCATGAGATAAATATTTCGTTCATCAGGTTGATAATCAAATATTAACACACGCTTAGAGATGCACTGACTAATATTTTATTTCTCTGTAAACTGTTTTTTTTTATTGTCGGCCCTCTTTGAACTTAAAATATTAAAAAGAAAAAGGCGCAGTAGCAACAAACACTAAAATATAAGAGAAAGGTGTCTCTTCCTCAGTGATGATCATAATGTGACAACAAAAAAGATAGTGACCGACTCGTATCTTCAAAAATCTTAATGTTGGGATTCTATTGTGTTTGGCTTGGCTTCCTTTTACTGACTCATTTAAGATCTACAATGTCCATTTTACATGTGACGAAGAAAGTGGGTACTCCAATAACAACAAATCATGACCTAAAAGAATTCATTAATAATACCAAGGTGGTTTCATAAGAACTTTTTTTGATAGGGCCGGTGGATCGAGAAGAATATTTATTTACTAGAGACAAAATTTAAATTATTGTTAGTAATTAAATTACAACGTTATGAAAGCTTTTATCCTGGATTTGAAAACCTATTGTACTTTTGTTACTGGCTCAAGACACTTAAACACAGTAATATAATCATAGGCAAAGCAGACAAAAACAAGTACCAGAGGGAAGATCCAGATTAAAAAGAAAAGTTGAAAAAACTGTCAAGACTCAAGATCATGAAGAGAGGAAATAAAAGAAAAACCATAAAACATACAATAATCAATAAAAACGTTAAAAGTTAAAACAGATAAACATGAAATCAATGTGGGAAAGAAACAACTATTTTATGCCCAAAAAAGTCCAGTATCAATAAATAGAAAATTGACAGCACAATGGGGAGAAAGAATATGTAGAGTGAAAAAAAAAAGAGTAAATTAAGCAGGACGTCGTACTCCTTAAACCGCAGTTAACCGCAGGGGATAACAATGTCAAATATGAAGCACATAGCCATAGTAGTAATGGTAAATTAGAAGATATAATAAAGAAGTATATATGAGGTTTATTGAAGAGACAAAGGAACATGAGAGAATCATACTTATTTGGAAAGAATCTAGTACTATACCGTCACATTTGCTGGCTCCGGATCCCCATATACTGTTTTGAATGTTACAAAATATATGGAAAAAATTTACAGGCATGGGAATTTTGTACAGTTGCAACAGATTGGTGGTGTAACAGACAAGTGGAGTTCCAGATAGAAAATATAATACTTGTAAATTTGGTTAAAAGATATAAAGTGTGTATATTATTCATTTGTTTAATTAATTTGAATAATTTCGTGGTACATAGGATCCATTATCTCTCTCCTTCAGATGTCCAATTAATATTCGGTAGATTATATAAAGTTTATAAGCACGAGGTTGGCTATTATACATTCATATCGTCCTCTCCTGTCGTCTTTCGTATATTGATTTCGCCCTCAAATAATTGTCCTTTTGATTATAAATATTACAACTCAGAGGATAAAATAACAGATGCGCTTTCATGTTTAAAAAAGAATATTACTAATAAATTCGTATTATTAATTTGAATAGTTCACGTTTTTAGTATGATGAACAGAGTACCTACCTATGCCACCAGTCAGGGGCGGAGGTAGTGAAGGAGGTGTGGGGTCAACTGACCCCACTACTTTTTTTAAAAATATTTCTTTTTTATTTAAGAAAATCTGTACTGACCCCATAAAAAAAGAAAATTTGACCCCACTAAAAATATAACTTCACAAAAATAATCACAAAACATTAAAGATTGAAAATAATTTTAAACTATATAAATAATATGTTTATTTTATTTGTTAAACATTTGATTTATATTAATTTTAGCTTAAATTTCAATAAACATGTTTTTATATTAAATGTTAGTTACATATTTCAATAAAACCCAAATTGTATTAGGTCCAATAATTTTTTTTTTTTTGAAATTAATGAGTGAATTTGAAAAAAAGTGATTTGTGCTTCTTTTTTCTTTTTTGGACAAACGCAAAAAGAAAGAACTCTCATGTTACCCAAAGTTTTCTATTTTTTTTTTGTTATACACTCTCCTCTTTATTTTACCAAACTAGAAATGATTATGATTAACTAATTCAATAAAAATGTTTAAGGTTTATATTCATGATCTGAGTATTTTTTAAAACTAATTTTGTTTTTACAAGTAGATTAATCTTTAAAATTTACCAGTTAACTAATGGATCAGTTTCTGAATCGGCGAAAAAATATCAGCAAGTGAAAATTGTCAAAAAATAGTATTACAATATCGCAGTAGTAATGAGTACCTAAAATTGCTCTGATTTGTTTTATCGAAAATATTTTAAATTGTAGTAAATAATTATGATAAACAAGTTTTAAAATATGAATGATCATAGAATATATTTATAGTTTTTTGTGGTTATAAATTATGTATTTAGAAGAAAAAAAATTTGACCCCGTTACAAAAAATTTCTGGCTCCGCCACTGCCACCAGTTCAATCTATCTACTTATTTATGTTAGATTATTATTATTATTATTGTTTTAAGGTGGTTGATTTTTATTATTTTTGATATGTTTTAATACTTTTGATAAGTAAAAAGGTGGTAGATACTTGATCCCATAATGTTGGTGGTAACTGGTGTAGTGAAATATCCTTTTTAATTTCTAACGGCTAATGATTTAACTAAAGCCATGAAACCGAGAGCCTAAACTTATTTAACATTCAAGTTACAAGAAAAAGAGATTAACTGAGATTTTAATAGCATTATGGGATAAGAACAGAAGTTGAGTGGTTAGACGTACTTTTAGACTTCAATTTTACAAAAAATAGACACTTAGTCAACTTTTACAAACTCTTACCATTTTAACTTTTAATTTGATTTTGATTGCATGATATTGAGATTTTTGATAAACATGATAGGATAACAACTGCGACCTCATATGAATATTGAGATATGGACTTCCTTGGCCCACTGCATTAGACAAACTCCATCATTATGTCTAGTCTTTTTAAGTTATGCTTAAATTAGCTGTATATCAGCCCAAACGAACACCTTCCTGTAAACGTACCTGAACACAAACCGGATTATGTTTTTAGGAATCTAATACAAGAAAAAAGATCAAACAAATACCCTAGTGTTTTCACATTGCGTGAGTCTCAAGAATACCCTAGACCGAAAAAAACAACTTTCCCCCTGTACATACCGGAAACCTAAACCGGTTTGTACCAAAAAATACCAGACTCATACGCTACTTATAATTACTGTTACTGACTGTGTTTTGTGGATTCATGCTATTGCTACCAACGATGTGTTGCATATCTTAGCCATCAGACTTCATCATGTCTCACGAGGCACTGACCAAAACGACCCGAGTGGCGCAACATCTTCCTCCAAGGGCAATAAACTGCTCCCAGCTTGCGTTTCATTAGTACCAACAGGATAGCTTGGGTTCGCCAAAAACGTTTGAGCTTGTGACTGAACCGGGACGTGACTGTAAGCTGTTGGCTGAGGTGGAGGAAGTGTTTGAGCTTGTGATTGTGACTGTACCGGCCGCTGGGTAGGTCGAATGATCAGGTGGTCATACCTTGTGGAACCGGGAGTTATGCTGCCTCGCATCATCCGGATCTGTTGTGGCCTATTCGCAGAGTTATCAGGAGTCATGTTCATGAACTCACGTGATGACAACTGTTCCCCAGCCCCACCAGGATTATGTCTTTGCATGTGTCTCTGGTCGGAGGTCCCTCCATAGTTGAAAGCTAAAGTTTGAGGAGACGTAAAGGAAGATGGGATTGGTCTTTCCTGCACAGGTGACAAGCTCCTTGTGGGAAGATGAAACTGAGTTTGAGGTATGCAGTTTCCATAGTTGTGGTGGTTCCACCTCTCCATCAAATCAGAGTCTCTTCCAAGAGAAAGTCCAAGGGAAGAAACATGTAACCCTTGATATTGAGAAGAGTGAGCACCAGGCATAGGTATGTGAGGGCCTCCTGTATTTGCAGCTACTCTATCTTGCGGCAATGAGGTTGGTAAGAATGGCATGTGTATGACTTCTCTTGCCGATGACACTGGAAACTGTTGCTGCCCATCATTATTAACATTCAAAGTTTGTGGCAGTGCCTCCACTGAATCAGAAGACTGGTTAACCATAGGAATCAGACTGTTTCCGGATGTTTCCATTTCATTATCATCTCTTGTAAGATCCAAAACAGTTGGACTCAAGTTCTGGGAACTGCTGGTGTCTCCGTGATGATTAGTAGCTTCCACATTCTCATCGTTCTCCGTTACAACCTTCCATGATCCATCAGGAGAAATAACCACGTCTGTCACATTACTTCCCACCTCTTCTAGAATCTGTGCATATATTAGACAAGGTTATATATACATCCAGTGTAAGATGTACCACTAAGAAACAGTAGTAAGTGAGCTACTTGCCTTTATCATGGTTTGATCTAAACGGATGTCAGTATAGCAGACAAACTGATAGCAATGTGGGCAGCACCAGAATGGTACCCTCGTATTTATTTTGATATAGTTCCAGTAATCAAAACACTACAAAACATAAAAAGCAAACATAATAACTACAACGAATGATAACTATCCTTGATTCCTTTCATATACTGAAATAGAAAAATGGCGTCAACCTGAAGATGCTTGCAGGCATGACCCTTCACAGGAAGTTTGATACGCTTGCGGCTGTTAACAATGTGTTATCACACAAAGGTTTAAGGTAACTTTGAAAATCAACAAAGCTATTAGATATACATCCAAGGATACCTTATAGGACAGCTGAGAGATATTCTTGATGGGCCCTCCTTAGGTATGTCACAAGCTTACATACAGCACAAAAACAATAAACTCTCAGAAAAAGCAAATGTATAGTGACTAAAAACTCGTGAATCACCTGAATCTGATTCATTGACATAATCTTTCAGGGAGGGGTAGACAGGGGGTGGTATGTCATGGAGCAAGGCAATAACAATGAAGTAACTACCTGTAGCAAATGTGTATCTAATCTGTTCATTATCGTTTGAAAAATGAGGAGAACGAAATAAAGAAATGATATTGAGTAGAAACCTCCAAAACTGCCTAACGTTTGCAGAAGATTTGCCCCGTCTACGAGCATGTTATAAAGATTTGTTGGACGCTGCGGCCTTGAATCCTGAAAACAATTTACTTGTAAGTAAGAACTTACAAAAAAACATTATCAGTAAGAACTTCGAAACACACAAACCATTGAGCTGATATGTCTCTTGTCAACGCCTCTTCCATTCAATGAGAAGCTGTAGTTTCTCAAAATAAAAGCCAATGTGGTTAGTTAGCGTACAGAAACTACTTTCCCTAACAGTTAGGGGGTGGTATTGGATCTAGGAATTTAATAGAATTTGATTGAATTCATAAATATATTTTTTACAGTAGTTTAAACGATTTGATGAGACTTTAATGCATTTATAATTTTCTTTTGTTTACTTTTTCTTATGGATTTTAATGGAATGTACATAAATTTGATAGAATATCAATTTCTCTAAAATCTATGAAACTTTTGAATCTTTTTTGTATATTGAAAAGAAAAAGAACATTATTTTATAGAGATATGGGATTTTTTGATATAGGGTTGCTTAGAATATATAGAAGAGGGTCTAACAAAAACTCATTCAAAAAATGATAGGTACCATTTTATTAAGATTTTATGATATATTATTTTTTAAAATATATTATCAACGACAATTTGAAATTTTGTAATTAGTATTTTTGATAAGGTACTATTTTGTAGGGATTTCAAATACAGGTATATTATTTGTAGACGTTGCATAATTAAAATTCACAATACGATGGGAAACATTTGTGTTACTACAACGACCGTAAAGACGCACGAGATACAACTCTGTGAAGGAGGTCCAAACTGATCGTCGCCATTCTTTTCCACACTCTTGAAACAAATGAAAAGCATAGAAATAGAGATGATGTAGTTGTTGCGTTTTCTTACGATAGTGTGATAAGATACAAATATGGTGGGATAATGATCAACAAAAACTCCTGGAACAAGTGGAGGTCCAGACTGATCGTCAACTACTTCATGTCCAACAATATGTTGTGTTTTCTTACGATGATTACAAATCTCATCATAAGAGTAGGGAATTGGTTCTTCACATTTTTACTATATATTTTCCATTAAATTCTTTTGAAATGCTATTACTACAAAATCTATCAAATATTGAATAACACTAGAATTTAAAGTAATTAGAAATTTGATTACAAATCTTTAAACCAATAACACAAGAATTTGAAAGAATTGATGAAATCCATAATTGAATAACAGTAGAATTTAATGGAAACTATAATTCCTCTAAATTCCATCAAACTTCTAAATCCAATACCCCCACCTTAATGTTAAAAGAGAGTAATCCAACCATACCTGACTTCTTGAGGATGTATAATACAACTAGAGTTGCTTATGTCATCTGTCCGGAAAACAAATAGTCCCTGAAGAGCAAGCACAACAGATTCTTGTAATTAGAAACCATTAAAAGCATAAACAAAGATTAACATAAAATTTTCAGTACATACTGGTCTAGGTCTAGGAGAATGTTCCACAATGTTCTTTGAAATATGGAAAGGCTTCACCAAAGCGAATGATTCTGCCTGCCATAAGAGAAAAAAAAAAACTTAATCACACATTTAAAAAGGTGCTTAGAACTCAATAAATAAATAAATAGAAGTTACATCTGCTTCAGAAGAAACAAGAATATGCCCCAGCTTCAAAAATGGATAGAACCTACAGACATTAAAGAAAAGGAGGAGATTAAGTAAGATGAGTGAATGAACACACAAGACGAACATTTATAAGAAAAGACGTTGCAGGCTACCTCTCCATGACCTGAGGAATTAGACTGAAGGAACCGTTAGGAGTTGGACTAGAGGGGACGTTTTCAGAATCGGTGAAAGTCGTCAACATCTGTATAAGAAGAAAAGCATCGCCTACTTAAAAGAATCATGGCTAGTCTCTAATGTAAAAAAAAAAAATCGTATGGAACTACTACACATACGGAGTATACAAGAACCAACAGTTGTTGAGATTCTCTCTGAGGGAACCATCCTAGCTCACAAGCACTCTGCGCAAAGAAACATAAAAGACATTATATGTACAGGACCAAAACATATACTCCTGTTCTTATGTTACCTTAACTGACATCAACAGCGTCATGATCACTGCCTTCGTTTGATCACTACATTTACATTGACCCACCTGCACCATATAACACGGAAACAACAGTAAAAGATGACTATACTATTACTAACCCAAAGGAAGAAGAATCACATTGAAAGATTGAAACCTTATGAGAAAAAAAGAACACATAACAAAGAAGAAAAAGATCAAACAAACTTGATTGAGGGTTGAAGCAAGCTCTTGAGTGTTCCCTGGAACTTCATTATTCCAAATAGCTGCGTCGATTCGTCTGCACATGAACAATATAAAGTTCAAACCTTTTGAGATTCCACAAGAAATGCAGATTTAGATTAAAATGTCAGTGAGAATTTACGTAGCCAGAGACAAGAGGTAAGCGTGAAACTCGTTGCTGTTGACGTCTGTGTGATCGCTCAACCTAAACGTATAACAAAAGATTAAAGAATGTTTGTAAAGTCTTAATTTTTTTTATTAAACAAGTAACTGGTATAATTAACAACAACTAAAAAGAAAATCAGAAGTCAAAATGACAGATAAAAAAGATCAGACTACTTGTGAGAAAGAATATACCTAGAACTCTGAGGATTCATCGTTGATGAATTTTTTTTTTTTGTGTAATCCTTGATAAACCTTGAACGACTCTTCCTCTTCTTCTTCACTCTTTTCCGACAAGTTTCAGTGTCCGAGAATGGGCAGTGACTTAATATAGCATTTAATAGTTTGCAGTTTACACTCTCTCTGTTTTTAATTTTTCTTATGGTTGCTCTTAAACTTATGATAGTTATTACTACTATTTAATCTCCTTCTAGTTAGTGTCTTCCTCCCAATTTCTGTGAACACTTTGTTACCTTTGTGTAACTAATCAAAATAATATATTAGTGAATTAGTAATATCATGTTTTTGGTATAAATCATGTTATTTCCTTCAAACATAATCAATTAAATTTGATGTTTTCGCTTAATGATTTAATATTAATATTTTTGACTAAGTGGATGGTTTAAACTCTTGTTTACTAAAATGTTAATTTTTTTATTTTTGTTGACCAAATCTTTTAAATTTCATCGTTAATCAATTATGTTTGGTGACTAATTAAAAAATTTAAACGTATCAACAAAAGATATTATCACTAGTTTAGAATATTACTAGGATATTATCCGCGTTAAAGTGCGAAATATATTTTTAATTTTGAAAATTGATATATTGCAAATGCTAGAGTTTGTATGTTGATAATTTGGATTTCAGCTCCACATTTATTTTTGACAATATCTGTTATGTTAATAATCTGAGTTTAATATAATACTTTGTTTTTATTGTGACATGTTCTGCTTACTAAATAATTTGTTACGCATAATAAACCAACATATTTTAACTATTTTTAATTCCTTTTAAAAATGCTTTTGGATATCTACAAGAAAATAAAATACAAACCATTTTTATATGGTTTAATAGCTAAAATAATTAAAAAAATACTTTTTAACAATTTTAAATTTCAAAAACAGATTTAGGAGAATATATTTCCGAATATCATTTTTAATTTAGTAGGTTAAATTTTTGAATGATTAAAATAAAATATTAAATAAGACGTATTAATAATTTAATAATTGGTCCAACATAACATATATTCTTGTTTAGTAGATAAAATTAAGACTCTAAATTAATAGAATAGATTAAATATAAACTTTTGATTTTATAAAGTGGATAAAATAAAATGAAGGTGAAGATATTATAAAAGACTAGTCACATTTTATTAAAAACTTAACTGATATTAAAATGTTGAGAACTTTGTAACATGTTGAACAGAAACGTTTGTAACAGTGTATCATACTTCGATTTATGAAAATCGGACTAGTGATGCTTGAATCTCTTCCAGTGTTCGACCTTTTGTCTCAGGCACCAAAATCCATATGAATACAATCGTCACCAAAGAAACTCCAGAAAATGTAAAATATGTTCCTGAGAGTTTGATTAATGAAAAAAAGATCATTTTAAATTTGTATGATATATTTAACATAGTATGTGTGGACATTGCAGAACATATTTTACATATGCTCTTTCATGACTGCTATAGATAAACTTTGCTACTTTATAATATACTATATGGATTTTTTTTTTTTTTGGTAAAAAGGCTATGGATTTTTAAATTTTCTTTTATTGATCTTTCTTGTTTTACAAATACTAGTCGTCGTAAATAATTATCAAGAAATGAAGAAATTGAGAATATGATTACTTCTTGGGATATTTTGGATCGATATGCAAATTAATCTTTGAGACAAGTGAAAACACACTTAATTTTATCTTAAATACTGACCAACCATAATTGAATGGCTATAAGTTATAACTAGGGCAAATAACTAACTTTATGGGGGTGTGTTGGTACAGAGTTAAATTTACCTGAAGCGCTCCATTGCATCATGAAATTGAAACTATAAATGATGACCCAACTGAAAAACCAGCTTGACACCGTAACAAGGCTACCGGCAGTAATTTTCACATTAACCGGGAATATCTGGCATTGATTAACAAATCAATAATAAAATGTCATTAACAAAGATAAACTAAATTAATTAAAATCTAGTGGATAATTAAACAAATACCTCTGACATTATTACCCATGGTAATCCACCTAGACCAATGCAAAAGAATGAGACATGACCCTAGTATATAATTCGGTTGATTAGTGTTATGGTTTCATCAAGTTATTTATGAATAATTAACTGCAGAGTAGATTTGGCATTTACGTACTATTATACCGACGATTAACAAAACGGAACAAATCGTCTGAACTTCACCAGGCTTCTACTCAGGGCAGAAATTTGAATTTAAGTCCATAAGTAATGAAAATCATGTTTAGTTAGATTGGCCACTGGAATAGTTAAAAATACTAAACCTGAAGATAGTAAGATAGGCCGATTAAAAATGAACATATGCACACTCCAGTAGAAGACAACTGCAAACAAAAAAAAAATCAAATGGGTAAAACAATTTTGTCCAAAACATCAGTTAGATGTAGTTTATTCAATAATCATGAAGTACTAACCAGAAGAAGTGGTCGGCGTCCCCATCGATCAACGGTTAATATGACAACTATAGACTGTGGTACCTTTAAAAGAATAAATTGTATTGAATAAATAAAGATGAAATAGTCAGAGATATGAAAAATAAAGAGTGAATGATGTTTTCTAAAAATAATGTTATACCAGAACAGCTGCGAGGATTGTTGTTCCAATGTTGATTGGGAAACCTGATAACATGATGTTAAAGATGTTGATGCAATATAAAACCAGTGACCTGAACGGCAATCTTTTTATTTTGGTTTACCAGCTTTGTCAAAAATACTAGCAGCGTATGCACTTATCGCCGCACTCCCACTAAATTGTTGCATAAGCATTAGTCCCAATCCTATCTAGCAGTTTTCAAAAAGCCACAACAAGTTGATTATATATTACACATTTTAAAATAAATGACTGGTCTTAGACGAGACTTACTATCAACGGTTGTGCGTTTCTCACGTGAAACAAATCTTTTATTCCACTTTGAGACTCTCTTCGGGAGATTTCCACTGTTTCTCTGATTTCTTCTGCTTCTTCGAGAACATCAAAATTTTCTCCCCTTAGTCTCGTCAAGGTAACTTCAAGCTCTTGATCTCGACCATACATAGCCTTAGAGGAACATTAATATGTAGACATGCTTTAGTTGTGCACAAGAACTAATACTAACTAGATTTTGACCCGCACGCCCGTGCGGGTCTATTTTTTTTTAAAAAAATATGATGATATTTGCTTCTTATGTCACTATTTAAGGTTGAGTAAAAAACTTGAATTCGAAGATTCAAACCGATCTTAATCCGAATAAGTAGTACTAAATCCGAACCAGAATTGATTAAATATCTGAATTATTCAAAATTTTGGTATTTGAATAATTGAAACCTAATCCGATCCGAACCGAATTATTTTGGGTATCCAAAATAGATTTATATACTTATATATATGATACTTTTAAGTTCGCATAAATGCTTGAAAATATATACAAATAATTAAACGTAAATATCTTAAATAGTTAAAAAAATACTCAAAACTCTAAAAATACTTAAATAATTATTAATTCTCTATCCAAATATTTAAACCAAACCTATTTAAATTGGTTATCCAAATCAGAACCAAATCTTCAAAGATCTGAACTGAACACGAAATCCCAAAAAGACCCGAAAACGAATCCGAACGTCCACCCATAATCACTATTATATATATCCTATATGTGTTATCATAGGTTACAAAAATATGTGTTATCATATAACTAATCGTATTTTATACGTACCATCAAATAAGTTTTCTTATAATTAATAATATTTTATACGTACAATCATATAAATAATCACATATTATATTTTAAAACTTAATGTGAAATATAAAACCATAATTTAAGTTGGTGTTTGAAATTGGATTTTGTATTGTATTTTTATCATATATATTTTAAAAAATTATAATAGTTATTGGAAAATATGTTAGTAAAAATCAAATTTTGAATATATGTATATTTTTGAATGAATTTTTGATATAAATTAATTTTAAATTATTATTTTGATTTGAATATATATATCAAGTAACATAGATCCATTACTTTTTAATATATGGACTTTCAATTTTTTTTAGTAGCATAAGCCCATTATTGTTTTTTCTAATTTATTGCTATCCATGTTTCCAAACAGTACTATTTTTTAACTACTATTCATATTGCCAAACAATCCCAATGTGTACTTCAACTTTAATAATATAGATAAACCTAAATAATACACATCTCAAATATTATTGAAAAACATCTGAAAGTTTTTTAGTATACCAGCCATCTTGGAGATTCAGGGATGAAAAATAAACCTATCAGCTGCACAGCGCATGGAATTGCACCTAGTCATTCAAGAGAGAGTTTAGTAATATTACTTGATTGTAAAATTCATTTATTGTGATTTTTTTGGGGATACTTACTTAAAAGAGCTAATGTTCGCCAACGGAAAAAGTTCCCAGTGAAGAACATCAGCGAAATCCCAAGACATTGTAGAAGCTGTAAGTTTCAAATCCAAATGACAAAAACATTGGTTATATATTGTAATTTAAAAATTACAAGTTATTTTTGAATTATATAATTGTTCACCTGATTAGTAAAACTGAATCCACCACGAAATGTTTTGGGTGTAATCTCTGCTATATACACAGGAACCTGAATATCATGATCAATTAATCAAACAAAATGCTGCAATATGACTCCATTAACTACTCTGAAAGTAAATATTAAAATCTTTAAGTGAATTACCACATAACTAATGAGACCAACTCCGAAACCCAAGAAGAGTCGTCCAATATTTAGCAGCATAACGTCCTTTAAATAATAACAACAAATCAAATATTAATTGTTTTTTAGCTATAAGTGGAAGTATATTCACATAATATAAGATAAAATTATATGTGGAGGGGAAACAAACATGTGCAAACGCTACAGCGAGCCAGCCAAAGAGGCAGCAAACATCTGAGATCCACATTGTCTGAAGATGATCAATAGATGAACACATTAAACGCATATGTATATAACTAAGACGTCAATATAATGTATCAAGAGGAAATTAATTACTCGTCGACGACCAATGAGCGCAGCGATTTTTCCGCTAACCGCGGCCGTAATCATTCCTCCCAATGTCATTAGCGAAGTGAAAAACGAATACTGACCAAAACGAAAATAAAGAACCGGGTTAAATGATACTCAACCCATGGTTTAAGTGAACCGGTTTTTTAGAACTGCGTACACATTGGACTCACATCAGCCACAGAAAGTCCCAGTTCTTCCATGATTTTGGATTGAGCAGGCGATGTATACGACATCTTCAAAATTAAGGCCAAAAATAGTAATTATTAAGTTGAAATCACACATGACATATTGAGATCGAAATCACCGGAAGAGCTAAGAAAAGTAAGAAAAAAAAGAGAGAGAATGAAGTCTCACGGCACAGCCATAACAGAAGGATCCAGCGACAGCAACGGAAGTACTGAGAAGAACACCATGAGTGAAGGAAGAAGGAGTTGTTCTTGCTTCTTCTTGCTTATCCAGCAGACTTGCAGATTCCATCTTCTTTCCTCTTTTATCCTATCTACTTTTTTTTGGTTGCTCTAGTAAATTGTTTTACAAGTTTGAATAGTCTTCATACGTTTATTATATGTGGTCCGCTTTGTCTCATTGCTTTGTTGTTGCATGTGGACAACGATTATCATATGTTATGAAATGATGAAATATATTGACTCACTAGTCAGTAGTCACTACCACAACTTGAATTTTTTTTTTTTTAATTTCCATCTCTAGTTGCATCATCGAGTAATTTGTAAATTATATTTTGCTAATTCGACTTGCAAGATTTGATTAGTAAACCATGTTTTAAATGGTTGGTAGTACATTTGGAACAAGGGCCTTTTTATGGCCTTTGGGCCTTTCAAATGTCTGTTTCATCTGGGCCCTTTAAAAGCCGTAACGATCCTTAAAATTGGAATTACAGGTGTAAAGACGGTAACAAATCACACAATTTAAAGGCCCAGATCTAGTGCCAGGCTGGCGATCCGTGTGATGCCATGTTTAACCAATCAGAGTCAATAGTCAAGCCTTTATATAATAGACAAGGACATAACCCTAAAGCACACAACATCTTCCTCTGTACTCAAGAAGACTTCACCAACTTTTCTTCTTCAATCGACGATGAGCACCGGCGCAGGAAGCGGCACGACCAAAGGCGGTAGAGGAAAGCCAAAGGCCACCAAGTCCGTCTCTCGTTCTTCAAAGGCCGGTCTTCAGTTCCCCGTCGGAAGAATCGCTAGATTCCTCAAGGCAGGCAAATACGCCGAGCGTGTCGGCGCCGGAGCTCCGGTCTATCTCTCCGCCGTTCTCGAGTACCTCGCCGCTGAGGTATAACTTCGAATCGATTCGCGTCTTGTCTTTATTAAAATCTCTCGTACTGATGATTGGATTGGATTCGGACAGGTGTTGGAGCTTGCTGGAAACGCGGCGAGGGATAACAAGAAGACGCGTATTGTGCCGAGGCACATTCAGCTCGCGGTGAGGAACGATGAGGAGCTGAGTAAGCTTCTGGGAGCTGTGACGATTGCTAACGGTGGTGTTTTGCCCAACATTCATTCCAACCTTTTGCCTTCCAAGGTTGGGAAGAACAAGGGAGACATTGGATCTGCTTCTCAAGAGTTCTGAGTTTCATCTTGGTCTCTCTTTTGTTGTCGGATTCCCTTGTAAAATATCAACTTTGTTTTGAAGCTAATGGGGCTTTTGTAACAAATGTTTCGATGATATAATATTACCTAATGGATCTTAGGTTTGATTCATTTTTTTTCCAATTGCATGTTCGATGTTGCAGTTAAATACAATTCAGACCATATTTGCGGAACATAAACCCAGTTTCAATTTCAGTGTATCTCCTTCAGTTGTATTACCATTTCACTTTGTTCTGAAATGATTAAATGTACGAAACATAATGAACATCATGGGGATGTAGCTCAAATGGTAGAGCGCTCGCTTTGCATGCGAGAGGCACGGGGTTCGATCCCCCGCATCTCCAATCTTTTTAATTTCCATTAGTTAACTTTTTTTTTGTTTTCAGACCTGTGTATTCTCACTTACTGTCTGAACGAACGTGAGATATCTACAGTTAATATACGCTAATTAGGTGTGTATTTCTGACTCGTGATTAAGCATTTGATTTTTTGAACTAATTTGATGCATTAACTTAAATGTAACCCATATTGGGTTTTAAGGCCATAGAGTTTGTTACACAAGTGATTAAGCATTTCTTCTCATATATCTTGTTGAATTCACGAAACAGATTTAATAGCAAGTACACTTCGAAGTCAAACCTTAAATTTTTAAACACAGAACCAAACCTTTGCGTATCTAATCCAGGTAAATTTTGACATCGATTCCATTGTCAATAAGGGACTGAACAACAGCTCTGATCTTCCCTTCAAACTTGTCTTGGTCTCGAGGCGTATAAGAAGCCGTGTACACATCAGCCTCTTTCGCTCGTTCGGACAAGATCCTCCCTATGGACATACACGCTGGGATATCGCATCTTGACCTCAACACCGCTTTTACGTCTTTTGAGTTTGTCCCCGCAACCGCGACTTGCTTGCACGTGACACGGTGCGTGATAGATGCGGATACAAAACGTTTTGAGATGAAGACGTCGAGTGTGAATGGCTCCATGTACGCCACTGTCCGTTGCTTGAAGGAGACGTGTTTGTCTGGATTCTTCGATTTTTTCTCCTTTTGGTATGTGTATGGTCGGCTTGTGTCATCGTCCACGTAGTCTTCTACGCCGAAGAAGCTTCTCGGAGCAAGAACAGTCTGTCAAGAAAACAATTTGAAAAACGCTTCGAAGTAGATCAAGTAACGAGATCTCAACCAAACAGGGACAAGGCTGTACACACATGACTCGAACGAATACACTAGTTCTTCTACTAATCCTCGTACAAAATCAAACTACACACTCAAGTGATCAAAGTGGAAAGGATGGTGGCTTACCTGCCCATTGTGAAATCCACAATTGGTTTGGAACAAGAAAGGTCTAAGATATGCTCTGTTACTTCCATAAATTGCTTTACCTATCGAGTACTTGCCAACCACTTGCTTCAACATTATACCTAAAGAAATTACATGAGTGGAAATTTCAGACACACATATGCTTTCGTTCTCGTGTTCAGAACATGCTCCATGACCGACATCCTAACACACTGAACATGCTCTACTACTGAATTAGGCAAACTTGAATTCCCTCAATTAACATTACAAAAACATAAATCCATTACATATAACAAGTAACTAGACTATGTCATTTCTAATTTACGGAAAGTTCTCAAATTTACCGCTGGTTAGCTATGTAAAATGCAAAGGATGAAACAATCATATGAGACGTATATCATTTGAGGATCAAAGCCACGACATAATAATCATAACACTTTATCACATAGTATCGGCTCGTATGCAACGCGAATGCCTTTCACATAAGTGCTGTTCGTTTGGTTTGGTTGACGCAGTTACCTGCGGTTGCTTCGGCGTCAATTTTTTTAATAAACTCTTGTTCGTTTCATTGACGCCGGTACTATGTTTGCGTCTGCGTCTAAACGCTGCGTCTCGCGTCGATCGCCGAAAAAATCTGCGTCTGCGATTAAAGCTGCGTCGGCGTAGGCGTCTACGAAACGAACAACAACTATTTTCATTGAAGCTCACGCCGACGCCGACGCCGGCCGACGCTTTTTCGCGGCAACCAAACGAACATGACTATAGTAGTATCTGTAAGCTCAATATAGTGAAGACAGTATACTCTAACGCACAGAGGACTATTATAATTGAATTAATCAGTTACCAGCTTAGCTTAACTGTTAAAAAAACTGAGGGCAGAAAGAAACCTGAAATGGTAGAAAAGAAGTCGCGAATCGGGAAGTAACCGGCGACCTGAAGTTCGATGGCGAGGGCACGACGGTTTGATTTCGCAGAGGAGACACTCAGAGAAGGAAGGAAGAGAGGGGTGAATCTCAATGAAACCTAAAAAGTCGGTTCCAATTAAGTAAATTTAATTTGAACCAGACCGAGTAAGCTGGTTAAACCGGAATGGTTTCGGTTAACGCTGAATTAATCCCCGGAGTTTTAATCTTCAGAGGTTCAGAACCTTCACTTGCACGACCCTCTCACTGCTTCACTACTTTCGGTTAGTCTATGGTTTTAATATATCAAGTTGTGAACATTTTTTTCATGTGGATTTTGTTACTTCTACGCACTGATGTTTTAAGTTTCAGACTATATCCCCAAATGCATAACACTTCACATTGCATCAATGCAACTTCAGGCAAAGTTGATACGGTCAAAGTTTTAATTTCACATCTGCTCTTATTCATGAAATAGTAAAAGTCCTGAATTTTTTTTGGTCTTAAATAAAATGTATTGAGCCACAAAGGAGAGATTATAGCCACACACACAGTACACACACAAACTAGCCAGGTCTAGAGGTATATGACCTCCTTATTGCATCACTCTCTTCCTCGATAAGTGCTTTAGCCCTGAAGACCAATAATGCCTGCAAAAAGGATAATTCAGTTAGTTGATCCTTTCTGAGTCTATTAGATCGATTGAGAATCATCACAAGTGAGGTTGAATTCCCACAGACTGATAGTTAATCTGTCGCCACTTCTTAAACATATAAAAACTATGATACATTTGTTGACGGACATGATGTTATCTATTTTCAGCCTAAACCCAAAATGCAAGACCAAGATGAGCGTTGAGCTGCCACAGAAAATGAGAGAAATATGGTATATTTCTACTTACCACAAGCAACACGGCCACCTGCATTTCCGGTAGCCAAGCTGAGTTCATGGCCTCCTGAAAATGTAAAAATCGAATGGTTTTAGAGTGTTCTTAGTATTGATGTTGAGACTACTAGATGTCTTCATATGGACAATGTAACTTAAGGATGTCAACAAAAACAAAATGATCTTAAAGAGCCAAAAGTCATTACCCTTTCCGAGGTCATCAGGGTCTGCGTGGACAACAACAGCCCTTCCGACAATAGAGTTTGGTCCACTAAGAGGAATCTGTACAAGAACACAAAACATTGGTTCACTGAAGGAAAAAAGAGCACAAAGTAGGTAGAAAGCTACGAACCTGGCAGTCAGTGATTGTGAAGGTGGCAGTTCCTGGGATAGCAAAACCAAAAGGTTTGGTGTTAATCCATGAACACTAAAAGCTAGTCAAAGATGAGAACTGTACTATAAAACTAGGACCGCATAAAACAAGTTTACAAGGGCATAGCAAACAGGATGATGAAGAGTCTCAAGATATAAAACTGCTCAAAAGAAGTTTGAGATCAGAGAGATACAAATGCTGAGAACAAATTATACCATCATCTCCAACAATGATGTTTCCTAGATCGCCAGCATGACGATTAGCATCCTCAGGGGCACCGTGTTGTTTACCATCAGGGTTGAAATGTGGACCTATTAGAATACGAGATTTGACCACAAGATTAGTAACAATTTCAATTACTTCGAAGATGATTAAAATCCTAGATTCAAAACATAATTATAACCATGTAGGCAAACACCATCATCTCCTTAAAGTTTCTTATCCAAACAAAATATCCAGAAAGGTGTTCCTTCAGAGAGGTATAAGAGTAGTACCGGTGGACATGCAACCGTTAGTGGTGTCACCAAGAGCATGGACATGGAAACCATGTAGACCAGGTTTAAGTCCAGAAACTGTTCCAGTCACAGTGGTCACACCTAACACAAGAATCCAATCATTTCATAAAAAAGTAAGAATGGCTTCAAGTATCTTAAAAGGCACAATAAAAAAAAAAGTACCGTCTCCTTCCTGGGTGAAAAAGATAGTCCCCTTAACACCCTCACCGCTGTTCAAGACTGCCACTCCCTTGCCCATTGTTTATTATCCTTTGTGATCTGTAAAATCAACAGAAAGTCAAATAGTTTATCTCAACATATATACAAAAAAAAAACATGTAAACATCCAGAAACTAAAGAATGGTTTCAAACATCACAGCTATTTAGAACCAATCTCTCATCTTGTCTTAATTCAAGCTTAAACCCATTAGAGATATTTATCAAATGAAAAGGTCAAAGCTGTCTTCATAAGATTGGTAAACACAGAAGAAAACCAAGGAGTCAACAGATCTACCGATCATTAAAATGAAAACCCCAGCTCCATAAAGATCTAAGCGTTAGATTCGGACTTATAATCAGAAGAGAGCAAACATGTCAATACTCGATCTAAAAAAACGATCTAAGCTATCATCCATAGTGAAAAATGAAACCCAGAATCAAACTCGTACCTCAGGGTACCCCCAACAAAGAAGCTATGAAATGTCTGAATCTTCTCTCGATGAGCTTTATGTGTTTTGGTTTGGTTTGTCTACTTTGTTTTAGAGTTAGTTGTATATAAGACACGCACGAGGTCAGAATGTGGGTAGGTGATCGGTTTATTTATTTATTTAATTTTTGGGGTTTAATCTTATAAAAACCACACAGATCATGTGATTATCGGAGGCTAGATAGATTCTTTTCAAACTTTGAACCGCATTTGTTATTCTTTTTAGATGACGATGCATGTATCTGAGCGTGTGGGCCCTCTGTTTTAAATTAGTGGGCTCTCTGAGATTCTGAGCTTGTGGGCTCCCAATTCAATAAATTGGTGGCCACTTTATGTTTTTTTTTTGAATATATATGCACACCAAACCGAACATACACAAAATAAAGACGTTGATAATCATCCTTTTGCAAACAGATCATCAATAAGGCTGAAAATTTCACAGCACTATAAAATTTTGTTATAATCAACCTCACCAAGGAAAATATGTATTCTTGTAGAAATGTGATTTTAAAGTCGTCATCCAGTTATTAAAGTAGGTTGTGGTGTTTAAATGAGAAAATATATTAATTGTTTACTTGGGATGAAAACAAAATAGGCACATGGATAATAGTTTTATTGCTTTGTACACCTATAACAACAAAACAATGAATACACAAACATTTTGAAAGTGAGATAATGATGTAGCGGAAGCTTATAGGGATAGAACTAGAGATCCGTTGATTCTGAGAATACCCGGAAAACTAGAATAATACAAAGATCTTATTTAGTCTAAGAATGCCTAAGATCAATGTCTTCTTAAATTCGTTGAGATCACCAATGATCTACCGAAAGCAAGGAACAACAAAGAGAGAACTCTCAATTTTATTAATAAATCATCAATTCATAAACTACATAAAACCATAGCCTCAAAGACTATATATAATAAAACATAAAACCCTAAAAACCTTAGAGATAATTATCTTAATAATAAATAAACTCTAAATAAAATACTAAATAAATAATATATTTATTTTAAATATTATTTCTGCATCATTCTCTCCGGGTTGGAAAGATTCGTCCTCGAATCTTAACCGTGGTCTTCAATTAGTTTGTTTCTTCTATTCCTTAACATCCAATGACAATATTCTTGCCAAACAAGTAAGCAATGGTGACATATTTCATCAAAGTCAACTTGCGCCGTGAACAACGTAATCATCATGAAGCTGATATCCATGTGCTCCTCCTTATCACGATGATGTGTGAAAGCTTGTACTGGATCACCCTTAACAAAAACCCAGCTGGCTCCACAACTTCCAAAACGTGAGTTTCCTTGCTTCAAATTGATGCCGTCCACGAGCAAAAAAATATTCTGACGAGTAACTTCATTGCTCAACTTATGAACCACTTGACCATAGAATTCATTGACGTCGTACTGAATCCAACCGTCATCATCATAAAGATCGAAAATTGGATCTCCAACAATCTCTATATAGACAGTTTCTTCACTTTCGATGAACAAATTCTCCATGATTCCAGAATCGAGTTTTGATTAAGAAACCAAAACACCAGCTTTGATACCAACTGATGTAGCGGAAGCTTATAGGGATATAACTAGAGATCCGTTGATTCTGAGAATACCCAGAAAACTAGAATAATACAAAGATCTTATTTAGTCTAAGAATGCCTAAGATCAATGTCTTCTTAAATTCGTTGAGATCACCAATGATCTACCGAAAGCAAGGAACAACAAAGAGAGAACTCTCAATTTTATTAATAAATCATCAATTCATAAACTACATAAAACCATAGCCTCAAAGACTATATATAATAAAACATAAAAACCTAAAAACCTTAGAGATAATTATCTTAATAATAAATAAACTCTAAATAAAATACTAAATAAATAATATATTTATTTTAAATATTCTTTCTGCATCAGATAAACAACTTAAAAAACTGATAAATGTAAGAGGTTTTTTAAGCAGATGAGATTGCAACTCAGTAATTAGACTGTTAATGACATTTACATTTTTAGCAAAAAAAATTATAAGAGGGTTCGATCCTAATTAAAAACAAATCCCCATATTCCCACACGACATTTTCAGAGCTTTATCAACCGATACTACATTTTTTATAACTAATAGTACTACATGCACCTATTACATTTGATAAGATCATAAAAGACATAAAGTTTTATTCTTATTTTTTTCTGCCAATTTTAAATACTTCTATTTGCTCATCTCTTTTATTTCGTTAACATATTTCGGAATATTTGCATTATACGCATTTAAATCTCTTCTTCGTGTTAAAGAAAAATAAATGGGAAAGCACTTAAAAAGGGTGTTGATGATCGGAATCGAATCACAATCACGCGTGTAATCCCCCTCTTTAATAAAAAAAAAAGCATTCATTTCACAATCACATAATACTCTTGTCATATAACTCCGCATCTACCAAATTGCAATCTCACTTAATTTTTTGGTTTATTCTCAAAACCCCACTTTAAATTTGTTGTTTTCTACCGACTATAATATTACAAAAAAAAAAAAACAAAAATGTTTTTGGTCGTACCAAATTTTGTTTAGTAATTGCCGTCAGGTGCAACAAATTTTCACCATCTCCATCTCCAACAAATTGCCGTCATATACTTTTTTTTGGTGTTTTGAGCACATCATCCCCATACTTGCACTTCTTCTTCTACCCACCCCTTCCCATCAGATTACGGTTCTCGAGAAATCTCATCGCTCTCTCTCTCCACATCGCTGCTTGTTTCGTCATCAAGGAGAGAGACTGTAAGTTTTTCTTCTCATACTATCGCCCCTCTTTGATCATGCTCATCGTTGGTTTCTTCTGCTTATGTATTTTTTCTGTTTAGAATTTTAAATCGAAATCGCTAGGGATCCGGAAGATTCATTCCGATCTGAGTTTTTTACTAATTCACTAGCATCGGATCCCCGAGGAGTCAAAGTCTGCTCCTCGAAAACGTCGTCGTCCTTCCTATTTTGCCCCTATGAGTTGTTGAGCACACACTATGAGGCCGTTGGAGAAATAATCAGATCGTCGTCGAACTTGCACGCTTAGGCTTTGATTTTCCAGCGCCGTCGCCGACAGATCGCTGAATATAGTACGAAACGCTTTAACGTCAAATTAATCGCGTTTTGAGTCTTCGCGGTGGTTTAGGGTTTTTGGTGACGGAGGAAGACGATAACGGCGAACTCGATTAGATTTTAGCTCTTAATGCTTTTGATTAGAGTCCGTGATGTTCGAATCATAGAGAGAGAGCTAGCTTTATGATTGATCTGATTTTCCCGCCCTTTTACGAGTATTAAAAGTCTCTAATCAAGTGATTCTGAGCTGATCTTAGTGTGTGTGTTTCCCTCTTAAACCAGATTTTGTCACAGCAACCATGAACATGCCGCTATTGGATATTCAACCACGAACGTTGAAGTTTGTAGGTAAGATATCATTATCAAGGGGGCTGATTCTTAATCACTTGCCTAATGATCATTTTTTTTAGTTTAGTTATGGTCCTTGTTCTCTGAATTGTCAGCTATTTTCTTTTAATTAGAGTTTTGTGATAGTGGTGGTGCTTATGGTTTATGGATCGTGTAACTAAGATGAGTTGGTGTAATGTTGAGGTGTTTGTTGTGCTAAGGAGCTTTTGAACTACTTCCTGCTGCTGAATTTGAGCGTGGTGTGATTCTGTGTAGATTGAAGTCGCTTGCTTTTCAAATCATCTGTTATCCTTTTTATGACTAACTGGTTTGCCTCTTTTGTAGTTGATCTGAAGAAGCAGAGTACCTGCGTCGTACAGCTTACCAATACAACCAATCTTTTTGTTGCATTTAAGGTCTAAACACACGTACTCTTCTCTTTTTATGGCTAAATAGTTCTCTGGATAAGACGCATAAATTAGCTGTGGTTTTGGTTTATTGACAGGTCAAAACTACATCACCGAAGAAGTACTGTGTTCGTCCAAATGTTGGCGTTGTTGCACCAAAATCATCCTGTGAATTCTCTGGTATGATGCCAACTTCTTACTTCCTGTCGAACAATGCTTTAATTTCTTGCACCTACCTTTGTTCAGTCGGTGGTATGAGTTTGTTGCATGATGTCTGGTGGCCTGGGAAATGAACCGAAAATGTTTATATTTTCTTAGATATGTCATTTGTCTTTGGAGTTGAACAGAGTCTGGACAGTGTTTTAGGATCCTAGGCTTTCAGAGTTCACATCATAGTTGTCTAAAGGGAACATGGACCTGTACCAGATGGAGTTGCTAAGTTCAAAGTCTTTGTTGTTGGAAAACTCAGAATTTGTTTGTGTATTCGAAGTTTAAGTTGGATGATGAATAGGTCCTTCACGTTAGAATTTAGTCAATGCTTTGGGTTAATCGAGTAGTATGTTATTGCAGTCATTATGCAAGCTTTCAAAGAACCACCTCCGGATATGGTTTGCAAAGACAAATTCTTAATCCAGAGTACTGCTGTGCCTGAGGAAACAACTGATGAAGACATCACAGCTAGCATGGTAACCCCTTTGATCCTCTCTATCCCGAAATTCTGCTATCTGGTCTGTCAAGTATATATGTATATTCATTTATTCATTCATGGCAGTTCTCCAAAGCGGAAGGGAAACACGTAGAGGAAAACAAACTCAGAGTCACTCTCGTGTTACCCTCTAACTCACCTGAACTATCTCCAGTTAAAGGGACTCTGAAACAGGAAGCAGTATTTGAAGATTCCATCCTCAAGGATCGAGTATATGGTCAGTCAGAGACCCTTCGTCCTCCACAATATGTAAGAAGAGTATTTAGCCTTGTTCACAACCAAGTTATTTGAGATTTTAGTAATATATGAAGATTAATCACTATGCAGCGTGTGTAAATCTTTCCCAGCAAGTCCAGTTTAGTTCATCACATTTATTGGGTGCGATATGCAGCGTCTTATCCTTGTTTGTTTATTCTTAACCTTTATTTTTCCAGGAGAGTGAGATTGTCAAGGAGCCTAGGATGGTTGGACATGATGAGTTAAAGGCACCCTATGATGCAAAGGAGGCTAATGACTTGAAGGCAACTAAAGGCGGCTACGCTACATCGAACTTGGAAAAAGAAGCTGAATTTGATCCTATTAGGTATGCAGATGATGGAAGGGGGATAAAGTCAACACATAATTTGGATACTCCCACAAAAATGGCCATGGATCTGGATCAAGGGTTTGCTAATGGAAAAGCTTCGGCCAACAGTGTGTCTTATTCTGATGAACCAAAGATACCTAGGAACAGAGACGTTGTCCAGATGCAGCAAACTGACGCTCAGAATATCAAAGCATTGGAGGAGTCAAAGTTGGTTAAAGACATTGAGGGGATGAAGCTAAAAGTCAATGCTCTTGAATCCAAGCTAAAGCAGGTATGGTATCAAATTTAGAAGTCCATAACTTGGTGCAATCTTCTGATCACTGTTAAATGTGCTAAAGAGTTTTTTTTTTTAAATATGGTGCAGGCTGATTCAACCATTTCGAAGCTAATGGAGGAGCGGTCTACAAGCTTCCAACATAGAGAAAGCTTGCAACAAGAGCTGGTGAGAGTAGCTAGTAGTAACTGGCTACATAGCTGTTTCTTTTATAACCCAGTGATAACAAAGCTTGTATTTATGATGATATGATGCAGGCGGAACTGAGGACGAAGAAGATAGTGAAAGAAGTGCACATTGGATTCCCTCTGCTATATGTATGCGTGGTGGCATTCATTAGCATTGTTATCGGGTATTGTCCGCGCACTTGACTGCTCGGCCTTTCTCTCTCGATCACACATATCTTTTATATCTCTTAGCAAGTGTGCAGTCAGAAAATATAGACAAAGGAAGTGAAATTAAGGAGTTGTCTCGTTTTGGTACTCTTTTGTGGGAGAGAGTATGATAATGGTTCTCTCCAGATACTTTTAAGATGGATTATTATATAGACTGTATAGAGTTGGGTGTTAGTTGATGATACAAAGGGACATATGGTTTGTTGATGGTATGCTTGGTTTCTTCTTTGCTCTTTTACTAGCTAATTGAAGCAGCTTGTTTGGTTTCGTTTTCTTTCTTTAGTGTTCCGGTTATCTCGTTGGTTTATTATTTTAATCCTTCGATTTATAGAGTTTAAATTTGACTGGTTCGCTAATGTTCATTTTCGTACCCACCATTACAACTACTATCACAAAAATAGTGTCAGATAGCTTGCGAGTCTTCTTAGGTTATGAATTGATTATCTCGTTAAATTATCAACCACGCACGAATCCTCCATCAACGAGCAATTTATTTTTACCGATACACACTGTATTCACCTGCAATGTGTTAAAGAGTTCATTTATGGCAATATTCGATGATAAATTAATATGGAGTTCAAACTATACTCGTTGACAAAACTACCGAAAATAGTTAACGGAAAAGGCAGAGTGACTCGTGAGCTTGCTAGATCCAAAAGAGGCTGTCAAGAAAAGCAGGCATAGAAAGTTCTTCCCTCGTTTTTAAGTCACCCAATTAATTTCACACGTATATATATACACATATACATAATGCATTAACTTCATTTATGTATATATACATATTCACACATCTATAAAGAGCAGCATAATTAAACTCTAGAGATCTAGAGAGAGAGAGAGAGATGGGGAGGCCTCCATGTTGTGAAAAGATAGGGATCAAGAAAGGACCATGGACTCCTGAAGAAGACATCATTCTTGTTTCTTACATTCAAGAACATGGTCCCGGAAACTGGAGATCAGTTCCCACCAACACTGGTGATCATTATGTTAACATATTTTCTTCTAGTGCTTTTTCTCTTCGTTTGCTTATGTGTGTTGATTTTTTGTATCTTTTGGCTTTTAAAAGGGTTACCTAGATGCAGCAAAAGCTGTAGACTGAGATGGACAAATTATCTGAGACCCGGAATCAAACGCGGAAACTTTACTCCTCATGAGGAAGGAATGATCATTCACTTGCAAACCTTATTGGGTAACAAGTAATCTCACAACACAACATCTCTTCATCTTTTGAATGTTTTTTGTTATAATCTTGATGATATGAACCCTAACTCAGCTTATTTGCTACTTATGGGCGTGGGTTGAATCTTAAGATGGGCATCCATAGCTTCGTATCTACCACAAAGAACAGATAATGATATCAAGAACTATTGGAACACCCATCTGAAGAAGAAGCTCAACAAGTCCGAGAGTGAAGAGAGAAGCTTTTCAGAAAACATGGCGTTGCAAACTTCAGCCACTAGAAACACCACTAATCATAAATCTACATATGCTTCAAGCACCGAAAACATTTCTTGCCTTCTTGAAGGTTGGATGAGAGCTTCACCAGAGAGTAACACGGTTAATTTCTTGGAAGAAAAACTGCAAAACCAAACGACCAATCTCATGAATGATCATCACAATCAGTTTCCATGCGAGCATGTACAAGGTTCTTGGGAAGAGGGTCACAGCCAAACATTCAATGGGGATGATGATCAGGTAATCAATGTTCATCCAAAGGAATCAGAGAAAAACGTTAAAAGTGATCGTGATGTCCAAGAAGATGGTGATGGTGTTGATGATGATCATAATAATGCTAGTCCACCACTGACATTTATTGAGAAATGGCTTTTGGAGGAGACAAGTACTGGGGTTCAAATGGAGGAGATGAGCTTGATGGAACCCTCTAACATGCTGTAATTTAGCTGTCACTTTTCCTGTGAATCTTATTAATGAGACTACTAATTTTATAGACTTAAATAAAGAAACCAGAAGGCATGCTATAATATATTCCCACCGTTTCTAAAAGATACAAGAAAAAAAAATTGTTTAAAACAATTTATTTTTTATATTTCCAATGCATTTTTGTCAACTAATAATAAAAAATAATATGAATTTTAAAAATATTAATTGTATTTTTTGAAGTTTTATTGGTTTAAAAATATAGGAAATATGAAATTACAAAAAAAAAACTATACATTAATAAATAAGTTTTAATATGTTTTATTATTAAGTGTGAAAATTCTAAAACATGTATTATTTTTAAACATATGGAGTATGTTTTATTTTGGCTATTATATATATATATATATATATATATATATATATATATATATATATATATATATATATATATATATATATATATGTAGTTAATGCTCACTGCATAAGTTGTAACTAACCTGAAGTAGTCTGTCTATTCATTAATCAATAAGCATTCTTATATTTAGAGGAAACATTACTTGCATCTTGTATTTTTTCTTTAGTTTACCCAAATGATAGGAGGTGAAAGTGAAACATATTCAGCTTTTGCTCTCAAATCACATCAATTTATTTCTACATATAGTGAGTAAAGTTTGAGCAACGTTTAATGGAATGCCATAATATATTGGGAGCTCTCATATTACATTTTAGTCCATAATCATAAAATGGATGACAGGTGTAATTAAAAGCTTTTCTATCATACACGAAAACGTGTGATCTTTGTATTTGAAGAAATTAGACATAATAATGAATCGAGAAAAATGTAGGACCTCCATAGTAAAGGTGGTTAATGGTATATTAAAGAGAAGAACCCACACGTAATTATCTCTGAGCATCCTCTAACAATGACCATCTTTCTTTTCACAAACAATTTATTAAAGACAAGTTTTTTTTCCTTCTATTATGCAAACCTATTATCTTATTCATCCGTGCTATTTTGAGACAGGCGGACCCAGCCCTGACCACAAGTTGGTTAACCTTGGGCTTGGGCTTGGGCCTGGGCCGGAGCTATGATCAGAGAAGCTTCATTGATTAATAGAGAGAGTTTAGTCTAGTACAAGATGCAAGCAAAACCTACTATCTTATTCACCCGTTGCTATTTTGAGACAGAACCAGCCCTGACCACATGTTGGTTAAACTTGGGCTTGGGCCGGAGCTTTGATCAGTATATTTTGAGCCGATGATACATAATTGCCAACAAGATTAAATTTGCGAAAATCATTTTTGGTAATGAAAAGGAAAGAAATGTTTCTTTCTTTCTCGAATGGGAACTTTCGGCAGCCATTTTTCTAATCAGTAGCCGACTTTCCCGTCCCTCTCCGTCTCCACGTTCACTTTTCATTCTTTTCCCACCCATTTAATTATTATTCATTTGATTATTACCAACAAATTATTAAGAGAAAAAAAGTGAACATTAATTAACAATGTAATTTGTGTAATCTATTTCAACTTTTTTCCCCCTTGGTGTATGGTTTGGTCAATAAAATAGAGATATCATTCAATGTTTTAAGAAAGGAATAATTTTTTTCTGTTTATTTTAAATAATAAATTGTGAAGAAGACGACTACGTGCAGTCCTTGCTGGGTCTACTATGTATGGGGTTCACCTTTTCCCGAGTTAAAAAAAAAAGAGTAATATAAATGGTAATCAATGTTTTCTGGGGCAAGTCTCTCTCTCGGAAAACAGAGTAGAATTTGGATTTAATTACACTTTCGAAACTCTGTCATCAAAACCTTCGATCCCTTCCAATGCTCCTACCTCATGATCAAAAGGTAGATTTTTATATTTAAGAGAAAGACAGGCTTATATACATGTTTTTTGTTCTGTCTTCATATAAAGCTGTTTGGTCTCTCTAGATGCTAAGATTGATCTTCTGTAGTATCTTTTATGAGAACGTTCTATTCTAATTTTGATCCCAAGAAAAATTGTAAGTTGAGCTGTCAATTAGATCTCTTTTCTTTTTGTGGCAAAACACTTGATTTAGATTTATTAGTTCAATTATATATATAAAAAAATTTAGTTTGTTTGAAAAGAAATTGATCACATCTCCATGTATGTTTTGGTTTCGTGTTTGGTCAACTTTCTCTGATATTCTTTTAAGCAATCTGCAAATATTTGTAGTCTAACTAAAATTGTTTTCATTTGCAGATTTGATAAACCTGCCCTTGATTGATTGATTGATTCTTGATTCTTTATATGTTTGTACCATTACCAACAAGATGGCTATCTCTCCATCAAAACCCCAGACACGGAGTTTCACTAGAGCTTTGTCATTAGCCTTCAACGAGTGGCTACTCATCCTCATGCTCTTCATCAACTCCATCTTCTCCTACTTGATCACAAAGTTTGCAGACTACTCCGACCTCCAATCTCCATGTCTCATGTGCTCAAGCCTCGATCACATCCTCGGAAGGAGGACAAAGCATCTGAAGAAATCTCATTGGGACATGGTCTGCTCCAAACACAAAACAGAAATCTCCTCGTTGGTTTACTGTCACGCTCATGGCAAGCTCGTTGACGTCAGGGGAATGTGCGAGGCTTGTCTCTTCTCATTTGCTACGACCAATAAGTCAAACGCTGAGACTTACAGATTGTTGGTTGGGAAGTTGGGTGAAGATTCTTCTTCCTTTGGAGGAAGATCCAAGAGTGATCCAAACACAGGTCGAAGATACTGCACTTGTTGTAATCAGCTGTGGATGATGCCGCAACAAACCGGTTTTAATGATCAGGAGGTGGTGGCTAAACCGGTGACGCTGCCGAAGATTCGTGTGGTTAGTAGTCTCAGAACCGGGAAACAATCTAATACACCAAAGAAAAGTGTCAGTTTCAATCATTTGCCTGATGTTGGATACACCGAGCTCAAGGTTCATTCAGATACTGAATCAGAAGCTGTGTTTTCAGAAGATGAAGGTGTAGTAGCGTTTAAGGAAAAGGATGATCATAAGTTCCAAAACGTGGATTTGGAGACTCCTCGAGTTATCACCTTGCCTTATGATATGGCTACCGATAAGCTGCTAGACCTTGACTTCCCTTCGCAAGAGATCGGTTTGAGAAGTTATGATTCCTTTTTTCCTGAAACGTCAGAGAAGGTGTTGAAGGAGAAAGAGATGAGTTCATTAGATAGTCTTTTCTTTTCTGATTCTGCAGCTGTTTTGAAGGAGAAAGAAGATTTGATTCACTTCCAAGATGTTTCTTTAACACCAGATGCTTCAATGGAGGAGACAGAGCTTGTTCCGGTTAATGTTGTGCCTGAAGAAACATCAAAGAAGGTGTTAAAGGAAGAAGAGGTCCCTTCATTAGATAGTATTTTCTTTTCATTACGCTCCACGGAGCCTTTTGCAGCTGTTTCCAAGGAGACAGAGTTTGTTAGCCTCAGAGATATTATTTCAACATCATCAGCTGCAGCTGAAGCTCTCTTAATGAGAGAGGCTGAGGGAGATTTGGTTCAACTCCTAGATTTGTCATTAACACAAGATTCTAAGGAAAGACCTGCAGATGCCTCAGTGGAGGAGGCTGGGCTTATTTGCCTCAATGATGCTACTTCAACAACATCATCAGATGCTGCTGAAACTCCTGAAGGTGATGTCTTAATGGGAGAGACTGTTTTAAAGGAGAAAGAAGATCTGGTTCACCCACAAGATGTTTGTTTAGGTGAAGATTTTGAGGTTAATCCTGCAGATGCATTGATGGAGAAGACTGAGCTTCTTTGCCTCAATGATCTTACTTCAACATCATCAGATGCATCTGAAACTCCTGAAGATATCTTAAAGGGAAGTGAACAAATGCCTCTCCATGATACATCTCCAGATGAGGTTCCTGAATCATTCACTACAAATGAAACCCCTGTCGAAACGTCAAAGGAGAGAGACACAAGCCAAGATGATATAGCCTCTCTGGAACCTGAGTATGTAGTTGTATCACCTTCAAAATCTGCACAATCCATGCCTGAAGAAGATTCAACAGAAGACTGTAAGTTTTCTCTTCATCTTTGCTTGTGTGGGCTTATAATAGTTCTTGGTCTCTGATGAAGTACAAATGCATTTTCATATCAGGTGTATCAGAAGACAAGGAAACAAAAGAGACCATGGCTTCTCAGACAGAAGCTGCTCCTGTGTCAGAATCTGCATCTTTCAACTCAATGTCGGTGGCAGCAGATACAAACCTTGGTTCAGGTGAGTTGCTGGATCTTGCTGATACATACAACTCCATCCCACACAACGAAGGTAGTAGTAATGATGGAGAAGCACACATAGAACATTGGATGAAGAAAGACACTTCCAGAGTTAGCGAAGACCTTAAAACACTACTCACTCATATCTCATCTTCTCGTGGGATAGAGCTTCTGTCTCCTAGAGGTATAAGCCCCAAGATATCTACCGATCAAGAGACAAAGGACTTAGATCTCGACATGCAGTTGCTAATCCAAAAGAGAATGCTGGAGAGGAACGAGAGCAACTTATCGTTAGAAGAAGTTTCCGTGAGTGAGATAGAAGGAGAAAGCGAGAGTGATCGGTTGAAAAGACAAGTTGATTACGACAGGAAGCTTCTGACTGGTTTGTATAAAGAGCTGGAGGAAGAGAGAAGCGCTTCAGCGGTTGCTACGAACCAAGCGATGGCTATGATCACGAGGCTGCAGGAGGAGAAGGCGTTGTTTCAGATGGAGGCCTTGCAGAACCTTAGGATGATGGAAGAGCAAGCTGAGTACGATATGGAGGCGATACAGAAACTGAACGATTTGCTTGTTGATAAAGAAAAGCTTATTCAAGATTTAGAAGCTGAGATTGAGTACTTCAGAGACCAGACCCCACAGAAGAAGAAGCTAGATGTTGCAGAGATTGATTCTTCTAGTGAGACAGTGAGCAACAAGATACAGAACTGTTTAACTGGGTTCAACGAAGAGAGACTATACATCACAAGTTGTTTGGAGAATCTTGAGAACAGGGTGGTTCAAAGAGATGTAAACAGTGAGGCTCATGATGATGACTTAGCAACGCAAGAATCTGTTTCTGAGCTAGGTGAGAGAGTAGAGAAGCTGAAGGGGGACTTGTATTTTCTGGAACATGTTGTGAATTCTCTGGGGCATGGGGATGAAGGCGTGCAGTTTGTCAAGGAGATAGCTTCTCATTTGCAAACTCTGCGGAGTCTCAGCATGAAAAGACGTAATGATGCAGAGAGTTGATGCTACTGTCTACCTCTAAAACAAAACCTTCACAAAGGTATGTCTCTCTCTACTTCTCTGATTGCTGTGTTGTTTCAAGTTTCTTCATGTGTGGTTTTGTTTTATTTATGTCAGATAACTTGGTGGAGAAGATATTGCAGAGGAATACTAAAAGAAGATAAAGAGTGGTGAAAAAAGCTTAAGGAATCTGTACAGCATCTTCAAGATGGCCTTTTCTTCTTTCCTACACAATAACAATCTCAGTATTTTGCAATTTTTACAGGAATCATTCATATTTTTGGGGGTTGTTCATAATTTTCTTTTTGGATTTGTTTTGCATTTTCTATTGTTTTTCTTGTGCTGAAGTTCTCATTTAAACATTCTTTAAATAGATTGATAATTTTGTTTATAATGTCAAAAGTCATGCAACTTTGCTGCATTTTTCGCATATAGAAATATGGTTAAAACTCATATTCCTTTTGTTTGTAGTGTTTTAAAAATCGGTGTAGGCCGCGCTTAGTTGGCAAATCAAATCTAAAAAGTCAGTTTAGGTGTTCAAGAAATTGGTTTAAGTATCCGCCTAAACAATAATCTTCTACAATACCTATATCTCCTACTGTGTTTTGAATATTGGTTTGTATGACTAAAAAGCTAAATAAAGAACTTCAAGATTGTAAAATAATAAGATATTATCATCTTTTCTGGATTAAAACTCTTATTTCTCGCCTAAAATAAGGAAGCACATTTGTATTTGACATTAGAAAAGAAGTTTGATAGAGGACAAATTTACTAAAGATAAATTAAAAAAGAAAAGAGTGAAGATGGAAAAGGACGATAAACAAAAACCTAATATCTTTCTATGCTGAAAATAAAAGTTGGAGAATAATAACATGCATCTTTCTCATTTCTTCTTTTAGTTTGAAACTTCAATAAATGTACCCTTCTCTGTCACACCACTTCCTTTGCCTCAACCAAATTTTGCATAGTCTCTTTCATGTCCCATTCTGTAAAAATCCATCTCTAAGTGTCTGCTTAATTATGTTGTATCACAGAACATGCCACAGCTTGTGCCCAATGCCTCAGCCTTGTTTTAACCTGCTGGGGATTATCTCCTGAAAATTTACTTTTATAAATTAATATCATTCATTCCAACACTTGTTTAGAAAGTATAAAAAAACATGGGAAAAATAGTTACCTGGAGATAAAAGTTTCAATCCATCTGATGAGTCGCTTATAGGACTACCAAAAGAGGAGGAATGGTCTCCAAGAGAAGTAAGTCGAGAGGACGAAGATCCACTGCTTCCTGGTGTTGATACCGGCGAGATCTGACGTGTCACAGCGAAGTAAAGATCTAACGCAGGCAACGTGGTCGTAAGTTGTTGCCCTTGCTCCTCGTTAAAACCAAACCCTAACTCAATGGAACCTTTGAGCTCACTCAGGTCCTCGTCGGTTAAGTCAATATCACCTCTTTCGTTTATTTGCTTCCTCTGGAGGTGATATTGGAGCATCTGGCGACGGTGACGCTCCCATGCGATGTCTCTTTTGGTCTCCAGCATCGAGAGTTGCTTCGAGAGACGTTTCTTGGGCTTCTTCGGTGGTTCCAGTGGCATCTTTTGAAGCTCTTCAACTTCACTATCGTAGAGAGATGAACACGATGAGGTTGATACACTCAATGCTTCACCAACCCTCACCATTTTCTCGCTCTTTTTGTTATGATCTCTAACGTTTTGGTTAATTATGGCGCTGATACAAAATATCAATCTATAGAATGATTGATTTCAAAGGATTTGTGAAAATTAACCTCAGAGATCTTTCTTCCTTATATATGCCTGGGGAGAAGATTTTCTTGTGAAAAGTATATGGTAGAATAGTAGAAAGCAGAGGTAATAAAAAGAGGTTTTGGTTGGAGTTTCTACCGCATGTTTTTTATTAATTTGTTTTTAAAAAAGTTGTGTTTCTGTTAAAATGCCTGGGCAGACACTGGAACAGTTTTATTCTTGTGATGATTCAGTAACAAACTTGCATGGTTTTTGTTGGAATAACCAACCCTTTCTTGATTTAGGTTTGCACACTTCATTTTAAACGTTATGCTCTATATACACTTTTTATTGTTCGCCTACAAATTAAAAGAGTTAATATTTATGTATATTAATTGCTTTTATGTTTGATAAATATATATTACCATTTCATTTCTTAAAGAGTGTCATTCGACAATTTTAATTTTGTTTCACAAAAAATGTTGCTTTACATTTCCAATACAAATTTGTAAATAATATTTGAATTTTAACTTCACTATTCTAATGTATTAGTTGGAGAGAAACTTTTTGTTAATGTATTAATGATAAATAAAAATGATTTTTTTTTAAAAAAAATTTCTTAATTTATGCAAAAAGTCAAAATGACCTTTTTAATATATGCTTTACTAACTAACCTACGCGTTTGGCATTTTTTATTTGCAAAATCAACGTAATTAAAGCTATTTTGCAATAGGGTGGATTCTTTAAATAGTATAGATTTCATTTCAACTGATAAAAATGTTATCTTACCTATTATTCCACGCAATTCTCTATATATCATCAAACACGTACGAGAAAAATAAGAAGAAACTCACAAATCACAATTATAAAAAAATGTAGTATAGAATAGAGTAATCTTTGACAAAAAATATATATATTACAAGAAATAGAGAATAGGAAAATCAGGAAGAATAGACTCTCTGGGCTCAACTAATAGGGCTTAGTACTTGGGCTTCAAATTCCCTCTGTATTGGGCTTGTTGCCCTTTTTACAACGACAAAAGAACACACACTGCGGTCGCTTGAGGTTGCCCTTGTCAATTTTGTGAATCCCACAACCAAAATAGAGGAAAAACAAATTAAAAAAAAAAACTTCAATCGTCGAGAGGAACGAACGAAAATGCAGCAGCAAGTAAAGAAACTCTCAAATTTTTAACTTAAAATTTTCCGATTCTCAATTGCTATGGTGTATGACAATGGTCTGTGTGTGTGAATGATAATGTGCAGGGGAAGAGTAGTGGATCTGAGATGGAGGTGACGTGGCAGGACCAGCAGAACATTAATACCTTCAGCCGCTTCAATAATCGATTCCATGAGCTCGAAGACGAAATCAAATTCGCCAAGGTAATACTCCCTCCTTCCCTCCCTATCATCTAATCCTCCAAAACGTTTTGATTTCGATTTCATTTCTAGGGTTTTCAACTTGGAGATTATGTCAAATCCATCTGTAATTAGGATTCAAATCTTTACAATCCAATACAAGTTAGTTTAGTTAGCTATTGTAATTGTGTTGACATATCAGAAACTCAGTTATGTCGTTTCATAGAACTCTGGTAGTTAAGATTCAGTGTCTGAAATTGCTTTCTTCCCTGTCTTTGGGTTGCGATGCGTTTTGTTAGACCATCTCCAATGGCACACTAAAATTTACTACGCAGGAAAAGTGTGATAATCTGGAAGATGCGGGGAACGAGCTGATCCTTGCTGATGAGGAGATGGTGCGGTTTCAAATAGGAGAAGTCTTTGCTCATGTGCCCAAGGACGAGGTGGAAACGAGGATTGAAGAGATGAAAGAGGCCACCTGCAAAACCCTTGAGAAGCTCGAGCAAGAGAAGCAATCACTCATCTCACAAATGGCTGAGCTTAAGAAGGTGTTGTATGCTAAGTTCAAGGATTCTATCAACCTTGAAGAAGATTGAATCTTACAATACTCTCTGTGTAACCGAGTGTAAACCAGGATTCTCGAATTATAAAACTATTGGTTTTTTGTTTATTTGCTTAATCATGAGAGAGTTTTATTGAAACACAACTCAAAGTAATCTTCATTAACAAACAAATACATTACAAAGTAATCTTGGGTAACTAAAGCAAAGCCCAGCTTTCAAGCGAACCACAAGAAATGTAACTAAACCGGTAACTCAAATTGGGGTATAACTTCCCGGTCCCCGGTTAACCGAACCGGCGGAGACTAATCCACCCTGGCGAGCAGATTCTTCATCAAGAAACAAATCACCGGTATTACGAACCGCGGCGTGAGCTCCGACGAAGAGCAAACCAACGATCAGCGAAACCAGCACGTTCTCGCCTACATCTGTATAAACCAACGCCAAAACCGTCACCACGCTAAGTACAGCCAGCACGATCCGGTCATCGACTTCTCTCCCCGAAACCACAATCGGATCGTTGCCGTCGCGGGAGAAGTAGAAGAGGATCCACCCGATGAAGACGACGATAAACGCCACCATAGAGATCGGGTGGTAAACGAGGCCGAGGAAAACGACGCCGAGGACGGCGAGCGCGTAGTTCGCACGGAAGTAAGAGAGGTTGTGCCTCAGGTTCGCCATGGCTTCGTTGTAACTGTGAGGGAGAGAGAGCGCGGATAGATCCAGAAGCATTCGCCATGGACGGAGCGTGGCGATCACTGATTGCGTCGTCTGCTTGGCGCGTGCACTCAACGTCCCGATTGTTGTGTTTGAAGAGGAGGAGGAGGAAGGTCCTCCGCCGTAACTGTACGGCGGAGGAGGAGGAGGAGGCTTTTGATTCATTGGAGAGATCTGTTTGAGAGTCATCAACAAATGAAAACGGACTTCCTATTTTAAAGTTATTGAATTTTCTTTTAGGACCTTGTAAGTTTAATTAATTACAAAAATAGCATTAAACAAATCGGAGTATAACATTTAAACCATCATCTCTTTGATTTGGTTTCGATTGGTTTGGGTCTAGGAGAAGAGACACCACCACCATTACCACTACCACCAAGTGCTGCAGCTGCTGACTCCACATGTGTGAGAAGATACTCGTATATCTTCTTCCGTAATCTATCAATCGTTTCCTTTGACACTTCTTGCAGCCCTTCGTCATCTTCTTTCGAACCAATCTCGTCTAACCAATCATTCACACTCTTCAGCTGAGACAGCATCCCAGCTATCTGTCCGTTATCAGACAGGTTCGAAGACGTCTCCACGACGTCTGCGTCCAAGAATCTCTCCACGAAACCCAAGAACCAATCTTGAGATACCGTTTGCAGCTTCTCCGCTAGATCGGTTGCCTCGTTCAGACCATTCCCTTTCACCCAGTTTAGCGGTGGAGACTCTGAGCCTGCTGCTGCTAACGTGTTGGCCTTTTGGCTGCTACTGTTCTCCCTGTGTTTACGGATCATGCCTTGCGCCACGAGTTTGGAACCAATCGTTGGCCGGGTTTGGACGTTTCCACGGGGTTTATTGGTGGAGTTATTGCCCGGGCTCTCGAGTATGATCACGGGTTTGTTCTTGGATGCAGCAGATTTGGTTGGTTTGGTGGAGTAGACAGAGAAGGCTGATAAGTTAGTGACTAATGCAGCTTGGACCCAAGAGGCTGCTAGTTTCTGCTTTTCTGCAGCAGCTTTTATAGCTTCCTCAGATTTGTTTTCTTCATTTTCTGGGGAAGATGTAGAAGACATTAATTTAGACAATGACTCTGTTGTTATTTGAACGTTCTTCAGACCGGAATGGAGCTTTAAGAACTGCTCAACTACAGGCAATGGATCATCTTCCTTCGCCGCTGACATAAGATCATTGTACATACTACAAAATGGAGAAGTAGGATAAAATTTAGAAACAACTAAGGCAGAAAAAATTAAATTCAGCATTCAACGCCAGAAGTAATGAATAGCTTTTGCAAGAGATTACGAACATGAGGCATTGAAGTAAGCTCTCGGAAGCAGAGGCTTCTTGCATGGCTTCTATTGCAACAACTTGAGCAGCATCTCTATGCCTCAAGACTTCCTGAAAAATATTGATACCATTATCAGCAACGAGATAATTAATAAGCTTGTCTCCAAATTTATAACGATGCTAAAGACTATTAAGATACATGCTATACTGAGAGGTTCAAGTAAGAAAAAAATCATACAACAGCTATGAAATATTTAGATCTTATACAGGCAATATTTTACTTACAGAACTGGCATTTGGATTAAATAATTTATAAACAGTCGTTGTAAATGTCCTAATCACTAGAAATGCTTCAAAGGCAAACCATGAAGCAAACACATATGATATGATGATCCAAGAAGAGTCAATCCCATACCTGTCCTAGCCTTGAAAGAGATGAAGGGAGTGCACCCCACTGGACAGTGGCAGATGCTAATCTTTTACTATTAACAGGGACTTTAACCAAATTCCCAGGCAACCCATTCTCTGCAGTAGATTTCTTGCCAACGGATGTAGATTTAGGCTTACTCGTTTTCTCTTTGGTATCAACTACTCCTGCTGTCTCAACTTTCTTGGTTGACTGAGTCTTACTACTCTGCTCCTTGGATGATTTTGCTAATACATTAGCCCTCTCCTGTTTGCTCGGCAACTTCTCACTGGATGTGCTCTTCCGTGGACCCTAGAAACCAAGATAACACAAGCTAATATTCAAAAAAACTGAAAACGGAGCAAACAAATAACATTTGATGAAGTTAAAGATGAATCTGAAAACACAACTGTGAAGAAGCTTACAGTTAAGCTCCGAGAATCAGGGGTAGAATCACGTTTAGCAAGCTTCAATCTCTCCCTATCAGAACTCCTAATATCCAAATTCCCTTCCCAGCTCTTCCTCAACGCCTTAGCTCCAAACTCAATCCCCTGCACGAAGTTCTTGATCATCGGAAGCTTCTTCCCAACGCTCGGACTCTCCACTCTAAGCGGAGACCTCCCTCTCTCCGACAACACCGTCTTCTTCACATGCTGCTGCTGATGCTGCTTAACACCATTCGCAAACTTGGCAAACGAACTAGGCAGCGAGTAACAGCTCGTGGGAGAAGAAGGTATCGACTTCGAACCACCCCCGGAAGTAGAAGAAGAAGTCTTCACCTTCACCTTCCCCAACGCTTCCTTCTTCACATCCAAAACCAAACTCGTCTTCGCAGACTTGGCTCGTACCAAAGCAGATGGCTTCTTACTCACTGAAGCTTCATCCTTAGAAACACTAACACTCACTCTATTCGCTACCTCATTTCCTCCTTTAGAAGCTTCCTTAGCTCTCTCTTTCGGTTTCGAACCATTGCAACTATCACTCAGGAACCCTAAGGCATCGGCAGCTACGATATCCTCAGGAGTGCCGAGACAAGGATGCCTACCGGGAACGGGCCTAACGCCGCGGAGGATCGGGACGGGGGAAGAGGATTCGACTCTGTCCACGTGGATGAACTGACCTAATTGGAGCTTATCGGAGAGAATCAAATCGTCGTGCTCGTCGGGGAGGGAGACGTAGGTGGCGTGCGAGGAGTCGGAGACTTTGAGGTAGAAGCCCTGGTTCGGGAACAGCTCGCCTCCGGCTAGAGCCGGGACGATGCTGATTACTTGTAAGAGGGAGGACCTGTGTTCTCCGGCGATTTTGACGTCGGTGTTCATGTGCTGGAGGAGCTTGAGGAGGACGCCGGGGACTAGATTCGCCATCACCGACGACGGATCTAGAGATTCCAGAAGGAGTCAGATCTCAGAGCGAGAGTCCCCAGGTGATTTACAAATTGCAAAGCTCTAAGAGACAAACTAATTAATATTAATGGTGAGAGGGGAGAAGGTATACAACAAAGCTCAAGAAATTAAATATTAAAAAATTAAAGAAACATATGAGTGAGTGAGTGAGAGAGAGAGAGGGAGAGAGTACAGGTAGGTTTTGAGAAGCAAGAGGAATGTGAAAATAATGTTGAGACGGTTGTCTTGTTGTTGTGTGCCCATTCTCTTTGGTTTTTAAGAATGAGAGTAATTAAAAGAAGCAAGTAGAGAGTCAGAGTCAGATTCAGGAGATAGATAGGAGAAAAAGATGGATAGGTGTGAGATTCATTTTGTTGCCTTCTTGCTTATGTGGATCATCTTATATATCCTTTTTTTTTTAAGTCAATACACACTTTTATTTAACCATAAATTCGTTATTACATATTTCCCCAAGTTTATGGAATTCATAATCATAAATGTTTGTATCATGTTTCTATCATTACTCTCTCTAATGATATACACGGTCAAAATAAATTCAGCTTAGTAAATGTTAAAAATCCAATAATTGAAGTAGTTAAGTGGAAATATCTGCAGGTTAACATCAGTTAATGACTAATGTAAACGTGGTTCTTTAATTAACAATAATATAAAATGATGAAATTTTAAGAATTACAACTGCGTAAATAATTATATTCTTGTAAACTCTGTCAAAAAGTCAACTAATCTGCAGCAGATGTGGCTAACATTTGTAATGGTAACGAACCTCTGCATCAAGAGTTAACAACAACAACAGAAGTTAAAAATTTGATGTCAGCATGTGCGGTTATTTGCTATCGAGGAAATTTGAAGTAGTACAATGATGTCAAACTGCAACTGTTACGATCATACAGGGGAGATTAACTGAAGTAGGAGATGATGATGTTGATAATCATAACAAAGATGATGACACCATTACAACGAGTATCATCACCGCTATGCTGAGGTTAACCATTGTATCCACATTTTCAATCTTCTTCAGTTTCTCGTGGAGGTCTGCTCGCATTTCTGAGTATGGGCATTTTTGCTTCTGCAACAACAAACACACATGTGGATCTCAAGCCAGTAAGCGAATATGTCGATCATGCTCAACAGCCTAACCCAGCTCAAACTCATGATTTGGTTATAAGAAGATTTCCTTTATGTAAGAAATTACTCCAAAGTTTGGATAGTTTGCACAGCTCTACTTGTGATAAAATCAGAGAAGGGAGGAGTATAGACAATAACCTCAGTTTTCAACTCATCGTTTTGGTTGTTCGTATTCCGAAGATCTTCTTTAACATCTTGCTCGGAAAGCTGATTAAATGGCGTATCGGATTTGATCTTGCTATTGGAGATTCTACTCGAGAAGGCATGGTAAGCTGAATCAGTATGAATCGTCTCCATAACTGAACCGAAGAAATTCGTGACCGGTACCTAAATCCCATAATAAGTGAACTTGAAGAATGAGTAAATTAATCATCTCAACACATATGTAGTTCATCAAAACGAAAACTGAAAATCTATCCAGAAGGTGCAAGTTCTACATCTGAACATGTTATGATGACCTTATGGACAAACCTACACTGTTCAGCCCCTATAGAACAAGCACCTTAAACTGAGGTTACTTAAGTCTTTATTGGTCACAAGAGAAGATAGTAATTTAAGCTTCCTCTTCAAAATTAAAACGAGACATTGTGAAATCGTTTCCTCACCTCTGACAAATGTGGCTGGTAAAGATCAGTTCGGTAGTAGGCAGTAGACATTAGCTGTCTCGGATCATAAGACCTAAACAAACTGCACAACAGGAGGTGAACGGATATTGTAGATCAGAGGGTTCAGCTTACAAAGGCGTATCAATTTTAAGAGGTAAGACATACAGAGAGAACCATTCTCGTTAAAATATTACAACTCATGCACAAGAAATGTTAGAAGAATGTTTGGTGACAAAAGTTACATAGTCATTGACTTATCGTACCTGTTGAGTGATGCATTGTCATAGATATTGAGCCTCTCAAAGAACGCAAGAGTGTAATAAGTAAACCGGTCCACGACCGATACACCAATCTGAAGCAAAAACAATATTACAAGTAGAGATCAATACAGTGATAAAAAGAGAAAATATACTTTCCCTTCATAAATAGTAAGAGGCACTTACATCCGAGTCTAGGTGATGAGAGTATGAGTTCTCTCCTTTAAGACTGCTACCAATGGCCAAAACACCAGGAGATTGAAGCTAAGAATGTTTAACAACGTAAGAGAAAAATCCAAATGATAGTTTAGATGTCGTCAATTTTCGTACACTATGAAACATAAGCCGGAGTAACTGCTAAGAACAAGCTCCCCGGATAAGCCGTAAAGATACGATGGATTACGGATATCAAAATCTCAACTCCAAAAGCAGAGCAAAACTAAACAAACTGTTGGTTTACGAGAAGGTTCTTTCTTCGAAACATAAAGACGAAACTAAAGTGAGACTAAGATGTACCTGGTTAAAGAGGGTGGCAGCTTGGCACGTATCAACCATTATCAAAAGCTCCTTGAATCTGAAGTAGCCGAATAACGTCATACACCAGAAGTAAGATGAGACAACAATGACTAATAATTGTTCCACAAAGATAATATGGCCCATGGAAAAGCCACATTAAGAACACATGAAACATACCTACGCTTCTCTTTCATTTGTTTGACAGCATCAGCTAAATCGTGACTCTGAAGCTCTTCAGCATCTTGAAACTTGAGAAACTCATCACCACCATGGCCAGTCATGTAGAGTAGAATATGGCTACCTTCATCACTAAGAAGACGCTTCGACCTAGGAACAGCATTCTCATGACGCCCAGTCAAAACCCTCAAGAAATTTTCAACCGTCACCTCATAGCCACGATAATCCACCTGATTTAATCATACAAATCAGCTCTCGCAGGGGCCCACAGCAGTTTCAATGATTATGTGCTATGATGGAGATACGGCTAATACACCTACTACTCAAGAGAAAGAACATTCACTACTATACATTAAACCCTTTGCAGCCAGCAAAGATTTTTTCTTTTTTTTTTTAATTATACAGGGGGTACTAACTAGCTCTACAGAAGTGGTCCAGACTAGGCCGGGACTCGAACCCTTGTGGTTTCACCACTGTATGAGGGCTCAAGTTAATCACCACGACCACCAAACCACAAGCCCTGGTTCAGCGAGAAAGTTACCTCAACGTTATCACCGTAGAGGTTAATCTGGTGATTCTCATTGTTGAAGACTTGAGCAGGGTATTGATTTCTAGAGTTACATGCCATGTCATCAGCGAGCATTAGGATGATTCTCTCATCAGGTATTCCAAGTCTCTTTACAGTCCTGTAAACACCCAAGTAAATATAAGAAATAGAATATGTGAAAGAGTTTTAAAAAAAAAGACTTGAGCTCTCTATCACCTATAGAGGGAGAGTGTGTTTGCCATGTGGCGGTAGTTAAACCTGAGCAAGATAGCAAATCACAGCAACAGATCAGAGTTAGTTATAGTATTGTGAGAAGAATATTAATTAAATCCAATTTTGTTCAAATTGTGAGAGAGAATTGACCAGAATCGAGAAGTGCAGACCAAGACGGCCCAATTGTTCGTGTGAATCGTCGTATCTCCGGAGGAGGAGGCGAACGAGTAGCAGAGAAGCATTACGACGAGTGTAAGATTCTTCATTTTTTTTTTCTAAAGAAGATCTGAAAACGGAATTGGGAATCGATAGTGAGTTTTTTTCGAATCTGACTCTCAGATGGCGAGGATCTGTCGAAAGAGAGAAGTCGGCGATGAAACCCCGGTCAGAAGCTCAGTTTCGCCGGCGGTGGTGACAGTGACGCGTGGACGGGAACGGAAAATAAGACGATGGGGAAATTTAAAAGAAAAAAAATATTTAAATGATTTAGTCATGTGCTGTGTTATTGGATCATTATTATTTCAAACTAATTTCTTATTAGTGATCAATATACATTGCTAAGATCTTGTGTTATTTAATAATTTATAGTTGAACATCATATTTCTAATTTTTATTGTTAGCTAAGATTTACATAATTAGTTTTAAAATTCAGTCGTTTGATTTGAAATTGTTTTCCACTGTAGTGAACTAGATATTTTATACTTTTACGTTTTATTTGCCGAATAACAAAAAAGAAATGAAAAATTAAATTTTGAGAAAAAAAAATAGAGAGAGATAGGCTTACGGATCGGGTATCTGGATAATTTAAGGTATCTGGATCCTTATTTGGAGGATCCATAATTTTATCATCTTTATCCGGATCCGAAGTTTTTAGATATCCGGGTGTCGGATATCTTTCTAAAAATTGTAATATCCGGATCCAGATTTAGATCCTTAAAATAAATAAAAAATAATATTAATATATATATATATATATATATATATATATATATATAATATTAAAAATAATTTAAAAATAAAAATATATACAATGTTTTTAATTATTTCTATGTATAATATTACAAAATTTACATAAAATTTATATATACTATTATAAAAATGAAAATATATCAAATAAAATTAATTTTTATATATAGATATTACTATTTTTGAAATAGTTAGTAATAAAACTTACGGATCCGAATATCCAGACTAAAAATTAAGATATCCGGATCCGGATTCGGCTCCACCGGATATTCGGATCGAATCCAGATCTCGGATAAATGTCCCAGACCTAGAAAGAGATAGTAAAAGAGAGAGGGGAGTTTTAGTTAGTTTGTGTATTTTTGTTGTATATAGGGTGCAGTTTCCCTTTTTTTTTTTCCTATTATGAATTTTTTTTTTCATATCTATTATGAAAAAGTTATCTGCATAAAGAACTCAATTTCCGTCACCAATGGAATGAAATTTGTAATTTCTATTGGACGAAGAACAAGAGTTGGTTGCGTAACATTCAACCTTCAGAGAGGAATAATTCAAAACGAACATTAAGACATAAGTCACATGACCAATGTGGATGTAGACTTGTAGTACTGAACAGAAGAATGTATAATCTCCTTGAGAATTAATAAAGTTAATATTACTTGAGTCACAAGCGATCTAACTTTGGTAAAGGAGGAAGACACTAGAGCTAACTTTGGTTCTCGTTGGGTGTGTAAAGGTAGAGGCAAGGATCAATCAGTGACGGGAAATAAAAAGCTAAATCCAGAATTCTCCCGGATTAAAGGTGGAGGTTCGATATCAGCAATGTCAAATCTCTCCATCGACTTTGATAAATCATCAACCGAGAAAGGAATGCTGCAAGAAAAATCATTTACCATTTTAGTTTCCAAAACGAAATTTGTTGGCTTATTTAGTACAAACCAAGTAGTAACCTTGAGTCATCATCCAAAAGGAAAGAGTTGCTAACAGCATTGTTCGAGTCTTCTGTCATCAGCACCCTCATATTTGCTATAACCTATTCATTCATATACACAGAGAGAGAGAGCGATAGGTATATAATAAGCTAATCACACATATCATGAGTTTCTTGAGGTGACTTACGTCTGAAGAGACACTGTGTGTGCCGTATTTGTCGTCCCAGTACATCGTACTGATCCTGTATAGCTGTTGTATGCTCAGTACCTGCCCCCACATTTTCAATTTATCAGCAAATTCAACGTTTCTTTAGCATTTGCGCGAGGAAGGATCATCTTACCGGGCAAAGATCATGACTGATCTCATCGAGAGTTTTCTTTGGTTTTTGGTGTATTACCTGCATTTTTTTGGAGCAAGAATTAATGATAGTTGTTAACTTTACCCTCATCCTTAAAGATTTAGATAGAAGATGACGAAAGGGGTTTACCAGAAACCCAATGGCTTGTCTTATATGCTTTAACTCTTCCCACGAAGTACCCGCATACTGCAATTGTTTTTCAGTTAATTTAGAAGTTTTTGCTTGAGTAATAAATAATAGCAGAGTGAAAGAAAGATACCTCATCTGTTGCCTTAAAACACCAGTTTTCCAATTCACACAAGCCAGCTCTGACATACTCGCCATTACTAAATGAACAACACTCACGTCTCAACAGAAGACTGTTGAAGGGACAACAAAAAGAAACCCAGTTGATTAAGTAGAAGATAGTAAAGACTAAGCGATTATGGGATTTTTAGATGCTAAAACCTGTTAAACAGTTGAACATTGACGAATGAGAATATCTGTGTAAACACCTTACACACCAAGAACGAAGGAACCTAAAACCCCATAAAAATAGAAAGGTTCAAAACTCAGAACTGTCCACAACTTGTTTTCTATTTAGAGGAAACTGTGTATAATAGCAGCAAAGAAGCTCACATTGTTTGATTTTAAAGTATCGAGGAAGTTAGTAAGACTCTTCACAATTCCTTGCCAGTGAGCGATCAGAGCTTCATGAGCTGGCGTGTTGGCAACGGAACGAGATGCTCCTTTCACTAAACTTGCCCTAGATGTTCTTGGCGCCTATTTGAAGGTCAAGACAGACACGTAAAAACTAGGGAGTGGTTGTGAATATGGTGGCTGATGTGATTACCTGAATGCACAATCCAAGGAGTGGAGAAATCTCCTTCTTCAAGTTGTCCCGAATCATTCCGTATATCTTTTCAACATAAGCTGTGAGCTGCTGCTTAAACAGCAGAGCCGGGTACTTTGCTTCAACTTGTCTTAACGTATCCGCTCCACCTCCCGCACCACCGTTTATCATTGCAAGATTCACACCTTGTGGTGTTCCGCGGAAGCTCTGATTAACAGAAACACATATTAAGAAAGCTTTTGCTACATTGTGCTGATGGATTTCAAACCATATATACATACCTGAGTCATCCTTCCAAATAGAGTGGCAGAAGATGAACGGCGCCGCTGTGGAGCCATCCCAGCTGCACCACTAGCTTTAAGCGTGCGTTGGAGAAGTAAAAGGAGCGTCGAGGCATTTGATAACCAATAAGCCAATGTATTGTTGTTATCTTGACTCTGAGATAATCAATTTTCGCAAAAAAAAATTAGTTACAATTCCAAACACCACTTGCAATCATAACTGAATACCTAAGCCAACCTCAATAGCATGGCCTATAGTCTGAATAATGCGATCAAAGACACTGGTCCGTTCAACTTCAAACGACCTCCATTGCAGTAGGCATTTGTATATGATACATGCTGTGATAGGTCGGTTCCCTTTGAAACCCAAAGGTTGAACGATGCAGCGGATTAGCAGCTCATGATTCTCTTGCTGCTTCTCGTTTAATGTTTTCTGTGGTTTATCGTCAACTTCTAAGGGATCCCTGTTGTTCATTGAGTTGCTATGAAGATCCTGATTCAGATTAAAAGCACATTGGTACATCATTAAGCTTAATTTAAGACGTAAACTGTATTGGTTAATTCACTCATGTTTTTACCAAGTTTGACCTTGTATCCACTGCTAGATGACCACTCTCTGAACCTCTCTGTTATTATTAAACAGATTTTCAACTTCAGACATTTAGACAAAAAACATACTTGCGGTCTCATGTTTTAATTTAATGTCATAATTTACCTGCAAAATGGACCTTGAGCGTCCAGAGAGAAACTTATTTGGTGCCATGGACACAGCTTGTTGCCTTAAGACTTTATTCTCCGATTCCAAGTTGGTGCACTTTTCTTCCATCCTGATCACATTAACTTCAAGCTTCAGCTCATTTAAAAATGAAATTTACCAGAAAAATACATAGATTTACATATATGATGCTTGATGATACATTCTTACCTTGTCAGAGATTCTTGGAGTTGCTGACCTTTCTTCTCTGTCTCTTCCAGTTTCTTCATATTGTCATCGAGGGACTCTTGAGCCTCTTCAAACTTCCTCACTGCATCATCTGCCCTCTGTTTCTCGTTTTCTAGAGTAGCCTGTTGGAAGGAGATGCCATATGTAATTGATTTTGATATAACTGATTGAACATTGATAGCCACAGACAGAAAGTACCTTTACACTCTCCAGTTCCTCAGTCATCAACTCAATCTTCTTTGTATCTTCAACTAAAACTTGTGTTTCTTGTATAACAGGAGGAGCTTCTTCAGCTGCTTTCTTTGCAGCTTCGCGTTCCTTCACAAGCAGTGCATTTGTTTCATCCACTTTCTTCCGCATTTCCTCCAACGAATTCTGGAGTTTTGTTATCTCCTGAGTCTTTGCTTCTTCTAAATCACCCTGCAAAATTTTATTCAGCACTATACATTATTATATATCTACTTCAAGAAAAAAAATGATCAGTCAAAATAATGTTGCTATGGCAGATACCCTCAGACGTTTCTCCAACTGGGCACGGTATGTGAGTTCCTCAACTTTCTTCTCAAGCATATCCTTTGCCTCTTTAAGTGCTCCTGTTTCCCTTGAAGCCTGAAGATTAAAAAGTGTTTGAGTATGTTTGAGATAGTAAACCAATTTAGCAAGTGCGAATAAAGCAGTTGTACCATTTTGAGCTTCCTAAGTTCTCTCTTAGCAAGTCTGCCTCTCCATCTTGTCTGAGATATGATCACTCCATTTTTAAGCTTCTTGTAGTAAGTTTTTGCTCTGTGACAACGCCACTGAGCCTGCCATGAGTTACAGGATATTCTATGTGTTAGTGATCATGAGAAAAGTAAGATGATTTTGGCGAATAATTGGCGCAAGAACATGAACCTGAACAATTGTGGCAGCCTTTGTTTGCTTCCTGAATCTGAACTGCTTATGAGCAGCCATTGCTCTTAAACCAGTCTGTACGGAAAGAGCAGACACATAGAGCTTTTTGTACGATTTTCTGGAGTAATATCTCCGACCATTCTTCTGAATCTTCACAGCAGCAGCTTCTCGTCTCAAATTTTCAAATAGTTTGCCGGAAAGTCTTCCTATGATATTTGAAAATGAGAGAAAATTACACAAATGGTTTCATATTTCATAAAATTAGTCAAATAGTGTGACAAAGTCAATGTACTTCCAACTATTGATGTACAAATCAGTTGACTCGCCTCTACATAGCGCTTGGAGAGATATTGTGGCCTTTCTCAGAACAATAAACCGTTTCTGAGCCTGATGAGTTCGTGTTCGTCTCTGTATTTTTTTCGCAGCACCACTAAGCACCTCTGTTCTCCTAGCGTCGAGTTCAGCCATCTGACCAGCCCTCAAAAAGACCTTTGTTTTACCAATCTGTATTACCAAAAGATATGAGTTTGCACTTGGTTACAATCAAAAGATACTTGAGGAATAGTTACCTGGTATCCTTTAAGTCCCATGCTGTCCAAGATCTTTTTACATGCGACTTTCTCTTCATAGCTGTTCAGTGAAAAATTTAGAATCAATATTTTCAACTCTCACTAGGAGGTACACTTTGAAATTTTTTGTTTAATTACCTCCCTTGTAAAGCCTGAGGACATAAAAGTCCAAAACGATTTATGAACTCAAAGAAAGGTTTACGTGTTGGATACCCTGCGCAACTAATCCTAATAGCTTCTAACACACCCTATAAAGACAACACAAAGGTTAAGAGTTGATAACATAAAAAAGGCTTAGCGGAACCATGCTCATAACCCTTTATTACTCTTATTTATACTTACACCACAACGCAGCTGCTGCATGATGTTCACATTCTCAAATATGGCAGGCTTTAAGAGATTGTTAGGCTTCACACATCTGATGTAATGAGGCTCCGTAGAATTTAGTGTTTCCATCAGTTGCTGGAGTTGCAGCTGAATCAATCAGATGAAAATATTAGCAACACACTCTTTCTTAAAACAACATGAACATCATTCAATAGAATAAGATTCTTACCTTGAAACGAGAACCAATGGATGAAAACTTTGAAGACTTAGATGTTTCTTCAGGGAGTGGAGGGAAAAGACCAACGACAAAAGGACATTTGGAAGCTCCCAACAAATCTTGGTGTTCAGGGATCACATAGTCCTTGTTTTTATCTAGAAATAGATCAGACTGATAGAGAACCTGAAAAGAAAATTTCAAAAGAACATGAGAAACTTGTGATAACATTCCCTTGTGTCATTTTGAATATAGAACGTACTTCTCCAGCATAATGGGCAACGGTAAAATCGGTTCGGGAGAGTTTTGGTTTGATGAACCTCTTGTGAGCCTTAAAAGTCTGATATAGCTTGTTTGCAAATGTTTCGTGTGTTGATTTTGGAAACATACTGAAAAAATCACGTCTCATTAGTTCAGAAAATAGCATAATCACCAAAAAAAGAACTATGGAACTAGTTTGATCTTTAATTAATATTACCAAGCTTCATCGAGGAGAGCAACAATGCCACCAGGCTTCTGCAGATGGAAAGGAAAAGGAAAAAAAAGTGAGTTAAAGATCCATTTTGATAACATTGTCTTTTCTTGATTAAACAATGACCTTTTCTATAAGATCAAGAACATCTTGATTGTCCACAAACTCAATGTAGCTCCAATCTATTGCTTCTTTTGTGTATTCTTCCTGTTCCATCTTGAAAACATGCTGAAAATAGCAAAAGAAACTAATAAATTTAAAACCAACTCTGGAACCAAAGCTGAAAACTACAATCAAGAACCTACCTGATTGAAATGTTGCTGCAACTTCTCATTAGTGAAATTAATACAGAACTGTTCAAAACTGCAGCAGAAAGGTATTAGCAGAGAATTGCCGACTACATATCTGTGAGCCTTGATCATGTAAAGGTTCATTACCTGTTAGTTTTGAAGCTCTCAAATCCGTAAATGTCCAGAACTCCAATTAGAGATCTAGAATTTGCATCTTGTCCAATCGACTTATTAATCTTGTCTACCAACCTGCACACAACTAGAGATATTCACTTTAGCATCAAAAATATTTAAAATGATAACATTACTGTTGACTCCTAAAACCAGCCACTTACCAATCAAACAATCGAGAGTAGACTGTCTTAGCGAAACCGTCACGGCTAGTAACAGCACTCTGTGGATCAAGACTTCTCTTAATAACTTCCTCAGGAGTGACCATAACACGTTTACATAATGCATCTTCAAGAGCCTTTAAATCACACCTGTAAACAAGACTTCCAAGTTAGCTTTCATGAACTGATAAGACGTCTTTTCAGATGGAAAATGTTTTTACTTACATGAGAAGTTCCGCTGCTGTCTTAAGATGAAACTTCGACTTATCATCCTTCGGAACTGATGAGTCCACTTCCTTTCCCTTAGTGAAATCGATGTTTCCAATATGAAGAATTGCAGCAACCACCCTGAAAATTGCTTCCTGTTCCTTTTCGCTAATTCCGACAATATCCATAGCTCTCCTTGTCGCAAGATAATCATGAGCATCGCTTATACCAACAAGCTCGTAGCATTTGGATTGGTTCAGATAATGAAAGGTCTTTGGATGACCCAACTTGTACTTTTCAATCTCCTGCTTAGTTCTATTAAGTTATGGAACAAGTTGTTCAAGAATAAGATATATATATTCCAAAAGAGCGGCAGGGTGAAGTTACCTCTTGTGGTGCAGCACAAAGAAGATAGAAGCAGTGATAATTGCGCTCCGGATCAGAGATTTGACACACACGAGACCTCTCTAGAAGATAGGTCCTTACAGCAGCTCCAGATATTCTTCCTTGCTTATCGAATTGGATTTCAACAAATTTGCCAAAGCGACTGAGCCAAAGCATATTAAAACAATCAGCTGAGTTCTCAACACATGCACTCTATTATGTGAAGATTTTGGTTCACCTTGAGTTGTTATTCCTCACAGTTTTTGCATTACCAAAGGCTTCAAGGACAGGATTTGACTGGACGCACATATAAACAAGTTAGTGGATTAAGCTCATATAGATAAGAAGATCACAGAGATAGAATGGTCATTTATTACTTCAAGAACTTGTTGTTCAACAGTCCTTCCTTCTGTAACTGCACGACCTCCCAAGTATGCAAGGTACCTCATAAGCATCTTAGTGGTTTCAGTTTTTCCTGCTCCACTCTCGCCACTTACAAGAATCGAATTGCTTTTCCCCTCACTAATCATATCCCTGAGTGTACATAGATAAAAGGTCATCTTATATTCTCAACATATATATAAATAAAAATATTGAAGTCACCTGTATGCAACATCAGCAACAGCAAAAACGTGTGGACTTAGTTCTCCAAATGGTGCTCCTTTGTATTGTTGCATCATATGAGCATCATAGATGTGAGGCAATCGTTGAAATGGATTAATAGCGATGAGGATGTTTCCTGTGTATGTCTGTCAATGAACAAATAGATTCCAAGTCAAGACAGTAAAATAGTCAAAAAGGTCTTCACATTATGTTAACTAAGAAACAGGTACTAACATAGATCTCATTAAGCTCATATCTGATCTTTAAGTTCTGAAGGACACCAGGTTCATGCAAGTAAGACAGCTTTGTCATGTCATCAACACCGGCTGCAGGAGCTTCCTCATCCTTTGGGTATATCTTTGACAGCTTTGCAGTGACCTATAATACATGGATACAAATCAGTTTTGGGACTATACAGTAGGTCTCAAGTTGAAATGTCACAAAATTTTGGTGAGGTGAGTAACCTTCTTTCCAGTTGTGGCTTGGATCACAACTTCTTCTCCATTGATCTTTTCAACCTCCCCATCAATCCAAGCCACGTCTGAGTCTTCAACCCAAACATGAGAACCTACAATGATATTTACTGGAGTCCCCTGCAGTTTACAGAAGCATCATCATAGTGTGTTGTTGATATGCTTTAAATAGCCAAAAGGATATCTAAAGGAAAGTAAGACGTTCACGTACCATTGTTCAATATTGGTCAGTCTTTTCTTCTTCACAATGATTACAAGTCAATAAAATTAAATCTCTGGGACATTTTTCCTGTAGTATAATAGCTTCTTACGCAAGAAATCTATAAAATCTGTAGATTCCGAGACACAAACAGACCACCAATGATTACAGTTTCTGAGAAAAAAAACAAAATCAAATCACCAATCTCAAGACGTCCTAAAGAATAATGGTGTCATCACCCAAAAAAAAAAAGATAACGATGAGATCACCAGAAACGAGTAGAGATCAACAGGTGGGAGATAGAGAGAGGAAGAAAAGAGGTGAAAGAGAGATTATAGGGATGAGTAAACAAAAAAAAACAAGAGATAGAAAGAGAGTGACATTGCTGTGCGTCAGAGGAATCCTTCTACTTCGGTGGGGTTTTTTTTTCATTCTCATCCCCATGGAATTCGCGCCAATTTGTGGATCCTAATCACTCACTGTCCCTTGCACACCACGTACACTCTCTCCTTAAACAGTTTTTATTTACACTAGCAGCCCCCCAAATCTCCTGAGATATCATTTTCCTCCCAAAACCACTAAAGATGCTATACGTTCTTCTGTTAAATAATACCATCGAACCGTCACTGAACCGGATTGTATTATTGGAACGATTATTGCAGAGTATTAGATCAACCAAAGTACCAATATTTCATTTTCAACAAATGCATTTTATTCATTATACTGCAGTATTGGATTACAGACAAGACCAAACATTCACTTCTGTAACAAGATTCCAATGTTCTTGCTAAAAAATTTAACTGGAAAAGAAACAACAAGCAGTAATAATACAACAACAACTCACAGCGCTCTCTATCTGTCTCTCTGTGGAATGGTTCAAGCCGACCATCATTCTGATTCTAAGTGTAACAGCTTCTTCTTGTTACTGGGTCTTGCTGGGTTTTTATCCGGAACTGCTATTGCCAAATCCAGTGAAGAGTTCATAAGTAAGATCATAAAAGATTAACAAGTAAAATCAATAAGCTCAAACATTAAACATCATACATTTGTTTTAACTACCCATTTAGGTTGCAACAATATTGATCCTAAATGAAGAAAAAAATGAGGAAACGTTTCATAAAACTTACAGTTAATGCTCGTTTTCAACTTCTTCCTCTTGGCATTACTTGCTTGGTCTCCACTACGTATAGACTTATAATCTCGTAAAGGATGATACTTCATGGATTCTAGCTCTTTCCTAGCCACGTCAAATCGTTGTTTCACCTCCCTCTGCAATTTAAAGAGAAAACATTCTAAGAGACGGTTTAAAAAAGCCAAACTAGTGGAAGTGAAAACGCTAGCGGATATACTCACACGTGCCCTGTTCACGCCGGTGATTTGCTGTTTGCATAACTTAATCTCCATCTCAAGCGCACGCAACCGTCCCTCGACAGGAACAGCGTTTTGCTCAACCATTTGCTTTTGTCTGCCGCGAACAACCTCAGGCTGCCAAACGTTCAAAGCTACTGATGCTTGCCTGAGAGAGAGCCCAAAAATAGATCATTTGATCAACAAAGAATCATCTTTTCAAACTGTAAATCATTCTCATTCATCAAAACAACAATAAAAGAACAAACTTTATAGAATCTGACGATTGGATTAGGCACTACCTGACTCTCTGCAAATTCGAAAACTCAACAGAAGCAGCCTGCAACCTCTCTGCCTCCTCTGATAACCTCCTCTCCAATTCACGAATCCTCCTCCCCCACTCCAAAATCTCACTCTCCTTCCTCAGCAGAGCTCTTCTATGCGCAGATAGTCTCCTCTCCTTCTCCCTCTCAAACCTATCCCTCCCATCACCAAAATTAGAATACTTCTCCATGATGCTTGCTGGTGATTTTTATATATCAATTACCTTGTCCTGTAGACAAACTTGGTCGGAGATTCAGAAGTAGAGTCGGTGTGGGTGGGGAAATCAATGGCGAGCAGAAAGCGCCAGAGGCAATCTTCGGAGGATAGTCGGCAGAGACGGCGAGAGGAGATGGAGATGCAGCAGAGGTCTTTGTAGGAGAAAGTCGATGACTTTACGCCAATCTCTAGTACCTTCCTCCATAGCTCGTCCGGTATCTCCTCCGCAGACATTCTCTTGCTCCGCTCCTCCTGGATGTGCACAAAAAGCAAACCGATAAAAATCTTGTCTTTGTTTTATCCCGAGGCTAATTTAAAAACATTTTTAAATACAAGGATCTATTTGCAATTTATCTATGTACAAATGGTTTGCAAAAAACGATTAAAAAAACTTGTCATTCCATATTTGTAAAACATCGATAAATACAAGGATCTGTATGAAATTTACTTATTTATAAGTAGTGAGCCCAAAAACAAAACTAGGCATGGATATTTAACCGGGAACCAAAATTCATACCGGAACCGACTTGAAAAACCGGATTTTGGATTCGACCCGAACCAAACTCAAAACTTTATAAGGTATTTAAAATACCTGAAATTTCTAATATATATTAGGTATATATGAGTGTTTGATATATTTTTGTATACCAAATATTTTTAAAAAAATTTGGACTAGGATTTTCGGATAAAGTTTTGGGTTTTGAATAAAATTTAGATGTTTAAAAATAGAATTCATGTAATTTGATAAAATTTTGGATATTTTTAGGTTAGAATTTAGGTAAAATTACATGTATTTTTTATTTTATGTTTTTTGAATATTTTTCGAGTTTCAAAATCTTAAATATCCGAAGTTTTTAGAAATTGAAAATAGATGCTATTAGTGATTCCTAGATAACTAGACGACCCGGATCCTATAAAAATCGAATTGGCCCCACAACGATAAATTTAATCTAAGATCCGAATAACCTGAAATCTGATAAGATCCGAAGGCCCATGCCTAAGCAAAACGATAAAAAATCTTGTCTTTCCTTTATACAGTGGCTAATTTATAAAACATTGATAAGTACAAGGATCTATTTGTAACGATGCGGAAAAGCAAAACGGTAAAATCTTTTATTTCCTTTATTCCGAGGCTGATTTGTAAAACACTGATAAATACAAGGGTCTGTTTGAAATTTACTTATTTATAAGTGGCTGTGATGAAAATATCCGGTTAACCGTGTAAACGAGCTGGTCAGTTAGAAGACGACTAACTCTCTCCTCTCCTCCCCTCTCATCGGTGGAATCCCAATGGAGTCAAGTAGCATCCTCGATTCCCTCGGAGTCGAGATAATCGGCGTGATGGCTCCCGTCTCCATCTGCATGTTCCTCGTCGTCCTCCTCACCTACTCCCTCTCCGTCACCTCCGACCCCCAGATCCGCACCGCCGCCAACCTCATCTACATCGAGAACCCCTCCGACTCCGCCACCGTCAAGCTCGAAGGCAGCTTAGAGAACGCGATCGTCTTCGTCGTCCTCGTCGCCGCCGTCACCTTCGTCCTCGTCCTCCTCTTCTACTTCAACTTCACCAATTTCCTCAAACACTACATGCGCTTCTCCGCCTTCTTCGTCTTAGGTTAAACCTAACAACTTTTAACCGCACTGCATGGCCGTTAACAATAACAAAAATCTCTATATATACTCATAGGAGCCTTAGTGTTTGTTAGGATTTGCTTTTGCTCATCGTGGCTGTTAATAGTAACAAAAATCTCTACATATACACGTCGGAGTCCTAGTGTTTGTTATGGTTTGCTTTTGTTCATTGTTGATTTGTTGTGTGGCTTTGGTTTAGGTACAATGGGAGGCGCGATTTTCTTGTCGATCATCCAGCATTTCTCGATCCCTGTTGATTCGATCACGTGCTTTATACTGCTGTTCAATTTCACGATCTTGGGGACGTTGTCTGTGTTTTCGGAAGGGATGCCGATTGTGGTGAGGCAGTGTTATATGGTTGTGATGGGGATTGTTGTTGCGGCTTGGTTTACTAAGTTGCCTGAGTGGACTACTTGGTTTATACTCGTGGCGTTGGCTTTGTATGATTTGGTTGCTGTTTTGGCTCCTGGTGGACCTCTTAAGCTCTTGGTTGAGCTTGCTTCGACGCGCGACGAGGAACTTCCCGCCATGGTTTATGAAGCTAGGCCTACTGTTTCAAGGAGTCACCGCGGTGGTGGTGGCTCGAGTTTGCGGGTTTTGGTTGGTGGCGGTGGTGGGGTTTTGGATTCTGGATCAGTAGAGCTGCAAGCAGTTGGGGATGGTGCTGCAACTCATAACCTGGATTATAATGCTGTTGCAGTGATGGATATAGACAGTGTAGATGGTGTTGGGAGGTCAAGGGAAGGACACTCTGCTTCTTCTGTATCTTCAGAGCCCTCAAGGGAGTTAGGAAGTATCGGGAACAGAGAAAGTGTTGCGGAGGAAGAAATGTCACCTCTGGTTGAGTTGATGGGGTGGGGAGATAACAGGGAAGAACCAAGAGGTTTGGTGGAGGAGTCGGATAACATCGATAGAGGGATTAAACTTGGTCTTGGAGACTTTATTTTCTACAGTGTTCTCGTTGGTAGAGCAGCAATGTATGATCTGATGACTGTGTATGCGTGTTACCTTGCGATTATCTCGGGGCTTGGGTGCACTCTTATTTTGTTGTCCGTCTACAACAAAGCTCTTCCGGCTCTTCCCATTTCCATCATGCTTGGCGTTGTCTTTTACTTCTTGACGCGGTTGTTGATGGAGCCGTTTGTTGTGGGGGTGTCAACAAACTTGATGATGTTCTGAGTTAACCAAGATTCTAGTGGAACCAAGTAAATGATATCCTGATTATGTTGCCTCAATCCATGTTTTGCACCTTAGTGTTTGAGTAATGTTTGTATGGGGAAAAAACTGCTAATGTACACCCATCAGGTAAAGCTGATTTGGGTTTTTAAATGGATAGTCTCTGATTTAGTAGATATGTGAAAGTGTTCTACAAGCCAGTGTTGGACCGACAAAGAAGTATAATTTCTTGGAAGAGAAGATTAGTTCGAATGGCTTCTTGGTTTACTCGACTTATTCGTGGCATTCAAGTCCCACTTGCAAATACACTCAAAACTCAAAACGTACATACAGCTGAGTTGGTTTTGAACTAAGAAAATTAACACAATGCTTTGACAAGAGTGGTTTCTTTTAAAAATAAAATAAATAGAAGCACTGAAGATGAAGCAGATCGTGGAGTCTCTAAGCAAATGGATTTCCTCCAGTAGATGCAACATGGCCTTGTGCTGCTGGATTCCTACACCCATGTTAGGCAACAAGACAAACTATAAGCAGCCCCACATGATCAAAATATAAAAAAGTTCCAATCGAAGCATCATCCATCACATTAGCGAACAGAAAAAGGCACTTCTTCTTCGATTATTCACTCAAAGCATAGGAGTCATACAACTCTTACAGCCAATAACATCATTAAATATTAACAATATCACACAGCAGAACTTACTGTAGTTGGGATGTTGATGCTTGCTCTGCCATCCATGATAAGCCACCTGCATCAGGTTCTCAATGAATTAGACAACCCAAGAGGGTGAAACTTGAAAATATATGTAGTCTGTACAATCATTTTCCCCATCAGTGGAATATTTTCAACCCAAACTTAATCTGATAGAAGCATTTTCCTTCCAAGGGAGTGAACATGGAGGATACTCGCTTACTAATCTCTCATGCAACATGGTGTGATGATATTTTTTTCTTGTAGGGATCTAATTCTAAAGAGATAGGAGTATAGTTTCATAGCATGTAAGTAATATCACCTTGTGCGCCTGCTGGAGCAGGTAGGTACGAGGGTACAGAATCTGGAGCGAGCCATGGTTGTGATACATCATTAAAGAAGTTTGGTGGGGTCTGGATGTCGGGCAGCGCCCCATGTAAAGAACTCATGTCCAAGAACTGGCATTAAACACAACCAAAACAAAGTTGTCAATCATAGGATTCTAATGGCGGAGCGCAATAGATTCATAAACTACACACGGGAAATGTAGGCCACCTTGCCTACTCTATCTTTGCTAAGATGACCATTCGGATTAACTATGTTAAGAGGTTATTTTCTAAAAAATGAAGCGGAGTTCTCACATTCAAGAAAATTTTACACTACAAAGATCAGGCAAATTGCAGAATTGGAAATAGAATGAGAAAATAGTTGTTGTATCAGACAAGAATATGATACTCCCTCAGAACTTATGCAACTTAGATTCCCTAGATTTAAACAATATTACACCTTTGCATATGGTGTGAATTCTGATTTTCTTATAAGGAAAGTGTGGACAGGGCTCTACATACCATGTCATTTGATTCATACTCGGAATCATAAGGGAGATCAAAGGGATTAGCTGACTTTTGATCATTTACAGGCGGCCAAGATTCTTCCTGCAAATGAAGATTTTAAATCGATCAAAAACAAAATGACTGATAGGCAAGGGTGATTGATAAGCCTCTAAGAGAAAAGTGGAACCATGTAAGGGGAGTAGGCTGGTGCCATGACAATGTTCCCTGGAAAGCCAAAACCAGAAGAGTCAGCACCTGTCTGGGTACCATCATTACTTAACCCCTGTGACATGACATCATAAGAGAACTATTAATGGAGAGATTCATCTAGAATACACCTGCATGATAAGGGAAAATACAACAACCTCAACTTGTGGCAAATGGTGTTGATCACTGTTAGATTGCGAAATACTTGGTCCATGTTGGTGGAAATGGTTAGCGTTATCCATAGAACTGGCCTCCACAGAGTCCGGAAAGGCATTCCAGGGCTGCTCAAAACAGGTCAACTACGAGTTAGTTCATCACATACCTTGTAGAATGCTAATAATTATTGACAGTAAAATCATGCCGTTATTTCAGACACAAGTCTGCAACCTAACTGAATTAACTGAAAATAGAGGATAAAGAGTAAAGACTAACCGGGTTATGGGCAACATTCTTTACAACCTTTGAGTGATCATCCTGCCACGGAATTGATACCGACAAAGCATGCTGTTCCAGGATTGATGATAAAGGTGGCCATTGCATGCTTGTGCTAGGCTGCGGGATGCCTTCATTTTTCACTTCCATCTCGGGAACTCCAGCGGAGGTGGTAATGTTTGTAGATTTTGCAGCAGGTATTGGGTTCTCAAAAGAAGCCCATCCATCGTTCTTAGACGCAGACAAGTCAGGTGGTCCTGAAGTGGGTTTCTGACCCAAGTGTCCAGGAGCAAACAAATCTGTTGGAGTGGATGAGTGCGTCTGTGGAGGTTGATGAAAATTCACAGGTGGGGATGGAGCTCCAACTGAAGGTTGAAATGTACTGACTGATTGAGCCATTGGCGCTCCTGGTAACTGAAACAAATCAATAGGAGCCTTTGTAGAATCTGTTACTGGAGGAACTGGAGTAGATGTTTTATCTTGCTGCTGGCTTCCTATATTTTGAGCGTTTTCAGATACGCCTTCCCCTAAACCGCTCGAAGTATATGACTTGATAGACATGGAATTACTGTCAACTGATCTGACACTCCCAAGAGACGTAGTTCTCTGAATGAGAAAAAATTGAAAAGAAAGATTGAGAAGTTGGAACATCATGAACTCTCAGCGAGATACAAAGAAGCCTTTTAGAGGAGGTGGATTAAACTTTACCTGATGTTGCTTGGCTGGAAACAAGTTTTCACTTGGAGGGGCATTTGAATGCTGAGACTGGGGACTACGAAACCCACCTTCTTGCTGGAAATTTGGGGACTGTATTTCAGACCTAAAAGTATCTCCTCCACTTGAGGCAGAAAAATCTGAAGCCCTTGGAGCAGACCTCTCATTTGCGAATTGGTCTTCAAGCGTATGATCACTAAAACGTCCAGGGCTGTATACAAAACTAGAAGCTTTAGAATGAAGACCTTTTACTGAAGCAGACTTGCCGGTAAGTCCCAAGGGTATCTTTCCGTAACGCCGCTCTTCGTACTGATAGTCGTAAGGAGGGCTTTGTGAGTAAGAATGATACGAGTTGGCCCGTCGAGTCATATCTTCAGAACTTCCATGGCTCTGTCAATTGCATTACAGGAAAAGGAAAATAAATAAACGTTTGATGCATGCATGATCATGGTTGAATCTATAGAGCAACTCAAAAGAAGATTTCAAAATCCACATAGATTACTCTACTTTCCAAGTGAAAATCTTTTATTAGTACTAGCAACAGGGAAACACTTGCCTGATAATCATTAGGAGGCTTGTCAGCAGCATTTGCTCCTGCGTATTTCTTTTGGACATACACGTTTTTAATAAATTCGCGAACTCTCTCAGCATTACTGCCAAAGAAACAACAAAAACATGATACCGTGGAGATATTAAACATGATACCATGGAGGTAAAAGTGCTGATTTAAACCTGTTGTCTGGAAGTCTCTGCCGTTGATGGTCCCAATTTTTCAAATATATTTCTCTGGCACGCTGAAAACAGGAAACTCATAAGCTACAAAGACAAACATCTATCTCCAGAAAGGAAAAAAAATTAAAAACTAGAAAGCTAGCATCAAATATGTTACCTGATTACCACCATTTTGAAGCACTTCAACCTCTTGAGAAGTAAACTTTGACATTGATACAGACTTCACACGATGAGTGAATTCACGACTGATCAAAACAAAATTATGAGAAGACAAGAAAAGGTAGTAGTAACATATTCACTACATCATATATCAGAGAGATGAGGAAGGTGGCACACTCACTGAATCCCGCTACAAGGCATGCAAACAAATGTCCAGAAAGTGGTGCAAACATATTGAGGACCCTGCACACCAATACGCAAGTCTTACAATATAGTCAAAAGAGAAACCAAATGAACGAAAGTTGAAAGCTTTAGCTAGTCCAAGCTTGTCTCTTCACTTAAATAAGTTATAGAGACAATAATCAAAAGGTTTCCTCTACTAGACGATCCTAAAACATATATAATCATCAAAAATGATAAACCCCAGAAGACTAACAGCGAAACCAATCAGCTCGAAACTCAATAAAGAGATTTAAAAAAAAAAAAAGAGACTCCTTTTTTCTAATCAAAAAAGGAAACAGAACAAAGAAATAGGCTTTGAGGGATTACAAGGGAATTGCAGTTGATACAACGACGATTGGGAGGAAGCTTCATAAGCCCACGAATAATCTTCTCCTTCTTTTCTTCTTCTCTTTTACTTCCCATTTCCTCAATCAATCAATCAAACAAACGAGGTGGCGATTTCGTGAAATCGAGGGAAAGCTTGGGCTTTTAAGTCGCTGCTAATCAATCGATTTTTGGCAGCTTCTCTGGGGATTTTCAAAAGCTCCAATTTGAATTTCACCAGCAACGAAGAAGAACGCCTTTTTTTTGTTTTATCCCTCTTTGAATCAATCGATCAATAGAGAGAAAATAAATAAATGTTGTTTTATTTTAACGCCTCGGTCTTCATCTTTTCTCTTGTGGGTAGAGGTGGGCTTTTAGATAAGAGCCTCATAGAGACCCACATCCATTATGATTTAATAAATGACATTTAATTTAGTATTAAGTCAGTATATAAAACGGTTGATCATTAAATATGTACTCATGTAGTGTGTGTGATATACAACAAAGTTTTCATTGATATCATTTACTATTATGTAGTCATTTAGAAACATAAGTGTTTCGATATGTAGGTTTATATCATTTTAGTCTGGAGACTTAAAAATATGATTCTATTGTTGTATTTAAAATTTTTAATGACACCTCTGCTTTGTAAAAAAAATATTTAGCTTAATGACACTGTTATTATATAAGCATGATGATTCACAATTTCAAATCCAAAACAATAGTTTTTTTTATTTAAGAAACTTTGTTTATATGATAATTAACATTTTTTTATGTTGATCTAAAGTATTGATATATGTGATTTCTATATATGTTTTACTGAATTGAACTTCACACTATTGCATATTGAAATTCATATAATTTTATAGTATCTAAAATAGCTATTATATGTTGATTAGATGAAGTCAAGGTGTAAACTGGACAAACACTGTGCACAATTAAAAATCTTGCAGTAGCTTGTTTCCAACTCTATCTCGAATCTTTCTTCATGAATTGCATTTCTAAACATTTGAAAAGAGATGTTTTTATTTCTTGACATAATCTTGTTTCTTTCCAAAATAACATCTCGCAATTGAAGTTCTTTTAGATTATCAATCAATCTAGAAGTGATTTATTCATATGTTTTTTTGTAGATTTGTTTGATTTCATATTAATTATTGAGAATGACATTTAGTATGGTCTTATATCTTTTTGATTTGTGGAGTAATATCAAAAAGTACACCATAAAATCTTTCCGCCTCACATTCGAGAATATATAAAAGGCTTTAATGCACGTAGTAAACTTCCGACAACCGGTGGGAGCTGAATTACTTGGTTGCAATGAAATGTAGAGACCATCTATGAAAAAAAAACAACTACAAGAGTCCGTTGCACCAAAAGTCTCACATCGTGTTATCATGCGGTGATTATTGTAGCTGTGAAAAAACACGATGGCGAATGGGTAGCTGTGTGTAAGCTGAGCAACGGTACTCATATTGGTGATCATGGATACCTCTATGTATCTCTTATGGTCCAGTACATGCTCTGGCGGAAATTTATGAAGAATAACATCTAGTAGTATGGTCTTATATTTTCGATTCTTATGTCATGATTATCGTGGATTAGTAATTGTTGATGTAAGAAGATACAAAGGGAACTGGTTGATGTATGCAAATTAAGTAATGGATGACATGTGGGTGACTATGGATATCTTTTAACTTTTCCTTTAATCTTTGCAATTTTAAATGCTGGTAAATTATATTTTGATTTGGTTCAATGTTTTTGATTATATGTTCATTGCAGAGAATTAAGACACAAATATAATATTAGTAAACTTTTATTGAATTGGACCATATGAAAATAACCAAAACTAATTGAATTGGACCATATGAAAGTAACCAAAACTAATGTTGTTTCCTTCAATGTTTTTATCTTCTTCATATTTGTTTGTGTATGGACTTTTAGACGATAAAACCTAATAGAGATTCACATTCGATAGCTAATCTTAGTATAAGCAATCATATAAACGTTTGCTCTTAAAGAATACAGACAAGTTCTTTTATTAATAATGACTTGCTACGATGTAGTCAGTCATACAGAGACAAGTGTTTTTTTTCTATTGAAAATATATAGAAACTAGTGGATTTTATCATTTTAGTTTGGAATTTAATGTATGTTTATATTGTTAATACTTTTAATGACACCTCTGCTTTATCAAAATAGTCAGGTTAAGTACACACTGCTACTATATAAACAATGATTTACAACAACAAATCCAAAACGGAATGATTGAATTCGTTAAATTTGTGATTGAATAAGACTCGTTTTGCTATCATTTGAAAAACAACTGGCTTCTATTATTCTATGGTCGCGTGAGAAGGTCACGCAATATTTTCGTTTGCGCTTTTGCTTTGTTCCTTGCGCTCATTGATGGTTGAATAAGGAGAATGAGATCTCACCAAGGTGGTCGTAAACTGACGGTTCTTCAACTTCTATGTGCCGTTGCAGTTTTCTCCATCCTCCTCTTCGTCACCATCCAATCTTCCTTATTCGCAACAGGTCATCGTCCTTCTCTCCATTGATAACACTTCCTTCCTCGCTTAACTATTTTTTTTTTTTTGAATTCTTCTTCATCACGCAGATAATAGCAATCGCAAGCTATTCTTTCATCCGGAAGATATTAAGATCTTGTCAGTGTTTCAATCCAGCGTTCAACAGTGTGTGGTTTGTCTCTTCTCTTCACCTCTCTTTGATTGATTAGCTCATTATCACTTATATCTTTAGTCCCAAGTTTCGTTACGGTATCGTATAACGACGTTCATAGCTAATCTATTGTAATGTACGCTTACACTTCTGAGTCTGTGTACAATTAGCATTTCAATTCTGGAGAAGTTGAACATTGTGGAAGCTAACAACGACAGTGATCTGTTAGCTAACATGCTAAAATGTGCGATAGAATCATGTTTTGACGAGTTAAATATCTCAATTTGCTATATTCTGATTCTTCCTTATTATCTCGTTATTGTTTAGTTTGGAAGCTCGCATGATATAGTGTGTTTATGCAGGGGGACAGAGGTCTTGGACTATCTGCTCATAGTATCGATCACTGCAACTTGATCCTCAAGTTCCCTCAAGGCACTAACAACACTAGGGTATGTTTAACTGCTTTTTTTTTTTTGAAATTTCATTGGTTTTGAAGAGATCAAGCTTTCACACTTGTTTAGTATCTTTCAATGACAGTACAATAAACAGTTCAAGATTTTTGAGCCACTGGAGTTCAAGTATAATGTTTGTGAGGCACTTCTCCTATGGGAGCAGACGGACGAAAATAATATACGGCCAAATATAACATTGGCTCTTTAGCAATAATTAACTCGAACCTATTGGTCCTATCGATTTGATATTAGGAAACGAACCTATTGGCTAAAGAAACATCTGGGAAAATACATATTGGCTCTTTAGAAAAACGCAAACGAGTACAATAGACCAAATGTAATCATATTATAATAAAGTTTTATATGTAATATAGAAAATATAGATATCGATGTAGATATATATTTCTGAAAGCAACGTTTTAATCAAACAACACATACATTTAAAAACGGAAAAGGGTATTAGCCCTATTGATTAATAGTGTAAGTTTAATCAGCATAATATATACATTGAGAGTTTTTTTTTTGGTAAAATGTTAAATATTATACCAAGTTTTCAAATTTGTGACAGCAATTACAGAGATAACTAGTAGCAGAATGCAAGAAATTAAACTAAACAACAAATGGAATGCGACAACAACTGAAACCAACAGCAGTAGAGGTCAGACTAGAAACCAGCTAAGCAACGAAACAAGCTGAGACCAAAGCGAGCCGGAAAGGTCAGAGAAAAGGAGCCGGTTACCACGAGCTACCGAGAGATAGGCGACCTCAAACCTAGAAGCTACGGTTCCTACAGCTTCCAACAACCCAACCCAACACAAACTGACCCAAAGAATCCAAGCACGGACCTACCACAAGACCAGACAGAAACTACCTCTGACGGCACGAGAGAAAGCCTCCACTCGACGATGTCGTCGTTCGAAGAGTAGATCTGAAGAATGCCGCCTCCAAACCCAACACACCGTGACCGTTACATCCATTGAATCACAAACCCATATAGAGAGAGTGAACCGAATAGTGACCGACCCTCCAGAAGCAGCACCGACAAGAAGAATGACAAACCGAGAGTCTAACTGCCGCACGGAACCAAGTACACGGCCAACACCACCGCAGGAAACCAGAACACCACCGCAAACTTTATTAGGGTAAAGAGAGTAAGCAAACGAGGGCCACACCGTCGAGAAAACTCCATGGAAGAAGCGACAAGCACGCACCACCACCACGCACTGCCTCCACCTTAACGCGCTGCCACCAAATCACATCGGAAAGAAAGATTGCAACTTCCTTCCCAACGTAACTCACGCGTCTCACCGGCAAAGAAGGAGCAAAAGGATCCAAGATCCGCAACATCTCAGGACCAAACCATCGTCAGAACCTGTACCACCACCGCCACGCCACCAACAGATGGAGCACCAAGGTTCAGACTAGGCTTCTCAAACGCCACACGCGCCAACACTCTCTTGAAACACCGGAAGCAAGATGAAAATCGAACCGGACAGGAACACCGACAGAAACAGAGATTAAACCAAAGGGGAGCAGGCGCCGTCCTCTAGCACCACAACCACCGAATGGTCAGAACTGAAACTCGCCGGAGACGCCGGATCTGAACCGGATCTACGCTGAAGGTGAGACAACCCTTACCGAAGAGAGACAGAGGAGGAGAACGAAGAGAAACACCAACGAAACAGTAGCAGAATCCCGGCGGTCGCGTTATACAGAGGCGGCGGCGACCGCCGGAAACGAGTGTCGACAGTGAAAACCCTAGATCTAAGTAGAGAGAGGTTGGAGAAAATAAAGAGGAGAGAGAACCATTAACTTCTATACATTGAGAGTTATCCAATTGTATTACGGCTAAGGTTGAAAGAAGAATGTGGCGAATGTGATTCTTTGTGGATTATAATATAGTTTGTGTACAATTTGTCTAAATTCATTCCAAAAATACGCAGTAAAACAAAAAATGAAGCACAATCTTCTTTGTTATTTTGTTCATCACATAAGCTAAGTAATCGGGAATCTCTAAATTATTATGCTTGGAACGTATGTGATAAACAAATAAAAAAAAAATTTTTTTTTTTTTTTATTTGTGATAAACAAATAAAAAATTATTTTATACTTTAAACAAAAATATAAGAAAACCATGTCAATAGAAAACATGTATAATATAAAGTTTGTCTATTATTGATGTTGATTAAAGAGCACTGAAATTTCAACTGAATCGAACCGAAATCAGTCACATACATTCGGTCTTTTTTATGGTTAGAATGAAAAAAAAAATCTAACTTTAAATACACAGATATAGCATAATGAAAAATTAGACAAGAGTAATTATTTTGTTTTGTTAAAAAAAAATGCAGAAAACTTTATTACCAAACGAATTTATATATCAGATATTTTTCCTTGCTACACAATTTCTTAGAACTTAAATTAGAAAATTTATATTGAAGATTAAGAAAAAACTTTGGCACCAAAGAATGAATTGTCTAATTATTTTTGTAGTTTTGGAAAGCGCTAATAATATTTTTTCGCAGTAGTTACTGTTATATATCACATTAACCTAACCTTTATCATATATAAAGTATCGGTTGCAAACAAAGAATACCATCATCAAGTACTTGAAGTAAAATATCGATTGCAAACGAAAAAAAAAACTAATTTCATCTTATTTGGGCTTTAAGTATAATAATAACCTTTTTAATATTTTAATTTTATATTTTATATTGTCAAAAAATATAACAAATCTGATATTTTGAAAATTAGTGTAACTTCAAAATCAAAAAAAAAAATCTAAGTTAGTAAAAGAAAATATCAAATGTATCGGACCAATCATAAGTTTTAAGTTTTGATCCATAGTTCCAATTAAAATTGTTCCCGGTTCAACGTATAGATGATTATATAAACAATCCAAAGCTGTATACATATATAAAAACATTGTGATCATAAGGTTTTATCCTAGTATGATTGTAATTGGTAAATTAATTAATTGCATTTTAAAACAGCTCAACAATTAAAAACTGTAATCTAACTGGCACACCAAAAAATGGTGAAGAAGCGCTAGAGAAATGTAAACTGTTTCATGGAGAGAGGGAAGCAGCCTTCTTGTTTAATTCGTAAGTTAAAAGAAACCGAAATAGAAACGAATCTTGAAAAAATGTGATTTAGTTTGGATTATATGGTAAAAACTTAATATTTTCTCTTGGAAAATACATTATGACTAGGTTATAATTAAACTTATCAACTCAAATAAAATAATACATGGTAATATAGCTATATGTGAACTATATAATATAAAACTAGTTTATATGTGAGTAATTCTATTTCATATAATATTACTATTTACAGTTTTATTTGATTTTAAGTTCAAGGTTATCTTTTGTTGATTGTAGAATTGATATCTATTGTTTTCAATGTTTTATTAAATCCAACTTCCATCAATACAAATTGAAATTCTGATAGTTCTATAATAGCCTAAATATTGTTATTTTATGTTATGGTCAACATATAGAGTGACCAAACTCTGTACATTTGCAAATTTTGCAGCTGGTTTGGAACTCCATTTCCTACATCTTCATGAAATACTTTTCAAACAATTGTGATATCTATATCGCAAATGTTCAAGTTCCAAATACAAATAAATTCAATCATTGTATTTCAAGCAAAACTCATGGAGAAAAGCTGGAGGCAGAGTTAGGAATCAGCTATGTCACCTACTCTGCTGGGCATATACATCTGCTGATTTAGTAAGCGCCATAAGGGTTATTCGGAAGTTGACAGAAAGTACATCTTTTTGTGTCTTTGGTACCTTTCTGATTCTGTAGACCCTGAGTTGATTGGCACTAATCCTGATGCTAAGAAGGGACAAGTGTGTTATGGTAGCATGACAAAGGAGGCACTTCGCCAGGCTCGGTAAGCACCTAAACGTTGCTTGAACAATGCATATCTCTTCTTCTCCTTTTTCTTTTTCTTCTTCTCCTTCTCCTCAGAAAAGCTCCAATGTTTACCATGGAGAGTCAGTGATCCTGAAGACTTATCGTAGACGCGTCTAATGATGGCTTTGCGGTAAGACGGCTTACCAGCCGAGCCTTGGTCAAGTCTTTGTAGACCATGTAAACGTCTTTGTATACCATGTAAACGACATCATTCTTGGAGTCGAGTCTCGGCGGCTCCGCACCATTGAGACTTTGAATAGCTGTTCAATATGTTTAAAGTTCTATATACAATTTAATTTTTTTATTAATTAACAATAATGAATTGCAAATTTTTTTAAAAATTATACTTTTAAAAATACTATTGATTCAGAATTATGAGAAATTGATAATACAAAATAACATGTTTATTATAAAAAAATATGTTTTCATAAAAACACATAAACATATATTTTAAGAAAAATAAATAGAGAATATTATTCAGCATCTGCTCATGCACGCGGCACGCCTGACAAATGTATCCTTATGCCCAAAAACTGTGTGTTATCTACCTAAAACATAAAACTTAAATCCAAACTGTAATCAGTTAAACGAGTATTAATTCAACGACCATATCCATATGAGTTAGTTATTTATATATCGGTATTTTCCTTTGTTTTTTCTAGAGTACATTGGTTACCGCGTGATAGTTCATGCACCACGTGATTGATTTTTGTGTTCTGACTTCCTAAGCTATTAAATTGCGTGAACATCTCTTGGAAATTGTCGACAAAGAAAAATACCTATATTATACGCAAACGCTACTATCCAAAGGAAGATACTTAAAGAAAGATAGCTTATCAACCACATTCTTCGGTCGACCACATGACGTGATCTGTCAAGTTGCTGATCGTAAGTCGTTAATGGGTCCTGCTTCTAACTTTTTTTTGGTAAAATCCTGCTTCTAACTTTGCATTTGGCTTTGACGCATCTTCAAAAGAACAACTTCCACAACGGCACAAATTATTTGTGGGACTCGTCTATGGTTTTGTTTCTAAGTTATGTAATATTTGTTTCTACGAAATTTGTCGCAGTTAGGAATCAGCGAAAATGTTGAGTTTCGTATAATACCTGACAAGTTCAAGAGAAGAGAAGTTAGGTCAGGTCTCAATAGTTCAAGTTCGATTATCTCTTTCTTGTGTTTTAACTTGAGCATTAATTAGTGTGGTGTTCTCCTAAACTCTAGTAGTTATGGTTCTTGATCTTATCTTTCAAATTTTAAGTATAATGTTTCATTAAACTGAAGATTATGGTGTTTTTTTTTTGTTTTCTTCAATCATACAAATGACTTCTTTAAAAATATATAAGGTACTAAATTGAAAATTTTGAATCTAACAATTAATATTAAAACAACTACTGTAATCGGACAAGTAGTCGTATTAACGTGTATTAAATTACGAGTCGCTGTGAATTGTTGGTCTAGTCAATACCCATAACAAACACTTCAAGAGTCATCAATGAGATATTTCTCCAGTAAGCTAACTGTACCACATGGGTAGGTCCTGAGTGTTGTGTTGTATTGTATTCTATTCTCCCTTCTTGCATCAAATCGGGGGACGATCACTCATCGAAATGGAATAATATATATAAATTTAGGTTTGCAATTCCCTACCAAACAAAATCAAATCATAGACGAGTGAGATTCCAACAAAATTATAAAAGAAAAAACTTACATCGAAATTTATTACTTGCGGACGACTCGTCCTCTCCCTCTCCTCTTTGGCAAGCCATAAGATTGTTTTTGCTTAAGTTAGGTTATGGGCTTCAATCTAGCTTTGAGTTTCTTTTGTTTGGGGATTATTGGACCTTGCTCTTTAAACTTAAGCTCTTTTTGGGCTAGTATATTTTATTTCCTGCATTTTAATATATGAAAGTCAGTTCAAACAAAAAAATAAAATTTTTTTGTTCCTAAGAAATAAATATTTTAAATAAAATTTTGTTTCAATATATTTTAAGTTTTATATACAATTTTAATTTTTATTAATTTACAATAGTGAATTGTAAACTTTTTAAAATATATAATTTTAAAATACTATTGATTAAAATTATGAAAAATTGATAATACAAAAGTAACATATTTATTATATAGAAAAAAATCGAAAAAGACAAACATATATTATAAAAAAATAGAGAATATTGTTCAACATCTGCTCATGCACGCGGCAGGCCTGACACATGCATCCTTGTGTCCAAAAACAGAGTGTTATCTAGCTAAACATAACTAAAATCCAAATTTTAATCAATTAAATGAGTATTAATTCAACTATCATGTGGTTAGTTATTTATCGGTATTTTTCCCCTTTGTTTTTTCTATAGTACGTTGGTTACCGCGTGATAGTTTATGCACCACGTGATTGATTTTTCTGTTCTGACTTCTGGGGCTATTAAATTGTGTGAACATCTCTCGGCAATTGTCGACAAAGAAAGTTATATTATACGCAAACGCTACTATCCAAAGGAAGATACTTAAAGAAAGATAGCTTATCAACGACCACGTAGTTGATTCTTCCGTCGACCACATGACGTGATCTGTCAAGTTGCTGATCACAAGTCATTATTGGGTCCCGCTTCTAACTTTGCATTTGGCTTTGACGCGTCTTCAAAAGACACTTCCACAACGGCACAAAAGTCTATGATTTTGTTTCTTAGTGATATACTAATGTTGAGTTAGGAATCGGCTAAAATGTTGAGTTTAGTATAATACTCTTAACAAATTTCAAGAGAAGTTAGGTTAGGTTTCAATAGCTCATACTCTTAACAACATGAGCATTAGTGTGGTTTTAGCAAAATGGCAAAATATTTCGGCGTTCTTATGCCAAATTCTAGTTGCTATGTCTGTGGTTTAACTTTTTTAAATTTTCATGGCTTTGAAATTTGAAGTGTGAACGTTTCCTTGAACTGAAGTATGTACTTCAATTATACAAGTGACTTATTCAAAGTATATAAGGTACTAAATTGTAAATTTTGAATCTAGTGATTAATATCAAAACAACTAGTATATTGTAATCGGACAAAGTAGTCGTATTAACAAGTATTAAATTACGAGTCGCCACGAATTGTGGGTCTAGTCAATACCCATTACAACACCTCAAGAGTCATCAATGAGATATTTATCCACTAAGCTTACCGTACCACATGGGTAGGTCCAGAGTGTTGTGTTGTATTGTATTCTCTCCCTCGTTGTTTCTATCAAGTTTTCTTTTTCTTTCCAGCACCAAATTTTGTTTTATTTGATTCGATTTGATTTATTAAAAATTATGAAAATTCCCTTTGTTCATAAAGTCATTTAAGCAAAAGATTCCTCTTCTTGTGCAAGAGCATCAACCGAAATTAAATAAATATTGAATTCTACATAAATAATCTTATAGTGGATTCATTGCTAGACTCCAATATATGTAACTGCATTAAAAACGCCACGCAATAACGTGAACGTGACATACGGTTTACTATTACAATGCCACAATCGCCGTGAACGAGCTTGCTTTAATTGAGATATATATTGTTTGGTTAATTATTTTAAACAGAGTTAATGATTATAAAGTGTTTCGGGCTGATAACGCATGCAATAGTATCAATTTATCATACCATGCCACGGGGCATGTGAAGTATCACGCAGTATAGCAACACACTGCCAAAGTATATAACTTTCTTCTTTATGTATTACTAGGGGGTTTTCCGGGCTACGCCCGGATTTTTTCTTATAATATTAGTTTAATTTAATTTGTATAAAAAATATGATAAATACTTTTACCAAAAAATATGATATATACTGGAACGGGTTATAGAATTATATAAATAAATAAAATATAAAAATATTATTTGTTATGTTTTATTGGAATTTTATATAGGAGATTAGTAAGACTAAGAAAAAATTAACTAACTTATTATTTTAGATATATATATATATATATATTCTTTATCTTGGTTATTTATTTTATGTAAGACAACTGTAAAAATTATAACTAATACTGTATTAAGTTTGTTTGGTTTTACAATTATTAAGTATTCATTTTTGTACTTGTCTTTAAAAGTACAGAAAATAGGCCTATTAACCATACAAAAAACATAATTTCACTAAATATCCAAAATCTCATCATTTCTATACTTTCTCTTCTTATCTCTCTTCTTTTTCTCTAAATATTTTATTTCTATTTTTTTTGGTTATTCGGCAAATAACCCCAAACTAAAGTACCAACCTACTTGTAAACGGTTTTTTTTTATTTTTTTCTTCAGTTTATTGCTTTAGTCCAAATTTAAATTTATCATTTATTGTTTGCTATTTAATTTATTTTTTTGTTTAGTTTGTTTTGTGATGGAAATAAATTTTGCTTCATGATTTGAAATATTTTTAGTTGTAAAGGTATAGAAGGTTTTCTTTCTTACAGTTGATTTAATATTAATTTTGCAGTTTCTTTTTTTAATAATTTAAGTAATTAGATTTTACTATGGAAATATTGTAAATATTAATACTATTATTTGATGTTCGAGCTTTTTTGTTTGTTTGTTGGGTATTGTTTGTGTGCTGGGTCATCCTTTTTTCAAGACCGAATCTACATGCTCAAACATGGTCATGAGTCTCATGACGTCGCGAAAACAGGTATGAGTGAGGACTTCAAACCCAAAATTTATAAATGGTAGATATATAAGAAAATTATCAAAATTATCACTGTCAACGGTCTAAAATTAGGTTACTATTTGTTTAGCTTTTGTTTGTAAGACATTTTTTTTCTGAAGAACACTTAACTTAAATCTGATTACACGCATTGCATAGACGTTTTGTGTGTTTATGAAAATAATTTATGAAACAAAAACGGTTTTAAGAATTTTATAATTCTAACTGCTACGGTTTGATCCTGCCCTGCAATCTGAGTGGCAAACCAACGAATTACATTATTATTATTCTCACACTTGCCTCACTTTTTTTTTGTTCCACGACCTTTGTCTATGATGCTTTGATAGTATTGTGTACAAACTCAATATTCAACTTTTACCAAAAAAAAACTCAATATTCAACTCCCCCATGCTTGATGAAGCGTTTGACCACCAGCTTTAACTCTTCCAGAGTGGTTCTCTCGCCAAATTTGTTAAGCCTTATAATGGGAATAATAGCAAGCTCCAGAAAAGACATATGGAAGCTCCATTAAGAAAAGTGGACAGCAAGGTGCTCAATCACAGAAAAGATACACTGTTCTTGAAAATTCTGAGACTTCAACCAATTCTTAGGCAGCTTTATGGTTGAGACAGCTCCAAGCTGCTTTACTTGCTTTTCGCTGTCGTTTATGGATTTATATTCCAGTATATCCAATACCAGTGAAGCTATCAGAATGAATATACCACTTGCACGAAAGAGATTGAGCCATCAAATACATTTAATTCTTAGGAGCACGTACCGTGGTCCACTCAATAGTGTAGCAACTCCATTTATAACCTGAATTATAGTATAAAGCAGAGACTGGAGATCCTGAACGATAAAACTAACACAGAGTTCCAGATCAATAGATTATGCAACTCTAGTTATAGTATAAAGCTGATGTATCTTCTCAGCAGCTTCCTTATTCTCAATAGACACGTTGACGGCTATTGCTGCCTCAAGGTTTGAATTAACAGTTTTTTGAAGCTGGTTAACTGCTTTGTCACCAACTGCACTCTATATAAAAGAAAGAGAAGCATTTTTTTCAACAACACAAAGAAATCACCTCTTCCATTTCGCATTAATTTCAAACCTGTAAGCACTCTGTAATTGCAGAAGACATGGTTTTTTCAAGTTACAAAAAAAAAAGACATGGTTTTTTCAATAGCTTGTGTTACTGCACGTGCTATGGCTAGAACAATTGAGGTAAATTCTCTTTGTTATTTTCTCTAACACATCATTTAAGTCCTTGCTCATGAAGTTTGTAATCTAATGAGCTTTAGAAATTGTAACCAAATCACTAAAGCACAAAGCTAGGGAATTGTAAGAACTACAAAAAAAAAAAGATTGCGATTAAAAGACCAAAAGAAGTCCACAACTTAGACAATAAAAATTAGCTCAAAAATTCTGAAAATTCGGAGACAAAAAGTCCACAACTCTGCACTCAAGAACAAACAAAATAGGTAGCTCAACTAATTTAGAATTCACTTACATATCTTTTTATCAACCACCAACAGAGTAGCAGTAAACAATGATGATTCAGTGGTTTCTATAGAAAAATTAGTTGTTTCATCAGATTATTTAATAAATGAATGAATGTATAACGATTCTTACATTTTCTTATGCTTCAGAACCCTCATACATTGGGCTTCTAGGACCAAGTCTTCTTTTTATATGTTCGTCAGAGCTCAAGATCAAGCCTCTAGATCTTATCTTCCACTGGTTCGCCTTTCTATTTTTCTGAAAAACATTATGAAAGCAATTAAGTTGAATTTCGTTTTGGATCTTAGTGGTTCAATCCAATACTCCTAAACTTTCACACAAGAAACAGAGAAAATCAGTATGTCGATGCATATTGAAATTTCAAAACCCAATCACTATGAAGAATGATCGATGAATATCAAACGTTTTCACAAAACTGAATGATATAAAAGGAGAGGACAAACCCGATCAGAGGTATCCTGAATGAACTGACGCGGATTTTATCGATTTCACCATCATTTGGTGTTTTTTTTGTTTTTTTGGAACGTGGTCGTAGCTTAGATTCGGCGAAGAAGTTTAGATAAATTGAGGAACATTGGGAGTCCAAACGTTAACATTTTCATGTTTCAAGGAGTATTAAAGAGAATTAAATGTTAAAGATGATTTGCAGAGACGTTAAGAAAGATGAAGGTGAAGCTCTTCAGTCGGTGATCGACGAAATCATTTGGACCAAGACGGTCCTGAAACTGGGCCACCGAGAATTTTCATCTGCCCTTATGTTTCGGCCTGTGTTAATTGAAGTTGAATTCAGCAAATGAATGACATGGCACAAAAGCAATCTCTGATTGGTTAATTTTTTATGCTGAGTTGGATAGGCTCAATGGAGCTCATATATCCCTTTTAATATAGTATAGATATTCAGTTCATATACATGCGTCGTTTGGCTAATAAGTTGAAAGGGGAATTTTTATATAGTTACTTATCCACAGTCTATACAGACCTGCAAGGAAAGGGAGCGACGGAGACCGGGACTTCTCTGAGATGAGATGAAGCTTTCTCCGGTGTTCTATAATTCCCGTTCTTTGGGTTTTGCTTCTGGGAAGCCGTTGCTCCTTATGCAGGCTTCGCTGGCTCTGTTTCCGGGAGAAGGAGGCTTCTCTGGCTCTGTTCTCGCCGGCTTATGATCCCGGGGGTGGGGACTTTCTCAGTCCTACGACGCCGGCTATTTGCAAAAGACCCGTTGTGTTTGTGTTCTAAAGATCCTTCGTGATTAGTGGTGTGAAGGCCCTGGATGAGCTCTCGAAATAGGTTTCGATGGACGCTCTCCGTGGAAAGGGCTCAGGCGCTGATGGTGGTGAGGTGATTCCAGGATTTGTGATGATGTCTGGATCGTGTGGATGTGGTGGTTCTACGATTGGATGAGATCTCGAGGTTCTCGATGGATGCTCTCCGGTGAAAGGACCAAAGATTATGAAGTTGAATGAGTCGGAGTTCATGGTTCCGACGGTTTCCGGTGTCCCGGTGAAACGACGTTCGGTTTTCCGGTGGTGACTCAAAGCGGTGAAGGAGCGACGGTCTTGTGACTCGTGTCCATGGCTTGCTAAGGCTTCAACACGTGTTTCGTCCTCTCGGCGCGTGGTGCGGCGCCTCTTTTGTTTTTAGGGTTTTGGTGTAAGGCTAATGGGTTGACGGCCCAGGTTTAAGTTAAATTTGCCTATTATGTTTCTTGGGCTTTCTGTGTATGTTTTAAATGTATTTTGTTGGGCTTAGTCCCTTAATAATAACTATCAGATGGAAAAAAAAAAAAAAGTTGAAAGGGGAATTTTATGCGTCCACATTTTTTCACGAATGGAAGAACAAGAACATAAAAAGTAGAGATAACAACAACGTTTAAATTGTTAATAAAACTATAGTATTTTCCACTCAATCAGAAGATTCATAAGATCACGTCAAAACTTAGAGTCTCCTGCAAGAAAGGAATACTTAGAGGGTTGATCCACGGCATATGCTTAATGGAGATTGGAATCTTCATCGGAGTTTAATTTTGAAAGAATATGCTAAATAATATGCTAAAATGAATTTGTGTTTACCTTACGTGTGTGTTTGAATTGTAAAGATCCTCCGATCTATATTTTGGACATGCAAATAATAGACATTGAGATGTTTGAAAACTTGGACTTTTCTTTTTAATCTGACGTTACAAATGTTAGGACAAAAATGGCTTAGATGTGTGATCAGAATTGTTAGGTTACCGTACATCTTTACGTACATCAGAGACGTAAGCGAGTGAAAAAGTTGATCAAACTTTTTTTGTTTTCCTTTCATTCCTTTTAAAAGAAAGTGGACAAATTGAAATTCGGTGGAGACTTATTGAAGTTCAGGGCTCTAAGAGCAGGATTATTGCAAAACCCCATATAAGGGGTTCTTCTTAATTTTTTAATGCATTTTATTAGGAAAAGTGTATTAAGAGATTAGGATAAGAAACCCATAAATTTAATAGGTCCATTGCAAAGGTTCTTAATTAAGGGTTCTTAAAATTTTTTTTATGAAACTTATTTTTTTAATCAAATAAAACATAGTAAAAAGATAACATTTGAAGGGTCGCCAACCTTCCTCTTCTTCGAACTTCCATCAGTTTTGGCAGTAGATAGCTCAGACCACTTCTGGTCATTGCGCAATTCCTTCCATGCGTGCTCTAAGGTGAACTTCTTCTTGTGGTTGGTAAAGAAGATTTCGTGGGCAAGTTTGAGAACATCATTCTCATTTTGCCCACTACTTCTCTCCCTGGTAGCAGCCTCAAACGCTCCACAAAACTTGCTCACCATGTCATTGATCTTGTGTCATCTTTGCTTGCACTGAGACGACTCTCTCTTTTCACATCCTACAAGCTTAGGACTGGCGTTGAAGTAAGTTGCAATTCTTTTCCAGAATGCAACTGACCTCTGCTCATTCCCAACGACAGGATCCTTACTCGTGTTCAGCCACGAGCTGATGAGCACGACGTCCTCTGTTGGACCCCAACTCCTTCTTTCTTTAGGCTGTGCAGGACTGCTCTCTTCGAAGTTGCATCCTTCAGTAGCTTGTGTCCCAATTACTGGAAGAGCAGAGGATTCAAAACCAGAACTATCTTGTTGACTTTGAAGAAGATCAACAAAATTTAAATTCCTAAATGGATTGGGATCCATATCTGAATTTGTCTAAAGGAAGAGAAGAAGCCGTAGTTGAGAGATGGAAGAGAAGAAGAGAAGAAGGAGTTGTTTATAGAGGAGAAAGTTTAACTTTCAACCAATTCGAGTTGACATTCACCTAACTCATTAATCAGACTTAAACCTCTTTCTATCTACCCATTAATCACACCTCAGACAACCAGCCAGATTCACAATGAATATATTGCAGAGAAAAGAGATTCACAATCAATATATTGCAGACATTAATCAGTTTCTATCTAACCATTAATCACACCTAACCACAGTTATTTTTTCAAACTAGCAATCAATTTACGAGAGCAAATTTTATTTTTTACCTGTACGCCAATTGTAGACCTCTGCGTTGAAGAACCTTCAGGTTTCTTCGTGTAGCTTCATTCGTTCATCTAAAGAAACAAAGACAAAGAGACAGAACAAAAAGAATCAGTGATGATCGATCTTAAAATCACCAGACATAATCAACATAATAAACAGAGACACGGACTTAAACAAACACAAGAGACATCATCATCTGTACAATCACGAGCGGAGACATAAAAGGACAAATACATAGCTTTACCTTTTTCGATTTGATTTCCTCGATGCTAGTCACGGGCCGGAGAGCTTCGACGACTGAGAAAGACACGCAGAGTCATCGAGGAGAACAAGAGAGATAAGCGGAGTCGTCGAGGATGGCTAGAGAGACGTGGAGGCGTCGACGAGACCAAGAGAGAGAGAGTCGGAGTCGTGGAGGATCGCGAGACTGGAGTGTCAATCGTCGGCGAGACCGATAGCAAAGCCGAGCCGTCGAGGATCGCAAGAGAGACGACTCGTCGATGAGACCGACAGAGACGACGACTCGTCGAGGAGACCGAGAGAGAAGCAGAGTCGCCGACGAGAACGACGGAGACGACGACTCGTCGAGGAGACCGAAAGAGAAGCAGAGTCGCCGACGACACTGTCGAGGAGAGATCAGCGCCGAGGAGAGATCACCAGAGAGTTTCGATATCGTCGAGGATTCGGGAGAGAAAGAGAGAAGATGATCCGTCAAGAGAGAGAGAGAGAACGATGCAATTGTGACGCGTGTCCCATAAAACCGTCTCCTCTTTTGCTTAATTAAGCGACGTTTCTACCTAATTAATACATTTTTCTTTTTTTTTTTAAATCCAAAAACACCTAAAGACGCTGCTTAGAGACCGCGATATTAATGCTCTAAAGCAAGTTAGTTAAATCTAGAGAAAATATATCATGTCCATAAAAAAAACACAAAAGTCATAGTAATCTGTGGGTAGGTATGATTTAAATCCATGTGTCAAAACTGTAGAACGAAATACACAGAGACTTGATGGAAGCTATTGGTTATTGTATTTGAATAAAAGTAAAGTATGTTACTATATTTGTGATTGTAAAATGTTTTTAAAATCATATGTTATTCAGTTAATGGAGTCTTGATGGAAGCTATTGGTTATTGTTTTTGAATAATAGTAAATTATTTTATTCGTAATTGTAAAATGTTTTCAAAATCATATGTTATTCAGTTAATGGAGTGTCAAGTGCATTCAATTCTATAACTTTATTTTAATATTTAATTTTAGATACTTCAAAAAAATATCAAAAAATAAAACATAAATTTCTATGAAACCCATAAATTAAAAATATTAATTACTTTTTTTTTGAAAAATATGAACAGAAATAAATTTTAAAATATTAGTAAATTTATATGAATTTTCAAATCAGCAAGAATAATCTTTATGAATCATCAAATAAAACTTGGCGAATATACTTTCTTTGTATAATCTCAAGGTAATTTAAATAATAGTATCATTTATCATATTCTCTTCTTTACCATCATCGTAAGCGTGAATTTTGGATTACAGAAGTACTCAAATTATAAGTTACAAAAAAAAAAGAATTCAAATAAGTAAAATGAACATAACAGCTTATTTTATTGATAAAGCAAAAAAAAAGAGAGTACAACTCTTCTCTCGTCCTTTTACACATCCCAGAAGGATTAAAAAACCCGTAAAAGGCGGAAAATATGGTTATACCCTACACATTAGCTAAAGACTTATCAGCGAAAAGAAATTTAAAAAAAAAACTCATCGCCAAACACTACTCAGACGAAGAAGCCATCCCAGCTTTGGCATCAACCTCTTTTTATTTAGCTCCTTTTTTTTTATGCCTTCTTCCAGAAGAGTCTTCTGTCTAGAAAGCGGAGTTTACAAAGCCATACCCAAAATTTACATGCCGACACTGACACAAACACCTGTTAGACCAAGAAAGCTGATAAGCACTACTGATGATTTTATTACTAATCCGTAACTACTTTATTTATTCGCCTCATCTTTTCATTTTATTATATCCGAATCTCCATTCCAAACACTTTTTTCAGATGAATCTCTCCTCTGCTTCTCCTGCTCTCTGGATCCAAGGGTGTCCTGCAAATAATTAATAAAACATAACAAAATTATTTACTTTAGTTGAAAAATGAAACAAAATGTGAATTATTCTAAAGATAAATGTAAAAAAAAAAAAGATTGAAACTTACGGAGAGCTTGTTCGGCTGAGAATCTTCGAGAAGCATCTTTACAAATCATCTTCCTCAAGAAATCTTTAGCCATCGACGAAACTCCCCTGAACACCTTCGGCGGAAACCTCAGATTCCCTCTGAGCACCGCCTCGAAAATCTCCTCCGCCGTCTCCCCGTAAAAAGGCGGAGATCCAGCGAGCATCGTGTACAAAACAACTCCAACACTCCACAGATCAACCTTCTCTCCGTACGAGTACCCCATCAGAACCTCGGGCGCCACGTAATAAGGCGTCCCCACCACACCTTCGGTAGTCTCGCCCTCACCCAACCAAACCCCAGACCCGAAATCGCAGATCTTAACCGTATCGTTACGCAAATCCACGAGAATATTCTCCGGTTTAATGTCCCTGTGAACGACGCCGTATCGGTGGCAATGCGCGAGCCCCTGGAGGATCTGTTTCGCGAACGACGCCGTTTGGGACTCGGAGAAGGTCCCGGAGGAAACTAAACGGTCGTAGATCGAGACGGAGGGATCGACCAGCTCCATGTAGATGGAGAGGGTCGAGTCCGTGTCGACCAGATCGTGGATTTGGACGATGTTGGGGTGAAACGACAAGAGAGCCATGAGTTTCGGCTCGTTGTCGATGCAGGCACGGTCGAGATCGTCTGTTAAAGAGCTCTTCTCGATGGTTTTGCAGGCGTAGAAGTCTCCGGTGGCCGGAGCGTAGACGCGCGTGACGGTACCGAAGCGTCCACGACCGATCTCTTCGCAGATCTGGTACTTGTTGTCGTTATTGTTGTTGTTGTTGTGTCCGAGTGTTTGGCTGTAAGTCATAGTATTTGATTTTTGTTATGGTGGTGGTTGTGTTGTTGTTGTTGTTGGGTGTTGAGTTGTGTTTAAGAAGAAGAGGAGGTTTGGAGTCGGCTTTACGTTATTAATAGGCTAAATTCTCAAGGAATATTCTTTTTGATGCCTACAGGTTTTTTTCTTCCTTCCATCACATACGATTTTCTGTTAAGCTTTCTTTTTATTTTTATTACTTTTTATTTTTATTTTTAGTGGTTTTAATATCAGTTTCTCTATTTGAAAGTCAATCAGTTTATATTTGTAGGTGTAATTTCCTTATGTACTTATTTGCAAGACTGGTATGTTTTTATTTGTTTAGATGTTACTAGGAGTAGGGGTGGGCGTTCGGGTACCCGTTCGGGTTCGGATCGGGTATTTCGGGTTTTCGGGTATTTCGGTATAGAGGTGTAGGACCCGTTCGGGTATTTCTATACTTCGGGTCGGGTTCGGGTATTTTTAGTTCGGTTTCGGTTATTTCGGATCGGGTTCGGATATTTAGATTTTGAAAAAAAATTAAATTTTTCATTTTTTAAATTTCTTGTATTTAAGAATATAAATTTTACTTAACTTTTTTTTTATTTTTAATAGATTAAATGGTTAATAGATTTGGACATAACATTTTAAAACTAAAAATGCATTAATTTAGTTATTGTTTTAAAATTTTGGATCTAACTTTTTGTTAATTTTTGAAATAAAAAAAACTTGACATGCTTTTTAAGTGAGTACGAAATCATTTTTTCCGTAATTGCATGTATATCATATGAACTTAAAGTATGTGTAGTATTAATATAAATATTTTATATAAAATAAGAGATGTAAACTAGAAATATAAGGTTAATTATACATATGTTCGGTTATCTTCGGATATCCATTCGGGTTCGGATATTATCCATTCGGGTTCGGGTATCCAATCTCTCCTAATTCAATACCCGTTCGGGTATTTTGCTACTTCGGTTCGGATTTCGGTTCGGATTTTTCGGATCGGGTTCGGGTGCCACTTCGGATATCGGGTAAAGTGCCCACCCCTAACTAGGAGAAGGTTTGTAATATTATATTCATATTTATAAACATATTCATAAGGAATTTCATTCACTTATTATATTCTAACGATATGTTGACAAAAGAGAAATAAATATCATTTATATATTTGAAATTGTTTAAAAAAAATATTTTTTATAATAGTATAATATTTATATTATTTTAATTGATAATTCTTTGGTTAAATGAATGGAGGATTTAATATCTTTGTTGTAAAAAGGAAAATACTAAAGCGTTTGGAATGATTTGAGTATCTTATTTGGCAAGAAATCTGTAGTTTTAAAACATTTGTATGGAAAAAGTCTATAGTACTTAATGATGAACAATAATAAATAGTGTTCAATCGGGATCTTTATACATATTCTTCTAGAACGTTGACTTGATGATGATGTATATAGAGAAAATAGAAAACGGCATAAGTCACATATATGGTTTTACTCTATGATTGTTCATGTATTTAAGTATGGTTGTTATTTTGACCTCTAATTGTCCCATATTGATGGTTTCATGCTCTTTTTTTTTATGCATGTCTTTGTCTTTGGTTTATTTAGTGGTCATAGTTATGTCCTTTGGTTATTCTAATGCTAATTAGCTGTTGTGTTTACAGATTCTTTGCTCACTAGGGTTTTTCAGGTACGTATCACACCCCCGCATGTCTCTACTTTTTATATTTTGTTATTGCTTTCCACATCATCCACTTACAGAAGTGTAACGGTTTTTTTTTGTTAGCTAGGGAGAAAATCGTGCTAAAAAAGTAGAGAGAAATAACTTGTAAGAAATAATAATGAAAATCGTGCTTCTTTGTTGAAACATTACATATGACTTTGGTTGTGCGACACCTTTCTGGATGTTGCACAGAGGAAAATCAAAATCCATTTCGTTACAAGCAAAACAAACAAACACAAAAAAATCGAATACTACATAACAAACCACACGTAAAGTAAACATGCAAACTAAGTTTTATAGATTTCGTAGGGGGTTACCTGACCACCATTATCTCCAAAAAGTTAGCTCCCCCCCCCCCCCCCCCCCCCCCCCCCCTTTCTATTAGCAAGAGTGTAAGACACACACAAAGACTTCCAAACATTTTGAACTGATAAAACAACATTTCATCAAAGCTTCAAAATATGGGCCCAAGGGAGAAGTGTAAATGGCCCAAAACAAAATAAAGCCCAAACAAAAATAACAAGCTGTCTATTAGAGAAAATAAGAAGAAACCTGGCCCAAGTTGATATTCAGGGATGATGACCATTTTAATCAAAGTTTGTTCTCGGAGGGACGGATCCAGCAAGAGCCTTGAGAGAGGTAGTTCGTTAATAGTAGTCCACGACGAGATTCGAACCCGTAACCTCCCGCTCCGGAGGCGACCGCCTTATCCATTACGCCACGCGAAGTTAATTGCTATACCTAAGCTGACTTGATTCGCCGAACTCTCACTTGTTAATTGCTACTTCTGCGCCCTCCTCCTCCTCCTCCATGATGGCTTCCGCTATTTCAAACGCGTTTCGTTACCCTCCTCCTCAAATTGGTCATAGGAGCTCCAATACTACTCTTCGAGCTCCAAAGTCGCCGTCTTTCGTCAGGTAGCTTCTTCGTCGCCTTCAAAATTGATGCCTTTCATCTCTATTACTTGCTTAGCAGCCAATAACGTTTGTTTGTTAATTGAGCTTCAAAGCTGTAAGCTTTTCTTACAATTGGGTACAAAGTTTATAACTTTAGCGGAAGTTACATTCTTGTGCTCAACTTTGTTCAGACCATTTTCCTTATTTGTAATGAAAATGGTTCAGGCTTCTTCCTAGAAGGGTGTTGCAGAGCAGGATTGTGATACGTGCTGCTTCGTCTTCTGCTGCTGGAAACCCACAGTCTGATGGTGACTTTAACCCATATGAGGTGAATTGATTGATCCCTCTGAAAAGGACTTGTTTGTACTAGTCATTGTGTCTCTCTCAAGACGTGACTTGAGTGGGATCACCTTGTCAGGTTCTTGGTGTTAACCCCATAGAGGGATTCGACAAGATCAAGCAAACTTATCAAAGAAAACTTAAAGAAGCTCAGAGGAGTGGTGATGAAGCCACTGCTGCTCTAGTAAGTTGCCTCTCTCTTTCTTTTGCTCTCCTCTATGTAATGATTTTATTTTTTCTTCTTGTGTTAACACGTTTCTGTTATTCCTGTTGATAGCTTGAGAAAGCATATGATAAGCTCATGTATTCCCAGTTAATGAATAGGAAGAAAGGTGTGACTTTCGGTTCGTTTAAGGTATGTACCCTTTCCTCCTCCCATTCTAGCCAATATTAATGCCGTCTCCAACTTCCTTTCTTAATCCCTGGGTGAAATTTCAGGTGTCCAAGGACATTAGATATGCTGATAAGCAGCCCATAATACCATGGGGTCCTAGGTAAGTGATTCTTTTGTGAGTTTATTCAGATTATTTATGTTAAATCCTTCAAAAGTACATTATAATTTATAATGTATTGACCTATCTTGTTGTTTATAGGTATTCCAAGTCCCCCAAGAACGATATGCTGATCAACCTAGCAATATCAGCTGTGTTTGTAAGTCTTTTGGAAGAATATGATGTTTTGAGGATTAAGTTGCTCCCTTCACAATCGTATATGAATTATCTCTCTGTCTTTTTTTTTGCAGAGTGCATGGATTGCCATCCAACGTAGTGTTGAGTACAAACCGCTGCAGTTCATGTCCTTTGTGTTTGTTTACAGAATTTTTGAGAAATTAAAATCCTTTGAAGGCCCTTCAACTCCAACATATAACGTGAGTTTTTCAAAAAAAAAATTATTGTTTAATGTTGATACACCTGGTGGCTCTTATAATCCTGATTAGCATTGATGTTGACACTGGCTGCAGGAGGAAGGGGAAGAAAATGGACGGGGATTGAAAATGGGAAAGAGGCTTCTTCGGTCTCTTTCATTAGTTTTCGGCTCTATACTTGTTGCATCCTTGGTATGTTAAAATCTATCAAGACTCCTCTATACTTGCACTAGCTTCTACTAGTCTCACTTTATCAAAGAAAGCTGCTTATGTCTATATACTAGCTTTCACTTTATAAAAGTTATTTTGCTTGATTATAGTCTACGTTTAACACGCATAGTGAATCATGCATTGCAGGCATACACTGGGATGTTAAATGTCATAGAGTACATGGGCAGCTCCATACCCATTGCACTCTACAATAACCAGGTTAGTGTTATTCCCTAACGCCCATCTCTCTTCACTTGGACCCATCCCTTAACTTAGTCCCACACAAAATGATCATTTTGGTTGAGGATCATTAGTTTAATAGATGAAGCCTCAACAAACAATAGTAGATGATTAGGTTGTAGATGATTATGCTGTTGATCCGTAATATGATTGTCACATCTTAGATTCTATATGTATTATGGTATGTGTACTTCTACCGAATTGAAATCTAGATGCACAACTTTTAGTCAGTAAGTGAGAACATCCATGTTGGCTATGTTTGGCCATGATCTCTGAACCAAGAAGGGCCTGGTCTCTAAATTTTAATAGTTCCATCAGAGATAACCAGGCTTTCTGATATATTTCAAAAAGAACTAAATCAACAGTGCTGACGTTGATACTGGATTGCAGGAACTTATAATCACTGCTTCATCGGCTTTGATGCTCTACGTCATGGCGTCATATTACAGATAATGGGAGAGAGCACTATAAGAGCTTTGATCTACCAGGAGGTTTTGGAGAAGTTTTTTTTGATGTATAACTTATGGCTGCTAGATGTTAACAATTTGAGATGAAGTTCTTTTCTTGGGAGAGATTTAAATTTATCTTTTATAAATATTTTGTTTTGGAAAAATCAAGTAAAGAGACACTCGCTTGCTGAAAAGTTTCGTTTCGAAAATTGTGATTGGTTCGATTAGAAAAAAGTGTCAGGCGGCTTAGACTGAAGAATTTTGTATTACTTTCAAAATTATATATACATAAAATCTCATATAACAAGGAAATAAAGAGATAATAATTCTCGCAAATTGGTTTGATGAAAAAGAACGAATCAAAGCTGGAAAACAAATCTGACGGAGACGCAGCGGTGACGATGCATGAGTAGGAAAGACACGTAAGAGCTGACTCAGTCTCTATCACAGTCACGTCTCTATAAATACAGAGATGTGCGTTGTTACAGCTGCTCCACACTAATTTTTTTAGACTCTTTCGAAAAATATTGACGAGTGGGTGAACGATCCTTGAGAGTTCCGTCTTTTACTTGTAGTCCTTTCTTTTACTAATAAAGTGGTACGTTCCTCTTCTTCTTCTCCTCAAAATATAAACAAATTTAGCTGTTTTACTAATCGTTTTAGCTATTATGGAGAGTGTTTATGCAAGCTTTTTGCCGTTATAAGGTTGTATAGTCTTATCATATAAAAACATTTATGTTATTTTGGTTAGTCAAAAAAGAAATTTAGCTGTTTTGGAATTAGATGAGTTAACGGTAACAAGATTTGTAGACGACGTTACTTTACCTGGAGGCGCTGCAGTTATATTTGTCTATCCATATATTTGATATTTCTTTTATGAAAAGTCTATAAGCAAATTATCGATCCTTATATTTGCAACACATGATTCATATATTATGAATTTGATAAAGGCTATGAGTTGAAACATAGAGCATTAGAAGATTATAGTCATAATTATAAACAAACCAGATTTTAAAAATATATTGAAGACACGGCCTTAAGATGAATTGAATGTGAAGGCTACAACTTTGGGTTCATCGATACGTCCGAGGAGAATAAGAAGTAGACAACAATCTCGTGAATAACTTTTTTTCGTTTGCCTTGGACACTTATGTTACGTGTGCTTCCCATGCACAACACAACCTCATCCTTTTTTCGTGATCGTTAGATTCCTGATAAGCCAATTGGTAACTTTGGCCTTATTGTATCTTTGTATGTATCAAATCAGCTTAAATTTTCCACGTGGCACCCTTCTAACGTAGCTAATTACCACGTCCACGTATCCTTTTTTTTTCTTTTTGCTAATTACCATGTATCCTGCCTAATAGCTAAATATTAGGGGTTGATTGGAAATAGATGTAATTGTTTTGGACTATCATTTTCTTTTTTTTAGAAAACATTTTTATAAAGTAATTATGTTTTAGGTTTAAAAAATAAATTTATAGCCAGAAAGTAAAAAAAAAAATATTTTTTTTTGAACATTAAAAATATATATTTGTAACACCAAATAACAAGATTTTTATCTTCAGTTTATTTACATTTTAATCATACTACAAAAATAAAATTATCTATAAAAATTTGAAAATTATTTCTTATATATCATGATTTTCAAAAATAAATCTAAAAAATTGGCATTTATTTTAAAATAGTATTTAAAATAAAGACTTTATGCAAGATAATATACATTAGATAAGAAAACTATAAATGATTTTTACTATAAATATATTTTGATTAATTACAAAAATCTTTTAACTAGCATAACATTAAATAATTTTAATAAACTAAACGTATTATATTTTACTATATCGAAAACTTTGTTTTTGCTTGATATTTACTTTGGATTTAGTTTATTTTTCATTATATTTGTACAATCTAATACACACATAATAAAAATATACAAGTAAATCTAATTCATATGTTTACTATTATTTAAAATAAATTTCAAATTATTATATTAATTTATGTTATTTAAAATTTTTAATTATATTTAAAGAAAATATCATATATCAATAAATATTAGGTCCAATAAAACGTTTCTGTTTTTAATTAGAGATTTTTTTTTTTTAAAATGCTTAAAGCAAAAAATCTTTTATTTAGTCTGGAATCTCTGTTTCAGATTCTAATAGCAATAAATCTGAAACTTTCCTTATTTTTTATCAAAAGTATTAATTTCAGATTCTAATAGTAATAAATCTGAATTTTTTTTCCTTAGCTTTTTTTCTTCAAATTTTCCTTATCAGCGGCTATATAAAGTCTTTAAGGTGGAATCATAAACACGAGCATCCTTCTTCATTTTGCACAGGTACTCGTCTGTTTTATGTTTATATCCAAAACCTTTAGTATTAGCTATTTATATTTCAATGTGTATCATTTTAGTTATTCAAAATCTCTGGTTTTATTTACTAACTGAATCATACATGTTTTAACAATTTAACTTGCCTGAGGGAGTGTTATGTAAAATACACTTCTATGCATGATCATCTGGGAGTCTGCGATTCAATCTCAAGTTCTCAACAGAATGGTTATTCCATATACTTTAATTACTACGACTGGTTTTTCTTTTGTATCAATATTTTTTGATTTCTTACATTCTTTATTACTTTAATAAATATTATTTGAATATACTTCACGTTTGTGAAGAAGAATCTAAAGATATTCTAAGCTTTTATCTCGTAATGATGATGTTAAGAAGGAAGTAGACATTTCAATATTCTCCTCGTTCTAATTTATATTACCTTAAAACAGTAATCATTGAGATTCGTACGGAGGATTGCGAGTTAATAGGACAGTTATTGTGCTGTCCCAATAGACCAGTTCAAATGTTCTTCCTTCTGGTCTGACGTCAAACTGTTATAACAAATTATTTAAGATAAATCATAAACGATTAGGAGAGGAGAGTTACCTTATCCAACACGTTAGGGCTTAAGTATGTTTATCCTTCTCTTTTGGATTACGTTTCCGAGTCTCATTAGGATTGGTGTCGTTACAAATAGGCCTCTAGTGTTTATTGCTTCTGCTGCATATGACTTTCTAACCAGAAGAAAATAACAATTAATGTGTAATATAGGTAGATTGGTATCAAGATGGTGATGAGAATCGTGGATCTACGTTCAGACACCGTGACTAGGCCCACTGATGCAATGCGCGAAGCAATGGCTAGTGCAGAGGTGGACGATGACGTCCTCGGCTACGATCCAACGGCTCGACGTCTTGAAGAGGAGATGGCTAAGATGATGGGGAAAGAGGCAGCTCTGTTCGTGCCATCTGGTACAATGGGGAATCTGATATGCGTTATGGTTCACTGCGACGTGAGAGGCAGCGAGGTGATTCTTGGGGACACTTGTCACATCCATGTGTACGAGAACGGAGGGATATCAACAATAGGTGGCGTGCATCCTAAGACAATCAAGAATGAAGAAGATGGGACAATGGACTTGGTGGCTATAGAAGCAGCTATTAGAGATCCTAAAGGAAGCACGTTTTATCCATCTACAAGGTTGATTTGTTTGGAGAACACACATGCCAAGTAAGTGTTTATATAGACACTTTCATAAGAGTTTATATATTTTATTTTTTTTGCAACTTTTTCCTATATACATACAAAAAAATTTAAAAATTTGGAGGCCGTAGACCAATGCTTCACTAGCCTACGCTTAAGTATGATTATTTTTGTATTAGTTAGTTGGTCTCTTATGAGGATCTGTTACAGCTCTGGTGGGAGATGTTTGAGTGCGGAGTACACTGATAGAGTTGGAGAGATTGCTAAGAGACATGGATTGAAGCTTCATGTCGATGGAGCTCGCATTTTTAATGCTTCCGTTGTAATATACCGATCATCTACTTTATCTCAATACATCACAAACCACTAGACTAAACTATTATGAAATATTTTTTGTTTTTGTTTTGATGTAGGCACTTGGAGTTCCAGTACATAGGCTTGTGAAGGCTGCTGACTCTGTTTCGGTGCCGTTCTCTTATTTAAGCTCTCATGAAAAGTTTGAGATAAAAGATGGTTGAGACTCTCACTCACACACTATGTTTTCAGGTGTGTCTCTCTAAAGGTCTTGGAGCTCCGATAGGATCTGTAATCGTTGGTTCACAGAGCTTCATAGAAAAGGCCAAAACGTTAAGGAAAACATTAGGTGGAGGAATGAGACAGATAGGCGTCCTGTGTGCAGCCGCTTTGGTCGCACTCCAAGAGAATCTCCCAAAGCTACAATCTGACCACAAGAAAACAAAGTTGTTAGCTGGTACGTATGCACCAACTCATTTACCCTAATCACCATAATAAAACATCCACCATAATATTTACATAAACACAATTACGTAAATATTTTCAGAAGGGTTGAACAAAATGAAAGGGATTAGAGTGAACGTTGCAGCCATGGAGACAAACATGGTGCGTATTGTCACAACTCTTGTTTTTGTAATCAACAATAATAATGACAAAAAACGTTGTTTGTTTTAATTATTTCTACGCCATCAAGTTCAGATATTCATGGATATGGAGGATGGATCAAGACTGACCGCTGAAAAACTCCGCAAGAGTCTAACCGAGCATGGCATTCTAGTCATCCCTGAAAGCTCTTCACGGTACGTCTAGCAAGTATAGAACCACTTTATTTGTTTAACACATGATTACCCAAAAAAAACGTTGTATTTGCGTTTATATGCGAAGAAGAAACAAGTTTTTGAAAACATATATAATATTTACATGGGATTGTGTTTTTTATTTCAGAATCAGAATGGTTATACACCACCAGATAACAACAAGTGATGTGCATTACACATTGTCTTGCTTACAAGTAAGATTATTATTTATCATTTCTCTCTATACGATCCACTTTCTTTACTGATATTTAAAATTTTGATATTTTCTTTGGCAGCAAGCAGTGCAGACGATTCAGGAACCATGCCAGAACTAAATTGGCGAAACCAAAATGCTCTTTCTCTCTTTTAAATATTGTTTGTTCCAGTTATTTTTAGTTAAAAGCTACAAGGACCCAACTATCTATCAATGAAATTGTCACCCTTATGTCATCCATTTTATTATTGTATTTTTGGTTTATATCTTACTTACACATACATACACAAACAATGATTGGACAACCTTGAAACATACGGGTATGACCAGAATGGATGAAACACACTTCAAAAGGATTACTAGTTGTTTTCTTGTAACAGTGTTCATCCATATAAACGTGATAGCTCATCATGGGAGGCGTTGAAGCTAGACAATGTTTGTTTTTTTTTTCTACTCTGAAAGAGCTAAATATTGGAAAAGAGTATTATATGAACTCGAATTTTTTATAATCACGTTAAATCCGAAGTCCTTTGAACTTTCAAAACAGAGGAACATATATGTCGATAGTCGATACTAGTAAGTGATGTTGAAAAGGAAACCAACTAGTAACCAAAAACTAATGGTTTCAAGAACCCTAACAAATCTTCTTTCTTTCTCTTTCTCCTTTGTTGCTTCCAGAGAACGGAAGAAGAAACAGGGTTCTAGTTATATGTTTCTATCCTTCCTCTGTAAGGGTGTCCAAAAAAGAATGAGCAGAGGGAGCCTCATCAACTCTGTATGTACACAACTAAAATCAATCTCCTTCAAATCAAGTCAGCGGCGATTCTGAATCTCTTCCTTCACAAGTTCTGTCACCAAATCTATGTTAGACTCGCTTAAAACCTGCTGAAGGGAGCTTAGTTCCTCCATGTTAGCTTTCTTGAGCAGAACTTTGAGAGTAGAGTTTGTTCCAGCAGGCAATAGACCTTGTCTGGGGGATTCTCTGGGAAGAGGGTTTGCAGGGAACTGAACTTGTGGCCTCGAATAAGGCCTTGAATCCCAATACTCTGTGCAAACTCGATTCACATCTAGTGCTTCAATAGCCTGTTTGTTTACCACATTAAGGTATATATATCTGTCAACTAGATTTACAAACATTTTTAAATCAAAAATTTTAAAACTGATTTTAGTATTATATAATTAGAAAACCACATATATATAAGTTCCAGTGCAGTTTACAACAAGCATGTAAGTCTAAGGTTTAAGTCAAAAACTTGTAAAGATTTTTACCTGTATGATTGCTGGTGACGTGTATCCAAACATTTCAAAACCGTCAGGGCTCCCAGAAGGCTGCAGAGGAGGAAGATCTAATCTACCAGCTTTGTGTTGCTTACTTATCTCTTGATTCACTCTATCTCTCACCATCTCCCAGCATCTTGTAGGCGACAAGTGAGCAAACACCTCACTGGGATTACCTTCCAAGTAAACCTGACAATAAGAACATAACACACACTTTAGTTTTTGTTGATATCATTCTTTCAAAAATTTTAGACATTAATCAATTTACCATGAACAAGGGACTATTGCGTCCAGCATCAAGAATTTCTGAAACGTAAAAGCTCATGTTCGTTGGATCCAAAATATTTATGTACCTAACCCGGCTTCGAAACCCTGCACCAAACAAGAATTAGACATTAAGCACTTGCAAAATGTCTGTTTTGTTATTGAGTTGCAAAAATAACATGGTCACAACGTCACCTTTGGGAAAAATTGCTTGACGGTTGCACCATGATTTTCCAGAGAGCACACATCCATAGCTTAAAGGCTCTACTTTGCATTTGACTCTCCTCACAACTTTTGCTATACGTGGACCCTTTTGGCGGATGATCCTATCCGGACTATTGTTTTGCGAACAAGTCGGTGTACCTGAGTTACTTCTTGCTGTCCCATTATTATTTTGCGAACAAGATGGTGTACTTGATTTACTCCTCCTTGTCCCATCAACCACATCCAGTATAGCCAAACCTCCAGAGGTTTTGGATTTACTGCTACTAGGTTGGTTGCTAATGTTCACTCTATTACATATATCATCATCAGCTACAGCATTAACTTCAGTATGCGATACAGAGCTCGGTACATCCCCTCCCATTTCTCTTTGGTCATTAGTAGGCAATGATGATATGGTGTTCCGTGTATCAGGCAAAGAAGTTACTTGCTTACCAATTGCTTCCAACGCTAAAACGTGAGTTGGTCTTTCTCGTATTATTCTCAAATGCTTGCCAGAAGAAACTGAACCTCGTGAATTCTTTTTACCACTAGTGGGCTTAGCAGCTGCTGCCACAGAGACCATCATGCCTCCTTCAGATGGTTGTTGGCAAACTGAATCTTTTGGAACAGAAACAGTTTCTTCTTTGACAGGCTTCATAAACTGGCTTGGTGATAATTGCTCCTCCTTGTCTTTCACAAGTAAACTAACATCTGCTTGTGGACTCAGGTCCTTGTGCACTTTCCCTTCTTCATCCATCTCCATCTTTCTTTCTGACACGTGTGCACTTAAAGCCAATCCTAAGTCCTGACGCGCCCATCTATACACAGCACTAAGTTTCCCTTCCACAGCCTCAACGAGAACATTCAGCTCATCGATATCATACCGAAACAGAAAATATCTACTAACCCACGGACAAGAACACAGCTGGTTCACATGAGTCAAACACGTATACTTCTCCGGGGAACAACGGCAGCCAGCAGCGGAGAGGTGCAAGTCAAAGAAGCATATACAGCACTCTCTCTCGTTGGTAGCATCAAAATTACTATGCATCTTCAATGCAAGCGAAGAGCTGCAAAGAAACTCTCTTCTCGTACGTTCAATGTCAATCCGTGCCTTGAGTGTTTTTGCCAAGACTCCATCCTTTCCGCTGAACTGTTTCCACCTCAAGTTGTCAATAGTATTTTTCTTCAGTAAGTTCAGCTCCCAGTCGGCTTTCACTACTTCTCTTGCAGCCCCAAGCAGCAATTTATCGTGTGAGATTGACGTTTTTCTACCCTGTTGACAGTATAACTCAATGGCAATCTGCCCGTGAGGTAGCCAGTCAACTGGCGCTACATTCACAGCTTCAGCACAGTTGAAACCGCAGTTGAATCCAGCGTGGTACGCCCGGGGAAACGTCAAGACAAACTCTCCAGCGTGCTGGACGCAGCGGTGCACAGGTACTCCTGCCGTTTTCAGTTTTGATGGGGAGAGTTGTGTTACCTACATGAGAGTATCAAAGGATTTTATTTTTATGTAACAATTTAAACTATGGATTCGTAGAATTTTTTAAAAACTTACTAGCTTATGAAGCAAATCAGGCTGTTCTTCGAAAAGGTCAGGCAAATGCTTTCTCATCGCCTCCTCGAGTTTAACAGCGTCCTTCCCGGAAACACCGTACCATAGTTTTGGTGCACCCCAGTGCATGTAATTTAACGAATACAAGTGGTGATCTTCAACATGCTATTTTGGTAAAAAAAACAATAACACAAACTAAGCATATGCTATAATGAAAAATACATCTATTGTAATAACAAAATAGAATAACAGGAAGATACTCCAACTAAGCATATGCTACTCATAGAGATCAAATCTTACCCAGCAGAAAGAAGAAAAGCACATCCCAATATACAACCACGGTACAAGGACACCTGAAATATCACTGCCCTCGTGCTTAAGGAGGGATCCTGGAAGCCTTGAGAAATTATTAAGGTTCCATCCCGATTTTGCATATTTTTCGTCGGAAGAAGAAGATGATATCTTGGGGAATCCGCTACCAAATACTCCAGTTTCAAGGTCAGCACCATATAGCACCTATATCAAAGAATCAACACAGCCTCAGTCAAGAGATACAGATGCACTAAATAGACAATAAAACCTCCAAATAAAAAGGGAAAAAAAACTTTACCTCTATCTCTTCAGTTGCTTTATCTACTATACGCCAATATTCACCTTCAACATCCTCAACACCTGGCTCCCAGGAGTTACCAACAGAAGAAGTTTCACTCTTTTTAAAGTACTGGGCCTTGAACTCATCAGCATACTTTTTGAAGTCGTTTAGAGTGAACCCTGGACCAGGCTCAAACCCAAACGTCTCAAATCCACTCGTTTCTGTGCTTGCATTGCCGTTAGTGACAGCATCCACTCCCGTTTTCATGCACTTTCTTTTCTTCCTTCTCATCTGATTAGAAAGAATCTTCTTCATTGAGCTCCGGTTCTGAAGCTTATCCACTCTTTGGACACGTGTGGTGAATTTAGAGCCTTCCCATAGTTGCTTTTCTTTCAGCGGGCAAGGGGGTTTCCAGGAAGGAGGAGGAACAATGCGGCAGATGCCATACTTTTCAGCCTTTGGTCTTATTTTAGAAATATAACTCAGAGTGTCTTCAAACTCCTGGAAACAGGTTTGCCATGTTCATGTCAGAAAATAAAGGATCTATATAGAGTAGTAAGTATAGAATGCAAACAAGACCTCTTCGGTTGGGTAGAATATAGGGGCGTCTTCAAGGTCGGGCCTACGAGCTTCATCTGGATGCCACCTCGCAGTTACCTGTGAATATGAAACAAGAAATAGTAAGGCATCTAAGTGTTAATTTCTTTCTGAAGTTGTGAGCATTATTGAGATTATTAACCTTCTGGCAGTCATTACAGTCTGCACATCCCCGGGTCACACCCTTTGGTAGAGAAGGCTTCTTCTGCAAACGACGCAATGAATGAGAAAGAAAGCACACACAAGTTGCTGCAATGCCATAAGGAAAGAAAAAGATCTAACTTGATCAAGATTTTGAGGAGATGCATTGTCATAGTTGATCCAAGGTCTACGCCGTAGAGACCGAGCAGCTTTGAGTTCATCGGATTCAATCTCCTCCATCTTATTAGCTTGTTCGGTTACAGAACTTTCCATGGTTTTATCAGCAGCAGCAGCACTAGGGAGTGGTCTTTTTAAAGTGAAAGTAGCATATGATTCAAAGCCAGGAGGAACAGATGGTAACTCATCACTCTCTTCTTTCATACAGACTCTCATTAGCTCTGTCCCCATTACATACACATACTCTGCCAACACCAATATAACATCATGTCTCAGGAATATCACAAGCCAATAATTTTTTTTTTAAAAAGAAACAAATGAAAATACTAATAATACATCACCTGATGGAATATATGTAAAAGCCAATCAATTTAAATTTTTTAAAAAGACCCATAAAACAAAATAAAAAGGGAGAAAAAATTGCTTACATAGTTGAATCTAGGGTTTCTTGAATTGGATGGTCAAGGGTCCATCAACTGCAGCCAGATTCATGAAATCAAAACTCAAAATCAGTGACAAGGATTTGAAAGATCTGAGGAACCCTAGTAATTTACAAAAAATAGTAAATATGTAATTTTTTTAAAAAAATTCCAGATTTCATCAGATCTAACCCTAAACTCGACCAAAGAATCAGATTATTTACGAAATTGATGAAGAAACCTCACATGTCCTTATTACATATTTGCAAAAATAAAATAAAAATCATTCACCACAACCTTTTCTATATTCCCAGGAAAGAAAAAAAACAATCTAAGGGATGAAGGGAAGAAGAAAAGGGCAAATTGGGAATTAAATCTACAGGTCCATGTTTGGTATCTATTAAAATCACTCAAGAAAAACAATATGAACAACAACAACAAAGCAAGCACAAGACATGATTTTTCTTCACTAAATTGGTAGTTAAAAATATTAATCACCTTTTTGGTTTTTCTTTTCAATAAAAGATTTTTTTGTTAAGATCATATGAGAGAGGAAACAAACATGTGGCTTGCTTGCTTATTTGCTGGGCTTTGATATGAAATTTTTTTCCTAACTTTTCATGTGTGATGAGGTCTGTCTTATTATAAGTCAATAATAACGCTTCAAAAAAGCAAAGCTGAAGATGCAATTTCCTAAGCACCTTACTTACTCTAATAATTTTGTTTTTCTCAACCATCAAAGGTAACTAAACAAATAAAAAGCATTAAAAACAAGTTCATGGAGAATATAATTGTGGTTGGCTTTATAGTAAATTGGTTTCCTTTGTTTATCAATTGTTTGTTGGCTGACATTTTTTATTCACGGGTGGTGGACATTACTACCTGATATCCACACGGCATTTTTTCCAAAGGATATAATATTATGAAATAATTACTCTTTCTGTTTCGATTTAATTCTCATTTTAAGTGCACACAAAAATTAATAAAATATTTAATTTTATATATTTTCAATAAAAAAACATCATTGTCTATACAGCTAACCATATTTCAACTAATAAAAAAAACTAAAACTACTAAATTTTGTTTTGAAATTTTAAAATAACATTTATTTTGTGATGAAACTTTTTCTCTAAAACGACAAATAATTTATAATGAAAAGAGTACTAATTTAGATAATAGATAATATTTATATAGAATAGTGATGCAAGATTCGCCCATGAATACATGTAATTATATAAATATATATTATATAATAAATATATATATATATATATTTGTCCAAAAAAATATAAACATACATATTTAGTAATTTTGTTCTTTTAAAGAGAAGAGTTCTGAGAAGAAATATAAATCTATGGAAATTACGTTGTCAAAAGTAGAAAACTATTTTAATATTTTGACTCTGAAAAGGCAAATGAAGTTTCTTACCCATTGTTAATGGTATCAAGTATCAAACCTAACAGCTGGATTATTATATAGGGAATGGACTTTGAAGGAAAAGCAAATGTTACCTCATTTGAAGAAATATAAAATAGAGAACTTTTAATGTTTTTAATCTGCTTTTTTATTACGCGTGTCATAATATTTTTTTAAATAATAGTTTGGTGGTATAGCCAAAGATGATTTAAATTTAGAATCTCAATTCCATTTCAAAAAACAAGTTGACCATGGCCTAGCCAGAATCGATTAGATGGATAAAGCAATGGCTATCTTGAGAATCTTGGTAATGTCTGGTGCGGTTCCAGATACTGTTACCTAGAACATGGTCATCAGCCTTGGTCCTCTTAGATGACATGAGTTTGAGTGGAAGCAATAGAGGGAATGGGATCAAACAAACATGTCGAGAGTTGTATATTCGAATCTCGAACAAGAATGATGCGCAAATTCAAATTGGAGAAACAAAACCTTGCAATGATATGGTTACTCTTACAAATTGTCAAAATCACTTTAGATTTACAAGACACAAGTTCCAGCATGATTAGAAAGTAAACACACTAACAAACGCCCTGATTTTTATCTCGGCAATGGAACTATAATCTAAATCATCTATAAAAGCTAAAAGGAATGTCAAATGTTACTATTCCCTCATACTTCGGTTTCAGTCCCGTACTTAAAAAAAAAAAAAAAAGAGTAAACTCAACTCTCTTGCAATCTTCATTTACCATTTAGTTTACCTCTGAAAGTTTGGGTGCGGGTAAAACATCTTCCCACGTTATGACGCACCCACACTCCCCACAGATTGTGCTGCTACCCACTTTTCTTCTTTGGCTTATGAGTGTAAGCTCATGCGCGATTCTAGTGCAGCTTCGGTTCACAAAACGACTTCTGTTGAACCCCCTCGGGTGGCGTAAGGGCTGTATTTGTGGTGATGGCGAAGGTTTTTGTAGCACAGGTGCTTCATTGACTGGTGTCCGTTGAACTTCTTCCCACTGAAGCGCTTTCCTATAAACTTCCCAGGCCATGTCTTTTTCTTCCTTTGTCAGTCTTTCATCTTCATTTTCTTGTAGCAATGTCTCGTGCTCATGGAAACTAGAGATCCAGCTATAGTAAAACAAAGGATAGAGTGTGAGAAAAAACAAATAATGCAAGTACAGATTGTGAGTACGGTTACTCTTGCAAACTTACTCGGGGCTATGTCTCTGCAGTAAGTTCTCCATCAATTTGTCAGAGTCGCAACCGCGAGATGAAGTGGCCGCTTCCTTTCGCTTGCTTATCTCAGTGACGGCGTCAGATTTTTCATCGTCATCGTCAAATTCAAAAAGATGTAACATCTCTTCTTTGGAGATAGTCCTGTGCACCTGTTGTCTATCCACCACTCTCGCAGCGAGCCCCTCCTTGTTCACCTAATCATATTGACATATCTGATTCATAAATGTCTCCTCAAAAGACCAAATACTGAAACTCAAAATGTTTTGCTTCTTTCATACCTGCCGTTTATATATTTTTTCTTCAATAGTCCCACGTGCCATCAACCTGTACGCAAATACCGGCTTCTTTTGGCCATACCTACAAACAATAAGTCCGCATGATGCTAAGCCACATTTCGTAATGCTGCGTTTACAAATTTGAATTCCATGGGAAGTCTAAGAAATACCTCCAAGCTCGAAAGATAGCTTGAAGATCATAAGTTGGATTCCATGAACCATCAACGATGATCACGCGGTTAGCAGCATAAAGATTAATCCCAAGAGACCCCGCTCTAGTTGAGATTAGGGTGCATTTCACCCTTTTGTTTTCAGGCTCATTGAACTTATCAACCAACTTCTGTCGTTCTGAGCTTTCGGTTTTTCCATCGATTCTGCATCCATGCAAGGGAAGTTAGAGCCGCCATAATGGTTCATACATCATTCATGCTATTACGAAAGAAGTAGATACCAACCTATACCAGTCTTTTCCCTTTTTCCAACACTTGCCATGTTTACCATGACGAGCTACTCTTGAAAGATAAAGTTCTATGAGATCCAGTGTCGGGATACTCTGGCTAAACACGAGCGCCTTGTCGCCCACATGAGCGCACATGGATAAAATATCCAAGAGCAAAATCATTTTGCCACTATATTCCGAGACCTTATAATTATTTTTTTGAAGTAGGTCGACCCACCAATCCTGGCAAAAAGACAGGATTAGAATCAGAGCTGTTTACTTCGAAGTTTTAGACGGTAATTACTAAAACAGTCTAGCTGAGTATCTGAGTAGTCTATAGTTACCTTCTGGAGGTAGCCATCAACTTTATCTTGCAAATCACTCATATTCCTCTGTTTCTCTGTCAGTATCCAAAACAACAATGACACACTTTTCAATATATATTCAAAGTTAATAGTTCTCTGTTTCTCTGCCAGTATCCAGAACAACAACAATGACGCAAATGTGTTTATATATTTAAGCTATTGAACTTGTTATACTGCAAGCTCGGTCAAATATGATGAAGCTTGAAAACATACACGTTTCTAGAAAAAAATATCGTTCCTAAGCAAGTCTTAGACAAATTAAACCATTCCTCCCGCTAGGGGAAATCTTATTCAATTTAGAGAAATATAAAGATGTTTAAGTCTACTGCACCTAGCATTTCCTTAAATCAGAGTAAAAAAATATCTAAAATAACTAGTTTAAACAAATCTTAAAAATGTACTGTGAACAGTGAGAATTAAGAGTTACCTCCCGCAACCATGTTGCAGTCTAAATTTTCATCACTTGAACAGTCATCTGGAATATCAACAATGCTACCGCGGCGACCTTGTTTCTTATCTTCACTTCTTAATTGCGGAATCCCTGGATGATTCAAAATCTGAGAAGCCCAAAAACAATAGAGGGGGTTAAGAATACGAAAAAGGATACCAAATAATATCTCCAAAGTGGTTAACCAGTGCTTAAAAAACAGTTATAAATTTAAGTACTAAATTAATAAAAAAGATTGAAGGACTAGCAAAGCATTTAGCACATTTATACCTGAGCCAAGACCTGGTAAGCAGCAAAAAAGTTTTTTCTCATCCTTTCATCTGCTCTTCCATCATTGAACCCATATAACTTTAGAAATCTCTTATACAACTTCCGCTGCAAGGGCGATAGTTTGACAGATATTACGAAGACTGTTTTAGGTGGCAGATCCTTTTTCACGACATTCATATCCATTCTTTGCACAAATCCTTTCAATTCCTCATACAGGATGTGTGATCTCTGGTTCATAATTTTCACGTCCTCTGCAGTTGAATTCATATGCTGTCCGTTTTCTATTGGATTTTGGAAGCTGCACGCAAGGTTAAGCGCGATGAAAACTCTAGAAACATCACATGAGTATAGGCAGATAGTAAAACATTGGTATGAAAGACTAACCGATTTCTAAACTCAGGGCTACTTCCCAAGAATCCTTCTCTTACAAAGTCAACCATCTGTTGCAATAAAGACAAATTAAGAAACAGGGGCTAAGAACAAATTAGTCACAAGTTTATATGGTTCCTTCAATAACTTACGCAATAATATTCCATGAGATTGTTTTGAAGGGGTGACCCTGTTAAGGCAATTCTTCTCTGGCATTTAACTTGCTTTAATGCTTGGGTTGTGTCAGCCCTGGTGTTCTTGATAATGTGAGCCTCGTCACAAACAAGTATATCAGGTCCATCCTGCAGCCACATAGGTTCAAATAATTGCAAGAAAAAAATATTGCAAGCATAATCAAGAGAAAACATGAGAATAGAAAAATCTATGATACAGTAGGCATAACAATTCACAAAAATAACCTAAACAAAAAGATTAATCCTCGAATAATAGGAATTTGTAACCATAAACAGCAAGTGAGAAGATAATATAAAAAAGGTACCAAACAAGAAGTTTAACAGTGAAATTAAAGTCTTACCCTCAAGGCACTGCAGAATTCTTTGGCCGCATTTATATCCTTCACCCCTCTACCAAGAGACAGGTTTCTAAAAGCGGCATATCCCATCAAGAAGACTCCGCCCTTATTTCGCCACTTCCTTAGCAAGTCCAATCTCCTCTCCCTTCAAAAAAAAAAAAATACAGAGGAACTGAGTTGACAAACTGTCACCAAAAATACACCTGACATAGGTCAAACAAGAAGTATTTTATATATAAACCCTTTTGAAAAATTTGTAGGAAGTCAAAACAGCTTAGATGTCAGAATTTGGACGAGGGGGCTTGCATCTATATTCTTTTATTAGGGACAATATATTCACGTAGCTTTAGTAAACGCAACATTCAGCAGTCTTATGGCACACAGCTTTAGACTAAATAGGCCCTATTTTTAATCTTTAAAACCTAGAGTTAATCAGAATAATATACAAACACAAATCTGAACTGCCAAGTAAAGGTTTCAGGAGAAAAAAAGTTGTTTTGAGTATTAGTTAAACGATAGTCAAATTAGAGAAGAACAGGAAGACACTACACTTTGGAGCGTCAACCAAATGCCTCTCAGATAAAACTTTGGAAGCATGGAGAATCTGTAACCAAAAGCTTCATTCATAAAAGAATATATACCTCGAAACGTCTTCAAGCATGAAGATGCGAAGTGGTTTCACTTCTGAAGGCATCCACTTCGTAAATTCACTTCGCCAATTGTGCAACACATTTACAGGAGTCACAATAAGAGCAGATTTCAGGCCCAAATCAACACATCTCATTGCAGTGTAGAGGAACGCTATAACCTGATAGATTAAAGTGGGAGAAGATATAATGAGCCAGTAACACCACACATCATATTAACAATTAACCATTACCAGTATGCATTAATTAGACAGGACGATAATAAGATACATGCAAACAGACTCGTGCGTGAAAAAAAATTTAGTACCTGAAAAGTTTTCCCCAGGCCCATTGTATGTGCTAGAATGCACCCAAGACCTTTATCACCAGACTTCACACTGTTGATAGACTGAATAATATTTTCCCACATAAATCTAATCCCTGTAACCTGAAAACAGAAACCACGAAACTTAGGGCAGAATTCATTTCCATAATAAGCATTTCTAGAAGAGATGAGTATGTTTAATGCCCAATAGTGCAGGTGACAAGACTCTGACTATTCACTTATCATAAATGATTTTCTGAAAGAGATGAAGTATGTTATGAAACGGTTTAAGCTAAACAAAGGATGCACAGAGCACACATGTTAATGCTAACCTGATGGGGTTTTAGTTTGGCAGATATGCTACGAGGAACTCTCACAGCTTCTTCACCAATCTCCCTAGCCACATTCACTATGTAACCACTGTGTGCATCACCAAGAACCTCAGCTTCCGCACCTTCTGGAATTTTCACGTCTCCCATAGAGCTAATTGTTTTGTATCTGGCAGAAAACTGCAAGGACCTAAGGCGCTCCTGTCGTTTCTACAAAAAAAAAAAAGAACCAGATGTACAATGAGTAAAGAAGCAAAAATAAGGGAATATTAAAAGTCCGTATACAATATAACAAATATGACTGTTGGAGCAAGTTAGCACCTTCTCAATTGCTATTTTACTTCTCGTATCTTTCCCTAGTTCAGCATCATCAATTATCCGCCGGATTTTCTTTTTCGATTTCTTCTTTGAGCTAAACAAAAAAAAAGTCGAAATCAGTTGAAGACATGCTGGACTTTTATACCCGCTAGATATATATATGTGTGTATATATGATAATACCTTACTGCTACATTGACATCAGCATCTGTATCAACAGAATTATTATCGGAGCTGGAATCAGAGCTAGAATCCGAGCTGGAATCAGAGCTAGACTCCATTGACTTCTTATCTCCCATGGCTTTCTCCAGTTCCAGTGTCAGTCTTCGCAAGGGAATTGGAGCGCAACAGCAACAATCCCAACCAGAGGATTGAGCTTCAGACAAGTATTCTTCACCAATATTCCTCTTTATACATGATGCACAGAAAAGTTTTTCGCATGACCTACAATTTATTAAGTCAGCAATGTGTCCACACCATTCACAGTGACGTTCCAAAGAGGCATCAACCTGCTGGTAAGAGCAAACGTTTTGGTTAGAAAGAGAAAGATATGGAAAAATTATTTGTTAGATTACGGCAACATTTCAATGTGATCCTCCAAATAACAAAAAGTAGCATATGCACCAAATGAAGCCGTTTAGTCAAAGAAAAGCATTTGACGACGGTAATAATAATGAGAAAAAAAACGATTTAACAAATCTCTGCAGTCATGAATCTACTACGACAAAAAAATCCTTCTAACTAAATGTCTATCTATATCTGGCCCATACGCAAATGCATTGTAAGTCGCATAAAACTGGAAAAGGAAGAAAACATACCTTAGCGACTCTATCTTCAATTAAACGTTTGCAATCCATGCAAACTATTACTTCTAAAAGGGGATGACTGTGCACTTCCACAGTTACGTTATTACAGGCAGTACACCTAAAATTGCTTGCTGGATTCTGTGAATCATCTCTCATGGTATCTACATTAAGATCTGCGACGGGGACCATCTTATCTGCATCTGAATTAGACAAATTCCCGTTTGCCTCTTTGTTAACTTCATTATTTTGAAACTCAGTGCTATTCTCCGGACATTTTACTTGATCTTTAGCAGGGTCTGGGGCAATCGAATTCCCATACAAATACGCGGAATCATCATCCCTATCCTCTGCCGTGTGCCTGAGAACCTGAAATAAAACCAAATGAAGACTGCGACGTGAGCCAAATGATAATTCCACAGACCAACAAAAACTCCAGTCTTTGCATGCCTCAACAGGGGCGGAGGCAGATATTTTTTTTGTTGGGGGCATGAGTAAAATTAGTTGATGGATTAAAATTATATTTGATCAAAACAATGGGGGCATATTGAATTTATTGAGAGATTTACATGGAATTTTAAAAGGTTGTTGGGGGGGCATTTGCCCCCCTCTCACACAATGTGGCTCCGCCACTGTGCCTCAAATCTCGCTTTAACACAAGACAGAACCGTCACCGACAATCTAGTAACAAGATATAAAAGCTAAATAGCAGACAAATGATCATCTTACCCTATAAAGTATATTCCTCATCAAATTCATATCTTATATACATGAAATCACCACAATATTAAGTAGACAAAGTTTATAGCAAACACACAAACTCAACGTGACTAAACTCTCCAGGCTCACTAATACTGATGTCCCATTATCCCCTATAGATAACCGGTAACATTCTAAGTAACTAGTAACCCCAAGAAGTCTTGTATAAAATATATGCTATACTACAAGAAGAAACTCAACGAATATGCAAAACAGACCTGTTTAGATCTTTTCATGCGCCTCTTCCGTTTCAAACGAAGTTGAAGTTCACGATCGATATTTATATCATCCTCTTCTTTGACCTGTTGGTGATTTAGTGTCATATATAAGATGAAAAATTGAAAGGCGAGAGTTGGGAATAGTTTTAAATCGTATTAAGAATACATATTTCATTGCACACTCTGTAAAAGCAGGAACATAAAGAGCATCCATAAACGGTAATACTTTCAAAAGTAGCATGATTATTCACAGAAATGAAAGAAGTTAAGTAAAAAATATAATACCCTTATATAGTTTTTCTTTTGTTCTTCAGTGAGGGCAAGTTCTCTTTCGTTTTCTATTGCATCGGCGAAAAAAGGGTCTGCCAAACTTTCATCTATCTCTTCAATTTCCTCCACCTGAAAAAAAAATACAGTGATAATCAATCTGAAGTTATATTAAGTTGTCTCCCAGCAGTAGGATGGCTATGATCTAGGATTATAAAGACCGATATTTTAAATGTCCAGCTTTGTTGCACTAGCTTGAGAAGGAACATGAAATCTTCAACATAACTTGCATACCAAGGTAGCAAATAATGTCCTGTGCATCATCTAAACTGTTACAACTAATGATAACCAAGTTAATGCTCGAATTTTGTCAATACTTTTAAGACCTGAGAGCTTAGCTTAATGTTTTATTCTTTTAATTTTTAACATCAACTTTGCTTACTATTTTATGCTAATGAAAACCTACATTGTAGAGTGAGTAAGTTTCCTATCCTGATCATGGCACAACAATGGACCATAAATTTATTGACTTGCAAGCAGATACTAACAAGGAAAAAAATGCCTGCTTTCATAAAATGTATTATGGCAGGTAGGTCACCCAAGTAAAAATCGTCAAGAAAGGAGATGCCTAGAGCTTTTACTTGGAGAAAATTCAACAGATGAAATATACGCAATCATCATCAGCATCAGGGCTATCAGGAAAAATAGAGGCATAGATGAAAATTTTACCTCATTGACTCCTGGAAATTCTAATCCCATGGCTGCAGCTTGTTGTGGAGTGCTTGCCAAGTAAACAGAAGCCCAGTGCTTACTACCGAAGGAAATAGCCTCATCTCTTTTTTCCGAAAAAACCTTGTTGAGAGACGGCCAGTCAAGCTCAGATGTTCCAGTTAGACACTCTTTAACTGCATCGTCCGCAAACTTTTTCTCCAGAAACCCACTAGCTCCCTCCTCCAAAAGTTTTCCATGTCGTCTGAAAATGATTAAATATACCAACCATGACGTTCTTGAGTAATTGTACTAGCTAAAAAATTGAAAACAAACAAAACAAACCCTACTTTCGGACAGGTCGGTGGGTGAGAAGAAAACTCTCTGCGTTTGCCAATGATTCCCCAGTTTCTTTTGTCACCTGAGTACCAACCCAGTGGGCTCTTTTTTTCCAAGCTTCAGTGTAACAACCATTAGGGGCTTGACTTTCGATCATTTCGTACAATTTTGGAAGTTCAATTCCAGCACCATCAAGTTGCTCCTTTGAGAAAGAAACAAAAAGAGAATATAAGTTTGTAAGTTCTTTTTAGAGTAATAAATAAACGTTTGCATTAACTTTTGTGAAAACAGAAGCAAAAACGAGCATACCAACAAGTTTGCACTTTCAATTTCAAGCTCATCAAGAGTTGCCTCCCATTCGTCTTTAAATGTAATCATTTCAGCTTCCACAGCTTTATCCAGCTAAACCAGGCACGCTCTAAGATGTTTAGTAAGAAAGAACAAAGGAACCCGGAGCAATATTGGTGAGGAAATGAAATTAACCTCATCACCATCGAGTGTTTGTGCTAATTCCTCCCTAACTTCACTTTCTACTTTAGAAAGAGACTCCTTTTCAAGTGCTTCCTGCGCTTCTGCAGCCTAAATACCAATGTGGCATCATAGAGAGTAAGATTCAGAACAGGAAGCTAAATTATTAGCCTACCAAGAACAACTCCATCAAGTAAAAGGAAGAGATTGAATACCTTACTCTCTACTCCCAAAAGATCTGAAATCAACTCGTCTACTTCCTCCTCGCTTAGAGGTTTCTGCATAAAAATTATTAAAAGGTATATTAGGTCATGCTATCACAACATGACAACAACAACAAAAATGACAAAGATATATCCACAAGTTGCTTTACCTCAAGGTCCAACTCATCATCATTCCCCGAACGCAACCCTTCCTCTTCATCTGAATTAGAAACAGAACTCTCAGATCTCAAATCAGTATCTTGCATCTCCTCATCATCTTTCTGCTCATCTTGATTGTTGTTTTCTTCCATCATAACTTCATCATTCTGCTCCTCCTCCCTTGCTTCCACCTTCTCAATCTCCACCTCCATTCTGTCTTCCTCTTTTCCCTCCACTGTATCCTCTCTTCCATCCATTACTAGGAGCTTCCTTAACAACCAAAACAGTCAGTCACAAGTTAAACAACTCCTAACAAAAGAGCAAAAGGAAGTAAAATTAACAAATAACCAAAATGCAGTAAAAGGAAGTAATCAATGAGTATGGGATCAAATCACGCCCTATCATTATCTAAAAGATATAGAACATTAAAACACTCTTTAAGATCTATGAACCACCACTCCACTCCGATAGCAGAAGCGGAACAGACTCATACACAGTGACAAACGCTGAAGAAGGAATCGAAAACGACGAAATTGAGTCTGAGGGGCTTACGAAACGTGGTGCAAAGGCGGATAAATCACGAAAGCGATTAAGGAATATTATTAGGGTTTGTTTGGGGGGGGGGGGGGAGAGGAATCTCCGGCGACGGGGTCGAGACGGTTCGCCGCGGTGAGATTGTGAAGCAAAAAGTTATTGGGGAGGGGCGACGGGTTGGTAACTAAATTTACAGCCTTTTATTTATTTATTAATCTCTCTATCTCTAAATATCAGAAGTAACAATGTAAAATAGATTAATGAAAACTCTTGGTGTGTTGGGGGTATTCTTTTATACTAAACTGGATCAGAGAATGTAGTCGATGTTATTTATGCTAACATTTTTAAAAGGAAGAAAATAATCAAATACGTTACTGAATATATAATCGAATTTAAAATTATATTATGTTGATTTAGAAAGACGCGTATAAGTAAAGTTCAAAAATAAAAATAAAACGTATAAGTAAGGGAAAAAAAGAAAAATCTGATTGTAGTAAAATTTGTATGAAAAAATAATAAAGAAATGTAGACCATCTAAATATTATCCCCTAATTTTGGAGGCATCTAAATATTATACCCTAAGGTGTGTGTGTCAATGTCTAAATTACTTTTTAATGGTGAAATCTATCTAAGTGTTATCACATTTTTATTGTTTGATTTAGACATAATTTCGTTTTTTTTTTCTTCTGAATATGTATATATGTTTTCATTGATTTTTTTATAGATATCTTTATATAATATAGAGAGAAGTAGAAATGACTGTAACGATGTACTCAAAGAATAAAATATTTTATAGATGAAATCATGTTATCCAATCAAAGATGTGTTTTTTTAATAATCCAGTTTTTTTATAAATGTTTTAATAACATTTTTGTATATTAAGTAGATGACTCTATTTTGGTTTGGGTGAACTGAACCAAACCAAACAGGTGTGACATGTCTGAATCCAATCTAAACCGGCTGAACAAATAGAAACAAGACGGTTTGGGTAATAAAAGACATAGAAAAAGCCCAAACGAAGTTCGTAAAAGACATGGAAAAGCCCAAACATAGCTCAAAAGCCTACAGTGGATTTAGGGTTTAAGGAGAAGTTCTTCTAGGTTTGAGTAGAGAGGAGGAGGCGTCCGTTCGAAGCTTAAGGTTTTTGTGGCAGAGATGGCGAAATACAACGAGATAGCGAAGAAGAAGAGAGAGGCGAAAGCTGATAGAAAGCGAGCCATCCACGGAGATCCACTCACCAATAAACTGAAGAGCAGAGCTCCGGTTGTCTCCGTCTCCGGGAAACGTCAGAAGAAACTCCTCCGCAAATGGCGCCGAGTATGAATATCCTTTCTTTTAATCGTATTGGATTCATTATATTGCCATTAGTTTTCCTGTAATAATTAAAAAGAGTTGTTGTTAATGTGATAACAGGAGCAGAAAGAGATGGTGGACAAGGGTCTTGTAACTATGGAGGATGTAGAGATGGCTTCTGCTGATGGTACCATTTTTACTCTGAGCTTTTGTTTTGTTAATTAATCCCTTGACTTCACTAAGTTTGTTATTAACAATCTAGTTAGTAATAAATCTTTTATATTTAGTTGGAATAACTTAGCACCTAGAATTATTGTAGAACGGTTGTTGTTACTTTCCTGTTGATCATCTTCCTATTATATGATGTGTGTTTTGCTCAAGTTAAAGTTTTTTTTTTTCTTCTATGGTTCCAGCTGATTCGGAAGAATCCAAGAAATCCCCTAGAAAGTTTAGTGTGAAGAAGACCTTGAAGCTCAATAAACTAAAGAATAAAGGTAATCCTTGTTTAATCACAATGCCTATTAGTTACTTTATGCAATTTTAGCCAATTGTGGAAGTAACAAGATGTTGTCTACTTGTAAGCAGGCAAGAAGAATAAAAGTCAGAAAGCCGTTAGCCAAGTATCTGCCGATCAGATGCTGGAATGAGTGTGTATGTTGTATAATAAACCTTGAATCAACATAGACACGAACAGTGAGGAGTTTTGATAGGATTTGTTTTGACAAGTTTTCATGAATCTTTTGTATTTCTAATATGTTGTCTTTTAGAAAGATCTCATTTTGTATTCTGGCATGGATTATGATCTGGTTCTTCTGTCAATGAAGTGGTATGTTAGTATGTTACATTTTCAATATCACTATTTGTCTCCGAACCTTTTCTACCGTTCTTCCAATACCATTTAGGCATTGACTATTTAGCTAACTACCAGAAACCAATACCTAGTTTTGTGATGGAGAACTCTAATTCTCACAAACCAAAACTCTTTGATCCACCAGTAAATCACCAAAGTCTCGTTTTTGTTTGTAATTCAGAGGAAAGAATGCTCAACCAACGAACACAATTTAATCCATAATATGAGAGGAAACATGCCTAACGCCAACATTTGAAAACTTGTAAACAGAAGCTTTAGAAAAGACCTTCAATCCATAGAGAATGCCATCATAAATGACATTGTATCATAATTTTCACATGGATATTTTTACTTACATAGAAACACCTTAAAGGCTCAAAAGCAATAAAAAAAACAAGCCAAGAAACAAAAGTTATACTAAAGCTGATTGAAGTAGAAAGCTTTCTTCCCACTGTGCCCAAACGCACAACCTTCCACTATCCATAAGAACTCAGCAAAACCCGAACCGGTTTTGCTCAGGTGGATCCCCCCCCACCCCCCCCCTAAAAAAAAACTAAACCCCATTAAACCGGCTGCTCCAAGAACAGACAACTGCAATACATATTCAGTTGCTAGTAACTACTATCACCCAAACTGTACAGAAAAATGTTTATTCGCTCTCAGCACCATATCATCACCTCCCTGCAGAGACCAACGTCTTCTCCTCACTGCCACTCATCGACGGATGAGGAACAGGGAGTGCCGGGTTTGCAGTGGGAATAGCTGCTTCTTTCTCAACAGGTACAACCTTCGGCGTGTAACTAAAGTTAAGTTCTTTATTAGCTGCAAGCGCCACAAGCTCTTTCTCTTCAAGCCCCTTGGTTGGTCCAAGGCTGCACCTATCCGGACTATGCTTCGCCAACGCGTCTCTAAATTTCTTTATCTGAATATAACAAAAACCGATGATTATTATGACTAATTCTCTCTTTGCTTTAACGCGGAGATGATGATGATGAGAAACATTTACCGTAGCATTGGTACAGCTAAAGCTACAGACACGACCCTGAGCGCCTCGATAAAATCGAAAAAAGGGAAGGACATGGACACCGAGACTGTAACACATGGACTTGTGCTCCTCGTAATTCACCTGAAGAAACTGCACATCAGGGCTCTGCTCCGCCAGCTGGCACATCTTAGGATGCAGAGCCTTGCATCCCCCGCAGCCAGGGGAGAAGAAGTCAACCACGACGAGCTTATCGCCAGCGTCGGCGAGAGAGTCGACGAGGTCTTGCGCCGAAGAGATCTCTCTCATGTTCTCTTGAGAGCCTTTCTCCCACCACTTGTGAGCTGTCCCAATCCTCAGCGTCGACTGTATTAAAAAAAAAAAACATTACACGTGTTAAAAAGATCCTTTCCGACAGAACCAACAACAACTCAAACATGTCTGAATCTTAGCCCTTAGGATCTTGTTAATTAGATCTCGAGTTATAAAAATATTACACGTGTTTAAAAAGATCCTTTCCGACAGAACCAACCAACAACTCAAACATGTCGGAATGAATCTTAGGATCTACCTGAGCGGTGACGGATGATGATCGGAAGCTCCTGTTGAAGGTCTCTAGGATCTGTTTTCCAGAGAAGTCGCTTCTAAGAGGCTTCTGCTTGAGAGAAGAAGAGAAACTCTTTTTGAAACCGAAACTCACCGGTGAGACAGACAAGTCATCTACGTGGTGGTGGTGGTGATTCACGCAAGCTCCTCCTCCGAAGAACAAACTCGTTTTGCTGATTACCTCCGCCATTAGAAGGAAAAGTATACAAAATTTTAGAACCAGAAGATGAAGAAGAAGAGTCAAGTCTCGCGGAGACAACGTGTCCTCTCGGCAATCTTTAAGTTTCGCTTTTTTTTTTTTCCTCTTTCACACGAGAAAATTTATAAAGAGAAACGGAGAGGGAAAGTGTAAAAGAGATTTTCTGGACGAGAAGAAAGTGTTTTGGTTATTTGATCTAGGCCGTTGATTTTGGATATGGGAAATTATGATCTGACGGTTGTGAGTTGGAACCAGTCAGATTAATGGATAAGGTTCCACACGAATTTTAGCGGATATTAAGTAAAATTTTATCTAAACTTGGAATCGGATTATGTTTTCTTACCGTGTTTTGTGTAAATTTGTTTACCATAATGACTTTACCAAAAGTATTTTTAGTAACTGACTTTACTAAATCAATACTTAAACACACACTTTATATTAACAGTTTCTTTTTCTTATAGACATCGATTTTCATGTTTAAAGTCATATGTGAAAATTGAATTTCAAATTACTCATCAATGATTTGCTGAAAACGAATGGTATTAAAAAATAAAAAGGTTATCCGCCTCGTAAATATTTGTGTTGTATACGTAACGAGACTTTTAAAATAAAGTAGTGATGGACATTTGGATTTGGAATTTAAGGAAGCCAATTCGCCAGCACATCACACACATGGGTCTCACTCCCTCCACCACTTCTAGTTCTTCCCTTCCTTCAATCACCTTCTTTCTTTATCCCCTAATATAAATTCTACTTATACAAAAGGCTCCTATTTAACTCTTGTATTGAAAATAGACCTGTATTATATCTTTCACACTTATAACCCCACTCATGACAAGAAGCACAGTACGATCCAAGAGAGATATTTGAGAAATGAGAAGTTGATATGGACTAAAACATGAACCTGTGGTTAGTGTTGATAGGGATGCACACAAATGATACAAATAAATATGACCATTTCTATGAGAGTAAGTTTTATAAATAGAATGTTTTGCAGGGATAGATAGTGTTATGAAGTATGATAGTTTACTTAGTGAATTAATCTACTCCCTCCATTCCGAAACATAAAATGTTTAGAAAAAAATGTATTTTTCAATTTGTTATATTCTCATATTTTTAGATAATTTTAAATTTATCAAAAACTGCATAACCAATTAAATTTAATTGTTTTATTATGTAACTGGTCAAGTAGTTTTTAATTTAAAATTCTGATGATATTTTTTAAATAAAAAATATTTTTTTTTAATAAATGTGTTTTACTTAAAACATCTTATATTTAAGTACATATAAAATATTTTTTAATAAATAGTTTAATTTTTTTATAGTTTAGAATATGATTTTAGGGGAATATAAACAGATTTATAGAACGGATGGATGATTTACAAACATGAATTTCCAACTTTTTAAGTATTCTAATTTTTTTTTAAATATTCTAATTTGAATGACTCGGATGCATAAAACTTTACCACATGAACAGCACCATACAAGAGCCACCACATTTTTGAATAAATGGTGACAAAATAGAAGAGCCAACAATGGAAGTCGACCAAAAACACTTTTATAATTTTAAATATAATACTAGATTTTGACCCGCGCTTTTAAAGCGCGGGATTATTTTTTGGTTGGAAATAATAATGTAATAATTTATAAACTGGATATCCATTCTTGTTAAACTTGTGTACATTATTTATTTTAATTTTTTGTGTGTTAAATTTTTGGATTTTGAAGAAAACTATATTTTGTGATTAGACATTAATTTCTTATTCAATATTTTAAAATATATGAAAATAATCATGAGAAGTGTAATTTTTAGCTTTGTTAAGTGTTAATTTTTGACCCCAAACTCGCGGTCGAACCGATAAACTCGGTAATCTACGGTGAAATCGATAAACCCGATTATTCGTATATAATCCGGTTCAGATTTAATGAACAAACCCGTTAATTAAAAACTCGATAAAACTTGGTAAAAACCGAAAACTCGTCATTAACCTGTGATTCAACACGTGTTGACCCGGTAAAACCCCCAAAAAAATCTAAAAATATTTCTAAAAAGCTAAAAAGACTTCTCATATATTTTGAATATTATAGAAAATTAAATAAATTATTTGTAAAACGTTAGAAATGGATTTGATATTAATCTTCATTATTATCCACCGATTTGTTATTATAGAATTTTCGATAAATAAGAATGAGTAATATTTCCTTTATGTGATCCGATCATCCGAGTGTATATAGAAAATAGAAGTTTTTGAACAAACTAATATTTATTGTATAAAATGAATATAGGAAAATGAAGATATTATATATATATATATATATATATATATTTTTTTTTTGTAAAGTAACAACTTTAAGAATTTGCTTGATCGAGGGTCAAATGGATCATATATTAGTTGGCAACCCTGATTATGATATATATTAGTTGCTATATACAATATAACCTCTATAAGTTAATATTCGATAAATTAATAATCTCTATAAATTAATAAATTTTGCTGGTCCCAACTTGGGTCGGTTCAAAATTTGATACAAATCGATAAAATAATAATATAATAATTTTTAAGTAAATCCTATGTAAATATAAAGTCCCTTTAAAAATATAAATTAATAATTTATGTGTATACATATTTTATATAAGTAAGAACTTATTATTATATTATTTATTTTATATTCACAATGGAATTATCTTTATATTTTCTTAACACTTAATATTTTTGGTGAAATTTAGTAATATTATATCTAAAACCACATTTAAGTTATATACAATATGTGTTCAAAAAAAAGTTATACAATATATATTATATACACAATATAATATAATAAATTAATATAAATGTCAAATTTTTTAAAAATAACAATTAATGTCTTTACACTAAAATCAAATATTATTCTTATCTTATAAATATACCTTAAAATAAAAAATCTAAATAAAGAAGCTTCCGTAAATTAATATTTCTATAAATTAATAAAATTTTAAATTCTCAACATTATTAATGAATAGAGGTTCTATTGTATTCGGTTAGATTTACAAACCGAATTTTTGTTTTCACAGCATATATAGGAAATAGAAGATTTGGAACAAACTAAACATAAACTAAACATAACTGAATAAAAAAAATATATGAAACAAAGGATATTATAGATATTTTTGTTCAAAAAATAAATTCTTGGAATAGTTTTATAGATAGTTTTGTTCAAAAAGAAAAGGTTTTATAGATAGCTAAGTTTTGGAATATTTGTTAACATGGTTAATATTTTTTTAGTCTAAAAAGGGATTGGGTAGCTATCTTTTTATTATAGATCGATATGTTGTTTAAATTAATTATTATATTTAATAAATAAAACCAAATCGTGGAATAATTTTATAGATAAGTTATTTTGTAATATTTGTTAACATGGTTTATATTTGGAGTCTAAGTAGGGACTGGGTAGTTACAGATTCATATTTTGTTTTGATTACAAAAAAAAAAGATCCATATATTGTTCAAATTATTTATTGATATTTTATTATGTCTATAAAAAGGAATAAAGTTTTGCAATATCCTATCATAATGTAAAAATAACAATACGATGTAAGATAACTATTTAGTAAAATATATGGTAGGTGATCGGAATATTTTTCTGGGTTTAGTGTCTCATTATGCTTTCCCGTGCTTGGTAGATAATGGTAAAAGTACATATTTGTTCGATCCAGAACATCTTATGGGAAGAAATAATTTTTAGTTCATGAACGTTAGTTTTCAATTTATGTCTACTAAATTATTCGTATATTCTATGATTGGATCAAGTTGTTGAATATTGAATGTCGAAAATCACCATCAGCCCCCACAGTTAAACCAAAGAACTGATTATCAAAGTATCTCGAACCCTGTGAATAGAAACCTCAAGCAAAACTCCGTAAAAGTACCTTTGAGTAATGGAGGAGGAAGTTTATCGCGGAACTATGCGAACCTTCTTGAAACCTCCTTTGATTTACCAGAACACGACCTCAAGCAAAACGTCATCTTCATCTTCGTTAAACACTCAAAAATACTCGGTCAAAAAAAAATATGCCTCATCACCTTTATAGTATACTAGATTTTGATCCGCGCTTTTAAAGCGCGGGATCGATTCTTTTTTAAATTTCATTTAAATTAATAAATATTTGTCTAATCTATATATAATAGATTTTTTTTATTTGTTTATATTTAATTTTTATATTATTATATTCTTTATTTTTTAATTATTATTAAAATAAAAATGTTTGTTTGTGTAATAATTAATTAGTTAAAAGATTTTAAAATGGTAAACTCCTACTCAATAAATTTAATCATATTGTGATGATATATTTGGTAAGGTTATTTATTTATAATTTTAACTTATTAAATAAATATTATATGAAAAATGTAATAGACATTACATTTTTCATTCTACATATTTTTAATTAATGCATAAATTTTAAATTATAATAACATAAATATTTAATAATAGGAAATCGGTGATGCCTATTTATAATATTGATCGGATTCAAAGCGAAGTGTTAGGTTTTAGGAGAAACTTGGGGAGAAAGTTGGGGGATCTTTTCTTTAAAATATAATCTCTCTATATTTTAAGATTAGTTTTGGAAAATTCAGTTACCATGTCAAATAGTTAAAATATTTTTCTGCGTGTTCCTCAAGTTGGGAGATTTTCTTTTTATTTGATTTGATTCCGTAAATCTTTGAGTAAATGAGATTTAAAACGACTTAATGGACTTAAAAACGAAAATGTAAGTAGCAAATTTGTTGGGCTTTTCATTTTCGAAAAACATTTAAAACAACTGAAAAAACAATTGAAAAAAAAATGGAATGTTTTGTAATTAATAGGAAAATTTAGGGACATATTCATAAGAAGTATTCTGCTTTAATAGTATAGATTAGAAATCATCCTTGAAAATTGAAATCTAAATCTGCCGTGATCTCTTGTAACAGATTGCTAAACTCATGGATAGCTTTTAGTTATGCCAAATTAACGTGTTCCTTTATTAATATTGGTATAAATAAAAAGAATTAGGAAAATACTAAATTTAATTAAAAGCATATGTTTAGATAAAGTGAATGGCAGTATATTGTAATTATTTTCAAAACAGGAGGGCACTTCAAAAAAGGGTCTTCTGTTTTAATAGTATTGATTGCAGTTGTAGCCCCTGTATTTTCTCATCAGTCACAACTCACAACGGAATAAGAAAACCTCAATCTCAAGTCGGCCAACAAAAGCACTTTAATATACAACTAATTACAGTTTTGCCCCTCTATTCTTTTCCCGTTACGAAATCTTCACTCAATTAAAAAAACAATATTATATCAGAAGCCGATTGACAAATGTACGATCCAACGGATACATCTCCAAATATAGCCGTTGGGGAGTAACAATGACAGTAACGGCTACATATCCTCACTGATTAAAAACGTTACTTCTCAGATCATTTCTTCACACTACCAACACTCATCTCTCTCTACTCTCAAACTCTCCCAAGGCGCAAAGATGAACGACCTAATGACCAAATCATTCACAAGCTACGTCGACCTAAAAAAATCAGCGATGAAGGATCTAGAATCCGGACCACCAGACTCCGATCTCGAGATGGCGAACAACATCACAGACTCATCAAACCTCTCCTCGTTCCTAGAAGAAGCCGAGAAAGTCAAATCAGAGATCTCTCTAATCACCGAAACGCTCTCTCGCATCTCGCAGTACAACGACGAGAGCAAATCCGCGCACAAGTCCGACTCCGTGAAGTCTCTCCGCAACAAGATCTCCAACGAGATCGTCTCCGGTCTACGAAAAGCCAAATCGATCAAGGCCACGCTCGAGGAGATGGACAGAGCGAACCGGGAGATCAAACGGTTATCGGGAACTCCGGTTTACAGGAGCAGAGTGGCGGTTACGAACGGTTTGAGGAAGAAGCTGAAAGAAGTGATGATGGAGTTTCAGGGGCTGAGGCAGAGGATGATGAGCGAGTACAAGGAGACCGTTGAGAGACGGTACTTTACGGTTACTGGCGAGAGACCTGACGAAGAGATGATCGAGAAGATTGTTAGCGACGGAGGGGAAGAGTTTCTCGCACGTGCGGTTCAGGAGCACGGGAGAGGGAAGGTGTTGGAGACTGTGGTTGAGATTCAAGACAGGTACCGGTTTGATTTGGTTTAATTAACACTGAATCTCGGTTTGATTTGGTTTATTGATACTGAATCTTGGTTTGATTTGGTTATTGACACTGAATCTCGGTTTGGTTTGGTTTATTAACACTCAATCTCGGTTTGATGTGGTTATTGACACTGAATCTCGGTTGAGATTCAAGACAGGTACCGGTTTGATTTGGTTTATTGACACTGAATCTTGGTTTGATTTGGTTTATTGACACTGAATCTCGATTTGATTTGGTTTATTGACACTGAATCTCGGTTTGAGTTGGTTACTAACACTGAATCTCGGTTTGATTTGGTTTATTGAAACTGAATCTTGGTTTAATTTGGTTATTGACACTGAATCTCGGTTTGATTTGGTTTATTGACACTGAATCTCGGTTTGATTTGGTTTATTGACACTGAATCTCGGTTTAATTTGGTTATTAACACTGAATCTCGGTTTGATTTGGTTATTGACTTCTAATTTTTTTTTGTGAAGGTATGATGCGGCGAAGGAGATAGAGAAGAGTTTGTTAGAGCTACACCAAGTGTTTCTAGATATGGCTGTGATGGTCGAGGCGCAAGGCGAGCAGATGGATGAGATCGAGCATCACGTGATGAACGCGAGCCATTATGTTAAAGATGGTGCTAAGGAGTTGAATACGGCAAAGAAGCATCAGAGAAGCAGTAGGAAATGGATGTGTATTGGTATCATTGTGTTGCTTTTGATCATCCTTGTTGTTATCATCCCTATTATTACCAGTTTCACCTCTTCTTAGAGTGCTAAAAGGATGTCTTAATCCTTGTGTCTTTATGTGTAATCCAATTTTATGAAATGATTGAATGTTTTTTACAACAGTGTATGTATAATAATAATAATATAGTTTCTCTACCTGAACTTTCTGATTGGTAGAGCTTTTCCGAATAATTTCTCAACCTCATTAGCTTCCATTTTAAGCTCATCCAACAACTCCATCTCCTCTTTACTCAACCCTCTCAAGAAATTCTCCTCGTCTTGCTTTAGTTCTTCAAACCCTTCAGCTAATCTCTGGAACAAAGTCATCTCAGTCTTGCCGACTTTCTCCACTTCTTTCTCTACTTCCTCTTCTATCTCCTCAACCTCTTTGACTATAATCTTCTCCCCTTCCTCCACCGTCTTCTCAAGTCTCTCCACCAGCGGAGGCTCAGGACCGCAAGTGTTATCCGTTTTTATGAACGTGCTGAACTCTCTGCCTATGCTTTTAGCTGCCTTTTCAAGCTCCGGTACAATGGTGTTGGGTAAAGAAGCGCTTCTTGTGTACACAACCGCACCGCCATATCCATCCCAAGCATCGTTACGCCCACGGTAGTACACAAAGATATAGTCCTCAGGTTTGTTCTCTATCTTTGATGACAGTATATACCTGCAAAAAAAAAACTTCTTAGCCTCCTGCAAGAAGAGAAACAAAGACTAAATAATCTTACCAGTCGTCTTGATAGTGAAGGTACTCGTTGTCATGATTGTAGAAAACAGCAGGCTGGTTAGGATCTTGCACGAACTTCTGTACGGTTGATCTAGTGAAGAAGCCACTGTCTGGGGTTTTTATTCTCCACGAGATGTTTCCAACAAGCTTGCCGTCTTCCGTGTGGAACTCATGGAGCTGACAGTCAAAGGCGTCAAAGGTTGGATTCAAGCCACTTGTAATGTACCACTTGCCGTCAAAGTCCTTGACGTTGAAGTTCTTGACGAGAACAGAAGGGTCAGGGGCTGGAAACTCTCCGAGGTCAGATTTTCTAGGAACGCATTTTTTTCTTGACACGGCGCATTCGTTGAACTCGTCGACTACACTGTTCTCGAACAGATCTCCGCATTTTATCTGAAAAATAAAGCACAAACCATTGGTCACTTGTTTCATAAGCAGCTAAAATGATATGTTAATGATAGATGAGAAACCTGGCACTCGGTTTCATCTGGACGGTTGTTACAGGTCTGGAGGCAAGCGACATTGGCTGCACAGGAAGGGTTGGCAATGCACTTTGCGAGTTCTATCCTAACAAGATTATATGGTCGGACAATGTGAGATACATAAACTTCTCACAGAAAAAAAAAACAGAATGTGGTGATCAACTTAAATCAGCTCCATCTAGATTAATGTTACAAAAAATCGTTAGATGGTATGGTAACTAGGTGTATAGTAGATAATTAATGGCTAGCCGGATTATTCGAAGCCTAGAAAAAACTTGGTGGTTAACAAATTATTGATATACTTTTTATATATTTTACATTTATAGTTGATATTTTAATTTTTAGATTTAATTACAAAGTTATTTCGATGAATTATAAAAATTAGATATACAAAAAAAGTCAGACAAATTTATGAATTTAAATTCACATAATCGCTTGATTTAAGAGATTTAGACCAATTTAGATTGATTTAAACCGATTTAGAATGGTTTATATCGATCTGAGTAGAATACATCGGACCTTAACGCCGTCTAAACCAATTTTTAGAACATTGATCTATCTAACACTAGCTTCATCTAGATGTACACCCTCAACAATCTAAAACGGTAGAGTCTGAATGGAGCCATACAATTCAAAGCAAATGCAAGTTCAATACATATATTATCATCTAGAAGCACACTCTCAACAATATACTGATGCAGAGATTTTACCTGCACCCCTTAAGTAAGCATGCACAAGTCTTTAGCGCATCAACAGCATCTGCAGATGGAACTATGAGAAACGCGCAAGCTACAACACCCACGAGCTTTAGCATCAGTGGAGTACTCAGCTCTTTGAGTGCATTCTTTGAGGTCAATGCCACAATATCAAATACTCCCTATGACATAATTAGAGCATTAGGAATAACGAAAAGCATGAGCTGAAAAAAAACATTGAAATAAACAATCTTTTTGTTTTACCTTAGAGATTCCTGACCTGAATCCAGATAAGGGTCGTGAGGATTTCGCAGTTACTCTTAGATAAGCGTTTTGGGAAGAAGGTAAGATCTTGACCAAGAAAGTGCCTTTGATTCTCTTTCTTAGAAGTTTATTACCATCATCGCCTGAGAAGAATCTCGTACGGTCGTGACAAGGTGAAGTGAAACAATGTGTAGATACTGACATACTTGAGACTGAAAGCTCCGCGGGAAGCAGAGGAGGAAGATAGAGAGAGAAGAGGAAGAGAGAGATATAAGGATGTGAGGAAATGCCTTTTGGATAAGACATGGAGAGTCTTCCTTTGTGGACAATTAATTATCTGATAGTTTAAGATATTTTTTTCCAAAAAAAAATATCTTAGTTGTTATAATAATGTATCCTTTATATATTAAATGTATGAAAATATGAATGCAAAAGAATTATTAGATAATTTTAAGAAAGTTTATACAGCTTTTAAACTTTATAGTAAAACATAAAAACCTATTAAGTTTTTGACGCTAATGCCTCTTCTTAATTTTCCAAAACGTTTTTAATTAGTTTTATTTATATACATGAACAAGTTTTTTCAGGGTCAATGTTGCTACCATGTAATTTTCTTGTTTATTTATTTCCACTTTTGAAGTGCAAATAAGTTGTTTATTTTTTTATTTGTCTTTAGAAAGTGTGACATTTATATAGTATATAGTACATATGATTTCACCTGCTTTTGAAATAAAGAGTGCATCTGGTCTCCACAAAAATACTATTTTCTTTTTTTTTGGCAATTAGATAACACTCCATTTCAAATTAGATAATGATTTCAATTTCACTGTAACATTTATCACTTTAATTATTTATAATCATTTGTATTTTGTATACTTAATTGTTGAATTATGTTTAGATAGATAATTGATAATGTGATATTAAAAATAACTAGTGATGCTTTTGTTTAAAAACTAAATATAATTTGTATGTTTAATTTAAAAATGTCAAGTAATATAAACGAGTGTGTAAATGCTAAAAAAATTGTTATTGCTTGTGAAATGAATTTAACTCGGTTTCTATGCACAACACATGCTCTCAGCAAATGATAAAAATGATTTATGATTCTTTTGTTTGTGCAACTAAGTACTGCTGCAAATGGTTGTTTCTCTTCTTGTTCTTGAGCTTCCTGAAAGCAGAAGATTCTATCTGCCTCACCCTCTCCCGGCTCACACCCATCGTCTCACCGATCTCTTGCAACGTCTTCATCCTCCCATCCTCCATCCCAAATCTCCAACGTATCACCTGCTTCTCCCTCGTACCCAACGAGTCCAGAACTTTGTCCAAGTCCTCCCTCATGAACTGCTTCATCAGTATATCCTCTGAAGTTTCAGCTTCAGGATCTGATATCACTTCCTGCATTCACAACACTCATAATGTCATATTTACTCAAAACAAGAAGAAGACTATGATGTGTTTACCGAAGGTTTGAGGTTCAGATTGATTCCAATCTTCTGGTCTAGCGACCTTGGAGGCTTCGGAGAGAGCAGAACCGCCATGAGCCTCTTCATCGACAGCCCTGTCGCCTCTGCAACTTCTTCATTCTTTGGCTGCTTACCTGTTTCACTGTACAGTTGCTTTCTTGCCTCTTTCACCCTGTACGTTGCTTCCACCATGTGAAACTGCCAAATCATCCCATTAAAATTTGTATCATCAGAACATTTATTAAAATAACTGCGGCGACTTACAGGCAATCTTATCATCCTGGACTGATCAGAGAGAGACTTCCTCACAGCTTGCTTGATCCACCAATGTGCATAAGTTGAAAATTTAAATCCCTTTGTAGCATCAAACTTCTCTGCTCCCCTCACAAGCCCTCTGCATCCTTCCTGTGACCATAATGTTCACTTTCATCAGTACTGTTAACAGATGTAATTATATTACACAACAGATAAAGGAGTGAGAAACTCGAACCTGGACAAGATCTTGGAAGTCCATCCCAGCTCCTTGGTAATTCTTTGCAATCGAAATGACGAGACGAATGTTGCTTTTAATCATTCTGTCCTTGCATTGTGTGCCGTGAGTTATACGTTTCCTTAAAGTTTTTTTATCGATTCCAGCAGCAGAAGCCCACTGTGCAAGGGTTGGCTGATGGCCACAACGCTCAGTAAGCTCTGCTTGGAGTCTTTCCAACTTCAGAAGGTCCTGAATGAAAGACCCAAAGTTTGTGATCAAGAAACCACAATACAGAAGACAACGTATAGCTACTTGGCTTTCTTTTTTTACTGTGTGAAGTGTGGTGGTTGATGATAGAGGGTTTCTCGCTAGAGTAGAGTTGTTTCGGTAGTTGGGCCTTAGGCCATTTTCAGTTACTCCGCAAAGCCCGGTTTGTTTGGGTTTGCTTTCAGGTGTAAGGTTGTTTAATAAATAAGAGTTAATTTTTTTTTAAAAAAAAAAAAAAAAACAATACAGAAGACAAGAAGAGTTGCACACAAAAAGAAAACAAATGTTCAAAATAGAAATGGACCACTAGTTTTAGGCCTGCAGGTTCGGTTAGTGTTCGGTTTTTGATTAATTTGGTTCAACGTAAATCTTACTGAATTAACCAAAATAAAGTTCATTTCGGTTTGGTATTCAGTTAGTTTGGTTTTTGTAAATCCCACCAATTTTATCTTTATTTTGGTTAAATTTTGATATAATTTTGTTAAAATTTTGTATAAAATCAGTTAAATTCAGTTAGTTCGGTTTTTGGTATGGTTTGGGTATATTCTTTTTTTTAAGATGAAAAAGGGCTGTTCAATATGGTAAAACCGAACCGTACCGAACCGAACCGAAATAGATAATATGGTTTGGTTTTGGTATATACCATATAAACCGAATGGATATAATTTTATAAAAACCGTAGAATTTGGATATGGTTTGGTATATAACCGATTAAACCGAATAAACCGAACAAAACCGATTAAAAGTAGAAACACGTAAATATGTATCTATTTTATAACAATACATGAAAATCTATTTGTTACATAAGTTAAATTTGTGTTAATAACTATTACTATAATTTTATAGTAATAAATAACCTTAATTTGTAAAATACTTGAACTATAATTAAATAACAATACATCGTAATTCAGACATCTTATTGTCTATGTCTTTTTTTGATCTTTTTGCTTTATTTTAGTCTTCACTAAATTAATATGAAGATTATAAATTTGATGGACAATAATTAATGAAAAAAATTTACAATTTTTTTCTTATCTGTAAACAAACAGAGTTTCGTGTTCAATTGAAAAAGCATGATTTTAATGAACAATAAATAGGGAAGAGTGAAAAAACTTTTCTTTCATATTTCTGTTTTATTTCATATTTTTATTTTCAAAATTTCAAGCTTTGATTTTAGTTATAGATTTTATTATTTTATTTGACGGTAGAAGCATTTTTACTTTTTTGTTCATTTATTTGAACATGTAAATGACTATGTTGACAATATGACTCTAAAATTCATATAATATGATCTCAAACTAAATAATTATGTTTTTTGGTACAAAACCGAATAAACCGAAAACCGACGGTATATAAACCGAACCGAAGTAAATATGGATTTAGAATGGTAGTTATATTTTACTAACCGAAATACCGAAAACCGAAAAAAACCGAACCGAAACCGAACCGATATCCGGATTGAATACACTGAAGTAACCGTTGCTAAACTGAACCGAAAACCAACTTTAAAAAAATCTATCGAGCCGAACTTTAAACCTAATTAACCAAAATTTCGGTTTGGTTCAACATCCCAGGCTTAACTAATTTCATCACTCTCAAACATTTTTAAAAGGCTTTCCAAACATCCCTTTCACCTAGAATCTAGAAACCTAAGAAGGATGAGTTTATATTTATTTATCTGACTATTAGGAGCCATGTATAGAGAGGGAAGTGGTTAGTTTAGAATTTAGAATATCAGTGACAAACCTGTATTCCTTCAGACAGCTGTTGTTCTTCTCTGGCAGTGAGAAGCTTGGAACTGCTAGTTGTCATTCTTAGATAACGCAAAGGATCATTATTGTCAATCTCCTGAGAAGCAACACGTTTCTTTCTAGAGCTCGAAACAGTCTTCACAGCCGACTGCATACCTGACGCAGTTTTCTCTAGCCCTTTAGCCCTCCTAGCTTTCCTTTCTGTTTGACGCGTAGATCTCACAGCTGAACTCACTGCAACAATCTCCTCCTCCTCCTCCTCCAGAGGCTCAGCTTCTTGTTTCTCTGCAGACTCTTTGTTACATTCAGGAGGTGCAGGTGCAGTGACTCTATCGCTCACAACTCCAGTGTCTGAAACCGCTAGATGTCCCAATATACCAGCACGTTCCTTCTCAGTAAACTGGTCCCACTTTGAGCGTTTGTCGGGTGCTGATGATGTAACTGATGGTTTCGCGTTGTGAGTGTTACTAAATAACGTGGCATCTTTGGCAACTTTGAGAGCGGCTCTGGCAAGGGCGAGTGCTTCAGCTGCTGCTGCCGCAACTACTGCTTCATCGCTTGTGAGAAGTGTTTCAGAGGCTAAAGCTTCTAAGTACTTTGCCTATAAATTACAATAATATTACTAGACGTGAGTGAGAGAGATGTTAATATAAGAATGTTTAGCTACCTCAGTGGAAGGACCAACGGCTCCTGTATAAGTCCATGGCCTGTCTGAATCGGTATCGAAGGAGGGTAGTCTAAGCTTGGACACATCCAGCGTAGAAGTTAGTAAGGGCGGTGAAGTGGATACTGCACATTGCGGTTGGAAGTAGACTGAACTCTTATTGTGTTTTGCTGCATGTTCCAACATCAAAATGAACATTTGAGAAATTAGATATCTCACATTGATATAACAAATATCCTGAAAACATGTTCGTTTTTGTAATCTATGGTTGTGAACCACATAAGTTTAGATTCTATCACTTAGAATTTGCTACTATTAAAACATAAGGGAGGCTTAGTACAATCTGAACTAAAGAGACTAAACTATGTAGTCTTGAAGTCAAGGCTACCTGAGAATATAACACTTGAAGAGAATACTTACAGAGAGAGTAAGAGGTTCTGAAGTGAATAGAGAAAGAATCAGGTTGGCACTTGAAGTTAGGAAGAAGACAAGAAGACATGCTCTCGGCTAAATTCGAAAGCTAAGTCTTCTGACCATTGATAGGATAAAGTGAAAGCCGTTGTAGAGAGAGAGAGAATGGTGTGAGAAAACTGGTGATAGGCGGATGAAGACGATAAACGGATAAAGCTTGCCAATGGTTTGTTTCACACTGTTCATTTAACAGTTAGATGGGCCTTATTTGGCCCATATGAACATCAATGTGGGCCCAATCACATCTTATTATGATTTCTTGTACAATTATAAACCGAAATTTAAGGGGTGGTGCTGAATTAACGAGTTTAAAATAGGACTCAAAAAGAAGAAATAATTACCAAAAAAAAAAGACAGTAAGTTTCTACTTCGTCTTCGATCTCTTTGTTGTATTGTTATTATTTCTTTAAAGTACTGATAACTTGCAAAAAGGAACAGAAAATTAAAAGTGATAGCTTCTAAACGTGTTAGGAAGAATCTTCGTCCTTATCACCTCCGGTTATAATGTTCATTAGTGTTTTGGATGCTTTGCCTATTGCGTGAGAAGTCCTCTTCGCTGCACCAGCCACGACAGGTTGCAGTGATATTTCTGGTAAACTTGCTCTCTCGTCAATCATTGCTGAACAAACCAATATCAACGGTCGTCATAAGATCACAACTAACTTAATGTTGCCACCAATAATAGATAAAAAAAGATAAGAGAGAGAGAAGGGTTACAGAGAGTTTGCTGGTGTGCAAGTGTCCCAATCTGTCGGATTCCAGCTTCAGCTGCTTGAACCGCTTTAGCTGATTTGTTTACCCCTTCAGTAACTTCATGGCTGAAACCATTTTCACACCACAATCATGAATCATTGACCAGATGAAAAGGGGTAATAACTCTGGAAAGAATCATTCTTAAGCAACTGTTGAAAACATTTAGCTTTGCGATGATCAGGAAAGAAAAGAGCTTCTAGTGAGATTACCTTAACTCACTTAGTTCAAGAGTAAGATCGCTTATTTCCATGCCGGAGAGCCTTATGGCTGCTAAGGTACTAGGCAGTTCTTGGCGGGCCGTGTCGGCTAACTTAGCAAAGGAAGACGCAGCTCTTCCCATGGCCTGAGTAGGAGGATATGGTAATAAAAAAACAATTGCTTTTGAAACAGATCATATAGGTGAACAAAAGAAGACTGAATCAAGGGTATGAGTTGAATGTATTATTATCTGTTACTGCACTCTTCTGCTCTAGCTATGGCTACTTGTATATAAAATGAGTGATGAAGCAATAATATTGTACAAAAGGAAGCCAGAGGATTTAAGACAAATAAGCTTCTAAGTTGTAATATTTAGCTAGCAGCAAGTGTGGATGCTGGGATATTACAACTACTCTCTAGTAGCTATGGCTACTTGAAACAGTTCTTATATAAAACGAGTGATGAAGCAATCAAGTATTGTAAAAAAAAAGGAAGCTTCAAAGTTGTAATGGAGAGAGAGTTACCAGAAGTGTGGGAACTGCTGTAAGCACAAAACTTGTAAAAGCAACTGAAGTCTGTAACACATCAAAACATCAACTTTAAAACAAAACAAAGAAAATAAAAGACAAAAGTCATAGTCTTTACGGTGCAAGCGATGAAGGCCAAGAGAAGAAACGCCTGATCGCTTCTACTCATCGTCTTGCCTAATGGATTGATTAAACGCGGAGGAGGAGAAACAGAGCTTCCAAGTTTCATCTTGAAATCGTTGATGGATTGATCTTCCAAGACACTGATCGACACACCCTCAGAAGAACTCGAGCTCTTCTCTGAGTTTGAATCCAGAGACATAGTGACAAAACCGCCACCGCATCTCTTTGCTGGAGCCTTGAAGATAACTCGAGTTCGAGAAAGAGAAAGAAACGGAGTAAGGGGAGCTGTCGAAATCAAGCGAAGAGATTTCATAGCTGGTGAATGAATTTGGTTTCACCTCCTCGAACTCCCCGCTTCCTTTTACTCCGGTCTAATCCGGTTTAGAATGGATTTGAGAAGTCCGGTTTAAAATTGGTTGTTTTTAAGGAAGATCTCCGGTTTAGAATTGGATGCTGCTGTATATCAAATAACATTTCATTCTCTTGAATCTTTCCATGTTTGATGAAAGAATGTGTTGGTTGGTTGGTTGGTTGGGTCAAAAAGGAAATTAGAATGTACAAAATGTAAACCGGAATCATAAACCAAAGTATTGCAGACAAGTAGTGAGAGGTCTAAGAGTTCTTCAGAGCTGATAACGCATCTTTAGTGGTGGCCGAGATGACAGCATCCGAAGCATTTGGCAAGTAGTAATATTTCCCTGCCACAAAAAATACATTCCAATGGTGAGGTTTTTTCTTTTCTAAGATAAGAAACAGATGCAATCTTGTTCCAGAGACAAACCTTGAGCAACTCTTGCTATCTCCTTGGCAAAACCAGTTGAGACAAACTTGTTCTCTGTATCTATCACTAGTAGAGACATCCCAGCCTTGTATATCTTCCCAGCAACTTCCAGAATCTCATCCTACAAAGACCATCAATAGTTTAATCACTAGCTTCTTTGATATATAATAAGAAGCTTTTTTTTTTTTACCTTCAACTCTTGGGACGAGGGTCTAGGAGCATCTGGGGCAATACCCTCTGGATCAGTTGATCTTTTCAGTGTAATGTTAGCTCTACCATCGGTTATTGCAACTATCATTATACGCCCCACATCACCACTCTTCTCTGCGTTCAGTCCTACTCTTACCGCCTAATCAGAATCAACTTAGATATTATTATCATGATGACATACACATAATGACGAAAACACCATAATATATGGCATACCGTTGTTAGACCATGGGCAAGAGGAGAACCACCACCACAAGGAAGTCTCTCGAGACGATTTCTTGCCATTGCTATTGATCTAGATGGGGGTAAGAGCACTTCTGCAGCATCTCCTCTGAACGGAATAATCGCAACCTGTACCATATCACTGCAGTATGAGTCTCATCCCAAAGGCCCAACAGATCAACAATCAACAATCAACAATCACGTTTGCTGTTCAATAGAGTAACCTGTTTACCTGATCCCTGCTAGTATAGCTCTCTGCTAGCAGTTTGAGTGCAGCACCTTTGGCGTTTTGCATACGATTCAACGCCATGCTCCCACTTGCGTCAACCACAAAAATAACCTGACATACAACAATGGTTAGATTCACACATTGTTCATTTTTTTCTTCATCATGCCAAACATCTTTCCGTTTGATTCAAGGAAACTTTCAAAGTTATTTAATCTTTCAGAAGAATGAATGGAGAAGATTCAATACCAGGGCTCCAGCTTTCCTTGCCATTCGTTTGGCCCTCATATCTGTTTTCTCGACAAAGACTTTCCTAGTCCCTGAAATATCTTTCTCTCTGCGCAATTTCTGGTATGGTGCAGCCGCTCTAAGGGTTGCATCCACTGCTAATCTTTTTACTGGACCCTGTCAAAGTAAAATTTGTTAAGGACTATGCATGTTTTGGAGCCTGAGTGGCAATAAATTCAACTAGCCAGATTAAGATGGACCTAGAGAGCAAACCTTTGGAAGCATTGGCTTTATATAGCGTCCTCTATCTTCTGAGAATATGACATTCTTCGCTCTTCCAGCTTTACCCTTACGTCTCTGAGCTTGTTGAGCAAAGAAGAGGAGTTTCTCATCCACCAGACCGCCTTCAGCGTCAAATATAAACTCTTCAGGTATTTGATCCTGTTGCTGCTCATTTTCGTTTTCTTCATTGTTTTCATCCTACAATTGGTAAAGGATTTATACATTAGAGAACCTAGTTCGCGTGTCTAACAAGAGACAAATAATGTATGCCTAATCCACTGACCTCTTCTTCTTGTTCTTCTTGATCTTCTTCATTTTGTTCTTCTCCAGCATCATTACTTTGTGGAGGTGGTGGAGGAGGCGGTGGTTGGTTTTCTTGATCAGGTGGTGGATTCTCAACTACGTCTGAACGGGGAAGAATGACCAGTTCGACCTATTAAAAACGGACCACAACTGCCAATCAATATCGGGAGAATTATATAAATACCAATCCAAATCATTAAAACTTCTGAAAAGATGTTAAATAAGAGTACTTAACGGCCTTTCTGAGGTCATCAATGGTGACTTTTTCTCGCCCTTCAAGTGCAGCTAAGCACTTCGCCACACGGGCAGCATATAGCTCGGCTCGGTGTCCCTGCATCATAAATTAGTTATTGCAGCCATTTTTCCAGATTTTTCTTAAAGAAAATCAACTCTTATGATCCTATCTATATTTAGGATACAATGATTATCTTTCTGGCTGCGGTGAGCCATTTCTTGCATTCCATCCCTTATATTATTTATCCCTGATTCAGGACTAATAGACTTACACTAGTTGAAGTCTATGATCGTGACATTATCTTACAGGCATCTTGTCCTCTCTTGTAAATTATATTCGTTCTTGCAGGAATACGTTACTATACAGTACTTATTCCATACACATAAAGTAATAAAGAATTTGCATAACACCTGACAACCACCTCGCATAGCTTCCAAAACCAGATACTTCAATTGATCTTTAGTTATCTTGACATCTTTCAAGTATTCTCTAGCCAATATAATCTGTAGACAGAGAAAATGCACTGAGTTATGGCTGAGAAAAGTTTGATAAGAAGCATAGCATCCAATCCACTTTTTGCTGAAGAGGGGGCATATTAGCAGCCCTTTTATCTCTTAATTGATTTAAAGGTACCTGCGTCTTTGCTGTTTCTGTCTCTTCATCCACCATTCTAAAAACCTCATTACTGCGTTCCTGAAACTGTGTAGCAATGCCAACTGCTGCAACACGATCTTCAAAACTCATGGGAAGGTCTGCACTGCAAATGTTCAACATCATCATGTAAAAGGAGAAAGAACTCGGAACCGCCCTAAATAAACAGATCATATGTTTTACTCCAGCGATACCTTAAGTTGATGGCAACACGGTCTAGCAAGTGCTCTCGAACAGCACCTTCTTCAGGGTTATAAGTAGCAATCAACAGCGGCTTACAAGGATGCCTAAAGCTGATTCCTTCTCTCTCAACAATATTAACACCATCCGTCAATACATTGAGAAGCAGATTACTAATCCCCTCGTCTAACAGATTGATCTCATCAACATACAACACTCCCCTATGTGCTTCAGCCAAAAGACCAGGCTGGAAAACAGTCGTCCCTCTTTTCACAGACTCCTCAACATCAACAGACCCAATGAGTCTATCCTCTGTAACTCCTAGAGGAATCTGTGTAATACAAATGACAAAGTAATAAAGAGAACTGTTTTGAGAAAATCTGTTAAAACTAAAATGCTACCTGAATGAAAGGAGATTTAACAATCTCAGTCTTAACGGTGTTATCAGCATTGTACTCAACTTTCTCAGCTAGTTCGTCTTCCCACCTACATAGACAAGACATAAGGTCATGAACTGAAGAGGGAGAAGATAAAAAAGGTTGGAGATTTGAGATTCTTACTCATCAGGGCAGGCAGGGTCAGCGTTTGAGATAGAGCCAACAACAACTTCAATAGGAGGGAGGATGGCATGAAGCCCACGAGCCATGATTGTTTTAGCAGTCCCTCTACGACCTGAAATAGCAATCCCTCCGATCTCACGATCAACCGCTCCAAGTAAAAGAGCAGTCTTTATTCCTTCCTATAAACCAAAACAACAAAGAGAATCAACTAAAGCCTTCACCTTTACATTCTACACAACTGCAGCAATTCGAGAATTCTCTGACCTGGCCAACGACGGCGGCCAAAGGGAAGAACTTTCGGCCGTAGTCGGAGCTATCGATGTCTGAGCTCGACGCAGCTGCTCCGTTTGGGGATTCGACGATGGCATTCGCGGAGGCGCGGACGGTGAAACGGTGCGAGGGGACTCTGTTCCGTTTGGTGGGGAGGGAGAGGAACGGAGGCTTGGGTATGATGAAGTCGGGGCGGAAGAGACGGTATGTTGAGGCTGGAGATGATGCAGCGACGGGGGTCATCGCCATTAGTTGAAGATAGGAGGAGGAGGAGGAAGAAGACGAGTGTGTTTTCTACTGTGTTGGACCTTATCGGCTTTTATTTGGGTTCTATCCTTTATCTCCTCCTCGCTTCCTGATTGGAGCACTACTCAATTATAAGATTTTTTAATAAATTTTAAGTACTTTATTAACATTTTATATTTAAAAAATTGTTTGAAAAATTGAAAATTTGTTACGTGCTTCTACATTATTTGAAAAATAAGGTTTAAACTTCAAAGTTGTTTACATATGTTAAGAACAAATTAATATTTACTTTTATCTATTAGTATTTTCTAATTTTGTTTTTTAATTAGTTTAAGGTTTTGTAAGCTTCCCAATAACTTTCAACCAGTTATATATTTACGTTTGAATTTATGTTTTAATTTTAAAGTAAACTGCATTAGTTAAAGTTAAAACATCAATTTTTGTATACAGAATTAAAGAATATATATGAATAAAGTGGTGAATAATCAAAGAGAGCTCTGTAGTTTATTAAAGTTTTGAGTAACTTTGAAAATCACTAAAATTACACAACGAATGGCAAAAACAAGGAGTAACAAAATAAGCATAAAAATACAAATGCATCACTCAGTGAATGCCAGCTTCAGTTAGTTGGATCTACAAAACGAATGGAAATGGTGATGCATTTGTATTTTTGGTAATGGTGATGCATTTGTATTCATAGGCCACAACAAATTAAAAGAGTGATTTACTCATTTAGACACTTTTGTGTCTTTCTTTACACTAAAGAACACAATCCACTTGAAACACACATTATGAAAGAGAGAGAAGAAATGTTGGACGTTAAAGCCCTCGGTTCCTTAGGGAAAAAAAAGTAATAAGATTGGGATAATGGGGGTGATTGGTTGGGTTGTAGGAAGTGACTTTAGCTTTAATTTCCATCTACAACCTTAAATACTACCAATCATGATTTATTTTAGTTTTTAAAGCTACAACCCAAAACCTAAAGCTACAGCAAAAACAGACAAAAAATGGTTGTAAAAATCTTATTTTCTAAAGCCTCATTCTTTTAGCTGTAGGAAATTTTAAAGCTACAACCCTTAAAGCTAAATCAAAAAATTCTACAGACTAAATTCTAAAGTAAATTTTCTATAGTTACAGTCCAACCAATCACCCCCAATGAATATGGTGTGTTTATATATAGTTTCTTATTATTCATTCACCCTCTTTATCTTTATTTGTTTGTATTGTAAATTAAAAAATACATAAAGAAATATGGTTGTTATAATTAATTGTAACTTTTTTGTTTCTACATTTTAACATCCATTTCGATATATTTTAATAATTAATAAATAAAATTTTTGGACAAATAATAAATAAATAGTGGTTTGAATGGTCAAAATAATGTGGATGAAGAAGTTATGAAGAACATACTACGAATGAATTGTGGATGGTAGAGTTATGGATGGAAAATTTGTGGATAAATATGTCATGGACACATTAAGTATATACATATGAGTTATGGATGTCAGAGTTGTGGTTAAGAGAGTTTTATAATCAAACAATGGTTTATTCTAATATTGTTGACATAACATTAAACATTTTTTCAAAAGCTTAGAACACATAGTTAGAAAGTATATTAGTAAGATCAGTTATAGAATTAATAATCAAATTCCCATCAAACAGCTTGTCATCCCTTAGAACAAAGAGTGATGCAATTAGAGGGTCACAACCATTTGCAAGAGATACAGAGCTCTCTGTTGCATAAAGCTTGTCATTCGTTATCTTTCTTCCTTTTGGTAACTGGTGTTGTAACAGCTTCTTCGTTACTTTTCTTCCCCTTGGTAACTTTGTCTCTTCCACTTATTTGAGAAAAGAAACATGATATGTTAGCTCTAACAAATCCAAAGTTCGAGAAGAACAAGAAAAGCTTAATGGAATAGAAGAGACACCTTTGATATATATTCAGTGACTTCTTTAATTCTACACTGCTGAGAAAGAGTTAAACATAAATCTCTATACAGTTGCAAGTACTGAGCACATCATCCAATAGCTCGTGGTCATTCAGCTTCTGGATAGAAAGCTTCTCATGCATCTCAACAGGAGAGGTGTGAGTGCTAAGTCCAGTCACCACAATACTACTCATTTCCGTTGTATATCCTGATAAACACAAAACCAATAGCATTACCATGTATATATCTAAATCCAAATATGAATATCATTGAAAATTGAAACTGACCCACAAAAGATTCAAACTTTGAGTAGCTATAGAATAAAGATCCACAGAAACTAAGCACAAATCTAAAAAAATGAATTTCAAAATAAAAACCCAGAAATGAGAGAGAAGTTATTGTCACCTCCAGAGTTCTTGAATTGTTCAAAAGCAGAGTTTCTTGTAGAATCAGATTGGGAAAGCTCACAATGTGCTCTCTGGATGGGACCACACTTGACTCTGTTGTTCCCCGGAAGAAAACGAACACCGGCGGCCATCCACGAAGATCTTGAGCTCGGAATTCATGGCGTGGCTCACCGGCGGTCGAGGAGGAGGAGCTGGAGCACGGCCACACGAGATCATTTGGGTTCAAACACTGAATCACTATCTTGAATGAAGTTTAGTCAAAATTAGAGTTAAGGATTCGAAAACACAATTGGGAAAGTGCTTTTTTATTTTACATTTTTAAATTGAAAAAATAAATCAATAAAAAGAAGAGATTGGTATCTGAAGTAACGAGAGTTTGATTTAGTCCGAGGGTATATTTGACAAACACCACACCAGAAGTGTGTGACAAGTAGGAAGTGTCTTATGTTGTTATTGCAAAGACAAAAAGTGTCTATAGGTGTAATTGATAGCTAGCTAGCTAAGATATTGATAGACAAGGTGATACTAGACTTTTTTTTTTTTGGTAAAACGGTAGACTTATTACTCATACGCATACATCATAAATTTCCAACATAAATCGTAAATTACCAACATTTTCATATACATAATCAGAAGCAAACTATCTGCACACTGACAAAGTTTGTTCACAAATGTATAGTCAATATAACATTCTCCAAAATGCAACGCATCACTCTAAACGCTCAGCTCTATCAAAAGAGTCGCATGCTTACACATTCGCAACCGCGGAGGATACTCCACGAGACTACGATCCCAAAGGACAACCTATACAATTGTGGAGAGTGACAAAGAAGGGAGAGCATATGAATGGATAATACTAGCACTGCATAGCTTAACTTGTATCGTTTTTTCTCCTTAGGTTAGTAGGTATGTTTTACAAAAATTAATTTCTATGAATTTTAAATATAATATAAAATAATATGTTTTAGGTGAAACAAATTTATAAGTCCAACGGTGGACTTCACGTTCTACAGAAAAAAAACGTACAGTTAAACGAACCAACCAAATAAACTGTTAGAAATGCATAATGTTAGGTTTTGTATAAATGTTATGTTTCAATTTGAGCTTTGATAAAATACACACGAGTAAAGAAAGAGATAAGATGCACATGTACCTTGTTTGTTGTGCACTCAGCCCACTCAGCTATTATTACTAAAACGTCGGTGCCAAAGTTGACAATTCTCTGCTAAATACAATCTGATATACGTCTCTTTCTCCACAACAATATGTTGATTGGTTAGTGTAATTAGCAATCCTCACATATAGGGAGGAAATCAAATATTCAAATCCAAATGAAATTTCCACGGAAGCAAGTAATCAAGTCTTGCGTGCTTACATAACGAGTGACCAATAATATAAAAAAGAATTGAATTAGATTAGCCTAGTTAGGTTAACAATCTTTTAACAAGAAAAGGGTATAATTGGAAATACAAGAAAATTTAAAAATATGGTTTTGAAACTACGAGAAGGAAGGAGAAAGGAAGAAGAAGAAGAAGGGGAGTGCAATTTATATAAGAAAAGGCCTCTCGTCCACATCTCTCTCTCTCACACCCCACCCTACAGAGACTCTCTCTCCCCCTTTTATCTCTCTCTCTCTACGCCAAATTTTTAAATATTTTTTTTTCCTACAAAAAAGAAGTATTGAGAATCGCAAACAAAAGTAAAAAAAATATTAAACAAAAGGAGGAGAGGAGAGGAGAGGAGATCGTGAGGGAGGCACAACCGAAGAAGTAGGGACTTGGAGAAAATTAGCGTTACCATTTTTTGTGATTTTCATCTTCCATTCTACACCTGAAGGTGGTACCATCTCTCTCTCTCTTCTTCTTCTTCTTCGTGTGTTCTTCGTTAATCTCTTCATCGCTTGGTTCGGATTCCTTTCAAATTCAATGCTTTATCGAAAATAATAATAATTCCAATTATCTTTTTTTGAAAAAAAAGTTTTGATTTTTATCGGTTTACCTTTGTAGTTTCAAAATTCTAGATCTGGATTTTTCTCTCTCTGCTTGTTACACAAAAAAAAAAAAGTTTTGATTTTTATTTTTTGTTATTGTTGTTGTGTTTTTGATTATAGACGTGTAGCATTTTTGTTGTTGTTGATTAATTGATTAGCTAATTGTTACAAAGATGTAGACTTTGTAATAATACGTCACTCACTTTGTTATGTTTTGTTGTGTTTTTTTTTTTTGTTTTATAGTGTCTTTGAAACGCTCATCTCCTCAAGCCATGGTGGCCACCTCAGCTACATCCTCATTCTTCCCTCTCCCATCTTCCCCCCTCGACCCCACCGCAAAAACCAACAAAGTCACCACCTCCACCAACTTCTCCGGCCTCTCCCCCACTCCAAACTCCGGCAGGATGAAGGTTAAACCAAACGCTCAAGCCCCACCCAAGATCAACGGCAAGAGAGTCGGTCTCCCTGGCTCGGTGAAGCCTGATAACGAGACGTCCTCACAGCATCCCGCAGCACCGAGGACGTTCATCAACCAGCTGCCTGACTGGAGCATGCTTCTTGCTGCAATAACAACTGTCTTCTTGGCGGCTGAGAAGCAGTGGATGATGCTTGACTGGAAACCGAGGCGTTCTGACGTGATTATGGATCCGTTTGGGTTAGGGAGGATCGTTCAGGATGGGCTTGTGTTCCGTCAGAATTTCTCTATTCGGTCTTATGAGATAGGTGCTGATCGCTCTGCGTCTATAGAAACGGTTATGAATCATTTACAGGTACTGATTATGATTATGATTATGATTGTAGTTTCTTCTTTGTTACTGGACAAAGTTAATATGTATTGCTGTTATGGTTATGATAGGAAACGGCACTCAACCATGTTAAGACTGCTGGACTGCTTGGAGATGGGTTTGGTTCTACTCCTGAGATGGTTAAGAAGAACTTGATTTGGGTTGTTACTCGTATGCAGGTTGTCGTTGATAAATATCCTACTTGGTAAAGCTACTCTCAGTCTTATCACTTAACTTCCTTTGTGAGCATAACTCATTTGTTTATTCAAATATATCTGTCTCATAGGGGAGATGTTGTTGAAGTAGATACATGGGTGAGCCAGTCTGGAAAGAACGGTATGCGTCGTGATTGGCTTGTTCGGGATGGCAATACTGGAGAAATTTTAACAAGAGCATCAAGGTTAGATTTTTATTTATTGGTTTAGATATCTGAAAACTGAGTTATTAATGCAAAATATTATTTTTGCAGTGTGTGGGTGATGATGAATAAACTGACAAGAAGATTATCGAAGATTCCTGAAGAGGTTCGAGGGGAGATAGAGCCTTACTTTGTTAATTCAGACCCAGTCCTTGCTGAGGACAGCAGAAAGTTAACTAAACTTGATGACAAGACTGCTGACTATGTTCGTTCTGGTCTCACTGTAAGTATGCATACTTTCTCTATGTTTCATCAAAGCCTGTAAACTTCTGAGATTCTTACAGTTTTTATTTGGTAATTTAAACTTTTGCAGCCGCGTTGGAGTGACTTGGATGTTAACCAGCACGTTAACAATGTGAAGTACATCGGGTGGATACTGGAGAGTGCACCTGTGGGGATGATGGAGAGTCAGAAGCTGAAAAGCATGACTCTGGAGTATCGCAGGGAGTGCGGGAGGGACAGTGTGCTTCAGTCCCTCACCGCGGTTTCGGGCTGCGATGTTGGTAGTCTTGGGACAGCTGGTGAAGTGGAATGTCAGCACCTGCTCCGTCTCCAGGATGGAGCTGAAGTGGTGAGAGGAAGAACAGAGTGGAGTTCCAAAACATCAACAACAACTTGGGACATTACACCGTGAGAGAAAAACTCGCAAACATGGGTTCTTTGGTTCGTTTGTAAACTATACTACCTTGCTTGCAACCACCACTACTCAAAAACAGTTTGGGCCACCTTTGTATATTTTTTTGGTTCTTATTTTTCTTCTTCTTGGAGGTCCCTTTTTATTATATTTATTTTTTCTTTTGGGTGCCAGACAAAGGCAAATAACTTTCTTATCCTAATATTATTTAAATGTATTTTATTTTGGGGGTTTTGTAGCTGTTTCCACCTAAACAAAAGACGTGCATCATGTACTTTTGTGACCTGTAAGGAATGTAATGCCTTGTATCTGTCAAAATTATTGTTTTGAGCGGCTATTAAATAGACACGAACAACTAAAACGGTTTATGGTTTGTAGGGGCATTAGTAAAGCCATAAAGCAAATCATTATTACACGGGACCAAAAAAATAAAGCAATTAATCCAGAAAGTTAAGTCTAGGGGAGGAGTGTTCGAGAGGGAAAGAGGTGAGTAATGCTAATAGCCTATCAAAGTTAATCACATCATATGATATGAAACCTGGACGTAAACTTATGTTACTCAACTTGTCTCCAAGCTCAAGCTCAATATAGGCTCATAATGATAACTGCGGTTTGAGCGGCGCGGAACAAGCGGTTTAACTGCAATGTGATTTTAACAGTTATAAAAACGTATAGATATATGATATATGTAGAGATAACATTCAAAGCCATAATATTTACAGTTCCACTCTGTCCTTGACTTTTTAGATTCAAGTCATGACTCCTGAGGAAACATTACCATGCTTTAAGGCATTGTCAGTGAGATGCTTGTCATTTATTCTCATGCTTACCGTCCACTAACATCACCAATAAGAGTATTATTAAATCCAATTTTAGTTAGCTACCTTGTACTTTCTTCAACTACGAGTTGATTAAAAAAATGATTTACCAGGATAATTAGTGTTTTATCTTTAGAAACACATATTCTATGTATAAAATTAGTAAATGTTGGTATACTAATTATCAGCTAGGATATCTGCAAAAGACAATGCTTATTACACATACTATCATCATCACCACTCTCAATTGGTCATAGCAAACAAGGCCGTAAGGGCCCAAGTAAGCCCAATTAGGCCCAACATCAGCAAAACAAGCGTGTTCGCTTTTAAAACTGTGGAAAATCAAACGGTGGCACATCCCACTCATCCTCCGTCGTCTTGCTCCAACCACCATGGAAGGTGTGGCTATGAAACTCCCCTCTTTCAAATCCCTAGCTCCCACCGCCATATCCGTCGCCTCTACCTTCTCCATACGACGGAGCTTCTCCTTCGCTCGCCGCTCCTCTTCGCTTTCCGCCGCCACCATCACCGCCGATTCAGAGCCCGTCTCTCTCGGCCATCGCGCTCGTAAAGACTTCCGAATTCTTCACCAGGTAATCATCAACTCCATAACATCACTGTGTGGATTGGGATTATTGCTACTTTATTGGAGTATCAAAGTATTAATCTGTTTTTTGGTTTAGCTGGTTCAATCATATTGTAATTGATTCCGGTTTAATACTGATGATTCCGGTTTACTCTATCTATAAAGAGGATCCGTTGTAACTAACTTTGTAACAAGAAATGAATGAAGATTACTTTCTTCTTCGATGATCTCAAAACAGTAATATGGTATCAGAGCGTTGATCTCACCATCAACGATTCGATTCTCGGATTCTCTTAGCTCACTTTCTTCGATCGGATCGGATATCTTTCCGGCGGATTCTTCATCTCCAGTAATATACTTCTAATTGAGTTTTTTCAGGAAGTGAATGGCTCAAAGCTTGTGTACTTGGACAGTGCTGCGACTTCTCAGAAGCCTGCTGCTGTATTGGAAGCTTTGCAGACTTACTATGAGTTTTATAATTCAAACGTTCATAGAGGAATCCACTACTTAAGGTAGTTCTCTTGGTTTTCAATGTTAACGAGAGTATCAGAGGATTTTGATAAAAGGTTGTTTGAATTGATTGTAGTGCCAAGGCTACAGATGAATTTGAGCTGGCTAGGAAGAAGGTAGCTCGTTTCATCAATGCTTCTGATAGTAGAGAGATTGTTTTCACTAGGAACGCTACTGAAGCCATCAATCTTGTTGCTTATTCTTGGGGTCTTTCTAACCTCAAACCAGGAGACGAGGTGTGTGTGTGCCCCCTTGGTTTCTAATGTTTTACTCACATGCTGAGGTTAATCCCAATTACTGAAAGCCATATAGTTAACTAGTTACTATTCTATGGTTGTTAAAAATGGAATACTGTTTCCCGATGCCAAAAGCTAGAGTGTTAGCAAGGGGGATCAATGTTAATGCATAGCAAATGAGATTTGAATGGTGTTAGCTTTTCAGGTTATACTTACAGTGGCCGAACATCATAGCTGCATTGTTCCTTGGCAAATTGTATCTCAAAAGACTGGAGCGGTTCTGAAGTTTGTGACTTTGAATGAAGATGAAACCCCGGACATAGACATGTTGAGAGAAATGATTTCTGAAAAGACAAAACTCGTGGCTGTTCATCACGTATCAAACGTTCTTGGTAGCTAGATACCTTTTTCATGTTCTCATTATATTCAGTTAGGATTAGGTGAAATTTTAACCTGTGTTTTTCTTTCTGTTTAGCATCTTCTCTTCCTATTGAAGAGATAGTGGTCTGGGCGCACGAAGTTGGAGCTAAAGTTCTTGTGGATGCTTGTCAAAGTGTTCCCCACATGGTTGTTGATGTCCAGAAGCTAAATGCTGATTTCTTAGTTGCGTCTTCTCACAAGGTTGGAGTTGTTTACTTTTTTTTTCTCCTGAGATACATAATAAGCCTTGTGGCAAGCTTATAGTTTAAAATGATAATCATGCTTCAGATGTGTGGACCTACAGGCATTGGTTTCTTATATGGTAAGAGTGATCTTCTACTTGCCATGCCTCCATTCTTAGGTAAGCATTCTATTGTATATAGTTCAATGGAAACAATCATTTTATCTGTTTAATCAAGGATGTGACTGGATTAAATCGTATTTATTTTTCGTTTTGTTTATATTCTCTTTAAGGTGGAGGAGAAATGATTTCAGATGTATTTCTTGATCATTCGACTTATGCGGAACCTCCATCCAGGTTTGGTTTCTACTTATGTTAGTTACTTATTTGTATATTTGCTGCAGTTTGGGAATAAGTATATTCGATATTGTACCAGATTTGAAGCTGGAACACCTGCAATTGGTGAAGCAATTGCCCTTGGAGCAGCCTGTGATTACTTGTCAGATATTGGCATGCCGAAAATCCATGAATATGAGGTTCGATACAACTTGACATCAATGACCGTAGTGGACTAGCTAGCTATAAGATGTTTTTGATTTTCATAATTACTTTCTCTAATATTTATAATTTCTTTTGTCGTCCAGGTCGAGCTTGCTAAGTACCTGTACGAGACACTGGCTTCAGTGCCTGATGTCCGGATATACGGCCCAAGGCCTTCTGAAAGTGTTCAAAGGGCAGCTCTTTGTTCCTTCAATGTGGAGGGACTGCACCCAACTGATTTGGCAACTTTTCTTGACCAACAGGTATGTTATATCTGGATGCTATCTGTGCCATCACATGCTTATTTTCTCTTATCTTAAATGAATATTTATTCTCTGGATAAGAATTAGTACACCTCGAGAAGGATAAGGGCACATTAACTTCTCGTTTCCTACTTTGTTCTCTCATTAAAATATCTATTTTAGGATGAAAACTAAAGGAAACTATTGTATGTTGCAGCATGGAGTTGCGATAAGGTCAGGACACCACTGCGCGCAGCCACTCCACCGGTATCTTGGAGTGAATGCAAGTGCACGCGCCAGCCTCTACTTTTACAACACAAAGGAAGACGTTGACTCCTTCATCGTTGCACTTGCAGACACTGTTAGCTTCTTCAATTCTTTCAAATAGAGTGGAGTACACCACCTTCCTGCTGGATCTCTCAGCTTGTTGTATGCTATATATAAGCTTCAGACGGCTATCTATTTATTAATCTTCAAGTCCCAAGAGTTTGAAACCATTACATTATGGTGGGTCTCTTTCAAATTCAGTTCCGCAAATTTTCAAAGCACTCTGGGGCATGTTGTATTATTGAGACAAAGGCAAACAAACATGTTCCAAGATTGAGAACGGTAATAAAAAGGTTGAAAAGATAAAGTCTGGAAATGGATTTAAACTATTTATTGCATTTCAAGCTGTTTGCAAGATAGCACGCCTCTTTGTTATTTGGGATTTATTCATGACCTTCATTGAGTCTTGCGCTCCCACCATTCCATGAACTTAACTTGAGCAGCCATTGTGTCCAGCTTATAGAGCTGCAAGGTGTGGTTCGCAACTTCTTGCCCAAAGGTCCAACCAAAAACACCGCCTCCTAAGAAGGACAATGCAGCACCTGTGCGCATCACCAGCAGTATTATAAAGGTGTTGGAATTACCAATAGAAAATACAAGTACGATTCAAACAAAACAGTTCAGTATATTTGTTAACATATAAGCCGCTGCACCGCACTTTCCAAGCTCTATCAATATGTGACATAGAGTATTGATTTGAGTTCCTAAATATTATCATTTTATCAAAAGATTAAAAGGCCAGTAATAGAGAGAGAAAACGTCTTTACCGTGTGGACTCTTAGAGTATCTCCAGGCAAAAGCAGCAGTAGATAGAGCTCCAAGTGCAGCTCCAGTAACACCAAAAGTCGCAGCTTCCCTAGCTGTTTTCAGCTGAAATTCGATGTTACACAATGTTAGCCTATATATATAAACAAAAAACCAGATACACGAATGGGAGAAGCAATCAATCAAGGAGATGTACGAGAATAGCTAATTCCATAGGTAATGGATCAAACAACAAATCATCAATCAGAGAGAGAGATAAGGGGGGAATACGGTGGGTCCATGAACGGGATCGGAAGCTATAAACTCCTCGACGTCGGAGGAAGACCAAGAAGGAAGAGGCGTGTCGCGTTTGGTGAACCTCGTGTAATTCTCCAGGAACGACAACCTCTCCTCCCAGAACCCCTTGAATCCATCCGCAAACGACCTCGAATCTCCCATCTTCGATTCTTCTTCCCACTTTTCTTTTGCCTTTTCCTCAGATCGAAATTTCGATATCGGAGAAGAGCATCACTCCTCTACACCGCTCACATTATCAATTCAGTACACCTACTAATAACTTCCCGCCACGTGTCACTAACACTCTCTCATTAATTGAATTGAAATGTAACAGTTTTTTTTCAACTACTCCCTCTCTAATCGCTACACAACTTCCCAACTAAAATTTTTCTCTATCTTCTCTTCTCATCTCATCTACAAAGTCGTCACAAACTCCAAAATCATCATGGCGACCACGGTCTTCTCCAAGCTCTCGAAGATCTTCTTCCTCTTCGCCATCTACTGCGCTCTCGACCCCTTCAAGCACAGCTCCATCTCCAAGTACCCTGACTTCCAGACTCACAAGATCGACATGCCGCCGTTATCGTCTCTCCCCAAGGAGAGAGACCACGAGAATCTGCTCCAGAACTCCGAGATCAGATTCGTAAACGAGGTTCAGGGTCCAGAGAGCATTGCTTTCGATCCGCTTGGTCGTGGTCCCTACACCGGCGTCGCCGACGGTCGTATCCTCTTCTGGGATGGCACTCGCTGGACTGATTTTGCTTACACGTCGAACAATCGGTGAGTCTGTTAGTTCAATTGGGATCGAGTTTTTGTGATAAAGGTATTTACTAGTAGGCCTGGGCATTTTGAGGATTGGTTTGGGTAAGGTAGAGTGTTAGAGGATCAATTTAGGAACCGGTAAATTTTCGGTTTAGATCGGTTTAGGTCATTTTATCTTCGGATCGGTTCATATAGTATCCAAAAAAAACTTCAGTTGCATTTTGTTCCGGTTTGGTTAGTTTGGATAATTCAAGTAAAATATCATGTATTTCGATGATGATTTATATATAGACTTTGAATTATTCGGATTATTTTAGATATTTTGATAAAAAGAAGTAGATATTTTTGATAAAAAGAAGTAGATACTTTTGGATAATTTCCGGTAGTTCGAATACTTTTTGGTGTTTTCAAATATTTATCAAACATATTCGCTCTGTAGCGGATCTTTTACAAAACCAGCTCGGGTTGGCTCTGGCTGGATACTTTTAAGATATTTTTTAAATCATATATATATATATATATATATATATTTGATTATGTTATATGTATATATAGCTAATATTTTTATGTATTCTGGTATCAGTTTGGTTCTCGGTTCTGGTTCTGGTTCATTTCAGTTATTTTGGATAGAGAAATATAAGAACCGTTCGAGAGATTTGAGGGTTTGGTCTGGTTCTGGGGTCTGATTATTTTGGTTCGGTTCTGGTTCTGGTTCATTTCAGTTATTTTGGATAGAGAAATATAAGAACCGTTTGAGAGATTTGAGGGTTTGGTCCGGTTCTGGGGTCTGATTATTTTGGTTCGGTTCTGGTTTTTTTTGCCCAGGCCTTAATTACTACTAACGTGTGTTTGAAATGCTGTGATGTTATGTATGTTTAGGTCAGAACTGTGTGATACAAAGTCTTCACTGTTGGCTTACTTGAAGAATGAACATATATGTGGACGGCCTTTGGGTCTTCGGTTCCACAAGAGAACTGGAGATTTGTACATTGCGGATGCGTATTTTGGGATAATGAAAGTCGGTCCTGAAGGAGGTTTGGCGACTTCACTTACAACCGAGGCAGATGGAGTGCCTTTGAGATTTACCAATGATCTTGACGTTGATGAGGAAGGGAATGTCTACTTTACAGACAGCAGCTCTGTTTTCCAACGAAGGTATGTAAAGGTTCTATGACTTTGAACTGTGATTCCTGTGTCTTATTGAATGAAACTTGACCTTCAGTGAAGCTTGTGAACTGTGTTAACCAACTGTGCCCCTTAGTGTTGTTGTGAGTGTAATGAATGAGACTGTCCTGATTATTGTTTGTTTAAAACCCATTTTTTTCAGGAACTTCATGCACTTGATTGTCTCCGGGGAAGACACCGGGAGAGTGTTGAAATACAATCCAGAAACAAAGGAGACTACTACTCTCTTGAGAAATCTCCAGTTCCCTAATGGCTTATCACTTGGCAGAGATGGTTCCTTTTTCATATTCTGTGAAGGATCAATTGGAAGGTGAGTCCAGTTTATTCCCTCAGCGTCTCCATATTAGCCAACAAGTATCATCTCATTCTCAGGCTTCCACATCATTGTGTGTTATACATACTTGGAAGAATTGTGATGAAGTATCATGTTGTATCCACCCTTGTCCAATGATCCGGCAAAAACATACACTAAGTCTCATGTTTTCTTCTTCTTTTTTTGTCATTCAGACTAAGGAAATACTGGTTGAAAGGGGAGAAATCAGGAACATCAGAAGTGGTAGCTCTGTTACATGGGTTCCCAGACAACATACGAACAAACAAAGACGGAGATTTCTGGGTGGCGGTCCACTGCCACCGCAACATATTCACGCACGTTATGGCGCATCACCCAAACGTGAGGAAGTTCTTTCTGAAGCTGCCAATAACAGTGAAGTTCCAGTACTTGCTTCAGGTAGGTGGTTGGCCCCATGCTGTAGCCGTGAAGTACAGTGAAGACGGGAAAGTGCTGAAAGTGTTGGAGGACAAGCAAGGGAAAGTGGTGAAGGCAGTTAGTGAAATAGAGGAGAAAGATGGGAAGCTTTGGATGGGAAGTGTATTGATGTCTTTCATTGCAGTATATGACTTGCCTTAGTTTTATAAATAAAAACTTGGATTGATTTTGCAGATTAATTATAGTTGCCACGGGATTGCAACATCTCTTTATCGAACTCTGTTTTTGATGCAAACAATAAATAATTATATTATATAGTCTTTTGATGTAAAGTTCTTGTTTCAGGTCAAACACGATCACATAACTTCACAATTCATAAGTTTGCTTCCTTATTTATGTCTGATAGGTTAGCTATAGCCTATTAGTGTACTTTGCAATAAATGCATGTTTCACAATTGTACAAGTCTATTTATAAACGAAGAAGACTTGACTTCATGATTAACACATTTTTGGAAAGCTTAATATAAACAAGTTTATGTGTGTTTAAACAAGTTTTTTCTTGCAGAAATTGTTCTTGTTTGTATCTGGAAACGTAGCCTTATTATTTAAGTGCATGCTCTGAGAAACAATGGGGTAATTGGTAGATACTATGTTTGCCCAAATCAATTAAGAAACTAACAACATTTATTTTGTTATATTACAACTTTTTGGTAACCCATATACATTTCTAAAATGGATATAGACAATAAACAAACAGTATGTGACCTCTGTATATATTTCCGACTCTCTTTATATAAATAAGGAAAATGGTAGAAGAAAACAAAAGGAACATCTACCTAATAAAAGAAGAAGAGTTCTGGGGTTTGACTAATGGTGAAAGTCTCCTTAGTTCCGCAGTTTCACTAAGGATTTATTAATGCTTATACACTAAGATGTCTAAGATTCAAACCCGAGAAAATTCAAATTATGTGGATTATAAAGAAAAAAAGTTACAAGAGATCTTCAATATGGTGCATGGTGTATCATCGGATATGGATCTCATATGGCGGTTTGGAATATCACAGTCAGATGTGTATTCACACAAGATGTTAGAATTATAGGTGGTAGAATCGTCTATGTAATATTTCTCATTGTTGTAATAATATAATTAACTAAAAGTTAAAAATAAAAAGAGTAAAGTGCATATGCTCTTCTATGTAAGTTGCCTAGAACAAATCTTACTTAAAAAAAAAAACTATTTGTGTGTGTTTCTAAAAATTAGCCACTTTCTAATTATGTTCCTTTATGACACTTTATGATTATAAAAAAAAACCTTAATGAACATGGAGGTTGAAATTTTCTTTTTAAAAAAACATAATAATGAAGGAAGAAAAAGTGCAGTGAAAAAAAGAAAGATTAAAGGTGTGTGGACAAGACCCGTCAGAGGCACAAAGAGCCAAAGACATCCAAAAACCCCAACTAACATGATTTGACGTTTCAGATTCTGTTTTTCTTTTGGATCCTCTTCATTAAACGTTCTCTTCTTCTCTTTCTTCACTCCCTTGTTCATTTTATGTATATCCTCTATTGTACGCAAGTTTTAACTATTTTCTTTCTTTCTTTAAATGTGTGTGCATGGACGAGAGACGATGGAAGAGGTACGCAAGTGTCTCCAATACTGTTGCAGAGACTTGAAAATGTGACCCCACATCTCTGATCTTAGTCGAGAAAATTATCAGTGGTGGTGAAAGAGAAAGAGAGATGATTTCACTAAACATGGCCACAAGCCACAGTTCGTCGTGTCCATTTTGGACAAAAAAATGAAGTTATAATTAATAGGTATACTTGAACAGCCAATTGATGTCGACTTGGAAACTATAGTCATTCGAAAGTGTCATTCTTTTAGTAAAGGTTGACTACTACTACTACATAATAAAATATTAAAATAATTGTCACAAAAATCAATCCTAAAATAAATAATTTTTAAAAACACATTTAAATAAACCATAAAAAAATCAACAATGCAAAAAAAAAACACTCGCTTCGACACCAATAAAAACTTACTTTAAAAGTTCTTTAAATATTATTTTAAATTTCAAAGATTTTTTTTAAATATGATTAAATAAAAATCTTATTACACCAAACAAGAAAAGAAAAGACCAACTATGTTCTCTTCATATTTAGGGCCTCATTGGTTCAACGCAACAGTTGTAGTTGCGGTTGAGGGAGTTTGCGGATGCAGGTGGTTACGGTTTTTAGCGATTTTAAGAGATTTGTAAAATTGGTACTACAATTAGAAATTGATGCATTTGCGGAATACTTATGACTGGTTAACTAACAAATGTAGCAGCGGTTAAATAATAAATTAACAATATTTATATTTTATATAATTATAAAAATATCAAAAATTATAATATTATAATAAACATAAAACTGTATTTAGAAAGTTATAGTTTTAAAATTTTAAAAATTATAGAAAATATTTTTTATATAATATTAACTAAAATATAATAGATATATTTGTATTTTTATAATTCCAGTTAAATTTTTTATTGAATATTTTTTATTTTTGTATTTATATTTTTTTTTAAAAAGAAAAAAAAATTATCCTCCCGCAACCGCAAACTCTAACTAGAATCAACTTTTGAATTTAAGAGGTTTAGAGCAGTTTGAATCGGTTTAGAACGGTTTGAGTGATTGTTGCAAAATGCCAACAACCATTACCAACCGCAAAAGTTGCGTTTGCGGGTTGTAGCGGATAAACCCGTCATGCGCTTGTGTTAGTTGTGGTAAAATTCAAAATTTGTAACTTATTTTATAATAACACAAACTAAGATTATACTTTTGTGTTATTTTGTAAGTTGTAACTTATTATAACTTATTCCATATTTAAATATGCAAAAAATTCGTTAGCTAGAGTAAATTATTCAGGCGCACAACCATTCAAAATAAAAGTTTCAAAGCTGCCAGTGAGTGACCTTCTAAAACATAAAAGTGTGACTAATTTTAGTCATGATATTCAACCGGATTGCGAGTTTTGCGGCTGACAGGAGAAGACACGAGCACTGATTTCTCATCGAGTTGTTCTTTAAAAAGAAATAAAAACTGTTAAAATCAAGCAATTTATATATTCATTGGGAGCCTTTGCTTTTTGTAAAGAATGTTTCTTTGGAATGAGTGATTTTCAGAATAATCTCAGCAGTCAGCACCATAAAAGTTACCATATCATATCCCAAGATGGAATTTATTTTCTTACCACTCTATGTTACATTCTACTGTACATAATACTGTACATGTGTCTTTATAATATACAGAAATAACTATGTAAAGTCCAACACTGCAAAAAATGTGTTGAATTAAATCACTTAAATTGTATCAGAAAACTAAGTGATTCTATTTTAAATTACTTATATACAAATGATACATATATATATGATTTAGCATCAATTATGATAAGTGATGTTATTATTTGTTTACTTAGCATCATTTCCATAAAGTGATATACTTTTTTATTAGTTTGCATCATTTAAACATAATTGATACTATTATATATATTTATATCAGTTACACAACCGACGCATTAGTTTTTTAGTTAACATCACTTACAAAATTGATACAAAATGTTACATCAATAAAAAAATTGATACTAATAAAAAGTATGTAATTATATTTTATTCTAACATCAACTTAATAAACTGACCTTTTTTCTCATAATTTGCATCATTTAAAACATTTGTTCTGATATAAAATGTATTAACTTAGTCTAGTTGTTTTTTTAAAGCCAAATATTACGATGTTGTTAAGATTTTGTTGTTCTAGTTCCATTTTTGTCGCACTAATTTAATTGAATTTTGTTATGAGCAGTTTTTATCCAAAAGCATATTCTTTTCTAAAGATCTAAATCCCCACTTCGTCGATCTCCTTTTTTTTTCTATTCAAACTCCCACTTCGTCTCTTCTACTAGACTTCTTTTAGGAGTTTACTTGTTATTAAAAACCGATAAATCAACAAACCATCCAACTTTCTTTCTTATGTGAGTATCGTCCCATTAGCACACCATTGGTGGCATGAACCATTTTTATTTCTTATATGATGACGACGATTCTGTTTCCAACGAATTCGATAGTAATCTTTTAAAAGGTATTATTTTTCTTATTCTTATTCTTTTTCTTTGTATTCATTCTCTTCTGGCCTTTTATGTTTCCAGAGAAATGGACTTCAACAGAAGCATAAGGCCTTTGGAGGAGGAAATGACTTCTGGTCAGGTGTTGATGTATTCTCCAGGAAAAATGGCTAATCAAGAACGTCCATAAATATATGAGTCAAAGAGAAGATGGAATTATACAAGATGAAAAGAAAGAAGAATCTCGAGTGAAGAGTTTTCATGGCTTGTTTTACAATTTTTTTCTTTCAGTTCATTTTTCTCTCGAGACTTCTCTGTATATATTTTAATGTTTTTCTGTCCTTTATATTTGTATTTTCAATAAAAAATTATGAGTACAAAATTATTTTCTAAAAATCATACTTTATTGATTTTAGTAAATTACAAAAAAAAAATTGGCGTTAGTAATTTAAAAGTGACAATAATATTTCAAATTAAATTTCATAATTATTAAATTACTTTTAAATTGAAATCATTTTATTTATTAATAAATAAATAATTGAAATCATTTATTTTAACTGATACTAACATTAACATCATTTTAAATTAATTGATGTATATATTAATATCATTTTTTTGCAATTGATACATATTAACATCATTTACAATAACTAATGCAAATAATATAATTTTTTATATCAATTGTTAATAAAATGATGTAAATTATTTGCATCATCACTTTCAGAGTCATTTAATTAAATGATGCAAAATTTTTTGACATCATTTATAAGTAATGCAAATATACTAAATAAATGATGTTAAACAAGTGTTTTTTTTGTAGTGCAACTACACTTTTATTTACTTATGATTCTTGATTTTTTTTTTGTTTGTTCAAAAACTTATGATTCTTGATAAAACTCCGTTTCTTCAAAATTTATAACATTAATTAAAATTGATATAAAATCACTCGTATTCCTGTTAGCTTGTGTGTTAATTAGTAGTATATATATATATATCTACAACTGCTATAAAGTATAAACTTCGCATTATATAAGTTGGTGACCACACAAAAAGTTACACCTTTTCAGAACGAGGAAGGAGGAAATGATATACAATCTTCTTAAAGGAGATTCTTCTTAAATAATTAGGTTCAAATGTGAAAACCATATATGGGCTTCACTTATTAGGATAATATAAGCTAGAAACGAAGTTATAGATGGAACCCACACATGAAAAAGAAAGGGACATACATGTATATGTATGTATATATATATATAAGTAAGGTAATGTATGGATCTTCTTCTTCCTTGCCTTCTCTTCCATATCATCAGCGTACACATATATAATAGCCATTTATCAATATATGTAAAGGCTTTAGTAATAGCCATTAGACTTTTGGCCTGCAACTGACTGGTCTATTTGCTTGCCTTTTTTGTTGTTGCCGTCCAGCTTTAATCCAAAGTGAATGTGAGGAAAATGTGCCCACTACACACAAAAAATGACAAATTTAAATTTTGTTTAAAAGTATACTGTAATAAACATTCCACCACTTGTGCATAGTAGAATCCACTAGCTTATGGTATATACAGTAATATTTCAAAGGTTCATCCTAGCTCACAACAGTAAAAAAAGATCAAACCCTAGAACGTTCTCACCACTAATTAGTTTATGCCATACTTAATCAGAAATATATATATGATTTTATCCAATCATGTGTTTGCATATCTGTTTCTAAGATTGGTTATCCAAATTAACTATAAGTTTTTTTAAGTAGCGTTAAGAATTACATTTTACTAAGCCTCTTACTAGAAAAGAGTCAAAAGACTATATTATATATAGATTTATAGTTACGGTTTGTGTCTTTTCCTACTTCCAAATGTTATTTTATTTGTATCTTCTTCATAACTTCTGACATCGTCGGTGCTATAAATTCTAAAGAATTTTGTTTTTAGCTACATCTCGTAGACTACGTTGTTCATATATACGTGGAAAATGATAAAAAAGGAGAAGCTAGCTTACATTTTTCGCAGCTGTGCTAAACGCCTCACGGTGACTAATCTCTGGATTACCAGCCTTGATCCTTTGTATTTCCTCTCTGATTAGGAATAAATAGTTATTAAACTTCTCGTGAAGGAGTTGAGAAAATATAACTTAAAGAAAAACTTAAAATTACTGTTAACATTTACTTGATGAATCTGTTGTAGGCCGAAGGAACGCGTTGTCTTTTCTCAGGCGCTGCCATGAAAATAAAACTATGAACTCACTGCATATGTATGCAAACTTCAAAATAGTTGTGTATCAAATGTGAAAGGTATAAGAGCGACTTACGGCGAATAGGAGGCATTCTAGGAGCCTCTCGTTCTACATTTTCTGACAATGTGGTCGAGAAATGATTGAAGCTCCTAGAAGATGATCCGTGTTCTTTTCTTGTTACCGAAGAGGTTATGTGTTGCTTATGCTGCTTCATGATTGCAAGACTATATGAGCCATAATTCTACAAAAATGTTGAAGTTGTAGTGTATTATGATACCTGAAGATCTTGATGAATGGGAGGAGCTGGTGAGCTTTGATGAAGTGAAACTCCAATGTTGAGAGAGAGCAAATTGGTACAATGGCCACATCTCACCGTCACAAGTGTGAACAAGCTCGCGTATGGTACACTGACCTGATCACACATATTAATTGCAAAATCTCTTAAATCATTTACCTATTTACCACTATTTTATAATTCGATTGGTTGGTTAGAACAATATATACTGTAATATATAGGGTATAACTTAATTACACCTTGCATGCAATAATCAACGAGTGATTTTGGGATAGTACGTATGTTAACTATTCCATTCTATAGAGCAGTACGTTTTTGGTTAATTATAGAACAGGGTCTTGATTTGACAAATGCATATCCAACTAATATATACCAATGTAAAAGAAATAATATGTTTTCTTTTATTGACTTGCGAATAGATTAGTCAGAGAAAATTCTTAAGATCAACTAAAGCTGATCAATATTTAGGGTTTATTTGATAATTTATTTGATCTGTAATTTCATTTGATCATAAATAACAAACTTATGCCTGGTATAATGTCTTTAAATAATAAAAATGTACATATATTAGTACCCTTTTAATCTGAAACATTTGTGTGTGTTTATATAGAAGAAAATCAGACAGTATATTTTATGTTTTATATTTTTCATATATGCAAGATAGTCCATAGTTTTCTTGCATGTTTTTCATATATGCAGAGATGCATCTGCTTTCATTATATTAATAATTGAAAAAAAAAAAAACTGTGTAGAAGAGTCGCTTAAGAATATGTATATATATAAATATATGAGGGATGTATTTTTGTGTTTGGTGGGTTCTGATTACTTATATGTCTGACACACAATCCTCAAGGCAATATGATAAAAGATAGTAAAGAGATGAAGAATGGTTGATGAAGGCTTGTAAGGAGAAGACAGTCATGTTAGAAAACGACCTGACCTTAACCACAGCCTATAAAGTCATTAACACGTTATGTGAGGGTACCATCTTATATTATAATCTCATTTATTTTGTGTATGCATCCAATCCGAATTGGTCAAGATCGGCCATGATTTAACAGTCTGTAGCTTTTGTATAGATCAAGAAATTGTTGCTCGAACTGGGTAGAACAAATCTTTTGTACTTCCCACTACAATACCACCCTTATTTTGTGCAAGACGACCTTCAACTTTTTAATTAAATGTACCCGTTTTGTCCCTAACCAGAGTGATGCTACATCTCCACTATTTATTTATATGTAGTATATATAACGTTTACAAACAATAAACTTAGAAGGGTTCGTGATTGCTCCTTTTAAAAATCTTCTACAACTCACACACTTTAGGACATGATTTATATACAAGTTATGGCACTTGGGATACCACTACTACACTAGTATAAACTACGTTCTGACTACGTGTTCTAGTCAGGTTTTCGTGATAGCTCATGGATCATAAACCAATGATTTATATGTAACATATATATGGATAGATGTACACACACACGAAAATCAAACATTCATGTATGGATATTATTAAATAGACATAAAACCATTAAAAAGTAAACAATGTCAAGCCAGCAGCCTACGAAGCTGGAAAAATAGTGACATTTAAATAAAAGTTGAAAACATATTTATATATATAATAAAATTAGCCTCACCTCACTGTAGGAAAAGGAAAATTTGAGAACAAAAAAATGTTTTAACAATATCAGTTGGTGATGTGATGTAAACATTTTTAAATGGACCACGCTTTGTAGATCAAAGATCTATGATTGATATGATATATGTATGCATGTGTCTCATACTACAGTTATATATACAAAATAATATGAAGTCAGACTATAAAGCTGGAAAACTTAGTGAAAGTTTTTGAGCCTGTATCACATGAATACAGGCAGCAACTCTCTATCTACCAATTCCTTTTACAGGAAGTATTAATGACCGATTGGAACTTAGGGAATTATGAGTAGTATTTAAGAAAATGAAGAATTTACTAAAATACCAAAGAAATATATAACTCTAAAGCGACAAAAAAACTTCAGAAAATTGTGAGATCAGGGAAAGAAGATGCTTTTGTTGCAGACTATAAATCTACACATAGAGCCCTAAATCTCTCCAGGAGCTCTTTCCTTTGAGTTTACTTTGTTAGAGAACTACAAACTATGGTTCATTTACCGAACTTCTTTTACTTTTTTGGGTGTATATCTCATCACCCATTAGAGAGAGCCATCTCGAGAAAAAAAAAGTAAAATAAAAATTTAGGGTTTCTTTTCTTTTCTCAAATTAAGAAACTTCCCCTATATATCATCATCAACAATCAAAGGAAAAGGTACGTTGATTCATGAAACAGATGCAAAACTCATCATAAAATATTTATCACCAATTATGTAATTGATAGAAAGATAACTGTATTAATTATAGAAAAATGAGATCTATCCCTGTGTTAATCTGGAACACTCTTTCTTTTGAGAAAGATTTACAGTTTATAATACTAAGGAAGCAGGGTACTAGAGAGAGATTACCGCTAAAATCGTGGTGCAGAAGTTGCAGTGGACATAGCAAACACGCTCAGATGATATATCAATAGACATTTGTAATTTGTGGCTTCTGTTCAATGATATATATCTTCTTGTTTGGGATATATATGAAACTTTTAGTTATGCGAGTGAGATCAAAGAAGGAACTATTTGATCTTGAAGGAATAAACTAAAGAAAAGGCAAGCAAAGGAGAGATGAAGAAGGATAGAGAGAGGAGAAAGAAGGGTGGAGGAAGTGTACAAAAAATCTGAAAAGACTAATGGGGTTTATTTGGAGTGGAAGAGAGACAAGTGGGGACTACACTACAATGTTCTTCTTTTTTACTTACAGATATTTTTTCCAGATAACTAAGAGAGTTAAATACTTAATGGTAAAGTGAATATTTACCCGTGTATTTTTTCATATTTACATCTTTGATTCATTTTGTCTTGTAAAGATAAAATGATTTGATACATCAAATAATTTTAAAGGGTACATTCGATATATTAACCCAACCAACCAATCATCTACTTAACGTACGTATTTCCAATTTTATGTTGAAACTGTGTTGCGTATTTGCAACACTGATCGAATAATACATTAAAAGCTAAAGCCCTCCCTTTTATAAAAGTATTCATTCATATAGTAGACGGATTTTATTCCATACATTTTAATATCGGCGTAGTATTTGATAGTTGTAGTTATAAAAGATATGCAAGGGAAAGCAATGTACATTTTCATTGATAGACGATTGATGTATCTGGCCATTCACCAAATGAAAATGTTCGTAAGTTTATGACATCATGAGAGTCAGTTTATGAAATATATATATACATGCAAGTCAACGAGATGCATATATTCTAATTGATCAACTTTTTGACGATTTTTGTGTCATTTCACCAAATGAAGGCGCTCTTGAAGTATATGAAATCATAAAACTGGTTATAGGAGGATTCTTTTTGATTACTTATTTGCTACGCGATCCATTATGTAAAATCTCTTCCACTATTAATTTAGGAAAATAATACTACAACCTTATCAATTATGGATATATGTATATAATATGGAAATTAGTTACAAAATAAATTATCATTGTATCTAAATTTTATTTAGAGCATCTCCAAAAAGACTCTATATTTTAGAGTTTGCAAAACTCTAAATTTAAAGTTTCAAAGTGTTTTTTCCAAAATCAAAACTTCAAACTTAACATCAAAATTATTTGTATTTTACACTATGCTTCTTATATTTTTTATAATTAATATAAATCCACTCAACTTTTATAAATATCTAGCACCTATATAAAAATATTAACGTAATATTAATTAATAAAATCTTACACTAAATATATAAAATTATGAGTAGAAATACATCATTATATATTAAATTACGAGCAAAATACCACATTATTCCATAAAATTATTTCCGTGATACTCCAATTTTGGTTACACAAAATTTGTTTGAGGAGATTGGCCCTCGAATGCAAAGGCAGAAGGGAGCTTGACTGCAAGACCCACCTTGATTCATTGATATTTGTTTTGCATCGAGATTCAGTTGAAATGAGGATGGTTTTTTCTTGTTCCTGAATGGGCTTCTTCCTTTTTTTATTTCGTTTTTTTAGGTTTATGCTCTACTCCGAGTAAAAGGAAAAATTTGTCATATTTTAGATATTTTGGAGGTTCCGGAAATAATTTATCAGACTATTAGTGTTATTGTGATATTTAAATTTTTATTTAATTTTATAGATCTTATTTAAAAATTTTATTTAATTTTATGTGTAAAATTTGAACTTATAAAAATAAATTTAAAACATTTATGATATATGGAAATTTTAAAGATTAAAAAGATATATGAGAAAATACTTAAAAATTATAAATGTGATGTGTAATTAATTATAATGATCAAAATGTAAATAAAAATATGAAACTTCAAATTTAGAATTTTGAGAAGTGAAACTTTATATTAAAGCTTCAATTCTCAAAACTCTAAATTTGAAGTTTTGAAGTTTTTTTTGAGCAAAAATACTCTATATTTGAAGTTATAAAGTTTTTTTTTTTTGAGATACTATTAAAACACGTTTGTCAAATAAAACTTCGATCTAAACTTTATCATGTAACATAATATTGAAAAGGTTATATAATTCCAGTTCCCTATAAATGGTAAAATAAAACCAATTTATTATTCTAACAAATTTGCGAGACGGGACACAAAATCTCGTGAGAATTTGTGAACTCGTATTCTCACGAATTAGACATGCATTGGTTAAGATGCCGCCACTTTCTACAACTATCGGCACGACTATCTATTTGCTTGACTTGATAAGAGTTTTGGAGAAAAAAACATGTCACTGAAAAATACATGACTATACAAGTATACATGCATTGTTATGATATATTATAGCAAATTTCATGTTCAGTTATTTCTTGGTTAGACAAATAATTCTAACGAATTTGATGGTTATTGAAACTAATTTCCTTTTTTAATATAGGCAATATTCTGTGATGTAATTTTAATTTTATCCATTTTTTTGGAAACAAGAGTTTGCATCTTTAGCCGGATTGAAACTCGGAGAGTGACAGAAAGAAGAAAAAACACAAAACACAAAATATTATATTTCATGTCTTGCTCACTGATGAGAACAAATTGTCAAAAACAAAAATGATACATTATATACTGTATATGTTAAATAGTTTTCAGGCCTGGCTCACAGAAAATCAGGGCCTTGTGCTAGCCTAGGTACTTTAAAAACTTTTTGGTAGATCCATAATAGAATAATTGGGCCTTGACGATTTTGTTAAAAATATAACATGACATCAAATACATTCCATGATGGCAATAAATGTTATCAAAGGATTAGAATAGAGCAACTCCAAAGGAAACTAATCCACAATGAGAAATTCTCAGTAACATAGACTTCCCCATATGTAGCGCAAACATTGAACAAAGTACAAGTAAAAATGAGAGAAGAAAATACTTACAGGCCCATCTTGTTTTGTGTTAATGGCCTTGAAAAAGGCCTTAAGATCCGGTAAGAGGGGATTGTTTCTCATTTACGTGGACTATTTAAGACAATTCAATGAGAGAGATAGCGCGGTGCAGCTATTCTACCTAACTGATGAAAGGTAATTCATCTCTTTGTTGGGCACAATGGTAAACAGTAAAATATTAAATATACATTAGTGATAATTATTGGGTGAAAACGTATACGAAAGTCAAAAAGAAATCTGAACGCGTTTTTATATTTGTTGGGCACAAATGCTAAGTGTACCTTTTGCCACTTTAATTGTACGGTTAAGATCACATCAGCAGAGACTTTTAGCAAGTAGTAGAAAACTTCTATTGACTCGAAACGCATTAATGTCGTTATCACTAGACTTTTGTTTGTTTCTTCTTTAGTGGTTCGTTTAATCTGGAACGTCCTTAACATTTTTTAAAGGATTTAAATATTGGATTAGTATTCAATTGATAAAATATTAATTGCGGAAAGCCTGAAGGCGATGGTGCACGGTGCATTTCAAGAGCTTTTTGATACGCAAGTGGAGCACTCATGATAAGTGAAACTGTCTATTAAAGTGTTAACCTGACTTTTATAACGTGACACACACCATTGGATTCCAATGACTGCCTTAAATATTATATTTATTCTTTTGACATCCTTAAAAATATTTATTTTAATTTTAATTCTGTAAAATATTTAATTTAAATTTTTAGTTGAATTTCGGGTGTGGTTTTAGTTTTACTAGTGCTTTGTGTGTACCTGAATGTTGATGGAAACTGATTGTAGTCTGTCTTTTCAGACCGAAGTGGTGGATTTATTTCAAGCTTTTCTAACATAGGCCGTTGATCAGGTTTAGTTTTCTGAGTGTTTTTGGTGTAATAGTTTTCTGAGTGTTGGGCCAAAGTTGCATCTTTCTTGAGGAGAGCCTCTTAAAGATCTTAATATAATTCATTCCGCTAAACAAATTTTATTATATGCCACTTAAAGTGGCACTACAGGACAAATTGAGTTAAGTATGGCAGGGATTGTTGGATGTAAACTGCAGGTCGTCACCAGAGAAACAAACAGAGGAGCTACTTTCATTGCACAAAGTGTAACGGGTCAGGGTCTGGTTAGATCGTATGTTCAATGTGGCCACCCCCCTTGGCTCTTTGAGTTCTTTGTCAATGAAAGCCGTTTCCTCTAATGGAGGTTCTCGAAGTGAAAGCTAGTGTGGAGGAGGGATTAAGGAGAGAATGTTTGTTCCAAATTCTTCCTTTCCTATTTTTTGGTATCATAGTTGGTTGATTGTTATTTTGGACCAGAGGTGCGCTTCCTCGTTTGTTTTTGCTCTCTATGGATTGTAAAGCTCAGAACTTAAATGATCAATGGAATTTCAGGGAAAAAAAAAAAAAGTGGCACTACTGGTGGAAGTTTGGAGAAAATTATTTTGGGTATGAGAAACATTTAAACATGGCATAACATAAACGGGAAATACATGTACTTTTTACTTCATCATACCCTATTTTTGTGGAAATTGTACATGACAAAAGTGGTATTATCTCTGGACCCATATATTCGTTGAGGCTGGCTCATGTGACTCTGAGAGAGCCCATTCTCCCTTATTCATAGTTCATTTACCTCATAAGAAACGTATACGTTAATTCTAGCTACACTCTAGCCGTAAGATAAGAAGGAAACAACCATTAGTTTCTGCGACTGGTCAACAGTGTTTGATATATCAGCATCACATAAGATGTGACAACATTGACCATCACCATCGTGAGATTTGATTGGCATGATTCGAGCAATGCTTAGTTCCCGGTACAGAAAAACCATTAATTTCTTATTATTTTTATTGATCATATTTATTTTGTGATAAATATGTTTTAAACCAGTTTCAGTAAAATAATTTTTTTACCATGATGTTGAGACCTTTTTCCAAAGTTTATTTATTTTGTTAGCAATATGAATATGCAATATGTACAATAACAACACTAACACAAAAAAGTAGACTCTGTTTTTTTTTTTTTTTGAATTTATGTATAAACTATGAAATATAATAAGTACAGTAATTACAATTTTTTTCCAGTTGAAAGCATTTTTTCAACGAATGGATAACGGATCTTCGTACAAAATATTAAAAAAAATATTGAAGTTTATTAATGGAGACAAATACCTAATGCTGGTTAACTTACCCTCCACTTTAACTTGCCCGCCATTTTGTTCGAGATGTTTGAAAAAGCAGTTGAAAATAATAAAAAGGGCAATAGACAAAGGAGCACGAGCCCGTGAGTTTACGAGAACATGCCTCCTTTAAACATTTTCGTAGGGTTTAATAATGACATATCGCAATAACACTCATCGATCAATTTCTCCTAGACAAAAATATCTCTTTGTTTTATTAGAACTTTCGAAGACATAACGCATATAACATTATTATTATTTTTTGTTTGTTTGATTCTATATAAGAAGGATTCTACCTTTTTCTCTACGGATATTCGTATCTGTCATCTAAGTGCAACATGTGTATAACACTTTTCTAATTACTTGACTGCACACTTTTTATTTTTCAACTTAAATAAATTATGAACTAATCTATGATCATTGTCCCTAATTTTATTATTTGTTAAATATCATAGTTTTTAATGAAGAACTTGATCCCCCGAGTGACATAACAATAACTATGTGTTATTGAAAATAAAACATGAATGCTTAACTTCGTTGTTTCGGAAAATTGAATGACGGAAATACATATTGAACCAAAAAAGAATGACGGATATATACTAGTTTATGATAAAAACAGAGATTTTTTTGGGTATTATTTTGGATTCAATATATATATATATATAGAGTACACTTATTTAACATCGAGATGTATCAAGATATGACGTGACACATTTTAATTTTATTGAAAATAAAACCGATAAACAGAGAAAAATACATGGTAGAGTTAGGCTAAAATGAATCTTTGTTCAATAGAACTTTATTTAATATTCACCATTAGTCCCATCCCAGCCACCCCTAAATCCTATAATAAATAGTTAATTACTACTGTTAATTCTCTTATTACTACTATCTAAAACATCACTGGCATCACTTGGATCACATGAAACACAACTCGTATGTGCATGTATTTCACCAACTTCATGTTTTTCATGGACTAAATCATCATCGTCAATTTTTATGGCGACATGGTGGCAAGAGTCCACTGAAGTCTCTCCACGCGACTGGTCAACAGTGTTTGATACATCAGCATCACATAAGATTGTGACAACATGATCGTCACTATCGTGAGACTTGATTGGAACTGCAGCACGACCAATGCTTACAGAATCCGACTTCTTCAATGATGCCGTCGGCTTCATTTTGTTCTTAAACCTTGCAGCTGATGCGAGCTCATGTACTGATTCTGATATCTTTTCGGTTAAATTAACAATATCGATGAGAAGAGAGACCGTGGTAGTCAATGAGATCAATTGTAGTGGCTCAACATCGTTCAAGATGCCTGATTTGAGTAAAGTAGAAAGATCTTTGCAGGCAGATTGTGAGTTTAGGACATGGATATCAGAAGAAGATGATTTTGTCATTTTCTTTAGTGAGATGGACATTTCTTTCAATGATTTGCCTGCCTCCGAGCTCATTCTTCTTAATGGTTCTTCTAGCTTCTTCTTTATGTCCATTGGGATCTAACAAAAAATAAGTAAAGGGAAAAGAACATATTATTATGCTTATGCATAACATCCATATTAAAAGCATCTACTATATTGAAACATAGACTAAGAATTACCATTATATATGTTTTATTTATATTAAATATTTGTATGAGGGTTAAAAAAATTGGTCTGGACAATGTTTAAATTCCCGAATAGGTCGGTTATAAGCGCAACTATTTAAAAAATAAATTATTTTAATATGCTAAATACCTGAAAATCAGAGTTGAGATATGAGTTCAAGGCATCAATCCGGTAAGCGCACTGCCTGAGTAATGCAGCCACGGCAAGATATTGTTGCCATGGATGTCTAAATCTAAACTGGCCGTGACGCGGTTCCCATCTTGCGAAATTAGCCTAAGCACAATTTAACAATCATCATCAGATACAAAATCCATTACAAGTTATTGCAAAAGGGTACAAGTATAAAAAAGAGTACACTACCCACCAAAGCTTCCTCATTGCTTTTTGAGTTGAGAACACTTTTATATCTTTCAAGATTCTTTCTCCTCTTCTCCACCTCTTTGATATCGCCATCATCTGTCGCTTCAAAATATTCCTCTCTAAATTCTGCCAATTTAAAACTTTTTAATTCATCATGTATGTTGTTAAAAATACCACAATCTTTTTTTTTTTCAAATGTAATACACACAGTTGAAAAATATCCTGAAGTTTAGGAACTTAATAAATCAGTTGTAGGAACATATTTTTTGAGGATATCTATGTATCTCTATAATAAATGAATTGTAATTAGGGAAGAAAGAAAATAACCTTGAAGGAAGTGGGAGAGTGTGTCAAGATTGGAGGCAATAAGAGAATGAAGGTCTTGTCCAGCCCAGACAGGACAGACAAAGATAGAGATTAGGACGCAACTGACTCCTCCCATTATCACTGTCGATAGTCTCTTATGGGCCAAGTCCAATATCTCATCCTCTCTAAACCCCGACACTGATATCAGTGAGAACGTCAATATGAATATCAGTATGCCATAATCGTATCTGGCCTTCACCCGCGGGAAGAACCTCACGAACGTCGACAACGCAGCTGCACATATATATATTACCATGCATTAGTCCTCGCTCTTTGTTCTAGATCTTTAAATATGTCATATATGCAAATGAGTCTTATCATGTAGATTGACTAGTGTACGTATTAGGGACCGTCCAAAGCTAGAATAGCCCAAAGCAACAAGTTCTAGTTACATCGTTGTGGAGGACACTAAATTAATACCGTCTATATTTATTTTAATATGTATTTTGATATATTTTAAAACATTATTAAGAAAATAATGTATTATTTTGCAGATATCATCCTAGCTGATAATTAGTATACCAACATTTACAATGTATTATTTACCGATTTTCAACAATTTTAGACCAATAGTACTTTTATAAGTACAATTAATTTTAGTTTGTAATTTAAAAAAGCTAAAAACATGACACATATTTTAGAAAATAATTTATTTAAAAAACATTTTCTTTGTGAAAAACATAGAGGATATATGTTATGGTGAGATTATGGACCACAAGGCCCAAAATTTCTTGGACCGGACAAACTTGCTAGGTGATGAGCTCCAATTCCTAGTCCTCCGGCTACTAATGTTGCCACTGCCCTGTTTATTCCTTTCCCAAGTGTGGCACCTATGTACACACCAAACCAAAGTTAAAGATACAATAATAGCAACAATACGAATACAACTAGACCATTTGCATTCATTTCTACTTGGTCCCTAAATATTAGACATATCCAAACGTTAGAAAGAGGTTGATTCTGATCACACGTGGGACTAACCTACTGAGAATTCAAAGACGACAACAACGGTCATGACAGCCCACATTGCATTGACACCAAAGTTATCATAGAGAGGTTGGTAATAGTAGAAGGAAGAGACCAAAGCAAGAGCAAGTCCCACTTTGAAAGCATGAACTACTCTTCTTGGGTCTTCTTTTCCTACTCTCCTCCCTTCTCTCACTATTTCTCTCACTTTCTCCATCACCTCTCAAGTGTTTTGATTCGCTTAACTAGTTCAGAAGCAGAGGAAGAAGTTGAAGATGACATGTTGTTTTGTCTCGATGGGTCGATGTTATTTATAAAGAGCAACAGAGACACCTATCAAGGATTGGGGCTCGTAAAATGTTTTTTTATATATTTAAAAATAAATATTTGGTGCGTTGTACTTCGAACTTTAAAGGTTAAACAAATTGAAAATGAAAATCATATTTTAATTAGAGACGAGCGTATTATTATATTAATTAGAGGCAGAGACTACTTACGTAACCAAATTCTACTTTGTTGCTGAGTTGATCCGAAAATTAAAAGTAGAGCCATTAGTAGCTAGCAATGCTTTACTTCTCATTGTTAATTTGTTTCCAGAATTGCCAATAAAATGTCACGCCCAAAGAAGTTCTTTATATAAAAAATTATTAGTGCTTTCCAACATATGATATACATTTAGAATCATATATATTGTTTTGAATAAAGAAGAGAAGACAAGAGAAGAGAGGAATTGGTGTATATTATTCCATGAGTAATGAGTCCTTTATATAGGATTACAATAGCTTGTGGACAAAGCCACTTGGAGAACAAGTAAAGCTTGGAGAACAAATATATTTAAGACTTGCCATAATGGCATCACCATAATATTCATAACACTTCCCCTTGATGTCTATTATGCGCGTAAGATGCTGCCTCGTTAAAAACCTCACCAGAAAAACCCAATAGGAAAAAACCATGGTTAAAGGAAAAAGACTGCAGCGTGCAATGACTTCCCCTCATGTGTACATACGTCGAGATCTTTGAGACAACGTAGTTCAATAAGATGAGTGAGCTTCTTGAAAGTAGCAGGGGTAGCGTCTTGGTGAATGAAACAGCCAAATATTTACTCGAACGAACTTGTAGGAAACGAACTTCGCCATTCTTCAGTAGTGCATGAGTCTTCATGATCTGATCATTTCTTGGATTCTTTTTATCTCCAAAACTATAGAACAATGATAGATTTTCATCTCCCAAATTGTAACATTCTCTTTGGGTGTCTATCTTTTATGTGTTCTTTGTTGCCTCGTTAAAACCTTGTCATGGAAAAACCCAGTGGGATAAAAACCATGATGAGGGAAAAGAGTACAACCACACATATTTCACATTTCTTCTCCGGAAAGCAATATCTTCAGGATATGCATTCCAATAAGAGAAATCTCCTTTTGAAATTGAGAATATTGTAATACTCTTTCCATTAGAGTATTCAAGGTCTATAGATTTCTGGTCCACAATTCTTATTTGATATAGACAATATTTTCTTAGTCTATTTGGACTTCAAACCAAACTTCTTACATACAATCGTCTAGACATTCGTTTCGTACATACGAATAACTCATTCGTAACTATTATGACTTTCTTTCTTGTCATATGAAATTACATCTTTTGGTTATGAAAAAGATTAGTAATTTGCTCAATAACACTTTAAATATGGTACTTCAAGACCAAACATATATGAGCATCTTAAATAAAATCCTTCACGGATCTTTATGATAACATCTAATTTTAGATCTCCAATTTGGAATACATAAAGACAATATTTGTCTTGTCAAGAGCTTTCTTCCAAAATACAATTTTCTATAACTCTTCAGGAGTTTTATTGATATTCAAATCAATGATTCTATTGATCTATAATCACTTGACAAATATAAAGATGTATTGATTTACTTCAAATATTTCATATATCCCATAAAACATATTTCGATCGAATAGCTAGAGTTCCCGGGAACATGACTTTGATATAAACAATCCTTCAGGGATTATATATTTTAGGGATTTTATCTCTTAGGGATTACCAGTTTCCAGTGGGTCGTATAATTCAAATTCTTCATTTATTTTCAGAATAATAAGAAACTTGAAAGTAGTTGCATCTACCACATGAGACTATGTCTCTTCACAATCAATTCCATATTGATCTTTCAATGAGCAACAAATCATTTCCCACTTGTTTTACACTTTCTAGTGTATGGACTACTGGTCCAAATACTTGTCTCTTTCACAAGAGTTTGTATTTTGTCTATTGTTTCTTTCTGACTTGGCCAATCATTTATTTGTGTACACTTTTCAATAGACTTTCTTTCATGATCCTCTTTCTCATTCATCATATCAACTGCCATTTTTTTGGCATAAATATCATTGACGTCGATTTGCTTATCAGTTCCATTTTATTTCATACATGACATCACTTATTGAGATCTTTTCATTGTCTCAGGTACCTGAATTCTTTCAGTCATGTTTAATGTCTCTTCTGGAGATCATTCACAAACTCTTATTCCTCTTGACCATTACTTTATGCTCCTTTCATTTACGAGGATTTTTTTTTTTTTTTTTTTAATCTTTGGAACCAATATGTTTACTACGCTTCAGGTGTAACTGGCAGTTTGATATTGTTCTTCTGGAACATCAATTCTTATTTGGAGCATTTACAGCTGGTATATGTGATTTGATCACTATATTTATTTGGGTCAGTAAATGTGTCTGACAACTGATTTACTAAGCTATATAATTGAATTATCTTTTGGACTTATCTTTAGTCTGAGGATCAATGATAATTCATTCGAACTTATATTCTTTTCGAGCTGTTTATTTTCTCCCTCTTATGTTGGAAATACTAATTCAACTTTGGCATTCAAATCGAGTCTTACTTATATCCTTCGGGGATGGCTCTAGATTCTTAAGAATCAATGGAGATTCATATCCAACATGTATTCCAACTTCATTTGAAAACACATCTTACTTAAAGCTCTGTGGTGGAGCAATTGGAATGTATATCACACATCCAACATTCTTAGATTGAAAATGGTTGGTTTCTGACCCACTACCAATGACGGGGAGAACCATTAATTACTTGTTGGCTTGATGCGAATTAGTGTTGCTCAAAATGTTTATCACTTATCCTAGTGATTTTTCTATAGTCGTCAAAGACTTTAAGACGTGAATTCACCAATATCATAAAGATGCATAGTGGGTGATCAGTCCACCAACATCTCCATTATGCCAATAATTTTATTTGGCTGGTGAAAACCGTATTTTCATTTTATCTTATGAGAAAGAAATATATGTGAAATCATTCATAAGAATCTTCTGGTTCTTCAATGAATATTCATAAATCTTTATGTATCTTTTCACATCACTACTGAACCAAAATGGTCTAACTGATTCATGCCAAGTATTTTATAAACTTCTGGTATACTCTGTATTTATCTCCATTACACTAAATCTTTGTGTAGTATAATCTATAAGAGGCTGTATATACTTTCTCTAAAATACTTATACTGTCTTGAGAAATATTTCTGAATTGAAATATATATAGCATTTCTTTTGCTTACTGTCTCAACATAAGTGTCAAAATCCCACAGATTCCCTTTGAGAATGATTCATCAATCTTAGTTTAGTGCAAACATAATCTTTTGGATGTTTGACTTATCATTAAATGTGAGATTCATTAACTCTTCTCCTCGAGATGATAAAACTACATGTTTATCAATCTCGAATGAGTCTCATTTTGAATCAACAACATACCCTAGATGGGTCATGTATTCTTTCTCAAATCCTTTTAACTTCTTAGACTTATAAGAATATGACGCAATAAGGATTTTAAATTGCATTCTTATGTGCAGTAATATTATGTACTCTTCTGGAGCATCATATATATCTTCTTCCTGAACATTCTATAAGGTTTTACTACCATGTATTGTACTCACAATAATTTTCTCTCATATTTGGGTGATTGAATCATATCTCTTATCATCTTTATTTTCTCAACTTCAACTTCAAGTGAGAGAATGAGTTTTAAATAGAAACTCTTGGGTATTTATTTATTACCATCTTTATTTCTCAACTTCAAGTGAGAGTATGAGTTCTAAAAAAAAAAAACTCTTTGGATCTTGACCTTATTTATATCCACATTCACGTCTACAACCACTTTTATGTTCATTTTCTTGAACAATACTATTTGTGTTGATTTTCTTTCTCAATATAAAATGTCATATTCTCTTCAGGAGAATGATTATAATCAACTAGACATGATTTAACATCTAATTTTAAAAGCTCATTATTTTTCTCAGTCTCAAAGAAATAAAATATAGTTATAAACCTCCCTTTTTTTTCTCAATCGTTTGTCTGCTGGACAACATTACTTATATAATATATGCATCATTAAAAACTTCTTCGAGAAATTTTACTTTTAAACTCAACATCCAACATAGTTGAGATTTATTTACAGACTTCAGGTCTGGTAATCTTTAGTTGCAAGATACACAATTAGGTAATCACTTTTGGGATTATACCTTTCTTTGGATTGTTTTCCAAAACGTATAGATCTTTTAAAAAGTAAATAAGCTATATATTCATATATTTGCGTACAAAATGTATAAGGCAATATCAATATTTTATGTTCAATGCATAAATGTTTCTCAAAAGTCATAATATAAACCAACGAACAATTGAATTACTAATCATTCTTATCAAAATTTTCGAAGGTCAACCATATAATCTTTAAGCATTGAACAATGCACAGCTGTAAAACTAAGTCTATATGCAGCCGTAAATTATATGCTTTAGGAACATCAATTACTATGCTTTTACATTAAATTATATGCATCCGTAAATAACAATATGCATATAGATTAATATAAACAACTTATAAGGCAATATCAATATTCTATGATCAATGCATTAACGTTTCTCACACATCATATAAAGAAATATTGATTTAAGATTCCATGAGACTAACAACCTACACGTCTTCCTAATAATTCGTTAACAATCTACATGTGTTAATGTTCAAAATATATTCGTGTGTCGTGTTAATCGATTCAAGCCAGATATGCTAAAGTAAAATCAGATGTGTGACATATTTTAGAAAAACATGGGATGCAGCCATAAAATATTAATAAAAGTATGGTACGCAGCCGTAAAGTTAAAACTATGGAATATTAATTTATACACAAGAACGAATGCTACCAATAGAATTAAGGGCAAGACAGTTTCACAGCTTAATTAATTTATGAAAGTCATAATCCTATATGCAACTGTAATAATTATATGAAGCCGTGTACATGCCTATAAAAGATGTGACAGATGTATTCTAACGAGTGAAAGCAATATGAACAATATAAACATATATGCTAGCGTGATGACATAACATAATATAAGCATCACATATGATAATACATAAATAAAATACGTGCGAGTGTAGGCTATAATCATATTGAGCATTAGCTTATAAACATCGACAAGATCTCTTTTAAATCAAACGATTTTCTTTCCTTGAAACAAGGGTAGATCAATATTGTCGACTAAAGCTCCTAAGCTCATACTCTGTATGAATCCATTTTTACAAACCATGAATTGATAATAAACATGGTTTGAAGAAGGAATAGAAATAAACTAAAACTGTAAAATAAAATCTATACCTATTAGCTTGCTAGAGTTTCGTGCTGATAACGTGTTTTGAATAAAGAAGAGAAGACAAGAGAAGAGAGGAATTGGTGTATATTATTCCATGAGTAATGAGTCCTTTATATAGGATTACAATAGCTTGTGGACAAAGCCACTTGGAGAACAAGTAAAGCTTGGAGAACAAATATATTTAAGACTTGCCATAATGGCATCACCATAATATTCATAACATATATCTCTATATATGTAACCCTTGTATTTTTTTATCTTCATTTAACACAAATAAAAACTTCTTCAGAACTTGAAAAAGTAACTTCCCAAAAATCTGTCAATTCTCTAGTGATTAGAATTTATTATAAAAAGTAAATGATATATAAGATTTTTTTTCTCAAATTGGTTATAAATAGTTTGAACTTAGAAGTAAAACTTAGACTAAATTTAACTTTCACGTTTAAAGTTCATATGAATTAGTTACTTACATAAACTAAAGTTGTAAATCCTGCCCATTTATAAAATTATATTTTGTTTATATATACAATTTTTTCGAAAGCAGTGTGAAACTGATAAATTCCAAATGTGTTATCAAATCAAACATAATCTTATTTCCAATTATTGACATTTGTGGGGAGACAAAGTATAATGAAACAAACATTCTATTAGGTTATGCTATTGACATGACTAATCACAATTCATGAAAAGCTCCAATAAAAAGATAATCAATTTGTCATATATATCCAATCGTTTTCTATCTTTGGAAGCCAGGGAAGTCCATTTGCTCAATCACATATGGTACTTGACGAATGAAGTCCCACGTATTTATATTACTACACCAATTTTAGACCTAACTTAGCTTATTTGACTACTTGTCTAACTTTTTCATTTCCGTATAATGACCATATCCATCAGTATTTTCTTTTTTTCTCAACTAAAAGCGACATAAAGATTATGAGATTTATGTATCAACATCTTTACAAATTATATTAAACTGAAAAGGGAAAGAGATTATGGTTAGAACGCGGAAGTAGATAGCGGATGGTGCAAGTTACACTCAGTCCTTGCCCGTGCCAAGTTGGCACCAACGTACGGAACTCATCACCCCAAGTACAAAAGCATCCCTTTTGTATTTAATTATTTCTATTTCAATTTCGCAACGTTTTTGCCATAAATATTTTTATTTCATTTAAATTAAGAGAAATTAAGTCATGGAAAATGATCCTCTACATTACATTTTGTATGTAAATTTTTGCAATTTTTATATAATTTTTAATATTACTATTTTAGTGGATATTTAGGTAAAGATGGATAATCAAGAGAGATAATTTTTTCTATTATCCATTCCGATTTGCTGCCTACAATGTCCAAGCTCTATAACCTTATGAAATCTCGTACCATGTCCATCATTTATAAAACGCTCATGAACATGATAATATCAACACAAACGTTAATAAAACAATAAAAATACACAAAAGCCCCCAATGTCTAGATAAATAAAAAGATACATAAAACAGATTGAGTAAAAATTGAAAGAGACTAAAAAGCTCAAAAGAATAAACTCTACAGATCACTACTACCAAATCACCACCAAAACTGACTTTTCTACCCTTTCTGTCATCTCAATTTACACCGCCGCTGATATCTCCAGACCTCATCTTTTCTGTACACAAACATGAGGTGAAACACCAGGAGACAGATGTGCACGAGTGCCTCTTCTTCAACCTTACATCGAAGCCAGAGAACCTCCTTTGTCGTTTGTAGTGGGCGTCCTCTGGTTGGTGTCGCTGGCCTATTTGCGTTCAGCTCCTACAAAAAAAAGAAGCCAAAATGCCACGGCTGAGTAACAACTTTTCGGGTCAAACTATGTTTACTTAAGACGTGCACTAACCATAACAAATCCATGAGCATAATAGAGCCAGCGTCCATTGTAATTGGACGTTGTATATTCTCAATCTTCTCCACATGATATATAGAACGACCATTACCCCCATGCATACATATAATTTTCTTCTCTACCAATGCAGCCAGAGATAGCCAATTAAACAAACGGTTTATTCTACGCCACACCTAGATTCCATCGCGTTAAACCTGCCAAACAACAACATCATGAGAACAGCAAAACATGGCATAGAAACAAGTACCATTCTCTCAATACACTCTACTCGGAAGCCAAAAAGAGCGTTAATATCCGCAGCTTCATGGTTTCCTCGAATCAGGTGTACATTATGCTGGTACTCAACCTGCAGTAACGACACTAGAATGTCAAAACCTCTATGGTCAAGCAGCTAGAACACCTGCTAGGCTGGTACAATATATACCTTTAATGCAAGGAGAAGGGAGATTGTTTCTAGACTGTGTTGACCCCTATCAACATAGTCCCCTAAGAAAAGGTAATCGATGTATCTGACAATTACAAAACAGAAATGAGCAATGTCTCAGCAAAAATAGCAAAACTAAAAAAGTGAACTTACGAAATGTCTCCAGCTGTGGAATGTTAACCGTATTCATCAAAAAGGCGCATAAGATCCCCAAATATTTTGATAGGAGCTCTAAGCTGTAATACAGTTGGTTCGCTTGAGAAGATACGCTCTGCATTATCGCAAATATCAGCTATTTCATTGCAGTCTAGGAAGAACTGGCGTCTAACTGAAGGCTTCAGAAGATGAGCTATAACCTATTAAAGCAGGTAAAATTACATCACAAGATAGTCATCACTGATTACACCACTGTGTTTAACATTACATCACAAGATAGATCAATATATCTAAGGAAGTTGATGACCAACCTAGCTCCTGAAAGCATTGCAATTTCAGAGCTATTGCAAAAGGAAAATAAAAATCAATCAGTAGAGAATAAAAACAACGTGCCTTCAAGGCACTTGAAGACGCTCTGCCTCCTCTGCCTGCTCGATAATGGCGTCCACGTCACTGACTGATTCAAGAACCTTCTTCTGGAGATTCTTGACTTTGTCTTTGGATTCTTGAAATCATATGGTTGGCGTGCTTCACCAGTGATCGCCCCAACGCCGTCTTCTCAAGTTTCGATTTTTATTCTTCCTTTTGTATGAGAGGGTAAAATGGTAATTCCACTCGTTCGATTTGATAAGACAAAACAAAACTATTAAAGTTATCAAAACAGTTTAAAGTTCCGACAAGAAACCTCGCCGGCAAAACTGCTTCCCATGGAACATCCTCCTCCACTGTCTCTTGTGTTACCGCATCCGGACAAACTTTCCGGTGAAGCGTTAAGCCTTCTCGATGGTAACTTCGATGACCTAAGAGATCTCCTCCTACGCGCTTCGAATCTAACCTCTCATCTAAAACACGACACTTCTCATCTAAACGACCGCCTTCTCCATCTCCGTACGGATCTAACGAAACACGCCGTCTCCTGGATCTCCACCTCTCTCTCCGCTAAAAACTCTCTCGATGATCTGCGACTAAACCTCGAAAGCCTCAGTCTTGTTACATCTCTCCGTTAGTGAACTCAAACCCTCGTGTGCTTATTTATTGATAAAGCTTTATTAGTTTTTTTTCTAATTGCTTCCATTTTTATTTATAGCTCGGAGTAAGGATGCTGTCAGAAAGCAAAGGGAACATGAGTTACAGCAACTCGTTGAGGAGCTGTGTCGGATTCAGAACAGGCGCATATATCTCGGTGAATCATGCTTTGCTTCTAGTTGTAACATCAAATGGTGAGCTAAAAGCTAATTAAAATTTAATTACATTATTACAGTGACTGTCTTAAAGCTGGAAAGTCTGGTCGGAGATCTTGAAGATTCAGTGTTTCATCCTATGAGAGGACGAAGTATGCTTCAAGTAAAGCTTTTTAAATTCCACTAGTAAAAAGTTAGATACTAATATAAAGTCCTGCCTGGTTAGTATTTTAATCTTTAAATGCAGGTTCGTGTATTCAACCATGCTATTAAGACCATGAATGAGATTGAACAAGTGCTTGGTGATGTTACAAGGCATCACTCACAGTGGCGCCGCCTTGTAGATACTGTTGATAGCAGAGTAGATAAAAGCTTGTCCATTCTAAGGCCACAGATTATCGCAGAGCATCGAACACTTCTCTCATCTCTTGGCTGGCCTCCAAAACTAGCATTATCCAAGGATGAAGGTGGAGAAGCTGCTAGTGGCATCCCTAATCCTCTAGTACTGATGCAAGGAGACCAAAAGGAATCTTACTCCCAAAGCTTTCTTCTCCTCTGTGGTTTACAGCAACTCAACACCCTCAAGGAGAAACGGAAGAAGCTTAATAAAGAAAGTATTGGCGCTGGACTCTGGGCGATAGATGAGCTGGTGATACCAGTTGCGTCTCGGATGGAGTATCACTTCGCGAAATGGGATCAAGAGCCTGAGTTTATCTTTGCGCTTGTGTACAAAGTCACAAGCGACTTTGCTGATGGGGTGGATGATCTCTTGCAGCCTTTGATCGACAGAGCTATGTTGGTTAGCTGTAGCGCTAAAGAGGCTTGGGTTTCAGCTATGGTTCAGATGCTATCTTGTTTCCTAGAGAAGAAAGTTTTTCCTGGGCTTGTAGAGATGGTCAAGGAGAAGAAATCTGAAGGTGTTTCGTCGTGGTTCCATCTTGTTGATCAGATGGTTACATTTGATAAACGGATGCAAACGTTTGTGAGTTCAGACACTTGTCTTTCTTACGAAGGCTCCTCGCTAGGTATGTCAGTAATGGGACTGTTTTGTAAGAGACCTGAGTGGCTCAAGACGTGGGGAAAGATTGAGCTGAAGGATGCTTATAGAAAACTTAAAGAGGATATCAAGAAGGAGAAAGCTTGGGAGGGAACTAGGCTTGGTAATGATAATGAATCAAACTCACAGTCTGCAAAGTATGTTCTGTCTACAAGAGAAGATTATAAAGCGCCGTTTGTAGCAGAGACTTTTCTTAGTAGGACTTGGACGTTGATAGACCATGGTCTAACTCTACCAACCATTCTTCCGAGAATCCAATTTGTAAGAGCTACTGCCACTAAATTTCTCTGGTATGTATTCAAAACTCTGTTACTGGAGTTCAAGAAGAGTGATCTCTCTGACTATAGCTCGTTTGAAGATTCACTGGTACAAGCTTGTGGACCTATTAATACTGCTCGGTATCTCGAATCGAAACTACGGGAATGGAGTGATGATTTGGTGTTTGTAGAGATGTGGGAAGCTGAAACCAATGTCAAAGTTGAAGTTTCCTGCCATGGTTGCTTTTTTGGGGAAGAACTGAAGAGTCTTGTTGAGTTGGAAACAAACTGGCTTATGGAGATTATAACTGTTTGTCTCCACCAGTTCGACAATCTTTGCGGTGACCACTTCCACAACAATGTGGAGCCATGGGAGGAGGAGGACGTCTCCCAAGGTGTAGCAGAAGCATTGGACAGTTTAAGACGAGAACTCGCTGTTCTTCAGTTAAACATGAACAGGAAAGACTTCTTGGACTTGTGGAGGAATCTAGCGGAAGGGCTTGACCATTATGTTTCTTGTAAGTTTTTCGCGGGAGGAGAAGCTGTTTTGCTGAGGAGAAGGTTTGAGGTGGATGCAGAGGCACTTATGATGGTGTTTCAACCTTACTGTGTTCGTCCTGCTGCATTCTTCCCTCGGGTGAGAGAGATTCTGAGGCTGTTGAGCATGACTGAGGAAGAGAAGGCACGGCTGAGAGGAGCTTTAAGTCGAAACGGAAGTAGTTGTTTGGGTTTGTTTGGTATTTCTAACTTGTCTCCTCAACTTGTGGAACAGTTTTGTAGGTGTTACTAGTCATGAGTGGCGTTTTTTAAAACAGCAAAAACTATATATATATATATATCATGACTCAATGATTTTCGTAACAAAAGATAGTTAAAAAACTGATTGTTCTCTGAAGAAAATCTAGAGAATAAAAAGGTTAGAGCTAAAAAAATTCAAGAAAACTCTTGAATCAAGGGCTCATAGAAGAGTCTGTATGCGTCCATGACTTCTAAATACCACATGGCTTCACGATCTGGGCTTCCCGACAGGTCGACCATCTTATGAACCTGGATATATCAGCAAACAACACTGACGGTGTGAGATATAGGCTATACAGCACGCAAAATCTAAGCTTTGAACGTAAATGCATAACTAGTGGCTGTTGATTCTGATAATACTCTCACTTTTAACATTACAAAGAAGATGAATCTTAATCACTAGCGATTATACTGCTTCTTCATGCCACGTCTAGCTTCAACCTAAATGTATGGTTTATAAAGCTTGGCAAATAGTAGAGTTTACTGAGCATTTTAGATGACAGGGTCAGTCTGACACAATCTTAGGAGACTCTCTACTTGACCAAGAGGGTTCACACACTGATGGCTGTTGACTCTGATGATACTCTCGATCTTTAACATAACAAGAGAAGATGAATCTTAGTCACTAGTGATTACATTGCTTCTTCATGCCACTATGATCAGTCTGACACAATCTTAGGAGACTTTAATTAAGCAAGAGGGTTCACAAAATGATCCAATGTATCAGAGACCCAAACTTTGCATATCACCATGATGACAATTGAAAGAGGGAGAAGTAAACCTTAAGCAGAGGTATCTCTCCCGTGCGGATATGGTATACACCAACAACCATCAGGTACATCCCTGTGCACATAGGTTACGATACGAACAGTAGCAGCCACTAATACATGAGAGCAGAAATCAAAAATTGAAAAAATGGTATCGAAACCTGATTTCCACTGACGGAGGGCAAAGTCGTTGGAGAGGCCGAGCTCGACGAGACCTGTGCCGTCATCTAGGACCATACGGCCTCCGGAGATTACCGGATCGGAGACCAAAACGCCCTACTACACAAGATTCGGTGATGTCATCGAAACAGTTTACGAATGAGAGAGGATGGATAGATCGCAAACCTGTAACCAAGCGCGTTGGAAAAGTACACCGCCTAGTGCGGTGGCGTTCTGAGAAGGCGTCGGTTTAGCGTCCCGGAGCTGGGAGATGAGCATCTTCACCGCCGCTAAGCTGTAGTCCATTTTCCCCCGCGAGCCCCTCCTCCTCTCGATCCGAAATAGTGTTTTAACGCTGATTAGTAAATGTTTAACACGTTTACAATAAATTATTTATTTTTTGGTTATAAAACATACAAATTTAATTAGTTTTTGGTGTTTTTAGTCATACAATTTTTTTGTGTTTGCAATTAAAAATTAAAAATCGTCAAATTATCTGAAATAGAAATCCAAAAATATGCTAAATATCACATTGAAACTTAGGAGAATTTAAAAATTCATATGATTTAGTTATAACTTTATGATTTAATCACATATTAAAAAGAAAAATTTAGAGAAGGATTTTTTTTTAAAGACACTTATTAATCTACCTTATCCAAGAACTAGACCCACAATAGTGAGGTGTCACAAAGCTATTGATTGTAACACATACTTGTAATCTCTTCCTACGTCCACAAAATCAAAATCTATTTACAAAGAGGATCGGTTTGGGAGATAGAAACACAGAAGAAAAATGGCAGCAACATTTGCAACACCATCGACGGTTGTAGGTCTCGGAGGATCATCTGTTTCTCCCATCAACACCAAAGCCCTCTCTTCATGTACTCTTTTTCTTTCTTTTGATCATCTGATTCGTTGAACTAAAACATTATAATATTCATTGATTTGTAATTTTCTGGTTATGTTTTAAGCCTTTCTAAAGCCAACAACAAGAGCAAAGAACCCTCTGAGAGTCGCCGGGGCATCCGGAGGAAGATTCACTTGGTGGGTTACTCTTTGACTTGTTCTCTAAGATATTCATTAGGGTATATTCTCTAATAATGATTTTACTTGTGTGACAAATGAAAAAGCTTTGAGAGCAACTGGTTGAGGAGAGATTTGAACGTGGTGGGGTTCGGGCTGATCGGATGGCTAGCTCCGTCGAGTATTCCGGCGATAAATGGGAAGAGCCTGACGGGTCTCTTCTTCGAGAGCATAGGAAATGAGCTCGCTCACTTCCCAACTCCTCCAGCTCTCACGTCACAGTTCTGGTTGTGGTTGGTTACATGGCACTTAGGCCTCTTCATCTGCCTCACCTTCGGACAAATCGGATTTAAAGGCAGGACCGAGGATTACTTCCAGAAATAAATCATTCCTCTTGTTGTACCATATCTTTCTTTGTGCTATATTTTGATGTTTCAGTCAATGTCGACAAGTGTTTCTTAATGATCTTGATTATAAGATTATCGAAACTTGGAGATGATTGGATAAACTCTTCAAGATTTCAAACTCTAAATGCGTAAAGATTTGCGAAAACAATCAAAACGTACTGTAACATCGTATGTACGAAAATAACTTTTAAGTTTAACAGAAAGACGTTCATGCAAGTTTAAAGAGAGGGAGGATAACACTTAGGCTAGAAGAATGGTCGAAAGTAGAACAAAACTACGTTTTAACTACATATCTTACATCAAAACCCCCCACGCGTAGACGACGATCCTGCCCAGCTTCACGGTTGATGTGCATTTTGTAAAGCTCGGGTCACCATGTCGATGAATTCATTCTCCTGTCAAAAGCAACTCGTTAGGTTTGGGCGGCAGCTCAAGTCAAGTGAATATTGTAAGCGAACTAACCTGGACCAGGGACAAAAGGGCTTCTTTGACTTTGTCTCTATTGATAACCGGGCCACTGTGTGCAGGAGCGAGTGATGCTGGTGGAGTTGGTGGTGGGAAAGGCTGGAGCATCGGAGTACCATATGGGCGCTGCTGGTGAATCGCATTAGTAGTGGGCATAGATGAACCAGGAATGAGGTGTGGTTGTGCCATCATCCGAGGGGGCCCAAAGAACGATGACGGCGTCACCAGATCCGTGTGAACATTGGACTTATTGCTGATAAGATCAGGATTGTTGTCAAAGAGAGGCATCATAGGAGAGGAGGATTGCAGAGACGGTGGTGATAATATCTGTGGAGGTGCAGCTGTCGCTGCAGGAGGGGCAAGGGTGGGTTGGTGAGGTTGCATTGGAATTGGTGATGGTTGTTGGTACGGTGGTCCACTTGTCTGTCCACTTGAAGTGTTCCCAAGAGCCATCGCTGACTGTAGTCAAGCCAACAACATTATTGAGAAATTCAGTCTGAGGAGTTCAAAGTAAAAAAATCAAATGGCTTGTGCCCCACCCAGAACCTAAACTATACCGACTACTAAGCTAAAGATAATTCAATAATCTAGAACTGATAGAAAGCCCTCCTGCCGTTAGTCTTATATGATGCTATCATGATGATGAAGGCAACAATGTGTATCAAAAGCCTTAGAGACTTACGCTAAAGAAGTTGACAAAAGCAGGATCATTAGGGGCATCCCTAGCAGTTGAAGATGGCTCAAGAGGACCATCCATAACTGCCATTGTAGGCACAGCTTCCAATTCCTCAAACTCGCTGCAGAGTACAGAGAAAATTTTAACTCAATTTAACATATAAGAAAGATACAATCTGAAAACGTGATGTAGATTATTTATCAAAGCTTCTGGCTCATGTAAAAACACATCCTATAACATGAAGATCTTTACCTTTTCGAAGATGACGTATTGGGCTTCTGGTTTGCCTTGGAATAAGCGTTAAGTAATCTGTCATGCCAAGGAAACCATTAGGAGAAGGATACAACGAATTATAGAAACAAATAAATAGAAAGCTGAGCATCTTCATGAAAACAAAACATGTTTGCCAACAAGAAAGAATCTGTCTAGCGATTAAGTGAATAAAAAGGCTGATAACGATATTATTCCCGATTACACACTTGATACGTACGTGTATTATAGATCTACTTCTATTCTATAGATTATCCAATCACAAAATCAGCTAGTAAACTATATTCACCTGTCGAAAAGATGAGCAACCTCCTCACATTCACGTTTATTGTAGAACCAAATGCCATTAACTTCTTGAGATGCATTACGGTAAAGCAAATAAGGACCTTGCACTTCATACTCAAAATCTCCCAGCAGATCCTCCACCAGATTATCTTCCCACACAAATACACTCATGATTACTAATAGTAACTCCATAATCAAAATACCAACCAATTTTTACTGAGGATCTAAACCTTCCCTAATCCTAATCCTAATCCTAATCAAATACCTGTATTCCGACGATTCATCACGATAAACTGAAATCGAGGTTGTTTATTTCTGGAAAATGGATCAATCAGAATGTTAATAAGATTGAAGTTAACAGAGATAGTTGAAGAAGAGCTTACTTACCTTTTGACAACAAACAAAGATCCTTCAACATCCTTCCGACTCTGATTGCAAAAAAAACAGATCAGCTGGTAGCAAAGGAAACGTTTCATACGAATGATTGATTGATAGCAAGCAACTCACCCATTGACTGATCTCGATGTTGAATTCATAGAAAGTGACGTGAGCGGCAGTGATGAGGATTTCCTCGATGAAAGGATCGAGACGCTGGAGGACTGTGAGGTTGAGGAGCCGCGTACTGTTCTGATCCATATTTGGTGGGATCAGCTTCCCGTTCTGAGACATCTTTTTCTAAATCTGGGGGAATAGATGGTTCGATCTGGTTTAGCTCGAATAGGAAGAACCCTAGGGATTCTGATTTACGCAAAGCTCAGATTTGGGGGTTGGAGAAAGCCGGGCGAGAGGTAGGGGTGGGCACTTTACCCGATATCCGAAGTGGCACCCGAACCCGATCCGAAAAACCCGAACCGAAATCCGAACCGAAGTAGCAAAATACCCGAACGGGTATTGAATAAGGAGAGATTGGATACCCGAACCCGAACGGATAATACCCGAACCCGAATGGATATCCGAAGATAACCGAACATATGTATAATTAACCATATATTTCTAGTTTATATCTCTCATTTTATATAAAATATTTATATTGATACTACACATACTTTAAGTTCATATGATATACATACAATTACGGAAAAAAATGATTTGTTAATCACTTAAAATGCATGTCAAGTTTTTTATTTCAAAAATTAACAAAAACTTACATAAAAAAAAACTAAATTAATGCCTTTTTAGTTTTAAAATGTTATGTCCAAATCTATTAACCATTCAATCTATTAAAAATAGAAAATTAGTTAACTAAAAGTTATATTTTTAAATACAACAAACTTGAGAAATGAAAATTTTAATTTTTTTTTTCAAAATCTAAATATCCGAACCCGATCCGAATTAACCGAATCCGAACTAAAAATACCCGAACCCGACCCGAAGTACAGAAATACCCGAACGGGTTCTAGACCTCTATACCGAAATACCCGAAAATCCGAAATACCCGACTCGAACCCGAACGGGTACCCGAACGCCCACCCCTAGCGAGAGGTATTGGAGAACTCACGAGATCACTTTCGCTTGGGAAAAGAAAGGATATGGGTGTTTGGTAATAGTTTAAGGCCTTTTTTATTGGGCTTGGGCTCTAGTTAGTATGGGCCCAGACGCCATCTCCATCAGGGTTAAAATTTTGATTAATTAATTTATAGCAAAAACTTTTTAAAGACTATCCCATAAAATTTCTCAAACTGGCAAATTATTTCAAATAGCTCATTTTTAAGTTTTTGTCTCAAAAATAGTATCAAGAAAATGATCAAAATAGTTTTTTTTTAAAAAAAATTATTAATATTTATTTTTTATTTTTAAAATTTTGAAATCATATCCCAAAACCTCACCCCTTAATTCATAGATTAGTTAACCATAGGATAGAATTTAATTACTTATTTTGGTCATTTTTTTCATATAGAACTATTTTTACAATTTTTGTAACAAAAACTTAAAATGACTATCGTAAAAAATTTCTCAAACCTATATATTAGTACTTCCAAGATGTCCTAAAAAAATTTCAAATCTATATTTTTCTAAAAAAATTTTTTGTAAAGTTTAAAACATATAATGAAGCATATAGTATGGTTGAAATCTTACGTGGAGAATGATCTTGTATGTGTTTAAACAATTTGGTTAATACAAAGTAGAAGTTTGAGAAAAAAAAACATATAATGAAGCATATCTGGAGAGATATGTTATGCTTTGGCATATAATTTTTTTAGTTTAGAAAATTCTTTGTTTGTTGAATATTCATGAACAAGTAATTCAAGATAATATATAAGCTACAAAATCCATCAAACAAAGTCACTCCAACACATTTCTTAACTATATGTCTGCAATTTAAAAACAAGAGTGCAGGTGTATCTAGCCACCATTGACGGAGCTGCAAGAGCTCAGAAGATTCTTTGAGGTGGTCCCATTGTGCTCTTGAGGTACAAACACCTCACCTACAAGTTAATCACGACGCAGCAGATAGAACAAGTTAAGATAATGAAGAAAAGGAACAGTATAAAAGAAAGTAAGAAGTGGAGATTCTCAGTACATACATTTTGCCAGTTCTTCTTCAAGAAAAGAGACAAGGAAGTTAACACTCATCTGAACATTCTGAAAAATCTGCTTCTCCTCCATGGAGAGGTTACCAACAGCAACACCCATGCACAGAACCTTCTTCAGCTGAAACTTTACAGTAGCTTTGGTTTCATTCACTTTCCCCTCCAGCGATTCCTGGTGACTCACGAGCGTCGGGAACTTGCCTGCCTTGTTGAGACCAGGACCAAGAAGACGAGGAATCTGCTTAATGACAGACTCCGAGGCCAAGAAGGCGTGGTACTTCTTGGCAAGCTTTTTGACTAGCTTCTTGTTCTTGTTGAGCTTTTTGAGAGACTCCACGTCCATATAGTCTAGCCCCATTTTCTCAGCCTCCTCGACGTGCTGAGCGTCTCCGAGCATGCAGATTTTCATCTTGGGACGTGGAATGTGAGGTAGTTTGACGGAGCCGCTGAAACGCTTGTCCTTTTGAGGGTCATAGTTCTTGAGACCAATCTGGAGCTCGAGAGTCTCAACGAAGTTGCGTTTCTTATCTTCGGATTTGCCTCTGATTACAGTTATGGCTTCTTTCACGGCCTCACTCTGAAGCTTACTGTAATCCATCAAGGACAGAACCATTAATCAAACAGACAACAGTGACACAAGTATAGTTGGAACAAACCAAACTGTAACCAGTGTCTCAACTTATCTAAATATACCAAAGCCATTAGCAGGCTAATATAAACCTTAATCAAACGTATTTTATCTAATTGGTCACCCAAAATAGCCTAAAGGAAGAAGGAGAGTTAAATTCAAACAACTGTGAATGTATAGATGTAGTCAGGTACCTCATTTTGAGCTTGTCTCAAAGATCTGATCCTACAAACAAACAAACAACAAATGAAATAATAAAAAAACTGAAACAAAAAATAGCTCAAGAAAACAAGTATAATAAACCTAAACGAAGAAGAAAACCCTATGCTCGATTTTATTATAACTAAGAAAATGCGATAAACCCAAAACGCAATTGGGCCTGTAATAAGTAAGATAAAGAAAAGCCCAAATCGCAACCGAGGTAAACCAAACTGAACCGAATAGCTTTGTAACGTGATTGGTCTATTAATTTTATAACCAGAAACTAAACCGAGCTGATTGACCAAAAAAAAAAAAAAAAACTAAACCGAAACTGTTTTGTAACCTTCTATCTCTCGTCCGGGTTGAGTTCATCGAAGATGTCTTTTTCACCGTCGTGGGGGAGTTTCTGATCATGGTCTAGTCTAAGACACTCAAGTCATCTAGCTTCAGCTGATCAATTCATTCCAATTCAGGTTTGACTTTGTACTTCGACGACGTCGTTTCGTGTTTACATCTGTTCTGTCTCGTTTTGCTTCAGCTCATGTCAGATTAGAACATGTATGATTGTTAAATAGAAGATGTATGTTTCTGGAGCTCCTCTTGCTCATATCTATTCATTTGCGAAAGCAGCTCAAGAGTGCCAAATCATGGGGCAGTTTCTGCTACAAGTCCTGCTCGCATTGACCTTCTGGATCGGATCAGGCTCCTCGACTCGATACAATGCCGGCGATCATGTCCCTTTCTTCGTCAACAAAGTGGGTCCTCTCCACAATCCAAGGTGCTTTTTTGAATCTCTTTGTCTAGCTTCATTCACCCCCTTGAGGTTTTTGAATTCAAAAATCTTACATTTGCTAGGTGGGTTTTTAGATTCCAGATTAGTTAGTAGACTCAGAGAGGAAGAGATCTTTTGTTTAGATTGAATTGTGTATAGAGATCTAAGTTAGAGAATGTGTAAGCTATGTGCAGGGCCGGTCTTGAGATTCTGGGGGCCTGTGAGACAGTGTCTTATTTTTTTATCAGTTTAGGGGCTTAAAATTTATTTTTGGGGGCTTATGTCTATGTAATTTTTTTCAAAAATTTCGGGGGCCGTTGCAAATGTTTCACATAGCATTGTTCGGCCATGGCTATGTGTTTTGACTTAAAACTTGTTTATCTGGTTTTGCTTTGATTGCAGTGAGACCTATCAGTACTATGATTTGCCCTTCTGTCGTCCAGGTTAGGCTTTCTCAATACAAACTCAATCTCATCAGTTTAGTTCAACATTGGAATTTAAACATGATAAAGTTTATGCCTTTCTGTGGCTCCATCTTTACTTAGAAATGTGTATGTGTGACTCCTGAGGTTTGATTCAAGGTTGTTTTGTGTTTTTGGTAGAGCCTGTGATTGAGAAACAGGAAACTCTTGGGGAAGTTCTTAATGGTGACAGATTAATGAGCTCTTTATATGAGCTGAAATTTAAGGAGGACAAAACTCATTCCGTATTGTGCCACAAGAGATTAACCTCCAGTGAGATCGCCAGGTTCAGAGACACTATTGCTCAAGATTTCTACTTTCAAATGTATTACGATGATCTTCCCTTGTGGGGGTTTGTTGGCAAAGTAGAGAGAGATTATTCTGTTCATGGTGGGGAGGAGAATGCTAAGTATTATTTGTTCAGTCACTTGAACTTTAATGTTCTCCACAACGCAGATGAGGTTATTGAAATCCAAAGTCTTAACGATCCGAGTTACCTGGTTGACATATCACAGAACGTTGAGATTGATGTTCAGTTCACATACTCGGTTTCTTGGAATCTGACTTCAGAACGGTCTGAGACGAGAATGAATAAGTACTCTCAGGCGTCGCTTCATCCTATCAGCAAGAAGATTCATTATTTCTCGTTTCTTAACTCGATAACCGTTGTTGTTTTGGTTGTTGGGCTTCTTTCTTTGCTCTTCATGCGCCATCTCAAGAATGAACTAAGAAGGTGACAAGACTATTCTTGTTTTTGTGTAGTTTAGTTCAAATTTAATCTTTTGGAGTTAATTTCAGTAGCTCAAACGGAGATGAAGAAGAAAAAAGGGAAGTGGGATGGAAACTCATACAAAGTGATGTGTTTAGATGTCCTCGCAACATCTCCTTGCTTTGTGGCTTCTTAGGAACTGGTGCTCAAATGCTAATCTTGTGAGTTTCAGTTATCTATAATCCTTTTATCACACTTTGTTGCGTACAACTGGTCTTCTTAATATTGTTCCATGTCTCTCTGACTTGTTTACAGGATCATTGCTCTATTCGCATTAGCCTTCACCGGTTTTCTATACCCATACAATCGCGGAACGCTGCTCACTTCTCTTGTCATCGTGTACACTCTAACATCAGTAGTGGCTGGTTACACATCTGCTTCTTTCCATAGCCATTTCGAGGGAGCCAAACAGGTGAATTGACTTTTCAAGTGCCTTCTATTATTGTTGGCACAACCTTAAAAATTTGAGCATTGTTCCCTTTTTTCAGAGAAGGAGTGTTCGTCTCGCTGGGATCATCTACACGGTTCCTTTCTTCATAATAGTTTCGATCCTCAACACTGTGGCAATAACATACGGAGCAACGGCTGCACTCCCCTTTGGCACAATAGTCATCATCATACTCATCTACACTCTTTTGAATATCCCATTTCTCATGTTGGGAGGAGTTTTAGAGAACCGTTTCGGATTATCAGAGTTTCAGCCTCCTTCCGCTATTAAAAGAAACCCCAGAGAGATTCCAACACAGAACTGGTATCGGAGAAAGCTGTACCAGATGTTTCTTGGAGGCCTTGTGCCTTTCAGTGCAGTTGCTCTTGAGTGGCACCAACTCTACGCAACCTTGTGGGGGTTCAAAATATACACCTCCCCTGGGATAATGCTTTTCGCGTTCATTGTGCTCATCTTGTTGAGTGCGAGTGTTGGTGTTATCTTGACTTACATTCAGCTATCCGGTGAGGATCATGAGTGGTGGTGGAGGTATGTATTCTTTTACTGAACTGCATTCTTTTCCTTTCAGGATCATCATTTGATTTTGTGTGCAGATCGTTCTCGTGCGGAGGCTTCGCGGCGATCTTCATGTATGGGTATGGAGTATTCTTCTATCTGAGGTCTGACATGACTGGGCTTCTGCAGTTGAGCTTCTACTTGGGATACACTGCTTTGTTCTGTTATGCTTTCTTCTTGGTTCTTGGAACCATAAGTTTCTTGGCTTCTTGGATGTTTATTCGCCATATCTACCGTTCTGTCAAGCTCGAATAAACCGCCAAGAACCAAGGCGTACTCTTCTAAGTGATCATCTTTGTATCTGTTTAGATTATCTGATGAACTAAGTTAGCAACTGTATCTTTTTTGATATGACCACATGTTTCTACTAAGGAATGAAAGTGATGTTTCTTGCTTTAAGTTTTATACTTTTCATAACATAGAGTTAGTCTCATATCATACCACCATTCAACAACAAACTAACATTACTTAGAAGTTACATAATGCAATAATAAGATAAAAGCAATCCAAACACAAATACTTTAAAAAAAACATCAACTTCACTTGTTTCCTATGTGGTCTGGATTGCAAATGAGTGGCTGCACAACTCCATCAACTCCCTTTGAATCAGATGTAATAGATCCATCATACGCACTCTTCATGCTCTCCGACTTGTGGTCATCAGCAACCACTCTTGTTATCTGCAATGCTTCTTCCTCAATTATGTACACGCCATCTCCATCTTGCTCTTCTTCTTCTTCTTCTTCTTCTTCTTCTTTGTCTACTTCCTTCTCGCCACCTTCCGCTTCACTGTCTACTTCCTCAATTATGTACACGCCATCTCCATCTCCATCTCCTTCTTCCTCCTCTTCATCTTCTTCTTCATTGTCTACTTCCTTCTCGCCGTCTTCGGCTTCATTGCTAGATCTTGTATCAACTGGGGGAGAAGTGACTTCCCTTTCTCTCAGGGCTTTCTCTGTGAGGCACTTCAGCAGCTTCATCACTTGGACCGCATACATCAATGCGGTTAACGGGTCTTTCATCTACACACAAGAGCCAACACATTTCACAATACAAAATCAACTACTTAAACTCCAAGTTATCATAACAAAGGAACCTCAAAAGTAGCAGAATCATGCTAGGCTATATAACAACCAAATAGCTCTCTAGACAATGTGCTTTGAGACTTATAACAGAGGCTTGTTGTAATATCATCTGTGCATTCTAATGTTGATAAGAAACCACTTTAATAAAGAAACTGACCTGAGACATGTTAGGGGCAAAGACTAAAGCAAGATTACGAGAGTTCATCTTGTTAACATTCTCAAACTGAACAACATCAGCCATGAGATTGATGGCCCAGTTGAGAAGAGAAGCTTCTGTCTGAGGTAATAGCCTCACAACCTTGATGAAATCCTCGTCTGATTCACATTGCAGTACTTGCTCAGATGGCAGAGGATCTAGCACTCCTCTAGGCAGCTCTCTGAACCAAGCCTGAACACACACACACATCATCACCATAAACTTCAAGTTCCAATTAGATTTTAAGGGTAAAGAATAAGAAGAAGAAACCTTTATAAGTCCAGCTAGACAATGAACATCGATCCCATCAGGAATCATCCCTTTATTAAGCTGCTCCCTTACATACTCTTCCTCGCTGTTCTCTCCTGTTATCCTGAATATTCCTTCTACCTTCAACCCTCCTTGATCATATAGCCTGCTCTGCAGTAGCAATAGTATTACAGGAACACAGTTCCCTCTCGAATCATATGATAACTGCATTGATTCTGTTGAAACTCCAAACACTGTTGCACTGTCACAACAAAACAAACATGACATGAAATTTTTTTTTTTTAATGAATGTAAAATCTATTCATTCATTAAATAAAATATTTTAAAATGACAAATTTATTTATACATTCATCTTTTTTTTTTCTAAATGAAAATTTTAAGTCCCTATTTTTTTAGTCCCTATTTTCATTAAAATCATACTCCCTCTGTTCTTTATAGATCCATTTTTTAGAAAAAAAAAATTGTTTAAAAAAAGATACATTTTTTACATTTTCAAGACATTAATTAATGAAAATTTGTACTTTTAAAAAAAATACAATTGTGTTTAATAAAATTTTATTGGTTAAAAGTTATTGGGAATAGTTAATTAAGAAAAAACAATGTATTGAAAAATATAATTTTAAATGTTTTTTTAATAAGTGTGAAAAGAACTATAACATGGATATTTTAGGAACGGAGAGAGTATGAAATACAAAAGAGAGAAGTCTCAAGAACCTTGCACTGGGAGCTTTCTTGGGGACATCAGGCTCAAACTCAGACGGAAGGCCAAGGAAGCCGTTGAAACGATCAAAGGTCACGTGAGCCACGTGTTGAACATCGGTTGGACCACCAATGTCCATGGTTCTCCACTCGTTTACTTCCTCCTCCGCCGTCGTGGGGAAACAACGAGACAGCTCCAGGACGACACGACCCACCGATAATAACCACCAAAGTTGGGGCTTGCGGTGCCTTCTCACTCTCTCTATCTCTCCTCGCAAGAAGGTTTGGGACTAAGAAATGGTCATGGCCGGCTGAAGATTGAGAAAAGATTTTTAAGATGGGAGGTAACACGTTACAAAAGTTATGTTGCGGAGATTGAGTGGTGATGAAGGAACAGGTTAGGAGGAAAGGTGTAACGTGGGAATCACTACGTTGTGTTCTGTTTCCTAAGTCTTTATAGCATCTGTCTCAAAACAATAAATAAAAGGTGATAAAACAATTAGAGTGGGTCTTACGTTCCCCAAGTGTTTGGTGATCTATATCTATTTCTTTTAGTTAAACGCGTATTAATCAAAATGAATGAGAAATCTGACCATAATCATTTCTCTTTTGACCACTACTTGGTTTAACATAGTTAAAAGTTAGAACTCTGTGTATTTTGATACGAAAACGTAAAGAAGAAAAAAGGGAAAAAGGAAAAAAAAACTCTTACTGGTTTACACAGCGTTGCCACCAACTTCATCAGTCGCTTTTAGCAAAAAAGAAAAAAAAAATTCATCAGTCGTCACTCGTCACAATGTATTTTTCTACCATTTTTGTATCGATTTTGTAGCTCTTTTTCTCTTTTTTGTACCTTTGTATAAAGCTGGGCCCAACTCTGCAATAGTGCTGGGCCTCAACCAAATTAAACAAAAGTTAGCCCAACAGTTTTTGGATCAAAATTTGAAGATCAAATACAAAAAGCACTTAGGCCCTACTCTACATAATATTGAGCCTCATCTAAACCCAACAAAAAGTAGCCAAACAGTATTTGAAAAAGAAACTGAAGATCAACTACAAGAAATAGAGGCCTTAAACACTAGTTTACTGGGTCAGGTTTGATTGCGCTGTTATCGAGTTAGAAATGTTTGCTACCTTCGTAAACACTTTTTTCTATGGAGTTTATATTAAAGTCTCAAAATATAGAAACATGTCATATTTTATTATACTAATGATTTCCAAGTATGTATACTATTGAATGGGAGAACTTCATATTCGAATTAGTAGACTAAATTATATCCCGTCGGAAAAAAATATTGTCGTCAACCACCAAATGTATACGCAAAAAATTCAACAATATGCATTATCTAGACGAGATTGTGATATTGGGCTGATGAGTTTGATAATCTAAACACTATCTCAATAGACAAACTAATGTTGACTTTATGTAATCTAAATCTAAACTTCGTTGAGGGATTACATTATGACACACATTAAAGAAGAAAGCAATGACAGGTTTATATTTGCGAAAGCTCATTGACTGCTGTTTACGAATCACATGTAACCATTTCTAATAGAGGAAAGGAATCTGAAATGTGGCATTGAGATTTAGGTGATGACAGACGGGGGGAGTTGATGTTGACCCATCAACAAAATTAAGGATAATACTAAACAAATCCAATTAAAATAACACTTGATAATTGAGCTGTTTATAATTGTCGATATTTTCATATGTTTATTTACGATTAATGCAAGATGGCCGATTAGTGTTATCTTATTGGTCGTCTACATAATTGTCATTATAATATAATGTGTATAATTTGGTTGAACTGGTAGAAGCGAAATAGTTTATTCAACTTAAATAAGGTAGGTTAACCGATTAGAGGAAGCTGTTCGATATTGAAGTTTACAAAACTATATGTTGAAAAGAAAGTAAGAACTACGCTTTGAGGAAATGGTCACGTATATAATATCACTCTCTGCTATATATATATATATATCAAAATAAGAAGACTATACACGTAGTCATATAATTATATTCATGCTATGGTTATCCCCCTCCATATCGCAAAGGTCATTTAACAAAAAGAGCTACGATTTCGATACAAAAACTAACTCGATTCTGTTATTTAGATAAACATGTCAACAAACATTCCTTATGACACAATATTACATTGTCTTCTCATGTGCAAAAACATGTTTAAAATGTACTTGTTATTACTAAATAGATGCAAAGTTTAACATTATATGATCTCTCATCTTGTATTATAATCACGTAACAACATCATTAGATCATCCGAATAAAATAACCTAGATAATCTAGCTGGGGGCGTTGTATTCATCTAATCATTTAGAGAAGCAGAGTAGCTACTAGACTAAAATTATATATCCATAAATCATATTCAAAACATAAAGATGCTATTATTTTTGACAAAGTATGTTGTACTTTTCATGCCCATTCAAAGATTCTTGATAATATGCGATAAGTTTTTTGTTTTTTTTTTGGGGTGGAGAGTGGGGAGGGTTAGAACCACTTACAAACTACTTTGAAATGAGAACTTCATGAAACATGCTGCCAGGATATTAAAAAGAAACGTTTTTTACAAATGTACTGTACTCCTTTCACATATACAAAACGTAGTTATGTATATAAATGCATCTACGTGAACATGAACGATAGAAAAGATGATAGATTATAAAAACCTATGTGCTTGAATAAGCCCAAAAAGAGACTTGACGAAAAGGAGCCAATAAACACAAACAGGCGGTTACAAAGAGGGAGAGATTGTGGAGTAGGAGTCAGTGATTCTAGTGGGTTCCTCCTCTTTTTCTGCTCTTTTATTTTAATTTTATTTACTAAAATACAAATCATCATTTAATTTTTTATCAATCCGTTTTTTTCTACCTGAATATTTTTCATTACAAAACTACCTCAGTTAGATTTTATGTTCCGTCCAATTAATCTTGTATCCAGTTTCTCATTATCGTCTACGTTGAATAAATCTCTTTTCTTTAACAAGGATAAAGCTCCTTTAGCTCTTATAATTTATGTCTTCACTTATTTGACTTATTTATATAGTTTCGATATGTATGGGATGTACAGAGATCGGCTTCCTGATCAACCACCGCAATTTACTAGGCTTTGACCCTTGACAGCTATAAAGTTGGTCAAGTAAATAGTTTTCAAGTTTTGTTGTACAAATTTTTCAAACCCAAGTATTAGTCAGAAAAAGTAGCTATACACACACAATACAAAAATATAGCCGGGAGAGAAAGTCTGTGAAGGACAAGATCTTCGTGTGATATATCTTTAAAAATATAGTATTTTGTTTTTTGAAGTTAAGCAAGTGAACTTTGTTTTTAATTACTGTGGAAATAGATAGAGAAAGGTGGTGAAAAGGAGAGACTGATGAATCACAAAGGTTTCTTCACATACAAGTAGAGAGAGAAAGGGTGACAATAATAATTAATATTGGTCACCAAAAATAAAATAATGATTTAATATTATACAATAAAATTACTACTTATTTATTATTTCCTGTCTAAACTATATATAGACGCCCACATATTTATATATTTGTATATATGTATCTCTGTAAGAGAAAAGATTGGACCCTCTTTGTTTTTCTGTTCAGCCATAAAAGAAGCTTTTGACGAGAAAGTTTCCATTCTACTTTCTCTCTCTCATCTTTTCTTCTCAAACACCTCAAAGCAAATAGAAAACCTCACAAAAAGGTAATAAATTAAACACATAATATCTATCTTACTTTCATGCTCATCATCAACTAGCGTTCCTTTTTCATATTCCAATCATTTGTAATCTTTGGATCAAGAATTAATTAACACTTGCAATCTCTCTCTCTCTCTCCTAAGCTCAAAGTTTCTATTAGTGAACCATTTCTCTCAACTTTTCAAGACTAACTAATGTTTTACAGAAACGAGAGACTTGAGAAGGAGACAGAAGTAGAAGAGAAGATCAAGAAAGAGGAAGATATCACCAACCAGGAAGATGGCTACAAATCATAACCATAGTCATCATCTTTCTTATTCACTTCTTCATGGTCTCAGCAACAATCCTCCACCTCCTGGATTCATGTAACAAAATCTCCCCTAAGTCTTTTTTTTTTTTTTCTTCTTTTATTTACATTTGTATGCATACATAAAGCTCATTTTTCTTATTTTCATAGTTAAACATAAATGGTCTTATTTTCTTAATAATATTCAATATTAATTATAACTAGTTCTGAATTTACCGATGGGTTGTTTTATCCTCAAATTGTCGTATTCTTAGAAGTATGAGAATAAATGGTCAACGCATGAACTTAAAAATGGATCCATGCGGAATAGGTTACATGTGTAGTAATTGTAATTCTGGTGTAAACATTTTATCATAGGCGATCGTCTAGGAATATGGTTATTATAATTTAACTGTTCTTTAAAATATTATATAAATATAATTTGTTGCTAATTTTAATTCTGAATATTCTTTCTGTAGTGCTAATTGAATAATGAATTATTAAATGAAACAGTAACCAAGATGGATCCTCCAGCTTCGACTTCGGAGAGCTAGAAGAAGCAATTGTTCTGCAAGGTGTTAAGTATAGGAACGACGAAACTAAGCCACGTAAGCCCCTCCTCTCTCAAATCTTTGCATGACGTGAGCGTTCCTTAACAAACTCCAATAAAGTTTTCTAAATTTACATAAAAAACGAAACTGGAAAAAGAAAAATAATGATATAGCTGAGAGAGAGAGTCTGAACAAGTCTTTAGATAGGTTTGTGTTTTGGTGATGATACGGAGGCAAAAGAGAGCCTTGGATGGCGTGACTTCTTTATTTATTTCTCTTCTCGTTTTTTTTTCTTTTTAAAATAAAAAATCAAATAAAATTCCTTTACCAACTCTCTAACCTCCTCTATATCATATACACACAATATATTTATGCTGACAAATATTCGTAATTAAATTTGGTAAGCGTGTCATGTTATATATAGATCCACGTGATAAATGATGTGTTTAATTCTTAGCAGTAGATTACAGCAAACGCACACATGCACATAATTAATATCATATACTACTTGATTAAGAGCATATGTTAAATGTAAATGCGTAAATGTAATGATGGTAAACTTGCAGCTTTATTTGCAGGAGGAGGAGGAGGAGCTACGACTCTGGAGATGTTCCCTTCATGGCCAATCAGAACTCACCAAACTCTTCCTACTGTACCCTTTCTTCTTCTTTGACCCTTTCTTCTTGTTTTTTCTCCTTTTTCGGTATTTCAAAACAAAAAGTTATATTTATTCTCTTTTATATTTACATTTTACTCTCTTTTATATACATGTTTCAGCTTACTTGTTCCTCTTACTATCTATTATTTTTCCCTCAAAACTGAAAGCGATTTTTAAAATTGTTAATTACTCCTTTCTTCTGACTTTATAAACTGGAAGCAATTTGAATCATACCCATTTGTCAATTTATATACGCTTAAGGTCAAATCCTCCTTAGTATTAATCATGCCTTTTCTGACTTTTTATTAATTATGGAGTTTATTATACGATCATAAGTACATTTATGTTGAATATGCATTGCAGGAGGAGAGTTCCAAGTCCGAAGGAGAAAGCACCGATTCAGGATCAGCAAATTTCTCAAGCAAAGCAGAAAGTCAACAGCCGGAGTCTCCGATGAGTAACAAACAGAATCATCAACTCATGCTTCAGCATCAACGTAATAACAACATGGCAAACTCAGCTTCAACATCTGGACTTCCCTCTACTTCTCGAACTCCAGGTCCTCCAAAATCTACTGAGGATAAGGTACTCATAATCATCATCACTTTTAATAATTTCAAAGTTTGGAAAGAGATATATGCATGTCGAGTCATGTAACATGCATGATGTGATGTACATGATATATTGATATGTGTACTATATATGATTCTCTCTCTACATGTCATACTAGATATATGCATGCACATGCATTTCATATTTGTGTATGTCCTATCAAATCTTCCAATAAAACAAAAACCAAACACAGATCCCTAAAAGGAAACGGATCAGAGGAGATTCAGATTTTTGACCTCTCTCACTTCTTTGAAAAAAGACAAATTGAATATACAAATAAATAAAAACCAAAAGTGAAATAAAGCAGAATCTTCCTCAGTGTTATTTTCTTTTTAGTTTTCCTTTATGTAATGATTAAACAATATCCCCTCTTTTATTTTTATTTTTTCATCCATAATTATAACTAGTTATATATAGATGTTACACATATTTTCTAATTTATTACATAAACTAATATATGCTAGCTGCTTTGATTTGCTATATATAAATGTTTATCACATGAGTCAACTTAACTTACCCAATTCATTTCTGTTTATTTTTCCACTGAATTTATTTCTATTTCCATATTTGTTCTCTGACATTGCAGAGGAAGGCTACGACTTCAGGCAAACTTCTTGATGCTAAGGTACTTTAACGTTTATCATCATTAATTCATACCCGTTTGTTCGTCTCCCCCGAGGAGACATATGTGTATTGTATATACATATACTTTCAAGTGACCTTTTATATTTGGGTCATATTTTCCCCGAATTAGCTAAGTTAACCTCTCGTTTTAAAATGTGCTTAAAATGGGATTATCTCAGACATTGAGGCGTTTGGCCCAAAATAGAGAAGCTGCTCGCAAAAGCCGTCTTAGGAAAAAGGTAACCATTACAAATCCCTATCTTTTCACATCCCACTAATATTATTATCATTTATTTAAAATAATTATATTTTTCCTATATATTCATTTTGCTGTCAAAATAATAGTTCACATATTTACAATGATATACTCAGCTGGATATACTGTTAGTCCTCATCAGCTAGTACCTTATATATATAGATATATGTGTGTGTGTATTAACAGGAATATAGTATAGAACATTTCTTAATCGAGCTAGTAATGTTGAGTTATATTATGATATACGTAAATAACAAATGCATAAAATATATGGTTTGTGCAGGCTTACGTGCAACAGCTAGAATCAAGTAGGATAAAACTTTCCCAGTTAGAGCAAGAACTCCAGCGAGCTCGATCTCAGGTTTCACTTGAAAGTTAAATAATTTATAGTCTTATAGTATAACCTTATTGTGCTGATTAATTTATTTACCATATATTATTTATGTCGATATAGGGGATGTTTATGGGTGGCTGTGGTCCACCTGGACCTAACATCACTTCCGGTACTGAAACCTAAAACACCATTTGCAGTATTTTATTTTATTAAAATATTGTTTGGACCCAACTTCATTATATATATGTGTGCTTAATGACTATTAACATATTGTACGTACGTAGGAGCTGCAATGTTTGACATGGAATATGAGAGGTGGCTAGAGGAAGATAACCGTCACATGTCGGAGATTCGAACCGGTCTTCAGGCTCACTTATCTGACAATGATTTAAGGTTGATCGTTGACGGTTACATAGCTCACTTTGATGAGGTTTTGCGATTAAAAGCTGTGGCTGCTAAAGCTGACGTTTTCCACCTCATCATCGGTACATGGATGTCCCCTGCCGAACGCTGTTTTATCTGGATGGCCGGTTTCCGTCCATCTGACCTCATCAAGGTTCGTCTTCTTTTCATATCGCTCACATTAATGTAACACTAATACATAACAATAAACTAATATAAGATGGAAACATATCTAGAGAAACTATATAAATCAAAACTAAAAGAGAGATGGACTTAATGTGTGTGTGTTTTTAAGATATTGGTGTCGCAAATGGATCTATTGACGGAGCAACAACTGATGGGAATATATAGCCTACAACACTCATCGCAACAAGCGGAGGAGGCTCTCTCGCAAGGCCTCGAACAACTTCAGCAATCTCTTATCGATACTCTCGCCGCCTCTCCCGTCATGGACGGTATGCAACAAATGGCTGTCGCTCTCGGAAAAATCTCCAATCTAGAAGGCTTTATCCGCCAGGTTCTATTTTCTAACCTACATATATATTTATTTTTACTTCATTTGCGTTTATACTTACATTCTAAATTATTATGAACATGTAAGAAAATACCAACATATTGGTATTCTTTGAACATATTGAGAAGTAAAAACTGCAAACGCAACTTACAGATTAAATATATATAAACATAATTTGAAGATATAAAAATATTTCTGTTTATTAAATAGAAAGGTATAGCCAAATATTTTGCGTACATGTATGTACAAACATATGGGCTGGCTAAGTTTGTCTAATTAAAATTTGATCAGATGTTGCTTTCACGTATTGTCTTTTTGTAGATGATGTCCAATTGGCCATGTCTTTTAAATTCCATTTCCTTGCCGCTTTTTCCCTCTATCATATAATAATATATGTTTCTTTAGTCTTAAATTTAATTATTCCAAGAGCCAAATTTCTTTCACCTACTTGTTTTTATATACATTACTAAATTAGCTGAAGAAAAAGCAAAGAGAATATGTCAAAAGTATTATACATCTCTTTCAAAGTTTTGTTTTGAACTCAACAGAATTTTTTCATTATTTGGATCAAATTATTTATTTTTCTCATTAATCTGTTTACAAGCTATTGACTTTTGTAATACCCATTAGGCAGTAGGTGTGCCGTTGTTATCTTCTTTATAACTATACCAAAAAATTAGAGAGTCTTAGAATGTTAATTAAATAAACTGTGATAGCTAATTGACAATGTTAATTCAATTGAAGGCTGATAACTTGAGGCAGCAGACTGTTCACCAGCTGCGTCGGATTTTGACGGTTCGACAAGCTGCGCGTTGTTTTCTAGTCATCGGGGAATACTATGGACGGCTCAGAGCTCTTAGCTCTCTTTGGTTGTCTCGACCACGAGAGTAAGTCTCACTTTATAGTAGTAGCTCATTCTTCATTTTTCACATCATATATTTAGAAAATAACCATTAACTTTTGGCTATTATTAATGTGAAATAGGACGCTGATAAGTGATGAAACATCTTGCCAAACGACGACGGACTTGCAGATGGTTCAGTCATCGCGGAACCACTTCTCCAATTTCTAAATCGAAATGGAATCTTTATGACTAAATGGGGCCAAGTTCCTTTGTCTTAGCTTCACTCTTCGCCCACTCTGTTTCCTTTATGTTGTACTAGACATGTTAGGATCTTCCTTCACCTCCTTTTTATGAAACTATAGTCTTATGATATGAAATTAACGTACCACGTAAATCAAATCAACTTATGTGCCAAATGAAAATGAGTAAAAAGAAAAACATCTCGATGCTTTCGACACATTCATTTTCTGAGGAGAGTGCACTTGGCTCGTTTATTTTACAATGGACACAGTGAATATCATTCTTCGTGAAAATGAGTGAGTACTTTTTAGTTTTTACATTTACCACAAACGACGTACAGATAGAGTTGATACTTGATAGGGCGAAATCTAAAAACGACAAAAAAAAAACACTTGATAATAAGACCCATATATGAGATTAGCAGGCTGTGTATGGGCCAGACACTTCATAGGCTTAGATCATAACGAAAGCCCAATCTAGGCCTTAATAAACCCATATGATCTACAAACAAATGACAGAAACATAAATGTCGTGTAAGAAAAAAAGTACATCCACTGGATAAGTACAACATTCCATTTTCACTTGTAAACAAACAAACTTTCAACTTTAGTTTCCACTAATGAGACGACTCTTTCGTTCTTTGTTAATACTATTCCAAGTTTCCAACTAACTTGTTAATTAATTGAAAGTGACTTTGTTCAACAAAAAGTCAAACCAGGTTTTGTAAGGAGATACAGAGAGATTGATCCCATCGCCATGGAAACAGCAAAGCGCAGAACGATAGAAACCATCGTCTCCAAGCTCAGCTCCGTCTCCGAGCAAACCAGAGCCGCCGCTCTAGCCGAGCTCAGACTCATCTCCAAACAAGACCCCGACAGCCGCCCCATCATCGCCGACGCCGGCGCCATCCCCTACCTCTCCGAGACTCTCTACTCCTCCTCCCCCTCCTCCCAAGAGAACGCCGCCGCCACCCTCCTCAACCTCTCCATCACCTCCCGCGAATCCCTCATGTCCTCGCGCGGCCTTCTCGACGCGCTCTCCCACGCGCTCCGCCACCACGACACCACCACCTCCCCCGCCGCCGTCCAGTCCTCCGCCGCCGCGATCTACAGCCTCCTGATCGCGGAGGAGTCTTACCGCCCCGTCGTCGGATCGAAGCGAGACATCATCTTCTCTCTCATCCACGTCATCAGGTACCAAGACTCGCATCCGAGATCGATCAAGGACGCGCTCAAAGCGCTCTTCGCCGTCGCGCTCCACCCGGCGAACAGATCAACGATGATCTCCCTCGGCGCGATCCCGGCTCTCTTCTCCCTCATCGTGAAGGACTCGCGGTGCGGGATCGTGGAGGACGCGACGGCGGTTATGGCGCAGGTCGCGGGGTGCGAGGAGAGCGAGGAAGGGATGAGGAGAGTCTCCGGAGCCAGCGTGCTTGCGGATCTGCTGGATCCGTGCACCGGCTCGAGCCTTCGGATCAAGGAGAACGCGGTGAGCGCGCTTTTGAATTTAGCGAGGTGCGGCGGGGACGAAGCGCGTTTGGAAGTCGCGTCTGCGGTTGCGTCTGGTGCGGATGAAGGAGCTATGGAAGGGATCGTGTACGTTGCGGAGAACGGGAGTGCGAAAGGGAGGAAGAAGGCGGTTGCTCTGTTGAAGCTCGTTTCAAACGATTCACGACGTTTCGATCATCTGATCAGTGACAATGATAATGATAATCCAAGTAGTATCTGATCATCTGCTTATCATTTAATTGTTACACTTTTGCTAATCATTTACTTCATTCAAACACACACACTTTTTATACATAATGTAATTGTCATTGTTACGCTTTTGAATCAAGAATCAAGAATCTTTTTTTGTTTGTACATGGTTTGTTTCATCAATTCAAACGTTGAGTTGAAGAACTGGTTTGTACATTTTGTGTTCTTCACCGAGCAATAGAGAGCGTAGGATCGCGTCGCAAGTGCCGTCGTAGTGGACGATGAGATGTCCGCCTTGAGGGATCTCGTGGTAGTTGATCAAAGGCTGCTTCTGGAGAATGCATCTTTGAAGCTGAAACGGGACGACTTTGTCTTCCTTACCGTGCCAGATGTGGACAGAGCTCTCTTGTGTGATGTTTAGATCCGCTGGTTCGAAGTCCCATTGCCCGAAACAAGCCATGAAATCGTCTCTTAGTGTATCGAAAACGTTTCTTTCACGTAGCTTATCCTTAGTAAGCATGGGAAAGCCGGTGGTTCGCTTGAGCACCTCCACGTCATGGCTGTTGAAGTAGACTGGATTGCTCTCAAGAACCGAACTGTTTGATGGTATGACCTTTTGTACAACCCACCAATGTAACAGTCCAGGTGCAAATCTTGATATTCTTAAACACCATCTGATAATACCTCTCCTGTAGTCTTTCTTAATAAGCTTCTTAGGAAGCGATGGCCACCGATAGTTTACAACTGGAGCAACAAAAGCCACACCAGATAGCCTACAAAAGAAGATAGAATATTCTCAATAGTTACTTATTTGATTAGCCTTTTTTTTTTGGTTTAAGGAGTGATGATTGCCTGTGAGGTATGTGTTTTAAGCAACCCCAAGTTGGGTAAGATCCCATGGAGATTCCAATAAGGTAAAACTTAGGTCCTATCTCCAAATGATCTGCAAGTTCTGCTATGTCATCAACTTCACTTTTAAGGGAACGTTTGGTGTTTGCATCCGAGTCTCCATATCCAGAACGGCTGTAGAATAAAAGATACACTCCAAGCTCTTGTATAAGCTCCTGAAAAGCTAAATCCAGTTCAGATTTTTTTTTTTTTCAAATATCCAGACAAGATTTAAAGAGCATGTTTTACTTTTGAGGCAGAGAAGTTCATGTCTTTAGAGCTTCCAAAGCCATGAACAAGAATGATCTTGTACTTAGCTTCCTCCTTTGGAACCCCACTTTCTCTATAAGCTAAGAATCTTCCATCTCGAAGTTTAACTCTATTTGAATTTTCACAAGAATCCCCCATCAAACACTTATAGTCACTATACATGAAGAGAAATGATTTTTAGTTGTAGCAAGTTCATTAATTTGGGTGTGAAAAATGGCAAAACCAAGAACATCATCACAAGTTTTAGAACAGAAGAAGACATACCAGAAGAGGAGATAATTTGCCTTGAATCTGGAAGGAACAGAGAAGGGATTGAATAGTCAAAGAAATGATCTATTTTATCTTTATGTGCACAAGATAATGATGATGATTGATAAAGAAGACGGCTACTTGTAGAAAAAGCAAGTAGAGCCACTCCTTGGTGTATAGAATTTGAATAGGAATAAAGAATTTTAGAAGACCAAACCAAATATTCCTCTTCTGATTCCTTTGTCTAACAAAAAAAAAAAAAAATTCTCCAGAGTTTATCCTTTTCGCTGCCTTTGTTAAACTCCAGACGCCACTGTCAATTCACCAATCTCAGTTTTGCTTCTCCCACAAGTAAACGTTTTTGCATATGAAAATTTAGAAACTTCCCATAATAATTCCTTGAAAATATAAATTTCTCCAACATCTAAGTTTTTTCTGGAATTATGGAATATTCCTTATCTCAAAGGGTTCTATACTTCTTCTATCTACACATAAAAATCTAGCCTAGTATTGGATGCCATGTCACATAACCGGTTTTTGGTATAAGAACATAATGGGCTTTTAAATTGTCAAAATATGGGCTTTTAATTGTCAAAAATATGGCTTCTATGGGTAAGTATCCAGCCTCCCTGAATTTGAGTTACTTGAAGAAAAAACAAGTATCCAGCCTCCCTGAATTTGAGTGGATAAACCAAGTGAGAAGAACAAACAAAACAATCCTCTTCTGATTCCTTTGGCTAAACCATCCTTCATGTTTTTAATATGCTGGCTGTCTTTACATCTTAATTAAGTTCATGCCACTGCTAACTTACCAATCTTGGGTTTTAGAATTCAATTTTGGCGCCGTTGCGCTGATTGGGCATGATAATCATTAACCGGAGATGACCTTCTTGGCATAGCTTGACAAGGTTCCTATGCTGTGTGAGGATGGCATTACTGTTGCCTAATAAAACATGAGCAATCACGTAACTCTCTCCTTTCTCATTTGCAAATTGCCACTCCTTCACCGTCAAGTTGAAAGAATCTTTAGCTGCTGATACCGTTGCTTTCACCTCTATGTACTCTTTCTTCCCACCTCTGTTTTTGATTACTAGGTCGTAAGGTAACCCGGTCTCGCTCTGCTCGTTTATCCAACTAACCACAGCGTCCTTGCCGTATTTTGCAGCATAGTATCTGAAAGCGATCTCTTCACCTTTTTTACCAGTGTATTGCAAAAGTGTAGCCCGATCTGTGCCGGTGTGAAACTGATCTCTCGTGCTCAAGTCAGTTGAGATGGAGTTGTTCCATTCATGAGCAAGATTCCCTGAGGTTGAGCTACTCATCATGTTATGCAATGGGATTGGTGGCTTCGTAGCTCGTGAACTTGTGCCTGCACTATTATCGTATCCAGCTACCAAGTTTCTATTTGTGATCTCCATTGGTTTCTGTCCCTCAAGAGCCTCTGTTACAAGCTCCCTCTGATTAAAAGAGGAAAAAACAAAGTTACTATTCAATTACGGCAACTTTTCCTTTAGCAAAAGGAAACGAAGAAAGACAGTGCAGCAGCACACTTATGGAACACTGAACTAGATGCTTTTGCCACAGGACATGGAACCAGATGAGTTTTTTTCAGATGCTACAAACTTCATGTCAAATTCAGGTGTAAACAGAAACAGCAAGGCATAAATGCAACCAGGTTTCAGTCTCAGACATTCATTCCCCTACAGATTTGTCACAAAGACCGAATCGGCGACCAGAGATCTTGGAAGGTTTCCATTAATTACTTCAAAAAGAAGATATTGAGAGGAAGTGGGACAGGGAGAGAAAAGGGGCGCAACATTTATCCTTTTTTTTCAGCCTGCTACAGTGACATTGTCATGTGCACATGCAGAATCAAAGAGCAAAGCTGAATTATGGAAACTTTTAAATTTTTGTTACTCAACTCTAAGACATTGCAACTGGGTGCTAAGTCTCAGCGCAAGAGCAGGGACCACTGAACCACACAAAAAAAAAGAAAGTGCACAAGAAGAAACAGAAAAAATAACAAGAGTAACAGCTTAAAACAAAGTAGTTGTAGAAGTAAGAGAGGAAATGGTCTAGCTTCGAAAAGGAGGTACCACAGAAAGTACTCAAAATAGTGAGCCTGTGTTCCACAGTAAAAGTCAAATATCTTTTCAACTTGGCAAAAATAACAAAGGGGCAGAAATATATACTCAAAGGTGAAACTATCCCGCTTCTTTCACTTTTGAGAAAATATACTCACTTCCGACGGACATAAGACTCATAAACGACATCATTTGGGACCTTCAAGCTAACCAACAAGTGTTTCCCCAAACAATGAGCAGATAGGTTTCCCTGAGAACGGCAACTTCCGACATAAAAATATGAGGCATTAACAGACACCGCTAACAAAACTCTTCAGTGGACTAAATAAAACACGGAAGCAAAGAAAAATGCATCTCAGGAAATCACACAAAAGGAAAAATGCAGAAACGTTAAAACTAAATTTATATGACCACTGACTCACAGCGACATGTAGTAATCCAACAAATGGAAATGATGACATAGCTTTGGCTCTTTTACGCTTAGTCTTAGGTTGTGCTTCGGAGCCTCTCAAGTTGTAAAAAGACAAAATCTTCTCGACAAACTACAAAAATAAAAGAGAGCATTAGAGAATAAACAAATATACAGCCTCACTACTGCTCCACGCTTAAGATAATTCACTATCCGATTCAAGCGGAAAGATATATCTGATACATGATTCAAAAAAAACGTCCAATCTCGATATACTCAACATGGACTTACCATTGACATGCTTAGCTCTTTACAAGCGTCCTTCCAAGTCGAAATGAACAATCTCAAAGCTCCTTCAGAGAGTGTGAAATCAGCCTCATTGAAACTGAAAACCTGCTTGGTATCAGAATCATCCGCCGGTTCAGGTATCTCTTGTTTCACATGTCCTCTACGTAATTTAGAAGGGCTTCTTCTAAGCTGTTTGGACAAATCAGATTTTTCATGACTACGAGTTTCTGCCTTCCTTTTCTTAGTTTCTGCTTTCCTTTTCTTTTTAGACCTCCCAAGTTTCTTCACCTCTTCTGCAACAGATGGATATGGACAACTACTGACATGGTCAGAGCTATTAACATATTTAACCTCATAATCACCACTATCATCGTCATCTGAGCTCGATGAATCATATCTTGTATGCTTGCCACAATAATCCTTACGATGCAAAGCAGCTACGTCACTATCCTCAGAGACGGTAGGGGATTTATCTCGCAGCTGTTTCTTTGATGAAACGTTGTGATGCTTCTGATGCAGTCCAGTCAGCAAGGTCTCCAATGTTTCGCGTTCTTGTCTCTTTGCATCTTGAATGAAAGATACATACATCCTATAAAACAGTCAGCTATAATAAGTTGAGAACGCTAGAATCTTGAGAACACATCTATTGCGTTAACAACTACAGAAACAAAATATCATACCGCAAGCTCTGAATACGCACACCAAGCTTCTCCTTGCCTATAACAGACTTCTTCTCAGCAACATAATCAAGGAAGTCATCGAGCTTAACATCGTCCATACCGTAAGTGCTCAGATAGCTATCAAGAAACGATATTATCTCCTCGCTAGTGATCTGAACCGGACCAGAACAACCAGATATAGACGGGAAATACAACAAGACAAGTGGATGCCTTAGCAAAGGTCCCAACTTTAAATCATCAAAACAATCAACAAACTCGTTTCGGCATATTGCTACTTCCAAATCATGCAGAGTCACAATCCCTCTAGCGCCAATGAAGCAGTGAATAAACGCATATATCTACAAGCAACATCACAATATTAAAGATTCTCAAACGGTTAAAAAAGTTAAAAAAAAAAGGAATTAACTTTTTACCTTGCCTTCAAGGGTCATGAGCTGGCGAAGCGAAGGAACGTCTTGCATCTGCATCCCCAATGATCGCTGAGAATCAGGCTGCTGTTGTAGCTGTGCTAAAACAGACTGCGACACTCTAATCGAAGAAACGTTCTCTCCAGCAGCAACGAGCGATCTACGCGTCTCCTTGACGGCGTTATCGATTCGTATGGCTTCTACATTGCCACATGATCCATGGAATTGAGGACGGAAGGTTGGGATCTGTGGTGGATGAGCGAAGTTGAGATTCTGCTGGGTTTGGAGATTGTATCTGATCGGTTGTTGGATATTGAAATTGGAGTACATACGAGTGGGTTGAGGATGATACCCGCCGCTTCCACCGTTCGCGGAGGCGCGTAGGGGCCACGAGCCGTCGTGATTCCCTTGCATTGATCGGCGCGCGAAAGCGAGTCTTCAAAAAAATATGTTTTTGGAGTGAGAGAGAAGGAGGATTAGGGTTTAAGGTCAAACGTCCGGAGAGTCTCTAGCTGATTCGGAGGGTTTAAGGTACAATGTTCCGGATTAAATTCCGGTTCCGGTTTAACATTCTTGTTCGACATAGTATGACCCAATCTTATCAAATACCATCATGAGATCAATAAACTTTTCAAGTAATTCCCATTTAATATTTTAGAACTAAGTTTTCCTTAATAAAACAACATTTCACAAATTATATGTTTATATGCGAATTAATAGAGAAACATCGTACAAGAGAACTACAATATAGCGCAAAGAGTATTGTCAAGGATGGATCTGATATGACGGCTCAGATGATGCAGTCAGACATGAATCTTTATAAGACATATAGAATTGTCGGTTGTAAAATTGTCTGTAATATTTTTCAGAGTTTGTAATAGCATAATATATCTAGCGTTAAAAAAATTATATGTTTTTTATTTGGTTTTTACTATTTAGACAAATATAAGAATACAAAAGACTACAGCATGTTTGCACCGTCCTGTGTTGGATGATTGACTAGCGGTTCAAGTACGCTTCACAAAAAGATATAACCATAGACTAGTCACTAGTATGTTGCATATAATTAGGGGGTTTTTGCCAAAACTAACCCACAACTTGATTTTAATCCCAAACCTATACCCAAACTTGAATCAAATGCAAAACTAACCTAAAAGCCTAGTGAAATTACAGCTCAGCCCCTTGTGACCAAACAAAAAAACAGAAGCCATTTTTACGAATATAGCCCCAGTAAATCGTCTGAGTCGTCTGAGATGTTGGAAGTCGTCTGGACGACTGAAGTGTAAGTCGTCTGGTACCAGTTTATTTTAAAAATAATTTATAAATCTTGTAAAAAAATATTTTGATGCGTAAAAAATAAAAATCAAGTAATTATAAACAGTTTTAACTGATATAAATTAAGATATGATAAAATTGATTTGTTTTGAAGATAGATGAGTGGAAGTAGTGAATCATGAAATACTTTGGTTTAGGAGTTTGGCAAACATATGTTGTAGTATTGTATGTATTGTTAGGGTTAGATTTTGGAAAACTAAAATGTTTTTTTTTTAAATTAGTTTTCACTTATATGTGTTTATTTCTGTGTATAGTAAACACTTTTAAGTTTGATTTGGTTTTATGAAGTGTTTAATTAGATAATTAAGTTTAGGGGTTATGTTTAGGGTGTGGACGACTTATATTTCAGTCGTCTGTTGAATAATTTACCCGGACGGCGTATATTTCAGTCGTCCAGACGACTTACTTGTAAGTCGTCTGGAAAGTCTTCTATTTTAGTTTCCCGCTAAAAATATTTAATTTCCAGCTAAAAATATTAAACTCTTCTGGACGACTTACATGTAAGTCGTCTGTTTTAATTTCTTCACCAGACGACTGAAATGTAAGTCGTCCAGGAAGTCGTCTGAGTCAAAAATATTTAACCTAATTGGATTTTTTGTCTCCCTATATAAAGAAAAATTTACACATTCTCTCTCCTCCTCTCAAATGGTTGCAACAAAAATGTAATGTTCATCATTCTAAAACTCTCCAACCTCTCTCTAATCTCTTTGACTTGAAAACACCAAACTTTATATGAATTTTTCAGTTTTATCTCATGTATTTCTTACTAATCTATCTCTTTTGCAGGTTTTTAATCAAATGGTACTCATTTTCCACTAATTTAGAGGTAGATCTATTAATTTTAGATATGTATTTTTGTGTGTTCTATAAATGTAGATTTATCTAATCTTCCACTCATTTTCTCTATTTTTAAGTCATTTGAACGTTTTTGGATATGCAGGTTTTTCAGATCTGGATTTGATGTGCAGGTTTTTCAGATCTGGAAGACTTCTGGGACGACTTACCTGTTAGTCGTCTGAAAGTCGTCTGGAAGTCGTCTGAACTTCTTGGAAGTCTTCTGACAAAGTCGTCTGGACTTCCAGGAAGTCGTCTGGACTTCCAGGAAGTCGTCTGGACTTCCAGGAAGTCGTCTGGACTTCCAGGAAGTCGTCTGGATTTTTCTGAGCGTTTTGGTAAGTTCTTATGTCTGATTTTTCTTCATTTGGTAACTTCTTGTTGTATAAAGTTCTTACTTTTTTCCCAAACTAAAACTCTCCAAACCCACTCTAATCTCTTTGACTTGAAAACACCAAACTTTATATGAATTTTTCAATTTTGTCTCATGTCTTTCTTACTAATGTATTTTTTTTTTTTTTGCAGGTTTTTAATTAGATGATACTCATCTTCCACTAATTTGAAGGTAGATCTATTATTTTTAGATATATATTTTTGTGTGTTCTGTAAAGGTAGATTTATCTAATCTTCCACTCATTTTTTCTGTTTTAAGCCATTTGAACGTTTTTGAATATGCAGGTTTTTCAGATCTGGATTTAATATGCAGGTTTTTCAGATCTGGAAGACTTCTGGGACGACTTACTTGTTAGTCGTCTGGAAGTCGTCTGGAAGTCGTCTGGACTTCCTAAAAGTCGTCTGGACTTCCTGTAAAGTCGTCTGGAAGTCGTCTGAACTTCCTAAAAGTCTTCTGGCAAAGTCGTCTGAACTTCCTGGAAGTCGTCTGGACTTCTTAAAAGTTGTCTGGTCTTGTCTACTCAAGTGGAATCCAAGCTTGTCTTTGTAGATGAATGATCTATAATAGTTTTGTTTGTGGTCTGTTTTGTGAATTGCATGTATACTCTTTTAGTTGTGAATTTTTTGTAAAATCAGTAAAAATGTTTTCCAAGATGTATTAAATGTGCTAACAATGTGTTTACACATTTACAAATCAATAAAATAATAGACTTTAGTAGCCTTTTTCTTATCTTTGGATCTCTCATATGCAATAATAAACTCCAATGGCTTTTTTCTCATCATAATAAACAAGAATGTTGGTAAGAGATGGAAACAAACAATAGTAACTAGTCAAAGCATATCATATTTTTTATAAGTTTGCATTGAAAAACTTAGTCAAATTTAGTAAAACTAAGGGAGAGAACATATTTTGTAAATATGAGTTTTACATATCTTGAAGTTACTTATCACTCTTAAAAATACAAGTTATTCAAAAACTAACGTAGAAGACTTAAAAACTAGTGGAGAAGACGCGGACGACTTCAATCTAAGTTGTCTAGACGACTAAGCTATATGTCGTCTGGTCAACGCAGAGGTTATTTTTGCAATTGACTTTGAAATCTGTTATTTCGGACGACTGAAAGTTAAGTCGTCTACTATTGTTTGGTTAAAAAAAAAACTCCAAAAAAGCTAGACGACTTACATTTCAGTCGTCAGAGGTTAGTTTTGCATTTGACTGGATTATTTCAGAAGTTTGACTTTTTGGACGACTTACATTTCAGTCGTCTAGTGAAAATTAAAATAATAATATTTTTTTAAAAGTAGACGACTTAAAGTTAAGTCGTCATAGGTTAGTTTTGCAATTAAAAAAAAAAACTTCAAGATTTAATTATACACAGACGACTTATAATTCAGTCGTCCACCAGACGACTGAAATGTAAGTCGTCCAAGATTTACGAGGTTTGACCAGAATCTCGGAAAAAAGTCCTGGACGACTTACAATTAAGTCGTCTGGTGGACGACTGAATTATAAGTCGTCTGTGTATAATTAAATCTTGAAGTTTTTTTTTTCAATTGCAAAACTAACCTATGACGACTTAACTTTAAGTCGTCTACTTTTAAAAAAATATTATTATTTTAATTTTTGCCAGACGACTGAAATGTAAGTCGTCTGGGGAAGTCAAACTTCTGAAATTATCCAGTCAAATGCAAAACTAACCTATGACGACTGAAATGTAAGTCGTCTAGGTTCTTTGGAATTTTTTTTGAAACCAAACAATAGTAGACGACTTAACTTTCAGTCGTCTCAGGTTACAGATTTCAAAGTCAATTGCAAAAATAACCTCTGCGTTGACCAGACGACTTCCAGGTAAGTCGTCTACAGCCAGACGACTGAAAGGTAAGTCGTCTACAGCCAGACGACTTCCCAAGTAAGTCGTCTGACGAACAGATCTGGAAAAAAACTCGATGTCATACCTTATATTGGTGAGATAAGTTCCTTAGCATACATAAGGCTTCTCCAAGCACACAGAATCACAAACGAAAGTCACCCACCCATAATCGTTAGCTTCTATGACTCTATGAACCATAAAAATTTTGGAATCAAAATCTTGGGTTTTTTTAGCTCATTGTGGAGAGAAAGTGAGAGATATGTTGTGTTTAGTTCACAAGAATGGAAAAAAAAGAAGGGTAAATCGATTTTGGGAGCATTAAGAGCTTCAAATTGGTTGTTCATGGTGGTTATGGTATTGATGACAATGGCAATCTTGTAATTACTTGAAGATGATGAGGGTGAGAGAGTAAAAATGTCATTTTCGAAAAAAAAAAAAAAAAAAAAATTGATGGCATTTTCGTAAATTATATGAACTTGTGGGGTGAATAGGGCAAAACCAATTTTTTAAAAAAAAGGAGGTTAGTTTTGTGTTTGACTTTAAGTTGTAGGTCAATTTTGCAAAAATCCCTATAATTAAACCATAGATTTTCCGTGAATGATTATAAATTTATAACACACATACATTGAATAAGCTTGTAGATTTCGCTTCATGATTATTGTACTTCTGTTTATTTAATTACATGTATAGATTAGATCTTTAAGTATTTTATTCCTTCAGGTATTGACTAAACTGCCGTTACCTTCAACATTTTCTGCGGTGAAGATCTTCTTTTTCAATGTATTTTATACTAAAATTTTGTGCTTATAGGTCAAACTCCACTACCTCATTCTCTTCCAAAGTAATCTTTCCAACTACTAATCCTTTCATCATTATTTAAACCTTGAATCTATAAATATATCATTTTAATTATATTTTGGAAGCAAGTATGTGTATCACTGCATTGATTAATTAGTGGTGGTGCAAACCAAAGCCTTTCAGTAATCACTAAAATTTTCAAGTTAATTTCTACTTAACACCAACGACACTGAACAATTAGATGTTTCAATTAGTGTAAGTCTATGTAAATACAAAATACTATGTGTAGATCGTTTAATTATTATGTTTTAGTCTTTGCCAGTATATGTAATGAATTGGACGTCACTGTATTAATTTAAACTTTAAGGTTCTCATAATTTTTAGACAGGTACTACGAATGAACCAAGTTCCAAGCGTATGTTTCCCGTTATGTTAATTCATCTACTATTACATGGAGCTGAGTCCTAGGAAACTCTTGGAATAGTATTAATACATCATCATCAAAGTTCGTGTAACATCTGCTACTTGAATCATCAAACGTCAATAAGAAAGAACGCGTGAGTTTATAGTAATTTGCTTTTATCATTGATCCCTTAAAACACGGCTAAAATGATGTTGAAATTGTTGTTTTGATGTAATGATGAATTTCGTCTTCGCCGGTCTATATGCACTTAAAAGATATTATGACTATAAAATGATGAATGATATCGTATTTGTTGGGTATAAGATGTTACCTAGTAATACTAAATGTGAAAGGAAAAGAGTGTAAAGAAGAAAATAATTAAATTGTCTCAATGAATGAGTCTTAGGATTCTCTTTCATTGAAAAACCTTGTGCTGGTGCATCTCTTTTTCACTATATATGAAGTAAGACCCACCACACTATTATGAAGAAAATTACACTATTTTGCTCCTTAGTGTAAACGCGTACGAAGACACGTGCGAACATTATCATATCTAACTATACGTATTGGGGGTAGGAAGAACAAAGGGGACCTATTTTGACGAACCTACACACACATCAGAAAGGTTGATGATTATATAACCTTTTCCTACTAATCCTACACATCTTCTTGGGAGGGAGAGAGAGAGAGAGAGAAACAAAAGAGAGGGGGAGAGAGAGAGATGAGTTTGAGGAATCTTCATGAGATGGGTTTAGGTTTTGAATCTCCAAGCTTCATTGAATGGCTTAAAGCTCCATCGTCGTCTTCTTCTTCTTTGTTATTTCGTATCAAGACCAAAGATGTTATATCAAGATCAAACCACCAGAGTATGTTGGAAAGATCTCTATTCTCATACCAACCACAAGAACCACTCAACACGTCTATTCGATGCTTGCCTCTTCTAAACAAGCTCATGGAAAATGAAAGTCAGGCTTTGGATGATATCAAAGAAGAGAAGGATGATGATGATGTGGTTACTCTCCAGATCGGATTGCCAAACTATCGACGTGGTAGCTCTGTGGAGGATGATTCTGATACAACATCCGATCATCACCAGAAGAGCCCCATCAAGAGAGAGATAATAGATGATGAAGTGGTGATGATGAAGAAGAGAAGGAAGATGATCATTGATGAGGAGATGAATGATTTGGATATGGAAGTCTGTGGGAAGAGGTTTTGGATACCAAGTCCCGCTCAGATTCATGTCGGTCCAATGCAATTTGCTTGCACTATTTGCAGCAAAACCTTCAATAGGTACAATAACATGCAGGTACGTCTTCTCTCTTATTATCTTTATCCTAGTTGCTTTGGTACACATCCACTAATTCACCAAATCTTGCATTTTATGTCAAAACATTATCACTTTGTGTCATATTAACAAAGTAAGAAACATTGTCACTATGTCAACTTTACCTTTGCAATTTTGTCCATTGAAATATTTCGTAGGGTATAACATTTACGGTTATATCTTCTGAAAGGAAATATTTCTTAATGTACTGTACCTTTAATTTTAAACAACTTTCCCCTTCACAAATACAGGATACATGATTTTTGTTTTGAACAAAAGAAAACAGACATAGGAGTACTGAAACTAACATCATTACATACAGAGTATGAAAGGACTTTAATTTAGTTGTAAACTAAAGATTATGAACTTTAATGACTTAATTTTACGGTAATTAATCTCGGTTGGTAAATCATCGTAGTAGTAGATATACAACCCCCAATCACCTAAAAGAAGATAGTTTGGGTGTATAACTTCTGGATTAGTTGAGAAATCTTCATAAATCTTTTGACTTTTTTTTCATTTTGCGGTGCCTTTTTGGTTGAAAAGCCAAAAAGCAAAAATAATCAGAGTGGGATTTGGTAAAGTATAATTCAGAAAGAAACAAAAAAGGAAGAAAAAAACAATGATCACACTACTTTTACTGAATCTATGCAATCGATTACTTCACCTAATGATAATATGAGTAAAAGGCTTCTAATTAAGTATCATTCATTCTATATGTATTTTACTTAGGATTCTTTACTTTACCATTCAATATAAACTTATTTTCCTCTCAACTTTAATTTTACAAACATTACACCAATCCCTACTTTTAAGCAGGAAACACATTTTTTTCTACATCAATGGTTTCTTTAACTGAACTTGTGAAGTGACATATATAATAGATATTAGAAAGTGTAGTTCTAACTTGAACAAACATTGGAGTCCCATTTATAACATAATGGACATTAATATTCATAAACTCAATCATCTCACATATATATAAACATAACTGTAAAAATAAGTTATCCACATCAATGCAATGATATATTTTACGTTCTAATGAATTAATATATACCCAACACAGATGCATATGTGGGGACATGGATCAGAGTTCAGAAAAGGAGCAGACTCACTGAAAGGCACAACCCAACCCGCAGCTATCCTGCGTCTACCATGTTACTGCTGCGCGGAAGGATGCAAGAACAACATCAACCATCCACGTGCCAAGCCCTTGAAGGACTTCCGTACACTTCAGACACATTACAAACGTAAGCATGGCTCCAAGCCTTTCTCTTGCGGAAAATGCGGCAAAGCGTTGGCCGTGAAAGGTGACTGGAGGACTCATGAGAAAAACTGTGGGAAGCTTTGGTATTGTACATGTGGATCAGACTTTAAGCACAAGAGGTCTCTTAAAGACCACATCAAGTCTTTTGGTAATGGACATTCTCCTCACCCTTCTCTTTCGTTTGGTGGGTTTGAGGAGGATACGGAATGTGTCACCACAGAGTGATCAGAGCCACGTTAGGTAGACTCGTGGGGGCTGTGGGAACCATCGGTCCATATAGGTAAGATCTGAATTTTCAAATGTTGCTTCTAACCACAAAAAATATCGAGTCTAACAAAGAATTTCTATCTTGCAAAGGGAGAAATTCTTTGTTAGACTTAGACTCAATTACATCAAATCTAACATCTTAGCAAAGAAAACGAAGCAACATTTTAAAATTTAGATCTTCTTATTGGGATATATTTATGGTGAGTCTACATAGAACCCCACACTGTCTATCTAACACTTGTAAAATTTGAGGTCTTGAGCGTTTTAAGTATTTGGTGTGTTTTAGTTCTATTATCATGCATGTTAGGGTGTTTTGCGACTAAAAATAACCTTAAGAAGAGGTTAATTTAAATAATGCTCTCTAACAAAAACTTCTCTTTCTCCGAGGGATGTATTTGTCGGGGAGCATTTGGTTGCTTGTGTAAAACCCCTGTTTATCTTTGTAGTAAGCTTGTACTTTGTTTCCAGTCTTAACTAGGTTTCCTCTTTTTTTATTAAGGGTGGTTATCTTGTGAAGCACGTGAATTTTCTGTTTCTCTCATTCATGTATTTGTATTAGATGAGAAAATTGGTGTGCTTCACTCTATTATTGTACGATAATCCTCCTTTGAGACTTTCTAAATATTGTAATCTCTCTTTTCATTACATATGTGACATGCTTTCAATCTTATTTGTTCGCAAAGTTACAAAAAAAAGTTTTATAGAATAAGAGAACACATCATCGGAACGATCTCAACTTTGCCTTCGGCTTTAGATTGACATCATGTAAGAATATCGTCTAAATTTACCATACATTTTCATCAATATGTGTGACATGACAAATCGAAATTGTATAAAACAATCTTACCCTTTGCTCGCATCTCCCCGATCTAAAGTAAAATCTTTGGGACTTAACAGAGCACAACACAAGCTACTTTGCTTGAAGAACAAACTTTCTGACAAAACTTCTTTTGATGATGGTATACACTATACTTCAATGGTAAACTTTTACCGAAGGGATCTTGAACGCTTTCGGCAAGAACGGAATCGCCCTGGGATTATTCTCCAGGTCGTGATACAATCTGTACTCCGCTTCATAGTCATGAAGCTTCAGCTCAGCTTTCTGATTCGTATGGTAATGATGCTTAGTCAAATTCGACTTCCCAAACCCGAAAACGCTAACTCTCTCACAAACCCCCACCGCGAGCATCACCGCCTGCATACCAGACGAGTAATGAAACAACGACCCTTCGTGACCTTTACTCCAATCCCCAAACCCTTCGTCTCTCTTCTCTTCCAAGAACTTCTTCACGGAGTAATACTTCACGATCCTAGCGCAGAGTACGTCGAATCTCGGATCAGTGATGACAAGTGGAGCTTTGTGAGAGGGCTTGCAAACGGTGTAGTCCAATAAATGAATCGGTTGGCAAATGTACATTACTATAGGTACTGAATCTCCGTAAGGATGGCAATTGCAACGCTCTCTCCTCGCGCATTGGTGGAGAATGTTACTGTTTATGAACGATACGCTCGTTTTCGATCCCACCTTGTTCTCGAAACGCTGCGTTTTAGCGTTGTTGAGACGAATCACTATCTCGTGTTTATCGATGACGTCACCGTATTGGCTGTTTAGTAACGTCCCGCTGTTACCAACAACGGCACAAGACGAGTATCTCGAAACCGAAACGACGCCGTTTCGGTGAGATTCGATCGGGTTCTTGATAAGTCTAATCAAATCTAGTATGATGCGAGGCTCGTAAGCCTTTTTGGTACGAGTCCAGATCCTAAGGTTTCTCTTGAACTCTGACCAGTAACGAGAGACCTGAAGGGAGGAGCGAAGATTCGTTACCGGAAACTTGGACGGAGCGTAGCTTCTGCTCCTCCTCCTTCTTCCTCCGATCGGCGTCGCCATGGAGCTGAAGTAGCGGCGGTGGCTTCTCCGCGTGTTGTCGTAATCGGAGATCAGATCGACCTCCTGGTTGAACTTCGGCTCGCCGGGATCGACGGCGGCGAACTCGAGCAGCGTCTCGTTGAACGCGACCTCCTCCTCCTCCGCCGTCGTCACGAATCCGGAGGTGCTGCCGAGCTCGGCTATCGCCGAGCTGAAGGAGAAGCTTCTGCGGCGAATCGCGACTCTGCAGATGAGCGTCGCGGCGAGGAAGCAGAAGAGGAGGGCGCTGAAGAGAGGTCGGACGGATCGTTTCATCTGGATCTTTAGATGTTAAATCGAATCTGTAATGGTGACTAGTGAGCTTGACGACGAGGACTCCATTGTGAAGAATCTCTGGAGGTGAAGTCAACGAGAGGGAGACGACATTGTTACTAAAATGGAGATCTGGAGAAGGAGGTTAGTAGATCCGTCGACGATTCAAACTAAACATTAAATAAATCTTTTCTTTTTCTGGTAGATGACGCAGCACCCTCCATGTTGTTGTGTTCCCCCTTTACGCTTTGTAGCTAGAGTAGAGAGATAAAGAGTGTGTGTCACTGTGTGTGTAGCTTGTTTAATTCTTTTCTTTCATTAATAAACTTCTTTTAGTGGATAGGAGACATATATTTTGGTTAATGATTCGTTGCTATTTTTAAACATGAATTTAGAATTTAGTTTTTGATAAAACAAGTTTTTAAGAGAAAAAGACCAAAATAGCACTAAATCAAGTTTTTTTTCCCAAACTAGCACTCAATGCCAAAAGTCACAAAAATAGCACTCAAGGGGTGGGGTTTAGGGTTTAGAATTTAGGGTTTAGGGTTTAGAGTTTAGGTTTTAGGGTTTAGAGTTGAGAAGTGAGGTTTTGGGGATAAGATTTCAAATTTTGAAAAATAAAAAAATTAAATTTTTCAAAAGATAAAATGCTATTTTGGTCATTTTAGTTTTTGAATGCTATTTTTGTGATATAAACTTAGAAATGTGCTATTTTGGAGATTTGCCCATTTTTTAACAATGATATTTATATTTTTTTCCAACTAATTTTTATTAAGAAGCATCTGTAATAACATTAAAATATAAGAATGAGAAATTTCCTACCTAGTCTTTTTAGTTTATTTTCACAAAAATAGCTATAAATGAAAAAAATGATTAAAATAAATTTTATTAAAGGATAAACCTAAAATTAACTAATCTACATATGGGTTTACAATTAAAAAACTAAGTTTTGTGGATAGACTTTTAAATTTTTAAAAATTTAAATTAAAATTTCAAAATAAAAATATTGTTTTGATCATTTTTTAGAAATTATTTTTGTGACAAAAACAATTAAAAATAATTATTTGAAAAAATTGCCTTATAAGAATTGATATATATATATATATATATATATATATATATATATATATATATATATAATGATATATATATATCTTAATAATGATATATATATATATATATATAATATTCATAGAAAATTATATCGAATATCTTGATTCGGTAAAAATAAAAATCATCAGATAATTTTTTTTATAAAATAACTCAAAACAATTTTAAAATAGTCATAAAACAATCGGCTGGATATAATAATTTTCTCAACTTGTTATAAAATATTCTATAAAACAAATAAGAAATATGGAAGCCTCTTTAATCCAGTGATTTGATTAAGGATTCATTAATGCTTCTACACTAGAAAATCTGAGGTTCAAAATCTAGAAAATGCAAATGTAGAATTGCATTCAGACGTATATTTTCATATTATGATAGAATTATCGTATGTAAAATCGTTTATGTATCGTTGTAATATCATAATAATTAACCAGACATTAAAAAAAACAAATAAGGAAAGGGCCGGGATTGATTTGATGCCTTTTTGTTTGTGGGCTTTTGGCCTATGCTTGCTTATAAAAACGGCGGGTACTGCTCTTGTCATTCATTAAAACAGTTGGAAACATCCTACACATTGACGTTTTCGTTTTATACACACAAACACTCGGCTGTTTTCTCCGACGTCAAAGTCGCCTTGTTCCTCAATCCTCATCTTTCCTCTAATCATCTCCCTTCCTTTAATAATACTTTTCCAGGAAAATTTTCTGATCATGAATCGTCCACGCTTCTAGGGCTTCCTCAAATCATCTCAATTTTTAATTCAGCAAACGAATTTCAATTATCGATTATTTTCTCTGCAAAACCCTAAAAAAAAAAGAGCCATGTATAGCAATTTCAAGGAGCAAGCGATCGAGTACGTGAAGCAAGCGGTTCAAGAAGACAACGCCGGGAACTACAACAAGGCCTTCCCTTTATACATGAACGCGCTCGAGTACTTCAAAACCCATCTCAAGTACGAGAAGAACCCTAAGATCAGAGAAGCGATCACGCAAAAGTTCACCGAGTATCTCCGCCGCGCTGAGGAGATCCGAGCTGTTTTGGACGAAGGCGGGTCGGGTCCTGGATCTAACGGGGATGCTGCTGTGGCCACGAAGGCGAAGAGTAAAGGGAAGGATGGAGATGGGGAGGATAAGGAGCAGTCGAAGCTCCGAGCTGGGTTGGACTCTGCGATTGTGAGGGAGAAGCCTAATGTGAAGTGGTCTGATGTTGCGGGGCTTGAGAGTGCTAAGCAAGCGTTGCAGGAAGCTGTGATCTTGCCTGTTAAGTTTCCGCAGTTCTTCACAGGTATAAAGGGTCTTACTTTATTGGATTCGTTGATCTGTTTATTGATCAAAAACTTGATTGTTGTGATTAGGGAAGAGGAGGCCGTGGAGAGCTTTTCTGCTGTATGGGCCTCCTGGGACTGGGAAGTCGTACTTGGCTAAGGCTGTTGCTACTGAAGCAGATTCTACGTTTTTTAGGTAACATATGTCTCTACAAGTTTGTTGTTCTTCATTATGTTTGAATGATATCCCCTGTTGTCGTAAGATATATATGATGCACTTGGCGCAGTTTATAGTTATGTAGTTTAAATGGATTTTTAATGAGGAACTCTATATTGGGGCAGTCATGTAGATCTTTGGGGTTTAACGTGCCTTAGTTTCTTTCTATGTACCTTGCCTTACAGTCGGAAAAGTTTTAGCTTTGATGAGTATTCTGTTTTATTATTGAAAACATGATGTTGTGTTCTTTTTGCCTCCCAACTATCAGTGTGTCTTCATCGGATTTGGTCTCGAAGTGGATGGGTGAAAGTGAAAAGCTGGTATCAAACCTTTTCGAGATGGCCCGGGAGAGTGCTCCGTCAATTATATTCGTTGATGAGATAGATTCTTTGTGTGGTCAACGTGGGGAAGGTAATGAGAGCGAAGCTTCAAGACGTATCAAAACAGAGCTTCTTGTTCAGATGCAGGTGAAAAGATTTATAGAAATATACCTGCTAAAAATGAATTATTAGCATAAACTGACTTTCCTCTGTACTTGTTTCTCAGGGTGTTGGACACAATGATGAGAAAGTCCTTGTACTGGCAGCAACAAACACACCTTATGCTCTTGATCAGGTGAAACACTTTAGAGTGGACTGTTTCTTCGAATTTATTGTCAGCTTCAGAACAACACTGAAATCTAAATACCGTGTTGATTGTAGGCTATTCGGAGACGTTTTGATAAGCGTATCTATATCCCTCTACCGGATGTGAAGGCTCGGCAGCACATGTTCAAAGTAAACATTCATCTAAGTAAAATTATTTAGGGTGTCAAAATCCTTTTTTACCTAATGATGTCCGTGTATGATACAGGTGCACCTGGGAGATACTCCTCATAATTTGAATGAGTCTGATTTTGAATATTTAGCTCGCAAGACACAGGGATTTTCTGGTTCAGATGTGGCTGTTTGTGTATGTGGTTTGTCCTGAGTTATTATTACTATCCATGTGAACAAACATGTCTTTTATTCTGAATGGTTTCTAATCTATGGCAGGTGAAGGATGTTCTGTTTGAACCTGTGAGGAAAACCCAAGATGCCATGTTCTTTTTCAAGTCAGCTGATGGGACGTGGATGCCATGTGGCCCTAAACAATCTGGTGCCATTCAGATTACGATGCAAGATTTAGCAGAAAAAGGGCTCGCGGAAAAGGTATGCAGTTTATCATTGAAGAAAATAGAAAATTCTAATGGAGAATATGCAAAAAGCTTATGTTTTTTTTTTGTTGGACCTGAAACAGATTATTCCACCGCCCATCTCAAGAACAGATTTTGAGAAGGTATTAGCAAGACAGCGACCAACAGTGAGCAAGTCTGATCTTGAGGTCCATGAGAGATTCACAAAGGAATTTGGAGAGGAAGGTTGATCATTGATCACATAAATGGTTCAGCATCTCTCTCTGGTGTCAGGGGAACCTCAAGCTCCTGTTATTATGTGTGTACTAATAAGAACACATCGACTCTTGTTTCGTCCACATCATTGAATTTTCTTTATTTTAACTGTAGAAATTATTTCAGATATGAAATTTGCTCTTGGTATATATATATTCATAATCTACCAATCTAAATACTCATCAAATTAAATTGTTGAAAGTGTTGGTTTGTATGTTTCACCCCTTCCAATGGTAGATAAAATCTCAATTTGGGAAAAAAAAGTACTCATCAAATTAAATTGTCATATACTTGTTTTTAAGAAGACTAATGAGCCAAGATCGCTAGTTACGACTGTAATAAGTCTAAGTCTGTTTCTGACAAATGAAATTAAAACAATTCTTTTAGCCCACATCATCATTTTGAATGTTAAATAAATCTATGCACAAATCTATAGCCTATGAATGATGTCTTCCGGTATTGGTTTGCCAGCTTCCGGTGGGATCTAAGATCCAAGATGTGCATTCTTCTAACAGTTTAAACTTCTGGCGCTTTGCTATATCCAAGAAAATCTCCATCCTCTTGAGGAACTCAGACCCGCCCTCCTTGCATCTAAAGGATCCAGAACACTCACACTGCTCTGTCAAATGAGCCGCTTTCACCTGATTGCACCTAGTGCAAACTAGATCCTGCATGTGGTACATTCTTTCTCTCTGTCTCACCATCTGGAGAAGACTATTTTCCATCTGCTCTCTGTCATATATCTTCCCACATTGTGAATCTATGCAGCACCATTCTTTCTCTGTTAATAGAGCTGGGTCTCTGCCAATATCTAGGTCTCTGTAGGCATCACAGTTGCTGCAACAAGAAAAAAAAACAGTTCAACACAACTCAGTAAATACATATCAGCTCCTTTACTTCTTACTTACTCTTGCAAGAAAGTCAAGTATGTCAAAAGTGAGCTAAAGGTACTACTAATCTTTTTTCTGGGATTTGGGGAGAGTCTAAGGCAAGTTTCGTTTCTTTTAGTGTGACTAAACGCATCCTGCGTGTTGCAAACAGACAACATTTTTGCTATAATGACTCACAAGGGTGTGCCAGGAAATTGTCAGGGATTTTTCGTTTTATATTTAAACTAGTGATAAAAAGAAAACTCGATTTCGTAAAGATATTTATCTATTAACTAGATGAAGGCACCACAATGCATATCTGAATCACGAAAACTGAGCATATCTGTTTATTCAAGTAATACCTGCAAGCCACATTAGGTAAGATAAAGGAAGGCCCAGGATCAAGAAATTCGGCTTCAGCGGCAAATTCTTTTACGTTAATGTACTTCAACAGATTCCTTTTCATTACCTATAAAGAAAAACTATGTCAGAAAAATTGTATGTCTAGAGAACAAACATGTGAAGACGATAGTCAGCACCTATATGAAAAAATACTTAGTTTTACTGCAAAAAATAGTTTCAAGAATTACACAATATGGTTATCAAACAGAATCAGTATCAGGTAAAGAGGAAACGGAAGGAGTGGAGTATTAACCCGAACATCTTGCTCGACATTTTGGTCAAGACCCATAACAGCACAGATAGTTTGTATGAGCTCTAACGTGTAATCTCTTTTGGGAGCTTGACTAGAATCCCGAGATGCATCTGAAACGTCTATCTCCTTCATGTGTGACACGATATCATTGATTTTTGCAACAAGCATATTAAAGAAGCTGGATGGTATCTGCATTAAAGAAAAAAAAAGTGAGACAATTTTTTGAGTGGATGAAAAATATATCAACCGAATTGGGCTTTAAGACTACCTGTTCCTTTAGATATTCTACCATCTGTGCCTCTAAACTCTCTGAACTGCCTCTTTTCTTCTCTAATGAGAATTTCCATGGGTCAAATATAAACTTGGCAACAATTATGACGAAATCCCTCTGCCAAGACAGATGAAATGCATGAGTGTCCATGAAAACATGGTCCATGAGCGGACACAAATTTTTAGTTCTGCTAAATGACCATTGGTTTGAGTAAGGGATCTGCATGTAAACCTGAATATACTCAGGGAAAAGTCGAGCGACACTCCACTTTGGTTCAATAGTCACTTCGTCAGGTGAAATTTCATCGTCGGTAGCTTGGATACCAGCGTAGTTATACTACAAAATGTTGAAGAAAAGATGGAAATATATCAAGCAAAGACGAGATCAAGAACTAATGAAGAAAGATGGAATTTTAGTAGAGTTCCTTGCAACTTTGATATAATTTCTCAGCCATCCAGGTGAAAGTATTTTCATTTATCAGTTTTAGTTCCTCGACCCACTTTTGGTCTACTGGAACCCTGCATGCATTGCAGGTTCCATGGATTTTTAGTTTTTCATTTCCCATGTTTGAGGCTCAATTTTTTGTTCACGGGTTCGCAATTTACAGTTCTAAACAAAATTTGCCCTGTTTGGCAATCAGATATTGTAGATACAAGAGGGAAGTATAAGAGATCCAACCTGGTCCATGAAGAGTAATGAGTGCCAGTAGTGAACCGGCTCGAGCAAGATCCACTCAAAGATATCGCTGTTAGTGGCAAAGCATTTAGAATCAGTGACAGGAAAATGTGTAGAGTCCACAAGAGTTTTAAATTATAGACGTATATATTGGGCAACGAAGAAACCAACCTATTCCCTACAGCTGTGAGCAAGCTGTCACAATAAGCCTTAGCAGCAGATAGATCAAATTTCCCTGTGTCGATAACGATCTTTGAGAAGTCTGCAAATATTATTGTTGCACCTAATCTCCGCAAATCAGTCAAAAGCAGCGCAAACACCTTTTGCATGACCTACAATATTGATGAAAACCACAAGATGTCAAATGGATTTAGAAATTTATATGCAACCAAAATGTGAATGTCAAATGTCAAATATCAAGATCAAATATAGCCTACGACAAGTATACTGCAGCAACCATTTATAATTTGTAAGCAACAGAGTCGACAAAAGAGTTGACTGAAAGAAGAATCAGACAGAGATGCAAGGAGGAATTTTTTGTCCCAAAAAAAAAAAAAAATATGCAAGGAGGAATTAATATACTTTGCTGCATTTAATCGCACCAACAAATTTATACCTTAAAAAGCACAAATCATTAACTGTCACTTACCTTGTGAAGCATGAGATGAAGAGCTGGATCATGAAGCTTCGAGCAAGGGCTACAAAATGAAATTACCGGTTGGTATTTAATGAGTTGAGAATAAAGTCAATATGTACAGGATACGACATAATCATACCTACAGAGCCACCAAGACAAACGTTGCAAAATGGAATCAGCATATATATTGCGTGATTTACACACATCAGTCAAGCAACTATTAATTAATTGTTTCAGGACTCGGAATGCTTGAGCACATCCAGTGGTCTCATCAAAACTGGCGTTAACGTTCGAACTACTTCCTCTAGGATTCACATCCTGTTCAAATCCCAAAAAGTCACCTCCTTCCATCTCGCTCACCAGGTTGCTTTTCAGAAGGGCATTAACAGCCAAGTGATGGATCTGCACGATGCATGTTAATTAGAAAAAAAATCCAAAATTCACAACGATTAAAGCAAAAAAAAAAATTGTGACCTTTAACTCCACAGAAATTTTTCTATACGCTCCAGGATATACCAAACTTGTCTGTTGCACCTGTGACAAAAGAAGCATCCCAGTTATCACCTTGATAGTCTAAAAAAACATGGAAGCGGGCGAAGTTCATGACAAAGCCCACGCATACTAAAAGGCAAAAAGGAAAAATCATTTGACATACCTCATCAGCAAAGAATGTCTCTTCATTGTTCAGACCACCAAGGTCTGGAATACCATTATCTGACACCCAAAGGACCTGTTATACAAATACAAAATCAATGATATGGAAAATCTGCTTCTCTCTTAAACACATAATAAGGCATTTCAGAGTCATAATCAGTGATTTGGAGAAAATAGCATTTTGCCAAGGTTTCAGGTATATAGTTTCGAAGCTGTACGCACAGAGCAAGAGCAAAAAAGGAAAATAAAAGGAAGGGAGGCAAATAATGCAGTAGTTGAACTATTATAACACTTAGAAGCTAGACGGAAAGTCAAACAAAAAACCTGCTGCTGGTCGCGGAGTGCCCTGGACAGGAAGATATCTACTGTGAATGTTAACCAATCTAGTCCAAAATTCCCCAAAGGCACCTAATCAGTTGCATGGAAAATATAAATAGCTGCAATAAAGCAATATTATGAAGAACTACAGATCCACTTTACAAACATAACCTACATGGGCATATCTTGACTGGGAAATCCTTCGATCCAACCACTGAAATGCTGCAGCACAACGGAACATTGCTAATTTTGCTGCCGGACGTTGCCAGGAGACAGGCTGCGCATCACAACCACATCCACGCAAACATATTTATCATTAGTTGATCAAATGAACGTCTATCGTGACGGAAAAAAAAAAAAGAGAAAGGTCGATCAGTCAAGGAACCTGATAACTATTGTCATCGCCGTTGAAGGGAATCCTCACACATGGGAAATCATCCAGGGCTTTTATACCATCCTTGATGGAATTAAAGTCAGGGCATTCAGTGACTACAACAGTTGGTCCAGAATTTTCTTCTCTGCAAGAAAAGGAAACAATGGGAAAAGTCAAACCAGAGTGGAGTGACCTGAAGTTGGTTGCCTTGCAAGAGAAGTCCAAAATGCGTCATTTTTCACACCATACAATCAAAAAAAAATTGTGCTCAGCAGTTAACTTATACAGTTTATCAAATTAAGAAGTAAGCTAAAGAACTAATCACGCGGGAACAAAATAATTAGGAAAAGCATGCCCAACTGATCAGCATTAGAAAATCTATGGGTTCATCAAGTCACATAAACATAAACAGGTTGCACTGTTGTAATCAGGAAAATGAGTTACCTGTATTCACTTATCGCTTTTTGTATAATCTTTTCGGCAGCTTCAGCATGGTCAACATAGTCCACCTGATAATAAGCATTCAGAAAAGCTTGAAAAGTGCAGGATTGTTATTGCAGGGGCTGTACGTAACGGCTTTAAAGCTAACCTGGAAAACGATACCATCCCAAGACAATGACTCAAGTGACAATTCTTGGCAACCATCTCTAAACTGTCTCTCTAGGGCAGATGGTAATAATTCCTTGTCGCCATAAGGATTAACTACCACGGCAGACATAAGCTTCGATGCATGACAATATAGAACATATATAGCACGTAGTGTTGAGGTGCTGCAAACAAGCAAAACATAAGAAACCTTCTTTCAACTTAAATTGCATGTAGTAGAAACCTTCTTCCATCAGAAAAGGGGTCGTCATGTTACTTAGATTTCTACCTGTTATACAAGTAAAGAAGTGGAATTGATCGCTCCAGGTAGCGGCATTCAGTTGTAGTTTTCATATGAAGTTCACCAACTTTCCATCCATCTTGGGTGTTACGGTGCTTGGCTGTGTTATCAATTTTGCATACACATCCTATCTGACATATAGCACTAAACTCCAGCGGCACCTTTGTTTCATATATGCCCTGCCAAAGTCAAATGAGGTTAGCAAGCACAAACATGGTACTCTACTTGTGCAAAATCAAAGTGACATGCATGATCACCAACAAGTTGGTCTGGTGATTATCTGGCTCAGTGTCAGTAAGCACCAGAACAAAAGTTCAATTCCCACCGTGCTGATAAGTCACTGGGCCCCATTCACAGTTTATTCAAATAACAAATTAAACAGCATGTCCAGCACACACGTTAATATAGCTAGCTACCCATCGCTTGTAAACTCCATACCAGAATTTTCCTTACACAGGATACTTTATGCAGCCAAATTTTCCAGTAGAAAATTTCAGATTCCCAGACACCATGTACAAGTTGTCTATTCACCAGTATTAATGGTTAACCAAACAAAGAAAAGTTTTCCTAACATTTAAGCCATGTAGATGGGGTATTCGATAAAAGGTTGGGCTTCTGATGCACTGTATTACTTTATAAAATATCTCACCTCAATTTCAGGGTCTGCAAGAAGAGCTGCAAGCTTCTTGCTTTCTTTTCTAAATTGTTCTTCCTGAATCTCTACCTGTAAAAAAACAAACAAAATTATAACTACCTAGAAGGAATTCGAGGGGAAAGATGCATAGTGGTTGAAAGACATGCCTCAATCATATTATAACAAGGCTTTCCATGAGGAAGAATCTTGTTGACACACTTTCCGGGAAATTTTCCATCTATAGGAGCTTTGGAATTAATGTAAAACACTCTTGGGATTGTCAATGGGATTTTAAGCATCAATCCTTCCACAACCACCCAAGCGAAAAATTGTCCGCTCTGTGGACTTGGGACCAGCTGTATTATCTGAAAAAGTCGGAAAGAGAGCGTTAAGGCAAATGATTAGCAAATATATAAAATACATTGAGGTCGACATGCGTACCTGCCAATGTGAGCTAGTCAAAGCTTCTTCAGGCCTCCTAAAGAATGAACCTACACCTCTTCTAACCTGTGTGACTTTTTTCTTTATCTCATGAGATTCAATCTGCTTTAAAGATCGTTGATCACCCAACCTACAAAAAGAAGGGACACACCGTCAACGAGTTAATCCACGTTCCTTGTTGTAAAAGCAGTGGATGTTCTATTGAACTACATTTTGATCCAAATCAAAACCTGCTCGTTGTAAGACGAACTCCAGGAGAATCTATACAATCATGAGAACTAACCTTCGTTTCTTCTTCTTCTCCACAATTCCTTTCCATTTTCTTTTTTTCACTTCAAGCCAACCTTGGTAATCCACGTTCTTGTCAATGTTCTCAAATGAGATATCGTCATCGCACTTTGGATCCTTGCTCTCTTGCTGCTCACGTCCAAACTGTTCTTTATTAACTTCATAAGAACGTGCAATTGGCTTTGGTCCCTTTACGCCAGGCTTGTTTTCTTTGCAAAAATCCTCAATATCGTCCATATCATCTTGAGCCACCGAATGATTTTTGTCCAACACACCATCTTTGTTTGCTGAGCTGAACATATCAGCTAGTTTTCTCTGGCGAAATTTATCATCTTTTTCACGGACCTTTTTATGAAGCCAATCAGGATGAAGCACCCTAGGAACGGGATTTGCCACCTGTATAGGTCATATAAGCCGTTAGATATATATCAAAAGAACACCCAAAAAAAAGTGAGAATAACGAACCTTCTGCATTGCAGCGGGAATGGTGATAACTTTTTGGATAGCTGAACTAAGACGCTGCTTGTAATACGACCAGTCAATAATTAAACGAATATCAACTTTATGGTCTGAACTAAGGCGCTGCTTGCACCATTTTCCCAGATAAAACTTCATTCTTTCTGTAAAATTTGAAAATATACATCACATTTGAAGGTTAAGAACACAACAACATAATCTCACTAAATAACAGAATATTTACCAGGTTCCGTTTTAGATAAGGTAAATATGGCAACAGGGACAGCACGTTCACTTACAGGTGACCCCTGATCATCAAAAGTTGGTAAGTTATAAGGGTTGAAAATACTATGAAGAGAGTGGATGAAGCACTATGCTCAATGAATACTGATCAGTAAATACTTTTGAGATGTAATAACATTCCTAATATAGAGATTTGCATTTGAAAACATTCCATGTTTGACAGAAATGTACCTTTGGTTCACAAGCAACAATGTATTGGCAACGCAGTCCTTTATCTTTGACCATTGTATCACCAAGAAAATCAGCCAGGCGTTTTGCTGTGGTCACTGCACATGACTTTTGCTCACCATAATCTGCTAAGGATTTGCTCATGGTGCTTGATTCTGATATATAATCTAGTAGTTCACTGTCGGCAATATCTTTTCCTTGATTCTAAAGAAAATATGTAGGGAAATCTATGAGCAAAAAAATTACCCAGTAGCAAATAAGAGAATTTAACAGCACCCATATGAAATTATTCCTGCTCAGAAAAGAGATAATCGAGATATATGACATACATCGAGTAGGTCAAGCCACCGATTTGCAACGGCTGCAACAGCAGAATAACACTCTTCAAGTGTTGATCCATGGAGAAATTTGTCAAAAAGCTCGGCCTGTAGAGAAATAAAAGAAAAAGAAAATAATATTCACTTCAGTGTCTGACATCTCCATGAAGTGTAAATTTTTTAAAAAGTTCAAGAATTATGCTGACCTAAAATTTTCGAAACATTACACATACACCATTCAAGTAAAAAACCTGTTTATTTTATTGAGATACTTTGTCTACCAAATAATAAACGTCTTACTACATTGGGCAAATATATGTATGTAACAAGCTCAAGTAAAAATAAGAATCCAATAAATAGGATGGAAATTTTCAAACAAAATATACGGAACAAAAATTTATGAAAAAGCAGAAATTTTACTAATCACTTCTTTCTTTTATGAAAAAAAAAAGAAGGAAGAAAATAAACTCTCGCATAATTACTAAATTTTCACCTGACCAAACAATTTAGAACCATTGGAATTTTCCCAAACAGAGAATTACTTAACCACAGATATCAGTATTACACCTTCAAACTGCTGTTAGAAATAGTTTATAATACAAGTGGATCAAGCGAAAAGCGCATTGAGCCTAAATATAGATAAAGCAACAATTTGATGAATCATTACAGCACAAGAAAGTGAAATGATACCTGGAAAACTTTAATGAGTTTCAGCTCCCCTCTACGCTTGATCTCAAATCCCTTGAGTTCTGCTAAGGTTCCGTCATGATTGAAAACAGCATACCGCTTCTTAAGTAAGACTCCTTCTTCTTTCGATGCAGGAATAATCATTGCCTGAATGGAGAGAATCACATATTACTTGTTTGTGAAAAACCAAATAGCAGCACTCGACTAAAAGTCATAACGTATACGCATACCTTGTACGGTCCATCCACTTCGAATTCAATGGAGCATTCACTATGCGACTCGTACGTCTTGCGTACAGGATCTACAAGAGTCTGTTTCCAACCAATAACAAAAGGAAAAATAGAAACTGAACACAAGGCAAAATGCTTCCAGAACCAAAAAGGTTCATCTACTGAAGACTGAACACAAAAGCTACTTTTCAGTAAGGGCAGCTCCGGTATACCTGATATTGATCATTTGTATTATTTTTAGCCACATCAACATTAAGCATTACACACGGATAAGAGATCGTGAATTTCTTCATGTCTCTGCAGTAGACAAAAATCACTGATATATAACTCTTTGGAATATCGTAAACCACCAAAATACTGCTATAAAGTAAAAAAAATAGAACAAGTTCCTGATATGGAGATTGCAAAATCTTACATCGTCTTAAAAGTAAAGTTCTCAGGAAAAGATCCAGGTAGAGCACACCATATACCATCTGTATCCAACTCAAGTGGTCTCCCAATACGCTCAATAAGCAAACGGGCATTCTGGATGATTTTGGCTCCAGTATAGGTAACTACACCAGCCATTTCCATAGAGTACCATCTTGCACCCCTGGAATTGGTTTCAAGTAGAGATTTGGGTCAACCAAAATGGAACAGACATAAGGGTATAGCCAAAGTGCAAGCTCTTTGCAAGAGATCAGAGAACTCACTTTCGCATGACATATCCATAGAAGGAATTAAGAATACACTTATGAGCTAGCTGCAAGGAATCGTAAACCACTACCATGTCCTGTCGCAAAATTTTAAAGCTAATAAGCATCTAAAGGAAGTTCCGGAGATGATATATATGATCAACTATGTAAGAAAATATACCTGTGCTTCCTGGATCTTGATTGAATTGCCACTTGCCTTGGCCTCTGACAACTTTCCCTTCCAGACCTTGTTAAGTGTTTTGTATTCATACCTCCTATCTCGAAAGCTTTAATTACATACAAACACCATAAACAAAAAGCAACAAGGAAAAGTATTTAGGACTTGGCAGAATTTACATCATTGTCTATTCACCAAAAAGATTGCTGCTCAAAAAGACAAGCTAAGTCCTAACAGAGTTTCAATCAAGAACAGGATTGGGAAAACAAAAGTCACACACCTTCGAACAGTGTCTACATAAAACGGATTTTCTCTCATGCATATCCCAGCCTCAAGAATTTCAGTGCTTGGCTTGTCAAGTACTCGTCGATATGCCTATCATAGCACAAAACGACTTGCCTTTATATATTGACATTGTGGAGAAAATATTATCAAAAGAAAGAGAGAGAATACCTTTTGACAATATTTTTTCAGTCTTTCTTTTAGTTTAGATTGTTGCTCCACCTTTGGTAGATCAAGGAAAGATTTTGAAGACTGAATATTTGCACCAGCATCAACAAATTCGGACTCAATCTGCTTCTTCAGATGGTAATAATCACTTTTCTTGGCCATGTATGTCACCCCACGCCAAACCCATTCAAGTTTTCGAAGACACGTTTTTCCCGGGCGGTTGAAATCACATGCGGTGCAAATTTCATTCGTAACTATTGATGGTGGCTGGCAATGAAGAGGAAATTTCCACTTAGCATAATATTCCCACGGGATTCATAATCTTGACAGTGACGGTTGTGTTAATTTGGTAGATATTGATTTATAATTGCATGTTACATCATAAAATCAAGAAATCAGTTAGAAACATGCAAAAGGTTATTTGATGTACCTGAAGCCTATTTGTTAAGATGATATTTGGATACATCGCTGCAACATCAAGGTGATAAATAAGAGGTCCCTCTTCACGTATAGGGCAATCTCGTAACTTTTCCAGCTGCAGGGAAATAAAACCGCCAAATCATAACAGAACTAAGAGGACATCCCAAATCAGGTAGTACAGGGAAATAATGTATTAAATTATCAGGTTTTATGTTCTGCTTTCCGAAACCCACGCATGTATGTGCGTAGTTGGTGACAACTACTGTAAATGGACGGTATTTAATGGACTATCTCCTCAGGTTAACTTTGTTCTTTCCAGAAGAACTATTGGGGTTACTTTACACGAGAGAAGGATCGTCGATATGAGAATGCAAAGGAAAACTCTCCCAGAATGAAATGTGTATGCAGCGTCAGCCATTCAAAGAGACAAGAGAAAACACACGCTGACAAGAAACAAGGGAATAGGCGTCAAATCACTATCTATAATTCAGAAGGGGAATCTATTACCTTTTCCTTGATTTTTTCCTTCACTTCATCATAATTGGAAACTGAATCCATTCTCATTTTCCCTTCTACAGTGATAGCATACTCCAGATCCCGGTCAAGGTTATCGATCAGTTGCTGGCAATTAAATGGTCCAATATCAGATAGGTGCATAAATAAGTGACATTTGAACAGAACCATATCAGAAGAAGTAATGTTCAGAAAACAACAAGAAAAATCATATTGAGTAAAGTAAAGCAGATTACTAGCCTGGTATGCCGATGTGTCTAGCTTAAAACTGGTTGGAATGTCAGATCGGAAAACACCACTTTCGAGGCACTCTACATGGCCACCAATATATGTCTCACTTTCAAGAAGGTGACTTTGGTAGAACTTCTCAGGGTCAGCTTGGTTTTTATTGGGACATACAACATTTGCCTTATACGCCTGTACAAAGAATGGAAGACGTCCAATTAATAGAATGTGTCATACATCAAAGATTGCTAAAGACCTTGTAGTAAATGGAAGTCACCTCAACCATCAGAAGCATTTCACAAAGGGTTCCACTTCCTTTACGTAAGACCTCATCAGGGACCATAGGGATGATAGTCGCGAGAGAAAAAATGAACGGGTGAACATATGTCATGTATAGGTAATAAGTTGCAACAGCATCAGAGACAGAATAGGAGGCCATTGTCTGCAACATGGAACACAAATAAGATATAAGCACCCAATTCCACGCAAGCACTGCATAGACTAAAAATCCACAATTGCTGGAAGTTATCAGTCACAACATCCATGTTCGCTCCTAAATTTTGCGTACTGATAAGAGATAGTGTTTAACAGGAGCAGGAGAACATTTCTTCATCCCTTAAAGAGACACTAATTACTAGAACAAATATCGTCATACTCTACCCTATTCCAAAGCAATCAAACTACTACTCCAGTTCTTAAGAACCCTGATTAATTTATCAGCAGTACCTGTGGTTTCTCCATGGCAAACTGAACCATGTCTTCTGGGTTCACTTCCAGTGGATCATAGCCCAGTTTCGCCTTTGTAACGGCCTGGCATTTAATTAAGAGACGAGCATTACTCAAAACATAATATGAATTCCTTTAAAAAGGGACATATAAGAAAAGGATAAACAATAGCAAAGAGAAAGAAGTCAAATGAACCTTCAGACCATGGCTTCCCTGAGGAAGATAGCTATCCCGTTTCACCCAAGCAAAACAATCTAAATGGCAAACGAATTTAGCTCGACATTCACCTTGATTATGATCACAACGGAATCCCAACTCCTGAAACCATGGGGAAAGAAAACAAAATATACCAGTCAAAGTTAAGAATAAGATAGAAACTAAATAGTAAGATGCAGAGAATAAAAAGAGAGAAAAAAGAGTGATGCATGTTTTTGAAATAGAGTTCAGAACAGAACCAAGGTTCAGGATGAGTGGCACCTGCCAACTCTCAGAAGACTTCAGTGTTTAAACGCAAAAACATGTCACTCAAGATGAATATTATATTCACGGAAGATGACAAACAATATGTAGAAAATAGGCATGCAGGCGAGGATGTAGGAAGATCTTAAGCAGTGATACTGTTCTATCATTAAGCAAAAGAACACTCGCAAGGTCACAATAGTATGTCAGCAAAACTGTCACAAACTTTTTCAAACAGAATTTCTATAAGTATATCATATACTTCCTTAATGTCACGCAGATGAAATTTTAACGATACGACAATGAAGGAAACGTGTTGCTTACCTCATTCATTTTGATCTCATGATGGGATGCTCTGCGTTCTATAAATGGCCAGTCGAAAAAATCACCGTTATATGTAACATAAATACCGGGTTTAACCTCTTGCATATGGGAAAACCATTTTCGAAGGAGTTCAACCTACAATACAAAACCAAGAAAGAAGCTTGATTCTTGTTCATCAATGTTTCTTATATATTACTCAAATCCAGACCTAATTTACCTCGTTGCTAACGTTAGTAACTTTGAAATATCCTTCAAACTCTGGTTTGGGTGTATACTCCAGATCTTCTATGTCTTCGCCAACACACTGGTTTAAAATGAAAAATACTACGTGTAATCAAAGAAGATTGAAGCAGTCCAAATTTTTATACGGAAATAGAGCTGAGATATCAACCAGAGTTGACAATGACATGCAATGAAATTTTTATAACAAATCAGAAATCATGTTTTATAAACATAGAGAAAAAGGCTACAGTAGACCACAAACAATCTTTATGCCACATCATACAAAATCAGTCAGACAAAGCAGTATAAGTTTATATGGATCATTTATGATATCCCCAGGATTGACTTAATCTTTAAAGAAACACTGCATTTATGAGCTTTTCCTCAACTGATTGCTTGACATAATCTAAAAGATGATAAAGCAGGGCTATCATCTCTTTTAATGATTTGGAGATCATGCTCACACATCATGTATGATATTATCATCTATTAAATCATATTCAATACAGAAAAATGTACATAGTATTACCTCTCTGTTAACAATTAGAAAACCTTGCCCATCGACCATGTAAGATATCATCATAATTTGATCATATTCAGCATCCGGAAATTTCAACTCAAGCTTTGTTGTCTCTATATCGAATGCACAAACACGGACTTCTGCGCGCTGGAGAATATCTGTCCTCTTCTCTAGTGTGACATCAGTGCTGGAAATACTGACATTGTACCATTGCCCACTCCGCACATCTAGACACCAAGAAAACGTCATGTTTTGACAATCTTTAGGACTAACAGAAATTTAATTTTGACTAAATATGTTACCTTTATCAACTGCAAATCGAACATGATAAGGAACATCGTACTCGCGGAGGTCCACTAAAGAGTCTAAGCAATCTTGAAGACGTTGTTCTCTGCATTCCAAGAATAAAAAGAAAAGTGAGCACCGGTATCTGAAACTTGAGAATAACTAAAAAACAAGAGAGATCAAGAGGAACAATTTGAAACCTCGGAAACATAGGCAGTTTAAAACAACAAAAATACATCGTCTTACCGTTTTCCAGCCAAAATGGATTCGTATGCTTCAAGTGCGTCAAATTTTGCCTGGTTTCGTTCGACAACATGCGACAGATCCCTCTTGACTTCCATCAATTGTTGCACAGTATCAAATGATACTTTTAGGTATTTCTTTCGCAGGCCAGATAGATGATTTTTCTGCTCATGAGCATAAGAAAAAATAAACTCGAATTGGTAGGCCATAAACAAAAGTTAGAAAGACACACTAAGCGGAAGGAAGACTATAGAAGTCATGAAACCCTTCCTATCTTGCATACTATCGTAACTGATCATTAAACAATTAAGAAAACTAACATTAACAGTTCCAGCCCAACGTTATATACTCGCAAACACCTAGAGATTTCCGAATATGAATGCAGGATCACATTTTAAACTTATTACGATAGTTACTCAGTTTTCAAGTTACAAGAAGAGGATAAAAACTAAAGATTGCAGCAACATTTTGCTTAAATATGCGTCTCGAAAGAGAAATACGAATCATTAGGTAGACTAACTAAATCACATTAACAAGTAAGGATTTGAGGACTTACAAGATCAAGATCCTCTTTTTCAACAATCTCAATATCAGCAACTTGTCTTTCATATCGCCGTCTCAAGTACGCTTCAACTTCCAGTTCCATTTTCTCCTGTAATTTCGCAAATGCAGTTTTATTAACATCCAGAACAAAACTACGTGATTACTTCAAGGAGCATATCAGATGATGCACAAAGAGAAAATCAACATACTTTCGTAGCTGCATAGAAGTACGGGCGGAACTTGTACTTTGTCTTGAAATAAAACCCGTCCTGAAAAATAAAAACAAATCCTCACAACTCAATCGAAATAAAGAAAAAAAATGCGATAAAAGAAGATTCATCAGCTTATACGAAGCTAACAGAGTAATGATTAAAAACAGCTCTCACCTGAGTAACAAAGTAAAGATCCACACAGCTATAAATCTTCCCAGTATCGGGATCTTCCCAAGATGACTGCAAAACGTAGTGGAACAACCAATCAGTGAATAACTTAGTACTAATTAGATCAAAGTCCATACTTTTTTATTAAGAATCGAGTTCGAACCCCTACGCTCGATAACCAAATTGAGTTCGTAACAGAGTGCGACGGAGACTTACTGATGCGAATGTGAGTAGCCACCCGAGGCGCGTTTCCCCTTCGGAGAAAAGCCCAAATCCGAGTTTAGATTCGAGCTCATCTTCCGCCGTTTTCACGACTTTCTGAGTATTCGATCTCCGCGAGTCCTTTCGATCCCATCTTCGATTATCTCCGCTCATTTTTTTGCCTGAGGAGGGGCGATTGATAAATTACGAGACACGGAGGCTCCTGAATTGGAGCTTTCTTCCCACTGGAGAAGCTTCGAAGTCGATTGCGTTCTGAGAATAAATTAGGGTTTGAAAAGGGTTTCGCAGATGGAGGAGCTTCGTGGATGCAGGAAAGAGAGTGGGGGACTTTAGAGAGAGAAGCTTTTATCATTTTCCCGCGCTTTCTATTTCACTTTGCCCTCGGTTTCGGAATCTAATGGGCCGATGTAGAGGCCCATTTAAGTAACTTCGGATCGGCTCCAGTATCTGCCACCAACCCATTAAATAGTAACTCAGATTAGATGTGTAAACCAGATCTCGGTTTACTTTTGGTTTGGTTTGCTTGGTTCTTAAAGAGAATTGTATCACGAGAGACCGATTAAATCAAATTTTAAATCTTGAATAGTTATGTGTTATATTTTTAATCAAATTTTTTTATGCCAATTTTTTTTATTTCTACAAAAAACGATTACAGCAAATGACTAGTCATAAAATTGAAGTAAAATATGTTCGGTTTACAATTGGAGAAAGACGGGAAAATGATTGGTTAACCAAAACACTGGTAACTTGGAAGTGGACCAGGAACCGACCCGTTATCCAAGAACTGTAAACCGAACACCACAAGAATGGCTAGAAGCGACAGGTAAGACAATCCCTCGACCGCACCCAGCAAACCAAACGGCCCATTCGGCAGACCCGACCCGGTTTTGGTCTTGGTGTACAGAGACCAGCCCACGATGCCCAACACCACCAAGTAGCTCACACCTTCCAACGCGCCGATTGAACCGGCCGGTCCTGGAGGTAAACCGCAACCAGTTGTCTTCAGAGTGTAGAGTGACCATCCAATTACCGGCGTCGACACTAAACCGCCGGCTATAGCCGCATTCTCAAGAAACCCGCCAGACTCGGTGTTGTCCTTGGCCTTTGCTATGATCCTGCATGACGTCTTAACTGGTTGCCGGAATAGTAGTCCCCGGTGAAACGTCGGTGGTAGAGAGGCGTTGATCGGAGACAGCAGAAGCATTTTAAAGGGAGAGGGGAGTGAGAGAAAGATTGGCACTCGTTACCACAAAATTTTGGTATGGTGTGGAAATAACAAAACTTCTGGATAAGCTTTTTAACAAGCCTTGGCGACCGTTTGATCTAAATGCATCATCACACGTTACACAATCCTAAGCAAACCATTAACCAATTATTATATGACATGTGTAAGTGTAATGGATGTGAAACAAAGGACGAGATATAACTCAAAAGATTAATCCACATAAGCACCTTACAAATTTTAAGTAATCTGAATCTGAAAAAGGACTCTCGATTGCAATCTCTCCTGATTACAATCCAATTTACATGATACGTGTTCATCTCACAAGAAGGAAGATTCATAAACCACTCAAACTATGAGAGCTACTGGGACTTTGATATCATATCTGGGTAAAGTTACTCTAGTGTCCATGTATATAGACATAGCTGTTATCTCTTATAAAGTTATAACGTCTAACGGTTAATATATGTTGCAGTGCCGCTGACGTCTCTCCAGAAGTAAGTTTGAGCTTTGCTGGTGGTGCATCAACGGTCTTAACCCCCTGTGTGTATCTTCAGATGTTTTCTAGTGCAGGCCGTAGGCGTATTCATACACTTGTGGCAATGACAAGCTTTGAAAAAAGTATAGCTGCTCAACTGTTAGCTACAGCCTACAGGTTTTGTTTTGTTAAGCAAATTAGAGCTGTTATGAGAGAGCCACTAGCGAGGCAGAATACTACCGAGTTATTTGGTTTGTATTGATAAAATTTAACACATTTTGTCTTGCTTTCGGTTTAAATTGGACTCTACTGATTTACGTATTCCACCATACACTAGGAGAATATGACTGAGAGATTGCAGAGTTTTGTTACGTGACAGGTTCTCCGGAGGTGAACATTTCAGCGACAAGAGAAGGAATAAGCAAAAGACGTAATAAACACAGGGCAGTGAAAACTGAAAAGAATGGGTCAATAAGTGGTTACAAGTAGTTTTCTTCCTCCCTCTTTGGACCTTTTTTCTCGAAAAAAGCTTCTTGTAGTAATCTTTGTCACATGCAGTATGAATCACTAACTAACACTTACTTATACGATCCACTAACTTGTCTCATGTTTCATGTCTCGCTCGCTAAAGCGACTACTTTTAAATCCAACACTATGGAACGACAGGTAAAGCACAATAATTCAAGACGACGACTCTAAACTACTTACCCGGATCCAAAAAAAAACTTACGTCGTTTGTAAACGAAAAGTTTCGGTTTATATACTAAGCTTCAAGCAGATGATAATACAAAAGCTTCCACCGTCACTGCTTATCCAACGAAGAAGGCCCAGTTACAAGAATCTCGAACAAAAATATTGTTTACTAGAGCTTAGTATACACCAAAACAAACAACTCTGGATTCAAACATGATCTGGATTCAAACATGATGTCACGTGAACAATCCATCATTGAATGTTATAATAATTGAGTAAAAAAAACGAGAGAGAATAGTGTTAATCTTTTACCAACCGCTTGTGTTACACAACGATCACAGTGTGTTACACACGAGTTCGAGAGAAAAAATAAGATAGACGTTTCAGGCTTATAAACTTTTCTGAAAATACTTTTGTATTATTGAGATTCGGTAATATGTTTACAACAGATGATTGATCTTTATATAGAGATAGAATCAGTACAAGTATAAAAGACACAACTCTTTATACTAAAGGACACAACATGAAGAGTTACAACTCTTTGTGTAATAACATAAATAACTAACTTATGTAAATGTATCAAGGAGAGATTAGATTATATAGTTTAACACTCCTCCTTAATCATATCTCGACTTGACTCCAAGCTGCTTCCTTAGATCTTCAAATCTTGAACCGCCCAATGCCTTTGTGAGAATGTCTGCGAGTTGATCATCCCCTTTGCAATACTTCAGTTCAATGATTCCCTTTTGCTCAGCTTCCCTCACGAAATGGTACTTGATCTCTATGTGCTTCGTCCTTCTGTGTTGCACCGGATTCTTCCCAATTGCTATTGCTGATTTGTTGTCACATAAGATCGGAATGCCTCCTTCAAACTTCTGACCAAAGTCTTCAAATAGTCTTTGTAACCACACTGCTTGATTTGCTGCTGCACACACGGCTATGTACTCTGCCTCAGCCGTTGATTGTGCCACTGTTTGTTGCTTGCTTGACTGCCAACAAAACATGGCTGATCCAAGAGTAAACACATAACCTGAAGTGCTTTTCTTGTCTTCCTTAGAACCACCCCAATCGCTGTCCGTGTAGCCTAGAAGTCTTGGTTCTTTCACGCTTGTGAAGTACACTCCAAAGTTTGATGTTCCTTTGACATATCTTAACACCCTCTTGGCTTCTTGGTAGTGCTTCATGCGAGGTGATGACATGTATCTTGAGAGATAGGCGCTTGCATACATCACATCAGGTCTTGATGCACACAAGTACAAAAGCCCTCCAATGATGCTTCTATACAAAGGAGTTGAGGATGACAAGGAGTATGGAGATCCGACTAAGTATAGAAGCATCATTGGAGGGCTTTTGTACTTGTGTGCATCAAGACCTGATGTGATGTATGCAAGCGCCTATCTCTCAAGATACATGTCATCACCTCGCATGAAGCACTACCAAGAAGCCAAGAGGGTGTTATGATATGTCAAAGGAACATCAAACTTTGGAGTGTACTTCACAAGCGTGAAAGAACCAAGACTTCTAGGCTACATGGACAGCGATTGGGGTGGTTCTAAGGAAGACAAGAAAAGCACTTCAGGTTATGTGAAACGTCTATCTTATTCTTTCTCTCGAACTCGTGTGTAACACACTGTGATCGTTGTGTAACACAAGCGGTTGATAAAAGATTAACAGGACACATTAACAACCAAAAAAAACAGGACAAAATATCCGTAAATTTTGATTTGATTCGATTTGTATTCATTTCGATTCGAACTAAAAAGAAATATCAATAACTTTACGAAGCAAATCAAATACTAATATGAAAACAAAGTAAAACATAAATATTAAATTTTTTATGAACGAATATCTAATCTGATTTGTTATATGCCTATATATACATACATTTGAATAAACTTATATATAACTTATATAAATATTATATTTTATATAAATTTTACAATATTTTATTTATTCATTTGATTGTATTAGTTATTAAAAAGTTTATAAGTAAATATTTTTTATTTTGTAATAAAAATTATTTTTTTATTTTATTTGCACAAATTAAATTAGATATCCAGTTAAAAATCTAAAAAAAAGTTTGATATTTAGGACAACAAATATCAAATAGTTACTGATTAAATTGAATCGGATAATTAATTATTCGGACTAAACGGATGAAATGAAATATCTCCAAAAACTTCATCCTCAAGCATTAATTCCACGTGGGAGTGTGAGTAACAGGCGTTGAGACTGGTAGTTTTTTTTTTTTTTTTGTTGCTATACCGACGAACCAAAAGCATCCATCATCATCAATCCACATGTCTTTATAAATACTAGGTCTTTTATCCGCGCAACGCGCGGATTGTTTGGTATAATTAAATTTTTATTTAATTAATTAATTTATATTTATTTTAATAATTTATATTGTAATTTGTAAAGTGTTTTTTTTGCCTCTGAACTCTCATACTTGAAGTTAAAGCAACTAAAAGATTTTTATCCTTAATAAATAAATAGATTTGTTAGTATATATAATTAACAATTAACTAAAAAGAAATTTTATTGATTTGATAATTATCATTGTCTAAAAATAATTTATATTGTGTTATATAGAAAATAATTTAAGATCACCTTGGTCCTACAAAATATGTAATAGCCAGACAGTTAAATATGTATTTCTTCACAGATTAGTGCTACCAGAACAAAATTTACAATTAGTATTACTAAAATGTTTTTTTTATTTTTCATATATATGTAGTTGTCTATAATATTTTATAATTACAGCAAAAAATCAATACACATGTATACATCACTTTTATGATAAATTTTGGACTCATTTATAAACAGTGGTAATGTATTCGTAATATGTGAGTGTTTATAATATTTAATACAGTAATAGATAGTGCAGAAAAAATATTTTAAAAAGTTTATCATAAATTAAAAATTAATATTTAGTAATTATTAAATATTTCATAAAAATAAAAATAATTTATTCTAATGGTGTTTGAATTGATAATAAATGTATATACTATTTATGTAAAATTAGTAGGTCGCGAGTGCAAACAAAAGATCTATCATTCATACAAAGAAGAAGGAATTCATATGATACTACAATTGTCTTACCGACAAAACTCTAATTGTATAGTTATTTAACATTTTAATATGAATTTTTATATCATTGACTATATAGATAAATATTTTACATTTCGTTCTTATTAAAATAGTTTATCGTATGTTTATTAAAACATATACATGATATACTCCAGCTTCTATTATATGTAGTAAACATCACTTTTACGATAATTTTGGAATCATTAATAAAAAATACTAAAATACAGTTCTTTCTATAAAATCAATACTCATGTATACATCACTTTTATGATAAATTTTGAAATCATTTATAAAAAATGGCTAGAAAACAGCCAATCTAACAATTTTTGGTTAAGAACTTGTCAAAAGTTGTTCTAAACTTAATTCCTATATTCCTATATTCGAACAAAATCTTAAGGTTCACATTTAGGTTTTTAAGTTGTTTCTCTATTTATTTTTGTGGTATTCTCATGGTGTTATATAAACAACCAACCGTGTCATCTCTTCTTTTTCGTTTTTTTTTTAAGTAAAGATGTATGATGTACATGTTTTCTCAAACCAAAACCGTAAGTGCTTTATAAATCTTTACTGGTACATTATGTGACTTCTTTGGTTTCGAGAACTCAAAGTTCACAAGTCCACCTAATTCGTAAAAGCATCAATTCTAAAAAACTAAAATGTTCAAACATCAAAATTATGGAAAAAACACTAAGGAGAGACAAAATAGATTATAAAAAAGATAGTTAATGTTGCAAAACAAAGTCTGAGATAAAAAAAAAAAACAAAGCTTAGAGTTTTAGTAACCATAAAACTAAGATTCAACACATCCTAGCCACATCTGGCTCGCTTGGGATCTTCTGCCTCAACATCATCAGCAGCCCTTTTCACCATGCCAACGCCCACATGCTCATCATCAGCAACTCCCTTCTGCAAAGTTTCCTGGGCTTCTGGTACAATCATATTCTCTTCTAAATTGCCTTCAACTTCTTGGACTTCTGGGGTGAGGACCTTTGTCACAGTCAGAGTTTGGGTCTTACCAGTCAAATTGTGATCTGATACTTTCACAATGAATTTGCGAGTCTGTCCAATGGTATCAATAAGAGCCTGAGGTACCGGAACGAAGTGGCCATCTTCTACATTCTCATTTCCCTAACATACATTAAACAGTTGTCACTATATATATCTAACGATCTTGGAAAATACAGTTTCAAAACCAGGGGCACACAGGTTTGTAATTACCTCAAAATATCTTGCAACCAACTCTGAAGCTTTCCTTCCGACCAACTCATGTCCAGCATCACCGAGGAGCACAAAAGACGCCTGATCATCATTATCATACACGGAGATCTTGGCCAGGTACCTGTGTCATGAGCAGAGTTATAATGAGTGCATTGAAGTATGAGTATAAGTACACCTGAGTCACTAAGAACAGCTGAGTCACTTACTGTGCAACACCAACAATATTGGTTTTCCCACACTTCTTACACATAAGAGTGGTAGGCCCTTTGGTTGCCTTAGTGTGGCACACACCACAGCCTATGTAATACCAGGGTGAACCTAGCGCAACATCACCAATGGTTGCTATGCACTCAAACCAAGCAACCTGCAAATGTTAAACAGTTAAATAAGAAACTAAGACTATCATATTGAATACGTTTTGATACTGTACAACCTTGGCATCTTCTTGCTTCATATAGGAAAAGAGCTCGCCAATAGTAACTGTCTCAGTCTTAGTGACAACGTCTGCATTCACTCTGTTGGCAACAGCTAAGTTCGCTTCCATCCTGCAGCCAACACCCAAAATCAAATACAATGTGGAATAACAACGGACACAATTTAAGTAAAGAATGCTTACCAAGCGAGATACTCTTTGGTTTCTTGAACATCAGTGTCTAAAAATACACGCGATGGCGCCATAGAGGAGAGAGCTAGGGCACCTATAACAGATCCATTGTTATAATACAGATGCAAAGTTGTAATGTAAAATGAGATGTAGAATTATGTATATCTCTATATTTGTTATATCCAAACCTATAAGTTACTCCAATTTCTACTAAATGCAGTTCTATTACTTAATCTAACCTAACCAGATAAGATTCCTTGCCAATCTATGTACTTAAACGATAAAGAAAAAAGTTGGTAATACGGACCTCCATATCGTTTCGGGTTTAAAGTAGTGACCAAAACAACACGTGCAGTTCCTCCAGATGCTTTAAATTTCTCACTAAAGTCTGAGGCAGCCTTGTCCCATAGGTACAACTTCATCACCGGACCACTACAACATACAAACACGTGTGTTAAGAGAGACAACACATGAATATGGAAAATACAGATAGCTTACTCATGTGTCTGAACATGAAGCATGACGCGGCTTGATGCAGCTATCTCGGCATCATCTAGCACAAGACTATCACTGAGAACCTGCCCATTCACAAGCTTGATGTGACCAACATAATCTGCAACATAAAACAAACAAACTCGATGATTTATATATCTTAAACCAAACAATGAAGCATAAAAATTGTAAGTATATATCAAAACATTATCCTAGACGAAGAATGCTGATTATATTTGATCGTTTGAAAACAGTGAGAACGTACCATAAAGATCCCCTCGCAAGTCGCAGGCAGCATCGAACTCCTCATATCCATGGATCCGGAAACGGTCCTTGGGGAAACAAAGCGGACTGTCTTCTAGATCAGAGAGGACAGAAGTAGCTGAAAAGGTGATGGTGAAACTTGGCTCCGCAACACGATACAAAGTCTTGTTGTTAGACCCGAAAAAACTGTTGAGCCTGTAAATGCCACCAGCTTTCATATGTGGCAAATAAGTATCTACCCTCCCAGCTGGGATGAAACCCTGGATGACAGTCTCCTGTTAAGAACAGTAAAGAAATTAATTTAGAAATGCTAGTCAGGAAACTTGGAGACGCACCAACAACAATCAATATAACGATAAGTTTGAGCTAAAATTATTAATCAACATCCTGGCGAACAATTATTAAACTAAATTGCAACCAAGATTTCGGTTTATACCTCGTGGTCGATGAGAAGCATCTCGACACCGATAAGCACCTTCGTCACAACATTTCGAGCTTCCCAAAAATGGATCAACCGAAACTTCAACTCGCCATCATGAAGTCCGTATTTCACATCTTTGAAAGTCATCACTTCATCAACTTTGGCGGTGACAATGGCTTTTCCCCTGAAGCCTGAGGAGACAGCGGCTTTGCCCCTAACGCCTGAAGAAACAACAGACTTCGCGTTGTGAATGATCATACCTGCAGAAAAATACGAACGTTGCAATCATCAAAAAGAAGACCAAACCCTGTACCACAATTTCACATGTTTTTTTATTTTCCGTATATAAGTTATATATTTAAAAAAAAATTTGTTCATCTAATTCGCTTAAATCTCAAATCTTCACACTTTTTTTTAATGATAATCAAACGGACTCTATAATCTTATAAGGAAACGATAAGGGTTCATACCATTGGGGTTCTTCGATTTAGGTAAGCCGTTCAAGACGCCCGAAGAGCCAGTGGTCTTGCCGCTGAGTTTGGTCAGACAGGAGGTGACCGACGCTTCGCCTTCGGATTGCTTCGAGTGGGGATCGACGATTGAGTGGCTGGAAGAAACATAGGGTGTTCCAACGGGGTTGATCGGTCCGGGAACGGATTCAGTTTCAACGCGGCTTGGTTTCTCGGAGATGGGTTTTCCGTTGGAACTCATTGCAACGAAGCTTAATCGAAATAAGACTCGAATTAAGAGTTGTATAAAGAAAAACTGAAGGAGAAAAGGCGGATTAAGAGCTTTATAAACAAAATCCGAAGGAGAAAAACAAAACGAATCCATAAATGAGAGTAAAGGAAGAACGAAGTGGAAGATGTATTCATTGTTTAGGGGTCAGATCGTGAAACGGTTCAAAGAGGAAGAAGAGCAAAGGAGATGAAGAATAGATCTGATGAGGAAGAGTTAGGGTTCGCAGAACGCGAAAGGGAGGAGAGCTCGTGGTCGAAGCCGTATAGCAATGGTTGGATGGGCTTGGGCCCAAACGTATCAACACGTTTTTTTTTTAGAAAACACAGTAAGCCCACAAAGGTAACACGAAAGTAACATGGCAAAAACAATAAATATGATTGGTGGATTAAACTGTCCGACGTGGACAGCGTTTCTGATCAGTATATCGCCCTTTTAATACTTGTTTGATCACACCCATTTTGATTCCATTGCTAAGAGATCATCACCGACTAAAGCAATGGCGACCGGAGCCGTTAGATTGGATCTGGACGGAAAGCCGATCAAGCCGCTCACGATCTGCATGATCGGCGCCGGAGGTTTCATCGGCTCTCACCTCTGCGAGAAGCTCCTGGCCGAGACTCCGCACAAGGTCCTCGCGCTCGACGTCTACAACGACAAGATCAAGCACTTGCTCGACCCTGATACTTCCGAGTGGGCCGAGAGGATCCAGTTTCATCGCATCAACATCAAGCACGATTCTCGCCTCGAGGGACTCGTCAAGATGGCAGATCTGGTAATCTTTGTGTGCATTCGCTTCTTCAAGATCTGAATTGGATTTTCAACTTTTGATCTGTTGTTTGTTTATTGCGTTTTGCAGACGATTAATCTCGCTGCGATTTGTACTCCGGCTGATTACAATACGCGTCCGCTTGATACTATCTACAGCAACTTCATCGATGCTCTCCCTGTGGTATATGTTTAAGATATGTTTACTTTGTGAATTGTGATAGGGGATGCTTAAGATTAGTTTTGTGTGACGTTGAGTGGTGAATGTAGGTTAAGTACTGCTCAGAGAACAACAAGCGTTTGATTCACTTTTCCACTTGTGAGGTGTATGGGAAAACTATAGGAAGCTTTCTTCCTAAGGATCATCCTCTGCGTCAGGTCTGCCTTTTCCCCCCTCTTCAATCAAGAAACTATGTTTTATTGTACAGTGGCACACTCTCTGAAGAGTGGATTATATGGTTGTTGTTTTTGGTTAGACTTTTTATTCCGATTCAGAGAGTAAAGTCAACTAGTACTAAAGCCTAACATCTAGAAAATGTAGTTTTTTTTTTCATGCAATTATCTGATTTGCGTCTCAACTGCTACTTGAAGATTTGTGTTTTTTTATTTGCTTAGTTTTCTTATGTCAAGTAACAAATTAGTTCATGTGTTGTGGTTCTTATAATTACCTTTGTCTCTCTGTATATGTTGTTTCTTCACTACTTACGAGTGATGATCGTTTTGTTTTCTACAGGATCCTGATTTTTATGTACTCAAAGAAGATACATCCCCTTGCATTTTTGGTTCTATTGAGAAGCAGAGGTGGTCTTATGCTTGTGCGAAGCAACTGATTGAGAGACTTGTCTACGGTATGCAGTTTTCTCTTTTCAGTGTACCTAGTGGCAAATAGGTTCTCATTTCTTTTGTTTGTGGTTATAGCTGAGGGTGCTGAGAACGGACTTGAGTTCACCATTGTAAGACCGTTTAACTGGATTGGACCTAGGATGGATTTCATCCCTGGCATTGATGGTCCTAGCGAGGGTGTCCCTCGTGTCCTGGCCTGCTTTAGCAACGTAAGTGTATACAGTCTGAGTCTTCTTCTCGTGGCTGCATCTTAATTGTTTTTACTTTTGTTGGGATACTTTCAGAACCTTCTGCGACGTGAACCTCTGAAGCTTGTGGATGGTGGAGAATCACAGAGAACCTTCATCTACATCAAGGATGCTATTGAGGCTGTCCTCCTGATGATTGTGAGTTTCATTCATTGCTTATCCCTGGTGATATTTCGTTTGTTGCACTATTTATTATCAAAGAAGTTGCATCTGAATTGCTTGTGTGATCTGTAACAGGAAAACCCAGAGAGAGCCAATGGGCATATCTTCAATGTAGGCAACCCAAACAATGAAGTGACAGTAAGACAACTTGCTGAAATGATGACTAAGGTGAGAACACTTGTTCACAAATAAGACTCTGATTGATTTTGGATATACTATGGCACGCTGAAATGCTACAAAACAAAAAAAAAAACATTTGGACAGGTCTACTCAAAAGTGAGTGGAGAGACAGCAATTGAGAGTCCAACAATAGACGTGAGCTCCAAAGAATTTTATGGAGAGGGTTATGATGACAGCGACAAGAGAATCCCAGACATGACCATCATCAACCGTCAACTTGGTAATCTCCTCGTGCTCTGTCTCTTCAATCATAACCAAACCAAATTGTTGATCTGATACTTTTTTGGTGTGGACAATGATTAGGATGGAACCCGAAGACGTCTCTTTGGGACTTGCTTGAGTCGACCTTAACTTACCAGCACAGGACCTACGCTGAAGCCGTTAAGAAGGCCACCTCAAAACCAGTCGCATCTTAGAGGTGGTCCAGCATCACCTCGAATCATTTGGTGGCTACTTCCTTTTCTTTTCTTTTTTTAATACACCCAGTATTTCCTTAAAACAGGCCATCCTAAGTGAGTGATATATATCATGGTCGTTGGTTCTAGTTTGCGCATTATTGCTTATATAGTATATGCTAATGTCTTTAATTTCGTTGTTGAAGCTTAATATCTTTGTACTTTGTCCGAAACTAAAAAAAAAAGAATGGCTTGTTCAAAATTATAACGTTCATATGTTACACCTCTTTAATCGCACACTTTAATTGCAAGGTTGGTCATATATGATCTTATTTGGAAACACATTCGGGTCTGACCAAGATTTTAGTAACTTGGTTTCGCAATGGATATCACAAAAAGTGCATGCGAAATAGCTATCAAGTACTAAGCAAATCATGAGAAGACAAGAAAACAAAGACATTTCAATTATATTATTTTTGACCTGAAATGCATAAAATAGCATGACATTCAATAAAAACGGGATTTTTTTTTCACAAACTCTGGCACACATTATATTATTGGTTCTTCAATGTATCTCTCGCCTCTTTTCTTCTGTTATAATTTAGACTACAATCAAGGAAATTTTCCTTCTTTCTTAAAAAGAAACAAAAAAAAAAATCGAAGCACACCAAAAAAATATTTCACAAACACATTCAGTCGCTACCGAGCGGACGCAGCAGCGGCAGTAGTACATAATATGCACCGTAGCCGCGACCTCCCAGACCTGTCTCCATCATTACTATCATCTTCTTCCTCATCCTCAGTATCTTCCTCCTCCACACCGTTATCGTAGCCGTATCCATACCCGGAAGAACCTTTAGCTGCTGTCTTAATGTTGCTGTCGCTGAAGGCAGCATCCATGAGACACGTCATGTGGTAAGCATGACAGCAAAAGAAGACCACCACCGTGTCCCCTCTTATCGATACCGGGTCGAAGCACATGCAACAACGTGTGTCCCCCCGCGTCTTCGACTTCACCTCTGTCATCTTTATGCTCAATGATTTATCTACTACCATTCTCTGTGAGATCGATCGATTGTTGTCTTCTCTCTTTCCACGGGAATCGTCTTCTTCGTTGCTTAGGCAGACCCCACGTCTCGCCTCGTTGAAGCACTTGACCAGAAGATTCACAATGTCCGTCTGTGAAATTCCACATGTATCAACCCTCACAACGTCAAATTCACTGGAGACTGTTCTAGACTAATGAAAAGAGGTATATTGGTGACACTAGATTTGTACCTTGAGAATGTCATTACAACCGTGTCTTAGAGATGTCTCGGTTCTGTAATCTGTCACGATTTTGACCAATCGATCCCTTAATCTGAAAGCAGAAACAATGTGGGGATATTATTTTGGTAACCAAATGATAAAAAAATAATAATCACGTGATTCAGTCAATGCTCTGTGTGCACACATAGATTTGTGTAGACCAAAAGGTTTCGCATCACATAGAAGAGCGGCCATGTATGTATACTTAAGGAAGAATATGTGACTGAACTAACTCGAGAATAAATATCAGCAAGGCAGGGTAATAGTTAAAACTAACCGAGGTATTTCCAAGCCATTTGGGACCATATTAACTATATAAAGAGGGTCGAGGTTGCCAACCGTGTGCTCCAACAGCAAGCCCACCTGAAATTGGTGGAAAGGAACAGAAGTTTAACCCAAAGTAATATAAGGACACGACTTTCCTAGAATGGAGGTTGATTTGTGATGATTTGATTAACAAACACTGTTTTTACCATCTCGGGCTTGTTCAGGCATTGTTTTATCAGTTCTTCCCAGAGATCATCGTCGTGCTGCATGGACACAAATTCCACAGCCTGCAGAAGATCGATCAAATTTTAAATACCATAGCTCGTATTATTTAGAACCACTCAGTAAAACATTAATTAGTGATTACAGAGAATGCGGAAAGAAGACAAGTTACTGAGCACAGAGTATTTTAAGACAATTACCTCTTCTATATCCCCCAGTTTATTTATGATGACAGCAAGAGCTTGTTTTGCATTTCCCATCCTTCCCAGGACAAAAACTTGCTCTCTTAGTAGATCTTTCTTGACACAAAGTTCATATGCCTGAAATTTTGCAGTAAATAAGGTTCACATAGACATAACCCTGAAATAGTTTATTTCAGTCAGCTGTCTAGCTTGTAATGTTGACTACCTTTTCTAACTTGTAATGTTGACTGCTACGTAGGAATGGAAGCAGCATTTTAGTATCGTATTCCGCATATAGTTCTACCTGCAGCATGTATATATTTAAGAAAACATTCAAGCAAAAAGGAGAAAGAGACGGAAAACATTCAATCTATATATTATTGAGTTAAACTACAAATACCTGCATATCATGATAATCCTTCCCACCATCTGGACTGACTTGAAATAACGCATGCAGATATAAGTACAAGTAATATCTTGAATCACATTTCTTGCCAGCTTTCAAAAGTTGTGGGACCACTTCAGATGGAGCAATCAAATCCCTGTTTTGGATAAACAAGGCAGTGGCACGCTTGCAATCAAGCAGCATTAACTGGACAACCTACATAAGAAGATAAGGAAAACTTTCAGCGGTCTGTATGACAAAATTATGGGAGTTCTATGACACCCCAGCAGTGAATCTTAGAACTCCGACTATGAATGATGCGAGTTCATGAACCACTACGGCGCTAAGCTAACAATAAAGATGGTTAAGAAATTTTGATCATCAAGGAAAGCCCTATGTAGTGATTTCAGAAGTCTCAAACTGTCCAAAAAACAAAATTCCTTGTATACCTTTCCACGAATCGCCTCATGCAAGTTGTATTTCTCAATGAAGTCGAACACTTCTGGTTTGAGAAGCTGGATTAAAATAAGGAAAGGAACATTTTAGAGGACTGTCCACGGAAGAATCAGGGTAAAATAGTTTAAACAAATTTATCACTGTATTCGCACACGCGTACATCAGCATATAGGGCGAAGGCTTTCTCGTGCTGTCCATCAATAACATACAGCTCTGCCAGCGCCTGATAAATGAAATGATAAAACAACTCTGACTCTGCAAATGTCAATAAATCTCAAGCTTAACCTGACAAACAATGCTGACCTCTTTGAGGGCATCGGTCATTGAAGATGTGTTCAGCTGAGGCTCTATTGCTGAGATAACAGGCAAAGCAGAATATACTGAACGTGGCCAAGATTTAACAGTGGACAAAAGCTCCTTATGGTATGAGGGGTTTGTTGCCAGTGCCACTAGAGCAACCTGCATCATAAACACAAAATAATTCTTATGCCTCGACTGTTTCAAAAAAAGTTTTTCTTACAAGTGAAAAAATTTAGACTAAAATTTTCCAAACTTCTATCCTAATTTCTTCCATTATTTCTTTACTGTATCACATGCATAGAGGGATAATGACACGAAAGTGTGGGATGAGTTCGTACAGAGTAGTTGATATATACAAACCTCGTAGACAGTATCCTTGAGCCTTGGGTTATCGGTAGGCATGTATGGAACAAGCACAGGCAGCTGGCGTAATTGAGCAAAATGGAAAACCCACCTGACAAGAGAACACACAATATCAGATATGTAAACAATAACCAAAAAACAAACGCTTAGCAAATATGAAATACTAATTTGTTCAAACCTCTCCCAGGCTGAAGCAGATCCTCGTAACAATTTTGGGCACAAAGATGCTGCTTCAGCATATTTTCTTTCCACAATCAAATGATCAAGATACCCAGCACCCACCTAATAAGTAAAAACGTTAGATTGACTCAAATATCATTACACCCAAAATGACACCGACAAAAGAAAGTAGGTTGGCAAGGAATACAAGATGACCCGTAAAATAAATATCGTTTATGTTAAAGAGTTAAAAATCACCAACACAAGAAAGAAAGTCGAGAACTTGACAGTAGTTTTCTCGACCAAGCACTGCTATTGCATTGGAACAGAGAAATGTTTGATTAAATTCATGAAGGGCTCTAGGCTATGCATTTCATCCAATTTTCGTTGAGAAAAGTGTAGAACAAAATAATGAACCATAGTGCAAAGACAAACAAAAGACTTAGTCACTAATCATTTATGAACAAGTACCTTATCAATTAGTTCGTTTCGTCCTTCACCAGCCTCAACAGCTGCTAGTGCTTTCTCGTGGAATCCATGTTGCAAAAGCCAGTTAATGTGATCTTCAGCATCCCTAACAAGTAACAAACCAGAACACGTAAGAGACCCTTAACGTTGATATACAAAGGACTAGAATAACATTGACAAAAGAAACAGCGACCACAAAGATCTACCTGGGTTTTGCAATCACAACATCCTTTGGAGACACGATATAGTACAGTGGTTCATCACCAGCCGCCCACTGCCCCCCAGCATAGCTACTACCTACACTCGCTTCAAATTTTCAAGTAAGTACTGAAAGGCAGGCTTTCATTCCCCCCAAGAAAACAAATTATTTTCCAAACAAAAAACCAACCTGGGAATGGAGCATGAGCAAGGGAATAGTCTTTCGCCTTGTAATGCTCAAATCCATGTACCGGAAGAGCATCCATTGTAAGTTCATCACTGTTCCATGATACAATGCGTACTTCAGGCCTCTGGGCATTTCCCTGGATCATTTAGAATCAGACTCAGCAACTGTCCAAAAGGAGAAGCAAAAAATGTTCCTATTCTTCATATGCAACACCTAGTCAACCACGAGGAGAGAATACCTGACGAGATAGAGTAGTGGTGCTGCTAATTTCTTTCACACCATCTTCTTCGGTGGGTATATACGCAAGAATAACTAGAGAATCACCAAAGGGAGCAATCCCTGAAATGAAATAGCTAGTTTGGAACGAAGCCACAATGTCCACTTGGTTTAGACTAGACATCTGAACCTGCCTATATGTTCCATATGCTGGTTTTTGCTGGTCTGATTTAATTGAAGCAATTTTGACAGATGTTCCCCAACCAATCACAAGAAGAGTGTCATCCTAGAAATAATTAAAAGCATATCCCTTTAAATCAACGCTGCTGCACATGAACACGTTAAGGTGAATGTAAAGAAGTAAACAGATATAAAGAGTTACCGCATACCAACCTGCCAAACCAAGTGGGGAAGCAAAGCCTCAGGCCGGGGGCTTCCTCGGGGTCTTTCAATAAAAGTAACACGCTGATCTTTGGCTGTATCATAAACTTTAACACCAGTATCATTAGCCCAGGCGATGAGACTTCCTCTCCATTTCACAGAATGTATTGGACCTTCCCCAGAATGCAGCACCTATCAAATTCACGATGAGCGGTTTGTATCGCAATAAATTAACTCTACACACATTCTCACAAACCTGATCTTTATAACCAAACCACTTCTTCGAGTTCATATACAAATGACCAGCCAAACCACCAGCTACAAATCTCTTCGACTGCTTCTTGGTGTAATCCGGATCCAAGGAAATAGCCTTCATGGGGCGATGGTAATCAAACCTCAACTTCTCATCATCAGTGAAAAGGCTGTTTATAACAACAGAGCCATCGTCTGAACAGCTTCCTATATACTCTCCCTCACTGTCAAAGCTTAGATCATTAACCGGGGCCGTGTGCGCGCGAAACTCTTTCACCTGAACGAACAAAGCATAAATTAAAATCAAATTAAACTTCACCAAACTCGATTTAAACCAATTGATAGCTAAACCAATCGAACCTAATGCAATTCATTATCAACCAAAACATTAAACCTCGAATTGAGAGGAAAACTCGCCTGATTCCCGAGGAAATCGAGGATGTGAACCGTTCCGTCGTGAGTACCGAGAGCGATCATCCTCGCGGCAACGGCGATGCAGGAAGCAGCGTCGTTGGATAGCAAGGAAGGTACGTTTCCGCCCATACGCTGGTACTTGAGACGCGGCTCCTCCTCGCCCTCTTCTTCTCCGTTTTCTTCTTCCTCTTCTTCTTCTTCATCTTCCTCCTCCTCCTCCCTTTCGTCATCTCCGTCAACGCCGTTTTCAGACGGGAGCGAAGCCATTACTACCACCGTGCTAACTTATTCCTCCTCCTCCTCCACCGATCAGAATCTCTGGAAACAATCAACAGATCTGCGTCCTTCTTCTTCAAAATTATCGTGCAGGTTTTGGTATCGGTTAACAGATTAATTTAATTGTTGGGCCGATGACAGAGTGTGAGAAAATTATTTTTTTTTTTTAAATGAAATTTAAAAAGTTGAAAAAATTATTTAATGATTTGGAAGGCGACAAAGGAAAAGGTGCCATGTGTGGGATCGGAGTGTTACCTCTCTTTTTTTTCCCTTCCTTTTCAATTTAGATAGAGACGTCAGACGTGGTGTAATGTAACCCATTCGCCTCTGACCCAAGATCAGGCCTCTTATATAAGCCCAACATTGGCCCAATTTACCAATAAAATCCAATATATATTATTAGCCTTTTGTATCTTATAACTAAATTTGTGAGAAGATTATATTTTGCTCAGAGAGAAGATTATAATGATATGTGATGGAAAAGAAACTATATATATTATTTATTTACATGCACAAAGAATTATTTTTTATTTTTTTGACATAAAATAAAACCATTCCATTAACTGGATGGTTAAAGACATTGTTTAATGGGCTGTTTTAGCTAAAGTATGGGCCACTCTATATAAAAGAAGGTAAAAGATAATTAGATAGAAGACTTTATTTAATGGGTTATTTTAGCTAAAGTATGAGCGATATATATGAAAAAGCCCTTGGATATTCTGAGCCCATTAATGAATATCTCTTCAGATATTGGTTAACTTGGGCAAATTTCAAACACAAGTGGAGGATGACATGGCAGTAGTTGATTGGCTTAGACAATAGGTTGCGAAACGCGAATAAAAGTCCAAGGAGAGTCGGAAAGTAGACACATCAATTATATGAAAATATCATATTTTTAAGTGATGAAATGAGTATCCTATGCCAAGCTTTTGTACGTATTTAGACATACTAAATTGACGTGACACATGAGACTTATTTTGGATAAGCTTCTCCGTTAGCTTTCAGTATTTTTATCAAAATTTTGAAAATGACAATTAAGCTGCACAAAAAGCATTGAATATATCCGAATATTCAATCAAATATTATTAGTACATGGACATTTAGCAAAATACGAACTCTTTAGTTTTCTCTCTCTCTCTCTCTCTCTCTCTCTCTCTCTCTATCTGCCAATCACTTTGTATATTCCATTTCACTTTATATTATTTCCTTTTGCAAGACAAATCACACGAAATTATCACATTTCATGTGACCATGTCCAAGGTTCTCGAGCCCCTAGAAGAAGAGAAAGTAGAACATAAACCAAGAAAACAAGAAGAAGAAGAAGAACTGAAGCACGAAGAGGTGTTAGGATCTTTGTGTACACCAACTTCAAGTGATCATAAGATTCCGGAGCTGGATACTTGTCCTCCGGCGCCAAGAAAGCGACCGCGCGAGGTTCTTCCGACAAAGAAGAGAAGATTGTCTAAAGATCTTCGGTTCTTCGAAGCCACCGACGTTGGGAGCCACGAGGTAGAGACTCTCTTTGTCCATAACCCAAACCCTGTCCGTAAAAAACGGAGGAGTAATAGCGCGTGAATCTTTGCTGTGTTTCTTCTTCTCCACAAACTTGATTGTGTAGATTCATCGATCCTTTCTATACCTATAATATTTAACTCGTTTCGTGTTTTATTTATTTCTTTTGATGGGATTGTAACTCTGTTTATCTACAGAGTTTTTGTTAATATATATCGATCTTGTGTATGACTCTTACAATTTGATTATCATGTCTCAAAATATGATATGGATTTTTGTTTGTAAGATTTAGCAATAAAATAACTTAAGAGATAAGAGTAATAGTGGGTGAAGTTTTATTTTTCTTGAGAGCACTTTCCAATAAGTATCTCAAAATTAATAAAAAATAAAATAAAATGTAAAGTATAAAAGAGAAAGAGTTCTCAAATAAAATTCTGCTAAACACATGTTATCTTCTAGTTAATTTAATTTTCTTCTTAGCATTAGAATTTTATCATAAAGTTATATAATAATAGTTAGAACTACATTTCGAGATACTATCTTAAAATAATATAGATATATATATTGCTGGGACATTTGCTAAAACCAACTCAAATATTCAAGTCAATTGTAAAAGTGTACCCCACTTTCAGTCAAATGCAAAACCAACCTAAAGGAGTAGTGTAAGTACTATTTCACCCTTATGACCAAACAAAAAACATAAATGTATTTTACGTTTCTATCCTTTGGAAGTCTACACGTAATAAAAGAAGTCTACATATATATAGACTTCCTACGAAGTCTATTTAATAGACTTGTTTTGTAGTCTCCACTCTAATTTGGTCTACTAATTTAATTTTGAAAATGTATAAAAATAATTATTGTGATATTTTTAACTAATCATCAATATAATGGATAATATGAAGTAAACAAATTAAAATTTCATATAATCGAACAATTTTGAAGAATATATACTAATTTGGTTATCATGTGCTAGACTATGTTCATAGTTTAGAAACAAAAGGTTCTAACATGTTATGTCTTTTAGTAGTTGATTTCATAGGGTTAGATTTTAGATTTTGTTTTTTTTTTGTTTTATTAACTTAAATCTGCATATTAATGTTTAGTAGTTTATATTTTGTATAAATGAGACTTTTTGATTATCAAGCAAAACATTTAGGGTTTGATATTTGTGGTTTAGGGTTTCGTAGACCTACAATAAAGTCTATTTATCTGAAGACGTCTTTTTCAGTCTATATTTTTCAATTTGTTTTACAAAAAATCATTATATTTAAACTAAGTTAAGTTCCTTAAGAATAAAAAAGTGAAATCATATACTATAACTATTAAAAAATAAAGAAATAAATTTAATAAATCATATATTAAAATTATTGAAATAATAAAGAATAAACAACAATAATTAAATTATTATAGTAGACTTCCAAAAAGGTCTACTATGTTATAGTAAGATCTACTCCAAAATTTTAATTTAAGTAGACTTCAAACGAAGTCTACAGTATCGTAAATTTTAACCTAGTTACATTTTTGTCTCCCTATATAAACAAAATTTATTCAATCTCTCTCTAAAGTGGCTGCACAAGTTCTTAAAACTCTCTCCCTTCTCTCTAAAACTTTCTCTCTTCTCTCTAAAATTCTCTCAATTGTTTCTAAATCTCTCTCATTATCTTCTTTCTCTCTAAAATTTTCTCAAGTCTTTCTCACAATATTATCTTGTCATTTTAGATATTATGATTCATGGTTTTCATCTTCTCCTTTAAAAAATGTAAGTTTTAGATCTATAGATTTTAAATGTGTATTTTTATGTTTATTTCTCACAATATTATCTTTTTTTGGTAGGTATTATCACTCATGGATTTCATCATCTCCTCTAAAAATGTAAGTTTTAGATTAATAGATTTTAAATATGTATTTACATGTTTATATTCAAATAAATTTATAGATCAAGCTCTCTACATTAATTTGCTACTAGTTTACCTTATAAATTCTATTATGTAAAGTATTTTCAGATTTAAAATTATTTTCACATTTCAAAATATATAGATTTTTTCAGATCTGAAAATTATCAGACAGTGTAGACTTCTAAAGAAGTTTACTAAAGCTTGCAGACTTCATATGAAGTTTACTAAGCTACAAAGTTTAAGCAGACTTCATTGGAAGTCTACAAAAATATGACTTTAATTTTTTTTCTATGTTTTTTAATAATTTTATTTTATTTTGCAGGTATTTTCTTCCATAGTTGTTCTCTTCTCCTCCTAGAAATGTAAGGTTTACATCTATAGATTTAAAATATGTGTTTTAATATTTATATTCAAATAAAGTTACATATTAAAATTCATATTAATATGTCTTTAATTTATAACTATTTTGTCTATTAAATCATATTTTTAAAAGTTTTTTAGATTTAAACTTATTTCATATTTTTAATGTATTATTTTTCAGATCTATTTTTTTTATAGAGTAGACTTCATTTGAAATCTACTTAAAACTTACGGCTGGTAGACTTCAAATGAAGTCTACTAGCCTTGAATTTTAAGCAAATTTTATTAGAAGTTTACTCAAATATGATTTTAATTTTTATCTTATTTTTTAAAATTTTATTTTATTTTGCAGGTATTCTCTTCTAATATTTTCAAATCATCTTCCCAAAAATGTAAGTTTTCCATATATTCATTATAAGATATTTTGTGTTTATAATGAACTAAATTTATAGATTCATACATTATCTTTTTGCTTTGTTACAAGAATGACAAAAAACCATTTTTGAAATATTTTGCAGAACAAAGTATTTTCAAATTTTCTAAATGCACACTTTTAGATATGAAAATTTTTCATTAGTGTAGACTTCAACTAAAGTCTACTAAACAATAACTTTACGTAGACTTAATAAAAAGTCTACTAAAATATGATTTCATTTTTTATCTAATGTTTTTCTCATAACTCTATCTTATTTGGCAGGTACTTTTTCCAAGACTTTATTTGAAGCATCAAGATTATGAAAAATCAAACATACTCAAGAATACATTTTAATATATTGCTCTGTAATAACTTTCATAATAAAATATTAGTTTTTAAATAATTTTTTAATGCATAATCTATAAACATTGTATTCATTTTTAGTTGTTTTCACTTGTATGATATTATTAATTTTTTGTTAGATATCAATTCTTTCACAAGATCTAACCAACCAAACAAGTAAAACCACCATAAGCTAAAATAATAACTAACACACATGTGAGAAGAAGAAAATCTATACAAAATTTTCCCAAAAATTTTCAAGAATAACACTAATCAAAACAATTTGCAATAAGTATCAAGTGTATAATTATAACACATTAAATTGTGAAATTCATCCAAGACCATTAAAATTTTACTAACATATACTGTAAAATAATTAAATCATGAAAAAATATGATGAATAATACACAAATACACTTTTAATAGAATTTACGACGTAGACTTCAACTGCAGTCTACATTTGTAGATTTACAAAAACGTCTACACTTATTATTTAACATATAGTCAATCCAAATTTTTTTAGTGTATTGGCGCAGGCTTGATACACAAAGGCGTACAAAGTGTGTCTTAGATTACTCGATCAAGTTCTGTACTTGTCGATTATTCATGACAGACATAAGAGGAGTATATTCCTATTCGGAGTCATTTGTTTTAAATGATGTTTGGTAAGGAATAGGTTAGCACCATCTTCTCAATTTTGTTGTCCAGATCATAATCTTCTTGTGTCATTTCAAGAAGTTTACCATGTGTACAGCCATCATGCACAAGGAACATTCTTCAACCTTTCCGATTCTTCATCCTTTTCGAATATTTTGTCACCCAAAATATCTTTGGCCCATACTTCACACTCGCTCTAAGTTTCCAACCACATCCTTGAACACGACACTTAGCCACATACAGAGTTTTTGTTGTCTTATATGCTGAAAATGTAAAATTATATTCCACAGTCACCGACTTCAGCTTTGAAACAAGTTCAGCCTTACTAGCAAAACTATAAACGAAGACTTAGAAATACGTCTACAATTATTAGCTAACAAGATTATCAAATCAAATGAATTATACCTTCATAATTATAAAAAAAAAATTATTTTCAAAATCACTCAAACCCATTAGGATTAACTAACACACACTGTCAAACAAAAAAACTAGAAAAAATTTAATGAATAATACACAAATTCACATTTTTATAGATTTTTCTATGAAGACTTAATATTTAGTCTGTGAAGATGTTGACGTTCTTTTCAGTTTACAGACGTAGACTGTCAAATAGGTCTACTCTTTGGGTTGGTTTTTGCAATTGACCATTTTACGGGTTGCTTTCTATAGTTGAATAAAAGTTGTAATTTTGTACATGTAGACTTTCATTTCAGTTTACAATTTAAAAAGGTTACTTTTTGCAATTGACCAGAATTCATCCAAGATTTGACTTTCAGAACTAGACTTCATATGCAGTCTACATGTTTAAATTTTTTTAAAGAGGTTAGTTTTGCAATTGACCAAGTTTGACTTCAAATCAGTAGATTAAAATGAACGTCTACGGGTGTGTAGACTTCTTGTGAAGTCTACTCTCAAATCCGACAGGTTGGTTTTGCATTTGACCAAAATAAAAAAGTAGACTTTATATGCAGTCTACATTTTTTTTTAAGATAAGAAGACTGCATATGAAGTCTACAATTTAATAAATTTTTGATTGCTTTTTAAACTTTTTGGTCAAACACAAAACTAACCTATTCCACGAAATCAAAGTTTTGGTCAAATGCAAAACTGACCTTTTATAGACTTCGTTGGCAGTCTACATTTTGTAGACTTCCGTTGAAGTCTATTTTGAAAAGTCAAAAGTTCGGTCAAATGAAAAACTAACCTCTTTTAGGTAGACGTCTTAGTAAGTCTACCGAAAGTTTTATTTTTGTTGTCAAAGGTAAAGACGAAGACTACTGCGAAAGTCTGCGTTAGAAAAAAAATTTGTCTGGTCAATTGCAAAACTAACCCGTGCGTTGACAAATAGACTGCATCGTAAGTCTCCACGGAGGCGTAGACATACAAAACAGTCTACCGTCGCGACACAGATCTGAAAAAGAACGAAAACCATGTAAATAGTTACATTTTTCATGTGTAAAGCTCGTTTCTAACCTTTTCAACCGTCCAAACTCCAAATATGAGCAAAAAGAAGCATCTTTAACGATTCACTAATGAAGAAACTCAAAAATATGAAGTTTGTAATTATGAAAATGATAGTTATGAGAGTTTTTTAGATGAAAATGTAGAGGAGATGAGAGGAAATGAAGTTTTTTGGGTTATAATGAGAAAAAAAAGTGGTTGAAAATTGAATTCTAGAGCTTTAGAGCTCAAAAATGGTGGTTCATGGTGGTTGGAAAAATTGATGATGATGGCATTTTTGTAAATAAGAAGAAATTGTTAGGGTGTATTTGATTTTTTGTTAATTTCGAAATTAATAAAAAAATAAATAAAAATGGCAATTTTGTGAATAATTCAAAAACATAAGGATAGTATGGAAATTTTATTGATGAATAGTATGGACAAAAAAAAAGGGGTTGATTTTGGGTTTGAATTGAAAATATGGGTTGGTTTTGAAAAACACCCTATATTGCTAATGATGTTTTCTACACATTTTTGTATGTTTGTATATATATCGACATACAAAATGGACATGTTTGTTGACCAAAAAAAAAAAATATATGGACATGTTTGCATTTTGCATTATAATTTTTATTAATTGATTTAATCAGATAAAATGATATTTTTACTACTTGTGGGGAAAAATAGCTAGATTACACACTCGTGTCTTTTTTTTCGACATCACACTCGTGTCTATATCATATACAAGTAGGTGACTGATGACTAAATTCAGCGGCAGTGCTGTTTCTCTAACTCTAACCAAATGAAAATAAATCCTCAAATTTGATACAAAACATATAAAATAAAATAATTATTTTTGTAAGGGTAAAATTCACCTTAACCTGTAATTTTAAAATTATCTTTTTTGTACAACCACCACGTAGTTGGCAGTTGAGCACCAACATTACAATCTTGAACGACACGTTTCACCACATGTCAATCCAAGAATTACCGTTACACAAAACCCGACAAGCTACCTAGCCGACAAGCCTTCTTTTATTTAACCACAGAACATTATTACGGTTTTACTAACGAAGACAATATGGCGCCGAGAAAATCAAAGAAAGTGGTTTCTGTGACGAAGAAGAAGAAAGTAGTAGAGGAAACAATCAAAGTAACTGTCACGGACGGAGTTCCAAATGTTACCACCAACACCGACACACAAGAGACACAATATCTAGAGACACAAGAGCTAGACACCCAAGAGCTTGAGACACAGGATCTGCCGTTCTCCCTTCCCCTCGAAGAAGAAAACGTTACTAGGGTTGAGATTCCGGTCGATGTTGGATATGACCGGTCCCCACCGCCACCTGAAACCGTCGCTCCCGCAAGTGAAGGCACCGTGAAGGAGACCCACAAGGTTGAGATTCCGGTGGAGTTTGGAGATGACCGGTCCCCTCAGCCGCCTGAAACACCCGCTCCAGCAAGTGAAGTCCCTGCGAAGGAGACCCATAAGGACGAGGAGAAGCAGGGGAATAAGAAGACGACCTCAAAGAAGAGGAAGAAGAATAGATCGGAGGTAGCGGGAGATGAGTACAAGAGATATGTGTATAAGGTGATGAAGCAGGTGCATCCGGATTTAGGGATATCGTCCAAGGCTATGACGGTGATTAACATGTTCATGGGAGATATGTTCGAGAGACTAGCGGTGGAAGCTGCGAAGTTAAACGATTATTCAAAGCGGAGGACGTTGTCTTCGAGGGAGATCGAAGCAGCGGTGAGGCTGGTTTTGCCTGGTGAACTTAGCCGACATGCCGTGGCTGAAGGCTCCAAAGCTGTTAGTAACTTTGTTGCTTATGGTGCCAAGAAGCGTTAGTTTAATTAGTATGTCTCTTGTTATTTCCTTTTCTCCAACTTGACGGTTAGGTTAGGATAAGGTTTAACTCAGTAGGGTTTGTAGAGATGTATGTTCTCTATGTGTGTTTTGTAATAATGTCGTTTTCTTCTAGTTTTGTGTTTTCTGTTCTGTAAGATATGTGTTTGCTTTCACATATTAAGAAATAGTTTTAAAAAATCAAACCAAGTGGCTTATGATTTTTGCTCTTTTTTTATGTTGTGTTCTAAAAATGTGGTGCTTACTAAGTGTAGATCTTTTGGTTTCTACGTCCGTTCTAGTCTCTATTTCATTCTTCCGGTTAGAACAAGAAGAAGCAAAGAATTAGAACAAATAAGCAGAAAGTATGAATCTTCCAGCTTAGAAGATTTCTTGATTAATTCACAAGCAATGCCAAATAATTAAAGAATTACATTTAACAGTTTTGGGACTAATCCTTACACAAAAGCAAAGAATCTAACTATCCGTGTTAGTCACCTTATATAACTTAGCAAAACAATCAGACTAATCATTGCTCTCTATCTTTTCATAACAATTAACCAGAAGTTACATACCTTTTAACACAACCCTCTCTCCCAATGGTTCCTCCAAAACCACCGCCTCCACGAACGCAACAGCAACAGCTGCCGGGTAGGCGTTTGAACCCTATCCTATGCATCATTGTCGCCCTTGTCCTCTTAGGACTCCTTGTGGGTCTCGCAATATTGATCACATACCTCACCCTCAGGCCAAAGCGATTAGTCTACACGGTAGAAGCCGCGTCGGTCCAAGATTTTGCCATAGCCAAGGACGATCACATTAGCGCCAAATTCAACTATGTGATCAAATCATACAACCCTGAGAAACACGTCTCCGTGAGATATCACTCCATGCGAATCTCCACGGCTCACCACAACCAGTCCGTGGCTCACAAGGAGATCTCTGCCTTCAAGCAGCGTCCTAAGAACGAGACGAGGATTGAGACGCAGCTTGTGTCACACAACGTGGCATTGTCTAAGTTCAATGCCAAGGACTTGAGGGGTGAAACGACGAAAGGGGTGATCGAAATGGAAGTGTATATAACGGCTAGAGTGAGCTACAAGACGTGGATTTTTAGGTCGAGGAGACGTACGTTGAAGGCTGTGTGTACGCCGGTAATGATCAACGTTACGGCGAACTCGTTGGATGGATTCCAGAGAGTTTTATGCCAAACTCGTCTTTAGTTTAAATTACTTAACAACTTGATTGGTTCTATTTGTGTGCTTATACGTGTGTCAAGTTTTCTGTGTGCCCTTTATTTTTTATGTGTATTTGTGTGTCTCTCTTTTTGATTTTCTGATGTGGTTTTTATTCTTGTGTGCATTCACCACACCCTTTATATTTTCATTATCATTCTTTTAAATTATTTTACATTGTAATCAATTTGTTGAAATATTGAATTTTATTTTTATCGACAATTCTGATTAACAATGCATTTTAATATATGTAATATTTTTAAGTTTATCTATGTAAAAACATATTGTTTACTGATGAATGAAAAAGTAAAATTATTTAGACTAAAATGAGGATAAAGTTAATCTGTACATGAGGTGTTTAGAATTTAAGGTTTTAAAATGACAAATCAACAATATGTATCAACTAAAGCTATTTCTTACAACTGAACAATCCGTCTAGCCAATTTTATTATTCTTTCAAGAAGCGAAAATTATGCAAAAAACATTTAACAGCATGTTAAAATATTTTTAATATTGACAAGAAACATGAGTTGGAGATAACGTATATAGAAAAAACAGACAAGAAAAACAAAGTAAAAAACGGCTAATTATTAGCTGTGTACTTGAGATGCGCATCTGTTGCTTGCTGGTTATTCAAATTTCAGTTATTTTCGAAGTCAAAATTTTATAACAACCCCTTCTTGTAGTCTTCTTCTCCCCCACATCCATTGAGCTACAAAGCCTAAGCCATTCCATTACATCTTGATCCCGAAGCTTCTCTTCGATACCCAACTCTCTTTTTTTTTTACTTCTCTAAAAATGAGTCAACAAAAGTCACAAATGGATTACTGGGACGCCCAATGGCGAGGCTACAAGAGAAACGCGTCTAGCTTCTGCGAGACACATCCTTTCCTGATAAACTCGCAAGGGGTATGGGAGATATTGGGTAACAAGGCACAAGGGATGAGCTTCTGGGAATATCCACTTCCAAATCTCGAGATCATAATATTTTCGACTTTTGTTATTTGGCGGCTCTTTGATTTCACATGCAGCAAGATCGGTCTTCGAGTACCTAGATTCACTTATATGATGATCGTGAGTTTTTTTATTTATTTATCTTAATATCCCTTCCTCACGTTTTTCATTAATTTCAACAACTCACGATGCATTTCTTGTTGTTGAAGGCGGGGGTAATCTTAGGCCAAACTTGTTACGTAAACAACAAGTCATGGCTTCACAACATATTTTTTCCTGATGATGGCCGACCAAAGGTCGCCGAGACACTGGGGGCCTTCGGGTTCCTTTTATATTGGTTCCTAAAGGGTGTGACAATGGAAGCTGGAACAGGATTGAGGATGGGTAAAAAAGCTGGTGTGATTGGTTTCACCACAATGTTTGCACCCTTGATCTGTGGCAACTTCTTGTTCAGATGGAGAAAAAGAGGCAATATAAGCGTATTAATTACAGAATACAGGTTGATCATATTCATGCAAAGCATATCTGCCTTCACGAGCATCGACACACTCTTAAAAGACCTTAAGATAAAACACTCGGAGTTTGGAAGGATAGCACTTGCCGGGTCCATGGTGACCGACATGTTGGCTTTTATCATAACGTTTTTGAATGCCATGCATTATGAAAAATATGACGGATTGCTGCAAACCGTATTTAGCTGCTTATTTTTCGCCTTTATGGTATTTGTCATGAGGCCAGCTATGTACTGGGTGATCAAGCAGACTCCAGAAGGGAGGCCGGTCAAGGATTTCTACATCTACTTAATTTTGGCGCTTGCTTGCTTATCCTTCAAATATTTTGTCGCGATTCATTCGTATGGACCCGCGGGATCGTTTGTTTTTGGCTTGTCTGTTCCCAACGGATATCCTCTAGGTTCTGCTTTTGTTCAAAAGTTTGAGAGCTTTAATCTTGGTGCTTTATTTCCACTGTTTGGATCATTGACTATGATGCAAGTGGATGTCCCGTGGTTATTGAAAGAGTGTGGAAATCTCATACGCATGGAGGGTCAGCTTTATGAGGTTGTTTCCTTTATTCTTTTTGTGAATGCCACAAAGTTCATCGCTTCCACCATTGCCGCATATTCTTTTAAAATGCCTTTAAGAGACTCCTTTGCTCTAGCCCTTGTTTTAAATAACAAGGGGGTCTTCGAGCTCGCCTACTTCGCGTATGCAGTTGAAACAAAGGTACAATCTATGTCTATATATATATCACTAATAAGATTATATGGTTACTTATTTTTGTTGACAACAAATCATTGAACTTGTTAAACAGAAAGTAAGGCCGGAGGTTTTCACAATCGTTGCTGCAATCATCCTCTTAAACTCCATCTTCATACCAATGGCCTTGGAGCTAGTCCATGACCCCTCCAAGAGATTCAAAAGCTACCGAAAAAGGAATTTGGCAATCTTGAAAGACGGCGCAGAACTCCAATCTCTTGTGTGCATCTACAAACCTGATAACATAACTTCAATGATAAGCCTTTTGGAAGCTTTTAACCCATCGAAAGATTCTCCAATGGCGTGCAACGTACTCCACCTCATCGCACTTGTGGGTCAAGCCACTCCTACGTTCATTTCCCACCAGTTGCAAAAACCGGAGCTCGGAAGTATCTCTTGTTCAGACAATGTCATAACCTCCTTCCGTCGCTTCCAACAAAAAATCTATCAATATACATCATTGGATATATTCACTTCCGTCTCCATGACCAAACACATGCATGAGGACATTTGTTGGCTAGCCCTATCGAAAAGCATGACTCTGATTCTGCTTCCTTTCCACCGAACCTGGTCTGTTGATCGATCAACGGTTATCTCTAACGATGATAAGCTGAGAATAATAAACATTAATGTCCTGAGACGAGCCCCTTGCTCTGTTGGAATCTTCATCTATCGCAAACCCATCGTGGAATATCATATGACTGCCTACCACTCCAAGGTACTGATAATAACCCAAATAACACGTTTCAATTTATTAATTTAACTTTATAGTCTATTTAAAAAAAAAAACAAGAAGTTTTTTTTTTCCAGTTGTGTTTAACGTTAAACAAAAGGCTAAATAATAGTGTAATAACCTTACCAAGCTCTCAACTATATGCAGATATGCCTGATATTTAACGGTGGAAAGGACGATAAAGAGGCTTTGGCGATAACGAACCGACTGAGACTGACGGATACACGTATAAGCTTGACTATCATAAGATTCACTCCAACATTTTCTGAAATGAAGAACGAGGGGATGGAGGAAGCCTTCCAAATGGTTAGCCTAGAGGAGACCGTGAGTAACTTCGTCAAGGAAAAGGATGAATCTGTGACATATATCGACAAAGCGATTTCAGATGGATCTGAGACCTCCAAGATCTTGAGAGCAATGGGAAATGATTATGATTTGTTCATAGTCGGGAGAAGCAGCGGACTAGGTACTGAAGCTACTAGCGGACTCAGTGAGTGGACAGAGTTCGAGGAACTGGGACCCATTGGAGATTTGTTAGCATCACATGAGTTTCCTTCTAGAGCATCAGTATTAGTTGTAAAAAAACAAGAATACATTCATCATACCAAAAGCCAGAAAAGGAGATCCAAGCGATGCATGTGAGATATATGTATTAAAGATGCTGTTGTATAACAGAAAAAAATCACCAAACTCTTGTGTATACATTGTTATCATATATACATATATATACATGGTTTAGGCAAAATAAAACCAAACCAATGGAAATGAAAGATGAAGCCAGTTCTGTTTTGCGTGATTTCTGATTCTTTATTCTTCAAACAATTTTAGCATAGAAGCACTTGATGTATTTGATTGAATAAATTTGACATTCATTCAAAAAAAAAACCAGTGAGAAAGCTAAAGAACATTTACCAAAGTTACATAATAAACCAACTACTCTAATTGATCAAACAAATGGTTACGTTAAAAGAATATTTAACCAAATATTATGCAGTATATCAACTACTCTAGTACACTAATTCCTCAGACGTATGATGCCAATGATAATGAAAGTAAGAAAAGTTTGAAAACACATTCGTTGGAAATAGTCGTGGAAGGGACCAAAGAAGAACTTTAATCAAAATGTCGACATTAGAAGTAGAGACAAGGAAAAAGTTTCATAAAACCATTTTTTACTTAATCATGGACTGTGTGACAATCTATTGGGATGTAACTTAAAGTAGATCCAAAGATTATACAATAAATTAACTACTCTAATTGATAAAGCCAATTTTTAAGCTTAAGAAAACTTAATTAACCATAATTGTACAATAAGTCAAGTACTTGAATAACATGTCCAGTGCCCAGCTCTTTGATATTGTCTGTTGTCATCAATGTTTAGTTTATGATGTATGAAATGTGTGAAATTATTGAGCTCAATGATTCTATTTTTTCCAAAAATTCTGATCCTTCGCTTCTTGGTTTATCAAAATTAGACTACTTTTATTGCTTATTTAGGAAATGTGTTCGCCGGTTCAATTCAAACCAAGAACCGCCAAGGCGCCAACTATATGTACGTATCGTCATATTTACCTGTCTAGGACTTAAGTAACACGTGAGCTGTCGGCAGAGAGCCAGCATTCCTCTCCAGCTACAGCTGCCTTGCTATCCCAATTCAAAAATAGATTATCTTACAATAAGATGGTATGTTTGACACGCATAGTTAAAAATAATTTTGAGGTCAAAGATGAATAACCATCTCATTTTGTTATCTTACTGATTAGAAATGGCTAAGACTGTTTATTTAGGCTGTCCTAGTTGACGAGATCATGTTATTTTAAAGCAATACAACTTAGAAGCGCCAAAATAAACAAGAGAACACCTGGACACTATATTTAGCCCTAATCTCTGCTTATTATAGAGATATTTATGGGATTTGGAAGAAACCATTTGACCGGTCTTCTTAGTTCTCCCTTTGACTGGTGAAAACAAAGAATTTTCATTGATAAAATTTGCTCCAAAATGGATGCGCAAGAGGCAACTTGGCATAGAGAGATGTGGAACGGCCAGGTGAAAAGAACAGACATGGGGACTAATATGTTTTGCGAAGTATCTCCACATATAATGTTGAACTCACACGGCGCCTGGGAGAAGTTGGCTTCTGGGCCTACAGCAATGTCATTCTGGGAGTATCCTCTTCCCAAAATAGAGATTGCAATTCTCTCCACATTCCTATCATGGCGTTTCTTTGATATCTTGTTCAAGAAGTTAGGTGTTCCTATTCCAAGGTTCACCTCCATGATGCTTGTACGTAATTAAGGTTTTCTATAATATTTAGATATGATCCGGCTACGTTCGGATAATATAACAACATTTTTCTCTTGTTCTTTGAAGGTTGGTGCACTCTTAAGCGAGACGTTTCAGTCGAGTAAAATGGCATGGTTTCAACGTATCTTTGTCTGTGACATTTATATGCCAAGGGTTGCTGAGACCATTGGTACGTTTGCCTTTGTCCTAAACTGGTTCCTAAGAGGTGTGACTACGAATATTGGCATGGTTAAAAATTTCAGAACTAGGAGTACTGTAATTGGAGTCGCGGCAATGATAATCCCATGGTATATCGGAAAACTAGTCTATACCTATAGAGAGAAATCTAGTGACCTAACGATGACGAATATGGAATATTCTGTAATTATATTAACCACGAGCATGGCTCCCTTCACTTGCATCAACATGCTCCTTACAGACCTCAAGGTAGTTCACACTGAGTTCGGACAAATAGCTCAGTCTTCGGCTATGGTAACCGATGTGCTTGCTTTTACCATGACCATATCGTCTCAGATTAGCCGTGACTATTATTCTGGTATGCGGATGGGATTAGCTTTAATGGTCTTCTTTGTTTCCTTGTACCTTGTACGACAAGTCATGCTTTGGGTGGTCAGACATACACCAGAGGGAGCACCTGTGAAGAATATCTATATCTACATTGGTCTCCTGCTAGGTTACTTGGCTTATATTTTCTGGGACTACTTCTTGTTCTTCGGACCGCTTGGGGCCTTTGTTCTTGGTTTGGCTATCCCAGAAGGGCCGCCTTTAGGATCAGAGTTTATAAGAAGATTCGACAGTTTCAACGAGGGCATCTTCTTACCTCTCTTTGGATCACTTACCATGATAAAACTAGATTGGTCATTTATAATAAAGGAGCTTGGAAGTGGAAGGCATCTCCATGGACATACCTACGAGTGTCTTTCATTCCTTTTCATCATATATATGACAAAGTTCACGACTTCTTTTTTAACAGCCATAGCTTCAAGAATGCCTTTGAGAGACTCAGCTATCCTAGGTATCATTATGGGCACCAAGAGTAGTTTTGAGTTAGCTTACATACTCTACGCATTCGATAAAGAAGTAAGAACATTCTTGCTATGATTATATAACTATATAACCATCCTCTTATATTTTGTATCATCTTCATTTCATTGTTTTATCCGTCTCTAAACAGAGAGTTGGCTTGGAGGTTTTCACGCTCATGGGCATATACATTCTCATAAACTCTTTGTTAACACCAATGGCTATACATTTCTTGTATGACCGGGAAAAAAGATTTGCGTCATATGGAGAAAGAAGTCTCAAACAAAAGCCGGAACTACAAATGGTGGTGTGCATTAGCAAGCCTGACAACATAACATCCATGATCAATCTTCTAAGAGCTACTGCCCCATCTAAAGAATCCCCACTAATGTGTTGTGTTCTTCACCTAATAGAGCTTGTAGGTAAAGCTACTCCCACGTTTATCTCCCACCAGCTTCAGAAACCAAAGCCTGGAAGCCAATCTTACTCGGAAAATGTCATAAGCTCTTTCCAAATGTTTCAAGATATTCACCTGGACTACACTTCTATACACATGTTCACCTCTTTAACTTCCGCTAAAGAGATGCATGAACACATTTGCTGGTTTGCTCTTGATAAAAATTCAAATCTTATACTACTCTCTTTTCACCGCAATTGGGGCCCCAGTGGTTATGGCATTATCTCCGACGATCAAACCCTGAGAAATCTTAACCGCAGCGTCCTGAAACGAGCACCTTGCACTGTCGGAATTCTTGTTCACCGGAAACCAATATGGCAACCCAAACCCGTAGAATCTCCATGCAGGGTACGTAACTTTGCATGCAAACATCCTACCATAAATAATAACGTGACGTTAATTTCATTTTGTAATAATATTGTCACACAAACACATGCAGGTATGCTTGGTTTCCGCGGGAGGGAACGATGACAAAGAGGCATTAGCATTAGCAGACCACATGAGAGGTAACCCAAAAGTGAGTCTAACGGTGCTAACTCTGATCCCTATGTCTATAGCCGAAGAGAGAGGCGGCGAGTGGAGCCAGAATCAAATGGTGGACACGTGCCTGGTTGAAGAGAGGCCTGGAGATAACTCGATAACGTACATTGTTAGAATGGTGGCGGAAGGGGGAGAAACTTCAAAGATTCTACACTCGGTGGCGTATGACTATGACATGTTCATAGTCGGGAGAAGTAGCGGGAATGGTACCGAGGCCACCAGAGGACTCGGGGACTGGACTGAGTTCGAGGAACTTGGTATCATTGGAGATTTGTTAGCATCTGAAGATTTTCCTTCTAGAGCATCCGTCTTGGTCCTCCAACAACAAGTTCCATGAGAGTTAATTTAGTCTCCTTAATCTAGCTTCAGTCTTCTTTTTCCTTTCCCCCTTTCTTTGGTTTTGTTTGTTGACTGTAATGAAAATAACACACAAACGCTCAATTTTTATTATTTTTTCGTGATGTAAAGATAGAATGTATATTCCAAGAAAGTTCAAACGAATTTTTTTAAAATTTTTTGAGAAATTTAGAACAATACACTAGTATTGAAATATAAATTTATGAATTACTGTTAAATATTTTAACAAGTGCTGTTAACATCAAACATTGATTTACAGATGATAACATGAGAACTTGTTAATTTTAAACGGCTAATATAAAAGTTATATTATCAATTAATAGTCCAAAAATAATTAAAAATCAAACTAGAAAGAGTTAGTAAAAAAAAATCCCAAATTAGTAAAAACATAAAAGGTCTCCTCTTATAAAGGAAAGAGAGAAGCGAGGGAACTTTGCCGCCATTTTTCCCTTTATTCGAGGTTCTCTCTAAAACCCTAATCCCCAAATCTCTTTCTTCCTCACTCTGTTTTTTTTTTGATGTTAACGATTCGATCATCGAATCACTTCCGATGCATATCTTCCCTCTTCACTAAAACCCTAAACCCCAAATTCTCCTCCGTCTCGCTCTCCTTTACCCGCCCAGCTCCCCACAGAGCCATGTCTTCTTCACGCCCCTCCGCATTCGACGCTCTCATGTCCAACGCTCGCGCATCCGCCGCCAAGAAGAAGACCCCACAAGCCTCCAACCCGCCTCGCTCGCCGAACAAGAGGAAAATCGAAAAAACCCAAGACTCCGATTTGGTCAAGACCGAAGCTTCCGATTCCGCGAAACCCGGATCGGATTCACCTTCAATCGCGGAGGATTCGAAGAAGGGTGCGAAAAAGTCTAGGTCTTTGACCCAGACGGATAAGATCGAGGAAATGAAGAGCAAAATCGCGTTGCTGAAGAAGAAGCCCGGCGAGTTCGATCCGGAGAGAGTGTCGTGTTGGGAGAAAGGGGAGAGAGTTCCGTTTCTTTTTATCGCGTTGGCGTTTGATTTGATCTCAGCTGAAAGTGGGCGGATTGTGATTACTGATATTTTATGTAATATGTTGAGAACTGTTATTGCCACTACTCCTGATGATTTGGTGGCTACTGTTTACCTTGCGGCGAACGAGATTGCTCCTGCGCATGAAGGGGTTGAGTTGGGGATTGGTGAAGGGTCTGTTATCAAGGCCATCTCTGAGGCTTTTGGTAGAACGGAGTCTCAGGTTAAGAAGCTAAACACGGTACGTTGCTTTTTATAATCCAATGAGCTTGTCTGGTGGAATGTCTTTGGTTTTTGGAGTTCTGAGATTGAACCGGGAGGTGTTTGTAGGAGCTTGGAGACTTGGGGCTTGTAGCTAAAGGAAGCCGTTCGTCTCAGACTATGATGTTCAAGCCAGAGTCATTGACTGTTGTCAAGGTTTTCAACACATTTCGACAAATTGCTAAGGTGCTTGAAGAAGCCTTTTTTCTTGGCTTTTGAATGCTTTGAGTGAGATTCTGTCAAACCTTATTTTACTTGACTTATGGCATGTTGACTATTCGCAGGAAAGTGGAAAAGATAGTACAGAAAAGAAGAAGGACCGGATGAAGGCACTCCTCGTGGCAGCAACGGACTGTGAACCTCTTTACTTGACTCGTCTACTTCAGGTATGCAGATCAAATAGCACCGATTTGTTCTGATCGTTGCTTTGGTTTCCTTGTTAAGCCGTACTAAATTTACCGTTCAGGCAAAATTGCGGTTAGGGTTTTCAAACCAGACGGTCTTAGCTGCCTTGGGACAAGCAGCTGTATATAATGAAGAGCACTCTAAGCCACCTCCTAATACCAAGTCTCCTTTAGAAGAGGTTTGCTTTCTCTATTAGTTTCTGTATTTCTCATTTTATATCAGAATCCATTCTTTCTGAGCTCTGAGAGAAACAATAAGACGTTGTAAGCTATTTTAAAGATGTTTTTTTTGTGGCTTTAGGCTCTCTGTGCTGCATTCTTCTTTGCATCTTTTTTTTAATAGATATAATATAATGTGTTTAATGTTTCATCATTTGTCCTTCTTTTTTTGTAGGCTGCGAAGATTGTTAAACAAGTATTCACTGTGCTTCCTGTCTATGACATTATTGTCCCCGCTCTTTTATCTGGTGGTGTGTGGAATCTCCCTAAAACTTGTAACTTTACACTCGGTGTTCCAATCGGACCAATGCTTGCAAAACCAACAAAAGGTGTAGGTGAGATACTGAATAAATTCCAAGACACCGTCTTCACATGCGAGTACAAGTATGATGGAGAACGTGCACAGGTGATATATCCGATGAATGCTATTCCTGGAGCGGAGTTATTTAAATTTGCTGTTAAGGCTTTGGCTTATCATCAGTCAATTACTGCAGGTACATTGTATGGAGGATGGTACATTCGAGATATATAGTCGAAATGCCGAAAGAAACACTGGGAAGTACCCTGATGTTGCTCTTGCGTTGTCAAGGTAGACTTCTGGCGTAACTTGTTGAAAACACTAGAAAAAGCCAATTTTCTAAAGTTAGTGAATCTTCACTATGCAGATTAAAGAAGCCTTCTGTGAAATCTTTTATTCTGGATTGCGAAGTTGTTGCTTTCGACAGGGAGAAAAAGAAAATTCTGCCATTTCAGGTAACTCATAAGCGAATAGCAAGGTTCTGATATTCAAGTATGGTTACAATCTTCAGTTATGTTTTATGGTTACAGTCTTCACTATAAGCTAGCTACTTTAACTATTTGGCTTGCTGGCGTTTTTTAATAGTTTTCTTTTTCTTTTTTCAGATTTTGAGCACTCGAGCCCGTAAAAATGTGAATGTCAACGATATCAAAGTTGGCGTATGCATCTTTGCTTTTGACATGTTATATCTTAATGGCCAGCAACTTATCCAGGAGAATCTTAATATTCGCCGAGAGGTGAGCCAGTAAATCATATTTTTTTCATGAAGTAGTTGCTGTGCAAGTATATAATCTCTTGTGTTCACCTTGCTTCTTGCAGAAGCTATACGAATCATTTGAGGAAGATCCTGGATATTTCCAGTTCGCAACAACTCTAACGTCCAGCGATATAGATGAAATACAAAAGTTTCTTGATGCGTCCGTTGATATTGGGTATATATCTTTCACTTCTCTGTATCTCTAACATGTGCAGCAACACCGTGTGCTGTGAATGTATTGACTATTTGGGCCATGCCTGTTGTGAATTCTCCACCCTTTTGTCTTTCATATTAGATTGGCCTTTACCTTGTTACATCTTTGTTGTTCCAGTTTTTCATCTATATATGTTCTGTTGCAGCTGTGAAGGGTTGATCATTAAAACATTGAATTCAGATGCTACATATGAGCCTGCAAAGCGATCAAATAATTGGCTAAAACTGAAGAAAGACTACATGGACAGGTAAAATTTCTTAAAAAACTTTGTTTAAAAATTGAAATCTGAGTTCTTTACTGACCCCTAGGGTTAAATATGCAGTATTGGGGACTCTGTGGATCTTGTACCAATTGCTGCTTTCCATGGACGTGGCAAACGCACAGGTTAAAACTCTTAAAACTATATTGGGTGATACCATTTACCCTTCAGGTTGTTAACAAAGCTACTTGCTTTCCTTGTAGGTGTCTTTGGTGCATTTTTACTAGCTTGCTACGATGCTGATAAGGAAGAGTTTCAAAGCATTTGTAAAATAGGTCAGTCTTATGCACCTATGCACCTTTGCATTTTTTTTGTATGCTATGTTTAGTTTCTCAAGTTTCTTATACGGTTTGGGCTACTAATAGGTACTGGATTTTCTGAAGCTGTACTTGAAGAGCGGTCTACCAGTCTTCGCTCTAGAGTGATTGCTACTCCAAAAGTAGGATTATTTCTTTCTTCTCTGTAGCCCTTTTTTCGCCTGCAATATCATGCTTGAGTTGTTGCTGATTGTAATGATTCAAATATCCAGCAATACTACCGAGTTGGAGACAGCCTCAATCCAGACGTTTGGTTCGAACCCACTGAGGTAAGGATTGTGTTTTACTTGGACAAATATCTGCGAAACTGCGTTTTGTTTAACGACTTTCTATATGGCTTTGGTTTAAGGTCTGGGAAGTAAAGGCAGCTGACTTGACAATTAGCCCTGTACATCGTGCAGCTACCGGCATTGTGGACCCTGATAAGGTTATAACATTGTCTGACTTAATTTTGAGTTGATTGTTAAGTTGTTTACCTGTTTGATTGAATGTTTCGATTAAAAGGGAATTTCTCTACGTTTTCCCCGTTTGCTACGTGTACGGGAAGACAAGAAGCCAGAGGAAGCAACATCATCTGAGCAGGTGTGAAGTCTCATCCCAACCACAGTCAATGTTGTTTGTTATAGACAGATGAAACTGGTTATAAAGTTCTTTCTTTTCTGATTTTCATTCATCTCTCTACTTATTTTTTCAGATTGCTGATATGTACCAAGCTCAGAAACACAACCATCCGAGCAATGATGCCAAAGGTGAAGACGACTGAACAACTGAAGTCTGATCTTCGAGCCATATACGCACATCGTGTGTTTCAGTTTTAACCGTTTAAGTGCTTTTGAAAAAAACATTTTTAGGAAACAATATTAATGTGAGGCTCTGATTCATTACCACGATATACCATTGTGACATGCTAGAACAGAAATCATAATGTGCAAATAACTTGTACATTCATTGATCAACCACGCATCAGTCCACACTCCTAAGATGACTCTGGGGACTGGGATGAATAAATCAGATTCTATTTGACATCGCATCACTGAGTTGCTGTAATCCCACAGTTTGAATGATTAGGCTATTTTGGCTGATTAAGCAGCCCAATAAGCTTTTGTATTGGGTCAAATAGTAGGAACAGACCCAATAACATTTAAAAAAAATCAGACAAGCCCAATAAACTTTAAAACCTTACACAAGTTCAAGAAGTGGTTTTCGTTTTCGTTTTCCTTTCTCTCTCAACTGAAACTGAAACGCCTTTTACGAAAACTATCCCTGTCTCTCTGGTCTGGTGTAGAGCATCGATAACTAGCCGTGGTTTGTGTGTTCGTCGGGAGGAAAAAGCAAATGGATCCCGCCAGGTAGTCCACTTTCATAATCAATGTCCATTATATGGTGTTATCTTGATATAAGTCAGTTTTTGCCGTTGAACAACAAATTTGGTTCGGGAACGATCATGTTAGCTATATATATGTATACTTCAGCTTATTTGGTGGTTGTTTTCAAGTTCGGACCTTCTGTTAAGTTTTTTATTACACAAGTTGAGAGATCTTGTTGTGTTTCAGGTAGAATCATTACTAGATAGATTCTTCTCTAGATTCAGTTTATGTTTTTTTCAGATATATTTCACTTAAAGTTTTAGTTTTTAAATTGAGTTGTTGACAATACTGGATGTATCATTAGGGTGAATTCTCCAAGCACATGTACAGTAACCCTTGAGGTTTTGGGGCACAAATTAAATTTTGCTCAGGTATCATGATAACTCTTATTATATTTCCTTTGACTTCTTTTACATTTAAAGTTCTTGTTTTATGCTTCTAACGCTTATGTCATGATTACGTGGAAGGATCCAAACTCGAAGCATCTAGGAACAACCGTGTGGGATGCGTCCATGGTGTTTGCCAAATATCTTGTATGATCCTTATCCCTTAAGTCCTTGGAGTGTATAGTGTAGATTTCTAGAACTATGGCTCACTTAGTCACTTAACTATAAGGTTTGGAGCAAACCGGTTAACTCGTTCTTTGTTCAATTGGCCTTAAAAATCCCTGCTCAACTTCTTGGCTAGCTATAAGTTTTATAAAACTTCCTGTCGCTTAAAATATTTCAGGGAAAAAATTGCAGGAAAGGAAGGTTTAGTCCGTCTAAACTGAAAGGGAAACGTGCTATAGAGCTAGGAGCTGGTTGTGGCGTGGCAGGATTTGGTATGTAGTTGATATCCTGTTGAGGGTTCTCCTTTCTTATGTATGACTACATCTCTGTTACAATGGAGAATATGACGTCTTTATGTGGATTTTGTGTTCATGTGTCAGCTATGGCGATGCTGGGCTGTGATGTTGTTTCAACTGACCAAAAAGAAGTATTGCCACTGCTTAAGAGGAACGTAGAATGGAACACATCAACAATCTTGCAGATGAATCCTGGTTCAGGTTTGTTTCAATAATGTCTTCTTCTCTAAGTTGGCATCTACAGATAAGGAGAAGCCAACTCGTGATGGAGAATCTTACTTTATCCAGCGACGAGAAAATATTGGATGGTTTAGTTAGTTTATGTTGTCATTCCTTGTAGCATCATTTGGATCGCTCCGAGTTGCAGAACTTGACTGGGGCAACGAAGATCATGTAAGGGCCGTTGAGCCGCCTTTTGACTATGTCATCGGTACCGATGTTGTAAGTTACTCAGTCAGAATCTTCGAAATGATTTTTACCATAGTTGTGCCATGTGTGGTTAACACAGACTTGTTTTAAAGGTATACTCTGAGCAGCTTCTGGAGCCTCTGTTGCACACCATACTCGCCCTGTCAGGGCCAAAGACAACGGTTATGGTATGAATTATAATAATATGTAAAGATTGGCTTAATATTATCATTTGAAAACTACAAAGATGATTCGGTTGTTGTTGGTTTCTAGTTGGGGTATGAGATACGTTCGACGATCGTTCATGACAAAATGCTTCAGATGTGGAAAGACAACTTCGAAGTCAAAACCATTCCAAGATCCAAGGTAATAAATAAAGAGCAACATTGATTATATAGTCTCTGACTTAAGTTTCGTGAAGGCTTATCCTGGAATGAAAATCTGCAGATGGATGGTGAGTACCAAGACCCGAGCATTCATCTCTACCTCATGTCACAGAAAGCTTCTGCGGAGAGCTCTGGAAACGCTGTCCAAGATGAACCTGCTGTTGTTGTTGACGCGGCTGATGAAACAAAGTGTGAGAAGGAAGTTTCAACCTTAGAATGCCTTGTTGATTCACCAAATCTGTTGGAAGAAGAAGACGTTGCTACACACCGTCCTAAACTTAGAGAAGATAGTTTGTTGATGAGATTACGAGACGGGAAGATGAGCGAATGGGAGATGAGAAGGTATGGTAAAGTTGCTGCACAGCTTCTACGTGACGTTAAGATTGATGTTCAGGTAAGTATATACCATTTTTTTAATACTAAATCTATCTGTCCCAAAGAATAAAATTGAACTCTTACTTAAGTTGCTATTCTTTGGTTTTGTTTGTAGGTGAAAAAATGAGACTGCGTAAGCCACCTTCAGAGAGTTGTTTCCAAAGATCTGAACCATTTTTCGTTTTTACTTTTGGTATCACAGACAATGTATACAATGAATCCTCCAGACTCTTTTGTGTTTGCTTGTTGCTTCATGAACCGAGATAATGTATAATGGTTAGTTCATTCTTGTACCAAATAACAATCAAAATATATCAAGAAACAAGTAGAACATTCACAGATTATTCATGACATGAAATCAAACTGATTCTCATTGATAACAACTTATTTAACTCAACTCATTGTAAAGACCAAGAAACAGACCACATTGAGAATAATGTCATTTTCTCTTATTCGTTGAGACAGGAAACATCTTTATTTGAATTTCAAACTCAGGTGGAATGAACACAAGAACACAAACAGCACAAGTGGAACTACTTCAAGCTGCGTTTCCGGCTGTTGTCCCGATAGTCTTGAGATCAAAGATCTCGATCCAGTAGCCATCAGGATCCTTGATGAAGGCTATATTCTTCATCTTTCCTGCCATCGGACAACACGATAAGAACCAGCTTTCCCAAACAGAGAAACCTTTTAATAGATTCAGCTGGTAATATAGGTAAGTACCATCATTCGGTTTCTTGACGAACTCTACTCCCAGTTGTTCAAATCTCTCGCATGCCTTGTGCACATCATCAACTGTAACCCCAATATGCCCTGTAGCAACAACAGCGAAAACGTTTATGTGCAAGGCTTATTACTTGTTAATGTAGAGAATAACAGGGTAGAGAGACTTTACCAAATCCACGAGGCTCGGAGTTTCCATTATGATAGCCTTTAAACTCAGGATCACTCTCTGTGCCCCAGTTGCTGAGAGAAGGGTATTCATATGTAATGGAACATCGAATGCAAGAAAAGAGAGAAAGTGAGGTAATAACAGTTGTTTCTTACTGAGTCAGCTCAATTGTTGCAGGTCGACCAAAGGTCCAAACAGTTCTCTCAGTAGGATCTGTTGGAGCTGTCGAAGTATCCTGTTCCATAGTAAATTAGTCAAACTCAGCTTATTGATCTCTACTAAGGATTTAAGCACCCAGGAGAAATATCTATATTCGTCTAAGTGATGCAGAACAAGAAACCAAAATAACTGTAAACCTTATTAACTTAGCTTCACTTTTACAACTTTTGATTAAGCATGTCAATCCATCAATAGGTTGCCTGATTTAAGTGCTCTAATTTTTTTTTATGTGCTGAAACTCGATTCATGATGCAAATTGCAAAGTTCTATACTTTGTTTCTGTAAGTAAGATCCACTCTAGCTTGGTGAACACAGAACAAATTTTTACCTCGTAGCCCAGGAAGTACAAGCTGAACTTCATCTCAGAGAAATCTAGCCTCTTGAGCAATCTGGCAGAAAAGTAAAATATAGAACTTTTAGAGTAAGAACACAAGAGCCCTTTGTTTCCTTGGGGACTTAAGGTAATCATAAGGAAAGAACGCATATTCATTGGTAACTTAAGAGAGGAGATCATTCAAGTGGTGTAAAAAAAAACTTACGACATTCCCAGGACACGTGAGTAAAAGTCAAGACTAGCCTTAGGGTCCTTCACCCGAAACATCTGAAAGTTACACACAAAGATGGCGAAGTTGAAACATATCAATTGTTGAAAGAACATTAAGACGGAAGCTTACAACACCTAAATGACAATAAGTGTTAATCTAATCACTATAGCATTCTGAGGCCGCCACATGTATAAAGAAGAGATCAAACATGTATACAGACACCTAACTACCTAAGAGCCCCCAACAGATACAGAAACTACGGATAATGATTAACAAAATCTCAAATTCAAAGCAGAGAGAATCTTACAGTCTGCTGCATGATATACCCTTTGGTAGCCTCATCCCGAACCGTTGACAAGCCAGGATTGTTTGCTGCTGATTCCTTCGCTTCCGACGCCATAGAGAACACACGAAGCTGATCAAATCTCTACCAAAACAAAACAATCAAACAGACAGACCCAGATGATTAAACAAACCACACACACAGTCGAACCCATCTTTCCTAAATAAAGCTTAAACCTTTGGCCTCAGGGCTCTGTTGCAAGGGCAATTGATGTAAGAAAAAGCGGTGGAATAAAGTTTAACGAAACGGTTTAGAGGCGAAACTGAAACTCGAGATATAGCACTTGCTATTGAGTATGAACCCATTACTTCTCCTTGGCTTTTCAATTGGTGCCACAGAAATGATTTGAGATTAAAAAAAAAAAAGGAAAAAGGAGACATTTTTTTTTACCGATGTACGATGAATGATCCGACCGAGAGCAGTGGCTGTGTCTGTGACTGGACAATATTAGTTTGGTAATAGAGACTCCCTCTAATGCGTTTTGTGTCCAGAGACTACGGGATTAGTTGTGAACGACGTCGTTGCGTGTAAATAGATTTTAACAAGGGCTTTCATATTTTAAGCCCATAGTGCTATAGTGTTTAGGGGAAAGGCCCATTAGTTCAGCCTAATAGCAATTAGACAGTTACAAAGTTGAACCAATCTGAAATTCGACCATTAGTAGTAGTACTAGCTTGAATAAGTTTATATTAAACCATCTCTAAAAGAAGTCCAATATGAAGCCAATAGGCCCAAACGTTACCTATGTGTTTAAGGTCTCCCGGAAATAGTTTTCTATGTATATCAATCAGTGTACGAGGGCATTGTTCTGTAATTTAGGAAATTGTAACAAAACAAGTTTATAACTTCATATTTTATGTTGTGTTTCAAAAAAAAAAAAACTTCATATTTTATGGAAATCTTTTATGTTTGGTATTTTATTTAAGTTTTCCTTTTATTTCTTGTATAACAACTTTCTTCATGAGCTATTAGACCTCTTGTAGAAGATGAATAAACCTGTTCTCTGAGTTTTCTCTAAATTCTGTGATCAAAATCAATTTTTAATTTTGTGTTCATACCAGAACCGTGTTTAGAGCCTTTTAAAAAAGGCATTCGCCTAGGGTCCCCAAATTTTGTAGAAATTTTAGGGTCTCAAATTATAAAAAAAATACTTTTACATGGTAGTTAACATATTCTATTAGTTAGATTTTTATTTTTATTTGAATTTAAATTGGACTTCTATTTAAAGTAACTAGGTTTGTAATCATTTTTGCTATATTTTAAATAAAACTATAAAGATTCTACTTCTAAAAAACTGTAAATATTTGATCACATTGCTCTTTTTTTATATGCTATGAGTTAGATTTATTTTATATATTTATGAGAATTTGATAAAGAAAATATAATATTTTCAATATATAGTTTATTATAGTTAATTTAAATGTTAAGATTTATATTTTTGACAGCTACCAACATTTCAATCAAAAATTTATATCTTTGTATTTATATTACAAATTCATACTTTTTGTTCATGATTTAAAATTTTATTTTATAAAATTTTGGTGAAGAAAATTTAAAAAACGTTTATGTAATACTTCAAAACTTTTGAGTGTTATATATATATATATATATGTTATTAAAAATATATCATGTAAAATATATTTTTGAAATCGCCTCGGGCCTCCGAAAACCTTCGCACGGCACTGGTTCATACGATAGTGTTAAGTAAAAAAAGATTGAGGACAGTTTAGCTCATACGTTGTCATTACGTTTGTCTTTTCAACATTACGGTGTAATTACGTTCGATTAATAAGCCAGTTTGGACTGAAGTGAGAACTTTAACCTATCTTTTTATACCAGCGAAAAAATTGACCTATATATAACTTTAGCGTATTAATCGTATATTCATAATCCAACCAATATTTTCTAATAATCGGATTATATATATAAACCCAAAGTTCTATATCCGCCCCGGCGTTTCCAGACTTTAAATGTTAACGTGGACTCATATTTTTAATTATTGGTTTGAATAATACGATCAAATTGATTTGCCAGCATCTGAAAGTTGAAAACTATCTCCCACATTACTATATTAGTATATAACAGTGACGACATCATCAGAAAGTTGACTTTTCACATTTGGACAGCGAATTTTTTGTCTTTTCTTAGACCTCAACAGGCCTCAACACAGGGAACAGTGGGAACGTCAGCAAGATTGGTTTATACAAGTACCAATAATATGGTACGGCAACTATGGTTCATGCACATATATTACCTACACGTATATCGGCTCCTTGTCCTCTACCAAGTACAATATACGCATGTCTACCTATCAATTCCCTAGGGTCCATTTGCTCCTTTATATATAAAATTCGAAACTTATTCTAAAAATAAGTAGGATTTTTTTTTTTAAAGTTTTAACTTTATATCTAAGAACTTATAATAGTTAAATTTTGTAAATTTATGGGTTTTGTCTTCTTTTTCTCTAAACAAACCAAATATGTTTTTGTTGTTGTTAAAGTAAACCTTTAAATTTGGGGACATTCTTTCATTTGACTGGTTAATATGCATATTAAGTGTCACTTATTATACGTATAAGTCTAATGGTGGGATGTAAAACTGCTAATGCCGATCAAATTATATTACATGGCGTAGATGGTTGTCCACTTGGGCTTATAATCATATGTCAGGTGGTATATATATGATTATGCAGTTTTCAAGTATTACAATAAGTGATCGTATTGAAAGGTAAGAGACAACTAATATGCAGCTAAGGCCACGATAAATTCGATCCGAGAGACAGCAATTATATTACTCAATAAATCATAATTATTCATATCCTTGATAACATACGATATAGACACTTACATTGACACCCATCAAATTATTAGTCTGACTGTATAATTATTGAGAATTACAATGACAGCACTTTATCATAATGAATAGAAATGTAGATTTTAATGAGTAGCGTGATGCCTATGTGATTGTTCCCCTTCCGTGAAAAGAGTGCGAGCTTGATATTTTGAATGCAAGATTGTAACAAAGTAGTCATTGAACCAAGTGGAAACTTGTTGTGGTACCACTTGCATATAAAGTCTTCAAATTCACAAGGCGGATTAAAGTGTTAGGATTCGAGAACTGTGACAACCGAAAAAAAAAACGAATACATGAAGTTCCACGGACTAACAACAATCTCATATAGTATAATCTAATAATATTTGTGGTTTTAGTTTAAACAATCTTATGGGTGGTCTACAGTAAGACTACAGATGAGAAACGGTATAGAGAGTAATTAAGCCTCTCCAAGTTTATGTCCGACCTCAGCTATTCATGAACCTTACGATCCTAAATCACATATGTTAATAATCGAAAGTCTGAAAGTTTATATAGTTAATACGTTAGTATATTATATTCTATTTAGATATGTCTAAAGGATTCAACATAAACAGTGAATTATGAACCAGAAGAGAAGGATAGATTGTCATTTAAGAAATAGACAACCTTTCGGATAAGCGAGGGGACTAGGCAATAGATTCCTCCAAAATAATACCTTAAAATTGTTGTCGTAAAAATAATAATAAAAAACTCTAATAAATTGTTAGTTAGCCGTTGAGAATCTCCAAGGAATGCATTTTTCAAATATGAATACTATATAAGCCCTACGTGTAATCTCTAGACATCAATAAACACAAACTTGAATCAAATATCAACTTGTAAAGGAACTTAGACCAATGGGGGATTCTACTGGCGAGCCGGGAAGCTCCATGCATGGAGTCACCGGTAGAGAACAAACTTTCGCTTTCTCGGTGGCTTCACCGATCGTCCCTACCGACAAGACGGCAAAGTTCGACCTGCCGGTGGACTCGGAGCATAAGGCAACGGTTTTCAAGCTCTTCTCCTTCGCCAAACCTCACATGAGAACGTTCCATCTCTCGTGGATATCTTTCTCCACATGTTTCGTCTCGACATTCGCAGCTGCACCACTTGTCCCCATCATCCGTGAGAATCTCAACCTCACCAAACAAGACATTGGAAATGCTGGAGTTGCCTCGGTCTCGGGAAGTATATTCTCTAGGCTGGTGATGGGAGCTGTATGTGATCTTCTAGGCCCACGTTACGGATGTGCCTTCCTTGTGATGCTTTCCGCGCCAACGGTGTTCTCGATGAGCTTCGTGCATGATGCTGGAGGCTTTATAACGGTGAGGTTCATGATTGGTTTCTGCCTGGCGACGTTTGTGTCTTGTCAATACTGGATGAGCACTATGTTCAATAGTCAGATCATTGGTCTTGTGAACGGGACAGCCGCCGGATGGGGTAACATGGGTGGTGGCATAACACAATTGCTCATGCCTATTGTGTATGAAATCATAAGGCGTTGTGGTGCAACAGCCTTCACGGCCTGGAGGATTGCCTTCTTTGTCCCTGGATGGTTGCACATCATCATGGGAGTCTTGGTGCTCAATCTAGGTCAAGATCTTCCTGATGGCAACCGAAGTGCCTTGGAGAAAAAGGGAGAAGTTGCCAAAGACAAATTTGGAAAGGTAATTGTATACACATGTGGATATGTCATCGTAGCGAGATAGATGATTAAATTTTTTAATTAACTCTTGATTTTTTATAAATGGTGTAGATTATGTGGTACGCCGTTACAAACTACAGGACCTGGATCTTCGTTCTTCTCTATGGATACTCCATGGGAGTTGAGTTGAGCACTGATAATGTTATCGCCGAGTACTTTTTTGACAGGTTTGCTTTTGATTTAAAACCTAATAAAATATAGTTTGGTATATTATTTTATTTTTATTTTTTATTTTGGAATAGAGTACTTTTGCATGACATAAGAGTAAACATGTATATGGTTTGTTTAGGTTTCACTTGAAGCTCCACACAGCCGGAATCATAGCAGCATGTTTCGGTATGGCTAATTTCTTTGCTCGTCCAGCAGGAGGCTATGCGTCTGACCTTGCAGCAAGGTACTTCGGTATGAGAGGAAGGTTGTGGGCGTTGTGGATCATTCAAACGCTCGGTGGTCTCTTCTGTGTCTGGCTCGGCCGCGCAAACACCCTCGTTACTGCTGTTGTGGCTATGATCCTCTTCTCTTTAGGAGCACAAGCCGCTTGCGGAGCCACCTTCGCAATCGTTCCCTTTGTTTCTCGGCGAGCCCTTGGTATCATCTCAGGTTTAACCGGTGCTGGAGGAAACTTTGGGTCAGGGCTCACACAGCTCATCTTCTTCTCGACCTCAAGGTTCACAACCGAACAAGGAATAACATGGATGGGAGTGATGATAGTTGCTTGTACGTTGCCTGTGACTTTAATCCACTTCCCTCAATGGGGGAGCATGTTCTTGCCTCCTTCTAAAGATCCAGTCAAAGGTACGGAGGAGCACTACTATGCTTCAGAGTGGAATGAGCAGGAGAAGGAGAAGAACATGCATCAAGGAAGCCTCCGGTTTGCTGAGAACGCCAAGTCTGAGGGCGGCCGCCGTGTCCGTTCTGGTGCTACGCCGCCTGGGAACACACCCAACAATGTTTGATCACACCGATGATCTGTCAAGAAAATCAATAATTTCACTAATGTTAAATGGAAATAAACAGTGGAAAATAAAAATATATTTCTTTCTTTATATGCTTTTCTTGTGTTTTGCCTTTTGTTTTTGAGTTTTGTTACGCTTGTATATTTTGTATGCTTGTAACGAGTGTTTTAAAACTAAAAAACTCCTTTTGATTGAAGTGTTTGTACGTATTGGGGAATTTTACTAAAAGTCTATAAATTAGGATTTTAATAATACATACGTAAATGTAAATGCCATTGTTCTCCGGATCACAAAACGTAAAGTCGTTCATTCAACTAAACATATAAACTGATGCTTCTTGTTGTCCAAGAAGAAGATTAAAATACTATGTGTCTAAGATGTGTACACAATACTAAAAATTAACTTTTGATGCCTGTTAATATTATATATAGAACATCACACGTTATTACATAACCTTTCGTCTTACTTCCACTATATAAAAAACATCTCCGTCTTCATAGAAGTCATTTATAATGTTTTTTCAACTAAAATGTCAACTTAGGCAATTGTTTTTCGCAAAACAGTTGTGTTTTCATACGTACAAAAACCAAATCAAAATGTCAACAATAACAACTAAGCTAAATTTAAGATAGTAGAGTAGGTAAAAAAATTATAACGAACGCAGTCAGATCTCTTATAATGTTTTTTTAAATGTCTTATAATTGAGATTTTGGCAAACAATTCTTTGCTTGTATTAAATTCACGAGAGAGAAATTAAACTTGTGATTTTCATTTGCTTCATGAATGAACTCTTGGAATTGCGTTTGTAGCTGACGTAAATGGATTCATATATTGGCAAAATGACGAATTCATGTTTTTTTTGACGAGTTCATGTTTCTTACTAGTTATTGTGTACTCCCGTTGTTCTTTAAAAATTATGAATTTAGTTGTTTTTTTTATTTTTTTTATTTCATGAATTTAGTTGTTTGTTTTGCTATAAATTGTGTAATCGCTTTTTTAAGAAAAAAAAATGTTAAATATACGGTTTTGCTGAGGTATGTGTTGAGAAATTAGAGGCTTTGGATAATTATGTATCTCTACGTGGTGTAACTCTATAATGAGTTGAACCGTGGAGTTTGAAAATTCCAATATCTTCAGACCTTAATGATATAGGATAAGTAGTAAACTAATGTCGCAAGAGATAGACATTTTGATTAGAAATATTTCTTGAAGCCGTAAACAAAACAAATGTTTCTTCAGTGAAAGAAAGAAAGATACACAACAAATAACGTCCAGCAAGCATTGATAACATACGCATTTGTTTTCACTGTGGGACATATAAATTCTTATCTGCGACCATCCTTCACACTTTCCTTGTGGCTGGTATGATCAAACATTGTTTGGTGTGTTCTCAGGCGGGGTAGCAGCAGAACGGACACGGCGGCCGCCCTCAGACTTGGCGTTCTTAGCAAACCTGAGGCTTCCCTGATGCATGTTCTTCTCCTTCTCCTGCTCATTCCACTCTGAAGCATAATAGTGCTCCTCCGTACCTTTGACTGGATCGGTAGAAGGAGGCAAGAACATGCTTCCCCACTGAGGGAAGTGGATTAAAGTCACAGGCAACGTGCAGGCAACTATCATCACTCCCATCCATGTTAGCCCTTGTTCGGTTGTGAATCTTGAGGTCGAGAAGAAGATGAGCTGTGTGAGCCCTGACCCAAAGTTTCCTCCGGCACCGGTTAAACCTGAGATGATACCAAGGGCTCGCCGAGAAACAAAGGGAACGATTGCGAAGGTGGCTCCACAAGCGGCTTGTGCTCCTAAAGAGAAGAGGATCATAGCTACAACAGCAGTGACGAGGGTGTTTGCACGACCGAGCCACACACAGAATAGACCACCCGCTGTCTGAATGATCCACAATGCCCACAACCGCCCTCTCATCCCGAAGTACTTGGCTGCAAGGTCAGACGCATAGCCTCCTGCTGGACGAGCAAAGAAATTGGCCATACCAAAAGATGCTGCGATGATTCCGGCAGTGTGAAGCTTCAAGTGAAATCTGAACGAACCATATATAATATTTACTCTTTGGTCATGCAAAAATACAATTTATAACAAGAATAACACACAAAAAAACAGAAATGTATTTTACATTTCTATCATTCGGAAGTCTACATATATATAGACTTCCTTATAAACTTATTTTGTAGTCTACACTGTAAGAAGTCTACATATATATACATTTTTTTTCCATTATAATTTTTGCTAAAGAATAAATAATTAAACTATTTTCAAATTTTAAACTATTACCCTAACTTCACTCTTAAATACTGAAAACTAAATCCTACACCGAAACCCAAATGTAAAATACAAAATATTTACTATTAACTAATGTTATTTTGAGAATTTTATTTTCTTGTTTGCTATTTTAAAAATAAAGATAGGTTTTATTATTATCATGAGGTATTTCTCAAAGTGTACAATCAATACCAAAAATGTTATTTTCGGTTTCAAATCAAAAGCTAACCTGTCAAAAAAGTACTCAGCGATAACATTATCAGTGCTCAACTCAACTCCCATGGAGTATCCATAAAGAAGAACGAAGATCCAAGTCCTGTAGTTTGTAACGGCGTACCACATAATCTACACAATGTATACGAAAAAACACTAGTTAAACCTTTGATCCATTAGCTACCACATAGGTATTATGATATTATTCATATAGATAATATACCTTTCCGAATTTGTCTTTGGCAACTTCTCCCTTCTTCTCTAAGGCACTTCGGTTCCCATCTGGGAGATCTTGACCTAGATTGAGCACCAAGACTCCCATGATGATGTGCAACCAACCAGGGACAAAGAAGGCAATCCTCCAGGCCGTGAAAGCCGTTGCACCACAACGCCTTATGATTTCATACACAATAGGCATGAGCAATTGCGTTATGCCACCACCCATGTTACCCCATCCGGCGGCTGTCCCGTTCACAAGACCAATGATCTGACTATTGAACATAGTGCTCATCCAGTATTGACAAGACACAAACGTCGCCAGGCAGAAACCAATCATGAACCTCACAGTTATAAATCCTCCAGCATCATGCACGAAGCTCATCGAGAACACCGTTGGCGCGGAAAGCATCACAAGGAAGGCACATCCGTACCGTGGGCCTAGAAGATCACACACGGCTCCCATCACCAGCCTAGAGAAAATACTTCCCGAGACCGAGGCAACTCCAGCATTTCCAATGTCTTGTTTGGTGAGGTTGAGATTCTCACGGATGATGGGGACTAGTGGTGCAGCTGCGAATGTCGAGACAAAACATGTGGAGAAAGATATCCACGAGAGGTGGAACGTTCTCATGTGAGGTTTGGCGAAGGAGAAGAGCTTGAAAACCGTTGCCTTATGCTCCGAGTCCACCGGCAGGTCGAACTTTGCTGTCTTGTCGGTTGGGACAATAGGTGAAGCCACCGAGAAAGCAAAAGTTTGTTCTCTACCGGTGACTCCATGCATGGAGCTTCCCGGCTCGCCAGTAGAATCACCCATTTAAAAAAAAAAAGTTCCTTTACAAGTTTGAGATTTGATTCAAGTTTGTGTTTATTGATGTTTTGAGATTACACCAGGGCATATATAGGGTTCTTAGCGTTGACAATTTTAACAAAAGCATTCTTTGGAGATTCTCAACGGTTAACTTACAATATAAAAGTATTCTTTTGAGGATTCCATTTTCGCCGCACGCATATTCCTAGTCTCCCGCTTATCTCAAAGGTTGCCATTTCTTTTCAAGTTACCGGTATACCCTCCCCTATGGCTAGGAACATATTGTCTTAGTATTATGAAGTTGTTAACTATTATCAATTCCCTTTGTCCAAGAAAGAAACTACGTGAAGCTAAACATAGTGGCTGGTTCCATATAGACTAGCAGGGCCGGGCCTGAATAGAAGCCCATCAAGCATATGCTTGGGGCCCGACGAAAAATATATATATTTTGGGGCCAATGATAAACATAAAGAGCTTGTTCCTCTATTGGTAACATTGCTCTGAGTTTGAAATTAGACCTGGTTTCGAATCACCCTGTCCGCATATTTTTATATTTTTACTGTTTTTTATAAACAAAAGGTCCAAAAATATTTTTTGCTTGTGGGCCGGTATTTTTCAGGCCCGGCCCTGTAGACTAGTAGTTGAAAGAACCTTGTTTGTAGGTTTTAAGTTTAGTCTTTTCTGTGATTATGTGGATAACCACTCAAAAGAGACAAACAGTTTGCCAGATTTATTTGTCCTCGAGGTGGATTTACTATATATGGTTCAGTTGGACCAGAGTTTATGCGGTCTAAACCGGCCTTGCATGGCGGAATTGGATCACTCAATGATATTTTCTATTTTTAATCTATAGTAACATATTTAGTTGTCATCTGGACCACGTAAGATATTGTACATTTACAAGTCATGGAGGGTTATCATTGTCATTATGTACACTAAATAGTATCCACAAAAGGAATATATGATCCTTTAGTGAATAAACTAATTGATCTCCCAGACGGTCGAATTTAGAGTGGCCTCAGCTGCACATTAGTTGTCTCTTCAATTTGCTTACGACTGCGTAGAACTTTAAACGACAACAAAGAGTCTCTAGTGATTCATATATCATTACTGATCTTGATCCGTGACGTAAAAAATTACTACAATTTATCTAATTATGCATTATTGTGTGTAAATTTCATCATCTAAATCTAAGAGAGATATAACCTTTAGGTTTTGAAAGACAAAAACTACATATATAATGTGTGTGTGTTTTTGGGTGAACATAAACAATCTTTTTATTATTGTTCAGTGCAAGAGAAAAAAAAACTACAAGAGATCTTAAAAGAAGATAGCAAATTAATCTGATATACACAAACAACATAATATACAGTTTGAACTTCTTGTTAGCCTTTTAGGCTTTTAGCCATCGTAACAACTAGTGAATCTGAATTTCTCAAAAGTTCTTGATAGTACAACCGTGTCATTAGTTAACAACAGCAAAAATTCAAAAAATATCATATAACTGATGATGGTGCATTTGATATGTAGATATGCGTATAATCAAAATATCTATATGCGAAATGTGAGTGCACGAAATTTCCGTACTATCCGCGCCGTGACGTTAGGCCAGTCGAGCAAACTATGGGATGGGTTGTCTCGCGAAGGGTATTTGAAAACGTCAAATGCTTATCAATCAATCTTGCTGACGTGTCGACGTTCCAACAAGTTGGGATATAAAGAAACAAACATAAATTCCTTGTCGAAATGTGAAAACTCGAAAGTCAACTACATTGATGAGCTCATCGCCTTTAAGCCCTTAAATTTGTAACATGTGTACTTTTGCTGTATTAATTTGACATATATAATGGAGACAGAGGAATACTACAATACTGACTATTTATCATTAATCATGTAATTTATTTATTTTGATTAAAAATTAAGGCAGCTCTCTTTATGTGAATTTAGGCATACAATTCCAAAATAAGTGTGTTTCCATGCATTGCTATATACCGCAATCCTTTAAAAGCAGTCGTCGACTAGTTTTTTTAGTCAAGTGTCTTAGCATGTTGGATTACGATTCCAAGTCGACCAAGTGTATATCTCCTATCAGAGTAGTCTATTTGTGCTTATCCGCCAAGTAACTACATTATTGACGTTTAATTAAGTTTTTTTTGTGTAGTTTCAGACAACTTGCATATGTACACATATATATAATTTCAAGCTGGTCAAGTCATAACTCAAATAAACTAATCCAGACATATTTCCAAATTAGCTTTTCGACTGTTTGTAGAGACTTTGAGATTATATTGTTATAATTGCTTCATTGACCTGCATCGTGGCCTGCCTACTTAATCCAAGGGACCTTAATCAAATGCTGGCAATTCAAGTATTATTATTTTGTAGATATTTGATTGATCCTGACACCATTAGACTTTTCGTATAATTTCCCCATTTCAGATAAAGACATCCTCGCTGACTCTCAAATATACAAAGTACTATCGTTTTAATCATATTTAGATCCATCCATCTAAGTGTGTAGTGAGCTTTATAAATTAGATAATAATTTCTAGTTTAATGTTACATATATGACCAGTGGTGTAAGATATGCTAGGAGTTAGCCGTTTGCTATAGCTAGCGAACCACCATACATCGTCTTGTGTATGTGGCCGTTTACATATGGTAAATTTTATTTTCTGTATATAGAGCATCCACATTTTTTTTTTTTGAAACACATATATAGAGCATCCACATTGTTTTTTTTTTTGAAATACAAAGGCTCCAAATGGTGATCAAGGGAATAAGTGGGAATAGCTAATTTTTTTAGCATTTCTTACAATTTCATCATTTACAATGAATACTTGTTACCTATGATTCTTTAACATTACTTAAAATTTAAGGAATAAAAGACTATAATTATTCCTTGACAAATTAGAGGAGAAATAAATTTTCTTTTTATTTTATTCTCTTTCATTCATTTTTTCCTATTCTTTTTCTATTTTTTTTGTGGTTACCGGTTAGAGCCAAAGGTATCCACAATGGTTGCAAAACCATTTTTCAACTTAAACTAGAATAAAGGTTTTTTTGTGGACAAAATATTAGAATAAAGGTTATTCCAAAATAGTAAGAGTTAAAAGTCTCGGTTCTAAATGGGTTAGATGTGGCCTGGGGCACATTAGAGTGCTAGTAATAAGATTAGGCCCGTGAACATAAAATTTAAAAGCCTGTGGGTACATTAGTGTGCTAGTAATAAGATTAGGCCCATGAACATCAAATTTTTTTAAGAAGTTTAGATGGACGCTAAGCCCGAATTTTAAACACTCCATAGTCAACGGCTAAAATCTATAATCGAGTTCAGTAAATTTTTTATTTATTAATAAAAGAAATCTCACAACAATATGTGATCAGATGAATGTCGAAAATTAAATCGATACGTAAATTTGTTAATAAAGTTCAATTTTTTTCTTATTTATTAAGCCCGGGTCCAGATAAACCTCATACAAACATATATATAAATCTTGTAGTTCAAGCAATAGCGGAACCTCCGGCCGGCAAGCACCACAAGTTATGACCGCTATACAAAGACGACCAACAAAGAATATGACGTAGTTTGATTTCTAGAATTTCATTTTTATTTTGAAGACAACAAATTTGGTCTATGTTCTTGCCATGAGATTCAACAACCAAAATTATACCTCTGTTTTATGATGCCAGAACATACTCTTTCCCGTCGTCTATCGTCCTGATGCAATAAGAAGACTCTTTTCAAAACTTGATGACGACACAGAGACATGTCAAAGTCATAAAAGTTGGTCTCACTCGTATAATTTGTCTGTCTTTCACCACTTATATTCATATTGTATCATGTGAACTAGCAACGCAACAGTGAGCAGAATGATCATCACTAATTACAATTTTCTCTCAAGATTAATCGAATGAAAACTGGTTATTTTATGTCGTACGTAGTGGAGTAAGTACGATGAGGGCAACGATGAATTCTTATAATGCTTGTTAACCAGACTCTTTTGAAGTTGTTGAATTCTCGAACTTTTTTATTTCAAAAGCTCATTTTGTGCATTTGTCAAATCAAATATAAAAAAGCACAACCTAATATAAAATTCTGGCTTTACAACGTTTATAACTGAAGTACGCTATAGTTTTTCATGCGTCCCCTTTATAATATCTCCAAACTGATTAATGCTTAACCGGATAAATTTTTCAAGATGACTGATCAATCAAAATTTGACTTGAAATTTAGTTTGAATAAGGATCAAATGCAAAACATAGAACATAAGGGGATGGTTGAGACGTTGCAACCAGGTTTGGGCTATGAATGTTCACATGAAATTAGATAAACAAAATGAGACGTTACAATTAGGTTTCTGGATGGTACGACCATCAGACTTACAGGAATAAAGGATAATTTCAATATTTACTTGCTTATATTATATGGTAAGGTGAAACGATTATTTGACCTTGCGGAATTCAAATGGTGATCTTCTTTATAATTTTTTTTTAAAAGTTGGTGAATGTTATCTAACCATACTAAATAATTACTTTTTGACTAATGGTCTGAAAAGTTTCAGAAAGTGCTCCTCTCATGAAACGATTTGCATGGTTGTAGGCAGGAAAGTAACGCGAGACTTCAAGATGTTGTTTTCATGTATTGGTTTTCATCACCTTTTCGGGAGGTTGTTCTTCTGTCAATAAAACTTGAATTTGCAGATCAGCTTTCAAACAAAGAAAATACATGAAAGTAAATTATATATTAACTCAGTCTTAAATTTGATAAATATGTTTTGGCAAATGTCACAGCTTTATTTGTGTAAAAAAAAAAAATTCTGCGTACGTTTTTACCTTCCCCTTCCTTTTTTATAGTTTTTTTTCCTTCATATTTTGTTGCTTTCTAAAATTTAGATGTAACTGGGAAAAATCTAGCAAACAAGGAATTATGTTCAATATTATAATAATTGACGAGAAAGTTTGTATGTCAAAGTTCCTAATTTATTTTCATCGGCACTGATATTTGAGAATGATTTGTCAAACTTTCTGATATCATGATACTGATTAGCAATGAAAATTGTCATTAATACAACAGAAGCATTAAAATTTTCAATAATAGTACTACTACTTATAATTTTCTATTATGTCTGCTGAATAGATAGGACAGTTAATGATTCAGATGTGAAATTGTTTCTTCATTATGCTATTTCAAAAGTAATAAAATGTGTGCCATATCCTTGTAACCTATTGACACATATGAATGAACGCAATAAATCCCACATGTGTTTTCTTACTGGAAATGGTAACCGATTTGGTGATGAAAATTTGGGTTTGATTCACACCTGCTCTCTGTTCCGATATTAAATATAAACATATTTCCAAAAGAGTCAAAGTTGTCGTCTGGAGGGAAGAGAGCATGGGAAGTCTCGTGGACTAGTAACATATCCGTACAAAATCGTCTGTCTCAAGTCTCTCAACAAGTATTTATAGTTGCACGTATTTTCCCTAACACAGCTCAACACGGAATAACTTGTCTTACAACTTAAACACTAAAGGTTATTTATCTCTCTTTCCGTCTTCAGCAAGATAGAACAAAAGATGGGGAGCTCATCAGTCCAATGCATCTTCTTTGTGTTCATCATTCTCAACTTCATTTCGCTATCGACTGCTGCTTCAAGTCATGGAGAAGTTGGTACGTAAGCTTTGAGATTTTCTATTTTATTCTATATTTCTATATATCTTCTAAATTAGGTTTATGACAATCTTGAATATATTTTTTATTGGTGATATGTAGAGGATGAACACGAGTTTAACTACAAGAAAAACGACGATAAGGGGCCAGAGAGATGGGGCGAAATTAAACCAGAATGGGAGATGTGTGGAAAAGGAGAGATACAATCTCCTATTGATCTGATGAACGAGAGAGTTAAGATTGTTTCTCATCTTGGACGGCTTATTAGAGACTATGAAGCTTCCAATGCCACTATCAAGAACAGAGGCCATGACATTATGGTATATATTTATAATACCCTGGAGACCTAGCTATTTTCTGTTTAAGCACATACTTTTTCATTGATTTTGTTGAGTTTCTATCCATACACTAGCCAAACACGTAAACACATGTTGAAGCAACTAGCTTTTATGTGTTTCTACTTGTTAATAGTTGTAACCTTTTATAAACCAATTTTTATTATTTTGTTGATATTGTTGGACAGCTAAAATTTGAAGCTGGAGCAGGAAGTATTAAGATCAATGGTTTTCAATACGAACTCCAACAGCTTCACTGGCACTCTCCCTCTGAGCATACGGTCAATGGAAGAAGGTAGCCAATTCATTTTGAGGAAAAGAAAAACATCACACCAAACGTCTTCGAAATATCATCTATACTTTTAAAAAGCAATAATTCTGTAACTGTTAAAGTATAATATATTAATAGAATTTGATATATATGACACTTGGATATATCTAATAGACGAAATATGTAACATGAAAACAGGTTTGCACTAGAGCTGCATATGGTTCACGAAGGCAAGAATGGGAGAATGGCTGTTGTGACTGTCTTGTACAAGATCGGAAGAGCTGATACTTTTATTAGATCGGTACACAAAAACACAAAAAAAAAAACTTACTACCTATTATTTATCAATTTTTTTTAATTATTATCAATAATAGTATTCATTTATAATTTTTGGTTTGTGCTAGTTGGAGAAGGAACTAGAGGCCATTACTGATCTGGATGACGCAGAGAAACATGTAAGGATGATTGATCCCAAACAAATTAAGATCGGAAGCAGAAAATATTACAGATACATTGGTTCACTTACCACTCCACCTTGTACCCAGAACGTTACTTGGAGTGTCGTTAGAAAGGTAACCTATAATATTTATCCATTTTCAAAACTTCATGTTAATTGTATTGCATGGTTTTCAGATTAGGACCGTGACAAGAGAACAAGTGAGACTTCTCCGTGTGGCTGTACACGATGTAAGTTTTGTTTTCCCCCCCCTCAACATTTCACACTTAACAAACAAAAGCAATGTCGTATTCTTAAAATATATATATCATATAACATCGTTAACTTATGTTCTCACACTGATCTCAATTGCATATTTCACAAGTCAAGATATAAGTCCATAGTGCGTATATATGATAAGCTAAGACCATGACGTTTTGTCTGTCCAATTTATTCACCAATTTCCATTATTTTGATTAATATTTAACAGGACTCGCTGACGAATGCCAGACCGGTTCAACCAATCAACAAGCGCGTGGTTCGCTTATACAGACCAAGAGTTTAGTTGATGAAGAAGACACTTTACAAGTTCTTACCAATCTTTAATTCTTCATATATACACAAAATAATGGTTTCACTAGTTACTATACTGTTTTGATGTGTATTTGTTTATCGTCTACGAAAAATAATGACATTATATAATTAATCTTGCTTTTATGATAACGACTACCCAATCGTTGCTAATATGGCCCAAAAAGAAACCAAACATAAGCTAACATAAAGTTTATAAATAAAAGCCCAATTAGGCCCATTAAGAAGTTTTGGCGGGTAGTTTAAATACCCGTTAGATGTGATAAGAAAGAGTGATGGCGCTCTCTTATCTCTTCCTCTCGTAGTTCTCACCTCTTCCCATTCCACGTTAACATTCGGTATTCCACTCACGAGTTCTTTCTTTATCATTATCTTCGTTGTATCGTGATTGACATGTCCGAGCCTCGTATGCCATCTATTTGATTCACTAATATATGCTAAGTTTAGTTGAACCGCCTTCTTGATTCCCATGCGCACCTTATAGAGCTCATTTTTAGACCTTTGTGCTTTAACGAGTAGCATGCCATGTTGATCATGCATGGTTAGCTCTTCTCTTCACAACCTTATATCACATCCTGACTATATTGCTCGTCCGAGACTATTGTCTCTCAAATCCAGAATAAAATAGACGTTGGTCATCTTCCTTGACTAATCGTTCATATCTATGAAATATATTATTCTTTTTTCCTTTTATACCAATGCATGAATCATCCATGACTCTTACTTTTCCCGTAATTGAGCTATCCAATTTAGAAAATATCTCTTGTCTCCTGTTATATGGTTATTCGCGCCGTTATCTAGATACCATATGTTCTCTACTCCAGCGTTTGTTTCGTATTTGTCTGTTAGACAAATTTTCTCGTCAAAATACATCACTTCGTGCATCATAAGCTTATCCGCGTCATGTGTCTCGCTATTGTCGTTTTCTTGAACTTCTTGTAGCTTTAGTAGTCGGACAGGACAGTCCGTGGCGTAATGCCCTAATTTGTCACAACAATAGCAAGTTATGTACGGTGCGTCGCTTGTCCAATTATTCCGACCTCGACCAGGTCCTCTGTACAAAGAGCATCCTCTTCGTCCTCTGTTTCCGAAATCTCTATTGTAGTCCCTCCGATACTCTTAATTATGTTGTCCGGTCTGAGCTTCAATATTTATGTACATAAGTTTGGTTTGATCTTCTTGTGGTTCCTCGTCTTCGAATATGCGTTCTTCATATGGTTTTAAACGACCAATAATACCTTCGTAAATTTTAGTATTAAGGTCTAATACTTGCTGGAGAGATGCCACAATATGAATGTATTTCTTGTGAGGGAGGCTCTTAAGGAACTTCTTGACGAGTTTAAGCTCTTCGATACTCACTAGACTTTGAAAATATCTCAGATAGCTTACCTCAAAACTCATCAATAATCTCGTTATCCTACATCTTGAGTCGATCATACTCATTCATCAGAGTTTGTAACCTTGCTTCTTTGACTATTTTTGCTCCTACATGCCTTGCTTAATCGCTTCATGTACCTTCTTCACAATATCGAGTTCTCCAACTTGAAGAATAAGAGTTCCGGTATAGATTGAAACAATAAAGCTATGGTCATGTTGTTCTTGTCTCCCTCGGTTGTTTCTTCTCCTTCTATAACCTCCCAAACCTTGTGTACCTTCAATGCAATTTTCATTCTTATGGTCCAAACGGTGTAATTTGTTGAACTCAACATCGGACATTGTATTGAGGACGATCCTCAACTGTTTTTCATCTTCCCAGTCCAAGAAACAATATATCCCATCTCTTCATAAGTCTCTGATACAAAATGTAGAACTCAAAGATCGAAAGTAACTTGAACTTAAAAAATTAACTCTTCTTTATTGCTTTAGAAAACTCATTCAAAAACTAAATCTCTCAAGTCTCTCCATCTCAAAATTCATATCTAATGTCACACTTTGACATCTCTATATATACTAGAGATTTTTTCCGCGCTTCGCGCGGATTATGTCTTATAAATTTATTTTATTTATAATATTATTTGTTAATTTTTTTCTTTTATATTAACTTCTTGTTTTTCCAATGTTAGTTTTTCTTAATTTAAATTTATATGTTAATAATTTTTCATTTTTTTGTTGTAGATGGAGAATTATATTTTTTATTGATGGTTTTTTGTATGTGATAGTGACATAAACTTTTTGAAATTTTAAAATAATATTATATATAGTACGATTAACACATTAAAGAAGAGAAACATATTCAGACACATTTTACACAGGTTTTATATGCATAATTTTAAACATTATATATGTATATATTATAAGTTTGAAACATGTAAATGCTTTCTAAAGCTAAATACTTGTTCTGAGTTTACATAACTTATCGAAAGTTTTATCTCTTTTTAAATTCAAATCACAGAAAAAATATAAAAAAGTCAGTATAGATAGGTTTTTTGGGCTTTTAAATCAACACTGAAAAATTACATGAATCAGATAACAACAGTTTTGTAAACAACTGGATAAAATTTGACCGAGCCAAAGATTTTCACACAATATGTTCTTTCTTCTTCAAATTGCGAAGAACCTATAGGCACAAGAAAAAAATCATAAATTTTGTTTTCACTTATATATCATTTTTTCTCCTTTACACACGGAGTTTATTACACTGCTATAAGCAATGTAGAACTCTATTCATATAAGATTCACATCTATGCATTTTGACAAAGAAGAATTTCAGCCATCTTTAGTTTCAGAATATACCAACTTCAGTCATATACATTATATTTTCTCTATGATTCAAAACTTATAATTTTAATATATGTGCAGATTTCCATGTGAAAAGGCACGCACGCCATCTATCATTCAACCTATTACTTTTTCCAAAGTAAACACTATAATCCTCGTTTGGTTAGCTCCACAAACTAATCTCTTTGGATCAGTTTATCAAAAAATATGGATACTAATGTCAGAAAAGAATATAAACACTATCAACAATACATATTGGCACAAGAATATTTGGTTCAAGGAACATATTCCACGTAATGCGTTTATATCATGGCTGGCTTTGCGGAGAAGACTGCCAACCAAGGATCGCTTGAGGCGTTGGGGATTAAATGTCTCAGGAACGTGCGCCCTTTGTAATCTGGAAATAGAGACTCACCATCATCTCTTCTTTGAGTGCTCTTTCTCTCGCTTGATATGGGAGCCTTTTGCTGCTGAAGTTTGGATTTCTCCTCCGGCTGATCTACACTCTGTTGCAGCCTAGATCAATCAACCTCGCGTCAACGTAGATGCACATGCTACTCCAGTCATTAAGCTCTACTTTCAGTCATGTCTCCTCACCTTCATCAGTCATCCTTGCCTCTTTCGACCGTATGATGCGTGACCGTCTCCTCTCTTACCCGGTAAGTTCTTCTTTCTCATCTTCTCTACTTCTTTTTATATTTCTTGTATAAGACTTCCTTAAGGCTTTTTTTACCTTGAGTTGTTGTTGGTTGTTTTTGTTTCCTTGCTGTAATAAGTTGTTTAAAAACAACAGTGTAACCTTTTAGAAAATAATAATCTTAACATCTTACCAAAAAAAAAACAACAAATATTGACTTATTTATGTGAATATATATTTTATTTTAAATCATTATAGTGGACGAATAAAACACCATAATTTGTACAACAAATTTTCTTAGATTCACCTCATCATACTCACCATTTTACCATTTTAATTACATAATTTTACATGAGCTTCTTCATCCTTCCCGGTTATTTTCTCTTTATTTATAACTACAATATAATGTTATAAATTATATATATTATAAATTAATAATTTATTTACCCTTAAAGTCTAACTATTAAAATATAACATAATTCAATATAGATATATGATTCTATTAATAAATTAGCAGTTACAAATTTAAAATTTCTAGAAATATCAAAAGTTGTATGTTAGTTAATTATTTTCTAAATGATATTTATTTTTAATTCTTTTTAGATGAGAATATTTTGGCTGAGGTGGATAGTCTCAAAAGCCTTGAATTTAGTCCCTTTTATATAGTAGGATAAGAATATAAAGTCCTAAACACACTAGACATTATAATGTTTAGATAACTCTTAAACACTTAAGGACTTTTCTATTTCCTAATCCACAATTCAGTAGGAAATAGATAACTTGATCTTCAAGTTATTTCAAGTTTATCCCAACATGTTAGGTTTGGTTAGTTCGGTTCTAGAATATTTCCAACTGAAGTAAACCATAATTAGTTTGGTTTGGATCAGTTTTGGTTTCGTTTGTATTCGGTTCGGTTCGTATTCGGCTTGGTTTGTGTTTCGGTTCGGTTTAATTGGGTTCCCTTAGTTTAATTATTTTAACAGAAATCATGTTTTTAAACATAAATGTATGGTCATGAAATCATCATGTTGGTGACTATGAAAAAACTAAGCTATGTAAACTAAATCCAATATAAAACACACAAAAGTTCATAAGAACATAATCAAATCAAAGTTAACTATAAAACAAATAGAAAATTAAACAAATCATTAATAATGCTTCGTAAGAATAAATTATGTAAATTAAATCTAATATAAAGCTGAAACAAAAATCTTATAAAACCACAAAAGTTTATAAGAACACAACAGTTAAAGTAAATAGAATATTAAAAAAGTTAATAGTGACTTTAGTGTTTGGATTTTAATATATTGTTTATTGTTAGTATGTTTAATTCAAATAAAAACAAAAACACATTGGTTTCTTGGTTCGGTTTAACGCGGTTCGGTTTAGTGCAGTTCGGTTTAACGCAGTTCAGTTCGGATCTATTTCGGTTTGGTTTGTTCAGGTTGAGAAAATTCTAAACCAAACTATTTGATAATAGATTTTGGTTTGGTTTGGATCGATTTCGGTTCGGTTTTCTTGCCTACCCCTACTAAATAAAGAATCATGCTATATGAAATATTAAATATTTATTTGACAAAAAAATGGTAGAAAAAAGGTAATATAAATTCATGAAAATCTATATTAATCTAAAATAAGTTATGATCAAATTTCATAAGTCAATCTATATAAATTTTCACAATCCACATAACATTTTTAGATCAATCAACTCTTAAAATTCACAAAGTCTATACAAATTCATCTCCTAATAATCCCCTAAGAAGATTCACATAAACATGTGAAGAAAGAACTTTGGAGAATCTTTTTGGGTTCTTTTACTTTTGTGTAATTTTTTTTTTTTGAAAAATAAACTAATTAATTATTATTTATAATTTGGAAAGGTTGATATTTATACAAAATGGAATTGATTTTGTAGTAACTAGGTTTCCTTCTCAACTGGATTAATTTGCTCAAGTTACAATAATTTAGCAATCCCTGTTAGTCAAAGTAAATTAGAATCTTCATAACTGCACTTGCCTTATCACAGATAGAAATTTATTTCTCAAAACTACTCTTATTGCACTGTAGAGTGTTCAAAATAACACACGTAATTATCATTTAGCATTTGGAAAGTTTGATATTTATACAAAATGGAATCGATTTGGTAATAACTAGTTTCCTTCTCGACTAGATTAATTTGCTGAAGTTAGAATAATTTAGCAATCTCTGTTAGTCAAAGTAAATTATAATCTTCATAACTACAGTACTTACCTTATCACAGATTGAGTTTGAATAGAATTTTACACTGACATTGTCTAAGATGGTTACTTTGCAAATTATTCTTTGATAATTGTGGACTAGTAACATATCCGTACAAAATCGTCTGTCTCAACAAGTATTTATAGTTGCATGTGCTTCTCAACCAAGCTCAATACGTACTACCTTGTCTTACAATTTAAACGCTAAGACCCATTTCTCTTTCCCTCCTCATCAAGACAAAACAAGAGATGGAGAGCTCACCAATCCGATGCATCTTCTTTGTGTTTATCATTTTCACCCTCTTTTCGTTTTCGACTGCTGCTACAAGTAATGGAGAAGTTGGTGCGTAAGCTTTGAGATTTTCTAGTTTATTCTATATTTCTATATACTTCTAAATTGATTTTTTTACAATCTTGAATATTTTTTTATTGGTGATATGTAGAGGACGAACGCGAGTTTAACTACAAGAAGAACGATGATAAGGGGCCAGACAGATGGGGCGAAATTAAACCGGAATGGGAGATGTGTGGAAAAGGAGAGTTACAATCTCCCATTGATATGATGAACGAGAGAGTTAAGATTGTTTCTCATCTTGGACGGCTTATTAGAGACTATGAACCTTCCAATGCCACTATCAAGAACAGAGGCCATGACATTATGGTATATTTTTATAATACCCTGGAGACCTAGCTATTTTTTGTTTATGCACATGCTTTTTATTGATTTTGTTGAGTTTCTATCCACACAACTAGCCAAACACGTAAACCTAGGTTATATGTGTCTCGACTTGTTAATAGTTGTAACCTTTTATAAACCAGTTTTTATTATTTTGTTTTTTTTTTATTATTTTGTTGATATTGTTGAACAGCTAAAATTTGAAGATGGAGCAGGAAGTATTAAGATCAATGGTTTTCAATATGAACTCCAACAGCTTCACTGGCACTCTCCCTCTGAGCATACGGTCAACGGAAGAAGGTAGCCAATTAATTTTGAATAAAAGAAAAACATCACACCAAACGTCTTGGAAATATCATCTATACTTTTAAAAAGCAATAATTCTGTAAATGTTAAAGTATAATATATTAATAATTTGATATATATGACACTTGGATACATCTAATATACGAAATCTGCAACATGCAAACAGGTTTGCACTTGAGCTGCATATGGTTCACGAAGGCAAGAATGGGAGAATGGCTGTTGTGACTGTCTTGTACAAGATCGGAAGAGCTGATACTTTTATCAGATCGGTACACAAAATATATAAAAAAAAACTTACTAACTATTATTTTTATCAATTATGATCTATATCTTTGGTTTGTGCTAGTTGGAGAAGGAATTAGAGGCCATTACCGATCTGGATGACGCAGAGAAACATGTAAGGATGATTGATCCCAAACAAATTAAGATCGGAAGCAGAAAATATTACAGATACATAGGCTCACTTACCACTCCTCCTTGTACCCAGAACGTTACTTGGAGTGTCGTTAGAAAGGTAACCTTTAAAATTTATCCATTTTCAAAACTTCATGTTTATTGTATTGCATGGTTATTGGTTAATAGCAGTGTTTGTTTCCTTAAAATTTTCAGATTAGGACCGTGACAAGGGAACAAGTGAGGCTTCTCCGTGTGGCTGTGCACGATGTATGTTTTGTTTTTCCTCTCATCATTAACTTATGTTTAATCTCAAACTGAGATTCTCAATTGCATATTTCTCAAGTCAAGATATAAGTCTATAGTGCGGCAAATATGATAAGATAAGACCATGATGTTTTGTCGTCGAACATACAATTAATCATATCCTTTTCATTATTTTGATTAATATTTAACAGGACTCCCTGACGAATGCGAGGCCGGTTCAACCAATAAACAAGCGCATGGTTCACTTATACAGACCAAGAGTTTAGTTGATGAAGAAGACACATTACAAGTTCTTACCAGTCTTTAATTCTCCATATAAACACCAAAATAATGGTTTCACCAGTTCCTACACTGTTTTCGATATGTATTTGTTTATCCTCTACGAAAAACAATGATATTATAAAATTAATCTTGTTTTTAAGTTTTATGATAACGACTACCTAATTCTACCGTTATCAACATTTTGAGTTTGCTTATATGACCCAATACGAAACCGAACATGAGCTAAATAAAGTATTCGTAAGAAGCCCAATAAGGCCCACGAAGAAGTTTTGGCGGGTAGTTTAAATATCCGTTAGATGCGATAAGAATCATAAGAGCGATGGCTCTCTCTTATCCTCCTCTTGCAGTTCCCTCTTTTTACCCATTCCACTTCCTTCCTTCTTCCTGTGATCCTCCCTACGACATTCTTCAAACCCACCCTTCTCTTTCCCTCCTCTCCAATTGCAAAACCCACCAATCTCTCCGTGAAACCCACGCTCAGATGGTCAAAACGGGGCTCCACAACACCAACTACGCTCTCAGCAAGCTCCTCGAGCTCTGCGTTGTTTCTCCACACTTCGACGGTCTCCCTTACGCGGTATCTGTCTTCGAAACGATTCAGGAGCCGAACCTGTTGATTTGGAACACAATGCTTCGTGGGCACGCGTCGAGTTCGGACCCTGTTTCGGCTCTGGAGCTGTATCTTCGTATGGTTTCGATTGGGCATCTTCCTAACGCCTACACGTTTCCGTTTCTGTTGAAATCTTGTGCAAAGTCGAAGACTTTCGAGGAAGGGAGACAGATCCACGCGCAGGTTTTGAAGCTTGGGTGTGATCGTGATCGATATGTGCACACTTCTCTGATCTCTATGTACGCGAGAAACGGTAGATTGGAAGATGCACGTAAGGTGTTCGATACAAGTTCTCAACGAGACGTGGTTTCCTGCACAGCTTTGATCACGGGTTATGCGTCCAGAGGCGATGTTCGAAGCGCACGGAAGGTGTTCGATGAAATGCCTGAGAGAGATGTTGTGTCATGGAATGCAATGATCACAGGGTATGTGGAAAACGGTGGTTATGAAGAAGCGTTAGAGTTGTTTAAAGAGATGATGAGGACGAACGTTAGGCCAGACGAGGGTACATTGGTCACTGTACTTTCTGCTTGTGCTCAGTCTGGTAGTATTGAATTGGGTCGTGAGATACATACAATGGTTGATGATCATCATGGGTTTGGTTCAAGTCTCAAGATTGTTAACGGTCTTATCGGTTTGTACTCAAAATGTGGTGACGTGGAGATAGCATCTGGTCTGTTCGAGGGGTTGTCGTGCAAGGATGTAGTTTCATGGAATACTTTGATCGGTGGTTACACGCATATGAATCTTTACAAAGAAGCGTTGCTGTTGTTTCAGGAGATGCTGAGATCAGGTGAAAGTCCAAACGATGTGACAATGCTAAGTGTTCTTCCTGCTTGTGCACACCTTGGAGCCATCGATATTGGAAGATGGATTCATGTGTACATCGACAAGAGATTAAAGGGTGTTACAAATGAAACTTCTCTCCGGACCAGCCTGATCGACATGTATGCCAAATGTGGTGACATAGAGGCAGCACATCAAGTTTTCAACAGCATGATCCGTAGAAGCTTGTCGTCTTGGAACGCAATGATATTTGGATTTGCGATGCACGGGAGAGCCAATGCAGCGTTTAATCTTTTCTCAAAAATGAGAAATAATGGGTTTGAACCAGACGATATCACCTTTGTTGGTTTATTGTCTGCTTGTAGCCATTCCGGTTTGTTAGACCTTGGACGCCATATTTTCAGATCAATGACACATGACTACAACATAACCCCTAAACTAGAGCACTACGGGTGCATGATTGACCTTCTAGGCCATTCGGGTCTATTCAAAGAAGCGGAAGAGATGATAAACACGATGTCAATGGAGCCTGATGGAGTGATTTGGTGCTCTCTTCTCAAAGCTTGCAAGATGCATGGGAATCTTGAACTGGCGGAATCATTTGCACAGAAGCTCATTGAGATTGAACCTGAAAACTCAGGTTCTTATGTTCTTCTATCAAACATATACGCCGCAGCAGGAAGATGGGAAGATGTAGCAAGAATACGAGCGGTTCTCAACGGTAAAGGTATGAAGAAAGTTCCCGGTTGCAGCTCCATTGAAATAGACTCTGTGGTCCATGAGTTCATCATTGGGGATAAACTCCATCCACAGAGTATAGAAATTTACGGGATGTTAGAAGAGATGGATGTGCTACTGGAGGAAGCAGGGTTTGTTCCGGATACCTCTGAAGTGTTGCAGGAGATGGAAGAGGAATGGAAAGAAGGAGCATTGAGGCATCACAGCGAGAAGCTAGCTATTGCATTTGGGTTGATCAGTACGAAACCTGGGACTAAGCTTACAGTAGTGAAGAATCTAAGAGTGTGCAGAAATTGTCATGAGGCTACAAAGCTTATATCAAAGATATACAAAAGGGAGATTGTTGCTAGAGACAGAACTCGGTTCCACCATTTCAGGGATGGTGTGTGTTCTTGCTGTGACTACTGGTAAAAGAACACGATAAGTAAATAGAAAAGATGGTAAACTCTAAGAAGATTTACTGATGTAAGCGTATACATGTAAAGAAAGAGCTTTGAGGAATCTTTTTGGGTAATTCAACTTTTTGACTTACGCCTTGGTTCTTTTACTTTGTGTATTATTTATTTTTCATGAGATAAACTAATTAGAAAAAAAACTAATTAAAAAAAAAATTAACGTTTGGAAAGTTTGATATTCATACAAAATGGAATTGATTATGTAGTAACTAGTTTCCTTCTCAACTTGATTAATATGGTCAAGTTAAAATAATTTAGCAATCTCTGTTAATCAAAGTCAATTAGAATATTAATCATATTAATCAAGTTGAGAAGGAAACTAGTTACTACATAATCAAATGAAAGTATACTAATGAAAGTATTTTTTCAAAATATATTCGTTTACCAATTCAACATAATTTTGATATGTTTGCAAAAAAAACATAACTTTATTATAAAACAGAAGGAGCAACAGAAAGAGTTTAAATTGAATCTATCTATATATCTATATATACTATTAAAACGAAGATCATTTTTTTGAGGTACTCTTCTTACAAGTATTTACATAGCCATGTCATTGTCTTTTAGATTAAATAAAAAGAATTGGAAAATTATTTGTAACAACCAATCGAAAATTCTAGTTACCAGAAATAAATATATTACCACTTAATTACTTTATCATATTTTGGACAAACAAACACAAACTGAGAGCTTGATCATTCGTTAACAGATTGGTGAAAAGAAGATTTTTATGGGTTTCATTTTAAAATAGCAGCAGCGATGGTTATATATTAATCAATACTAGATTTTGACCCGCGCTTTAAAAGCGCGGGACTATTTTTTGTTGACAAATTTATTAACCCGTTTGTTTGTTCGTTATAAGTTTAAGCATGGGTGTTCGGTTTTTGGTTATGTTCCAATTTTTTCTTTTTAGTTTTGGTTCGGTTTTGGTTTGGTTGTGGTTTTGTTTTTTTCGGTTTTTGTAGGTTTTTTTATGAATTTGGAATTAGTTTCGGTTTGGTTATTATGGTTTTTGGGTGTTGTTCGAATAACAATGTTAAAAATCTGATAAAATTTTGAGTTCAATTAGGTTCAGGTTCGGTTCCCATTTTTCGGATAGTTTTGAATAATTCAGATAAAAAAATTATTTTAAATTTTTTTGATAAAATATAGGATAAATTTAAATAGTTTGGATAAAAATATATTGGTGATTCAGTTCTATAGGAGAATTAGGATAATTTAAAATATTTTGGATAAAAAGTAATAGGATAATCCAAATTCATGGGTAGTTTAGTTTTTAAATAGTACTTTTAGATTATTCGATCATTTTAAAACTAAATATAATTATTATTTTAGATATATAAATTGTATTTTGGATAGTTCGGTTCTCAATTTTCTTTCAATTTGGTTTCAGTTTTTCTTTTACAAAATATAGGAATTGTTATTGAATCGGTGTGGTTTTCTATACTTTAAGTGGGTTTCTTGGGTTTAATCTAATTTTCTAATGTTGGGTTTTCTATGCTCAAGAAGGAAATGCTCAAGAAGGAAAAAAGAAAATCCATTGGGTTTTCAGTTTTTCTTGGGTTTTCTACTATATTTGGTATTGATTACGATTTATAAAGTATAGAAAATTAGATTAAAATATCTAATGTTGGTTCATATAAATTAATAGATATTTTAATCTAATTTTCTATACTTTATAAATCGTAATCAATACCAAAAATAGTAGATTTATTAATATTTAGTATTGCACAAGTTATTGAGAGGAATATCTTCTTACAAATTATGGAAGTTGATATATGCAAAATCTCTCATTAAATACAAAATTATGGAATTTTTCTATATCAAATTTAAGGAAGTAATTTATTCCAGTATATTTATATTTTTCAATTTTGGAAGCAAATAATATTTTCAAAATGAAAGCGCAATATACACATCTTTTATAAATTAAATATTAAAATCTTGTATGATATTAAAAATTCAAATATATATTTTTCTTACAATTTAGTTAGGATTATTATCAAAATATATTGAAATTAAGGAAGTTATATATTTAAATATACTTAGATTTTTTTTTAAAGCACAAATCTTTTCAAAATGTAATCACAAGTTATTCTTATGAGTAGCCTCACACAATATTCAAATCTTTTATGAATTATAGAATAAAAGTGTGATAACTCAAATGAGTCAAATACTTAAATTTTTTACAATTTATTTAGGATGATTATACAAAAATACTGTTAGCATAAAAGAATATCTCGTAAACAAAGAACAAAATCAATTTTGTTAAAGATATCAGTTGAAAAACTGTTATTCAACAATATTTTAATTATAAAACCATGTAAAATAGTTGTTTTTTTTTTTTTTTTTTGAACATTTTCTTGCATAAAATAAATAAGGTAGCAAAAGTGATTACAAGACCTACTTTAGTTATGTAAACTTGACGGACTAACGAAGCCCCAATGAGAATTAAAAACCCAATCAGAACCAGCCTTCAATCAGCCCATATAAAAGAGAAAAGAAAATAGAAAATAGAAAAAGCCCAAGTAAGGAGAGCGGCCATTACCCACGTCAGGGCGCATGGAGAAGGGAAATCTGAATCTCGTTAGAATCGAAAACCCTAGTTAGGATCTAACTGGAACCGTCAATGATAGAAAACCAGATTTGCATAAGAGAGCTGGCCCTGCGATTGCTTTCCGGTCTGAGAGAAGAGATTTTATTTTTGATGAGTCCATTGATCTTCTTCACTACCATGTCCACCGATCTGAATTTCCCTCGGTGAAGCCTTTCATTTCTTTCCCACCACACCTCGTAAACTGTTGCTTGCCAGGAGAGAATTGAAAGGTAGATATGATCCTTTGTACCAGTTAGAGACAGGAGAGAGTGAGTTACATCAGCCCACGAGTTGCTAGTTTGTGGGATCCTTAGTCTTGCAGCGTAGTAGGACCAGATGGCGATGGAGAATGGGCACTCAAAGTATAGATGATTCCTTGATTCGTCGGATAGGTTGCAGAGAAGGCAGCGAGGATCCGTTTGTAGGCCCCAAGAAAGGAGACGATCGCGAGTAGGGCTCCTGTTAAGTAACATGATCCAGGCAAGAGACTTGTGTTTAGGAATACCTTTTTTGATCCATATGATTGGGTGCCAAGGCACGATTGGAGAATGTTCGAAGAAGGAATTGTAGACCGCAGAGGAGGAGAAAGTATGTTTAGGAGCCCCATCCATAATCCATTGAGCGTTGCTTGGTTCATCTGTAAGCGTGACGGTGGTGAGATAGGTTAGAAGTTCCTCCATCTGGGGGGATCGAGCATGACGGAATGACCACTGTCCGTTGATCCAAAGGTCTGCAACATTGGTAGCTCGGGAAATGCCAGTTAGCCTTGGCCCTTGGTGTCCGATGAAGGAAATGAGCTGACCAAATGGAGTCCAGGGGTCTAGCCAGAAGTTGACGTTTCTTCCATTGCCTGGGCTGATCATGATCCATTGTAGCGCTGTCTGTCTCTCCTCAAGAATCCTTTTAAATATCCAGGTATGGTTTAGTCTCGGCTTTAGTTCCCAAAAACTTTCATCTTTGATCACATTGTCTTGCATCCATGAAGCCCATACTGATTCTGGTCTGAACAACAGGAGCCAAAGGAGTTTGATGATGCAGGTTCTGTTCCAAATTGCCAAATTTCTGAGACCGAGCCCTCCATTCTTCCTAGGTGTTGCGACCTTTTCCCATGCAACACGGGCGACATATTTACCCTCGAGAGTTCCTTTCCAGAGGAATGCATTGCACATTTTATCTATGAGGCTGATACATTCTTTAGGTAAAACAAACGCTCCACTCCAAAAGTTAGTGATGCCTCCTATGACCGTAGAAATTAGGACTTGCCTGCCCGCGAAGGAAAGATATTTGGATGTCCAAGAGTTGATTTTCGATTTGATTTGGTGCAGGAGGGGTTCACAATTTGCAATAGAGAGCTTCCTCGTGTTCAGAGGCAGACCGAGGTATCTGATAGGGAAGGTGCCTGCTGGGATGCCGCAAGTCTCTGTGATTGCATCAATTTCGACTTCAGAGAGGCCACTGGAGAAGAAACATGATTTTTCTACACTGATTGATAGTCCAGAGAAGGCCTTGAATTCATCTAGGAGCTGGAGAATCATCTGTACTGAGTTGAGGGAACCATCCGTGAAGACTAGTATGTCATCGGCAAAGCATAAATGGGTAAGTCCTGATTCTTGACATCTAGGATGAAATCCAAATCTTCCCGATTGTGCAGCTTCATTTAACTTATGCGATAATATGTTCATGACCAGGCCAAACAAGTAGGGCGATAGCGGATCACCCTGTCGAAGTCCCCTAGTGCCTTTGAAGAAACCGTGGAGTCTACCATTGATGCCAACAGAGAATGACGGGGAGGTGAAGCAGGCTGCGAGCCTCTGGATGTAGTCTTGTGGGAGGTTAAGAGATAGGAGGCAAGCAATGAGGAAGTCCCATCTTACAGAATCAAAAGCCTTGGCTATGTCCAGTTTTAAAGTGAGCTTCTTCTCCACTTGTTGTTTATGGTACCCCGAGACTAGCTCTGAAGCTAAGAGACAATTTTCCAGTAGGAGCCTACCCTTAATGAAAGCAGTTTGATTAGGGAGGATGATGGAAGGGAGCAGAGGTTTAAGCCGGTTAACTAGGATTTTAGAGATTACTTTGTAGAGGGTGTTGCAACAAGAGATAGGCCTATAGTCTTTTATGATTGTAGCACCAGGGAATTTGGGTAGCAGGGTTAGAATGGTGGAGTTTGTAGAGGTAGGGAGGATGGAGGTTTTGAAAAATGATGATATCGACTTTATGACTTCTTGGCCTAGTATATCCCAAGCAGCTGTGTAGAAACCTGAAGTGAACCCGTCTGGTCCAGGGCTCTTGTTTTTATTGAGCTTAAACATTGTTTTGGTGATGTCTTCAGGTGTAGGCAGCCGAGAGAGAAGAGCCGCTTGAGCTTGAGAGCAGGAAAAGCGGTCTGTTCGGATCATGTCAGCAACAGAGGAGATCATCTGGGGGGTAGTTTTCGGAGTAGGCGGCCCAAGGATGTTCAAGAAGTGCGCCACAGCAAGGTTACCAATATCTTCAGGTGAAGTTGCTTCTATACCAGTAACACTAATAAGGATGATGATTGAGTTGAATGCCTTCCTAGCAGTAGCAACCTTGTGAAAGTAGCTAGTGTTCTGATCACCACACCTAAGCCAATTAATTCTCGATAATTGCTTGAAGTATTCTTCTTCAATCTTTTTCAGAAACTGGAGTTTTTCAAGGAGGGCTTTCTCTGCGGCAAAGTTATCTGATGTGGGTTGACGTAGTGAGAGTACCTGCGCATCCATGAACAAACAGTTAGTATCTGAAACTCTTTTTTGTATGTCTGAAAAATTTTCCTTGTTTAATGTCTTTAGAACACTCTTTAGCTCTTTTTGCTTAACACTCAGTTGAGATAATGAGTGATTCTCCGATTCAGTGCAAACCCAGGTTTCAGCAACCAGTTTAAGGAAGTCAGGGTGAAGGGTGAGGTAATTGAAGAACTTGAATGGTTTTGTTCCGGCTTGAGGTAGAGGACGGACAGGTTCAATGCAACAGGGAGTGTGATCTGAGATATCAGGGGCATGGAACACGGCAAGGCTACGGGGGTAAGAGTTTAACCAATGTTCATTGATCAAGGCGCGATCCAACTTCTTGGCTATAGGATTATCAGGTCGTTTGTTTGACCAAGTATACTTTTCACCATGATATCGCAGGTCTTGGATTTCCAATTGATGCAGGCAGGAGTTGAAATCAATCATAGGGCTAGAGATTTGCGAGATAGATGGTATTGAGTGCTCTGATGGATGTCTTATTTCGTTGAAGTCTCCCCCAACAAGCCAAGGGTATGAGCCTAGGTTGAGAGTAGCATGGAGATCCAGGAGCTCCACCCACAGCTCAGTGCGTTCTTCTACAGTGTTACCTGCATAGACCGCTGTGAAGTAGAAAGGTGGGACAGAAGGGTAATCGACACGGCAAGTCAAAGATTGTCTAGACTGGTGGGAGATGGTGATATTAAGATGGGGCTTCCAGATCAAGATGATCCTTCCGTCAGGGTCTGAGTGATGGTTTGAAACATAAGACCATGAAGGACAGATAAGGGCCATGGTCGGGCTGAGGACAGGTTCTTTAATATGGGTTTCTAAAAGGGCTCCTAAACTAATATGGTGAGTAGCTATCCACCTCCGAAAATTTGAATGCTTAGCAGATTCATTAATACCTCTGACATTCCAAAAAAATATGTTTTCTAACATAAAAAGATTTTATAGGTTTTGGGTCTCTCCTTCTGATAGGAAAGAACCCACAGCGGGGGTAGTAAAATCTGAGGATGAAGATGAGGATGAGGGAAAAGAGGGATCAGAGGAGGGCGCAGGACCGGAGGGAGAGGGTGGTTCAGCAGGGGGGGTAGCAAGACAGGCGAAAGGGTTGATAGATAAGAGGTACTTACTAGGTGGGGGATGGGATGGGGACAGGGGTTTTTTAAAGTTTTTTGGATTGATGGGGCGAGGATGATGGACAGCAGGGAGGGCGAGGAGATGGGTTATTGCTTCAGGTAGTAAGAGAGTATCTTTAGTAAAGTTTTTCGCAAACACTACAGTGGAAGGCGATGGAGGAGGAGAGGAGGGGGGAGTTAACAAAATACCATCATCAGTGACAGGAGGGAGACAAGAAGAGTGAGGGGTAGTAAAAGGCAGAGAGGGAGGAGAGGAGGAGAAACTAAAGGGAGTGGGGGTAGATGAGGTTCCTACAGAATCAGAAGGCTGTAGAAGTCCAACTACAGAGACCTCAGGAGAGGATTCCCGAGAAGCGGGAGGGTTAGCCGGAGTCTCGAGAGAGAGAATTGGAGACGTCTGGGCACCATGAGCAATGATTGAAGGTTCCCAAGCCATAGAGTCCTCTTGAGGAGGAGAACTAGATGGAGCTATTGGCTCGCTGTGGCTGCACCCTGAAGGAGAAGAAGAGCTGGCTGGGACAGTCTTCAATGGTCTTTCTTTTACCGGTGCAGGTTTGGAAGGTTTCCATTTACTAGAAGGGCAATGAGTCTCCAGATGACCCAATTCATTGCAGCAGGGACAGATGGGAGGGGTCCAAGGGTAATCAATATCAACAGTAACAACTTCGCCATTGTCTCTTTCGAGTTCTCCACTACGAGGCAAAGGTTTGGTGCAATCAACTCTGCATTTAATATGTGCAATATTAATGTTCACTCTCCTCATGGTAAAGTCGTCTACTTCAAGAGGGTGACCAATGAGGTCTCCTACTCTGCCGAGGCCTTCTTGGGTATATAAATCAAAGGGTATACCCTTGAAATGAGCCCAAAGAGGGATTGAGGTGAATGAGGGAGGCTGAGTCGCGACTGAAGCAGACCATTGAGCAACATAGAAAAGTACGTTTCCTATATGCCAGAATTCCTGGTCCACAATTTTCTTCCTTATTGTCGAGTTAGGTATCCTTACTAACATTGATCTTGACTCTGGTCGCAGGTGAATCTCCAATTTCAAGCCACGCCCCCAGATGTGGGTTAGAACACTCTGGATTTGAGCATAGGCTGGAGTTTTTCCAAGGAAAACTCCTAAGATGAAGTCTTGATGCAGATCTGCTCCTTTTTGGAAAACCGAGTCTGGGATTTTTATCCTTGGCGTGCCATCAGCAGAGAAACTAGGGTTAGTAACCTTTTTTAGAGTTTTATCAGTAGATTGTTGGAGACTCTTCGCCCAGTTATTTGGGAGAGGTTTAACTGTATGGCTCCTTGGGGCTTTTGAGTTAGTGGAGTTGGTGCCTGTTGGAATTGAAGTTTTAGAAGGGGCTGAAGGGCTAGTAGGAGCACCATCAGTAGGGTTTTGGAGGGGTTGGGATTGAAGAATGGGGTCGGAAGTAAGCAGAGGACCAGAGACATTCATGGCTGGTGCTGCTGAACTCTGAAGGTCTTTGCTTAAGTTTGAACTGGTAGTAACTGCCTGTTCAGTTGACACAGGAGTAGTGGTTGCTTCTCCTTCTGCTGTTACCAGCGAGGGAGTAGTGGTGGAACTAGATACAAGAACAGAGGGGCCAATAACAGGAGATTTCACCATAGGCAAATTCCAGGGCGAGTGGTGGCTTGAGAATGGGATGGGCGCAAAGGAATGGGAACCAAGGGAGGTGGAGAGAGGCGGGAATGAGGCTGGGTCAGGAACATGTGGAGGAGGAGAGGATGGTGGGTGTGGTGGTGGCCGGAGATAAGATTCTCCAGCCATGGAGGCAGCAGGGAAGCTGAGATTAGGGTTTGCACGGAAAACGAGAAGCTAGAGAGAAAAGAGGTTTTTCTCTTTTTAAATATACGTCGAGTTGTAAAATAGTTGTTAAAGATATTATATAGCATTTTAACGCAAACCCTGAATTAAGTTAAGAATTTAGTTAATGAAAATCCATGATATGAAAATCTAGTAATATGATCAATGATGGCCGATGCTTCCAAAGTTAATAACATACCTTTTGAAACAGAAATGTAACGACTAACGCCACATGGCAATGATGCTTCCAAAGTGAATAAGTTGCCTTTGATGTCTGATCAACGAATGCCGTGTATGACGAAAGAAATGACACACATAATAAAACCCAAAACAAACAGCAAGAACTTACTTTTTTTTTTTTGGTAAAATGAAGAACTTACTTTTTCACAATTAGGTAATGCCACAATGATGGCTAATCCCATTTAACAGCTAGAAGAAATGTTCTTCTGACCCAAATGCAGCTACGTCCTAGACCACAAATTTTCAGAATACCAATTTCACAATCTAATTAAATATTTAAAAATATATATATATATATATATATATATATAACAAAACATCAAACACCAAAGCCCTTTTTCAAAAAAAAAAACATCAGCATTTTTTTGTCTAAAGGAAGGATTTGCGTGGTTTTAACCATAAGCTGATAAACAAAAGAGCTAACTTTACGGTTGAAGTAATTTAAAAAAAAAAGGAAAAACAGTTGAAGTAATTGAAATTCCCTTAATCAACTCGCTGAAAGAAACATTAAAACCATAGACGGACTCAAGAATAACACATGCTCAACATATCAAAAGATGCCATCAAATACTTTTACAATTCAGCCACAGATTTCACAAATACCTTGTGGCCAATTAAAGAAGAATCTCTAGAGGATTAAACAGTGCAGTCGTAATTGGTGTCGGAGTCGTTGGTTTAGCGGTGGCTCGTGAGCTCCAGTCTCCAAAATCAAGCCTAGATTTCTTGCTGAATTTTTCCACCAGATTGGTACAGTTAATAGAAATAATATAGATAATTTTTTATGCCTAAACGATTTAGTTGAAAGGAATAGATAAAAGGCAATATCTTGTTTGTTAGAAAAAAGATTTAGTGGAATAATAATAATATAATTAAAAAGCATAGCTTTAAAATATTTCAGTGGCAGAGATATGTAAATACTTCAAAACTTCAAGGTGACCTCAAAAAAGCCCCTTCAGTTTTAATAGTATTGATGATTACAACTTCTGATCTACTAATTTATGGTCCTATTTTTTATATACCATACAAAAATATACAAAAATATATGTTAGACCATTAGTTAGAAACTAAACTAATTATCCCAAATTTTTGCATATATGATATTTTCTAACAAAAACATTATATGCATCTAAACAATAACATTCCTAAGAGAAACCAAATATATTTCCATTATGCAATTATTTTGTTTATCATATTTAGTCTAGACCAAAATTTATATATATTTCAATAACTAATTTTGAAATTAAATAGTATATCCCAATTCTTTTTGAAATTATCATAAAATTATATACATAAAAATGATATTAAATATATATCTTTATAACTTATTTTATATTTTTTGAGCAAAACTTATTTTATATTTTAAATTTTATTTTAAAAACAAACATATATTCACACGTACGTGCGGATTCAAATCTAGTCTATCTTATTAAAATATAAGTACACTTATAAATTAACTCTTAGTTTTTTAATTTATTTACATCTCAATGCCACTGAAGTTATAAATTTACCTACTTTTTAGTATTTTTTGTCTTTTATAGTTTAATGAATGCATTTTTCTAAAATGGAATAATAAAAAAATTATGTTCTACTTATTTAAGAAATACTTTCTATAATCAAGCTAAATAATAAATTACACTTAATCAATACAAAAATATAACAAAATGTTCATTATACGGACTGGTTATTTTTTATTTTGGTATATTAACTATGTCTAAAAAACATAGAAAATATTAAGAAATACATAATATAAAACACACAAAATTATAAATAATATATATTCGATTATTTGATCGAATAAATCAAATATAACCATAGACAACATTTTAGTTTACCTAAATTGTGGATCCATAAAAAAATACATATACACCAACACACGAGTTATATTTTAAAAATATGAGTGTAATAATTGACGGATAAAAAATTAAATAAAATTATTCACTATAAATTATAAAATGTATGGGTTTAGAAATATATTAAACAATTATTTAATACATATAAAGTTTATAAATATATATTACCATTTATATAAGATAATTTATTAAAAAAAAAAAAAATATCTGCGCGGATGCACAGATCAAGTTCTAGTATACTATTAAAAGAGAAGATCGTTTTTCAAGGTACTCTTATGTTTTAGAAGTATTTACATAGCCATGTCATTGTCCTTTAAATTAAATAAAAAGAATTGGAAAATTATTTGTAACAACCAATCGAATATTCTATTTACCAGAAATAAATATATTACCACTTAAAATTACTTCATCATATTTTGGACAAACAAACACAAACTGAGAGCTTGATCATTAGTTAACAGATTGGTGCAAGGCAGATTTTTATGGGTTTCATTTTAAAATAGCAGCAATGATGGTTATATATTAACCAATATGATTACAACAATTTCTTTTAAAAAGCCAACGACATGCTTGATGGGATATCTATTGTGCCCTCTTCTGATCTTCCTCAAACAACAGATGTGAGTTTTATTTTTATGAGTTTTGTTTGTGTTCATCTGCTAAGCAGTGTGGGTGGATGATTTTGCTTTTTCTTTGGGTTTTAGTTTGACGGGTTTTAAATAGAAGTTGTACTCATGGTAAATTTTGTATTTTCAAATAAGGTGTTATGGTTGCTGATTATTCACGTGCTATGAGAAGAGACTAATCAATCAAAGCTTTTAGTCAAGTTGAAGGAGAAAACTGATCTCACTATTGAAGCCACCGACTGGGTATATACATCTTAGCCCGAACTAAATTTTTCTTTTGATCTTCTGGGTATGGTTTGGCTTTAACATCTATTTTTTCATGTTGGTTTCATTTATTTTTCTTTCTTTCTCTTGCATCAATCTTCCGATTAACCACATGATAGGGAGAGTGTAGTATTGTTTTGCATACCATGTGATTTTTTTAGATAAAATATAATTTTTTTTTAAATCATTAGTATAATTACGCTTTAAAAAAATATGAATTTAATTTACAAGAAATTCTATAAACTTCTTTTGTTTTAAGAAACATCTTACATTAGAATTATATAATAATAATATATGTGAATATCCCATTTTTAATCAAAACAAAAGATTATCGTAGATATTGGAACTTTAGATATTGGATATATCTAATTGCTTTGAATTTTCAATATACAAACACAAATTAACTTACAAAAATCATAATATAAACGAATGCACCATTTTTATTATTTCTTAAAAAGATTTATAATTTGTATATTGAAAATTTGAACAATATATGGATCTATAATCAAAAAGACTGTTACCCAGTCCCTATTTAGACTCCAAAGATGAACCAAGTTAACAAATATTACAAAAATAAATTATCTATAAAACTATTCCATGATTTGGTTTTATTTATTAAAATATCGATAATTAATTTGAACAATTTATCGGGTTTTAAATTAACGGGATTTTCATTAAATCCGAACCGGATTATATTTAGATCACTTAGTTTATCGGTTTAATTGCGGGTCACCGGGTTTATCATTTAGACCGCGGATCCGGGTCGGGAATGGACACTGAATGAAGCTAAAAAATTACACTTTGGATGATTATTTTTTATATAATTTTAAATATCGAATAAAAAAATTAATGTATTATCACAAAATATAATTTTTTTCAAAATCCAAAATTTAACACACATACGAAAATAATTTAAATAAATCATGCACACAAGTTTTACAAATAATAATATCCAATATATAAATAATGACACTATTGTTTTCAACCAAAACTAATTTCGCGCTTTAAAACGCGAGTCAAAATCTAGTTTTATTTCTTCAAACTACTCTTCTTACTCTGTAGAATTTTCATAACGACACTTACCTGCTCACGATGAGTTTAAATAGAAAATTAAAAATTAAAACTACTCCTATTTGTTTATTCCTAAGCTACTCTTATTAGATTGTAGAATGTAAGAGTATGAATAATTAACACATGTAATAACTAGAAGCTAGTAAAAATTCGACACACGATCTGTTCAACTTGTTTGGTGAATCACACCAAGATTATATATCTCCATAAATGCATGATACTAACACACACAAAGATATCCTACCCCTTTATAGAATTATAAAACTTTATTAAATTACCAAAAACAAAAGAAACATAAAGGAAACTAGAGAAAATGAAGGTGCAGTCAGGAGCAAATAAAGACATTTAAAATCTGATATCTTGACTGACAGAAATAAAAAAGAATAAATTGTTTATCACCATTGTTAATTAATCTTCTTTCAATATTTCACTCCCTGGTTTATACATAACATAAGACAATGAAGAGACCATCAATTGTACGCGTCATTTTCCTTATCGTCATCTCTATTACCACTGCCTCGGGTTCACCAGACCATGGAGAAGTTGGTAAGCGCTATTCTTAATTAAATCATCTTTAAATGTTTATCAGTATATATATAGCTTACCTCGAAAGTTTGGTGTGTTTTTGAGAAATCTTAATCTTACGTTGAACATGACACGAAACACACTGATAAGCACATTCATCTTTCATATGATTCGTAGAGGACGAAACGGAGTTTAACTACGAGAAGGGAGGAGAGAAGGGGCCAGAGAAATGGGGAACACTAAAGCCAGAATGGAAAATGTGTGGAAACGGCACGATGCAGTCACCTATTGATCTTACGGACAAAAGAGTCTTCATTGATCATAATCTTGGACCGTTACGCAGCCATTATTTACCTTCTAATGCCACCATTAAGAACAGAGGCCATGATATCATGGTAATAATCAACTAATATTATATATTTTCCAATTAATATATATTTGTTATATTTTTGAGTCATATATACAATAAATTTTTATTTTTGTTAAATGTGGTAGTTGGAATTTGAAGGAGGGAATGCAGGTATGGGTATAACTATCAATGGTACTGTATATCAACTTCAACAGCTTCATTGGCACTCTCCTTCCGAACACACCATCAACGGCAAAAGGTGTCTCTACTCGTGTACATGTTTATTATACTGTAGTCATATTTATAAGAATGTTATGTCACTGTTAAAAAAAAGTATACATGCAATGATTGAATAATGTTCATATATATATATATAGGTTTGTTCTCGAGCAACACATGCTTCATCAGAGCAAAGATGGACGCTTAGCCGTTGTGGCGTTCTTGTACAGCTTGGGACGACCTGACTCTTTTCTCCTTTCGGTATTGCAGTCTAAACCCCCTTATAGCTAACCTAATAAACCATTTGCTTCTATAGAACTACCGACTTGTATAATTAGTTCTATGTTTTTTTTTAGTTGGAAAAACAATTGAAGAGGATAACTGATGCACATGAGTCCGAGGATTTTGTCAGTTTGATTGATCCTAGAGCAGTCAATTTCAAAACAAAATTCTATTACAGATATTTAGGATCACTTACAACTCCTCCATGTTCTGAAAACGTTACTTGGTCCATTTCTAGAGAGGTAATCACTAGTTTATTTCCTATGTAGTTTTTGTATATAGACCTTATGTGTTTGTTTATTTGTGTACTGCTCACCAAATGCATAATGGTTAATGTGTATTTTAGTGATTAATACACACACAGTTCCTTTATTCTATTTGGTTTTAATGTTTTATAATACAATTGCAAAAAATTTCAGATGAGGACTGTGACATTGAAACAGTTGAACTTGCTTCGCGTGTCTGTACACGATGTGAGTGACTCTAATCTTCTTTCTTTTAAACTAACTGTTAGAAGATGTGACAAAATGTATAAATACATATTGTGATGTGACAGTTATTTGCTTTCATTTCTAAGAAAGATAGTCTAATAATATAACTGTTTGTTTCTGCTGCAGCAATCTAATACGAATGCTAGACCGCTTCAACGGCAAAACGGGCGTCCCGTGAAATTTTACTTACCAGCATGGCATATTTAACCAATCCGAAGTTGTTGTTCACTCTATTTGAGCTTGGTTAAACCTAGTTTCACGTTAATCTCTTAGTTTTATCATGTACTGATATCAAAAACAGAACACTAATTAAGAAGAAATTGGTTTGAGTTCATTTTAAAGAGATAGATATCACTTAGAAGATGAGTATTAACTATTAACAATCTTGTAAGCGATAAGTTTCTGGATTCATCGGAATTAACGTACTCTTCTTTTTTTTAACCGCTCAAAATATTACCAGTTACCGACACTCGCGTCCTATATTTACTGCACTTACTCAAAATGGTGATTACGAAAGGGGTAAGAGCATCAGCATTAGTGAACCCCTTGGAAGGGGTTCACAAAGCATTTTTTTATTATTATTTTTTTCTGTTTGATTTTTGTTTTTAAAAAAAAAAAAAAAAAAAAAATTTATAACCGGACCAATCGCGGGCCGCCACGTATCGTGGAGCCCGCGCTACAGTGATGATCCGGGTTCAGTGCAGTGAACTTCTAAGAGGGAGATTCATTGCTTTTGTTTATTTTAATATTTTTTTTTTTTCGAAAACTGTGTGAACTCCCCATGGAGTTCACTAATGCAGATGCTCTAATCTTTATATATAAAGAAGGCTTTGCTTCTCTCCTAGAGGGTCCAGCTCGGATGCCACGTCACTAATTCAGCTTTTGACAACACAACACGTGTCCCGAGTATAAAACTCTCCGTTTCATTTATTTTGTTCAACGAGATATTTGGGCTTTTGTTGAAGTTTGGCTGTGTCTTAGCTTCTTAAGCCCAGACCATAAGAGAAACACTGCTTTTTTTTTTTTTTTTATCTTTGCCTCTCCTGATCTCACGACTAGACGATTAAGGTTTTGAGATTGCTCTTTCATCTTCTTCTTCATGATACCAAATGATATCAGTTACAGAATAATCCATTTAAAACCCTCCATCAATCCATCACCCACAATCTCTAATCAATGCGAGTCTTAATCTTCCAAGGCGTTGGAGAGGCTATAAAAAGGTGAGCTTTCCTACTTTGAGAATTATCCTTCGATTCGTTCTAAACTAACCAATGAACTGGATAACGTTTCAGTCTTCCTCTCCGATTTGCAAACAGGCTGCTCCTCCTCCACCATTTAGGTACGGTTGCTGCGTTTCTAGAGGCCAGGAACATCCGCTGTGGTGATGCCTTCAAGCTCCACCACTTCGTTCATTGCTCACTAATACAACACTGAAAATTATACTGGTCACAACCGATTTGAATTCAGAGAAATGTAAGCAGCTACGATGAAGAAGAAGGGTACGGTTCTTAAAGTTTTTTTCTAAAAACTGCAGCATATTCTCAAGAACAGGGTTTGGTTGCTGACGATGAACAAGAAAGTCCCGGTAAGAGTTGTTCAACAATTGTAAACTAATGATCTCTTATGTAATTTGACTATTTAGTGGTGGATATTGATTGGATTTTGAAGTAAGCAGGAAGCAACATAGATTCTGGTTAAGCGATTGGGTCTGTTGAAAGCAGAGAAGAAGCTATTGTAGAAACAGAGGAAATAAGAAAATCCAAAAGCTAAAGCCATGAAGATTATGGCTTAAATGGAATCTTATTCAAATAACAGTGTTTGTGGCATAGGAAAAGTTGTTGACATGAGCTCTTTCGGAAATAAGGCCACACTGATTCTGGAGTTGTTGCATCCATAATCTGGAGTAGAAACCCTTCTCAGAATGTAAGAACATCGATAAAGCATTGATTCTTGCTCTACTGAAATCAGCTGATGCATCGATTGCCTTTTGCTCAATTGTTAATCCTGGAGAGATATTGAAGAATGTAGAATTAGTTGTAGTTGTTTGATTGCCACTGAAAAGAGTAGAAGTTTGTATTGGAATAAAGTTCAAGAAGTAAGGAAGAGTTGTGCTGTTGGATGAGTTTCAGAAGGCAATGATGGTCATGGAAGGGTCTGTTGTGGCTTGCAAGTGCCTGGGGAAGTGATGAGATTGTCAAAATGGTAAAGTACTAAACGAGTCTGATCTGTGATGACTTTCTGTTAACACCTTCCAAGGCTGTTTGTATTGGAGTTGGGTTGCAGGATGTGGATACTTTATTTTTCTATATAATACATTATGGAGTAGAAACCCTTCCAAGAATGTAAGAACACCCATAAAACATTGAAGCTTTCTCTTTCTTTTTTTTGTGAACACCTATTGAAGCTTTCTCTATATATTATGTTCTCCACTCTCCCTCTGCACTGTCAACGTCTGTACCAAATTTTTTATCTGTTGCTAATGGTATTAAAAAAGTAGAACCTAAACCGACCAGGGTTAACTGGAATTGGTATAACATATATGTTCTAGCCTAACGTGAATTGGTATAATCTGATGGTTTTCTTTAGGTTTCATCATTAAGCTTCCTAATATAACACATACAGTAAAAGTAAAAATAAATATGAAAAAGAAATTACAGACCGAATATGTTATAATGTTAATCGAACATAGCTATCAAAAGAAAATAAAAACGTATAAGATATAGTTGACTATATTGGGTAAAAAAACATAGTAATGGCATTCTCCAACTGATACAGTTCCTTTGCATTTCCAATATTAGATTATCCCCATAGACATGATTTGTTTGATGTTTTAGTACCAAGACCTGCAAATTGTAATGGGTCTTTCTTTGTTATGACCAGGATTGAAGAAAATCACCTGTGTGACCAAAGCTATCATCAATGGCTTTCTGTGTCAATATCCTACTATTTTTTATCAAGGTTTTTTTATAAAATTAATGTTAGAAGATTTGAAAATTTTGGTATGACTATAAATAGAAATCACGTTCTTTCTAGGTGATCACCCGATTCGGAAAACATGAAAGTTAAAAGAATAAAAAGTGTTTTCTTCTTTTTTGACTTTTGTCTAGAGAGTTTGGTTGTGTGTTCTTAAAATAATCATTTTTAAAATGAATAAAATACATCACTTTATCATATAATTTATACTAGATTCTAAAACGCTAAGATTAGAATCCTAACACTCGCCTTGCACAATAGAAAATTTCTATAGATTGTAATTGCTGTCTTAATTTTTTATTATTTTATGGCCCACTTGCTAATTCAATGCAAAAAATAATTTATATTAGCTAATATTCTTGCTATAACAAATTATAAAAAAAAAACTAAAATAACCTCTATAAATAAATACTACTTGCATGTACAAATCATATAAATCAGAGGCCACGGCAATAGTCCAACTACAAAGCTCATGTTATTTCCACGAATGCATACACATAACAAAAATTACATTCCATTATTATAAAAGTATAGCCAACTACAAAAGCTCAAAGACAATTCAAAGCACATGATCTTCATTCTTAACCATCCATCCAGTGATTTGAACTGGATACAAACAAATCAACTACAACAACGTCAATTGCCATCTTAACAATCATATATCTTTTTTTGTAAAATTTTTTTTAACATATATGATAAATTATATTTCAAATGACGACATGCTCATGTTACCTCCTCTTAATTATCACGTTTATATATGTAAAACAGCGTTCCTGCGTAAACAAAATTGATAACTATCAGATTAGATTCCTTCACCTCATGTTACCTCCTGTTAATTTTTGTAAATATCTAATATTACATAAATAATTATATAATTAATTATATATTTTAACTAAAATAAAATTCTCACAAAAACCTACTGTAAAACTAAATTTAGTAAAAAAAGTATAACATAATCCAGTAATATATATTAAATTAAATTAAATAAAAATATATGAATCTATTTACAAGTTTGTTTCTTTTCTACAATCAAAAATGAAAAAATAATCTCACTCATTTGTTTTGGTCATGCAACCCTGGAAAATCACAAGAAATGATGTAAAGCCACATCAGAAGAAAATCATTTAAACCTCTTAACAAAAGAATATTATCATACTTAATAAAATAATAAGAAGTATTTATTTTTGAAAAAATCAAAGCCAGTTTGGTTTATTTAGAAAATTATCTTCTAAAAAATAATAGGTAGTATTTATTTTATAAAAGAATAACCAATTATTCAGATAGTATGGTTTATTTAGTCTTCAAATCTAATATCATATAAAATTATGTATATTTTAAAATAATAACAGTAATATTAAATATTTACTCTGATTACTTAAATTATTTATTGATCCGCTTTCCGCCCGTAGGGCGGGCCTACCCTAGTACTGTATAATCGCTAAGAATATTTAATCGTTAATTACATATGAACCTCGGAACAAAACGACATATAAATGCTTTCACGAATCACAAAGCCTTAAAGCGAGAGACAAAGAAAAGACTGTCCGTTGCCGCTTTGCGTGAATATCTGCCGCTAATCGCACAAACCCCAAACGCGCGTGAAGGCTGCATAAGCTCGAAGAGGCGAGATTCATCGACGATTCCGCACCGGAGATCTCAGATTCGCGTCGGAATTGGAGACCTCAGAAAAGTCCGTAGAGCGATCGATTCTGCTCATTCCTCCTCTCTCTCTCTCTCTCGTCCGTGAAGGTACGGTTCGTTCCTTTTGGTTCTAGGGTTTCGTTTTTCGTCTCGAGCGAACGATTTAGGGATTTATAGAGACTCGCGTCTACTTTGTGGAGTGATTCTTAGGCGTCTGTTAGATTGTAACAAATTGATCTTAGTGTCAGGTCTTTGCCTCGTTTCTATTGACCGAATATAAGAAATCGTTTCTTAACGGCTCTTAAACACGGTTTCTTATATTCCGCTAAGAACTTCACCCCAAGAACCCTCGTTAATCATGCTCTAAGCATCTGTTAGATTATAACAAATTGATCTTAGTGTCAGGCGTTTATCTGATTATATAGTATTTGCCTCTGTTTCTGTTACGTGTGATTTCAGAGGAAGATGAAGAAAGATGAGAAGAAGAAGGTTTCAACGGGAAGGACCATTTGCACCAGATCTTCAGCGGTAGCTTCTGCGTCTACACTACTAGAAACCACTCCTTTGAGGAGGTCAACCCGGGGAACACCGTCTACGTCTACTAAGCCAATAACTCCAGCTTCTAGTATCAGAAGGTCTGGGAGACTCGCTTCCTCACCTGCTTCAGTTACTAAAATTTCTGGTAGAATTGAGAAGAAGCCCGCAGCAAGTCCCTTGGGAAGGTCTAGTAAGGGAAAGACTGTACCTTCGGAGAAGAATCCAAAAGGGTCATCGGAGAAGCCTGATAGGAATGCAAACGCTTCGTCGTTGGGTGTTGAGGAGAGTAATGGCAAGAAGATAGACAGAGTAGAAGAGTCGACAGATGAGATCAAGAAACGGAAGGATGAAATGACAGCTCGAAGTCTCAGGGCCTTGTGTAGAGGGCATCTCAAGACGGGATCTAATGCTTCTTCGAATGATGAGGAACTAGTAGTGGTTGGTTGTTCTCGCCGAGTACCTGCGGAGAATGATGATGCTAGAGACGATAACAGTCCACCACATGCGAATTCAGGATCAAAAGGACTGCCGGTTGGAGATTTTAGTTTAGAGAAGGGACCTGATTTTCCTATGGAACTAACTAGGGATACAGAAAAGACCGTGGTTGATTCATCCCCCATGGTTGAAACTGGGGATGACAGTGTTATAGGTTCACCATCTGAGGATCCTGAACCACAAAAGCTTCGTGACAGTGAAACTAGCTTGGAAACCGGCATAGACTTGGCTCTGAAAAGAAAAAGAGACACTGCGGAAAATGATGATGCTAGAGACGTCAACAGGCCACCACATGCGAATTCAGGATCAAAAGGGTTGCCGGTTGGAGAAACGGGTTTAGAGAAAGGCTCTGATTTTCCTGTGGAAGTAACTAGGGATATAGAGAAGACAGTGGTTGATTCATCCCCCATGGTTGAAAGTGAAGATGGCAGTGTTATAGGCTCGCCATCTGAGGATCCAGTACCACAAAAGCTTCGTGACAGTGAAACTAGATTGGAAATCGACATAGACTTGGCTCTGAAAAGAAAAAGAGATACTGTGGAAAATGATGATGCTAGAGACGGCAACAGTCCACCACTTGCGAATTCAGGATCAAAAGGGTTGCCGGTTGGAGAAACGGGTTTAGAGAAAGGCTCTGATTTTCCTGTGGAAGTAACTAGGGATATAGAGAAGACAGTGGTTGATTCATCCCCCATGGTTGAAAGTGAAGATGGCAGTGTTATAGGTTCACCATCTGAGAATCCAGAACCACAAAAGCTTCGTGACAGTGAAACTAGCTTGGAAACCGACAAAGACTTGGCTCTGAAAAGAAAAAGAGACACTGCAGAAAATGATGATGCTAGAGACGGTAATAGTCCACCACATGCGAATTCAGGATCAAAAGGGTTGCCGGTTGGAGAAACTGGTTTAGAGAAAGGCTCTGATTTTCCTGTGGAAGTAACTAGGGATATAGAGAAGACAGTGGTTGATTCATCCCCCGTGGTTGAAACTGAGGATGGCAGTGTTATAGGTTCACCATCTGAGAATCCAGAACAACAAAAGCTTCGTGACAGTGAAACTAGCTTGGAAACCGATATAGACTTGGCTCTGAAAAGAAAAAGAGACACTTCAGAAATTGTGATGGATGCATGTACAAATGCAGATGACCGCATTATGAGTACTGATGGGGTTATTCCTTTTCCACCCGTGTGCACAAATATTAATCAACCCGAAAGGTGCGGCACATGTCAAAAACGGCAAAAGTAAGAATTTTCGACTGTTGTCTGTCGTTTTGAAACCATTTGCCAATTTCAACCGATGAGTTTGATTTGATATTTAGGATATGTATTATTTAAAATATATGTTCTGGACTGTAATTTTAGTTTTGCAAAAAATTGAAGGGTTAATGATAATTTTGAAGATCTCAGTGTTTGCTCCTGCATTGCTCAGCCAGTTCAAGGATCTGATCAGGTGGCACAGGTTGGTTTCTGATTGCTTACTTTGGACACACGTTAAAAGGTGGTCTGTCAAATTTGCTTATCCTTTACTTTTAAACTGCATATTTTTATTCTGCATTGCTTTAGGATATCAAGGAATGCGGACCCGCTACAAGCAAAGACTATGGGGAGAACAGGCAGAAGATGCAACAAGATAAATCATTTGATCCCAAATTGTTATCGATTTACACCGAGTATTGGGTTCCAGTGCAGCTATCAGATGTACAGGTGGAGCAATACTGTCGGACTCTCTTCTCCAATTCTTCATCTCTTTCTTCGATGTTGAAGAATGATCTTGTTGGAGAAACTCTCACTTCTGTAAGGAAAGTAAGTTTATTTGATAACAAATTTTATTCTTCAATGTGCTAGTACGTCAAGTCCCCACTTAACAATGGCAATAAGTGAAAAGAAAGAAATGTATATATAGATAAGGTGTTCACTGCAATGCTGCTAGAAAGTATCATGTGTCAGCTCCTAAGAGGTTGTCACATAGGTGTTATGCCTTACGGTTTTAATGTTTACTAGGGAAAAGGTTCTGGTCTATTTGCTTTATGATTTTCCGTAACACATTGAACTTGAAGTGCAAAAAAGAGAGGTTAGGGTCTGCTAAGATATCTGACTACTGTCTGTCAACATCACGTTTTCCTAAAGTCTCATTCTTCATGTTAATGTGTGGAGATATTAAATACCTCCTTCGTGTGTTTGCAATTTTGTTGGCAGACCTGTGACCACCCATATGTTGTGGATGTATCTTTGAAACAACTTCTCACCAAGAATCTGAAGTTGCATGAAATCCTGGATGTAGAAGTCAAAGCAAGCGGGAAACTTCCCCTACTTGGTGCAATGCTTACTCAGATAAAGGCAAAGGGTTTAAAAGCAGTTGTCTTCTACCAGGTGCGTTTCCATCACTTATGAATGAGGACAGTTCTCTGTTTGTCATAAATACTCACTTCAGTTTTAATATATATATACACACATATATTCTGGCCTTTCTTTGAACAATGGAAGTATGTTTTTGATCATGTGATCATGAGCTGTATATTAGACTATTAGTATGAGATATGCTAAACTGGGATGTTTCTTCTCCTCTCCTTTTCGTTGTCGATATATGTGCCTCATGAACGTCTGAATAGCTGTTTTTTTTTCTCAACAGGCAACACATAGCCCTGAGGGGCTTCTGCTTGGTAATATTCTCGAAGATTTTCTGATGCAAAAATTTGGTCAAAATTCCTATGAGCATGGGGTCTGCCTCTCGAAGAAGAACGCTATAAACAATTTCAACAAGGAGAGTGAGTGTTTTATTCTGCTGCTGGAAATACGTGCCTGTAGTCAAAGCATTAAACTCTTACGCGCTGAGTCTTTTATACTTTTTGGAAGCAGCCTGAATCCATCGCATGACGTTAAGCTCTTAGAGAAGATAAAGGTTGAGTCGTGTTCTGAAAGAACTAAGATATTCCGGTTGTACTCAGTGTTTACAGTTGAAGAAAAAGCCCTGATTCTGGCTAGGCAAAATAAGCCTCTAGAGAACCTAAACCGTCCTCTCACACATGCACTGCTCATGTGGGGGGCATCATATTTATTTGATAAGCTGGAACACTTCCATGGGAGTGGAACCCCAGGTTCAGGAGTTCCATTTGAACAGTCTATTAAGGATGCCGTGATTCAGGAATTCTCGTCCATACTTTCTTCCGATGTTGGAGAAGAAAATGAAGGCAAGCTGTGTCTACTTTTGGAGGCCAGGCATGCTCAGGGAAGTTACAGCACTGATGCTACTCTATTTGGTGAAGAACATGTCAAGTTATCAGATGAAAGTCCAAATATGTTTTGGTCAAAGCTGTTGAGTGGAAAGAACCCTATGTGGAAATACTGTTCGGATACTCCTCAAAGGAGTCGAAAAAGAGTACGGCATCTTCAGGGCTATGAGGAGACTACCAAAGTTGGCAATGGCGGAAACTTAAAGAAGAAAAAGAAGGCTTCAGATGATGTCACAGTAGATAACGCTGAAAGAAAAGCCTCTGGGAAGGATCACATGGGTAAGACAGTTCACTTCCTGCTCCTTTACCTCTAGTGTTCATTGAATGTTCCATTTACTTTACTTACTATCTTTCCTTCAGGGCATTTGGAGTCACCAGACGTTGCAACACTCAAGTCATCACGTGGATCTGCTTCTGGTACTTATGACTCGTTGACTGGAAATGATGCTACTGGCTTGTATTCTTTGGGCAGTCATATCTCTGGAGTCCCAGAGGATATGTTAGCTGGCATTGATTGGCGACAAATTCCGCATGAGTCACAGAGGAGTCTCTATGCTGTTTTAAAGCCGAAGATGGCAAAACTTTGTCCTTCAGTAAGTTGCTTTCTCCACCTGCGCGACTTAGTTTAGCTTTTGATATGCAGATTGTGTCTGGAATTGTTACCTCATTTCATGTTACAACCACATGGAAATTTTTAATGTTGAGCTAAGCTATATTGCTTCCGTCAAAGCCAATTTTATTTTATTTATATCTGGCTTCGTTTATAATGTTCTGGCATAGTACAGCCTTGGGTATTGTATGCCAAAAGTTTATTTGTTTTGTGTTAGTACTTAGTAGAGAAACTGATATTGACTGATGCTATTAGTTTTGTGTATGTAGTACCTGCATTAGAGTCTCATATCTTCATCTATTGGCTAATATGTTTTTTCACTGCCGTGCCCATACTGAATACTTCTGTGATTGTTTCTGTTGCGCGTCTTCAGAATTGTACAAAAAGTATACCTGCCATGTTTAATTGACTGATTTATCATTTTGTTTTCAGGAAGATTCGGCAAGCATAGCTGAAAAGTTTCTTGAATATATTATTGAACACCACCGTGTTTGCACAGAGCCAGCCACCATATTGCAGGCTTTCCAGATAGCCTTGGTATGACAGCATTCACTTCGATAGTTTATGCATTGTTTCCTTGATCCTCTACCTTTTTTGAATAAAATCATTATGTGCATCCCCGCCTTTGTGGGAATGCATTACAAGTTCCAATCATAGTATATAAATTTACATTAATTTCTAGTTATGCTAGCTAGTAGCTACTAATATCTAATATAATTAATGCTTTATACTCCACAATGTAAAGCCTTAGATTACTGCATAATTTGTGATTAGATCAAATACTGATAAGTTTTTGTGATGCACTTTCAGAGTTGGATTGCAGCCTCGCTCGTAAAGCAAACGTGTAACCGCGAAGAATCTTTGGTACGCGCAAAATCGGAATTAGGTTTCAGTTGCTCTGAAGAAGAGGTAGATTATATATATTCTCTTTTGTGCTGCATGAAGAGTATATTCCTGGGGCGCACACAAAGTTTGCAGTTGGATTGCTTGGGTACTAATTCTAAGCTAGCGAAGGTGAATGAAAGTCTCTCAGGGGATATAGTGCGTCAGGAACGGAGTAACACAAAATCGATGCGTAGCTCAGTAACAAAAGATGTCGAAAAGACTATTAGCGACATCAAAAATAAATGCAGTAAGAAACTGCAGGAGCTTGTACAAATCCACGAGGAAAAAAAGGTGGATCTGATGAATAGGAGTGCTGACAAGGAGCAGGAACTTCAAAATGGGAAAAAGCTGGAAGTATTATATATTCGTGTCACTTGTTCAGGGTTAAGTTCGCAGAGCTTACTAGATAATCTTCAACGGGTGGAAGATGATTTTGAAAGAAAGAATGATGATCTCAAAATAGAGATGAATGACTGCCTCAAAAAACTAGAGGGAATGCACGAGGCTGAAAAGAAGAAGTTGGCTGAGGATGAAGCCTACTGGATTAGTCGGATAGAGAACTGGGCACAGGCACAAGCTGAATTAATAGATTGCGCTCCCATTCAAAGTGGAAACAACAAGCATCTTAGTGGATTACGCTCATCGAACACTTCCAAAAATACTCCTGATGTACAAACTTGCAATGATGCCAGCGGTGAAGCTACTTATGCTGATACAAGTTCCATGGTTGCCAAGAAAAACCAATTGCCAGAAGCAGAAAGCACATTAAGAACCATGTCAGGTGGCAGCACTCAACAAGTTCATGATATTGTGGCTTCAAGAAATGACAAGGCGTTGGATATCTCGCCCTTGTCTCATGAACAGCCTACGGACAATGTGGCTACAAAGAGCCAGCCCAATGAGCTCGCTTCTCTTAGTGCGCCTGAGATTTTGATTCCAGCTGGCTGTCAAGAGGAATCTGGGGTCTTGAACGTGCAGTCGTCAGACTATCCGAATTGCGTCAGAGTTACATCAGCGACACCAAATGAAGATGTACCCTCAAGGGTGGCAGAGATATCCCAGTCTGTTGCAAATCTTGCAAAGTCTGCCTCTCTTGAGTCTTGGTTGAATAGAGAGGAGGCTTTGGTTTCAATAGAAAATGATAAAACTATTCGTTCGGGCTCTGATACTGATAACATTTTTGACCACCAGTATGAGGAAGCTTGTTCTCTTTACAAGGAGATTCCTGACGAGTTGGTGTCGCGTATACCTCACCCTGCGCCTGTGCTAAAGACTAGGGATTCTGCTGAATCTCATCAGGTTTGTTCATTTAATCTTTATAGTGCCCATTCTTCTTTTCCTGCAATAACAGTGGGTGCCGATCAGATACCTTTTTTGCTTGTTAAATTGATTTTTCTGGACAGGGTGATGACGAGATATGTCCTGTGCCTTCTTCACCGACTGGACAGCAACCTGACCCAGCAGAAAAAAATCAGGGCAAGAATGTTGAAGCATCAATCGAGTCTCAGCTAGCTGTTTCAGAATCAGTAGAGACTGGCGGTTTTGCTGCATTCGAGCAGGTCCCTATTGTAGACTTTATCTTTTGCGGTTTCAATGTTATCGATCTTTGTAATGTTCAATCTAAATTTCCTATAAAAAGAGCAGGGAAGTGTGGTTATTGATTTGGTCTCATTTTTGTCTTAAATTGACTCTCTGGACAGGGTGATCAAGTTGCATGTCCGTTGCCATCTTCACCGACGGGAAACCAGCCTGACTCAGGCGCAAACGTTGAGAGCCAAAATATCAGCACTTCAGAAGAGCCACACAATGCTGGTCCAGGTGTAGTAGAGACTGGTGTCACCGCAGTATCAGACCAGGTACTTATTATCGCAACTTAAGATGTTCTCTTTTGCTGTCAGAAACTATTACAACTTTGACATTCTCGTTCTTGATTTGCTGCAGGAAATAATGGGTGCTCAGGATCTATGCTCTCTGCCAACTCCACTGATTGGAACTCAGGCTGACCTAGCAACTAACACTGAGGGCCAAAATATTATAACAGTGGCTCAGCTTCATACAGCTGGATCAGATGCCGTAGAAACTAGTCGGGATGCATCTCCATTACCAGTTTCTTCGCCTGGAAATCAATCTGAGGCAGCAGTTAGCACTGAGGGCTTAAATAACAACACAACAATGGCTGCGCCTCGCACAACTGGATCAGATGCATGTGTAATGGGAGTAGCAGTACCTGATGCCCAAGTAGAACAATCAACCTTTGCAAGTGAGTAACTGCTCTTTTGCATTTAAGTATAACGTATGCGTTTGCCAAAAAAACTGACAATCTGAGAATGTCCTTTGCGCAGATAACGTTGAACCCCTTGTCCATGAAGTTGTTACGGAGCCTTCAGCAGGTGTAACAGCTCCTGTTCCATCACATCTTAACAGTGGTACGGGGCAGAATGCCACTCCACCTGTTCCTCAAATACCTTTCCCTGTGTTCAGTGACCCATTTCAGCATGAACTGGAGAGGCTGCGGAGAGAATCAGAGAACACAAAGAAGACTTATGAAGAAAAGGTTAGTTGCTCTCCTCTAGTTTTGGTTCCTTTTATCTCAATGTTCACTGACTCGTAAAATATTTGTGAGCAGAGATCAGTTTTAAAAGCTGAATTCGACAGGAAGATGGCTGAACTGCAAGCTGAGTATCAAAGAAAGTTTCATGAGGTAGAAGCTGAGCATACAGCGAAAGCGACAAAGCTACAGACGAGCAAGAATTTTGTTATAATGAACAAGCTGTTGACGAATGCGTTCTTGTCTAAATGTGCGAGCAGAATGGAATCTCATCCGTCCGCAGCTCCAAGGGGTAAGTGTTCGCATATTGGTTTTTAGATATAAAGCTATGAAGTCATAGTAACACTTTCTTTCCCCAGGTAGAATTCAGCAGCTAGCACAGAGAGCAGTACAAATGAGCGCACTGAGGAATTATTATACAGCTTCGGCTCCTGCTCCTCTGCAGCCTCATGCATCTTCAGTTTCTCGCTCACCATACCTTCCTCCGAGTTCCACGCACTGCCCAATGCCTCAGCCAAGACAGCCTCTCATCTCTAACCCAGCTCCATCTTTTTCAGCTTCTCCTGCAAGTGCAACTAATGTAGCTGTCAATGGAAGACTAGTTTCTCCTGTACTGCCTTTAAACTCATATAGGTCATCATCCTCTTCAGTTCCCATCCCCATGACAACTACTCCAACCTCATCAGCTGTTCATCAAGCTTTAACATATTCCTCTTCAGTTCCCATCCCCATGACAACTACTACAACCTCATCAGTTGTTCCTGAAGCTTTAACATATTCCTCTTCAGTTCCCATCCCCACTACTCCAACCTCGTCAGTTGTTCCTCAAGCTTTAACGTATTCAAGTGCGTTAACTCAGCAGCAAGAACAGCAACAGCAACAGAACATGGGAAGTGGATCGCAGAGGAGCGGTGATGTGGTCTGTCTCTCTGATGATGAGTGATGTAATCTTGTGATGTTTAGCGTATAATAATGATTGATTTAGAGTTGTTTAACCTAATATTATATGTATAATTAGTAGGATTTCCTATAACTTAAACTTATGGAATCAAATTCAGTGAGGGACACGGTTCCCCACGGTTTTCTTGAAGTGCGACTGCGAGTTTTATTACATAAAAGAAATGGTTCGGGTCGGGAACAAATGATTTGTTAGTGATTTTGATTTAAAGAATTCAATTTCTGATTATTTTTTGAGATTAAACGAGAAATTATGACAGTCTTATAATATGGGTCATGGGATACATACGGACGGTGGGCTATATGAAACGTCACCAATGGCTCGTTGGTGACTCATTCTCAGCACTGAGGCTCGATAGCCCGAAGCCGTCCCCTGCGCCATATTAAATATATGCATCATAAATAAAAATATTGAAAATATCTTTTTGGATATGAACTCAATGGTTTAACTAACATGTTTAAAAAATAAATTTAGCAATCCAAGTTTATTAATAACGTTGGCAATACTAAACTTTAATTTTGCAATCAACTGACACTAAATAATATATTTCGCCCATGATAGGAAATGAATAAACTTATTAATTTAATATTTTAAATAATTTTTTTTCACTTAAATAGTTTAATTGCGTAACAATAGAATTAAACTTAACAATCGATATTTATTTTTAAAATTGACAATACTAAAATTAAAATTTGTTGTAAATTCACATCTGGAGACATATTTCATGTCTATGACAGTTGATGAGTAAATTTGTTGATTGCAAATATTTGAAGTAGTAAATGATTTTTTTCCCATTCAAGTGGTTTGACTGATTGACCTTATACTTAAATTTAACAATCTATATTTATTTTTAACATTGACAATACTACAATTTAGTCTTAAAAGGTAATTCACACTAAGAATTTTTATTTTTTTTGCCTATGATAGTTAAATACTAAACTTATTAACTGTAATATTTGAAATATTAGATAGATTTCTTCCCATTTAATTGATTTGACTGATTGGCCTTATAATTAAACTTGACTAATCCACATTTATTTTTAACGTTGACAATCCTAAAGTCTAGATTTTTAAAGTTAATTCACATTATTAATTTATTTTATTTCTATCACAGATGAAGAATAAACATGTTAATTAGCTTGACCAATTGAAAAAAAGGACTTTTTTCCGAGATTCTGGTCAAACCTCGTAAATCCTAGACGACTTACATTTCAGTCGTCTCGTGGACGACTGAATTATAAGTCGTCTGTATATAATTAAATCTTGAAGTTTTTTTTTTCAATTGCAAAACTAACCTACGACGACTTAACTTTAAGTCGTCTACTTTTAAAAAAATATTATTATTTTAATTTTCACTAGACGACTGAAATGTAAGTCGTCCAAAAAGTCAAACTTCTGAAATAATCCAGTCAAATGCAAAACTAACCTCTGACGACTGAAATGTAAGTCGTCTAGCTTTTTTGGAGTTTTTTTTTTAACCAAACAATAGTAGACGACTTAACTTTCAGTCGTCCGAAATAACAGATTTCAAAGTCAATTGCAAAAATAACCTCTGCGTTGACCAGACGACATATAGTTTAGTCGTCTAGACAACTTAGATTGAAGTCGTCCGCGTCTTCTCCACTAGTTTTTAAGTCTTCTACGTTAGTTTTTGAATAACTTGTATTTTTAAGAATGATAAGTAACTTCAAGATATGTAAAACTCATATTTACAAAATATGTTCTCTCCCTTAGTTTTACTAAATTTGACTAAGTTTTTCAATGCAAACTTATAAAAAATATGATATGCTTTGACTAGTTACTATTGTTTGTTTCCATCTCTTACCAACATTCTTGTTTATTATGATGAGAAAAAGGCCATTGGAGTTTATTATTGCATATGAGAGATCCAAAGATAAGAAAAAGGCTACTGAAGTCTATTATTTCATTGATTTGTAAATGTGTAAACACATTGTTAGCACATTTAATACATCTTGGAAAATATTATTACTGATTTTACAAAAAATTCACAACTAAAAGAGTATACATGCAATTCACAACTTGAGTAGATGAGTAGACAAGACCAGACAACTTGAGTAGATGAGTAGACAAGACCAGACAACTTTTAAGAAGTCCAGATGACTTCTAAGAAGTCCAGACGACTTCCAGGAAGTTCAGACGACTTTTAGGAAGTCCAGACGACTTCCAGACGACTTTACAGGAAGTCCAGACGACTTTACAGGAAGTCCAGACGACTTTACAAGAAGTCCAGACGACTTCCAGACGACTTTACAGGAAGTCCAGACGACTTTACAGGAAGTCCAGACGACTTCCAGACGACTTCCAGATGACTTTACAGGAAGTCCAGACGACTTTTAGGAAGTCCAGACGACTTCCAGACGACTTCCAGACGACTAACAAGTAAGTCGTCCCAAAAGTCTTCCAGATCTGAAAAACCTGCATATTAAATCCAGATCTGAAAAACCTGCATATTCAAAAACGTTCAAATGGCTTAAAAACAGAAAAAATGAATGGAAGATTAGATAAATCTACCTTTATAGAACACACAAAAATACATATCTAAAAATAATAGATCTACCTTTAAATTAGTGGAAGATGAGTACCATCTAATTAAAAACCTGCAAAAAAAAATAGATTAGTAACAAAGACATGAGACAAAATTGAAAAATTCATATAAAGTTTGGTGTTTTCAAGTCAAAGAGATTAAAGTGGGTTTGGAGAGTTTTAGTTTGGGAAAAAAGTAAGAACTTTATACAACAAGAAGTTACCAAATGAAGAAAAATCAGACATAAGAACTTACCAAAACGCTCAGAAAAATCCAGACGACTTCCTAGAAGTCCAGACGACTTCCTGGAAGTCTAGACGACTTCCTGGAAGTCCAGACGACTTCCTGGAAGTCCAGACGACTTCCTGGAAGTCCAGACGACTTCCAAGAAGTCCAGACGACTTCCAGACGACTTCCAGACGACTTCCAGACGACTTCCAGACGACTAACACGTAAGTCGTCCCAGAAGTCTTCCAGATCTGAAAAACCTGCACATCAAATCCAGATCTGAAAAACCTGCATATCCAAAAACGTTCAAATGACTTAAAAATAGAAAAAATGAGTGGAAGATTAGATAAATCTACATTTATAGAACACACAAAAATACATATCTAAAATTAATAGATCTACCTCTAAATTAGTGGAAGATGAGTACCACTTGATTAAAAACCTGTAAAAGAGATAGATTAGTAAGAAATACATGAGACAAAACTGAAAAATTCATATAAAGTTTGGTGTTTTCAAGTCAAAGAGATTAGAGAGAGGTTGGAGAGTTTTAGAATGATGAACATTACATTTTTGTTGCAGCCATTTGAGAGGAGGAGAGAGAATGTGTAAATTTTTCTTTATATAGGGAGGCAAAAAATCTAATTAGGTTAAATATTTTTGACTCAGACGACTTCCTGGACGACTTACATTTCAGTCGTCTGGTGAAGAAATTAAAACAGACGACTTACATGTAAGTCGTCCAGAAGAGTTTAATATTTTTAGCGGGAAATTAAATATTTTTAGTGGGAAACTAAAATAGAAGACTTTCCAGACGACTTACAAGTAAATCGTCTGGACGACTTACAAGTAAGTCGTCTGGACGACTGAAATATACGTCGTCCGGGTAAATTATTCAACAGACGACTGAAATATAAGTCGTCCACACCCTAAACATAACCCCTAAACTTAATTATCTAATTAAACACTTCATAAAACCAAATCAAACTTGAAAAGTGTTTACTATACACAGAAATAAACACATATAAGTGAAAACTAATTTCTGAAAAAAACATTTTAGTTTTCCAAAATCTAACCCTAACAATCCATACAATACTACAACATATGTTTGCCAAACTCCTAAACCAAAGTATTTCATGATTCACTACTTCCACTCATCTATCTTCAAAACAAATCAATTTTATCATATCTTAATTTATATCACTTAAAACTGTTTATAATTACTTGATTTTTATTTTTCACGCATCAAAATATTTTTTACAAGATTTATAAATTATTTTTAAAATAAGCTGGTACCAGACGACTGAAACTTCAGTCGTCTAGACGACTTCCAACAATTCAGACGACTCAGACGATTTACTGGGGCTATATTCGTAAAAATGGCTTCTGTTTTTTTGTTTGGTCACAAGGGGCTGAGCTGTAATTTCACTAGGCTTTTAGGTTAGTTTTGCATTTGATTCAAGTTTGGGTATAGGTTTGGGATTAAAATCAAGTTGTGGGTTAGTTTTGGCAAAAACCCCAAAAAGGTAAGTAGTACTTAAAAAAAAAAAAAAAAAGCTGGCAATTTTTTTAAATGGAATAATTGGCTTATTTATTCTCTCCAAACCGCCTCTTCTTCGTCTACTTATTCTCCAAGTCTTCTTCTCATCAAACTCTTTCCGTCTTCTCCTTCCAAAAAAACTCCCTTTTGATTTTGTGTTCCCGAGTCTCTCTACCTTGAAAAAAAAATGGAGAACCCAAACGAAACTCTCAATCTTCCCAAAATCCAAGACCCTTCTTCCACCGATGATGCCTCACGATCATCCGTTGACTCGACCCAACCCGATCCGTCAGCTCCTCTCCTTCCACCTTCCTCTTCCTCCAAGGTTCTCTCTCTCACGATCTCTCTAACTTCTTTTATGTAATTTTAGGTTTTTTGGTTTAAAATTAGTTTTTTTTTAAATAAAATTTTGCAGAATGAATGCGCGATTTGCTTGGATGAGATTGTGAAGGGAGATGGGAAGGCGATCTTCACAGCGGAGTGCTCTCACACTTTTCATTTTGACTGTATCACCACCAACGTGAAACACGGAAACAAGATCTGTCCTCTCTGCAGAACTCAGTGGAAACAAGTCCCTTCGTTTCTTGATAACACTCGTCCCCCCTCCCGTTTCCACATCCCTCTCCCTGTCCCGCCTCTTCCCTCCCCCGCTCCTCAAATAAGTTTTGAAGACGACGAGCCTTTACCCCAGGCCCAGGCCCAAGCCCAGGCCCAAGCCCAGGCCCATGGTGATCAGCCTGGGCCTCCTCCTCTGGAGGTGAAACTTCTCCCACAAGTCTCAGCTGTGGCGAAAGAGGTTACGCTTGGTGATTTTGCTGTTCTTGTTCATCTCAAGGCGGGTGATGTGAGCGGCGACGAGGAGATGCCTTCTCGTGCTCCTTTGGATCTCGTCGCGGTTCTCGACGTGAGTAGTAGCATGGACGGGCCCAAGATGGAGCTTTTGAAAAACGCTGTTGGGTTTGTGATTCAGAATCTCGGCGAGACGGATAGGCTCTCTGTGGTTGCTTTCTCCTCGGATGCTCGTAGGCTTTTCCCTCTTAAGGTGATGTCTGCGGCGGGGAAACGAGAGGCGGTTCAAGCTGTTAACTCCTTGGTTGCTGACGGCTGCACTAATATCGCAGAAGGGCTCAAGATTGGTGCTAGAGTGATCGAGGACAGGAGATGTAGAAGCCCTGTTCCAGTGATGATGCTTTTGTCCGATGGGCAGGACAACTTTACTTTTTCTCAGTTCGGGTTCGGTGTCCGTCGGAGAACGAGTTACGAGTCTTTGCTTCCGAGCTCCACTAGCAGTATCCCGATACACGCCTTTGGGTTTGGTTCTGACCACGACGCTGAGCTGATGCACGCGATTTCGCGAGTCTCTAGCGGCACGTTCTCGTTTATCGAGACGGAGACTGTGATACGCGACGCGTTTGCTCAGTGCATTGGAGGGCTTCTCAGCGTTGTGGTTCTTGAGCAAGTTGTTGAGATCGAGTGCGTTCACGAGGTGGGAGTGAAGATATGCTCTGTTAAAGCTGGAAGCTACAGAAACAGCGTCTCGTCTGATGGAAGAAGCGCAACGATCAGTGTCGGAGACATGTACGCAGAGGAAGAGAGGGACTTCCTCGTGGTTCTCGAGATTCCGAGCTGCGAAGAATCTGAATCCATGTCGCTGCTCAAGGTGCGATGCGTCTATAAAGATCCGGTCACGAGAGAGACAGTCCGTGTGGAGTCAGGGGAACTAACCATTCAAAGGCCAAACGAGCTAACGGGAGAAGAAGTGGTGTCCATAGAGGTTGATAGGCAGAGAAACAGGTTCCTTGTTTCACAAGCTATTTCAGAAGCTAAGGCTTTAGCCGATGGAGGCGACGTGAGAGCAGCAGGTGAGCTTCTGAGGAAGAGCGAGAGGGACTTGGCGGAGACGCTGTCTGCTCGGTCCGGCGATGGGCTTTGCGAGTCTTTAACCTTTGAGCTGAGAGCGTTGCAAGAGAAGATGACGAGCATGAGTATGTACCAAACGTCAGGTCGAGCGTACGCATTGTCTAGCATGAGCTCTCATTCGGCTCAGAGAGCAACGGCTCGTTACTCGCCAACAGTCTCGGGCTTCTCGCCAACGTACTCGCCAGGAACAGCAGGATATAGCATGCCGTTGCCACAGGCTTATCAGACGTCAGCAATGGCTCGTATGGTGACTCGGTCTCAGCAACTGGGGATCCAAAGCCCAACAACGTCCCCTGCTCCTGGAGACCAAACCTGAATTTGACAGAGAGAGTTATTAATATAATAATGGATTTGGGGTTTTGATTACTGATGATTGAGTTGGTTCAGTCACCGTGTGTTTTGATTTGTGTTTCCTTTAAGCAGCAAAATAATAATAGGGACGTGGCAAGGGCTCTGAGACGATTTTTTGGCGACTAGGGTTTCTAAATTTCCTCTTCCCCAAGGCAGCTCGCCGGTGCCGCCAGAGGGATTCCGATGGTGGATCCGGCTAGTTCAGAAGTTCAGGAGGAGCGTGTTCTCCCTCCTAAAGTTCCAGTTACACCGCAAAAAGATTGGGTTCGTGCTGTTCAAGGTGAACAGAAAGGGTTAATGAAGTATGATATTGAAGTTACGATGAAGGATGGGGTAGGTTCGGTTAATGTTCCGGATGAAATCATTAAGGATGCTTCTCCTCTTTGGGAAGACTTTCTGATGGGAAAATTCTTGGACAAGGCTCCTCATATTGCTAAAGTTCATGCAATAGTGAATAAGATTTGGTCTACAGGAGATAAATCTCAGATGGTGGAAGTATTTGTGATTAATTCAAATACAATGAAGTTCAGAATTCCGAATCTGTCTATCAGAAATAAGATTACTCGCCGTGGTATGTGGAATTTAGCAGGAGTTCCAGTGGTCATGTCCAAGTGGACTCCCTTCATTGAAGATGATCAACCGGAAGAAAAATCCATCCCTTTGTGGGTCCATCTCAAGAATGTTCCAACAAATATGGTGTCTTGGAAGGGATTAAGTTTTATCACTAGCCCTGTTGGTGTCCCGACTAGGCTCCATCCGGAAACTGCTCAGTGTATTAACATCAAAGTTGCAAAGGTGTTTGTGAATGCCGATCTTACGAAAGATCTACCCAAAACCATGAGTTTCAACTTTCATGGCAAGGAAACTCTGGTAGAATATTACTATCCTTGGCTCCCATCAAGATGTTCAAACTGCGCGAAGTGGGGACATCTGGAAAAAGCTTGTTTAGCGCCTAAAAAGGTCCAACAAGTAGAAGAAGTAGAGGATGGAGAAATTGTTGCATTGGCTATTGGTGTAACTGATACTGTTGAAGCGAGGTCAGATATTCTTGTCGAAAACACTGAGGAAGCTATTATCCCGAGTGTTGATAACACAGAAAATCTCGGTGTGGTCGAAACAGAGGATACTCTGATTTTAGAGAAAAGCGTAGAAGAGAAGGTTGATTTGGAGAAGACTACAAACGCAGAAGGAGATGAGTGGATGGATGTATCTCCTGGCAAGGCGAGTAGATCGCCTAGAAAAACTCTAGATATTGAAGAGATTTCGATATTATCAAACTCAAGATTTTCGGTTCTCTCTCCCACCGAGGACGTGGAAGATGAAGAAGTTGATCCTATGGATGTGCCTGCAAGAGACACAGAACAGGCTACAAATGTGAAAAGCGTTGTAAGCCAAAAACCAGAGAAGGAGAAAGAGGTGATTACTCGGCAGTCTCTTCCACGAAGCTCCAAAGATAATCACAAATATCTCACAGACACAAAGGTTCAGAAGGCAAAGGAGACGGCCACTCCTGCCCTGAACAAAATGTCTACTCGCAAATCTCAATGATGTCTGGTTTCTTCTGGAACATCAGAGGTTTCAACAAAAAAATTAAACACTCTGTAGTTCGAGAATGGATCAGAAAAGGATCGTTTCAGTTTGGATGTATGCTGGAAACGAGGGTTAAGGAAGCAAAAGCGAGTCAAATTGTTGAGTCAGTTTTTGGAGATTGGTCTTTCCTATCCAATTATGAACATAATAGGCTGGGAAGGATTTGGATAGTGTGGAGTCCGAAGGTTAGAGTGACACCATGTTTTAAAAGTGGCCAAGTAATTACTTGTGCTATCTTGTTGGAAGGTATGACTGAAGAAATCTTCTGTTCTTTTGTCTATGCTTACAACACAATAGAGGACAGGAAAGAACTATGGCAGGACTTGAAATCTCATCGGGATTCCCCTTTGATCAAGAACAAACCATGGTTGGTGTTTGGAGATTTTAACGAGATACTTGATGAGGAAGAACATTCGGGTAATGAAGATCTATCCCTGAGGTCTCACGGCATGAGGGATTTTCAGTCAACAGTTAACTATTGCTCTCTCTTGGATATGGCTTATCAGGGTCCAAAGCTAACGTGGAGTAATAAGAGAGATGATGGTCTCATATGCAAAAAATTGGATCGTACTCTTATGAATGACGAATGGATGCAGCTATTTCCTCAGTCTTATTGTGTTTTTGAGGCAGGGGGTTGCTCAGATCACATGAGATGCCGAATAGTGGTTAAAGAAGGGAGCATGAAAGTGTGTAAACCTTTCAAGTTCATTAATGCGATTGTTGATTTCCCAGAGTTCCTGCCTCTGGTAGAGGAGTATTGGAAAACGACTGAACCCATTTTCAATTCTACTTCAGCGCTCTTTAGGCTTTCGAAGAAGCTGAAAGCTTTGAAACCTCTGTTGAAAAAGTTGAGTAAGGAGCACATAGGGGAGATCGAGAAGAAGACCAAGTTGGCTTGGACGTTTCTATGTGAGTGTCAACAGAATACTCTGCTGAACCCCACTGAGGAAAATATGAAAGAGGAGAAAAAAGCATCTGATCGTTGGCACTTTCTGTCATTACTGGAAGAAAAAATACAAAGTCAAAAGGCAAAAGTCCACTGGCTAGGAATTGGTGATGGTAACAACACGCAGTTCTATCGCGCTGCTAAAGTACGAGAGGTCCGAAACTCTATAAGAGAAATCCAGCGCCAAGATGGATCTGTCGCAAAAAGTCAAGAAGAGATCAAAGAGGAGGCAGTAAATCACTTCACTCAGTTTCTCTCCACTACACCTGCGGATTATGTTGGTACCACAGAGGAGGAGCTCCGACATCTATTGGGATTTCAGTGTGAGGAAAACGACATGAGGTTGCTTGATGGAGAAGTAACAGCAGAGGAGATACAAAAAGTCTTGTTTGCAATGGCAGCTAACAAGTCTCCAGGTCCTGATGGCTACACATGTGAGTTCTACAGATCCGCTTGGCCCATAATCAAAGATGATTTCGTTGTGGCGGTGCAGTCTTTTTTCACCAAAGGTTTCCTCCCCAAAGGTATTAACTCCACGATACTAGCTCTCATTCCTAAGAAGAATGATGCCATCAGGATGGGAGATTACAGACCCATCTCATGTTGCAATGTCTTGTACAAGGTGCTTTCTAAAATCTTGGCCAACAGGTTGAAAAAGATCCTTCCAAAATTCATATCTCCAAACCAATCAGCCTTTGTCAAAGATCGGCTTCTCATGGAGAACGTTCTATTAGCTTCAGAGCTGGTGAAATGCTATCACAAGACAAATATATCCTCTAGATGCGCTGTTAAAATTGACATATCGAAAGCGTTTGATTCGGTTCAATGGCCTTTCTTATTGTCGATCCTCTCAGCCATCAAGCTTCCAGAAAAATTTGTGATATGGGTGAAGAAGTGCATAGAGTTGGCCTCATTCTCAGTTCAGGTTAATGGGGAACTAGCAGGATATTTTAACAGCTCTCGCGGTCTTCGCCAAGGCTGTTCGCTATCTCCATATCTTTTCGTCATATGTATGCAAGTTCTATCTAAGTTAATAAACAAAGCGGCAGTAGAGAAGAGAATTGTCTATCATCCTTACTGTCAAGACATTCAGCTAACACATCTCTGTTTTGCTGATGATCTCTTGGTATTTGCGGATGGGAGCAAACGTTCTGTGGAAGGGATCTTACAGGTTTTTAAAGAATTTGCATCTATGTCAGGGTTAAATATAAGCTTGGAGAAGTCTACTTTATTTCTAGCAGGGGTCTGCGATGAGAGGGAAGATATTCTTGCTCAGTTCCCGTTCGAGGTGGGCACACTACCAGTCAGATATCTTGGGCTTCCACTGCTCACGAAGCGTATGAACTCAACAGACTACTCTCCGTTGATAGAGAGGATCAAGAAGCGCATAACAACATGGACTGCTAGACAACTCTCTTTTGCGGGACGTCTACAACTCATTGGGTCAGTAATATATAGTCTCACCAACTTCTGGATGTCAGTCTATAGATTACCGAAACAATGTATTAAGGAGATTGACCAGCTCTGCTCAGCTTTCTTATGGTCGGGCCCAGCTATGAGCTCAAAGAAAGCGAAAATCTCATGGGAAAATGTCTGCAAGCCTAAGGAGGAGGGAGGGTTAGGGCTGAGATCGCTCACTGAAACGAACCGTGTGTGTTGTCTTAAACTCATATGGCGCATACTGTCTCAGACTACGCTGTGGGTTAGGTGGATTAAAAGGTACTTGATACGTAAAGGATCATTCTGGAGTGTTAAGGAAACGAGTTCGCTTGGCTCCTGGATGTGGAAAAAATTATTGAAATATCGTGAGCTAGCTAGATCTTTCACAAAGGTGGAAATTCGAAGTGGAGTGTCTACTTCTTTTTGGTTTGATGATTGGTCTCCATTAGGGAGAATCTTCGACATCACCGGTGCAGGAGGATGTGTAGCTCTCGGTATAGGCCTCAATGCAACAGTAGAGTACGTAGTCCAGCACTATCGTAGCCGTCGTCACCGTTCTGAACACCTGATCGCTATTGATATAGAGATAAGGAAACTGAGGACACAGGGCCTTCTTGATGAAGACGATGTGAAACTTTGGAGAGGTAATGGGGATATTTATAAACCAGAGTTCCATACAAACCAGACTTGGCATCTCACACGTATGCAGCACCCAACTATCTCATGGTACAAAGGAGTGTGGTTCTCAGGGGCAACTCCCAAGTATTCTGTTCTTGGTTGGATTGCAGCACACAATCGCTTGGCTACGGGAGACAGGCTACTCCAATGGAATGCACAGGCAAATGCTTTGTGCGTCTTCTGCAACTCTGCAGTGGAAACACGAGATCACCTCTTCTTTGGTTGTCATTACTCTGAAGAGATATGGAGGAATTTGACGAAGAAACTGTTGGGTCCGAGATACACTTATGAGTGGAGTAGGGTACTAGAACTAGTATCTGCAAACGTACTGTCGACTACAAACCAATTTTTGCTGAGATATGTCTTTCAAGCTCTTGTTCACACAATTTGGATTGAAAGAAATGGACGAAGACATGGATCACCTCATCAAGATCTAAGGAACATCATCAAGTTTGTAGACAAGCAGGTCAGAAACAGAATAAGCTCATTGCGTGGAAAAGGAGGGAAGTATCTAACCCAAGCAATGGCAAATTGGTTTGATTCACGGGCATAGAATTAAGCTTTATTTTTATGGTTTTCACAAAACAAAAACTCTAGAATCAAGCTGCATTAGTTTGTAAAAAGGCCTTTTTTGTTTGAATAAATTTAACATTCTTCAAAAAAAAAAATAATAATAGTATTGTCTTTGGTTAATCGGTTAAAGATTTGTTGTTGGTGAACTACTAAACCAAGAAAGAAAGATGAGAATTTTTATACTTTAAAAAAAATCAAGAAAGGAAGCCACGTGTACATAGTTTAGGTAAGCTTTTACTTTAAAGAAAAAGAAGAACCGTGCAAAAAAAAAAGAAAGAAAGATTATTATTGGACCCTTTAATTAACTTCAGAAGAAAACAACACGAAGAATCGGCTCGGATTCACCTGAGTTCTCTTCCACAGTGCTTCTTCACACTTACTGAATCTCTCTCTCTCTCTCTCCCTCACCACGTTGCACAACTCGCGAGATCAGAGAGAGAGCGTGACTCAGAATCCTAATCTTCTAATTTTGTTCAAAAACTCCGTAAGCATCATCATCATCATCATCGCATCTTCCCTTCAATTTTTTTGCGCTACTATTACTTTGGATTTCGTTTATCGTCTTTGTGTTAATATGGTTGTTTAGATTTTGATCCAAATCATTTTTGATTTTATAAGTTAAATTTGAATGTGTGCGGCGAATCTTCCACCGACATGTTTGCCAATTGATACTCGTAGTAACTAATTAACTAACATGTGTGTTAATTATGAGCAATTTAGTAGTTTATTATGATATTTTATTTGATTTTAGAGTTTGAATTCTCCTTCATATCAGTTTAGGTCAATTAAATAAAAATTGATTTGGTTTTAGAACTTTTTTTTTTTTTGCAGTTCCGATGGGGATCTTTCACCGGAGGTAAACTTCATTGTTACAAACGACTTCTCAATTTGGAAAAAAATACTGATTATTCTTTTTTTGCAGCGGTGCTCCGAGAAGAACAAATGAAAATGCAAAGCTTATCATCACTACAATAGTGGCAATGGTCTTTGGCTTTTTCATTGGTATCACTTTACCATCTGTTTCCTTTACTAAGGTACTCTAATGCTTTAGATGCATACATAGGTGTTGTGTTATCAATCTTGTTTGATATGTATTTTTGTTACTCTTCAGATTAACTTACCCTCAGGATTTATATCATCTCTTGATGGCGGCAGATCCCCTGAAGATTTTGGTTCTAGACACTTTCCTAAGGTTATAATTAAGCATCTCTTTTAAATAATCTCAATGCTACGTTTCAACATGCTTGGAGATTGAAGATACACAGTGTTTACCATCATTTCTCTTTTTATTTTTATTTTTTTTTATGTTTCCAGATATATGTTCCAACCAATCCGCATGGTGCTGAGCTACTTCCTCCTGGTATTATTGTCGCAGAATCAGATTTTTACTTGCGCAGATTGTGGGGTGAACCTAGTGAGGTAAGAGTTCTATATTCTTCTATTCATATATTCAACTGGAGACTTATAACAATCTATTGCAGGATTTGAAGAAGAAACCAAAGTATCTTGTAACGTTTACTGTTGGGTTTGAGCAGAGGAACAATATCAATGCAGCTGTTAAGAAGGTTCTGCGATTTCTCTATTCTTCCCCCTCCCATCTCTCTCATGTTTTTAGTATTATTCGAGTTTTATTAACACTAAGCTTTCTGGTCTCATCTTCATTGCTTCAGTTTTCTGAAGATTTCCAAATTTTGCTGTTTCACTATGATGGCCGGACTACTGAGTGGGACCAGTTTGAGTGGTCAAAAAACGCAATCCATATCAGTGCAAAAAAACAAACAAAATGGTAAGAAACCTGATGGAGGTCAGCAGATATACTCATTTCTTCAAGCTGTGTTGGTATAAACCTCTGGTTGTTTCTGTTGATCTGTTTTTCAGGTGGTATGCAAAGAGATTTTTGCATCCTGATGTTGTCTCAGCTTATGAGTATATATTTATATGGGATGAAGATCTTGGAGTCGAGCATTTCAATGCAGAGAGGTGAATTACTTGGTCTGGAATGGTTGTTGCAGATCCAGTGACATTCTTTACAATATGTATTTTTTTATTTTTCAGGTACATTGAGTTAGTTAAGAAGCATGGTTTGGAGATTTCTCAGCCAGGCTTAGAGCCAAACAACGGACTTACATGGGAAATGACAAAGAGGAGAGGTGACCGAGATGTCCACAAGTAGGAGCTCTCTCTCTCTCTCTCCCTCATTTATTTTGTCTTTCAGTCTTTCCCTAAGTTTTTCGAGTTATGAAACAGAGAAACTCAAGAAAAACCAGGATGGTGCAGTGATCCGCATTTACCTCCATGTGCTGCGTAAGACTCTTTATAATCTTTTTCGCTCTCTTGCCTAACTCACTGAAGACTGCTTAATCATTTTCGATAATGGTCTTTACTCCACCTGTAGGTTTGTTGAGATTATGGCTCCGGTATTTTCTAGAGAAGCATGGCGATGTGTCTGGCATATGATTCAGGTTTTTAATTATCTAAAAGATCTTTGGTCAGCCTTTGCTCTTGTATCTATACTTAGTAGAGTTGACAATCATACATCATATTCACACGACTAGCAAATGTGGCGTAGATGAATGTACCAGACCATCATCAGTTGGTGGTTTAAAACAATCTTGTTTCTGTCTCTTGCAGAATGATCTTGTCCATGGATGGGGTCTTGATTTTGCTCTCAGACGATGCGTTGAGGTTAGTCATTGTAAATCCTTTGGAAGCTTCGTTTATGTCACCAACGCTCCTTGTTAAAAAAATTCCATCTGTATGCATTATCTTCCATTTGCAGCCTGCTCATGAGAAGATTGGTGTAGTAGATTCACAATGGATCATCCATCAAGTGATTCCTTCCCTAGGGAGCCAGGTGATTATACTTTTTGTTACTGAGAAATAAAGAGACTTCGCTATTGCATCTCTAAATAATCTCTTCGACTCATATATGAATTTTTTACAGGGTGAATCAGAGAAGGGGAAAACACCATGGCAAGGGGTAATAAACACACATTGTTCTACTTACCTAATAATATTACATCTTCTCAAACATCTGGAAAACCTCAGTGTATGTATGTGTTTGTGTGTGATTCCTCGGTATCAGGTGAGAGAAAGATGCAGAAACGAATGGACATTGTTCCAGAACCGCGTGGCAGAAGCAGATAAAGAGTACATGGAACAACAGAAGGTAAAAGAATAAGTGGGGGCATCGTCAAATCTTCTTCTTACTCTTGTCTCTGTAAATGAAGCTTTCGTTTCCACGATCAAGTGAGTGTGAGGATAGAGATGTAGTCAGTTACCTCCTTTAGTTTTAAAGAAGCCATCATCAGATATATCTACGTTTCTAGATTTTTCTCATCTTACAACTCTAGTGATGATATTTGCTGATTAGAGATATCATATATCTCTTAGTACAATATATTACAAGATCTTTGTGCAAAAATAACAAGACTAAAGATAACTCCAGTGTTAAAAATCAATCAATCTAAGTAGTAATGTCAGGAGAGCTTTCTTTGAAATCCTAGATCAATGTTTCTCGATGGCCTGGAAAGCTGCATGGGTGCTCCAGGGCAATGCGCAGAAGAGTGGTATGTCGGAACCATCACCAGGCTCTTCTATTTGAAGACATAGAGCACTACTAAAGAGGTTTTGATACAAAGACTCAATGATTTCTTCATCGAAACAAGTAGTGAGAGAATCAATCCTCATCTGGTCATTGTAATGGTCACAGAGTGGAGACAGTGCAATGAATCCACTGTCTCCACTATAGAGAGGGGATATGGGTTCCACATATGCTGTTGCTCCTTCAATGGAGTTTCCTAGATATTCACATCGATCTTTATTGTCCATATTGTTATAATAACAGATGCAAATATAACAACCAGACAAAATCCACTACAAATGTTCTTTTCACTAGCTAGCCACATAGTTTCCATCACAATCTTTTACGTAACTGCAGTTGAAATATTTTTACCATATGCTTCAGTGGCCGTTAGTCCAAAACAAATATATTGTTAAAAATGTCAGTAAATAACAAAGTTCATCACGAGATCGCTAGTCTTTGTAATAAGATCTACTAACATGTATATCAATAAGATGAAAATACTCACGAGTTTCGTTACCAGCTACGACGTCTGAGTAAAACTAAGCTGTTTTAAAACTCTGGTGTAACCAAGTGGTGGTAGTTTAGTATTAGTCATGAGTTTAACTTTCTGTAGGAACTAATTTATCAATATTTGGTCAGTATGGATTTGAGATTTGGTCATGATCAGTCTATCTTTAGCACTAGTTAAAAAGTATTACAAACTCAGATTAGGCAGATGCACTTTCGGAATAATCTATTCTGTAGCAGTAAATGTTTTTTCCGGCACTGGCTATAGCCGATAAAAAAAATAGTGGAGTACAATATTAAATGCTAATAACAAAAATATCATCATATAACTCTGATAAAAACGGTGACAAGAGTTGAAAGGAAACAGGTGTTCAAAAGGAAACATACTACACGGTGAGACATATGAACCCACACCATTTTGTATGGGTCTGAATGTTGGACTGGTGATTTTCTTGTTGGTACAACTCAGCCCCTTAAAACACACTTATCAAGTTCATTACATCTCTCTCTGTCTTTCTCTATCCCTCTCTTATGACAAAGGCAATACAAGTACGGTATGATTCTAGCATAGTAGATAAATACCCACAGAAACGTCCAGCATATCCTCTTCTTTAACCCGTTACTTCAGATTCAAACGCATTGAAGAGATTGTTCAAAGTCAATATCTAATGAATTTTTGGAATATTACAACTGAAGTTTTTTGGCATATTCTTAAGATTAGATATTTATATACTTTCTCCGTTTTTTAATATCTGTCATTTTAAAATTGTGCACATTTTAAGAAAATGAATTAATTTTTTATATTTTCTAAACAAAAGCATCATTAATTATTTACATAACTACAAATCAACCAATAATAAAATAAAAAGTATATTATCATTAGTTATATAACATTAAGTATTAATAAATTTTATATAGAAAATCGAAAACGTTATATAATTTGAAACATAATTTTTTTTCTAAAATGACTTATATTAAAAAACGGAAATAATATTTTATAACTTTAAATGTTATAATGATTACACTATTTATTTTCAAAAAATGTTTCGCAAGCAGAGGTCAACTTAATTGATTCGTAACAAATTAATCTTTATATTAACGCCCATGTCCAAATAATGTAATGTATAAGAGGATAATTAATTAATTAATTAAAAAAACAAATGAATTTTTTACACTAGTGCTCTTCTCCTCTCCCCTCCTCAGTTCGTGTTTCAGTAAAGCTTATAAATTTTTTATTTTTTTCCTGGGTGGGGGAGAAAGCAAGAGAAAATCTCGTGACCCTGTTCTCTCGGGAGCGCACACAATCCTCTCCTCTCTTCCTCCCATCGATGTAATGCACACCCTTGTTCTCGAGCTTACCGTAGGGCCTAGTGGATTATAAAGTTTTGCCCCCGATCGAGAGGAAGGGAGGGAGCACGAGATCTCGATTCCCCTTTACACGTAGGCCTCTCTCATGTTCCTTTCATATTCAATTCCTTCCCCTTTTTACCTCTCCCCTCTGTCTCCTTCTCGAACATTTCAGTTTTGTTTCGTCTTTTATTACACAACTCAGTTTATGGGTTTTGTCTGTTTCGGAAATTGAAACGTAAGAAAAAGCTTTGATTTTTATCTATATTTTTTATTCTTTTTTTGTAAAGCTTTGATTTTTTTTATCTATAGGAGGATGTTCCTTGTTTTGATTAATCATCAGTAAGGTTCTAAAATCGAGGTACAATGCGTATGAATCCTATCTCGAAGCTGGCTCTGGTCTGGTTAACACTTCTCGGCTCAGGTTTGTATTGTAGACTTTGATTGATTCCTACTTTCACAACACTTGGTTCCTGATTTGTCTTGATTTGCATTGCGTGTATCAGTCCTTGTCTCATTTGCGGAGCTTGAGTTTGGTCACTGCGAGAGAGTTGTGAAAGAGTGGGCGGATACTTCTTCATCTCGTGAAGAACATCCTCCTAACATAGACAAACGCTCGCTTCAGGATCTGCTCTTCTTTCTCCATGTTCCTCGAACTGGAGGCAGGACTTATTTTCACTGGTGATGATCTCTCTCTCTCTTACCAAAAGTGTATTATTTTTTAGTTAATTGAAAAGATTTGTATTTAATTGATACTTTGTTTTTGGTAGTTTCTTGAGGAAGTTGTATGATAACGCTGAGGAGTGTCCTCGCTCTTACGACAAGCTCCATTTCGATCCAAGGTATCATCTCACTCTATGGATTTGCTAAGTTGACTTTTAGATAAATTAGCACAGACATGTGATAGTTCGAAACCTTTGCCTCCTTTTGGCTCATCAGTTACTGACATTTGTAGGAAGCAAAAGTGCAAGTTGTTGGCAACGCATGATGATTATAGTTTAATGTCTAAGCTTCCGAGGGAGAGAACCTCGGTGATGACAATAGTCAGAGACCCTGTCGCTCGTGTCCTGAGCACTTATGAGTTTTCAGTAGAGGTAGCAGCTAGGTTCTTGGTGCATCCCAATTTAACTTCTGCGACAAGGATGTCTGGCCGCATCCGCAAGAATAATGTGATAAGCACGCTTGACATATGGCCATGGAAGTACCTTGTTCCATGGATGAGAGAAGACCTTTTTGCTCGGGTATGTCAAAACCAATCCCATTCCATCTTGTTTTTGTTGCATATAGATAGGCCTGCCGATTCGGTTAGCTCGGGTTATTTTGGGTAATTCGGCTAGTTCGGTTCAACATAAATCTTACCGAACTAACCTAAATTAAATTTATGTTCGGTATTCGGTTAGTTCGATTTTTGAAAATCCTACGGAAGTTTTTGATTTTGTTAAAATTCCGGATAAATTCGGTTAGTTCGGTTAGAAATATGGTTAGTTCGGTTAATTTGGTTAATGTTTTTGGTACGGTTTGGGTAAATTTTTTTTAAAGAACCGAAGTAACCGATTACCGAACCGAAAATTGAAGTTTTTTAAGAAAATCTACTGAATCAAACCGAACTTCTCACCAAACTAACCAATTTCGGTTCGGTTCGGATCAAAATCACAGGCCTAGTTTCATACATAGACGGCTTGTAAGCTCGTATATGATAAGAACAACACACAAAACTATCCACTGAAGCTTGTTTGTTTGTTACTCATGTTTGTCCTTTATTAGAGAGATGCACGAAAACTGAAGGGAGTAGTTATCATTGAGGACGACAACCCGTATGACATGGAGGAGATGCTTATGCCACTGCACAAATATCTTGATACCCCTACTGCTCATGATATAATCCACAATGGAGCAACCTTTCAGGTACTTTTTTCATGTTTCTTTGTTTTGAATTTTTGTAAGTAACTGATTAGAGAATCTCCAGAGCATTTTTCATATTATTTCACAGATTGCAGGATTGACAAATAATTCCCGTTTATCAGAAGCCCACGAGGTTCGGCATTGTGTGCAGAAGTACAGAAACCTCGGTGAGCCTGTTCTCCAAGTCGCCAAGGTAGAGCTACTACACTTGTTCTTCTTCATCATAATGATACTTATAAACTCAGCAGATGCTAATAAGCCTTTTGATCTTGCAGAGAAGGTTAGACAGCATGTTGTATGTTGGACTAACAGAAGAGCACAGGGAATCTGCATCACTTTTTGCCAATGTAGTGGGTTCTCAAGTGCTTTCTCAATTGGTTACATCAAATGCAACTGCAAAAACCGAAACTACTAAATCAGGTTGGTGTAAAGTTTCTCATCTTTCAAATTTTCTTTATAAGACTTGCTCTTCTGTCTGAGGACAACCTAGCAACTTAGGGCATCCGCATTGGTGTGTCTCTCAAAAAAGCTTGCTAAAGTCGCTCATTTGAGGGACTTTCACATGACTCTCAATTTTTTTGAGAAACTTTCTAATTAAATATTAATATAATTGGTGAGAGACTCGCCAATTCGGATGGCCTTAGAGTCAGGATAATGATAATGAGAGTTACTGTGGATACAAACTTGTACTTGTAATAATATGAACCTTATTTTCTTGATGCTCCAGAAGCAAGTGTTACAGTTTCAGAATCTGGATCAGATAAGAGTGAAACTCAGGTAAACTCCTGCTCCTCACTCCTCAGTGTAATAAAGTTTTTTTTTTTACTCGGCTGTAAAACTATGATTTTATTGCTGAGAATGTCTGATAACTTGCAGAATGGTACATCTGAAGTTGCATCTAATAAGATAGAAGCTAAGAGTGGAAATGTAAGTAACCTTCCTTTTAGCATTTACCATCAACGTGTGAAGTGATGTGTGATTAAATGTCTGTTGTATACAATTTAGATGACGGTGAAAACTCTAATGGAAGTCTATGAGGGATGCATTACTCATCTAAGAAAGTCGCAAGGAACCAGGCGGGTCAACTCCTTGAAGAGAATATCCCCAGCAAATTTTACCAGAGGGGTAAAAAAAAAATATTATGTGCATGATTTAAACCTGTAAAGTAAATGAGATTAATCTAATCCTTTTGATAATGAATTTTACAGACGCGTACAAGAGTTCCTAACGAGGTCATTCAGCAGATCAAATCGCTTAACAATCTAGATGTGGAGCTTTACAAGTATGCTAAAGAAATCTTTGTTAAAGAACATGAACTAGTGTCGAAGAAAATGGTTTCAACTGTAAGTCCCTCTTTGTTTGATCCGAAAGATTCACATCTTGCAATGGAACTGGCTCAGAGCTTCTCATTCACAATGTTGTTGCTGTTGACTGTGCAGTCTAAGAGAAGCATTGCTGATCTGCAGAACGTGTTTGGAGAAATGGAGGGTGAGAAGCTGTGGAAGTTTGTATCAGTGGCGTTGATGCTTTTACTGCTCTTCCTCTTGTTTCTATTTGTAAACGCTAGAAGGAGAATAACCTCTAAGGTTAAGATTTGATCATCTCATTTCTTTTGGGCCAAATTCAGCAATTAGGAGAAGCTTCTGGGTCCAGTTGTAATATTCTATTTGTTTTCTTTTCGTGGAAAAGAAAAAGTTTTGGGTGTTGCCTTAAAAATGAAGAATCTGAAGCAAAGCCCATATCTTCTTTCTTTTGGAAAGGCTAAATAATATAGACAAAAGTCAAAACTATGTGCTTCTTTTTATACACCTTTTAAAAAAAACTTCAAGGAATATTTGAATTTGATCTAGGCAAAGAGTTGGGATGATCACCTATATTGAGAGTATATGTAAGGCTATTTATAATCTAAATTCTTAATTTAAGTTAAAACCTCTATTATATGATTTTTCCTCTATTATATGATTTTTATGATAAAAATGATCCTTTCAGAATTTATTAGACTAGGAGTTATAAACAAGCAACAAGTTTCATATGAAGTTCACTAGATTTTTCATTTTGGAATGTACTAACTAGTTCGAACTTGAATGTAATTTTTTTTTACGCAATTTGAATGTACTATTTTTTTTCCATCATAGAAATATATACAAAAGATAGAAAAATGAATACGGTTTGTATAAACAAATGCAGAAAATATACACACCCACATGAAATTTGGTTTTCTCCACGATGCAGAGTGACGCAACATGCGGAAACTTAAGATTTCAAAAAATATCGATGTTAAAACAAATATCATGATACTTATTCTAAATGTTTTTTTTGGACGTCAATGTCAAGACCATATGAATTGGAATGATATGATTTTAAAAGAATAATTGATAGGAAGAACACATCATGTGGAAGATGGGAAGTAAAGAGTTAGGCAAGGGACCCACTTTCCCATGAGGAAACGCCATAATAATTGTTAAAATTTTCGGTTCTCGTCTCGTAATCGTCGGTGATCTCTCCATTTCGCTTTGACAATATCTTCCATATACTACTAAAGTTTTAGTAATGTAATTATTAAAACCTCCTCTGACTTGTTGGTTTGCTTAACATCATTTAACCAGCAACCATACAAAAAATAATAATAGATCTGATCTCCGAACGAACCATCATCATATCCTTTTTTTTTTTGCTAAATTGTAAATATCATTATGAAAATGAAAGTTCGGTTACAAATTTAATTGAAACCACAATCTGCTAAAAGCCAATTTGATCCTAGTGACCGCAAAAAAATAAAAAACCACTAGGATACATAGATATTAATTCCAAGTTTCTAACACAGAAAACTTGTAATTAATAGGGAAAAGATCAAGCAAAACAACAATATAACCATCATCATATCCCCTTGGTCAAGGTTTTTGTCACCTGGTTTTGCATGTGCTCCTCTATGACATTTTGTATTTCCTTCTAAACTATTATTCTACGCAATCATTTATATCTTCATTTGACTATTACCATCGATTTTTTTGTTCACAACATAATTATTTTACCAGTTATATTTTTCATCCATTCAGATCAAACTTTGACTGCTATTTTCATTTTATTACATTATGTATTCATTCAAATGTCCGTATAGTATGAATGAAAATATATTTCTGTACTGCAGAAGAGGTTACATTTGTACCAGAACGTGTTGAACTGAATTTATTCAGTTAAGTATGCGTCGGTTAATGTATTTATTAATTAGGTAAGGAAAAGAAAAAACAGTATTCAGTGAGTTACTCACCAAAGGTGTGTAAGTAGAGACGTGTATTTTCTTTGACTCCCAGAAAACAAAAAAATCAATTACGATTTTTCTTTAAAGTTAAGAAATGTCGAGATGAAAAGCAGTTTCCATATTTTTACGTTTTTTTCTTTATCATATTTTTTAATCTTTTTTTTTAAATAACTCCCATATCAACCTTCCTCTCCATCTCTCACTCTGTTTCTCATCTTTAAGCTTTTATTTTATTTTTATCTCTCCCAAAATTGTGAACCTGCAAATCCCTTCTAATTTTGGTAAAACTCGATACGCAATCGTACGTCTCTCTGTGTACTCCATACTATACTAAAAAGGTTTGTACGTCTTTCTCTCTTCGGTTTCATCACGTGAAAACATTTCTCTTTGTGTTTATATTTCATGTTGTTCCAATTTTTTCTGTGTGTTCAACGTTTTGGAAAATGTAATTTGTTCGGTCCGTGTTACTTTGTTTGGTGTGGGAAAATGCGACCGACACTTCTCTCTCTATCTGTGGTTTTAAAAAACTCAGTGATGAAGAAATACTAATAATAATATCTTTCTAAGCTACATTTAAATGTCGCCATTTTTAAGTATGGTGCATTCAATTGCTGGTTAAGGCTCATATCATATCAAAATTACATACACCTGTTTACATTTCTCTGTGTGATTTTTTAGGTAGTTATGAACTGGTTACCCGAGGAGGAGTTATGAAGAAATACTAATAATACCATTATTAGCTACATTTAAATGTCGCCATTGTTATGTAGGGTGCATTTAATTGCTGTTTAAGGCTCATATCATATCAAAATGACATAACACATGTTTACATTTCTCGGTATGATTTTTCTTTAGGTAATTATGAACTGGTTACCCGAGGAGGAGTTCAAAGGTCTCTCAGACAATTTCTTTGATGATTTCATCAACCATATCGATTTTCCGCTAGAGGACATCGACACCACCAATGGTGAAGGTGATTGGGACGCTAAATTTAAAGAACTCGAGCCTCCTCCCATGGATATGTTCACCACTTTTCCCTCTGAGTTCAACTCTTGTGGCGTTGCCAGCAAAGACGGGATAAAGAAGAACGTATCTGTTTTGGTGAGTTCTTCGTTGTTCCCAATAAAGCACTCGCTTTGTTTACGCTACTTGCGGCATAATCTAACAAGGAATATGCATATCACGTGATAGATTAGGTGGTTGTGCGTTTCATTCAAGCTGATATTATGTAACGTATTTGCTTTTTTCGATGATAACTTTTTACCGCCTTAGTTTAGAGAAGTGAATGTGAAGTAAAATATTAGCACCAAAAAAAAAAAGAGTGTGAAGTAAAATATACTTTATTAATTCAGTTATGCATATTACTTAGATATATGTATATATATTTACACTCACACTTTCAAATCTCGCCTCTGCAGTTTAATATGCAAGTCTTTGTGATAATATTATTATTAATATATAATGATAATAATGGTCTAATATTCTTTCATGGGTGCAGAAACAGTCTGATGCTTCTGCAGCCTTGTCTGGCATAAACAACACTCTACACCAATCTTCATCACATCATGATGTCAAAGTCTCTAAGCTGTTTCAGTCTTCAAGCCCAGTGTCAGTTCTTGAGAGCAGCGACGGTTCTTTCTCGCCACAGAACTCCACATCTCAGAGATTGACTTTCCCTGTGAAAGGCTTGAGAAGCAAGCGCAAACGCCCCACTACACTGAGACGTAGACACCTTTACCCGTTTAAACCCGAGAAGCTAACCCCGGAGGAATTAGAATCCTCTGAGCAACATGCCAAGAAGAAACGCAAGATTTTCACCACCAACCACACAGTGTCATCCAGTTCAGAGGGATTAAACTCTGATGGGGTAGTCAGGAGATGCACTCACTGTGAGACAACCAAGACTCCTCAGTGGAGGGAAGGACCCAATGGGCCAAAGACCCTCTGCAACGCGTGTGGAGTGAGGTTCAGATCTGGCCGTCTAGTTCCAGAGTACAGACCAGCCTCAAGCCCGACCTTCATCCCATCTGTGCATTCAAACTCACACAGGAAGATCATAGAGATGAGGAGTAGGGAAGGTGATCAGTTTGACAAGAGAGCAGTGTAGTTTTGACTTTTGAGTTTGGTCTCGGAAAGTTGATGATCCGCAGAAATGGGAACTCACTGCAGGAAGAGATGATATACAAAGTAGGGCGTTAGTGACTGTTTTAAAAGAAATTAATGAAGTGAGTTTAGAGGTATATTATTACATTGTGTTGTTTTATTATGTATCTTTTATCTTATTATGTCTGTTCCATTTTGCAAGCAGTACGTTTGCAGATAAACATTTGGCTTGACAACATCAGAAACCTTATAATAAAAAAGAGTAGAAACAGTTTTTTTTTTCTTTTTAGAGGAAAGAAAGAGTCTCTTAAACCAAATTTCAACTAAAAAACAAAAGTTTTCTTACACAAACACTCTCATACAAAATCATTAATGTACAAGATAACATTCTATTTATTCGTCTCACTCCATAACTCCGACTTCTTGATCAACTTTCCAGTAATTGTTATCGTTGAACTCTTTCACTCCCGAGCCTTCCTCCTCAGCCTTTTGGTTCTCAACCGTCGTCTCCATCTTCCTCTTCATGGCTCCAGCTTCTCCTACTGTCCCTTCTTTCATCGCTTGCTCCATCGCTTTCTCTGTCCCTTCTGCTTCCACTCCCACAAACTCCACATCCTTCTCGAACAGCGATTTTTCTGTTGGGGAAGACGACCCGTTTGGAATCACAGGTTCGGTTTTTGCCTCCGGCGTTGGTATGTCGAGGTTCATCATGTTTTTGCTGTCATCATCATCGTCATCATCAAGGAATGGGTTCAGACCAGTGCCACTCACTTGCATATCGGATGATGGCTCGCTCCACCCAACCCATTCCGGTGGCTGTTCTGCTAAAGCTTCTTCGGTTTTCTCCAACGTGTTGAAGTCGAAGAACCCCATTGGACTCTCCATCTGATAGTTGGTTTCAGCTGCGCTATCCTTTGGATTCCTTGTTAGATCATCGTCTTCTTCTCCAACAACCACCTCGTCGTCGTCGCTGCTGCTAGTGTTGGCATTGAAGGCTCTGTTCAATTCCTCGTCCTGCAACGTATTGGAACCTGCTGCGTCGGAGGGCGTGCTGCCGAACCTGTTGTCTTGGAATGTGAACCAATCTGAATTTGTAAACAAGCTGCTGCGAAGTAATGAGAAAGATTCAAGTCATTATCAAGCAAGGACACGAGGACACCTGTATCAGCAGAGAAAGAGAAAAGAAAAGGCTCACCTTCCTTGGTCATCTCCGAGTCTTAAGGATGAAATTACTACTTCAGCAGATTCATCGTCGAAGTACACATCCTGTGTTAGTATGAACAAATACCAATTTTCAAAAACAATGTTATTGAGGTACATCCCTGTCTGTATCATGGTGTGATAAAAGAACAAAAGTGGGATGAGGAACTGTGCAAGGCTTACATCATCATCTCTGTCGAGAGCATTGTGATCCTGACCAAACAAGATAAGAAAAAAAATTCAGTACAGTTAAATCGTTCGTAAATGAGGGGAAAAGCGAGCACTAGGATGAGAAGATACCTCTTCATTGTCATCGTTTCCATACATTTTATACGTAAATGCTTGGCTCAAATTATTGGCCAGAGCCGCAACATCGTAATCCTTGTCTTCCTCATCGCTATCTCTTGTCCTATCTTGTATTGTGGTTGGGCGCCTACATTTAACAGTGGGGTTCAGGAAAATTAAAAACCAAGAGTGAATATAATATTCAAACCGGACAAGCTCATGAATATTCATATGTAGCAGTGACTGATCATGTAGACGGTTATTATATGATTAGTGAGCCAGAGGTAATGAACTTACCCGCATCCCCATCTGTAGACATTCTCAACAGTGTTGCGCTCCTGTAGAACACTACCTTGCCACTCATTCCATTCGCTGTTTTCCTAAAGATTTGAGAATGAACAAAGCCCAATCAGCAAGCATGAAAAGTGCGCTGAGTGCGAGGACACCTCATTGCAAGACTCGACTAATGGTTTTATATTCCATGTGGAGTGCCAAAAAAGAGGCACAAGAAAAACTACACAGCAAGAGATTGTACTACCAACCTGAAGGTATGCCTTTAGCTGGTCATTGCTGTTACTCAACTGACCAATTTTATTTGATATTCTTGTGATGTGTCCAATATATCCGACTCGAGGGGGTTTCTTCCCAGTTGCTGCTGCAGTAGGCTACCTCACACAAAAGACAAAGGAAATGGCAAAGAGTACTGGTTAGGTAAATGAACTTTGGAGCAGTGAATCAATGGCTCTAACTTGGTGCTTCCTTAACATGACACTATGTCATATACCAATGATCAGTTTAAACTTTGTGAACATAGCAAATGGAAATACCTGGCTATCACCTGAGAGATCCGAGTCCCTGTCTGAAGCGAGGAATTTTCCAATCATATTGCATTCTCGAAGAATATGGTTAACCATCAAATCGCTCTTGTTTTCCAGACAAGAAAGTATTATAGTCTCCACTTGATGATGCAGAGCGTTATTGAACGGGTACCTTCATATGTTGACAGTGTTTGATTATTTAAAATAATAGTAGAAAACGCAACACTGAGATCAAGAGTTTGAAGGTTAGTAAATGCCTACTCAAAAAATAGATCAATGGTTCTTTTGATTACTCCTGAACTAACTAACTCCTTCTGTGCAGCTTCACTTCCAGTTCTCAACAAAACTGCAATAAACTCCACAATCTGAAAGAAAAACAATAGGGACACTGAGTCTAATTAAGTATATATTTATATATTAAAAAGTACTGTTGCTGTCGTAGAACTACAACTTTTGGATCAGACCTTTAGACGATGCTTTCCAAGAGGAGGCCTCAGTTCACCATATGTTGTAGGCAATACTGTGCTGTCAGATGCTACATTGAGAAGCATAAGCAAGTCGCCTGCAGAAAAAGATATTGATCATTAAGGCCATTGAATACGTAAACCCTGATTTGGAATACTTGTATGAGACAGTAGCCTACATATACAAGAAGTGCTACGAAAGTATTTCAAAACTATATGGAATTGATGTGAAACCAGTTTCCTTTTAATCAATACAAACAAAAATAGAACTGACACCATAGCGACCAGCGAAAATCAAACATGACATGTAAATAGAGGTTAAATCCTCACAAATTGGAAGAAATATCACAAAAGAAAAAGGGTACTATTCTCCATTTGCAAAACTAGATTATGTGCATCCAATCCCAAAAGGGGCAAAGTAATAATCTTGATAGTCATGTGAAGATATTACATCATATGATGATCCAACTTACTTAGTTTAGGCAGCATGGCACCAATAGTCTCCTGAGACACTGGGACAGGAGACTCGAACATCTGTTGACCTCTATAAGAATTGAACATAGATGATGACGGAGCTGATTTTCTCGGATCCAACAGAGAGGTGCATACTGAAAGCGAATGAACTAGACCCGATTTAGAGTGTGAGTCTTCAAAAGCATGACCAAATATCCTAGCAACGAAGCTGCAAAAAGAGGGAAAAAGTTGTATTGCCACGTGAAATACTTCTGTCTCAATATACTGAAGCAATATGAATCAATAATGCAATAAAAGATTACAAACCCGGGGCTAGAGAGTTGTGTAGCTAAAGCTGATGGTGCATTCCGAGAAATTGCACATAATGTTTCTGCTGCATTTGCCTGAACCTCCGGAGGACTCTGATTCAAGTTGGAAAGATTGCAATAAACTACAAATATTAGATCAGAATGAAGTTGATAAAAGAAGCTAGAAAAACCGGATCAGATATCCTAGATTTATCAAACAGAAAGTCACGACTCACGAGCCTCTGGTCTGTTAATGAATATAGAAACATCACCACTTACAGATGGGTCGAATTTGTCCACGATCATTTCAAGTAAATTGTTATCTGCCAGCCATTGCATCACATCAAGAAAGTTGGGATAGACTTGATCATCCGCCCCAACCAAGCGAACCAAAACCTAGACAGTATCACATAAATATTATTGCAAAAATGATCTCTGAAGCTACACCAAGTTGCACTGCGTCTAAACAAACCAATTACCTCCATGATGGATGTTATTCCAATCAAATCAACCAACTGGCAGAGAACACTTTGATGCCCCTGTGATAATCAGAAGTGACATTAAGAACTGTAGCCAGTGTAGTTACCTCAACACAAAACAAAACATAAACAACTCAACTAATATTTGCTGTAACGACAAAATAATTGCAAATTTGCGAAGAGTCATGTTAATCATATCTTCTTACAATGCACTGAGTCGACAGAGATCTATACGCAAAGACAATAATGGAATATGTTATTAAAGTCATCTCATCTAAATTTTCAACCACCTATAGTTCAATCATATTGACCCAGGCTTGATGGAAATGTGTATACTTTTACAGCTACACTAAAAATCTAGTCACAAAACTCATGCAAAAGAAGGAAAAGAAAATAAGATAACCATCCATTTAACTAAAATTTATTACTTACTTTCACATAATTCATAAGCGCAGCAGTCTTTCTGACCATAAGGCAAATTACAACCTACACCAAACAGAGACAAGTAAGGAAGTTGGCTAACACGTAAGCTTGTGTATTGTGAGAGGGAGTACCTTGCTGAAATAGCCTGCCAGCAATGCACTATGAGGACGACTTGGTTCCAGAAAGGAAAAAAGCAAGTCCATCAGCTACAAGAGAAAATTAAGCCAACAAATGAGATCTAGGGTAAGTTGGTAACCATAAAACATATCAAAGATGCACAAAAAGTTTGCGGGAAAGGGTAAAATGATGAATGAAAAAAGGAAATACCTCTTCTTCCTCCACCAAAGTTTTAAGAATAACATCAATTTCACATGTAAATACTTCACACGAGATGAATGGAAACCTAAGAGAAGAAAAATCTATTATTAGCTCGAGAGGAAACGAATGAGTAAGACAAGAAGGTAACTCCAATGAAGCATATTACTTGAAAGCACGTTTACTATCATCAGCATCATTTGGAGATTCTTCAACGATGTACCGCAACAACTGCTCCACCTGAGCTTTATCCCTTAGACTGCAAACATCAATAACCAATCAATAAATAAAGCTTCCCAAGAAACAGCAAATTATTAATGATTAAAAACAAATTTACAAGTTTATGAGGCGGCTATTCAAAGCCTTGCATTCTTGAATAATCTCTTCCTCGTCAAGAAGCTCCTCCAAAGTGAAATTTTCTTTGTCTAGTATCGTCTCCACCTAGGTGGTTCGTAACATAAATGGAATAAACATCAATAAACAAACAAGAACGCAGCAGTATTAATAATTCAAGAAAGCGAATCTAATTTTCAAAACAGAAACTATATCGATTGCAAGGGGAAATTAACCACACCACTGGACGTAGACGAGAGGGAAAACATCTACCAGTTAACTCACCGGAGAAGATGCAGAGAGAGAAGTGAGCTTCCAGAACATGGCTGCTGCGAGGGAGGAGGAGTTGAGCTGAGAGAAGCTTCGCCGTAGCTGAGAAGAGCTTGGCTAGATCCGCGCCTAGAACCCTAGGAGTGAGTCTAAGGTAATCGCTTATTCGCAGCGATTTCGTCTGGGAGGAGCTGAAAAACCCTAACGGATCCGATCAATCAAGAGAGAGAGAGAGAGAGAGAGAGAGAGAGAGAGAGAGAGAGATGGTGGAGATCCAAGTTTTGAAAAAAATTTGCATAAAACAAGGGGAAAAGTGAAAATGGGGAAACTTATTAGGCGTATTATTAATTGTTTCTGTTAATAATCAATCTTATAGAGGGACTTGAGTGTTTGTTAATTATTAATTAATTAATGGTTTAATTGTTATTTCGAAAAATTCGTGTGTAATTAAGGACTTGTTATTTTTCTTCGTGGATGATTGTGGTGGTAGTCACGGTGGTGATGAATAGTCTCGTTATGGATCATGTCATCTTTTTGTATAAAAGAAAAGTATTTATAATGTAATGTATGTTTCACCTCGCTTTATAAAGCTTTGGGTCACGCCTATGACGGAGGATTAGCAGCATGGTTTTGCTAGAGGATTAGATAGTTTTCTTATGATTCTTATTAAAACTAAGTGCCAATGCAAACATAGATTGTGAAGAGTACAATTTTTTTTCTGTTTGAATAAATTTAACATTTTATTGAAAAAGAAAATGTATAAGTATAACCAATGCACAGGTGACTTGTGATAAACATCACATTTATTGAAATAAAGTCAGCTCTTTTGCGGAATATACAGCGGGTTGAACGAACAAGCAAGCAATTTTGTGGATACATAACTGCAAATTGCACACTTACAAGTAACAACACACACAAACATAACAATTTAAATTTGAGCTTTTCATCAAAGAAAAAGAAGAAAAGCTGTGGAAACATGGTTGAATCATACATGGATGATATAGGAAGAACAGAGTAATAAAACAAAGGCTCAGCAATGCCATCTCTTGGAAGGGCTTTTAGTCGGAGAAGAAGATCCAACAACTTTATCAACCAACTTCCTCAACCCCTTCTTCTTCTTCGTTTTCTTCGAGTTATCATCTCTCTTACTCTCTTCTTCAACCTCTTCTTCAAACTTTATACACAGCTTAAGAACTTGCTCCTCCACATTGTTTAGTCTCTCTAACAAAGTCCCTTTCCGCTCAGTCTCTTCCATCACTTGCTCCATCGGACGGCACTGAACTTGCTTCCCTGTGCTCCTCGGTGACGACAGATCAAGTGACGATGGTTGAGTCCCACTAGATGGAGTCGATGGGCTAGAGCTTCTCGGTGAGCTTCCTTTCATCTCTTCTAGCTTCCTCACCATGACATCTATACGGTCCAGTCTTGAAAGGATGGGTTCTTCTACCATAGCCATTGATGATGATAACAATGAGAGAAGACACCTATATTTTCTCGTTATCGCCCGCTTCGCAGCTTTGGTTGTCTCGGAGTTGTTAAAGACAAGACAGGAATTGGAGGTCGGAGACAAGAACTACGCCACGTTTAATATTACAGAGAGAGTTAGCTAGGGCATTACGCGTGTCGTCGGTCCACACGTGGTGATTCTACTTTTCCGACACCGCTCATACGTCCAACATTACTCCCATGCTTCCTTATCTAATCTAATCCCCAAAAATATCCTATGGATTATGTAGGAAACTAGATAATGCTTTTTAGTTTTTGTTGCATTGTTTGATATATGAAAAGCACAAGCATGCTATAGCTTCTTGAAACATTTTATTTTCATAGTTTTCAACTGTATTAAGAAATTCAAATTATGTGTTCAAAAAAAAATTATAAAACAAAATTGAAAAGTTTCTTATGATAGTCATCTTTAAGTTTTTTCACAAAAATAGAAAAAATGATCAAAATAAGTTTTACCTTAAAATTAACTAATCTAGATTTAAGATTTAAAGTTAAAAAGGTGGAGTTTTGGGAATAAAGTTTTAAATTAAAAAAAATAAATCTCAGATTCTCGAAAATGGATATTGAAAAGTTGAAATTTTCAAAATAAAAATGAACCATTTTGATCATTTTTTTTCTTTGAGAACTAATTTTACGATAAAAACTTAGAAAAAAAAAACTATTTAAAAGAATTTCCCAACGAAATTTCGGTATTTTTTTTTTGTTCATAGTAATGAATATCGAATAATGTCTACAATTTGATTATATAGGAAAATAAATTTAAGATTGGTATGGTAGGAGTTGGTTAGCCCAAATATACAAGCCCTATGGGCATATTTATTTGAGCCTCGTGTGGTACATTGGGCCTACATACTCAAAAATAGATAAGCCCATGTAAGAATCCATCGATATGCATCGGCAAAAAAGGGTGGAAAACAACAGTTCTGAAACAATGGTGTCGTCGAAGAAACCGAACCAGGAGAAGAAGCCGAAGAATGGTGACGGTCTCAACACGCGCAGCTCCGGCTCCAAAACGAAGAAGAAGACGCCGAATAAGGCGAAGTTAAAGGACGTTGCGGAGAAGGAGCCGGAGGTTCACGAGATCTCGGAATCGTCGAGCAGCGAAGGGAGGCGTGATGAGCCGAAGGAAAGCAATGGCGTCGTCGTTTCGGAAGACGCTAAGATGGTTAGGTTCCCGATGAATCGGATTCGGAGGATCATGAGAAGCGATAACTCAGCTCCTCAGATCATGCAGGACGCTGTCTTTCTTGTCAACAAAGCCACGGTATACTGACGTAGCTTGTGTCTCTTGACGCTATCTAATTAGTTTAGGAGATAATCATAATGAGCTACGCATTAAAGTTTCGTAATTTAGATTGGTGGTGAAGTTATCGATTCATCCCTGTGTTTAAGTGCTTTTTTACTTACTGCTTGATTGTCACAGTTTCATGTTGAATGATTTTTTTTTTTGGTATTTGTGGCTTTCATCATGTGTTATTTGAAATCGAGTTTCATGTTGTTTACAGTAACATCACTAATTGGTTGATTGTAATTTGAAGGAATTGTTCATTGAGCGGTTTTCTGAAGAAGCTTACGGAAGTTCTGTCCAGGACAAGAAGAAGTTCATCCACTACAAACATCTATGTAAGCTCCGGTCTCATTCTTATCTGAACTAGTGTCTGATGTTTACCTTTATTACTGAAGTCCATGTTTGACGTGTTGAAAGTCACGTGATGATGCTTCCATGATTTTGAGTCAATATGGTGGTGTCTCCATTTAGGTGTAATGTTCAAGGGCCAGTCAAGTTTTAGAAAGATTATTATTGATGTGTTAACTTAATCTGTAATCATTACTTGCAAGACTTTGGTTGTGAAACAATCAAATACTATTACAGTAGATGATTAATTGAAATCTTTTTCACAGTTTTCTTTTCTTCTCATTGGCAGCATCTGTAGTGAGTAACGAGGAGAGATATGAGTTCCTTGCAGGTACTCTATATATCCTACCAAGTATCCGTCTCTCTAAATTCTTCATTGTAACTGTAATCTAATGTAAATTGTAAAATTTTGAACTCATAGATTGTGTTCCTGAGAAACTAAAAGGAGAGGTGGCATTGGAGGAATGGGAAAGAAGCATGACAGATGTAGGCTGAGATGAGATAAAACCTGTTGGAACCTAACCTGAACCTTTGGGAATTTGAGTCATATCCTGGTCATTTGGTTCCATCTGGCCAATCTTCACATTCCTTTATAATCCATAATGTGATTTCACATACAGTAGTTCATTTCTAGAATATATTACCTTTTTTTTTTACTAGTTCGAGTTTGTAAGATTATAAGGTTTTATAATTTGGCTACATTGAAATTTATGATCGGCAATATGACTTACTATCGCCCGGATCATGTGTAACATTGTGAACGCAAGCATTATTACTGTGTGGAGTATGCTGTAACATATTGTAAACGCAGGCATCAAGAAGAACTTGTCATTGTCCAAAATCAGTTTAGTAGATGTAAGAACGAGAGATGAGGTTTGAAATGGGCATGTGAGTTATTCATTACAAATTTAGTTCAAAATGCAAGAAAAAATATGTAGTACTCGAGAGGTGGAATTCATTTAAGAAGCGTATGGGTAGAGTTACAGCTCATGCAACATCAGTATTAAATCGATAGATGTGATATGCGATTAACGACCAGGAAATGAAACAGGCAACATAAGTAAATTAGACGAGAGACAATAACCGCAGGAATGTCATCATTTTCATAACAAAATATTCAAAACAGTTCATAATCCAAAAGCAAAAAGAATCAGAAAGCTTGAGAGACTAGTAGCTCCGCCACCTCCGATCAAGAACCCAATTACGAGAAGAGAGTTCTGACGGAGACGAAACGAAGCTCTTACTCAAACAAGCGACACAAAACCATACTAACAATGCAAGAAAACTAAAATAGGAATTGGATTCATCTGCGGATGATAGAGACTTGATGACCGAACTTTACTTCGCACCCTTCTTGACGGCAGCCTTGGTCACCTTGGCTCCGGTAGGATCCTTCTTGTCCACGCTCTTGATGACACCGACTGCAACAGTCTGCCTCATGTCCCTCACAGCGAAACGTCCAAGTGGTGGGTACTCAGAGAAGGTCTCAACAACCATGGGCTTGGTCGGAGTCATCTTCACCATACCAGCATCACCATTCTTCAAAAACTTGGGCTCCTTCTCAATCTCCTTACCAGAACGCCTGTCGATCTTGGTGAGGATCTCAGAGAACTTCACCGCAATGTGGGACGTGTGGCAATCAAGAACCGGGGCGTAACCGTTACCAATCTGCCCAGGGTGGTTCATGATGATAACCTGGGAGGTGAAGTTAGCAGCACCCTTGGCAGGATCATCCTTGGAGTTGGATGCAACATACCCACGCTTGAGATCCTTGACAGCAACATTCTTCACGTTGAACCCGACGTTGTCACCTGGAAGCGCCTCCACAAGTGACTCGTGGTGCATCTCAACAGACTTAACCTCAGTGGTCAAGCCTGAAGGAGCAAAGGTCACAACCATACCAGGCTTGAGCATACCGGTCTCAACACGACCCACTGGCACCGTTCCAATACCACCAATCTTGTAGACATCCTGAAGTGGTAGACGGAGGGGCTTGTCTGAAGGCCTCTTTGGCTCGTTGATCTGGTCAAGAGCCTCAAGGAGAGTTGGCCCCTTGTACCAGTCAAGGTTGGTGGACCTCTCAATCATGTTGTCACCCTCGAAACCAGAGATGGGGACGAAGGGGATTTTGTCAGGGTTGTACCCAACCTTCTTCAAGTAGGAAGACACCTCCTTGATAATCTCATCGTACCTAGCCTTGGAGTACTTGGGGGTAGTAGCATCCATCTGCAACAAGGAAAAGACAAAACACAATTAACAATTAATAATAATATAATAACGATATAAGCAATGAAAAATCCAATTCCACCTTGTTACAGCAGCAAATCATCTGCTTAACACCAAGTGTGAAAGCAAGAAGAGCATGCTCACGAGTCTGACCATCCTTAGAGATACCAGCCTCAAACCCACCAGTAGTGGAGTCAATAATCAAAACAGCACAATCAGCCTGGGAGGTACCAGTGATCATGTTCTTAATGAAATCACGATGACCAGGAGCGTCAATAACCGTGCAGTAGTACTTGGTGGTCTCAAACTTCCAAAGAGCAATATCAATGGTGATACCACGCTCACGCTCAGCCTTAAGCTTGTCCAACACCCACGCGTACTTGAAGGACCTCTTGTTCATCTCAGCAGCCTCCTTCTCGAACCTCTCGATCACACGCTTGTCGATACCGCCGAGCTTGTAGATCAAGTGACCCGTGGTGGTTGACTTCCCGGAGTCGACGTGGCCGATGACCACAATGTTGATGTGAAACTTCTCTTTACCCATGGCTTAAGTAAAAATCTGCAGATATTAAATAACATACAAACGAATCTAAATCAGATCTAATCTTTCATCATCATCATAGGACTATCATCTGAGCTAAGCGAGCTACGAATCGTATCAATCAGAGGTTAACACGAAACGATCCGAGAGGTTCCACGACTTTAACACAAGACGATTAGAACATCGGACGTTCTTAATAACAATATATAATAGCTAGATCGATCTAAATCTAAACGATTCTACTAGCGAAGAGCGGCGAGCAAGTGATATGTGTAAAGGAGCTAAGATCGAATAACAAACTAACGAACGAGAAGGCGAGGAGGACGAGAGGGGTTAGTTACCTCAGAGGTGTAGCGGCTAGGTTGGAAGAAGAGATCGAGATGGAGGATAATGGATGAGGAGCGACGTGTTTATATATATATATATATATGGTGCTGAATCGGAAGAGAAGGTAGGGTTTTAAGATTATTTCGTTGATGAGATTACGATTTTACCCTTGTTCCGCCGTCGATGGTTTTTTGTTTCTGTGTGGTTGGGCCTTTGGGATTGGTCATACTATCTTCGGCCTCAAGTTTTTATTTGACAATCCAGAATGTTCGATTCTAAAGTGGGATTTCAGTTCACATTACGTAGCAAACCTTGCTTTTTTGTTCAACTTTTACAAAGTAAAGCTAAAGACATCTAACACTACTAAAAGGGGGATATAGAGAGCAGAGAGCTATGACACGTAGGACAGTTTATTCTGACCAATCAGAAACATGTTTTTTGCCACGTCAGACGGCCTCAGGGATTAGTTTCGTTTAAACTCACGGACCTTGGGATTTTGATTTCTTTTCGTTTAAAGGCGAGCAGTTTAACGTGTGGGCTTCATGCTTTGTATTTGGGCTTTATCAGATTGTCATTTGGGCTTCCACTGAATTTTTAATTGCCCCATCCGACGCAGATAACACAATTATTCCGTAGCCGTCGAAGATGGCGATTCTTCTCACCCGTCCCTCTTCGTCTTCTCCGATCGAAAGCAACGAGTTTGATAACTAAGCGATCCACAATCAATACTTTCGTACCAATCATTCAATACCTCCTTAATGATTTCGTTTCACCTCCCTCTCTTCCTCCTCCTTTATATGCTATTCTTCTTTTCTTCGTACTATCTAAAACCCTAGAACCACTCAGATCTCAAACCATGGCGATGAAGCGAAATGGAAAATCTCCTGTCTCATCCGACACTGACGAAAAATTCATGTTCTTCAAAGATGTCTCTCTAGGTCCTCATGAAACTCAGTTGCGCTTTCGGCTCATCCATTTTTGGGAGGCTCGAAATCCGGTGAAGAAGACAATTATCGGCCTGGAAATGCTCCTCATCGACGAGCAGGTACCTCGATTCTCTTAAAAAATGTTTTCAGAACGCAAAACTATGTTTTTCCGAGACTTTTTTGACGTTTCTTTAAACTTTTAAGTAGAATCTAGGGTTTTGATTTATGACGTTTTGTTATACGATTGATTCATTCGTTAAAATAGAGTTTAGTTAAAAGAATCTTGGGTTTTGATTAATATTTTTGACGTTTTGGTATATGATTGATTCATTAGTTAAAGTAGGGTTTAGTTTCGGATTTGTTTTTATTCGGAGGTTTTGTTCTCATTTCATGAGTTGTTATTTTTTCCGACAACAGGAAACTGTCATACAGGGATTCATCCCACCAGGACGTATCAAGAAGTACTTGCCTGATTTGAAACAAGGGTCAGTTTATAGGCTCAACAACTTCTACGGGTCGAAAAACAAACCTATGTATCGGGTGGCTGATCATATAGCAATCGTGTCTTTCACATGGAACTCTGAATTGTCGGTTCTTCACGAGATTCCAACCTCTTTCGATGAAGACCGTTTCAGGTTTCATTCATATGAAGATTTTGAAGCTAACTGTGATCTCAAAGGTGACCTCTACGGTAAGCATCCTAACTTTAAAAATCATATCTCAGTTACATTGCTTTATGTTTTGTTGTAGTTTTAGTTTATCTTCCTGCTTTGGTAAAGAAATCTAGAATTTTGTTGGGTTAACTAATCAGTTCAAGTATTTGGTTTCTGGAGTTTTATATTAACCATCTAAATTACACTCTTCATGAAAATGTTTTAGATGTTGTGGGCCACATGAAGCTGGTCAATGGACATACTCTTATTGAGCATCCCACACCTGATGAAGTGAAGATCGATACCACTCGGCACATTATGGTTCATGTGCAATTGCATGAGTAAGTGTGTTCTTCTATTTTCAAGTCACCATTTCTCGGTAGTTGCTAAATCCCTAAGAGCTTATTGTTTGCAGCGGACCTGTCATGAAGCTCTACCTTTGGGACAAGGCTGCAGCAGACTTCTGCAAGAAGTTTAACTCATATGACAACACTCCCACAGTGCTTTTGGTCACAGCTGTTAACACCAAACGTCTCGGAGGTAATCAATTATCTCTTTGGACTCATATTTCATTGATAATTGTGGCATGTTTCGAAAAAGATAGTTTCATCGTTCGCTTACGTGATGCTAAAAACATTTTTTATTCCATAAACGTTTTCTTATTTGTCATTGACATTTTCTTATTCCATAATTGTTTTCTGTTTTGTCATTGGTTGATTATTGTTATCTATTCCAAAACATTTTTTTTTGACACTGGCCTTTAGTTTCTCACTCAATCATTTTTGATGTTTCTTCCGTTATTGAACATGTACCCTTGCACTGACCTCTATGTCTCCCTCACGGGTTTTCATGGACTATGATGTCCAGCCAACCATAGATTATTTCAACTGGTATGTATCTCCATCTTTAGTATCTATTTTATACAGGTTCATGTGAAGCGCACAGTTAGACATATTGAAGTGAATGACTGAATCAATGTTTTTATTATGTGTTAGGCTCGGCTCAAACCCGGAGATTGCTAAGCAAGTTAGTGCAGACGTCGTCACCAAGCGTGAGACACTGACTATAGCAGATATATTCACTTACATGAAGCAAGAATCTGCAAAGGTAAAAATAAAGCTATATACTTCTTATTCAGTTTGAACCACTAAGATTTTTATATCAAATGCTTATAAAATGTCGCAGGATGCCTTTTTTGAGTGCACTGCTACTATCGATGATGTTGTTCATGGCTCAGCTTGGTACTATATTGGATGCAGTGGATGCCATGCCAAGGCTACCAAAGGCGCAACATCTTTGGTTTGTACAAATACGAAATGTGAGAAGATCAACACAGATGGTGTCCCTCAGTATGGTCTCTCGCCTGAACATTTAATTATTCTTTCTCTGTTATTTGCTTCTGTTTATTACATTGGTGATGTTTCCTTCTGAATCTTTCTTAACAGGTACCGTGCAAAGATATCTGTTTATGACAACAGTGACCAAGCCGTTTTTGTCCTACTAGGTGATGCTGGTCGTGTGTTGACCGGAAGGCACGCATCAGAGTTAGTTAGCAGCTACTTTGAGGTAAATATTCATCAATTAATGCTCTCATATAATTTCATCTCACACTGTTCTTCTCAAATTATAGGCTAATGGGAGCGAATGAGCTGACCATGAGGTGCCTGTCCCGGAAGCTCTAATCAGCACTATCGGACAGACACATAAGTTTTGTGTGAAAGTTACACAGCACAACTTCTCTGGCGATACCCGAGCCATAACTGTCACCAAGATCCTCTCTCTAGACACACCACCACCCACAGAAGCCTCTGTTGGAAGCAACATTGCTGCCACGTCCAGGGAGACAGTGCAGACTGAGAATGAAGTTTGTGAGCCTTCCAAAACCCGTGGTGATTCTGCAGATGAGGAGAGTAAGAGGACTTTTGACAGTGCTGATCCACAGAAAGCCAAACGCCCAAGACGTGATGATTAAGCTTCGGTTCATGGATGTTTAAGTCTTTGCTTTATAGTTCAAGTACAGACTTGGTTTTTTTTAAGTTTGCTTCAGTTTAAGTACTATTTTGGTTTATCTAAAGACAGTGCGTTGTTTGTTTCTTTCCCTTTCAGACTTTGTCTTTTAATCTTTGAACTACTTTTTTTTATAATCACTTCTGTCTTTATATTTATGTTTACTGATTACTTTAAATCTGCTTGACTAATCGGGTTGTTTGCTATGCTTTGTCTTCTAATCGTTTGAACTGTCTTTTTGGTTTTGTTTGTAAAATTTTCAAATAAGAGACAAGTGTTTGATTGAATAATGACTGAGCCTCACTTTTTTATTTTAATTATTGTATTCCAGTTTCAACGTACCTTAACTATTGTTTATTGTTTGCTGTAACTTAAATATTGTATAAGTTATATATAATAAAGTTTCGCAATGGCCTGAAACAACTCATCAAGCTCTGAACAATGGCAACCATTCCCTCTCACAACCACCTTCTCCCTAAGCCGACCATCTAATCAGCTCACTATTTTTCCTTTGAACCATAATTTGCCGGAGGATGTTCGCCGGCGATATAAAGAAGCTAAAGAATCAAAGAGTTTGAAAGACACATATATAAAGACAAAGAGTTTTAAAAATACACGACTCACAAAATCTTCCAATATTGCATGATTACAAATTTGGTAAGGAATCTCATGTCAACGTAAAATCTTCTTCTTAAAAAGAAGGTCATATATTTCATTAAACAAGCAATACCAATCATTGACTATTCCTTTCAAAAAGAAAAGAAAAATACTTAAAAAACAAACTCACCCAAAAAAATCCTCCTTCTCTTGCGTAGAAAATAAGATTTATTAAGCAAAGTCTTTCTCTCCCAAAAACTCATCTGTATCTTCGTTACGTCAATAAACCATACCCGTGTTCACGTGTTGCTTTCTACGTTCAGGAATGAGTTGGTTGTGGGGATCGCTTCTCAACAGAATGGATAACCCACCTACTAATCAGCCCAACGAAGCTTCAGGTAAATACATAATCTTCTGTCTCCTTAGAAGGACCCAACAATTATGTTTTCCTTTTTTTGGGGTTTCAGTTTCTTAGTGGTCAAGGAATTGAAATATTCAATCCAAATAAAACCATGATTTAGTTTCAGTTAGCTACTCTGCTCACTCAACATATAAAGTTCCAAATTAACTTTTAAACTCAAAATCCTTCATATAAGAATTTGTCAAAAAAATATAAAAATATGAATATGAAAAGAATTGAAGATAGAATCTGAATATAATTAAAACATAGATGAAAAAGATGGCCCAAAAAAGTGGAAACATGAATTATTATTATACAAAGACGAACTCCTAAATGGAGAATACAAATGAAGTAAAAAGGAGGCTACACTTAAATACAAAGACAATTAAAAACATGCAATGAATCTGAGGGTTAAATAAAATAATTTCTATAGTCAATACGTATTTGTGAACATAATTATATAGGATGAAAGAAGTATTTTTTTATAAATTTATTGAACCTTAGCAAGTGGAAAAAATCATGTATGAGCATCGAATTATGATGATAGATTATAGTATCATTAATTGTAATATATTTTATACTTACGTTAACATAAAATTAAAATTAAAATCGAATTACAAAGTATATTTCTGTTACCTAAAATGACTTATTCTGGAAAATCTGTTTTCAAAAAGAAGATTTCAAAGATATCAAGAATATTTGTTATTGTGTGCGTATGATATTTGTCCCTTAAATAAAGTAATCGAAAGATATGAACAATATATTATCATTCCATTTCGTATAAAATTTATTATATTTGAAATCACATGCTATTATACACACTTAATATTTTTCTGAAACAAAAAAAAACTCAATATACCAATTTAAATTTTTTATTAAAAAGAAGATTTAATTTCTTCCTGATCTCGAGATCATATCTGTACAATATTATTTATATATTTTTCTGTAATTATAAAATATCATAGACAATTACATATATATGAAAAAATAAAAAACATTTCAGTAATACAAATTATACGTTTGTTTTGGTAGCATTATTGGAGTACTTTTTATTTTCATGAATTTATTCCAGATGAGTTTCCGATTTTTTAAAATAAGAGAATTTATATTCTATACATAATTATATTTTTTTACAACTCTAAAATCTCAGACTTGATTCTTCATATTTTATTAGTTAATTGTGTTACATATAATAGAAATACTTACTTCAAACTAAAAATAATTAAAAAACAAATTTTAAAATTAGTTAAATTAAGTTAAAGTGATAAATGTAACAAATTAAAATATATTATCCGCGCGTAGCGCGGAGAGAGGATCTAGTTTATTTAAAACATACAATTTGATTATTCTCAACTGGACTTGATTTTGAAGTGAAATTTAAAGGTGGTCTCAAACACAATCTATATACACACATATAACATTGCAAATTAGAATTTCACAAAACAAATTGAAAAAATACAATGATACGCAACAACACACGATCATTAGTAACTGATGCAGACATCAAAATGATTGATCATCAGATCGAAATAACATGAGTTAGTAACAGAAACCATAGATTATACATATTATGAGCTGCTTAATGATGATAAATGTTATGAAAACATAGTTTTAACACACAAAAGATGATAATCCTCTATATACACAACTATAACTGATCTGATCAAACAATGGTGAAGCAAAATGTGATCATTGAAGAAAGGATTGCTAAAAACTTGTATATCATTGCTCATATAGCTTACAAATGGTTTGTTTATGTTCCTAACAATATATGAAAGCAAGAATCAAAGAAAACACGACCTAGATTACAACTGATATCCTCAGTCATCAATGGTATAGTCACATTTTGGATATCGACGTTTATTCTCCCAAAAGGTTGCATTAGAAGGATTGAGTCTCTCTGCTTTAGATTCCTATGGTCTGGTAATACTGATATTGTGGGGAGAGCAAAAATTGCTTGGGAAACAGTTTGCCTTCCCAAAAGTGAAGGTGGACTTGGTCTTAGAAGTTTCTACCACTGGAACAGGGTCTTATGCCTGCGTTTTCTGTGGCTCCTCCTCTCAGACAGCAAATCGTTATGGGTGACTTGGCATAAAGAGTTCCATTTGAAAGGGAAGAGCTTATGGGCAGTGGAAGAAAATGCGCTAGACTCTTGGGCTTGGAAGCAAATTTTAAAACTAAGGCATGAAGGTATCAGGTTCTCCACACCAATTTTAGGAAATGGCAATTCCATCAGTTTTTGGTTTGATCCCTGGACGCCACTTGGTCAGCTCATTAAATGGATTGGTCCTGCTGGTCCTGCCCAGTTGCGCATTCCCCTCCATGCAAAGGTTTCTAAATCTTACACCGCGACAGGTTGGTCCCTTCCATCTCCACGATCAGAACCTTCGGTTAGCTTCCATATCTTTCTCTCCACCATCCCGCTGCCGCAACAGACAGACCCTGAGGACTCTTTTGATTGGTGTGTGGATGGAAAAAGTATTAATTTGGGTAATAAATATCCAGCGTCGAGGATGTGGGAAGTGATAAGACCAAGAAATGAGGTAAAACAATGGGCTGATCTTGTCTGGTTCAAAGGAGCTACCCCTAAAAATGCTTTTAATTTCTGGGTTGCAAATGCTGATAGACTGCCCACAAGATCAAGGCTTGCTTCATGGGGTCTGCAGGTCCCTTCAACTTGTACTTTCTGCTCCACAATGGAGGAGACTCGCGATCACTTGTTCCTATGTTGTTCTTTCAGCAGGGAAGTTTGGAACTTGACTATATCTAGGCTAGCGCCTATCTCTCGGTTCGGCTCGTGGGCTGAACTGCTGTCTTGGATCAGGCAGTCTTCAACTACTGCTCCCTCCATCCTAAGGAAATTGGCGGCTCAGTCTACAATCTACAATCTATGGAGGCAGCGGAACAACATCATCCACAACCAAGGTTTACTCCCTCCCGCCACGATTCACAAGCTGATCGACAAGGAAGTAAGGAACTCTATCACTGCAAGGAAGCACAGGAAGCAGTTTGGAAATTTGATGTCTTTATGGCTTAGATAATATGGCACTCCTATTATTTATGTTTTTGTTTCACCTTGTTTTTATTCTTTTTTGCCAAGGTGTCTCAGTTTCTTTGATCTACAATCCTTGTAAAATCAAACTTTCATTTATATGATATTAACAGTTATGCAAAAAAAAAAAACACGACCTAGATCTAAATGAACGACACTGACATACATTGACCCGATAAGTTCAATTCGTTCAGTTTGTGCAATGCATTTAATACAAAAACTGGTATGTGAGAAAGCTGAATCTCAAAACCTCTCTACTCAAGATCACTATCTGTTCTAGCTTCGTCATCGCTCTCTTCACACAAATCCTCAGGAGGATCATACACAACCATCCCAGGGAAAAGCTCCAAGAAATCATCTTTCACTCTCTCTCTCAGCTCAGGGTAAGGAACGAGTCCTTTCAGCATAACTCGAAAAGGCAGAGACAGAGGCGGGTCAGGAGAATCTCTCATCTCTCCATACAATCTCATCGCTTCCACCGGAAGCTCATTGTCCAAAAACGCTCTAACAAGGTCTCCAAACGTGTGCTGGTCAAACAAAACCCCTTCTCTCTTCAAATCTCCCCATACCTTTTTGGTCTCATCCACTCTCCTGTTTCTTGCAAGCATCATGAGCATGTCTCTGTAAAAGAACATGTCTGGTCTGTACCATATCTCTCTCCTCACAACTTCATAGAGCTGAAAAAACAACATAAAAAAAAAAAACAAATTCGATTTCAAATAAACGTAACAAAGCCTTCTCCTTTACACTAAACTCTAAACCCTAAACTCTAAACCTAACATTTTAAAAACTCTGCCTAAAGCTCACAAGATTGAACCTTTAAACATAACCCATCAAACAAAAGAGACGAATTTGAATTTTTCAAATAAAACATGAACAAAAAATTGGAACTTTATTCCAAAATAAATGTAACAAAGCCTTCTCCTTAACACTAAACCTGAACCCTAAACCCTAAACCCCAAAACCTAACAACATTTAAAAAGCTCTGCCTAAAGGTTTTAGCTTTACTTCACAAGATTCAAACTTTAAACATAACCCATCAAACGAAAGAGTTGAATTTGAATTTTACAGCTAAAACATTAAAAAAATCGAAATTTATTTCGGAATGCAATTGAAATTGATTAGACAAGTTGGGAGAAGTTTTCATTTCACCTTCATACAGAGGAACACTTGGTCTTGCCTCTGAAACTCGGCGAGAACGGAGACGAGATCGGACTTAAGGAGGCGAGAGACGTGGGAAGCAATGAATCGATCGAGACGGACGAGTTTGGTTTGCAGACGCTTGAGCTCCTTGGCGGCGATTAAACCTTCTTTGCTCATTTCTTTCTTCCGTCTCCATATCGATAAGCTGGGACTCGAAGCAGGTCCTGATAAGTACGAACGAACAGTGAGATCACTGTTTGCGAATCCAATTTGGCGAAGGAAGAAGCTCTGAGGAATCGAGTGTTTAACTCTACGCAGGAGGATCAACATGTTCTTGAAGAAGAAGAAGGTTTATTGTTGGTAAAACTAATATAATGCGAACAGATTTGGGCCTAATAAACATAAGTTGGGCCCATACAGGCCCAAAACGTATGATTATATGCGTAATAGTAAATAACCCAAATTTAAACCGACCCAAAAAATAAAGCAAAGACATAGATACTCGTTGCATTTGGTTTGCTTTCGTCTTACTAAATATAAGTTGGGCCCATACATACCCAAAACGTATGATTATATGCGTAACAGATCTGAGTAAATAACCCAAATCTAGACCGGCCCAAAAGATAAAGCAAAAAAATGGATACTCGTTGTATTTGGTTTGCTTTCGTCTTAATAAACATAAGTTAGGCCCATACAGGCCCAAAACGTATGATTATATGCGTAACAGATCTGAGTAAATAACCCAAATCTAGACCGGCCCAAAAGATAAAGCAAAGAAATGGATACTCGTTGTATTTGGTTTGCTTTCGTCTTAGTAAATATAAGTTGGGCCCATACATACCCAAAACGTATGATTATATGCGTAACAGATCTGAGTAAATAACCCAAATCTAGACCGGCCCAAAAGATAAAGCAAAGAAATGGATACTCGTTGTATTTGGTTTGCTTTCGTCTTAATAAACATAAGTTAGGCCCATACAGGCCCAAAACGTATGATTATATGCGTAACAGATCTGAGTAAATAACCCAAATCTAGACCGGCCCAAAAGATAAAGCAAAGAAATGGATACTCGTTGTATTTGGTTTGCTTTCGTCTTAGTAAACATAAGTTAGGCCCATACAGACCCAAAACGTATGATTATATGCGTAACAAATCTGAGTAAATAACCCAGATTTAGACCGACCCAAAAGATAAAGCAAAGATATGGATACTCGTTGCATTTGGTTTGCTTTCGTCTTAGTAAACATAAGTTGGGCCCATACAGGCCCAAAACGTATGATTATATGCGTAATAGATCTGAATAAATAATCCAAATTTAGACCGACTCAAAAGATAAAGAAAAGACATGGATATTCGTTGCATTTGGTTTGCTTTCGTCTTAGTAAACATAAGTTGAGTCCATACAGGCCCAAAACGTATGATTATATGCGTAATAAATCTGAATAAATAATCCAAATTTAGACCGACCCAAAAGATAAAAAAAAGACATGGATACTCGTTGCATTTGGTTTGCTTTCGTCTTAGTAAACATAAGTTGGACCATACAAGCCCAAAACGTATGATTATATGCGTAACAAATCTGGATAAATAACTCAAATCTAAATCGGCCCATATAGGACCAAAAGATAAAGCAAAGACATGGATAATCGTGACAAAGGTTTATTGTTGGTAACTAATATAATCCGAACATATTTAGGCCTAATAAACATAAGTTGGGTCCATACAGGTCCAAAATGTGATTATACGCGTAACCGATCTGAGCTAAATAACCCAAATCTAGACCGGCCCATTTAGGCCCAAACGATAAAGCAAAGACATGGATACTCTCGTTGCATTTGGTTATGGTTTGCTTTCGTCTTCTCCGAATCTCTGGTCTGGTGGTGTATTGATTTGCAGAAGGTAAGCCGATTTAGACACATCTAAGATCCGTTTTGGTGTGTTTCGATGAATCTTACTTTCTCGTCTTGGTTTCAGATTAGATTGAATTGAATTTGATTGCTGAATCTAGCTTTAGCTACGATGAAGCTCGGTGCTAGGCTTATTGCTTTTATACTTCTCCTATCTCTTACGATTGTACTAACGAAAGCGGAAGTCATTACGTTGACCCCTGAAACTTTTTCGGACAAGGTAATGATCTGAAACTTTCCATCTGCTTGAGTAGAGATTCTCCTTTTAGTTTACTTACGTTTGTTTTGACCTTCTCGCTTAGATTCTTAATTTAGTCTCTATGTCTTGTTCTTGGGGTTTGGTGATTAGATCGGTTTTGTCAAAGACCAAAGTGTCTAGCTTCAGATGGTTGGCATCTCTTGGTGTTGTGTGAATTTTTACTCTCTCTCTCTTTGATTTGTTGTTTCAGGTGAAGGAGAAGGATACTGCGTGGTTTGTAAAGTTCTGTGTTCCTTGGTGTAAGCACTGGTTAGTTTTTTCTTGTCTAGTGACTGAGTGGTTTTGCCTTTGTTTTTTTTCACTTTTGTTGATGAGATTGGATCTGAGTGTATGTATGTCAGCAAGAAATTGGGGAACTTGTGGGAAGAATTGGGGAACGCAATGGAAGGTGACGATGAAATTGAGATTGGTGAAGTAGATTGTGGTAAAAGCAGAGATGTTTGCACCAAAGTTGAGATTCATTCCTATCCAACGTTCAAGCTATTTTACAATGGAGAAGAAGTTTCAAAATACCAAGGTAACTATACTTTGCTTTACAGCTTATGATTTTTAACCTATGCTTTGAGTATAAGCCTAACTTGAGCTTCTTTTATCATGCTTACATTTATATGAACTTAGGTAAAAGAGACGTTGAATCGCTCAAGACGTTTGTTGTAGAGGAAACTGAAAAGGCAGCAGAAAAAGCACAGCTCGAAGACAAGGAACTGTGATTCATCCTTTTGTTCATTCAGTTTTGCTTATGCAGTTGACTTAGTTTCACCACTAGTTAGATAGGCATGGTGGCGGAATAGATCAAGTCTTTTGGATTTATATGCCTTCCAAACACATACTGGTTTTTCAGTTTCAGTGCGAGACAACGATCACTGACACTCTTTATGTTGTATTTTCGTTTACGAGCAATTGCATTGTGCTTTGATATTTTATATTTGGTGGAACCCATATAACACATTCCCAAACCTTGACATTACATTGAGATAGATAGACTCAAGAGTGTGATCTTTGTATTGGAGCCTCTCAGTTTGATGCGAACGTAGCAACAGCCAACATATGAGAAATGCAAATTCAGAAACTCGGTTCTGTTTAATGCACCAACTCTCACATGTTATTTGATTAATAAACTTTCAGAGTATTGTCCATCAACTGACTAATAGAGTGGGGCAAAAAAAAGCATTCTCAATATTTACTTGACACAAGAATACGTTGCTATCCAAAGAGAACTAATCTCGGTTTTCATCAAGAAAAAAGAACTAATCTCAGTACAATTTCTCCTTAACAATGGCTAATATAGACCTCCAACGCCCAACAAACATTAGCAGTCTCAAGCAAAATCCACTTTTCTTGAATTGTTAGATGCAACAAACGAGTTTCACGGGGGATAAATGAGTTTTAGTCATCAGTTTCAGAATCAACTACTTGTAGGATGTTAAGAGCCGAAGAACCAAGATTCATCCCACGAACAACACCTCCATACCCCACCTTGATTTTGTGGCACATTAGCAGAATAGAGTCCCATAGCGCTGTTCGTCCCTGTTCCAGTAACCATTTTCAGAAACCTTTTCCACATCCATAAATGCATATTGTATGACAAAAGTACTTAATACATATAAAACATTCATCATTTACCTGAAGGGTACTTAATACATATAAAACATTCATCATTTACCTGAAGGGTAAACTGCACCTTCTTGTCCCAGTACAAGGCAAACGTAGGAGGGCATTGCTTGTCCACAGCAAGTACACATGCGCCAGGATGGAGTGTAGAAGGTACACCTGATATCACAGCTACGTACTTCTCTGGGAATCTTTCTTTTGGAGGCAAAACCCCCAAGAATAACGGATTCCTGCTTGACTGAGTCCCTGTATAAGAGCTGGGGTCCAGATGCAACATCCATTTCGGATGTTCCAAGTAGGCACAGAACAAGTACAGAAGTAGATGAGAATCGGTTGGAGGCTCCAGGCTCCATTTCTTGTTTTTCTCACGAGCATCTGCCCTTCCGTTGTACTCGTAGTTCTTCACACAGGTTCCTTCCGCGAGCTCTGCAAAAAGCCAACAAGAGTTAATAGAGTCATGATATGTCAACTAATATTTAAATGGAAATTTTCTTTCTTTTTAACGTTTTATACCTCTGATTCTTTGCACCGTGTAGTCTGCTGGAATGCTGCTGCGTGGAAGTAAACCCTTGACCCACTCTCCTTTCATTAATCCCTGAAGCCTCTGATGTTCGCTAATAGCATCAACGCATTCCTGCATAACGGGTATTAATGCCGCTTGCTGTTGCTGCTGTTGTTGCTGAAACTGCTGGTTCTCTGTACGCAGCTTTTCTGCAGATGGTAGAAGAAACATTTAGCAGCTATAGACCAAAACATTTAGCAACATCAGATGACATCATATCAACATTCAGTGATTTACTAAGAAAAATCAACACTAATTTGAAAACAACCGAACATCACTTCTTTTGGACACATAACCTAGAAGTTTTAGTAAAAGTTACTTACGCATGGTGGCATCAATAGCCTGTACAAGATTAGCGCGTAACTGGTGAAGAATAGCGTCTTCATCGAGAGAATAAGATGGCTGCCACCCTTTTGTACGATCAACAGGTAATGCAGTAGGAGCGGTTCCATTTGTTGACAAATCACCTCCAACTTGACAAACGGTGACATTAACACCTAGCTTCGCTGCTGTTTGCATTACCTACACACATTAAAACCCTTTAAATAAATGTTCACGGAAACATAAGGAAACAAGAAATTCTCATTCTGCCTCTTATTTGGATGTGATCATCAACGCATTCATCAGCAGAAAAGTATTGGAAGAGAGTATTTAGAAAGGGACTATAACATCATACCTGAATATGACTTGTTTCAATCTTGTTAAGCAGAGGTTTGAGCAAAACTGAAGAACACCATTGCCTTAGTCTGTCACGCCAGTATTCTATCTGAGGATACACGCCTAGTTGCCTAAAACCTTCGATCGCCTGTTCTAAGGACATGGGTGTGGGGAAATCACCCTCTCCTTTCTTTGGTGGAGTCGTAAATTTCTGAGCACCAGGAGACATCCTAACAGCTCTTAGTGGTGTACTCCTAGTAGTCCCAGACAAACCAGCTGAACCACCAACAGGACTCGGACTAGCCATGGCAAAACTCCCTACTGTTGGTGGAGGAGTCCGCACCTTCCCAGCTGACTCAGTGATTTTCTCATCTACTTCTGCCAAAAGCTGCTCAAGCTGCTCCTCTGTAGCAATGTCTCTTGCAGAACTTCGTCTACCAGACCAAGGACTAGAAACAGCCTTATCCTGACCAGACGAAGCTCGGTTAGAAGAAGCTGGTGAGCTGGAAGGTACAAGATACATTGACGGTGTACCCATCTGTTTGGAAGGAGTGTTAAACGGACTAATCTGACTCCCACTACGAGAACTCAGCTTATCACCAGCACTGGACGATTTATGCGCTGAACCAGTAAGATTCTGATGGATAGGGACAAGCGGCTCTAACGACCGTGTTGGTTTCAATGCGGGACGACTCTTGGGAGATTCTGATACACCCTGATCTGCTTTTTTCTTTACTCCTAGAAGCTCAAGCTGACGGCTTGTTAGAGAAAACTGATCTTTAGTTTCAGCTCCAGCAGCAAACTTAGCCCTGTGCAGAGATATCCCCTTGGAGAAAGCCATCATTGCACCAATACAAATCAAAGCCACCAGTCCTTGCCACGCCTTTACAGTAACATCTGAAAGCAAAATAGGTCGATTTCAGATTACACTGAGAAACATAAAATACATAAAAGGAGAAAGGAAAATGCAACTCACAAGCTGCCTCTTGTGTTATCCTCCCGAACGTTAAAGCATTCGTCAATCGTTTCTCCCTGAAACCATGAGATGATCAAACGAAACGTTAGTCACACTACAGAGTTTCATCATCGTGAAAGATCTGCATACAAGCCCTAACACATCAGGAAGTTCGATGACGAGAGTGATATTCCGAAACCTAGATTCAAATACTCAAAACAAGGCAACTAAGTGGCAATGCTTCACTCCAGCACGAAGTTTAAGGTAGATTGCTCCACGTACCCGGCCGTGAAGGAAACGAGAGAGAAAACTGAAGCGATTGAGAGCACGAATATGTAGAAAAGAGCGGATTTAGAGGGACGGATGCTATTGGCGGTGGAAGCGGCGGCGAGAGCAGGGTTCCGGTACACAGAGAACTTGGATGGCTTGGGAGAAGGAGATGAACCCTGCGGCGAGATGTTAACATTCCTCCTCGCATCAGAGTCCATGGCAAGCAGGAATCTGAGTTTTCTCGAGAAACCCCAGTGAGGAGAGGCGAAGGAGGTTTTAGGGCTCGTTGGATTTTCGCAGCTGGCTCTCCTCTCCGCGCCTAATGTTTCATTTTGTTTGATAATAAAAGTTTTGTTTCGGCCCAATTATGTTTTTGTAGGCCCAATTGTGTTTTCCGGCCCAATTTTCATTAATATAAAGCCCAAAGACTCTACAAAGATGGAGTGAGGTTTCCGCTAATATCCCCCGTACTTATAAAACGACCAAATTACACCCCGAGAAGATTAATTGCCATTACCACACCTTTAAATCGAGGTTATGTAAGCAGTATTTTAGATACTAAAAACATTTCCAATGTTAAACTCCATTTTTTTCTTTCAAAATAGAATAAAAATGGATATGAAGTAAATAAGCTCCAAGTCTACTTCATTTCTCCTTTTTTTTTTCCATAATGGAGTAGTGAACAAACAAAAAATAGATTACTTTATATATATAGAGTTGGATTAGAGCATTTCTTACTTCATATCCACTTTTATTTTATTTTAAAATAAAAATTGGATATGAAAATAAGTTGGAGATGCCCTAAGTACTGATCATTGCACTTTCATTGATTGTAGTGTCAGACCAGTGGCCACTATAATAAGGTAGCCATGGTTAATAGGTTACACTAGCAATTTCAAGCTAAGTAATTCAGAAAAACTCCAGGGGACCTGAGACTGAGGCAGGAGGATCTATCACCATGCGGCTTGCCTTTCCGTCTGCGTACAGCTGAGGTAACGTGTTAGCCTCTTTCGCAGTAACGCCTTCCGCTGTCCACAAAGTCACGTGTGGCCATTCGTTCTTGCAGACTATGGTCTCCCCGTCCACAGATCCGACATGGGCTGTAAAAGCAGCCATCTTGTCGTTGAAGATGAGCTCGGTGAGCTGTATGGGTACCTCTCTGTTTAAGTGCTGACCGTATCTGGCTACAGCTGCTACTCCGTGGCTTCTCTTGTGAGCAAGGGTCACGTGAGCCCGTTCAAGTTTTTCCTCTATGCTCTTCTTCTTTCCCTCTAGAAAAGATCTCATCGTTGGGTTTGAGACGGCTAACTGATAAGAAGAAAACCCCTATCACGAATGAAGCCCATACAACTGATAATGACGAGGGCTCACATTTGAGTTTATGAACTTTCAACCTTTACTTTTTAATGGTTTGTGTATAAATTATCACCGATGTGAAAGAGAGGCATTTTAAGGATAGTTTAAGAATCTTGATGGCTACCTTTTCAAGAAGACTGTGGACTTGAGTTACAGGTAAGTTGATGGCAGCGAATGTAATCGACCCGTGTTTTGTTTTCTCTGAACTTGGTGGTTTGTATTCACCCTTTGCGATCCTTTTTAGCTCTTCTCGCACTTGCTGAATCGCAGACTCAAATGGAACCTGAAAGGAGAAAACCAGAAAACAAAGACATCATTTGCACATCCCGTCTCTTTATACTCTTGTATCATGTACTGAGGGAAATTTAAGCAGTTACAATACCACGCATAGGATTCGTGCTTTTTTGAGCCATCAGTGACAAGAAAATATATTACCTGAACAGAGTTGAGATACTCCGAATTTGCAATTAAAGTACTGCGCAGCTGTTTCTCCCATTTAGTCCATTCCACTGCATATGTTCCTTTCGCCGACTCAAGTCTACATCAAGACACATAACAAGGAAAACAAAAGGTCAGAAACAATCAAACCAAACCTAAAGCTAAAGCTGAAGAGCTGAAGTAAAAAGAACTATAACAGCAAGAAATAAGAACGTCTGTGAGCAAAATTATTCCTAAGGTATCTTCTGAAAGGCTGAAACATGATTTAAGTACATCTAATCACAGGATTAACAAATATTTGCTTCCTCGTTAGTTTTTGCTAAATTGTTACTTTTGCATTGCATTTGTCACTGTATGTACAGACAGTGTTGTTCAAAATACTTTGTTACTGGTTTTCACAAAATAATTTGGTTTGATATAGTTCAATTTATCGTCATGAAAATGGTAGTGTTTACTACCCACCTCCCATGCCTTCTACTGTGGAGCTGGAACAAGTCAATGCCCTCCTCAAGAATCGATTTGACAGGGACAGGTAAAGGACTCCTGTAATATGCGGAGAGAAGTAAATTAACTGGTTTAGCAACCAAATGGATATGAAGTTTGTTATCTCTCATGTACTGTAAAAAATATGTACCTGTCTGATCTCAACAGTTGTAAAAAATATGTACCTGTCTGATCTCAACAGTGGTATCTTGACGAGGGAGCCAAAGCGCTCAATCAATTCACCTTCAAATTCTTTGCGGTTCTGAAAAATTAAAAGACAGTTCAAATAAATGTGAGATCCAATCATGGACTTGATCAGAGAACAGCTGGGCGTATGTGATACCTTTCCGTCATAGAGGTGGTAAAACATCAATATCACATAGCCTGCATTCGAAGATGACTTGTCGAGATTCCCCTGACAATGTATGAAAAAAACAATAGCTTGTTAAGAAGAAAGGGTTGTAGTGAAAATTGGATGGTACAGTTGAAGACAAACTGTGTATAAGATGCAACTGCATACCGGGTGGTTAACTCTCTGAAGTACACGGAATATGAAAACAGCCAAGGCATCAAGTGAATATGGATTTGACGCGGTTCCTGAGCATTAACAAGGGGCCAAAAATAAACGATTGCAGAGAATACATAAGATGAGCCAAGGCAGAAAATCATTAAACAATGGATGCGTAGTTACATACCTTCGGAATCAGCAACAACTGGAACCCCAGTAGCCTTAGTTCTCCGACACATGTCTTCAATCTAACAGTAACAGGAAAACAAAATAATTATACTGAAATGAGACTTGTTAAGAAACACAAAATGTGGAAAGATATCAGGTCACGGACTTGATATTGATACGGGTTCTTGAACAGATAACTAGACTTCCACAATACAACTTATCTATTTACATATATTAATGGCAGGTTGCATCAAATAATCTTTTTTACAGAAAAGCGAGTAACAGTCTACGGTCTCACCAGTAGTCCTGATAACCATAAGGCAACAAAAGCAACTGAACACGCCAATGCAATGTTTCTTATAAGAATCTACTCAATAATAAGCAAAATTCACTCTAAGAGGACTCACAGGTAGAGCTGACCTCGAAATGCTAGCTTATAAGAGGGTGCAGATGATAAATTACCTGTCTCCAGACGTCTTCATTTGGGGCATTTTTGTCCGCCAACATAATTGATTGTGGCATTTTACGACATTCATCAGCAACCTTTGGCCAATATTTTCCTGTCCTTTGAAAATTTCATGAGGATGCATTGCAACATTGAAAGGCCAGAACAGTTTTGACAAGATCCTACATTTTAAAATACCTTTGACAAGATCACCCATCAGACTATGCACTGGCATACCATCTCCTAAGCCACCTGGGGCGTTCAATAACTCCTTACAAAGTGCAGATTTAGCACTTCCAGGAATTCCTGAGATCATAAAATTGCAGAAATCAGAGGAAACGAGAGGAAACTTAAAGTAAACAAAATTTGATAATACAATGTCCAATTTATTATCTGAACGGTTAAACGTTGAAAACAATCAACTAAGTTCCCTCGGAAGTTAAAAACGACTACCATCAACAAGTTCAAAATAACACATTGCCACGAAAATGAAATAAAACATACAACTAGATGAGATGCATATAAAAAATCTAACAAAGGAATACCTGGAAAGAATACAATTAACCCCCCATCCTTCTGCACAGCTTTCTTTACAGCTGGCTCAGGAGTAGCTGGTGTCCCTCTCTCTTTCTTCACAAGATCGCCTTCTTCAACTAGATCACCGTCAACAATGGCCAAGAAGTCCTCAGCTCTGACTTGATTCCCGGCAGACCCTATCAAACCCTGATTCTTTGGGCTCCGTTGGGCGTACTGCTCCAGGAATGGTTCAACTTCGCTTAGATATAGTGATGAGGATAGCTGCTTATTCCCACATTTTTTTCTTATGTGAGCAGCCCTGAACATTTAAAAGGGATGAAGATATGCTAAACCTCATTGTGAAGGTTTTAATCAACATTCAAAAAGCAATAAAGGCTCTAGGCAGTAGAATTCACGTTTGCTCAGGAAATACATTCCAAAACAATATATATAGTCTATATGTGTAGAGTAAAGTGATTCTGGTACCATTCATCAAGCATCTTGCAAATTTCTTTCTGCTTTCCATCTGAAGTACCCCATATTTTCATTTGCCTGGGCACAAAAACAACAATAGTTAAAAAAAAAATCAAATTACATTAATCCCGATGTCTCAACCACGCTGCTCCTTCCTTTTGGATACACAATCAAAAACATAATAACATTCTCCAACTAGTCTGCCCATTTTTTTATTTCAATTCAATACATGTTAACAAAAAACGAGATTACCAAAACCATCACTGTCTATATCTATATATTCATAGGGAGAAAGCAGCTCACCTCAGGTAGAAGACTTTATAAGATGCTGGCCCCTCTTTAAATAGAACTGATAGGCCATTGCGGATCAGAAAGGTTCTCAACTGCCAAGTAATTGAAGACATGTCCAGCATCACGACAACAATGCAGAGAAAGTGCAACAAATCGAAAATCCCTCTAGCGAGAAGACCTTGAGAAAAATACCTTGTATGTGAGAAACTTCAATTTGATCATTAAGTTAGCATCAGCATCATCCAAACCATCCTTTCCTTGTTGACCACAATTTTCACCGGCATCTTTGACCGCTTTATCAATGCTTTCCATAGCCATCGGATCCCTCCCTTTGTTTGCCTTGAGCAAATTAATATCAACAAAGAAACCTGAAAAGGAAAACCTCAAAGAGAATCACCAACTAATATAGTTAAAGGAAAAACAGATAGTAATGGTCTATTCATATATCCAGTTATTATCTGTTTCGCGAGACCAATGTGTGCTACCATAACAAACTAATCTGAAACGTTTAGAAAAACTTAACTTCCTAGCAAAGTTCTATTTCACAAAGATTACGGAGTACAGAAAGCAGAGACAAAGTATTAAGTCTAGTAAATCGTGCTTGGTTATTGTCTTTAAGACCAAAGCTAAAGAATAACCAACAAAAAAATATACTCCATTTACCTCGATATAAAGGCCACAAGCCAGGCATATTCCTGAAACACGTTGAAAGAATGGTTGAATAAAAAGAAATCAATCTTTTCTTAGTTTGAAGTTGAAAGATTGGTTGAATAAAAAGAAATCAATTTTTCTATAGTTTGATCAAACAGAAAGACATAAAAGAAGTTTTTAAAGATAACCTCATCTCTTTCTGGTAACGCCTAAATCCTGAATCACTGTGCACATGGACAACCAATTTATAAAATAGGTTGTCAGGTGATACGTCATTAGCTCTATGAAAATTCTGGTAACACTTGAATGCGGCTGGAAGACGTCTTTCCTTCATCAAGCGAACCATTTCCTATTAAATGCAAAAATTCAGTTGCTCATCAACAGCACATGGAGAATGGAAACTGGTAAAATATTAACCACATGAAAGAGCATTGCAAGTGAAGTAGTGAACGATATACATAACGAATCATTCGGGGAGTTGGAATCCACATGAAAAATTCAACAAAGACGCAGAGCTCAAGTACCTGTAGTTTACTAGTCGTATAATCTGCAGGCTGAGATTCCAGAAATTTTGTTATAACAGATTTGTCAGCATTTTTCGAATGAGATTCTACAGAATCATCTCCAAACCAATCCAAGTCACTGGGGCAAAAGCTAGGCCCCACACTCGTTAAAAGCGCTCTTATTTGCTACAGCACCCACAAAAAAAGAAAAAAAAAACTCTAGAATGAGAAACCTTTACTAAGAAATGCAGCAAAAAAAATTCCACGTATGAAGCTTTCGAAATAAATTTGTGCGAACCTGTTCCTCGTTACATCTATTGGCAGCACATATCTCTCTTAAACTGAGACCCAGAGCAAGATTAGCTGAAATTTTGAAAACAAAAAAAAAAACAAGAGAGGAAAATTGTAAAATATACATGGACTTGATAGAGGGGAATGCTATGAAACCAACGTACAAACTAAATAGTGATAAGATAATGCACCTCCATCACAGGTTGGTGGAGGATGATCTCTCAAGACATTTTCCATATCTCTGGCGCTCCCACTGCTCACGATACGCGCCACAAGACCCTCTAATATCTCACCCTGCACCTTCACATGGTCCTTGGAGCCTGTTTATTTTCATCCAAAAGATTATTCATTCAGTGAATATCATCAAGTTCAATTCCTTGAAAAACTAATGTGAATTCTCGCAAATGAAAAAAACTGGGAAAAACTTTACCTGGGACGGATATATCAGCTACTTCATCAAGAGCTCTACAAACTGAGGTTGCTATCCCTTCTTCGCAGAGTGCATCAAATGCGGCGAAAAAAGAGGTCACTGATTTCCTTCATAAGTTTTAACAAAACACAGGCAACCTTAACTGTTAATACTTCTAATAAAAAATTCTTTCCACAGTGTTGCATTCAAACATATCATCAGCATATGTCTGATCCTAAGAACCATAAAATAGCGTTTGAGGTTTATGGAGTTAGACTAGTAAATGCATCAACCATATATCACCAGCATATTCTTACTATAGTTAGGTAGAGTAAGCTGACAGGAACATGAGTATTTCAAGCTGTTAAGCCAAGATCGTTCAGAGATATCAAGAGCCAAGGAACACTAAACCCTTGGAACAAAATATTAGCTTAATGTATTTCAAACTCAGTCTTCACCAGAATTCTATTTAAAGCAACAACGGCCCATGTAAGATGACAGTAAATGCCAACATCACAAACGAAGAAGATAGCAGCAATGATTTAAAAGACGTGAAATTACCTTGTGGAAAACAGCCAAACATGATTGGTTGGTAGACGCCAGATCCGGCAAAATGCAATGATTTCGGAAGTTGAATAGAACTTGGGCTTACCATTACCTAACTCGGTAACAGCCGTCACTACCACTGAAAGATGCAAATCAATTATTTATAATAGGACGACTTTAGCAGGCTTAATTACCTTCTATAAACAAAGCATATATACTTTGAAAGGCAATGACTCTAGAACATCTATAAAAGAGAATACTTCACCATAGTCATCCAGTGGGCGTTGACCATGATCTCCGAGAACAGCTGTTACCAGTTCCATAGATACACACATGCGATTTGTCTGGGAGAATATAACATTATGAGCTATTCTTTTTCTGGCAATTGACTAAGCCTCGAGCATTTGAAAATTTTGATTGCTTGAAGTTCTGTCCATGGAAATACCTCAAGAAAATCATTAAACTCTGCCTCCTTTTCTAACGCCTTAGTTCCCCAAGCTTCCCTAAACATCCGAGAAAGAACAAAAACACCAACCGCAGTAAAACTGCAAAATGAAGCATTGTAGTTAGCCGATGAGAGAACCTTTTAATAGCCATCTCAATTGGAAAGCACCAGAAAAATTCACATAACAGCAATAGATATGGAAAAGAGTAGTAAAATGCATTTGTTTCATCAAAAAGTCTTGAAAATCTATCACGTCGTCTATATGTTGTGGAATTTTTATCCACAAAACGACACCAATACCATCAGCAAGCAATTAATATCCAGAAGTAAAGCATAAGAAATTTCGTTGAACATAACTAATTCAAAAAACAAAAAATGTAGAAAGTGATCCTTACTGTAAGTTAAATGAATGAAAAGGTATAAACCAACTCTAAAGCTCGAGTGTGGGTTTATTCATTAGTGGTTTTCCGTTTGTCTAAGATTATTTATGAAAAGCTCATCATTGATATAGAAAGGAATATACAAAGATGAGGGAAAAGTGAAGCTAGGAATAAATGAGCTTACATGTTACCAAAACTGTTCTTTGCATATGCTCCACCCGTGTGACCGGCGTACATAAAGAGAGAGCCTGAGTGCTTAAGAGAGACCTGAAAAAAGGTTTTATCACAAAAGCTCCTTAGACAGTTAGAACTTCAGAGTTGTCAATAGATGTATTCACTGTATATACGTTGTTATAACCTCAAGCGTTGCCAGCCCTTTAGACACCATCTCAATCATCCGCGTTCGTATCTGCCAAAACAAAGATAAAAACGCAACCTTAAATAAAGCAAACTAACAACAATCAGTGCTACAAAAAACGAAAGGAAGCTCGTAAGTATACCTCTTGGTCAGTCTTTTCATTCTCAAACTTTGGATAGAAAGTGGCTCTGATCTTGGCACGACAATAAGTCGACTTGTCCACCGCAAAATCTTCCAAGTAATTAACGACTTCTGATGCCGAAGAAGACGATCCACTAATGGCTCCATATGACTTAGGATTTTGGACACTGTGGTTGCTTTCCTCAAGAGTCAACACACCAAATTGGTTGTTTACTGCTTCAGAACGATCACTGGATGCAGATGTAGCATCCATATTCTGCTTTACTCTCCACTTATTATCAGAGTGAATCTGCCAAAATCAAAATCAAAAAAAAAAAAAAAAAATAGTCGAGTCTTGTGTACATCACGTCCTAAACCAAAATCAACAAAAAAACTCTTCCAAAGTCAAACATCCATAGTCATACTAATGCAACAGAAACTAACGATCAATTCGCGGCGCATTAGCAACGAAGCAATCAAAAACTAGAAAGTGGAGATTCTCGAGAGATGATATTTTCGATAAACTTGCTGAAAATTGCTCAAGTTCCGAGATAAAATCAGAAAACTATGAATGTTAGTTCACTAATCGAATTAAGAAGTTAAAACAAAAGAGAGTGGGCTAAGTAACCTGGGGGGGGAGATGATCGGAGAAGAGGGGGAGGTTCCGGGAGAGAGATGGAGGAGACGCAAAGCGCGGTGAAGTTTTATTTTTATAATCGGAGCCTGTATAGTGTTGTTATGGTGCGGAAAAGAGCACTGTAACAATGATGGTCCCGCTAATAAATGGGCCTGAAAGGGCCCAGTTTTGTTACTATTGGATCAGAAGAGAAGTAGAATTTGGGAGGAGAATATCGGAAGAACATTGGAATTTTAACTTTTTTAAATCGGCCCATAAGTTTAGATATTAATTGATTGATAATTTCCCTAATTATTAGGAAACTACGTAATAACTCGCGCCTTCCATGAAATGTGATTATTAGTTTCGTTAATTTTAACAAAAAAGACACTAAATCTGTTTAATCTAGATAATCGTTCAGTTTTAAGTTTTTTTTTTGTTTTTAATCTTCTAAAATATGACTATTATTTTAAATAATATTCATTTTAGTTTATTTGGTTAATGTTTGATTTTTTGGTTTTTTCCGGTGAAAACTAAAAATTAATATTATTTGTTTATTTTCATGTTATAAATTTCAGATAGTCGTCATGTCGAACCAATAGTTTCATATTATAGTTTCTAAACAGATTATAGTTTAAGAAAAAAAAAATTATTAAGATAAATCATTTCAGCATACACAACCTTTGACATATTAAAATTTCCGATAAATTCACCATATAATTTATTACATTAATAGTCTGTCTCTAACAATGTGTATGCTAAGTTTGCTATAACTAAACCATGAGTAACTTAACTAAAAGGCTTTGAAGTGAAGTATAGTCAAAATCATACTATATATAGTTAATATCATATCCAAAGAGGATCACACCACAACGTTGATGGAATGGTGTTGGAGTACTTGTTGTCTTCAATGAATCCAAAATCATTGCTCTCTTCGTCCGGGCTGCTAATGAACTCATCACAATTTCCAAAGGAACTGTCAAAGGACATATTATGTTGCTCTTGGTTTGGTTGGTCCATGTTGTGAATCAGTTCTAGTAGATTTGATCTTTGTAACTGCATACTAACTATCTCCACTTGAGCTTTTGCTAGCTGTGCTTGGAGTTCACTCACTTGTCTTTGTAGATTGTATATGGCACCGGCACATCCATATATTGGATCTCTGATTCTAGCTCCGGCTTCATACACCATACTATTTACCGCATCAGTTCTTTGTGATTCGGGAAGTTCCTGAGAAAATATGTCATAAATAATTATATAACAAAGAAGAAAGTGATTAAGGCTAGCTAAGCTATGAAGAGAATGAGAAAAATAGATAAGCTAGTACTTTGTGTATTTGACCAAGAGGAGTAAAGACTATTATTATACAAGACTTTTTCAAATGTGCATGAAAACGAAAATGTTGACAAAGACAAATAAATCATTTTGATATGTATATATAGTGGAAAAGGGTTATATTTTCTTTTTTGATTAAAAAGGAAAAAAAATTAGATGTGTTGAATATGTGTGCTTTGTACTGAAAAAGTAAGATCTGATGATTATCACATGACCGAGGAATCCATTTTTTCAGAACAAACATTTCACTAGGTTCGTAAGTCTATTAATAATAGATTCACATGTAAAGTTTTAGTACTAGAAGATAATATAATTATTACACCAGTACATAGTTAGCTACCTGCAAGAGCTTAATGATGTTGCTGGCTCCAAACACACGGTGGGCGATAGTGAACTTGGCTGGCTCCGTTGGAGGGAAGTAGGGAGCCAAAACGCATTTATCTCCACAACGCCGCCTCAAGATTTTGCAAGCAGCGCATGGGCTAAGCACCAAACGTGGTGAAAGCTGTGGTGGAGGAGGAGAAGAGGTTGGAGAAGCAGAGATGATAGCGGCAGAAGCGTCACACTTGCTCTCCATATCAAGCATTATCAAGTGTTTTGAGGGTGAAGTGCTTTTTGGTAGATATGTGGTATATATAGACAAAGTGAGGTGACCGCCTGACATCATAAATGACGCCATATTTTTTTGTTGATGAAACATATATGTTTCCACATTGCGGTGGCTCTTAAATTCTTTCCACGCTTTCAAGTTTCAACGGTTGCTTGACTTTGGCACAACTAACTTCTTCTCTTCTTGATTTTTCTACATGCTCTTATATTCCAATATCAGTCTTTTTATATAAGTCCATAATAGCTCGCATTGATTGGTTATTAATGTACGGGTCTTCTACTCTTAACCTCTAGATTCTAGAGTATAGTTTCTGCTTATGAAGATTTTGTTAAGCGACTCCAAAACACAGGAAAAAAAAACTACGGGGTGGTGAGCTAGTGGTCTTGAGGTAGTTAACACACCAATACGGATCCGGATTCGAATACCCCATGTGACCACGGAATGTTTTACGCTCTCCCTAAGTTTAAAGTTATCGCGGCGTTGGTGCCGGGTCCTTGGGTAATGGGTATTAGGGCCGGCTGGTTCCGGGTCAGCGGATTAGATGGTTGGCAATCGGAAACCACGTGCGGATTACGGGCCTTTGGGCAAACGGAAACCACGTGCGGATTACAGGAAAAAATTGTATATTTCATATTTTCTTCTCCTTTAGTTAGGTTGAAGTACACTAAATGTATAGCACTTGATGTAGTATAATTTTGGAGTACCTGATGCATAAAAACTATATTTCCCATACTTACCGTTACCGGTGACTTGGAGGTCGTACTCCTACTTAAGTAATTAGTGAAAAACTGAAAATGTGAAATACACCACGTGATTTTGTAGGTTGCCTAATTTATGCTGAAATGTATTTTGTTTGTATTAACCAATATTCTTGGAACTCCTTTGTAATTTAGTTATGCGTAGTTTCGTAAGACTTTCTACTTGAACGACTTATCTTTAGAAGTGGCGGTATACAAATGAAAAATCCAAAAACACTAGACTCTAAGTACATTTATTTTCCAAAATCTCAATAAGAATTTAGTATAAAAAATGAACTGTGGGAAGACTTAAGAGTCATTAAGAAAACATATACTGGATCGAGGTTTGATACTTAGCGGTCCCAAAACATCAATTTATTCAATAGGTTTTCACCAACATTAATAAGAAAAAAATTGGTAATGAAATAAATAGAAGAATGACACGTATAATCATGTGGGATCGCTAGTTATTGGGTGTGCTCCTGCTTCCACCTTCAACAGCTTGCTATCTATATCTCTACTATTCGTACTCTCAACTAATCCTTTTTGAAAATGACTAAAGATTTTCTTTTCCTTCCACTATTTTTGTGATATATATTTTGAAAAAATCACACTAACTGGTTTCTTATAGAATAACGAAATTTAACAGAGTTAATATTAGAGTGGATAATGTTGAACTTTTTAAAAAGAAAAGGTAAAAGGTAATGTTGGTGAATTCGCGTAAAATGTGAAAATTATAGAAGAAAATGATCAAATGGGGTAAAACTAAATGCGGTCACTTTGTCTTCTAGTGTGCTTGGATATGTCGATATTTTGCATGTAGGGTACGTCTTCTGCATAATATATCATTCGGGTTTTGAGACTTCAGGGGGACAAATATAGTATATATTGCATCGCACCTACGTATATCCACGCACGATAGGTACTTAAGATTAAAGACACTAGACATATTGTATAAACATCGATTTTCTTATAGTTTTTGAGTGGAAACTATTTTTAACGTCTTTCGTTTAGTGGAACAATATGTGAAGTGCCACTTTAGAATATTAATTCTGGAAAAGTGATGTATCCTATTCGGATTCATTCATTAATTGGTCAAAGATTGTCTTTTGGATCGTGTACACTAGGGTAGTTTGATTGGGACTCAATAAATGCTATAAGTGCAAGAGTATCATCATCATCCGATCAAATGATCAGTAACTTTTTCACCAATCATTTTCTTGTGCTTCTTTATTTTGTTTCGACAACTCTCGTGCCAGTTTAATTATATCAGATCGTTACTGGAAAATTATCAATAAGACTCTACTAGGTTGGATTGATGACACGAACTTTCGGGCCTATACGTGCGTGTGCGGCTGCAAAATATTTGTGTTACTAACACGCAACTATATATTTTCCACCACAACCATCATTAAAAACTGGAGCTTCTATCTCTAGTAGTAAAGGGCTTACAGCTGTGAGTACCGCCACCTGGGTTCGAATCTCAGCCACTGGAAAATTAACATTTCGGCATCGCCAGGGACAGAGGACCGACACGTGGCAATACTTGACTAGTCTGGATCACTTCTGTGGAGCCAGGATACCTGTGTATAATTCAAAAAAAAAAATTATGGGAGTCAAAGTATTTGGACTCTAATGAATCAATACGATTGTAGAATATACTCCAAGTATAAATGATTCCCTCTAGGAAAGGGAAACACAAAGAGGTTGCCAAGTGTCCATAAACCATGTCACCCCCAAGGGACTGACTATAGACCAATATTTAATCGTGACATCTAATTGTTAGTGATGTAAACCTAAGTTCTAATTATTTTTGTTGCGCACCACATAAATGATACGTTTGACCCATTGACTATGGTTTCAACGATGCATGTCTTTGAAATTTCCTCCTTGTGTACGAAAATAGTTTACGAAGCGTGAAAATAACAATGTTTTTAGTAAGACTCTAGGATGTTTATTAACGAACCAGGAGGAGTTAGTTTAAGATTGGCAAAAAATGTTACAACTTATTATTGTAGACACTCGTATATATTTGTTTCTTATTGGTCAATAGTATGTAGTTAGATTTGGTCTTATCAAGCATATAAAATATAAAGTTGTTTATATACTTTACCTATGTCTATGTCAGTGAATGAACAAAGTAAATTACATACATATACAACTTGATATTTCCTATTATTGATAATACTTAGCTACATAATTTTGACATTTATCAAAACTAACATTAACATATATCGTATCCAATATTTATTACAATTTATTGATCATTTGAAATTATCAACAGACACACCAAAATCACGTCGTCTTTCAGATTGGCTGCTATAAACTTTGAAAATTACCAAATAGCAACAACAAAAAATTGTTGATATTTCCATGAATGATTTTTCAAAAACTCGTCACATTATTCAAAATATTGTCAAATCCACAACTATTCGTAATTATTACTTATATTGGCTTTATGTATATGATACAGTATTTTCCAAAGCATTGCTTAATTTGTCTTACCTTACACTAACTAGTACAGCTAAATTCTTTTTGTTTTCAATTAGTGTTTTTTTTATTTTCTTTTGAAGCCATAATTGCTTTGAACTTCTTTTGAGACTCAAAAGCAATGTATAAAACAGAAGTGACCCACACGGAATTGAAAGAGGAGTTCACTGTAATATTACAGCCAATTTCCCACACACACAAAGACAGAACAGCTTCGAACTCTACACGGTGTGAATGTGTTTCGCAAAAAGCTACTCTACTCTTACATTTCTCTCTTTGTCGCTCCAGTCACATACTTTCTAGTATACATGAATACTAAGATATGATTGGAGCAATGCGCTTTAGTGTTCTTGGCGTAATACTAGTACGTGTAAGAAATTTATTTCTAAAAACTCGTTTTAAAGTGCATTGAAAAAACAACATTGAAACACAAGAATTTAGTTCCAATTAGTTAATTTCACAACCTGATTCCAACGTAGATCACTCAGGAATTTTCGGCAGTAGGGACATTTCAAGATACAAATAACAATCCGCAAGAGGAGTCCAACCGGGTAAACTAGCTTAGCTAGTTGGAAACTCCAAAGATGAAAAATTATTTTTTTGTCCATGATTTGGATCATAGATGTAAGGTCTGACAATTATTAAAGAAATACAAATGGAACAAAAGTTTTTTTTCCCAAAAGATAGCATAAAAGTAGTTTAAAGATAAAGAAAACACTATAGTTACCAAAAGCAACCAAGCGGAGTTACATGTCCCTCTTTAGGGGTCCGTCCATCAAAAAGCAATTTACCACAATCCAAGTTCCTTTAATATCCAGCGGAAAAGCCCATACACAATAGTAGCAATCCGGTACCTAAGAGCATGATTAACCTGAAATTCTTAGAGCAAGCACATCAGTGAACCACTTCTGAACCTCTCCTTTTTTTATTATTTTAATGTTTTTATTTTTCTGTTTTACTTTAAAAAAAAATTAAAATTTGGACCAATCGCGGGCCACCATGTGTCGTAGGGCCCGCGCTACAGTGCTTGAACCGATTCACTACGGTGAAACTGGAAGAGGCAGATTCATAAGTCACAATTATAATAACATTTTTTTTATATAAGAATGTGTGTGAACCCATTGAATGATCTCTCAATGGGGATGCTCTTAGAATGGGGTTTTTAGCAAAAGTTAAGATAACTTCTGCTAAAAATCCCACTCTAAAAACTCCGGATTAGTCATGGTCTAAGTTTCATTTACTAAAGTATCCCAGAAACAGAGACAATGGCATATGAATATGGTTCTCTGAATATTCCCATACCAAAGGCATTGGTTTTAAAACTTTAAATGGTTTGTGTTATGAATATTATGGTGATGCCATTATGGCAAGTCTTAAATATATTTGTTCTCCAAGCTTTACTTGTTCTCCAAGTGGCTTTGTCCACAAGCTTTATTTGTTCTCCAAGCTTTATATTGTAATCCTATATAAAGGACTCATTACTCATGGAATAATATACACCAATTCCTCTCTTCTCTTGTCTTCTCTTCTTTATTCAAAACACGTTATCAGCACCAAACTCTAGCAAGCTAATAGGTATAGATTTTATTTTACAGTTTTAGTTTATTTCTATTCCTTCTTCAAACCATGTTTATTATCAATTCATGGTTTGTAAAAATGGATTCATACAGAGTATGAGCTTAGGAGCTTTAGTCGACAATATTGATCTACCCTTGTTTCAAGGAAAGAAAATCGTTTGATTTAAAAGAGATCTTGTCGATGTTTATAAGCTAATGCTCAATATGATTATAGCCTACACTCGCACGTATTTTATTTATGTATTATCATATGTGATGCTTATATTATGTTATGTCATCACGCTAGCATATATGTTTATATTGTTCATATTGCTTTCACTCGTTAGAATACATCTGTCACATCTTTTATAGGCATGTACACGGCTTCATATAATTATTACAGTTGCATATAGGATTATGACTTTCATAAATTAATTAAGCTGTGAAACTGTCTTGCCCTTAATTCTATTGGTAGCATTCGTTCTTGTGTATAAATTAATATTCCATAGTTTTAACTTTACGGCTGCGTACCATACTTTTATTAATATTTTATGGCTGCATCCCATGTTTTTCTAAAATATGTCACACATCTGATTTTACTTTAGCATATCTGGCTTGAATCGATTAACACGACACACGAATATATTTTGAACATTAACACATGTAGATTGTTAACGAATTATTAGGAAGACGTGTAGGTTGTTAGTCTCATGGAATCTTAAATCAATATTTCTTTATATGATGTGTGAGAAACGTTAATGCATTGATCATAGAATATTGATATTGCCTTATAAGTTGTTTATATTAATCTATATGCATATTGTTATTTACGGATGCATATAATTTAATGTAAAAGCATAGTAATTGATGTTCCTAAAGCATATAATTTACGGCTGCATATAGACTTAGTTTTACAGCTGTGCATTGTTCAATGCTTAAAGATTATATGGTTGACCTTCGAAAATTTTGATAAGAATGATTAGTAATTCAATTGTTCGTTGGTTTATATTATGACTTTTGAGAAACATTTATGCATTGAACATAAAATATTGATATTGCCTTATACATTTTGTACGCAAATATATGAATATATAGCTTATTTACTTTTTAAAAGATCTATACGTTTTGGAAAACAATCCAAAGAAAGGTATAATCCCAAAAGTGATTACCTAATTGTGTATCTTGCAACTAAAGATTACCAGACCTGAAGTCTGTAAATAAATCTCAACTATGTTGGATGTTGAGTTTAAAAGTAAAATTTCTCGAAGAAGTTTTTAATGATGCATATATTATATAAGTAATGTTGTCCAGCAGACAAACGATTGAGAAAAAAAAGGGAGGTTTATAACTATATTTTATTTCTTTGAGACTGAGAAAAATAATGAGCTTTTAAAATTAGATGTTAAATCATGTCTAGTTGATTATAATCATTCTCCTGAAGAGAATATGACATTTTATATTGAGAAAGAAAATCAACACAAATAGTATTGTTCAAGAAAATGAACATAAAAGTGGTTGTAGACGTGAATGTGGATATAAATAAGGTCAAGATCCAAAGAGTTTTTTTTTTTTTAGAACTCATACTCTCACTTGAAGTTGAGAAATAAAGATGGTAATAAATAAATACCCAAGAGTTTCTATTTAAAACTCATTCTCTCACTTGAAGTTGAAGTTGAGAAAATAAAGATGATAAGAGATATGATTCAATCACCCAAATATGAGAGAAAATTATTGTGAGTACAATACATGGTAGTAAAACCTTATAGAATGTTCAGGAAGAAGATATATATGATGCTCCAGAAGAGTACATAATATTACTGCACATAAGAATGCAATTTAAAATCCTTATTGCGTCATATTCTTATAAGTCTAAGAAGTTAAAAGGATTTGAGAAAGAATACATGACCCATCTAGGGTATGTTGTTGATTCAAAATGAGACTCATTCGAGATTGATAAACATGTAGTTTTATCATCTCGAGGGGAAGAGTTAATGAATCTCACATTTAATGATAAGTCAAACATCCAAAAGATTATGTTTGCACTAAACTAAGATTGATGAATCATTCTCAAAGGGAATCTGTGGGATTTTGACACTTATGTTGAGACAGTAAGCAAAAGAAATGCTATATATATTTCAATTCAGAAATATTTCTCAAGACAGTATAAGTATTTTAGAGAAAGTATATACAGCCTCTTATAGATTATACTACACAAAGATTTAGTGTAATGGAGATAAATACAGAGTATACCAGAAGTTTATAAAATACTTGGCATGAATCAGTTAGACCATTTTGGTTCAGTAGTGATGTGAAAAGATACATAAAGATTTATGAATATTCATTGAAGAACCAGAAGATTCTTATGAATGATTTCACATATATTTCTTTCTCATAAGATAAAATGAAAATACGGTTTTCACCAGCCAAATAAAATTATTGGCATAATGGAGATGTTGGTGGACTGATCACCCACTATGCATCTTTATGATATTGGTGAATTCACGTCTTAAAGTCTTTGACGACTATAGAAAAATCACTAGGATAAGTGATAAACATTTTGAGCAACACTAATTCGCATCAAGCCAACAAGTAATTAATGGTTCTCCCCGTCATTGGTAGTGGGTCAGAAACCAACCATTTTCAATCTAAGAATGTTGGATGTGTGATATACATTCCAATTGCTCCACCACAGAGCTTTAAGTAAGATGTGTTTTCAAATGAAGTTGGAATACATGTTGGATATGAATCTCCATTGATTCTTAAGAATCTAGAGCCATCCCCGAAGGATATAAGTAAGACTCGATTTGAATGCCAAAGTTGAATTAGTATTTCCAACATAAGAGGGAGAAAATAAACAGCTCGAAAAGAATATAAGTTCGAATGAATTATCATTGATCCTCAGACTAAAGATAAGTCCAAAAGATAATTCAATTATATAGCTTAGTAAATCAGTTGCCAGACACATTTACTGACCCAAATAAATATAGTGATCAAATCACATATACCAGCTGTAAATGCTCCAAATAAGAATTGATGTTCCAGAAGAACAATATCAAACTGCCAGTTACACCTGAAGCGTAGTAAACATATTGGTTCCAAAGATTAAAAAAAAAAAAAAAAATCCTCGTAAATGAAAGGAGCATAAAGTAATGGTCAAGAGGAATAAGAGTTTGTGAATGATCTCCAGAAGAGACATTAAACATGACTGAAAGAATTCAGGTACCTGAGACAATGAAAAGATCTCAATAAGTGATGTCATGTATGAAATAAAATGGAACTGATAAGCAAATCGACGTCAATGATATTTATGCCAAAAAAATGGCAGTTGATATGATGAATGAGAAAGAGGATCATGAAAGAAAGTCTATTGAAAAGTGTACACAAATAAATGATTGGCCAAGTCAGAAAGAAACAATAGACAAAATACAAACTCTTGTGAAAGAGACAAGTATTTGGACCAGTAGTCCATACACTAGAAAGTGTAAAACAAGTGGGAAATGATTTGTTGCTCATTGAAAGATCAATATGGAATTGATTGTGAAGAGACATAGTCTCATGTGGTAGATGCAACTACTTTCAAGTTTCTTATTATTCTGAAAATAAATGAAGAATTTGAATTATACGACCCACTGGAAACTGGTAATCCCTAAGAGATAAAATCCCTAAAATATATAATCCCTGAAGGATTGTTTATATCAAAGTCATGTTCCCGGGAACTCTAGCTATTCGATCGAAATATGTTTTATGGGATATATGAAATATTTGAAGTAAATCAATACATCTTTATATTTGTCAAGTGATTATAGATCAATAGAATCATTGATTTGAATATCAATAAAACTCCTGAAGAGTTATAGAAAATTGTATTTTGGAAGAAAGCTCTTGACAAGACAAATATTGTCTTTATGTATTCCAAATTGGAGATCTAAAATTAGATGTTATCATAAAGATCCGTGAAGGATTTTATTTAAGATGCTCATATATGTTTGGTCTTGAAGTACCATATTTAAAGTGTTATTGAGCAAATTACTAATCTTTTTCATAACCAAAAGATGTAATTTCATATGACAAGAAAGAAAGTCATAATAGTTACGAATGAGTTATTCGTATGTACGAAACGAATGTCTAGACGATTGTATGTAAGAAGTTTGGTTTGAAGTCCAAATAGACTAAGAAAATATTGTCTATATCAAATAAGAATTGTGGACCAGAAATCTATAGACCTTGAATACTCTAATGGAAAGAGTATTACAATATTCTCAATTTCAAAAGGAGATTTCTCTTATTGGAATGCATATCCTGAAGATATTGCTTTCCGGAGAAGAAATGTGAAATATGTGTGGTTGTACTCTTTTCCCTCATCATGGTTTTTATCCCACTGAGTTTTTCCATGACAAGATTTTAACGAGGCAACAAAGAACACATAAAAGATAGACACCCAAAGAGAATGTTACAATTTGGGAGATGAAAATCTATCATTGTTCTATAGTTTTGGAGATAAAAAGAATCCAAGAAATGATCAGATCATGAAGACTCATGCACTACTGAAGAATGGCGAAGTTCGTTTCCTACAAGTTCGTTCGAGTAAATATTTGGCTGTTTCATTCACCAAGACGCTACCCCTGCTACTTTCAAGAAGCTCACTCATCTTATTGAACTACGTTGTCTCAAAGATCTCGACGTATGTACACATGAGGGGAAGTCATTGCACGCTGCAGTCTTTTTCCTTTAACCATGGTTTTTTCCTATTGGGTTTTTCTGGTGAGGTTTTTAACGAGGCAGCATCTTACGCGCATAATAGACATCAAGGGGAAGTGTTATGAATATTATGGTGATGCCATTATGGCAAATCTTAAATATATTTGTTCTCCAAGCTTTACTTGTTCTCCAAGTGGCTTTGTCCACAAGCTTTATTTGTTCTCCAAGCTTTATATTGTAATCCTATATAAAGGACTCATTACTCATGGAATAATATACACCAATTCCTCTCTTCTCTTGTCTTCTCTTCTTTATTCAAAACAGTTTGACAATTTGTTTGATATGGCCACATTATCATTAACCTTTTTATTCAAAGTTTATGGGCAGGTTTAGGAGATTTCAAACAAAAAGGTTAACAACCACGGCAGAAGAGATACAATAGCTGAGAATAATTGTTTTATTAGAATTGTCTGAGAGCATCATAGCAAAAGAGCAACAGAACTGCGACAAACTCATAATACCACCCAAAAAAAAACAAGCTACGAAGATCCTTCCGAGTACATTAAGCAAATCAAATGACAAAAGTTCAAACGTAATGCAAACCCTCCACCAACCCAAAAACAGCCATGAGTGTCGGGGGATCACACAAGGAACGACACAGCTTAAGCATCAGCAAACCTGCAACCAATGATTCAAATTTAGAATATCATAATACTATTCAATTTACATCTACTCAGATTCAGAGATTCAAAATAGTACCCGAGCTCAGAAAGCTTCAAGTGGGCCTCAGCGTAATCAGCGAAAAATGCTTCCTCGTCCTGTTTTAAATTGTGATAAACCCAACATCAGGTCTCTAAACCAGCTCAAAGAAAAGATTATGAAGTTAAGAAAGAAAGGATGCATACATTAGCGTATTTCTCAACAAGAGGACGGAAAACGGGATCGTCCAACAGAGCCTTGTCAGAGGGGAGCTGAAGAAGACCTTCCTTCTCACCGCTCAAAAGTTCCCTGATGATCGGTTAATAAACATATCAGCATTGAATCCTGGATGAATCAAAACCTAAGAGACTGGAAGCTTGTGATACTCACTTGAAGTAAGAGTTGTCGAAGATGAGAGGGTTTGAAGTCCAGGCACCTTCGAAGCCAGACCTATCCTTGTGGCATCTTCCCTGCGTAAATCATGATTTGCAATCATTCATCAGAACTTGTAAATCCGAAACAACAAAAAAGATAAAGTGTCCGGGAGTGATATACGAACCAGAGTGTGGGCACCAGACAAAGCGACAATGTCCTGGTCAGTTAAACCCATCTGCTTTAAGAAGACCTGCCTCAAGTGGTCACAACCCTTTGTGGCATCAGGGAGACGACCCTCTGGAGGTGGCTGGGGCTTGTCCTGAAACCAAGATATGAATGTCAGTAACAGTCAATCAAATCCCACAGTATTTCCTACAAATAACGACTACATTCTCGCTACATGACTAACCTCTCTTCCAGGGTGGAAAGGAATTTCAGGTCCACCGGTGACTTCAACAGCCACAACACCAGCAAGCTGAAAGATGGATTAGCACATGGTGAGTTAAAATCCAAATCCTCGAGTAAATCAACCACTGACCAAAGAGGTAAAGCATGTACCTGATGGAAATCAGCATGAGAGATGGTAGGGAACTGCTCCCTGATAGGCTCCAACAACCTAAGAGCAATGTGGAGACCATTGTTGGCTCCATGAGCTAGCTCATCGTCAAACCTCATTGTTCCGAAGGGACCACCAGTCCTCGAGGCGCAATCGAATGTTCCAGCTGAGTGCCATCTGCAATTCAAATCAAGCATGAGATAACAGCACATCACACATACATGAGAAACAACACATTGCACATACTTGAGAAAACGGTTTAAGTTACTTACGCGAGGCGAACCATGATTGGTGCACAGTTCTTCTCAGCGATCAAGCCTCTCAGCTTCCTCTTGCACTTCTCAATAGCCTTCTGGTACTCTTCGCTAACAGCTGGGTAGTTCTTCGTCATCTTCGCTAAAACCTGGAAAAAAAAAACAAACGCTCAGGTTTATCAGCTCCAATATTAAATCTACGCACAGATCTACTCCAAAAACAAACGTTATCCACCAAAAAAACTCCTAACTGTAGATAACAATCTGAGAATCATAAACAGCAAGAGCCTTCAATACATCGTCATACCAAAATCAATCACAAGTAAAATCCTTAGAACTAAACTCTTAAACAGCAAACTATATAACAAAGAAACGCCAAGATAGTGAGCTGAAGAAGCCCAATCCATCAAACCTCGAAGAACCGATCAACTAAAAGCGAACCGTAGCTACAGATCCAAGATCTACAACGATAAACACATCATTCAGCTCAAGATTACGCCCAGCATAACAACCACTACTCGTAAACAGCAAAAAATCTCAAAGAACACACAACGAGAGTGAGCTCACGAAGCCTGATTCATCAAAACTCGAGAAGACGGTTGCTAACATCAACTAAAGCGAACCGTAGCTACAGATCGAAAGATCTACAACGCTAAACACACCATTCAGCTCAAGATTACGGCAGGCAAAACGATGGATACTCGTAAACAGCAAAAAATCTCAAAGAAACACAACGAGAATGAGCTCACGAAGCCTGAGAAGACGGTGGCTAACATCAACTAAAGCGAAAACCGTAGCTACAGATCCAAGATCTACTAAGATAAACGCATCATTCAGCTCAGATAAAGCCACGCATAGCGATGATCCTATCCACTAAACGAAAGCAGAAACGACGAATCGAAGGCAAGAGGGAGAGAGTTTTCTTCTTTTTACCTTTTTCGAGAGGAAGATAAGAATCTGGATGGGCACGAGGTGAACACGAGTACTTTAATTTTTAGAGCGTTGTGGAGAGGAAGTCTTTATATATATAGAAGGCTTGTTTCGAGCGGGGAAGAGGAAGCGAACGTTCTAGTAGATCTACTAGATGCCGTCGGATCTCGGATATCGTGTGGTCAATATTCGACAATTTAATCAACGGCTGAGATTCAACGCGCGATTTTCAAATGGACGGTCGGATGTGAGAGTTGCTGAGTTGGTGGGTTATAGGTGGGAAAAGAATAAATCTTTCGAAATTATTTTTGCATATAACTAGGGATTAACCCGGGCTACGCCCGGGATTTTTATTTTTTTCTAATTTAAGTTGTTAAATTATTTATATTTAGGCTATGATATATATTTATATAAATGTTAAAATGCATGTCATAATTAAAATTTATTTTTAAATTTTAACACGTTAAATTAACATATTTTTTACTATTTAAATATTTTTTTGTAATTTTATTGGCTATCTAGTTATCATATTTACCAAAACTATCTTTTGAGTGTTGGAATAAATGTTTTAGAGATTTTATTAAACTGCATAGTATTTTCGGATGGACCATATGCTCAACATTCGATCGATCCATAAAAAGATGGTCGATCTCCTTGGCCAGGTAAATAAAATTTTAGCAAAAATATATTTTATTTTCAAATAATAAGTATATAACTATTCTTTTTAATATTTTTTAATTGTATTTTTTGATTAAATTATTGTATTATAATGGTTATGTAAATATTTTTTGTGATGTTTGAATTTGTGTTGTTCGTATACTTAACCTAGATGATATTGATATTTAACAATTTATTGTTTTCTGGAAATAGAAAATAATGATATATCAAAACGTATCTAATACTTGTTAAATGATAGTATAATGTAAATTACATCCATTATTTGAAAATAACCATTTGTTGTTTTTATTTTTATTTTAAATCAGAAATTATTTTTATTTAAAAACATTATTCATATATAATATAATAGTTTAAGTTTGGAAGATTAATCTATATATAAAAATTATGTATATTTATTAAAAAATAATTTAAGATATTATATATTGAGTATATGAATAAAAGCTGAATTTCTTATCTTGAAAATCAGATATTTATATTTTTGTCTTCATGTTATACTCACCAATCCATCATTGATATTTATAACTCAGTATGTTTTTTAAAAAACTTAGTTTTAAGTAATAAACGAATTTAATAAATTAAATTCATCACCTATAATGTTCTGTAAACTATATTTGAAAACTCTCTAAAATTATATTTTAAGCATAATATTATTATTATTTAATTTAAGTTATTTTAAACATAATATATGCTAAACAAACTTAAATTATATTTACAATAGGACCATCCTAAACCAGTTAGTAAACCAAAAACAATACTAAACCAACATGAACCAATACCTGATTCGGCGAGGAAGGAAGTGTTTCAGGATAAATGTTTGAATGGTTATTAACTGAAATGGTTTGATCATGAAAGAGTTATTATGAATATTAACAATAAAATTATGGATTAGATTAATTTAAATTTGTAAGAATACCTTTGAGTCTATGAAAAGCAATTCAATTCCCATGAATAAGTTTAGCTTTTGGAAGTTGCGGGTTTCCCAACAATGAATCCACCTAACAAAAAGTTTGTTGTTATAAAAAAAATCTCATTCAAGGTCATTAAAGGTTTCTGGGACGGCAAGAGTTGATGGTGAAACCATTTGTTTGCTCGAGTGCTTTGAAATTTTCCTTAATAGTGTGAGGTTGATGTGGATGGAATAATGAGTTTTATAGGGACTTTCTTGATGTAAAACTATACATTTTTTTTTTGTTTAATGTGGTATTTTCATTTTTATTTAATTTACTACCATTTTAAGATAGAAGTACATTTTAAGATAGATGCTTAAATCTTAATGTACTTTTTCTATTTTTTTAAATGTTTATTTCCATTTCTTATATTTTTATTTACGTAATATCTATATTTTATATTTTAAAATAGATATTTAAATATTAATGTACTTTTTCCATTTTTTAAATTGTGTATTTACTTATATTATATATTTTACATTTTAAGATAGATGTTTAATGCTTGATGAACTTTTTCCATTTTTAAAAAAATTGTGTATTTACTTATTATTACATATATAATTCATATATTATATATTTACATTATTTACTTATTATTTATTTTCCTGTATATGTATTTCCATTTCATGTACTTTTCATTTACTTAATATCTCTATTTTACATTTTAAGATAAATGTTTAAATATTAATGTACGTTTTCCATTTTTTCTAAATTGTATATTTCCATTTGTTATACTTTTTATTTACGTAATATCTATATTTTAAATTTTAATATATATTTTTAAATCTTAATGTAATTTACCATTTTTTAAATTTGGTATTTACTTATATTATATATTTACTTATTATTTATTTTTCTTTATATTGTGTATTTCTATTTCTTATACTTTCTATTTGCTAATAATTTTATATCTTAAGATTGATTTACATTTTAAGATAGATGTTTAAATACTAATGTACTTTTTCCATTTTTTAAAATTGTGTATTTTCTTTTCTTATACTTTCTATTTACTTAATATCTATATTTTACATTTTAAGATAGATGTTTAATATTTAATGTACTCTTTCCATTTTTTTAAAATTGTGCATTTACTTGTTATTGTATATATAATTCGTATATTTATATATTTATAATATTTACTTATTATTTATTTTTCTATATATTGAGCATTTCTCTTTCTTAAACTTTATATTTAGTTAATGTCTATATTTTATATTTTAAGATAGATGTTTAAATTTGTACGTATTTTTCCATTTTTAATGTAAAACGGCAATGTTTAATAGAAGAACTTGGACAAATAGTCAAATAGTTATATTTATGTTTTTTTTTTTTTATAAAATGGTAATGTTACATTATGAAGATAACCCGTTTTTTTAGTGAACAAGGACAATCTTACATATGTTTAATGTAGTTTTTCTATTTTTTTATGTTGTATGTTTACATATTATTGTTATTTTTAAATGTAAAATGGTAATTTTACATATGTTTAATGTGGTATTTCCATTTTTTATATTGTATGTTTACATATTATTTATTATTTTCGAAATTATATATAATATTTTTTTTACAAAATAGTAATTTTACATTATGGAGATAAGCCGTCTTTTTGTTTAGTGAAAATGGTAATCTTACATATGTTTAATGTAGTTTTTCAATTTTTTTTGTTGTATGTTTACATATTATTTTCTTAAATAAAAATGTAAAATGGTAATTTTACATATGTTTAATGTAGTATTTCCATTTTTATGTTGTATGTTTTACATATATTTATTATTTTCGAAATTATATATAATGTTTTTTGCTTTGTTTATAAAACGGTAATGTTACATTATGGAAATAGACCGTCTTTTTTTTTAAGTGAAAAATAGTAATCTTACATATGTTTAATGTAGTTTTTCAAATTTTTTATGCTGTATGTTTACATATTTTTTATAAATTTTCGAAAATAAGTAATATTAAAATGTAAAACTGTATTTTATGCCACGTGTCATCTTTCAGGATTATATTATATATTTACTTATTATTTATTTTTCTTTATATTGTGTATTTCTATTTCTTATACTTTCTATTTGCTAATAAATTTATATTTTAAGATTGATTTACATTTTAAGATAGATGTTTAAATATTAATGTACTTTTTCCATTTTTTTAATTGTGTATTTCCTTTTCTTGTACTTTCTATTTGCGTAATATCTATATTTTACATTTTAAGATAGATGTTTAAATCTTAATATACTTTTTCCATTGTTTTTAAGTTGTGTATTTCTTTTTCTTATACTTTTTCTTTACTTAATATCTATATTTTACATTTTAAGATAGATGTTTAATATTTAATGTACTCTTTCCATTTTTTGAAATTGTGCATTTACTTATTATTGTATATATAATTCGTATATTTATATATTTATAATATTTACTTATTATATATTTTTTATATATTGAGTATTTCTCTTTCTTATACTTTATATTTAGTTAATGTCTATATTTTATATTTTAAGATAGATATTTAAATCTTTACGTATTTTTCCATTTTTAATGTAAAACGGCAATGTTTAATAGAAGAACTTGGACAAATAGTCAAATAGTTATATTTATATTTTTTTTTCGTTTTTTTATAAAATGGTAATGTTACATTATGAAGATAAACCGTTTTTTTAGTGAATAATGGTAATCTTACATATGTTTAATGTAAAGTTTCCATTTTTTTTATGTTGTATGTTTACATATTATTGTTATTTTTAAATGTAAAATGATAATCTTACATATGTTTAATGTAGTATTTCCATTTTTATGTTGTATGTTTTACATATATTATTATTTTTTAAATTTTATATAATGTTTTTTGTTTTTTTTTTATAAAACGGTAATGTTATATTATGGAGATAAGCCGTCTTTTTTTTAAGTGAAAAATAGTAATCTTACATATGTTTAATGTAGTTTTTCCATTTTTTATGCTGTATGTTTACATATTTTTTACAATTTTCGAAAATAAGTAATATTAAAATGTAAAACTATATTTTATGCCACGTGTCATCTTTCGGGAAAAAAATTTTCCGCTGATGTGGACGCCCTATGGAGCCTCAAAAGCTCCCTTTTATTAGTAGAGATTGGCAAGGTGCTATTGGAGGAAACATGCTTCGTGTGGCGGGCCCACCATAAAGGCGAGGATTTTGATTTATGATTTTTGTGAGAAATGACGAAATTAGCCTCGGGGTGTGGATAGTGCGGAGATGTTTGGTGGTGGGCATTTACGTTAATTTAATCGTCAGCTGGTGTGAACGCGTCCATGCACAAATAGATTCCGTTTGGACTAACGAAAATGATAACGTCACAGTGGACGATTATTAAGGTTTATCAACCATCACTCCCTGATTGGTTTTAAAAAGGGTGTAATTATGAGTTGGTCCGTATCGGTTTACTTTGACTTAGACAAATAGGAACTGAAATTCAATACTAATGGTTTTGGTTGAATGGTTGTAAACTGTAATTGTTAGGTAAGCGTGGTTAGGTCACACAGGCAAGAATCATGATTTTGAAAGGATAAGTCGTGAGGAAAAACGTTGAAAAAAGAACAGATGATGTGAAAGTAATTTACCTTTCAGTATCCTCAAGCCGTAAGATTTTCACATCGTTTAGTTTCACATCATTTTGTTTTAAAGGCTTAGGTTTGTCCACGTGAAACCTAAGTAAAGGTGGAAATAGATGACTAAGAGCAGAAATTATATTTTGAAATTTTCAAAACTCTAGATTTGAATTTCTTCTCCAAAAGCAAAATTTCAAACTCAAATTCAAAACTATTTGTATTTTATAATACGGTCTTTATATTTGTCATAACTAATTTGAATTCATAAAACTTTTATAAATAACTAGCGCATATATAAACATATTACAACAATATTAATTAATAAAATAGTCTATTGAAATATAAAATTTAAATAAAAATAACTTAATTAATATTAAACTTCAAACAAAATACCTTATTCCATAAAATGATTTTTGTAATGCATATATGATATATTAGTATATTTTGAAGTCAAAATGGCTCTCCTCATTTTTACTTCGTAGATTACGAGCTAAACTTGTTAAAATCGGGTGATATTGATACTAGTAAATACATAAGATCGGAACAAGAAAATAAAAAAGAAACATAAAATATCGCTAAAAGACTAATTTATTTTCGATGATATTAATACTCGTGAATATATATATTCGATATGAATAATAAAAAATTGTACGAAGAAGACATCAAAAACAACAATAACAACCATCTTCAGTTACACAAAAAACTTTGGACAATATTTGAAAATTTTGAAGATTCCGGATCAAACTTACCTAACTATTAGTGTTGTTGTAAAATTTAAATTTGTGTAATAGTTATGTCTTCATGTAATTTTTTAAAATCATTTTTGTTAAGTTTCTTTTGTATATTATTGTTGTTTAAATCTAATTTAAAATATTTTAAATTTTTTTTTAATTTTATGTGTAAAATTTAAAATTTGTAAACAAAGTTTTAAATATTTATGAGATATAATTTTTTTAAGGATTAAAACAATAAAAGAGAAAATATTTATGAATCATAAAAGTGATGTGTGATTGTAGGGACCAAAATGCAAATAAAAATGTGAAACTTCAAATTTGAAGTTTTGAGGAGTGAAACTCTATATTTGAAGTTTCACTACTCAAAACTTCAAATTTGAAGTTTTGAAGTTTTTTTTTGGAGAGCAAAAAACTTCATATTTGAAGTTATAGAGTATCTTTTGGAGATGCTCTAAGAGCATGATATAATAGGATTCGTAGGGAAATATTAGAAACCGTCTCTTAACTTTTAACTAAAAAAATAAGAACCGGCTTTTAGATAAGATGTTTAAGAGTCGGTTCTTAACTTTTTTATTTAAAAGTTAAAAGATAGTTTCTTATATTCCGTTAAGAACCGACTCTTAAACATCTTATCTAAAAGCCTTTTTATTTTAAAGTTAAAAGATAGTTTCTAATCCCACTCTATTTTTTCCTCTAAAATAGAGTTTAGAATAAAAATATTCCAATTGTACTATTTTTCTACTCTATAATAGTGTAAACCTATTTTTTTTTCTATATATAGAGTAATTTTTCTTTTGTTCATCATTCTATTTTTCATTTTAAAATAGAGTACCATTGAAACAATATTCAACTCTATTATAGAGAAAAAAATAGAGTAAACCACTGGAAATGATCTAAAAAACTTAAAAACTCCCAAAGATCAAAATAAAAAGGCTTCTTCTTAATTTAGCCCACCAAAAGCAAAATGAGCCACTAATTTATCTCCTCTCACTCCGGCTTAGCAACAGCCAACAGTTACATGAGATACGAAACAGTCTTAGACTTGTTTCTCGTTAGTTTTATTTATCTTAAGACTATACTTGATCCGAGTTCGTAGGACACTAGTAGCCACTAAGGAAGTTATCTTTTTCTTCCAAATTGGACTTCTTGAGTTCTTGTGTAATCAACAAACGAAGAGGCTTCGATAAAGAAGATAGAAAACGCGTTTGACAACAGAGTTGATGCTGAAAGAACTCTCCGGGAGATCAAGCTTCTTTGCCACATGTATGTAATATCTTCTTCACTGATTCCATTTGGTTTGATGAATCGCGTGTAAATATATGATGTATAGTTGAATTATCGTGTTCACACATCTACGCAGGATATTAAAATGAAACATAAATGGAGCCACCAGAGAATGAGGTTCGAAGATGTGTATATTGTTCAGCAGCTGAAACTTAGCACTGAGGTAAACACATGTTACAAGCAATTCTCTGTTTGTGTGTATTGTTAGCTCTAAGTTTCACTAGATGACTGATCTTGACTTCTTGAGAAGCAATAATTCTCGGAAGTACGTAAAGCAACTCCCACGTTCAAACAAACACTCATTTAGAGAAACGCATATCACAGATGCTGCCCGTATTTTTGTTTGCCTTGGGATGGTATAAATATGAAATACTAAAAAAAATGTTTTTATTGACTTGGAAGTAGAGGAAGCGTTGAAGCAGCCCTACTTGGCCAGTCATCTCTATGTGATTAACGAGAACCAACTTGTCCTTCTACTTTCAGCTTCGACTTTGAGGACACAACCTTGGATGAACAAGAGATCAAGGATATCTTATCTTGAGAGAGTCTTTACACTTCCAGGATAAGTGGTCTCCCACAATATAAGACGCTTGACCGCCAAACCATGTGCTATTCGAAGCTGTGAGAAATAGGTGAAAATGGTTAGTAGTATTCTAGTGTGTGTTTTGTATTGTCAGTGAATTATGCAGTCCGAAGAAAGTGACAAGCTTTTGCGTGTTGTATACGTATATAATAACTCGACAAACACAAATTTTCTGACTATTCCATTTTCCTCATAGAAAGTAGAAACCATGGGAAACCGTCATCTTTTCCAGAGCTTGCGTTTGGATTTTATTTTAAGTTATATATAAAAACATTTATGATATATCATAAAAAAATCAAAACGATGATACATTTCGAGAATTTAGATTTTTTTTTTGTTCTAAAGTGTGAAATGGCATTCGAACATATATCTATGTAAGACGTTTTCTCGCATGAGCTAGCGTATAATATATCTACAAATAATTTCTTACCGACCAAACCATCCAAGATCAAGCTAATTTGGCTATAATCAGCCTAAAATATCTACTTTCACCAAATTCCAAAAAAACATATCCCAACTCAATAAGAAAATTCATGTGACAGTGTGTATACCCACCTCATAGGTGAACTTTTGAAATATAATCTACAACCTAGTGTTTTAATTAACAGAGCTAGTGTGTTGTCAAAAAAAAAAAACAGATCTAGTGTTGTGACGACTTGTCTACAGTTTATGAAACTTTAACTGCACGATTTGTACTACAATTCCTTCCTACAAATATTTGGCCCAAAAACAAAAGCTGCATAGCTGGTTTATCAAACTTTCGTATTCGGTCATGCAACTAGCCGATTTTTTAATATATGCTACGTTAAACTATGCCGGAAAGTAATATTCTAGCTGTGCATACTATTTGGTGATTTTGTATACAATATACAAATCGAAATTGGACCAAGCAAGTCAACATCTTCATATGTATACATATTTTTGGTGTGTCAATAAACGTGAAAACATATCTAAACGAAACCCTATTACTACAAAAAGCCAAACACGTCTTAGTTATATGAATGCTGGCTCCAAATAATTAATAAGCATTATCTCTGTATAACCATACTTTTTTATAGATTACATGTTCCTTTCTTAATTAAATAACTTGAGCTGCCAATCTAACTTCTAATTTAAACTTATCTTCTTTAATGTTTCAAACAAATGTAGAAAGCAACTAGACCGAATTAACTTGCTAATTTAAACTTATCTTCACTCAAACGTTGATTGAAAATCTGAGATATTTACACAATTCAATTCAAATTCAAAAATGACTAGAATTTTAAATGCTGGACCAATACAATTACGGTTAGGAAGACTGATTAAACTAAGACTTATTCTTGGGTTCACTCCCTAGGGTGAACCTCTAGGTTCACCAACCAATAGGATTGTTTTATTTTATATTCGAAATCTTTTAAAAAAGGAAACAAAATATTTTCTCAAGTTATAAGTTATATTATATTTTTAAAATAAAAAGGTTAAAATAAATAAATTTAAAAAGTAGTAATTAAAAAAAAAAAATTTTTAACATTCTCAACAAAATACTAAACTCTAAATCCTAATCCCTAATCCCTAAACCCTAAATCCTAAACCCTTGGGTAAACCTTAAACCTTTGGATAAATCCTAAACTTCAAATCAAAAACACTAAACACTCAAGGGTTTAGGGTTTTAAGATTTAGTGTTTTTGATTTAGAGTATGAATTATCCAAGGGTTTGGAGTTTACCCAAGGGTTTATAGGGTTTATGATTTAGGGTTTAGGGATTAGGATTTAGGGTTTAGTGTTTTGCTGAAGACGATAAAAATATTTTTTTTTTTTAAATTTGTTTTTCTCTAACTACTATTTTTTCTAATTTTTTTAACCTTTTTATTTTAAAAACATAATATATCTTGACAATATTTTGTTTCCTTTTCTAAAAAATATCGAATTTGAAATAATAAAATCTTATTGGTTGGTGGACCTAGAGGTTCACCCTAGGGGTGGACCCAAGAATAACTCATAAATAAATATGAAATTTGGTTATATTTAGTGCTAAGGAGTAATGACCATTCTTAATTGGAAATTGTCATATGTTGGTGTGTATTTAAAATTTTAATGTTATATGTACTGCTCTATATGCTCGTATCATTTATGTATATGCAGCAGCAGTATAACATGTATGGAACATATAATGTATATACATGCTTTTCTACTTCGTGTTGTATAATGACGTAATTGTTCTCTAGTGAAAAATAGATAATTAACATTCAAGCCAAACTAACATTATTATTCTTGTTTAATATTACTCAAAACAACATATGGATACCACACATACAGACGTACACAAAACACCATTCATATAAGTTGATATGACAACAACACAAATACGTCTGCAATCCATGTGTGGTTAGAAAAAATAGTAGTTAGAGAAAAACAAATTTAAAAAAAAAAAAAATATTTTTATCGTCTTCAGCAAAACACTAAACCCTAAATCCTAATTCCTAAACCCTAAATCATAAACCCTATAAACCCTTGGGTAAACTCCAAACCCTTGGATAATTCATACTCTAAATCAAAAACACTAAATCTTAAAACCCTAAACCCTTGAGTGTTTAGTGTTTTTGATTTGAAGTTTAAGATTTATCTAAAGGTTTAAGGTTTACCCAAGGGTTTAGGATTTAGGGTTTAGGGATTAGGGATTAGGATTTAGAGTTTAGTATTTTGTTGAGAATGTTAAAAATATTTTTTTTTAATTACTACTTTTTAAATTTATTTATTTTAACCTTTTTATTTTTAAAATATAATATAACTTATAACTTGAGAAAATATTTTGTTTCCTTTTTTAAAAGATTTCGAATCTAAAATAAAACAATCCTATTGGTTGGTGAACCTAGAGGTTCACCCTAGGGAGTGAACCCAAGAATAAGTCTTTATTTATTATTTTATTATCTGTATTTTCATCTTTAATTTCTAATTTCATAAGAAGATGCAACAATTAGACAAGATGCAACAATAACCGATTTTTGATTATAATGATAAATGGATACTCGTTACCGCTGCTCGACGCTCGTACGTGTTGTCTGCAACATGCACAATGATCTTGTCATGAGGATGTTAGGTTAGATAAACATTATAAGGCAACTTATTATGATTTTGCAAAATTTGGTGCACTAGGTTTGAAGCGAAAAGATGAGTTAACTGATTGTTTATTTCCACAAAAGTTGTAATTCTATGCATTTTAAGCATGGACGAGACTAGTTCGCTAATGCATGCATCATCAGGGAGTCGGAAACTAATAACGTAATATCATCGTTAAGCAAAAGTCTTTTAACGTGGTAACACCAAGAAAATTGATCACGGGTTCCGTATAAACAATAGTTTGTGTGAAGTAGCAGAATATGACAATTACGCCTTACGTAACGTTCGTTGGATATAGGTGAAAATGCAGAGAAGCTCTAACGTAGAATACGATTATTTTTATGTTTTAGCAAAAATATAATAGACAAAAGGTAAATGCTTTCAACAAAATGTTTGCCAGCAAAAGATCATCTGTCTTGTTGATGTCTTAAAGGCCTCGAAGGTCAACAGAATTTCAATATTTTACCGAGGGAGTTGTTATTGTGGTAGCCTAACTAAAGCCTAATTAAATGAGATTAAATTAAACTGCTCTAAAGTGCTAGGAGTAACATTAATATCATGTACACGTGTCGCATTTTCCTTTGAATTTGGCTTTAAATGGTTCCCTCGTAACATAGCCAGCAGCTGAAACGCGTCGTAGTTAATCACAGTACCGTTGGAACCATTTAAAACAAAAAGGCCACTCTGCATGCATGCCTGCCTGTGTCCCATTAATTAGAAAAGTCCTTCTGGTGAGACTTGAACCAACCAAAAAACAAAAAAAATATAGTTAGGACAAACAAAGCGCGTGGATTTAAAACGTGGGACCCACTCTGACGTCATTTTGTTTTTCACCTCCTTACAAAAATAAAATCAAACGATGAGTAATTTGGCCATTGTCTATGCACCGACGTCACCCGTAAGGCGATAGCCGATAGTTGACAGCTATTACAAAAATGTCCCAAAAATGTTCTATCATCCATAAATAAATTAATACACATTTGAAAAAAAAATAGTTTAATTCAGTCAGATTCGATATGATTAGATGAAATTTTAAAGTTAATTGAAACCACTAGTTTGATTTTTTACCCAAAAAAACTGTGAAACTGTGAAAAGATTTGAACAAAAACCTTAAGGTCAAAAAGTCAAAAGCTCTCTGGCTCAGTTATCGATGTCGAACCCGTGGGCCTCAGGCCGCCGTTCATCCGTCTCGCCTCCGTCGTCTTGTGCCTCCGGTGATAAGAGAATCCTCATCCCACCTGACCCCCCTGACTCTAATCTCCCGTTAGCCCAATACCCACCTCTCTCCCCAACCATTCCCACCCGTCGTGAAAAAGCTCTAGTTAACTCTACTATTGTCTCTCCTTATCCAACTGGCCAACAGATCTCTGCTGGTCTCTCTGAAACTGGTATTGCTCTTTGCAATGTCGATGTAGAAATGGTTCTGGGGCCTGTTTCTGTTGCGGATCCCATTACCAGATCTGATGCAACTGTAGGTGCTACTGTAGATTTCCAGATCCAACCTTCAACTACTGTAGTTCCACCTACAGAATTCACAAACAACTTGCAAGAAAAATTCACTGTGTTACTTCCCAAGTTTAGCTCCCCTATCCAAACTAACCCAGCCTTGTCTCCAACCCCAACTATAGCCAGTACCTCTGGCGATGAGGATTTGCCCCATGCTTCTATTCCACACCCTAACCATCCCGTTCCTCCTGGTAACTCTCAACCTGTCCCCAACCCCTCTCTAGTTGAAAAGATCAGGAAATCTGAAGATAAATCCCTCAAAAGACTTGCCCCTGTCACTATATCTGCTTCAGGTAGACCTTCAGTACTGATTCCTGATGCTGTCTTCCAAAAAGGAGCTGATATGCACAAAGACTTCATTGTTTGTGTCTTTAATGGAAGATCCCCTCCGTTTAGTCAGATTCAAAGTGTCCTCAACCACTTGTGGGGAAAAGGCAAGAGACTGGAGATTCACAACAATCCCTCCTCTCACAGTCTCCTTGTTCGCATCACAAGTGATTATTTGAAGCAAAAAATATTGGAAAAAGGTTACTGGTATGTTGGGGACTCCTTGTTCCACACCAAGCAGTGGACTACGACCAACAAGTCTTTGGCTCCCTCCTTCTCATCAATCCAAATATGGGCGCATCTTACTGGTATCCCTCTTGATCTTCGTCACCAGGAAGGACTCAGTTTGGTTGCGGGGCTCGTAGGAGAACCTAAAGAGACCGACGATTTCACAAAGAACTTAGTTAGCCTCACTTTAGCTCATGCCAAAGTTGAGGTTGATCTCACAAAGCCGTTACCTGATGTTGTTGAGTTCACTAGGCAGTCAGGGGAGATAGTTGAAGTTCTTGTCTCCTTTCCTTGGCTCCCACCTACCTGTTCCCATTGTAAAGAACTTGGACATGTTGTTCGCAACTGTCTTCTTGTCCCCCTTCCACCTAAGGCTCCCCCCGCTAACCCCTCAAAAAATAAAACTCCCACTATCCCCAAAACCCCCTCTGGCATCAACCTTCATCTTAAAACCCCCACAAAAACTCCTTCAAAAACCCCTACAAAAACACTTTTAAAGAGCCACCCCTCCTCCTCTTCCAGTGTTCCATCTCCTTCTCTGTCCCTTCCTGAACCTTGTCCTGTTGTTCCTGTGGGTTCAAATAACTCTGTCGCTTCGGTCACTATCCATTCTGGGTTGCCCTCAACTTCTAAAAACCTGAAACCCCTTTCCTCCTCTAGCCTTTTTGTCCCTCCGCCATTCTCTTTCGCTTCCATTAAAAACCCTTCTCTAGATGTCCCTAGCCCCACCTATCAACCATCTCTAAAACGCTCCCGTTCTGACCCATCCATCTCCCCTCCAAATAACCTTTCCCTTTTTTCAAACTCCTCTCGTCCTCCTATTTGCCCTTATACCACTAATCAGTTCTCTCTTTTGTCTACCCTAGACTCATCTGGTTTTATGGATGAGCCTAACCCTTCTTCTTAATGTGTACAAAACTATTTTTTTGGAATGTCCGAGGAATAAATGACCCGGGCAAGCATACCCCTTTTTGTGATTGGATTAGATTTCATAAGCCCTCTTTTGGTGTCCTTCTAGAAACCCATATTAAAGATCAGAATATTACCAACCTTTTGTCGATCTTGTGTCGAGGATGGCGGTTTGCTTCAAATCATGCCTCCGATGATGATGGAAGAATTATAATTGTTTGGAGGGATGATGTCAACGTCAGGATCTTGCATCAATCTCGTCAATCAATTACTTGTGAAGTCACTCTACCTGCTACTGCTCCCTTTATCTATACAGCAGTCTATGCTTCAAACTTCAGAGCTGAAAGAGTTGACTTATGGGTTGAGCTTCTTGATGTGTGTCAAACGTATCAGCTTCACTTGCAACCTTGGATCATCGGAGGTGATTTTAACGAGATAATGCATCCTTCGGAACATTCCCTCATGGAAGTAAATGTCACTACACTGCAAATGCAAGAGTTCAAAGACTGTTTACAGCAACTAGAAGTCTTTGACCTGAGATTTCAAGGTCCCCGCTTCACGTGGAGTAACCACTGTCCGGAAGGTCCCATAGCAAAGAAGCTTGATCGCTTGCTTGTCAACTCCAACATCATCTCTATCTTCCCAAACTGTGTTGCCACTTTCTACCCCACCCTATTCTCGGATCATAGCCCTTGTGTCCTTGATCTAGCCCACCACCTGCCCCTAGCCGGAACCATGCCTTTTCGTTTCTTTAACTACCTAACCCGTCACCCCTCTTATCATCAACTGGTACTTGAGACATGGAGTCAAGCCGGAAGTTTGGCACTGAACCTCACAAAACTGAGCTGGAAGCAAAAGAGTGTTAAGGGAGTGTTAAAGCAACTGAATCGAGAAAATTTTTCAAACATTCAAGTGAGGGTATTAGAAGCTAATAGTTTGCTACAATCTGTGCAGGTGCAAGCTCTTGATGATCCCTCAGCAGAAAATTTCCAAGAAGAAAGGCGCATCCATGAAAACTGGGTGTTTCTTCGTGGAATAGAGGAAAGTTATTTTCGGCAAAAATCAAGGATCAATTGGTTGATTGAAGGGGATCAGAACACTGCCTACTTCTTCAGGATTTTCCAAGCCAGATGCAGTTACAACTCGATCAGGTCGTTTGTCCTGACTTCAGGCATCATCATTACTGACCCTCAACTGATGAGTCTTCATGCTATTACGCACTTTCGTAATCTGTTGGGTCCTGATGTTGTTCATGTCCCTGCGATTTTCTCCCCACCGTCTTGGTTTGTTGGATTATGCGCCTTTTCTCCAACTCAAACTCAAGTCTCTTCCATGATTACCATTCCATCTGCTGATGAAATAACCACTCTGATGTTCAAACTAAATCCAAACAAGGCCCCTGGTCCCGACGGCCTCACTTCAGCTTTCTACAAATCTTCTTGGAGTTTTCTTGGGCAGGAGGTTGTTGCGGCAGTCTCTCACTTCTTCCACCACTCTTTTATGCCTTCATCAACCAATTCTACTATCCTAGCTCTTGCGCCAAAGTTCCCTGGAGCTTCACTAATCTCGGAATATCGCCCCATCAGCTGTCTTAACACCCTCTATAAGCTGGTGGCAAGGCTTCTGGTTCGTCGCTTGAAGCCTCTCCTCCCTTCCTTCATTGTCCCGAATCAAACAGCTTTTGTAAAGGACAGGTTGTTAGTTGAAAATACAACTCTAGCAGGAGAGCTGGTGAACGGTTATCATCGGAGACAAGGGCCAAAAAGAATTACCATAAAGGTGGACATAGCGAAAGCTTTCGACACCATCTCTTGGGAATTTCTTTTCAACTGCTTAGAAGGACTTCACCTACCCTCTCAGCTAGTAGGTTGGCTCAAAGCTTGTGTATGCTCCACAAATTTCACCATTGGCTACAACGGCATGGTCCATGGATATTTCAAAGGCAAAAGAGGTCTCCGGCAAGGAGACCCGCTTTCTCCCTATCTTTTTGTTATTGCAATGAATATCCTCTCTATCATGTTGAACAATGCGGCTGCGGAAATGAAGATCAAATACCACCATAAGTGCTCCAACTCGCGACTCACCCACCTGTGTTTCGCCGACGACCTGCTTATCTTCGTCGATGGTTCAATTGACTCTGTGCAAAATGTTCTTCAGGTATTAAGAGAGTTTGAGCTGCGGTCTGGTCTTGCTGTCAGTGTTCAAAAGAGTTCTTTCTTTTCGTCTGGACTTTCACAGCAAGAAGTAGACACGATAAAAGCTTCTACGGGCATGCCTAATGGCCTCCTTCCGGTTCGCTACCTGGGTGTTCCATTATGCACCAAAAAACTAACCCTCGCCAACTGTGAAGTCTTGATCCAACTAGTAAAGGCAAAATTCAATTCATGGACAGTCAAGACGTTATCTTTTGCAGGGAGATTGTTGCTGATTAAAACGGTAATAGCGGGAATTACTAACTTCTGGTGCTCAAACTTTCTTCTCCCTAAAGCTTGCATTGCAAAGATCAACTCTCTGTGTGGTATGTTCCTTTGGAAGGGCTCAATCGAGGGTCACCACGCTGCTAGGGTCTCTTGGGAGACGGTCACAAAATCAAGGGAAGGTGGAGGACTAGGGATAAAGGATTTAGGGACATGGAATAGAGCATGCTGTCTAAAACTTATCTGGATGCTATTTTTTCAAGGAGGGTCAGTTTGGGTTGCTTGGTTCAGGTCGGAGGTGTTACATGGTTCCTTATCAAACTACTGGACAGTCAACACTAGTACAACAAACTCTTGGCTGGCAAACAAGCTAATAAAGATGCGGGGGGAGGTTTATACCTGGATACAATTGAGAGTGGGCAATGGAGTTAATTGCCGCTTCTGGACTGATAACTGGTCCGCACTTGGTTCTCTTCAAGGTTACTTTGCAGCTGGCTCGGCTTCAAGACAAGGAATTCCTCTCACTGCCACTCTTTCTGATCTGAATAGAAATGGTAGCTGGACTCTTCCTCGACCTCGCTCTGAAGAAATGGTGCAAGCTCAGATCGCATTAACTATGGTGACACTAGGGGAAGAAGAAGATAGCTATGAGTGGGTTGTTACGGGTACGCATACTGTGAAGTACAAAACTTCACTAATATATTGGAAGCTGAAGGGAGATGAACCATCCGTTCCTTGGGCGAAGGTCGTGTGGTCCACTTTAGGAATTCCAAAGCATAACTTTCTTATGTGGCTGTTCGTTCTGAATAGGTGTCCTACTAGAGATCGTCTTAGGAGTTGGGGCTTGGCTGTAGACTCTGTATGTCTTCTCTGCAACTTGGAGGAAGAATCTAGGGATCATTTGTTCTTCAGATGCGCTTACTCTTGGAGGGTCTGGTCTGAGATCGCGCGCCGCTGTGCTATCGTGCCATCACCGGACTGGGAGGAAACGATGAATCAGATGATATCCCTTCGTGGAAATAGGCTCTTCAAGCGTTTGATTCTTCTATGCTGGAAAGGAGTTATCTACTATCTATGGAGAGAAAGGAACCAACGCTATCACAACCACCGATTCCAGACATCATACTCCCTCACTAAAAGCCTTGATCGACTAATCAAGGACAAGATTCTGAGCTTCAGACGTTCTTCTCCCACCACCTCCTCCTCCCTCATGCAAATGTGGGTGGCGACAGAACTGATTCCTTGATCAAGATCTTCTACCATGGCCTTGGGCAAATTCTTAACTTTTCTGATCTAAACTATGGGTTTGAACTATGGGTTTTTAACTATGGGACTTTTGTTGGTTTATGCCATATTGTAGGGGTGTCTATAGCTATATGCTTGTAAAACATTTTCTTTCTTTTGCAATTAAATATGAATGCCTTCAGTCAAAAAAAAAAAAAAAAAAAAAGATTGAAAGCACAATAGAATAGAATGACTAGTATCACACGAGCTGGTCCCAGCAATATTAATCAAAGAAGTGACATAAATCAATCACCCCAAATCCATAGCTCCATTAACCAGCCGCCACGTCAGATCGACGGTGCCTGTTTCGATCAGCCGGTCGTAAGATGACAAACTCAAAGTTGACCATGCCTAACATATTTACATCTCTTACGTGGCGCCTCCTGATACGGTCTCTACGAGAAGAAACATTTTCTTGACGTGGCGTATTTTAATTAGAAGAATGTTTTAGCGTACGATAGACCTTGCCGTAGAAGATAATTTTACGTTTTATCTTACTACGATAAATAAATCAAAAAGACAAAAGAATTAAGCTTTCTCTGTTTGTCACTAAAAGCTCTTTCCTCTCTCTCCTTCCTTTTTCGCAATTCTTCATTCTTCTCTGTTTCGAGATTTTCCCGTGTTTGAGTTTGTGTTTCTGATTCTCCGACGAGGAAGAGTAAGAGAAGATCAAACAAAAGAACAAAGAGAATTGCTTTTGATGGGTTGTTTCGGATGCGGTAAGAGATCGAACAAACGATCGGAGCCCAACGATACTGTGAAAAACAAGAAGACCATCGGTGGTACAAGCGATAAGAGAGACGATCAGTCACAACCCTGTTCAGGTACAGAGTGATTTTCTACCGTTAATCGTTGCTCAAAGCTATCTGTCTCAGTTACATTAAGGGTGGTTTGATGCATGTGTACTGTTTCCCATATAAGTGAGATTTTTTCTATTCGAGTTAGGTTTTGTCTTGTCCTAAATGAGACACATGTCAAAGTTTGGGTTTTATTGTTGTTACCTATTTGTAATCGAATCTTCAGTTGATTTATTTTATTGCCGTGTTTATTTATTTATGGTTAAGTCACAAGATAATTAATTTGATTATTTTGTCATGTGTTTGTAGATTCGACAAAAGTCAGTCCATATCGAGATGTAAATAATGAAGGAGTTGTTGTTGTTAAGGAGAAGGAGGATCAGTTAGCTCTTGACGTCAAGGGTTTGAATTTGAACGACCAAGCCACAGGGAAGAAAGCACAGACTTTTACATTCCAAGAGCTTGCAGCTGCCACTGGGAACTTTAGATCCGATTGTTTTCTTGGCGAAGGTGGTTTTGGTAAAGTTTACAAGGGAACAATAGAGAAACTAGATCAGGTATCTTTGTTGAACAAGTAGCTTTGATTGTCAGAGTTTTTTTTTGAACAAAATTCGTTGTGGCTAGGTTGTTGCAATCAAGCAACTTGATCGTAACGGTGCTCAAGGAATCAGAGAGTTTGTTGTTGAGGTATTGACACTAAGTCTCGCTGACCATCCCAATCTAGTGAAGCTTATTGGGTTTTGCGCTGAAGGTGATCAGAGACTGTTGGTCTATGAGTACATGCCTCTAGGATCTCTTGAAGACCATCTACACGGTATGCTTTGAATAGGATTGAGCCGTTAACTTGATTTGTTGGTTATTTGAATTTTCTAAATTGTTTTTTTTTTAACTGTTTGCAGATCTTCCTTCTGGTAAAAAGCCACTTGATTGGAACACAAGGATGAAAATAGCAGCGGGTGCAGCGAGAGGTCTAGAGTATCTGCACGATAGAATGAAACCTCCTGTGATCTACCGTGATCTCAAATGTTCGAATATCTTGCTTGGGGAAGACTATCAACCAAAGCTATCGGACTTTGGGCTGGCTAAAGTCGGACCAAGCGGGGATAAAACTCACGTCTCTACGAGAGTTATGGGAACGTACGGATACTGTGCTCCTGACTACGCTATGACGGGTCAGCTCACGTTTAAATCCGATATATACAGCTTTGGAGTAGTCCTCTTGGAGCTTATCACTGGAAGGAAAGCTATTGATAATACAAAGGCGAGAAAAGATCAAAACCTGGTCGGATGGGTATGTTCTTCTGTCTCTCAATGATCTTTGCTATAACAGTGGCAGAGCTCGAAATATTTTTGACTGGTCATAATATATATATATATTATAAATTTTTTTTACAAATTAATGGGGGCATGTGAAAATTTAAACATAAATTAGTGGGGTGTGACTAAATATTATAGTAATTTAAGAAAAAATAAACTAAAAAAAGATTTCCCTCCAATTTTACTGGGGTCATGTGACCCACCCCAACAACACTCATAATGTTCTTTCTTCCTTACAGGCACGACCGTTGTTTAAAGACAGGAGGAACTTCCCGAAAATGGTTGATCCTTTGCTTCAAGGACAATACCCTGTAAGAGGATTGTACCAAGCGCTTGCAATCTCAGCGATGTGCGTTCAAGAGCAGCCAAGCATGAGACCTGTTGTATCAGACGTAGTGTTGGCTCTCAACTTCTTAGCTTCTTCCAAGTACGATCCGAATAGTCCTAGCAGCAGCAGGAGAAGGAACGGTTCTTTTCGCAGAGATGATGAGGAGAAAAGACCGGATCTAGTCAAAGAAGCCGAATCTGATGGGTCTTCATAGGAAGAAAATGGTAAAAAAAAAAAAACATAAAAGTCAAATCTAGTTTTTTGGATTCACCAAGATATAATGGGTGGATGTTATATTATAATATAAAAACAAACCAAGTCACATTTTTAACATCTCGTTGGTGGATGTACATCTTTGACTCGGCTTCTGTTGTATGTATGTAGCATGCTTCCTTTTTCTTTAGAACAAAAACCATTTTGTTTTGGGACATATATATATATTACACATCTATTTTCAGATTAAACCATGATGATAGAATGGCAAACGTTGGAAATATACTTGAACAATCCAAAGTATATGCTATTAAAAGAAAATAGTTAAAATCGGTAGTTTTAAAGAAGAAAGTCGTTGTGAACAAAATACATTATGTTTTCAAAAAATCTGCAAAATCATTTTGAAGAAATACATAATGTATCCAGTCTGACCATTACTGCTTAGGATGTTCGAGCTCACTGATCTCTCCGTCTGCGCAGTTTCCGACCCAAATATACATCGTTGTGTTTCTGCGACTCGGCAACACTCTGCAACAATCCCTCCTCGGTGACTGCAACACAGGGGTTTTATGATCTCAATTAAACACGTTAGCCAAACCGGTTTATAGTCTAAAACCAGCTGGTTCTACTAGAAACTGCAATCAATATCCGGTTTGGTGTAGCCTAAACGAAACCAGTATAATATATTGTTGTGGAACCAAGCCGGTTTCTACTAGCTATTGTTAAAAACTATAATCAAAATTCGGTTTGGAGTAGCCTAAACGAAACCGGTATAACTGAAGTTGATATATTGTTGTGGAACCAAGCCGGTTCTACTAGCTATTGTTAGAAACTATATAATCACTATCCGGTTTGGAGCAGCCTAAACGAAACCGGTATAACTGAAATTGATATACAACCAAACCGGTTTATTATCAAACACCAAGTCGGTTTTCAGTCAATGAGCTATTCTAAACCAAACCGGAATCACCTGAAATTGATGTATAAAATTATATTGATGTGGAAATGAAGTTTTGGACCTACCTTGTGCCATCGGAGTGGATCAGGTCGCTTCAAAACGACGACGGAATCGATCTTTCCAGGCGAATCCAGCCTCCATCTGCATCCAGGGAACCGTCTCGTCTTGTCCAAATTATAGTATCCAATCACTTGGCGACGTCCTTCATCGTACTTAGCCGAGTTTACGTAAAACACAAACGGTCTCTGACACGGATGTCTCGACACGGGTCTAGTATTAAACGCGTAGCCAATGTAGTCAGCCCTGCGGAACCAGTTGAGGAACGTTCTCGAAGGCATCTCTAGCTCGCGAGGTGAAATGATGCCTCGGATTATCTGAACAGAGAAGCCCCATGATACAGAGATGGACCAGAACCGGCTCTGGTCGTAGCAGATTGACTGCTGGAATATGCTGGCTGAGTCGAGTTCTGCCGATGACATGAGGTGTCGGAGGGCACGTGAGCGTTTCATCTTAGGGAATATGGGCTGCACTACGTCGATGTGGTGGAGTGTCACCAAAGGAGCCACTGGATGGGCTCCTAATAGTCCCAACAGGTCCCCGTAAACATCGTACTGCATACATATCCATTAACGGAACATTCAGACACGCAGCCATACCAACAGGCAACAGTAACAGTCTCAAATTATTTTTAACTTTTGTGCAAAAAAAATCATTGTACATATAATGAATTAATAATGTAATTTTAAAATTAATATCTTCATAATATATACATACACACACACACATATATATATGTTTGTAACATTTATTTTGAGATCACAAACCTTTAATTTATAAATATATCTAAAATATAAACTTTTAGATCCTATTTAATATTTATTTATTTTTTTCTAAAATTATTATTTTTGTAATTAAAAAAAAAAAAATTGAACCGTTCCACTTACCCATGAAAAAGACCAATTTTCATACTAACATTCGATCGGACTGGACTCTTAACTAAAGTGTGACTGTATGGCATATATTTTTTTTTTTTAAACGAATATGGCATAGTTAGAGTAAAATAAAAGAGAGAGAAATTGATTTCATCTCGTTTACTCTGATTTCAACCAAGTGAAAATTTATTTCAGTTCATTTACTCTAAAAATTGAGAAAACAGTATAATCAGTCTCCCCTCTACCTTTTGTGAAATTGAAAAGTTTACTCCAGATTTATTATTTTTCATGCATCTCATTTCCACTTTATTTTTTCACTCTCTTACTTCATTAATACGTAACCAATCAATCACACTCTAAAAAGGAGAAGAATAAATACAATCTTTTACCTGGTGGAAGCCAGGCTCTTTGGTTAGTGGTACGCCGAGCTCGGTCATACAAGCTTGGATGCGATCGTCACTACCGTAAAGACCAGGGTACCGCTGAATACAACGGTCCTGCATTTTCGAGAGCTCAACAGCTAAAGCGTAGCTAATGGCGAAGCCACCCCCACCAAACGCCATGGAGTAGGAGAAGAAGATGTTCTGAACGTGAGCCTCTGATGAGCTACCAACGTAGTAGAACTGAGTGTGGTCGTACTTCGACAACACGTTCACCACATTGTCCACCACAAACACAGTATCATCGTCACCCATCACAAACCACCGTACTCCTTTAAGCCCTAATCGTAGCGTCTCCGTCACTACTCTTGATATCCTCACTGCTGATCTGTCTCCCACCGGATGCGTGTACCTAAAGCAACACCAAAAAAAATTTGAAATTAGGTTTCCTTGTCATACACGTTAGGTTTTTATATATAATGTAGAGTGAGGAGGAAGCAAGCACCGGAAACGTGAGGTGTCCTGTGAGATTCTGATCTGAGGGAGTGGTTCGTTACGGTAAGTGCGGACTCTCTTGTCTATCCAGACAACGCCACGTGTCTTGCCAGGTCGCCACCATGACTTGATGTACTCTTTCCTCGTCTCCCACAGAACCGAAGACGCGGCGATACCGAACACGACGTGATCGAGCGTCGTGTTGAACATCCTTGGCCGGCGAGGGTAGAGAGAAGGCACACGTGGAGGGACATCGTCGTCTTCTACTTCTTCCTCAGGGTCTTTGACAAGAGAGGAAGAGTTTGTTTGGTCTTTGATGGAGAGGTGTGGATAGGTGGGGCTGCAAGTCTTGCGTCCGCCTCCTCCTGTGGTGGAGATGAGAATCAACGGGAGGAAGAAGAGGAACATGAAAAGCCATGGCAGTGGAGATCTGAGGAATGAGACACGGGAAGTGGGGTTGTGAGTTTTGAGCTTGTCGTGGTGGTGATGTTCTTCTAGAAGCCTATTCTTAGGGTTGCTTAGATTCGTGCTGGAGCTTGAGCTGTTTCCCATGACAAATGGGAAGAAGAGACTGATGCAACTTTGTTATTTTTTTCTAACTCAAATCAGATTTTTTGTTACATCACTTATTTAAATGAAAACGAAGTTTTTGATGAAATGAGCTAAATTTAGCACTAGAGAAAAGGTCTTTCCGAATATTACTGCGAGTGCACTTGACCGTGTGTTCGTTCACATTAAACAAAAATCTCAATACAATCACAAAGTAAAACGACAGTGTAGCAACAACATGATGAGTCTATGGTTGTATCCTTCCATATCAATGCCTCGTCTGCGAATAAAACAATGAACAACACATTGTTAAACACATTAGAGACTGACTAGTAATCAAAACTAATAAAAAAAAATGACTTATACCTTTCTTCTCTTGGATCTTCCTCCACTTTTACGGCCGCTGCCACCAAAGCTTGATTGCTTTTCACCATCTTCATCCAAGAACTTGAACTCATCGTCAAAACTCTCGGTAAGTCCATGCAACCTGATTCAGTTAAAAACATGAGTGCATTGATAAAAAAAAATATCACACAAAAAAGCAAAGAAACATACCCACTGCGTGACTTCAAGCGCTTCTCTCTCTTCTTATCCTCCTTAGTGCGAGGTGCTCGGGCAAAGAGTTCTTCTTCAACCTCTTGTTGTCTTTCATACTGTGCTATGAACTTCCTCTGTTCCTTGCTCTCAGCACCATGCCAGTCTCTGATCTGTTTATATATTATTTACACACACAAATTAAAAACAGCTACTCACTCATATCAGATGCAAAGTAAAATTTCCTTCCAAACCCACCTCTTCAGGTCTGTCCTCGAGCTCGTCCAACACATCTTTCATGTATGTATTCTCAGTGGCTTGTCTTAAGAAGTGCTTCTCTTTTCTGGCGGCATCTCTCTCTTGTTTCGACGTCTTGTCATCCATAGACATAGGAGCAAACTTAGGAGGCCGATAAACTCCATCCTGAATTTAAAAAAGGCAAAAAACAGTTAAGAAAAAGAACATTCAGCACATTTATTGAGAAGTGTAAGAGTGGATAATAAGGCTTACCATTGGTTCATCTTCCATTTTGTCAGCAAGCAAGTCTGGCTTGGGCTTATAATTAGACACATCTTCAGATTTTTCGGCTTCTTTTCCCTCAGAGAGGGTTTGTTCGGTTACAGACGCACCGGCTGTGGTGAGCTTCTGAATTTGGTACTGAAGCTTTTTGTCTATGGGACGAATCTATTCCAAAGAAGTACAAAAATGAGATATATTATATTGACTCTATGTCTTGTTGACAAGTAAAGAAGAGAAGGCAAACCTTTTCTAGAAACATTCGCATCTCAACAAGGCTCCTTACAACAGGATGGCCGTCTATAGAGAAACCTTTTGCCTTCCTTAACAGATAATATACGAGACACTGGCAATAACTTAGAAGTAACAGATGCTTTGCCTCGAGGTAACTCATCCCATCCGCTGTCGGATAACTGTCTGCTTTTACCTATATAATTTGCAAAAGCAAAAAAAAAAAAACAAGAAAATCAGGATGTAGTGAAACATGAATAAGTCTGAAAGCCATTATGTCTCTTGTCTGAAGGGTAAATAGCAGATGCAAGTAATCAGAGACAATAGTTTGGTTAAATCCTTAAAAGGGAGAAAATGTTTTAATTTTTAAAGATAATTATTATAGGTATCAATTCTTCATGTACACCAAACTGAAACTACTCGCCACAGACGAAATAAAAAAAAAAATGATGTAAAATTATAAGATGGTACCTTTGCAGTGAGAGCCTCAACTTTGCTCCTAACAACATCAAGGCCTTCCTTCATTTCTCTCAACACTGTTGCTAGCTGTGGAGCTTCTCTGAGACACATCAAAATAACAAAACGAGACCAGTCAAAAACGTGAAGTATATCATATCTAACTAAACACACAAGATCGTTTTTTTTGTTCTGTATAAGAACTGTGGTTATTGTTGATTCATTGCTCAGTCAACCTACTTTCTTCTCGCTAGAGCAAAGAACTGTTTTTGTGATAATGGAATAAGCATAACTCACCTCTTTATTGTTTCAACCAGGCCCGGTTTTTTAATCTCCTCCATCATACTTGTTCAGAAACAGCCAGAAGATGTGACACTGAATAAAAAAAAAGATAACCTAAATAAATGTTCAGAGAAAGTAACCGTAGAAAACCAAACCGACCATCAGATAAACATACACATTAAATCAATTGGCGAGTAGGAAAAAAATTAAATTTCGGTAGACAGAGATTTGGCAAAGAACAAAGAACTCTAACAACACAAGAGTATGTAATAAAAAATTGAAGCTGGTTCTTCAATCTTTGGACTTGCCTACAAATAATGTCTACTAGTTTACTACTTGACAAAATCCAATTCAGAATAAAGAAACGCTAATTAAAATTGATGGAAGTTTCACAAATATCTTTCAATGACCACGATTAATTTGACCCCAGGGCAGAGGAAGCGGTGGTTTTAGACACAACAAGAGGACCTATCTCAGAGAGGAAGAGACACGAAGAAGAACGAACTCACAGGAGTTAGAGAGGTTGATGGAGACGGTCACGGCTGCAGAAGGGCGACGGTAGAAAAGGTCACGGCAACACTGAGAAGGAAAATCAATACAGAAACTCTTTTGCTGGGACAAGGGTTTATGAAAACTGTAAGAGGCTTTTGTCCAATGAATATTAAGGGCCCGATACAAAATAAAAGATAATATATGGGCTTATTTGGGCCCAGCTCATATCTTTTCTTAAGGGCCCACAAAGGTTATGATGTTTTGCTTTTAGGGTTACTGATATATAATTCTGAGTCAGAGGACAAGCATAATTTTATGTTTTCATTTTTTTTTTTGTGCAACATACTGTTTTCACTAGGTAGGCTGATTCTGGCAGTTCGGGTCTACTAAAATCTTGCTGAATTGAACTATAAAAAAATCAATTTGATTTGGTATTTTGATATTCCACTTTTTATTTTCTTTACCTAAACTAACCGAAATTTGGTTAATTCAATTAGTTCGGTTAGACATTTTGGTTAATTCAATTAGTTTGGTTCGAAATTTGGTTAACAATTTATCGAACCAAACCGAAAACCAATTTTTTTTTGTAAACCAGCCAAATCGAATCGAACTCCTCATCGAACTAACCAAAGTTTCAGTTCAGTTCGACTGGTTTGACTCGATTTAAAATCCCATGCCTAGTTTTCACCGAATCTTCATCTCCACATAAACTTATTGCCTAGTAAGGTGTAACAATAGATGAAAATAACATTTTATTTGCTCTCTCGATTATATTCCAAGACAAGAGCTCAGAATCAACTGACCAACATGTTTCCTGAAATAAACACCAACCACAGTTTTACAGAAACGTACGTGCATATAGCTACCCAAACAAACACCTTTTACCACCGGACATAACAGTCACAATCATTGGCCAAAGACCCAAACACTGACTCTAATCGGTTGCGAAAAGAAGCAAAAAGGGATTGATCACATAGCATTCACCATTCTCTTCATCTCAGCTGATCTTCTTGGATCCGGTTCTTCAATCGCTCTTTCTGTCAGCACATGCTTTATGCGGCACATTGATCTCCTCACCTATATTCACATGAATTCAAAGTTGACCAACAACAGATTACACAACCATTTTCGTAAAATTGCCTTACATAACATTCATCAATTATGTTAACAACTCAATTGGAACTCTGATGCTTAACAGTAACGGCCTGGTTTGTAGTAGTACCTTTGGAATGCGTTCAGGGTTAGGAAACATCATGTTCTGAGCTTGAAGCATCTGACGCTGAGTCATCAACATGTTTTTCTCTTTGAGAAGAACGTACCACAGCTTCTGAAGATCATCCCATGACTTGAGTCGAAGTTCTGAAGCTTTCCAACCTCGACCTAACACACCCAAAAAAAAAACAAAAAAACAATGCTTAATCTTTTTTTTTTTTTTTTTGCTAACACAATCCTTAATCTAATATAATCAATCCACGCTTAGTAGATTATTCAGCTTTAAAGATACCACATTTGCTAATTTCATAGCACCATAGACAAACAATCATTAATCAATAATACACTTGAAAATAAACTCTCCCAAAACGAAATGACATATAATCAATTCACGCTTAGTAGATTAAAACATATCACATTTGCTAATTTCATAGCATCATAGACATATACGCACCGTAGACAACAGGTTTGTCTTCGTCCTGGCTTCTGTCGAACTCAAAGAACTCCTCGAGAGGGTTTTTGGCAATCTTAACAGTCGACGCGGCTGCTGCAGTAGTGGACTCCGACCTCGCGGATGCAGCCACCGCCAAGAACCTCCTCCCGACAAATCTCGTAATAAACATGGTTACAAAAACAGCTCCCGGTTATTTAATCCGACCTACCAAACAAAGATCAGACTGATTATAACCAAAATATAAAAAAAGTTTACACAAGCGGATGTCAATCACAGCAAGCCACAGCTCACAGCAGAAGAGATAAGAACTCACCGGAGATACGGCGACGATCACGGCTACAGAGAAAGAGAGATCAGTCAAAACCCTTTCTCACGGGTACAGGTTTACGTAGAAGGCTATCTGAGGCCCAGTACGAGCTTTGGGTAATTACAGGCCCAATAAGGTTGGCTAGTTTTCGTTATTTCTCTAATTGAAAAATTCCACGTCATCGATCCGTCTATTACTGTCAACGATTGTAACAACCGTCAGATTAATAATCGACGGCTGTAGTGTTAAGCACGCGGATCGTCTCTGACTATATATATACAGACATTCACCGGTTATGGTATCGAATCGTCTTCTTCTTTATATCGATTACTCAAAGAGCCTCAATTGAGTTTGATTTTGTTATTTCAGATATTTAGAATCTCTAAAGGAACTTTGTTAGAAGATGTCAGGAAGGGGAAAGGGCGGAAAAGGATTGGGAAAGGGAGGAGCCAAGAGGCACAGGAAGGTGCTTAGAGATAACATCCAAGGTATCACCAAGCCTGCTATTCGTCGTCTTGCTCGTCGAGGTGGCGTCAAGCGTATAAGCGGTTTGATCTACGAGGAGACCAGAGGAGTCCTCAAGATCTTCCTCGAGAATGTCATTCGTGACGCTGTCACCTACACCGAGCACGCCAGGAGGAAGACTGTCACTGCTATGGATGTTGTTTATGCTTTGAAGAGGCAAGGACGCACTCTCTACGGTTTCGGAGGTTAAATTGAGGGAGATTGGATTAGGGATTCTAATCAATATGATTAGTAAAAGTAAATCCTGGTGTTAGCTATTGTTGGTTTTGCTATTGTGCTGTTCCTCGTCGTTAGGCAATGTTTTCATGTAGCTTAGAAAATCTTCAAATGAAAGTTAGATTTATCCCAAGTTCAAGTTCATGTTCATTATGTATCCCAAACGGGTTATTTTATCCTTTGTTATAAATAACCATGTGCAACACATTTTCTAGTTTGTTATAGTCTCTTGAGCTAATACAACTTGGAAGCATTGCAAAGACAATTTGTCTGAGTTGATTTCAATACTGCTCAAGGGGAATGTGATGCGCAGTTCTAAGTAAAATAAGCGTTGCTATGATATGAGTTTAACCTAAATAAAGTCACCTATTAAGCTGTTCCAAAAACAGTAACCAAATTGATCTACTATTTAGATTACACAAGTAAAAAAAGCAGAGCATTGTAATGGCAAACAGTAACCAAATTGATTAACTGGAACCTTGTATCGAGCGGCTTGGCCGTATAACTTTTTATGTTTGAATCAATATTTGAGTTCCAAAAAAAAAAAAAACGACCAGACGCCAAAACGTCGCAAATTGAGAACTTATATTAGGCTACGACTTTGATGGCTTCCAGTTTTCTTTTCAGCGTCCTCCTCGTACTCGTTTTCTCTGTAACTTCGAGTAAGACTTCAAAATGCTACTTTCACTTGTTTCATATGTCGCCAACTACTTGCAAACATTTGTTTTGCTTTCTCTTTGTTTAGAAGATATGATGATGAATCATATGTTATGGATACAGCAATGATTACCAATGATGGATGTTGATTGTAAATCATATGTAATGGCTATTTGTCTACTTCATGAGTTAAAAATATAAATTTTCCCTAATCTTTATTATGATCTAGTCAAACGCAGACAGCCTAAAGCTATTATAAAAGGAAACAATAGACAGCCTACCGCTCGGTCCACAACGCACATCTACACTATCTGAGTATAAATAATTACAAGTTGATTAATAAAATAACTGACCAGACGCCAAATATGTTCATAGAGAAATGACTATATATAACCAAAGTCTTCTTCCATATCTCTTCGTATATTTTCCACATTGGCAAAACACAACTCTAATGGCTTACAATCTTCTTATTACCGTGCTCCTCGTACTCGCTTCCCTCTCTCTAGCGTCCTGTTATTCTCATCCCACAAGAGATGTCCTGTTTAAGTAAGAAGAAGACCTATCTTTCACCTGTCTCATATGATTACGTACAACAATTAACATATATATATTGTTTCTCTCTGAATAGACAAGACGATGTTGAATCATATTCTATGACCACGAGTCAGCAAGGATCATCGATGCTTGATGTTGAAGGTCTAGTGAAAGCTAGAAGTCTTCAAGTTCTATTCGCTGGCTCAAAAGTGGTTGTGAAAGCTTCCAAGAGTAGTGGTATCCAAATTTGGTTCATTTAATTTTAATTCTATTGAATATTCTTAAGGTTTTGTTTAGTACACTAACTATACAAATTAAATTGCAGGTTCAAAGAAGAGAAAACATAAGAGTAAAGTTGGATCACTGGATGTTTCAGCCGTGGTTGGAATCATAATCGCAGCAATTGTGGTTACTATTATCATCATCTGTGTTATATACTTTTTCTATGTGAAGCACAAAACAAAAAAGGCTCAAAGTCTTGGACAAGGTAATTTATAATTCACATTCTATATAGATTACTTACTTATTTGATGACTTGCTAATACAATATTTTCTGTATTGACGAAATGATACAGAGAAAACAAATGCATCATCCGAAAATCAGACTTCCAAAACAGAGGATATTATTGTCTAAACGAACTTCATGATCGCTATCATCTTCGGTGGAACTACATATTTTTTTTCTTTGAACTTTTTGTTAGATAACACGATCACTATGGTTGTAAAAAAAAAAAAAACACGATCACTATGTTCAAAAATATTCATGTGTAATGGCATTTGCAAATGATTGAATTATTTTTTACTCTTCTTTTTTTTCTTATGCATATCAACTTCATGAATCTTGGTTTTAAACGTATGAGTTTTTAAACTCAACAATACTGATTTACAAAAAATAATATATAGTAAGTTTGATAGTGAAATTGATCTAAAGAGTATCAACTTAAATATGTACATATAAATTTTCAAGAGCATCCAACTAAATAATATATATATATATATATATTAAATTTTTAATATTCCGAATTACATTTAATTTTTTATTGCACATACAAGACAAAACCTCTATCATTCCTTGACAAAAAGAGTGAATAACAATTGTTTCTAATAATTTTTAAAAATATTTTGTTAGCGCCAATATAACTTCAAATTTAAATTTTACAAAGCGACAAGACTATTAAGAACTTACTTATTTACTAACAACCCTAAAATTAAATAATCAGCTATATAGGGACGAAGACATCATTTTAAACTGTTTTTCTAACGCTGGTCCGGAATAAAATAGACAAAATCGGGGAAAAAATTATTTTCGGATATCTCCTCCACCTTTCTGATCCTTCTTGAGCCTCTTCAGTTAGGCACTCCCCTTCATCTTCTTAATGTATTACTGCCTCATTATCTTCTAGAGTATAATACTCTTTTATCATTCCTCTGACTAGTGTTTTAACTCGGATGATATTCTTAATCATCAGTAAACGGATTGACCTCGAGTTTATTCAAACGGTTCAGGGAGAACGTTTACAGGTAACTTATGATTCACATTCTATATAGATTACTTACTTATTTGATGAATTACTAATACATTATTTTTTGTATTTACGACATATTACGTACAGAGAAAACAAATGGATCATCGGAAAACCAGACTTCCAAAACAGAGGATATTGTCTAAAAAGAACGTCATGATCGCTGTCATCACTTCCGGTGGAACTTTTTTTTTCTGTGATTTTGTTTTTTAGATAACTTGATTTAATGGCTACATTCAAAAATATTTATGTAATGGCAATTCGAAATGATTGAATTATTTTTTCTTATGCATATCTTTTTTTTGGGCAACTTTCTTATGCATATGTTAGGAATAACACACACACACACATATATATATGTACACTAAATTTATAATATCCCGAATTACATTTTCATGAGAATAATCTATTGCACACAAAAGACAACATCTATCACTTCTTGATAAAAAAAGTGAATATAAATTGTTTCTTCGTTATATTTAAAATTATTTTGTTTTCAGTAGCGCCAAATATAACTTCATATTTTAAATTAAAAAAAAAACTAATGCTATATTAGATTTAAATTTACAAAAAAAGCAACAAGAGACTAGAACATGAAACCCACAAGCTTCAAATTATCAAAAACCCTAATTTTCTCTAGCCGTCACACCTAAACCCCTCTGATCTGATCCTCGTTTCTTCCCCCGGTTGCGCTTGTCGCTTATGCCGGGGGAGATTTCTTTTCTCTTTTAGCTTTCTCATCAGTTTTCTCTTTTTTGTTGCTTAGTTTTCTGTTTTTTTTTTTACATATCTCATCATCAGTTATGCCAGGTTGTTCTATAGTGTGTTTCTGAAGCGGTCTTAAAGGTTATGATGGCCCTTCTTCACTTCCAACTTGTATTTTCTGTATTGGAGTTGCACTTCATATAAAGAAGCTGTGGTGGTGGTGATAGCAGTTTGAGGAGTTCAGTGGTATTAGTTGTGGTTGGTGTGAACTCAACCACCTTTTCAATGATTCTTTTTGGTGTATGTGTATTGTAACGGTGTCTGGTTGTATTATGGATTGGAAGTTCAACGGTCAGGTTCTTGGTTGGACTTACGCCGGAGCCGAAGATCACGGTGTTTTCTTCTCACTAGAGACACAACAATGCATTTATCTATTTGGTGTTCCTTTCAATTTCAAGATATGTTCTGCAGCTGTGTGGTTATTTTCTTTGGAAATTTATCTTTACCATAGCCCCCTAATGGTGTGCGTGGACCTGTTTAGTTTCTAATCTATTGCGTCCGTCTATACCTTCATGGTAAATGGTTATGTGGGATGTCCTGAACAATCCGCATTGGTTTTTGGGGCTGTCCAATACTATTGAGTGTACGTGGCTGCAACTAGAGTAGCTACTGAGATCGCTGTTAGTATCATTAAGGATGAACCGGTTCAATCCTATGTAGCTCGTGGAGGTCTAAGTTCGGCTTACTGATATCATTTGTGCTGATGCCGTCTCCTCTGCATCTACATACTCGAGATGAGCCTGCAACGGCTTCACCTAATGGAATATGAAACCATTTATATCTTTAAAAACTATTTCCCCTTTGTAGGGTTTTCTTCATTTAAGCACCTATTGGTGATGTATGTCTTTTATCTTTGCTTGTCTTCTCTTTGTTTTCCTCTGAGCATTGAGCTTTGGAGATCAAACTTTTGGAAGTTATTTCAATGACAAAAAAAAGAGACTTTTTTTTTTTTTGATCAACTTAAAACATTCATTAAAAGGCCTCAGGCCCAGGAGGAGAATACATTGTAGAGGCAGGCTTTAGCCAAATTGTCTACCTGCCCATTAAGGTTACGAGAAACAAAGGAGAAGCAACAAAAAACGAAAGACGATGATAGAGACTCGATGTCCGAGAGAATTCCGTAGAGATTCACCGGCTTGGTAACCGAGTTTATGGCTCTGATGAGCGAAAGAGAGTCTGAACGGATCCAGATTTTGGTGATGCCGAGGTGTTGAGCGTGAGAGAGAGCCTCCCGAATAGCAAACCCTTCAGCCATAAGCGCTGATGAGACCCAAGTTTGGTATTGACATCCATCTGATCGGGTGAGTGATGAAGCTGAGTCGAAGATCCAGGCCAGACCGGCAGTGAGAGATTCCTTTTTCCAAGCGGCGTCGGTGTTACAAGTTACTGTCCCGAGAGGGATCGATGGCGGTCTTGCTTGGATCTGAGTATTCTTCTGTGGAGAATTGGCGAGGTCCTGAGCCTGTAGCCATTCACGAGCATTCACAAGGGATTTAGTGGCCGTGGCTTGTGCACAGGTTGGTCTTGACTCAAACAGAAGCTTGTTCCGAGCGGTCCACAGGTTCCAACACACCCAAGAGAAGATGTCGCTGCTTATCCCACTCGGCGGCAAGCAGGTCCATGTCCTTGATGTCTGAGCAGCTTCACTAACTGATAAGCAGAGCCCCGGATCAAAACTCCCAGCCTTGGGAATTAGGCTCCATACCTGGGCCGCGTAGGGGCAATGTAGTAAAAGGTGTTCAGTAGTCTCAGTCTGACCGCAGTGAATGCAGTTAGTATTCTGTAACATCCCCCTCTTCTGTAGATTCCCACCCGTTGGAAGAGCTCCTTGAATAGCTTTCCAAATGAAGATCTGTAGCTTTGGCGTAGAGGAAATAGACCACACCGATCGATGCCAATCAAAGGAGTCAAGCTGAGCGCTACTATCCAAGAGCTCTTTATCAGCAATGGCCGCAGCATACCCTGACTTTGCGGAGTATATGCCTGACTTCGCTGGGTACCAAATGTAGGAATCTCTTGCTTTTGTTTTGCTCGGTTTGATAGTCAATATTTCCTCCACAAATTCAGGCAATATCCTACTGATCATCTCTATATTCCATTCACAGGTACCTCGATTAATAAGATCAGAGACATAGAGATCATTTGTACCTTCCTTGAGTGGCCCGTACGGTATAATGCGAGACGTAGTTGATATCCAAGCATCCGTCCATACCTTGATCTCTGTCCCTTCTCCCACTGCTCTTCCAATGTGGGAGGCTAGTAAGTCTCTACCAGCGAGGATACCAGTCCATCCATGGGAAGCGCCTTTCACCAATTGTACTTTGAGCAGTGGAGCTTTGTGGCAGTATTTCCCGAGCAGGACTCTAGATAGGAGACAGTTTGGATTAGTGAGCATGCGCCATGGAAGCTTTGCCAGCAGAGCAATATTAAAGGTTTGAATATCCTTAAACCCCAAACCCCCCAAACTTTTTGGTTTTGTAAGCTTATCCCATGATAACCAACACATCTTCTTTTTTCCGGTGTTTGAGTCCCACCAGAAACGTGTTAGAGCCGATTGTATCATCTTACACAAGCCAACCGGTAACAGAAAGCAAGTCATTGCAAAGCTAGGAACAGCAGTGAGAACAGCCTTAAGCATGACCATTTTACCAGCAGAGGAAAGGAATCTAGTAGACCAGCTTACTGCCTTCACCACAATCCTATCAATAATAGATGCAAAGAGGTCTCTCTTTTTCCTCCCGAAGTGTTCTGGGAGGCCAAGGTACTTTCCCACACCTCCCTCCTTTGTGATTCCTAGTATGTCTTTGACTTCATTTCTCACTAAAGATGTGGTCTTTTTAGCAAAGGAGATGGAGGACTTGTCGGTATTGATCCTCTGTCCCGAAGCAGATTCATACAGGGTTAGAATATGTTTCAGTTTCGCGCAGCAACGTCTATCAGTGGGGATGAAAAACATGGTATCATCAGCGAACAGTAAGTGATTTACACTGGGACTGTTTTTTGCAATTTTGATTCCAGGGAGAGTTCCATCTTGTTGTGCTTTAGAGCAGAGGCCTGATAAAACTTCACTACACAGGATAAAGAGATAGGGGGAGAGGGGGTCCCCCTGTCTAATTCCACGCTGTGGTATCACTCTGCCTAGGACAGCATCATTAATCAGGAAGGAGTAAGAGACAGAGGAGACACACATCATTATCCAGGTAGTAAAATCCTCGTGAAAACCCAATGTAGATAGAACACATTCGATGAAACTCCATTCTAATCTATCATATGCCTTGCTCATGTCAGACTTTATAGCCATGGAGGAACGTTTTTTGGACTTGGTCGTCTTAAGATAGTGAAGGAACTCGTGCGTGATAAGCACGTTATCAGAGATGGCTCGGCCAGGTATGAAAGCTGACTGGTTCTCAGAAATAGCACAGTGTAGGACCGGTTTTAGCCTCAGTGATAGGAGTTTTGAGATTACCTTATAGTAAACATTACACAAAGCAATGGGTCTGTAGTCCGAAACTACTTTAGGACTAGTAATCTTTGGGATCAACCTGATATGTGTAGCGTTGATAGAGTGAGGCATTGATCCCGTTCTGAAAAATTCTTGTATCTCCTTTATCATAGCAGGTCCCGTGACATCCCAGTTGGTCTGGAAGAAACTCGCAGAGAAACCATCTGACCCTGGGGCCTTGTCAGGATGGATGGAGAAAAGAGCAGCTCGAATCTCAAAATCTGTGGGTGGCACTATCAACATTTCATTTTGCTCCGCTGTTATCTTGCTCTTCAGGGCACTATGCACAGTGTCAGTGCAATCGCTTGAAGAAGATGAGAAGATCTCCGTGAAATAAGCAGCTATAACTTCAGCAATTTGTTTCTCTTCGAACACTGCGGTTCCCTCTGCAGTTTCTATCATGGAAAATCTGTTTCGGGCTCTCCTTCCGCGAGCAGCTGCGTGGAAATAACCAGTATTACGGTCCCCTAAGGAGAGCCACATCTGCCTGCTGCGCTGCCTCCAGTACTCCTCTTCGGCCTTATAGGCCTGTAGCAATGCTAGATTCAGCGAGGAAATCAGAGGATCATCTGCTAACGGTTTGGATAGCTCTGAATCCAGACTCATTTTCAGGTTATCAATAGCTTTTTTGCTGTTGAGGAATTGGTCCTTACTCCATTTAGAGATAGCCTTTCTACAATTTGAGAGTCTCTCCATGACATTCAAGTTCTTGTATCTATTCCAGGTTTTCTCTACTAGAATTGTGACCTTCGAGTTGTGTCGCAGCCTTCTATCATATCTGAACAGTCTTTGCGATTTCAGCTTTGTAGGATCAAACACGGATAACAGAGGTCGGTGATCTGAGCCCTCGAAGAGCAGGTAATGACTTCTAGCTGTAGGAAACATATCATACCAATCACTATTACTCACTGCTCTGTCTAATCTGCAGTGTACCACAAAGGTCCCGGTCTCTTGTGATCCTCTAACCCCTCTCCACGACAAGAAGTTTCCAGTGTGTTGAAGATCAAAGAGGTCACAACTTGAGAGAAAGTTCCTAAAGGCGCAAAATGTACTTTCAGCTCTATCCTTTCCTCCTGACTTCTCAGAGTTGTTGATAATCTCATTAAAATCTCCTGTGAGATACCAGGCCCCAGATCGTGAGGTTGAGATGTTTGAGAGATCATCCCAAACTGCCTGGCGATTAGAAACCTCGGGGGCACCATAGACGAAGGTACAGAAAAATTCCAAGTCCTTAAAATTAACCTTAGCATCAATGAAGTTGTGGTTTGCTGTTAAAACTTGTATACCAATATGATTTTTCCAGAGCAGGGCCAGGCCTCCCCCACCCTGTCCATGGGGGGAAACTAAGTAGTGGGAATCATAGTTGAGATCCTTGAGCTCCTTCAGAACAAAACTGTCCTCGTTCTTTGTCTCCATTAGGAAGCAAATATCAGGAGAACAGCTTTGAGAGAGCTCTTTTAAACGCTGGACTGTTCGGGGGTTCCCAATCCCGCAACAGTTCCAGCTTAATATGGCTAAGGAAGAGGACTTCCGGGGTTGTGAAAACCCGGATTGTTCGAAGGGATCTTCGGGCTATTCAATGGAGCAGCAGCTTTTGGTATATCGGAGGATGATGAAGTGGTAGCTCTAGCTCTCCTAGCACTCGACGGAGTAGAGTTTGTTCTTGCTGGTGATGCCTGCACCTTCGAGAAAATCATCTTCTTCGCACTACCTCCCATACTCATCGAGTTAATACGTGTTTTCTTCGCTCCAGGTGGTCGACCTCGCCGTTTGGCTCCTGTAGTAGAGGATGTTTTTGAGCCCACGGCCAGTCCACTACTTGACCCTAGGGGTCCCAATATTGGTTGAGGTTCCTCAGAGTTAGGGAGGAGAATAGTGTCTGGGACGTCCCTCAAGGTGATAGCTTGCTGGGTAAGCGATGCAGTTGCTGCGGCCACAATGCTCGCCGCAGTGTTAGTCATCAAGTCTGCTTCATCCTGGATCACCCTGCGTCGTCTAGCCGCACTCTCAATGGGATCCACGCAGTGCACATACTGTAAGGTAACCTCCCTCAACTCCCCAAGTACTTCTTCAGTTGTTGGAATTAACTGTTTGGAGAATTCACATTCGTGTAGGTTTTTTCCAAAAGTAGGTGTGGGGGTCGTTACCGCTAACTCTTGTATGGGTAGAGGAAGAGGCTGGATAGGTGGTGTGTTTTGTCTCTCTCGTACTCTCCACTGTAGCTGCGGAGGAGGAGGTAGCCTCAGTCTTTCCTTCACGGACTTCCTCTCTTAATTTGCGCTTGCCCGTCCCTGCACCAACTTAGGAGGAGACCCGCTGGAATTATCTGGAGTAATCTTGTTCTTAAGAGGTCGTACTAGAGAAATTTCAGAAGTTACTCTGTCACCGAAATATCTACCGTGGCGGTCCACCCTTTGGTGAAAAGTCTCATCCCCCTTGCTATTTGCTCTGACAGGTGGTGGTAGTCTGGGAGAGTAAAGCACTTGTCTGTCCGACTGTGAGGAGTGTCGTCGACTCACATGTAGATCTCTATGGCTTTCAGAGTAGTGAGAGTTTTGTTGAACATTCAAACTCTGGTTTGGCGCTTTCCTGGTACAGTAACGAGATGTATGAGTAAGCATGTTGCAGTTTTTGCAGAAGTTCGCAATTTTCTCGTACTGAAAGGTGATAGGAACTTCTTCTCCAGTCGAGAAGTCCACCATGGATTCCAAAGTGAGTGGCTCTAAAGCGTCGAGCAGGATCCTGATTCTAGCAGAGGTCTTTGTGATGTCGTAGTCTTCCAGTTGTCCTAGCACAGGGGCTATATTATACACCATCTTTTCATGCCAAAAGTGCAGGGGAAGACCTCTTACTGTGATCCAGAAGGGGATCTTGGATGGAAAAGTGCTAGATATGACCGGTTCCCAGCATTCCAGAATAACCATCCAGTGGTTATGCTGATATGGTCTGTTGAGGAGGACACATTGCAGGTCTTCATCTCTGTCAAACCGGAACTGGAAGCAATCATTACCTAAATCAGCTCCAATGACCTTGCCCCTGAGAGCCCACTGTTTGGGGAGTTCGAGAATCAGGTGCTCCACCCGCTGCTCGTTGGGGTTAATCAGTCTCCCTATTAGGGTTTTTGAATTTTCTTTGACAAGATCGGAAAAGTCGAAGTCTGGAGCTCTGATACGCTTACGGTTAGTATGTGGAAGATGAGGGGAGCCCCTTCCCTTTCTCTGCGGTTGAATATCGTCGAGAAGCCATGTGAGTGAGCTTGAGAGTTGAGAGGGCACTAAGAGGAGAAGCAGTCGACCCTAGTTTCACAAGGTGGTGGGTTCTTCAGTATCCCCTTTGCACGCTGATAAGAAAGGTCGGAGCAGAAACCTTCCTCCGGCGGTTTCACCGGAGAGGACCAGCAGGTAAAGATTTAGTTTCCTCAATGGACCGAGGGTTTTTCCACAAAGGGGAGGGAATTTTTGAAAAGCTTCTGATGTGTCAGCGTGTAATGATCTAAAACAGGAAGGTCAGCGCTACAGTACCTACGAAGACACTTAAGACCCAAAGGTTAAAGACTGCCATTGGGGAGAGTGCCTGGGAGAGAGTTACCGTCGATCTCCTCTACTTTCCATAGTTAAGTAGAAAAAAAAAAAAAGAGACTAGAACATGTTTATTTACCAATAAGTCCTAAAATTAAATAACCATCTATATAGGGACAAAAACGTCATTTTGGATTTTTCGCCTGGCTTGTCCGTAATAAAATAGACAAAATCGACGACGGGAAAAAAAAAAGAGAATTTTATTTTCCGATATCTTCTCCACTTTTCCGATCCTTCCTGAGTTTCTGGGAGTGAAGGTACTTCCCTTCATCTTCACTATTGAGCAGGTCCTGTTTCGTGTGGCTGCATATCACAAATCTTAGTGCTTTCTACGGTTTTCGTTTGAAAAAAAAAAAAATAGAATCCTTAATCTGGTTGCTGGCATTTTAAGAATGTTCTATAGAGTTTCGTCTCATTGCATAAAAGGGTTTTGATTAGAGTTGAAATGTGTGACGTCAGATGCATTCAATTTCTACTCTTTATAGTTATGTGTGTTTCTAAAGTTGAGTTCTTTGATCCACCTGCTTACGTTTCAGGTCTAAAGTTGAGTTCTTTGATCCATCTGCTTACGTTTCAGGTCAATCTCTATCAGTGTTGAGTTCACTGAAGGGATCTTGCTTGGTTTTGGTTTGTATGTGGAGCTGCTGATCACATAACATCTGCAAATGTCAAGCTTACTTAATGTACTTACTGCCTCTTTGTCTTCGGTATCACTAGCTTCTAGAGAATAATACTCTTTGTCATTCCTCTGACTAGTGTTTAATTCTTCAGTCATCAGTAAACGGATCTGCTTCGAGTTTATCAGACGGTTCAGGGAGAGCGTTTGCTTCTTCTTTCTCCGGTCTATCTGGGGCAGCTTCTCCAGTTTTTCATCATGCTGGTGGGTTTAGATGTTTCCTGGTGTTAGTTATCTCCAAGAGTTCCTTCTCAGCTTTGTTTTCTTTGTATAGGTTCTGTTCAGGGCCTTCATAGTATTCATGGAAGCTTTAATGGTTCTTCAGCTGGAGTCCAACAACAAAATGGAAGATTTGCATCCAGCAATCTTCCGGTTGGGCTTTCTCAGGTGCTGTTATCTTTGTAACTATATAGAAACGGTCCCTTGTTTTTGGCTTTTGCTTTAAAAGTCTGCTTTTGGATTCTTATTTTCAGATATCTTATGGTAGTTCTAATGGACACTCAGGACTTACTAATAGAGGAGGAGGTATGAATACTGTTGGAAACACTTAGTTCTGTAATTACACTCCTACTATTAGTAATTGGTTTACTTCTTCAGGATTGGGAGTTTCTCCAATTTTGGGAAATGCCGGCTCTCGGATACCGAGCTCTATGGGGAATATGGTTGGTGGAGGCTCAGTGGGCAGGACTTTGAGCTCTGGTGGAGGATTATCTATCCCGAGTCTTGGCTCTCGGCTAAATTTGGCAGCAAACAACGGATCTGGAAGTATTGGACAAAACCCAATGATGAGTGGGATCCTTCCACAAGGTACCTCATGATTTGTATCCTTTTCTGTTGTTTCTTTATATTAAACGATATGTGCATTTGGGATGTCTTCTCTTTTCTCTTCAGGATCTCCGCAGGCTTTTTCTATGCTTGGAAGTTCCTACCCTGCATCTGGGGGACTTTCCCAAAATCATGTTCAAGCAATGAACGGTCTAAGCTCCATGAGCTTGCTGAATGATATGAACTCCAACGACATTTCTCCGTTCGATATAAATAATGATTTTCCTCAGCTCAGTTCTGCTCAAGGACAATTGGGTAAGTAATAAGTAATAACTAACCCTTTGATTCTCTTCTCTTTCTCCTATCTGTTTGAATAAAATATAAAACACGACCCTTTTAAAATTCTTAGGAGCTCGATTGCAACAAGGCCTTGGACTCAGCCCCATAGTGCAGCAAAACCAAGAGTTCAGTATTCAAAATGAAGATTTTCCTGCATTGCCTGGATACAAAGGTCCCCCTTTTTGTCTGCATCTTTCCTTTTTGTGCATTACGGAGTTTGAGACTTTGACCCAAAAAGGAACCATCCACCTTCCCCACTGGTATCATAACTAGAGAGTGAATTTGTGGTCATATCCCTGCTGAATTATTAATCGTCTTCATGATCCATTGTGATGCTACCGTCTTGAATCCTCATAATGTCCTTGCATTAAATTTTCATGGTGTGCATGCAGTTAAATCTTTTTTTTATAAAGAGATTTTCGTTTATTATGTAGTCTTTGACAAGATGGATTGGTTTTATTCAGGTAGCAATGCTGATTATCCAATGGATTTGCATCATAAAGAACAACTCCATGAGAATTCTATTTTAATGATGCAATCTCAACAGTTATCCGTGAGTCTTAGCTTGTCCTTAAATGTCATTAGGTTTGATTTACTTCCATTGGATGTTTTCCTCACAATGTTTATTCTATCCTCTAATGTTGGCTACTTGCAGATGGGAAGGTCTGGTGGGTTCAACTTAGGTGGAGCGTATACGTCACACCGTCCTCAACAACAACAACAACAACAACAACAACAACAACATGCTCAAGCTGTGAGTAGTAGTGGAGTCTCCGTAAATGTGTCTGACATCTTCTCATCCTCGCATCCGTCTTACCACTCTCAGGTGTGGTATGGTCAATACTTTTGAAAGCAGTCTGAGATCGTTTGAGGTTCTAAAGTATATTTCATTGGCTTCAGACTGGTGGACCTCCTGGTATAGGATTAAGATCTATGAACTCTGCAAATTCCATCACTGGGATGGGTTATGACCAGCCCCTCCAGCAATATCAGCACCATCAGAACGCCTCCCAGTATCGCTTCCAGCAGATGTCAGCTATTGGCCAACCGTTCAGAGACGTGGGATTAAAACCAATGCAAGTGACACAATCAAATCCTGATCGTTTTAGCTTGCTCGGTTTGCTTAGTGTGATAAAGATGAGCGACCCTGACTTGACTTCTTTGGCACTTGGGATTGATCTGACGTCACTTGGGTTAAATTTGAACTCCACAGAAAATCTTCATAAGACTTTCGCCTCGCCTTGGTCTAATGAACCTTCTAAAGATGATCCTGAGTTCAGTGTTCCCCAGTGTTACTACGCTAAAAACTCTCCGCCTCTACATGTAAGCCACTCTACTCTCTCATAACTACCCATCATTCACTTGTCCATCTGTTTAATTATTATTTTATTTGGTGGTTGCAGCAAAGGCTCTTTGCGAAGTTGTTGTTAGAAACATTGTTTTATGTATTCTATAGGTATGTATCTTTGGAATTGTTTTACTTGTTGATGCTTTCATTTGTTAAAAAAAACCTTAACGATATTCTCGTGCAGCATGCCGAAAGATGAAGCGCAGTTATACGCAACAAATGAACTGTATGCGCTTTGCATCATAATTGACTTATATTGGTTGAACTCAGACTATAAGTACAAGCTGCATCATAACTCTTTTTTCGTTTTGCAGTTACCACAGGGGTTGGTTCTACCACAAAGAACACAAGTTGTGGTTCATTAGAATCGGAGAACCTCTCGTGAAAACAAATGCTTACGAAAGAGGATCATATCACTGTTTTGATCCAATCTCATTTGAGATCGTTCAAAAGGTGAGTTACATCCAAGTTCTGTTTGTATTTTTCTTTTCATTTTGGCCTCCGAAGAACACACAAATCATCTCGTTTTGCAGGAAAATTCTGTTCTTTACTACGAGATGCTGGAAAAGAGACCGTCCCTATCTCAACATTGAGTGTAAACTATCCGTTATTCAGTATTTATCATGTAATTTTCCTACCAAAGTATCCATCGGTTCAGGAAATCAATAGAACAGTAGTAACCAGTTTCCAGCATATGTAGCTGAAACTTCTTCAAGCTTATATATTAAATCAATAGACATCTCTTCTCTATCAGAATGTGTGTTGCATTAAAGTTATTCTCTTATGTTCAAAGCATCTCTCAGGTAACTCTCATGGTATATCAAGTTCTTGCCGTGTACATTAAGTCAGATTGCATACATTTTCTTACACTCGTTTTGGAGAACATCTGTATCCGTAAGCTGAGGAATCCCCCAAGAACCAGATTTACTGTTGTTGATGGAGGATCTTCTTATGTTTCTCGCATTGGCGGCTTCAATCTTGTGCTGTATAATCCAGTAGCACATGGTCCCTAACGTAGTGATCATGATAGTCGCACCAATAGCAGTCACCCAAATAGCTAGCCACTTCTCTTCTTCACCAACGACAACAAACGACAGAGCCAAAAAGGCAACAGAGATAAGAACGCAGGCGAGCCACATGAGTTTGTTTATCACAGCCATCATCTGCTTCTTGGCCTTGCTCTCTATCACCACCACCGACGTCTGAACCACCACAACTGCTAATGAGATGAAGAGTGCGATGGAGTCAAAGATGAAGAAGATTATGAACGGGGTCGTTGATGCAATGTTGGCTTCTCCTAGTGAATGCCCATCTGGAAGATTAGTTATGTCTTCTACGTACTGCCCCGGGACAGTGAAGATAGCTGCAAAGGCAACCGTAGCTATCAGCACGGCCACAACAGTGGTTGAGTTGATCGCGTTGTTGAGACCTTCCGTGTGCATTTTGTTGAGCTGTTTTGCGATTCCTTGAACGCGTCTTCTCGTCTGGCGCGTGTGCTCAAGTTGATTATGAACCTCATGCTTGATATCGCTTACTGTCTGTTTCAGCTCCCTAGCAGGGTTAGCCCCTGAGGGCTTAATGGTCTTGGCGCTGGGGACGCCGTGCTTCTGTAATATAAGAGCCACCTCTGGGTTCCCAACCTTCTCCGCTGTGTCGAGCGCCGTTTCTCCCGTTCTGTTAACAGCTTTTGTGTCCGTTATGTTGTTGTCTAGCAGCAGCTTAACGATCTGTGATCTTCCTTTTCTAGCTGCGATGTGCAACGCCGTGTTTCCCTTTGTGTCTGCTATGTTTATAGAGGATCTATCCGCTTTGATAAGCTCCTCTACGACCTCGACGTTTGTTCCTTTAGCTGCCATGTGAAGCGCTGTTTGGCCTTTCTTGTCCATCCTGATTGCAATCGCTGGCTCTGATGCTAATAGAGCCTTGACGACCTTCACGTGCCCGTTCCTTGACGCAGAGTGGAGTGCGGTCTTACCGTTGCTCTTGGCGATTCCCGCTAGGCTGCTTCCTAGTTCCAGTAGAAAGTTTACAACATCCGTGTGTCCTTGCGTTGCAGCTGTGTGCAGTGCCGTTGTGTTCAACAAATCCACCGTCATGGCTAGCTCCGAGTGAGCCTCTGCTAAAACCTTCAACACATCTGTAAAAAGTCCACAAAATGTTAATAATCCTTAAGACCTGTTTTAGTGGTGAGTTTTTGAAAAGTGTTTGTGTGTGTTACACGTTACCGAGATCTCCTTGCTTGGCAGCAATGTGGAAAGCATCGAATCCGTTCCTTGCTTTGATCTCAACGAGAGAAAGATCGTAGCGTTTGATCATCTCTTTAACAATCTCAACATCACCATACTCTGCTGCAACGTAGAGTGCGGTCTCACCTGATTGGTTCTGTTTCCCCAACAGCTCATTCAACTGAGGCTCTCTGGTTTTTGTAAGAATCTCAACTACTTCGTCCTTGTTTCCACGTCTCACAGCTGAATGGAGCAGTGTGTCTTCGCGTTTTCCGGTCAGCTGTTTCGCCATTTTCTTCTTTGGCACGGTGTCTTCTTCCCCTTCCATTTTTTGCTGTTGATGCAGCCACGAGGCTAAAAACTGCAAACACCAAAGACAGAAGAAGTTTGGTGGTCGTGTGAAGGTTAAGAAGGACTTGATCCAAAAGTAAAATGATTTTAAGACGAAGAAAGAGAGAGGATGAAGTGGAAGAAACAAGAAGATCAGTAAAGGTTTTATAAGAAATGAAAAGTTTTTTGGACATAGGCACATGTAAAGCAATGGAAATCACTTTTCTATGTGACTCGACTGACCAATAGAAGAAAACGAATCTAATTACAAAAAATTATTTGTGTTAACTTTCTTGAAAGAGAGTGATCATGACACCCTTTTGTACATTTGTATATTATTCTAGGAACACAACTTTTACTTATTTTAATTTTTGTTTGATTTTAAAAAGATACCAAGTAAAGTAGATTCTTTTCTTAGCTTAGATGTAAGTTCGTTTCTATATTAGAGTGGTTTGGCGAATATAAAATTAAAGTTAACACGTTTTTTTCTTCTTCTTTTTGTTAACAACAAGTAATATTAGAAGACGCCTTTAAATTGGATGGTTATAATACAATGACGGTACCACGACAAAACACTAAAGTAAATGTTTTGTACAAAATAAGAACTGTTTGTGCTAGTTGGTTTATCACTCGTTGATATTGGAAATGCTTGGCTTTTCCGCCCTTCTGTGCGCTTTACTTTATGCATGTGTTACATGACTCGAAATACATGAGCCTCTGAACATATTTTATTTGCGGTTGCGACCAGGTAAGGCATTATTACTTACGTGGTGTGTTCATATCACAAATTTCGTGTAAAACGATTAATAGTTATTACTAGTATTAATATACATGCAGTCTATGTCTACTTTGTCATGAATAACGAAGAAGTAGGTGATGATATGAAAAACGTATGTCTTGGTATGTAGGTAACACCATGAACTCACTTTTGAATTGGTTTTAAACTAAGAGCATCAGCATTAGTGAACCCCATGGAAGGGGTTCACAAAGTATTTTTTTATTATTATTTTTCTTTGTTTGATTTTTGTTTTGTTTTTTTTTTAAAAATTAATTAATCGGACCAATCGCGGGCCGCCACGTGTCGTGGGGCCTGCACTACAGTGATGATCGGGTTCAGTGCAGTGAACTCCCAAGAGACAGGTTCATTGCTTTTGTTTATTTTAATATTTTTTTTTTTCGAAAACTGTGTGCGGATGCTCTAAGGAATTGGTGAATACACGTATATCTTCAATCTTCTGGATTATATACAAGCTTGACACTAACTTACCACATATAATGAACTCATTAACCATTCATACAATCTAAATGAAGCTTTGGCACTTGACAGTCACTAGCTTAATTATATAATTCTCCAATATGTGAAAATATTAAGAACACCCATTTTGCAAAGTAGACGATACGATTTCTTGGCCTGAATATATGCTTGAGATATTCTAAATATCTGTTGTTAGCAGCAACAATGGCATGATAAGCAATCGACTTAACATAAGAATAAACTGAGGAGCAATGGTGATATTAATACACGCAGCATCGAATTGAGTTTTTATTGTTAAAACTACTCATAAAAAAACTTCGCATGTTTTTCACTAATTCGTTCAAAAGCTCCAGTGCAGGAGTTTCATTAATAATACTACAACTAGCATTAAATTTTGAAACATGGATACCAAGTCTTCGACCAGTATATATTGGTGTAATGGAGTCTACCACAACCAGAAGTAATAAATTGAATTGGTGCAATAAATATAAATTCATCACTTGAGAAATAATTGACAATTAAGTTTTAGATGAATGTCACAACGGAACAGCTTCTTTTACGAATAAAATACCTGCAAGTAGGCACAATTAATTTCATTTCAACCACTTAGGTATGTCTGCCTTTATATTATTCGAGCTTATACATAAGATCTTACACTTCTTCAAAGTCTCTCTTATTTACGTAGCCTACTCTTCTACTAACTCTGAAAACTTTCATAGTAACCATCATGTAGCCTTTGCACACAAAAAAAAGAACCATCATGTTATATAATATTCACATAGCTATAATATAATATTACAAATGTTGTTACAACCAATAGACATGCATGGTGAACGATATGTTTTACCGATCCCTTCTACTGCTTCAAGTGTGGTTTATTCTACAACGAATATATATGGCAGATATTTCAAGTGATTCCAATATTTTATTTATATTTTGTGAATCTGGTTGAGAATATATGGGACCAGAATCGGGTGGTGAACGCAAATGCGGATTGAATGCGTTCACACCAAACAGTCTTTTTGAACCTTCCCCCCCCCCAGAAATTATAGTTATTTCCTAATGCTGACACAAAAATATACAAATAGCCCTCATGCAGAGAACAAGGCCAGTATCCATAATCATGAAAAGAAGATTAAATATTATTTTTAATATAAATTTCCAAACAATGTTTATACATTATTTACTTAGTTTATCATTAAAAGAAAAGATTTGACTTCAAATTGATTTGTTGAAAAAATATATGCCGTATAATTACTGAAAGATGAGTAAAATACAGTACAAGAAGTTAGCATAAAAAGACAGACAAGAATCTAATCTATTAAAAGAGAAGTATAAATTGAGATTAACTCTTAAACTTACACAATATTTACAGCTTAATGCCATTGAAATAATTAAATGAACCTACTTTTAAGTAATCTTTGTCTTTTCTAAAATTAATGAAGTAATAATTACTCCTAATTTTATGCTTTCCATGTCTTTTTAAAAATTAATAAAACATTTCCTAAATTAAATTCACAATCAATTAAATGTAAATATTTTAACTTATCTATATCATATTAATATTATAAACATTCATGAATATCAATAATATACACAAAATATTTATGTAACAATATAAATTACATTTTTGTCTCATTCTCTCTCACAATTCACGTTACTCTTCTTTTTTCTTGGAACAAATTCTACTTCTTACCAATATAAATATATTACATGCACCATTATAATTATTTACAAACTTACCATGTATATAAAATAATTTATTAGACATTCTCATAAAATTTTGATCCACAAAAAAACCAAAATAAAATATTTGAATAGATGCAAGGATCATATTCAAAAAATGGTAGTAATACAATTGACAGTTTACAAGATAAAATAAAATTTAAAAATGTAAACTATAAAATTATTATGATTAGAAATTTTATTAAATAATTATTTAACACAGGTAAAATTTTAAAATACATATTATCACTTAGACAAAATAAATATTTATTTACAAAAATAAAAGCAAACATCTGCAAAGTCGTGGTTTAAATGTACATAAATTTAAACTCATTTATAATTTCTTATCAGTTACATCAAATTTATATTTTCAATCTTAATTTGTATATGTTCCAAATTTCATAGAATTTTAACAATCATTTTATTTTCTTACAAATATTATAACTAATGTTTCATTTATAAATATCATAATAATTCATAATTGTCTATTATTATACTTTTTATTTAAAAAAATTGTTAGCTATATATCTTAGACATGGATATTATTATATAAATGTTAGATTTTTTATATAATACCTAATACCGGTGATACATTTTACGCTAAAATATAAAATTAAGTACAAATATAACATTTACATTTAAAAATATAACTACATTAACAAATAACACAAATTAAATACTCGCGCGGTCGCGCGGGTCAAGGTCTAGTGTCATATTATAACAGCTAACGTTTGAAAAAAAACAACTACTAAAGTTGGAGTACCATACATGTGTGTGACAACTGATAACAAGCTTTATTTACTCCCTGTTTCTAAATGTAGAATGTTTTAAAAAATTTGATATTTTAATATATAAGATGTTTCAGATTAGATAATTTCTATTAAAACTTGTGTAGCCAATTATATTTAGTAATTATTGGTTAAATAATATTAATTTATAATTTTAATGAAATTTACTAGATAATTTTTTTTAATATATGTGTGTTTTACCTAAAGATCTTCGATTTAGGAACGGCTTCCTAAAGCGAATAATACAGAGAAGACATATATATATATATTTTTTTTTAACTAAATGTCCTAATAGCTTACAATTTTTAAGAAGTTGACACTACAATATGATGCTTTCTTATTGTATTACTGTTCACCAAATGAATACAGTAAATACCTTATTACACTGAAAACTTGTAAAAACAAAAAAAAAAGGTATGAGACAGCTATACCACAATTTCTTTGTCATCCAATTTGAAAAGAAAAAAAAAAAATCGTAACCAAACATAATCCAAATAATTTTAAAAATAGAAAAAGAATGACACAAGTCACCTTTGTTTCAGATTTACGGTTTAAAATAATTGTATGTCTTTAAATTACTACAAGAAAAACACTGTCACATAGTTTCTTCACGTACGGAACTTGAACGTATCAGCATCTTCTTCTTCACGAATCCAACCATACTTCTCAAGAAAAGGATTCAACAACGACTTTGGTGGGTACTGATCAATGCAATGGTTCCACACATTCCCTAAACATTCTCCAACGCTAAGATCTCTCACAACTTCCCAAACGCAGCTATTACACTTGAAACCAGCACCAAAGCTTATCATGAACACTCTATCTCCTCTCTTCAGCCTCTTCTTCGCTTCCATGTACCCCAAAACATACCACAAGCTACTCGCTGACGTGTTCCCAAACCGGTGTAGCGTCATCCTCGCCGGTTCAAGATCGTACTCGGTTAAGTCAAGACTATAACCAATCGCGTCGATAACCGCTTTGCCTCCCGTGTGAATGCAAAAATGGTCAATACCGGTTTTGAAGTTAATCCCCGCCTTTGGAGCTGCTTGAGCCACGTTGGACGTGGAGCCTTTGCTAGGGCTTCTACGAAGCTTCTTGAGAAGGAGAGACAGCATAAACCTAAAGAGCACCGTCACGGGAAGAATCTTGGGAGTGATGACTTTGAGGTTGTCCACGAAAGCACGAGTGGCTGCCTTTGGAAGAGTCTTGTCTAAGTGGATACCGACACGTCCCAGCTCGTCTTCTTTTTGGACGCACGCGTTGAATGAATCCTCTCTGGCTCCATGGTGCGTTCTCACCAAACACTTCAGCTTAAACATTGCTCTGGGGCTTAGACATCGCTTGTTGGTCAAAAGAACCGCGCAGCCACCGGACCGGAACAAGCAGTTAGCAAGAATCATAGACCGGTTGTTTCCGCTGTACCAGTTAGGACTAAGCGACTCGGACGTTACAACGAGAGCAAGCTTGTTCTTGTACGTTTTGAAAATGTTTTTAACAATATCTACCGATATGACACTCGCGCTACATCCCATCGCTGTTAAGTTGAAAACCTTCACGTCTTCTCTCATTTTGTAATGGTTAATGATTCTTGCGGATAGAGAAGGTGTTGAGTTGAGCATGGAGACGTTGACCACGAGTACGTCGATGTCCTTAGGTTTGAGTTTGTTTCTCTTTAGGAGTTGCTCGATTGTGTCAATGTAAAACTCTTCCATCTCCGAGAGAGCGTCTTGTATGGTAGGAGACTCTTCACGTCCTTCAAAGTAGATACATGGTGCGTAGGTTTGCTCTCCGATACCTGAACTAACAATGGCTTTGAGGAGGAACTTAAACTCGTTGAGTCTAAGGTGTTTGTTTCGACGGATGATCTCACCGCTGATTTGAGTACTCAGCATACGATCATCTGAAGGTTTGTGGCATTGATAGTCCAAGATGTAGCAGTTTTGATCTCTTTTGGAATCTATGTGTTTCCAGATCTTGAAGATTAGGTAAAGAATGAGAAGAGAAGAGAGGATACAGAGAATATCCATTTAAAAAAAAAGAAAAAGAAACTCTGGGTTAAAGAAGAAGTAGTGTATTTAAAACTGCATGAAGATGTTAGCCAAGATTGTTGTGGGGATATATAAGAGGACAATGAAACAGGAAAAGACAGGTCTCGTTTATTGACAACTCATGCTGTCCAAAAAGAGTCAATGCCATTGGTGTGGGGTACAGTTTAATTTGAAAAGTTTACTGACAAGCACAGACTGGTGCTGAGAAAATTGATAACAATAAGGTGGCACATTGATGTGGATGTACAAAGTGGACGATGGACTTCACATGTTCTGTCTATTTAATTATTTATTAAATTTTCATACGTACAGTCTAGTATATGTAGAACATATATGCCAATCCACAAGCTGGCCATATATTTTGTATCACATAGTTGACTTAGTGAATCCAAGGTTACACAAAAGATTAGATTCTAGAACTCTGAGTATTTACATACGATGTGGTATTGTTAACTAAGGGAGAATGGTCCATCTTTGCGAGTTACACTCGTACGTGACCGTGTCTTGTAGCACGTACTATGAAATCATGTGAATCGTAAAATCACTTGTTCAGTCAAACACAGCTTCTGGACTAATATAAGACTTTAGTTTTAGTTGCCAATACTCGGAGAAGCAAAAGATAGAAGTACATTGTTTATGGTTGAAATCTTGAACAATGTCATGATATTGATGGTACATTGATGTGGATGTAATATTATATACAAATCCAGTGGAGAAAAACTTTGTCTGACTTTTCAAGCCATCATATATATACTTTTCTATGATTTTTTTTTTAAATTACAAAGTAACTTCCATAATAAGAAAACCCTAAAGTATCTGATTACACGTAATTTCAACTGAAAGTATAGAAAATTCTATAATATAGTTACATAAATACCACAATTTTTTAATTTTATATTGTATTGGTTTTATATAAAAATGTTGAGGTTGTAGATGAAAGAGCAATAAATAGAATTGGGTGAGCTGTGAGTATGAAGAAGGTTTAGGAAATCATGAACTTTTAGGATACAAGTGAGAGTGTTGTGAAAAAAAAAATGTGAGAGTGTTGTGAGTCGACAAGCTTATCTCAACCTCCAACAACTTAATTACGTCAACTCTCCCTTTACTACAAAGCCATCATCCAACGCTTACTCACACCATTTGCGTGTACATACGTCCTTTCCTTTTATAACTGATAAACCAATTCACATTCAAAACCATCTCCTCTTTTAGTTACGCAACTACGTAAGGAAGGTTATTGTAATTTTGGTATGGGAAAAGTTTGACTCATTCAACAAACAATCTAGCATCCAATAATAGTTGAATCTTAATCTTCTAAAATATCTTACAAAACAATATATAACCGTTTATGTAGTAGACACATTACGCTGTCAATAGCGATCACGCGTTTACTTTTGTGATAGCATTAAGAGTAGTCTAGCTAGACGCTATTACTAATAATGGTGAATTTAATGTTTGCCGCTGTTTTTAGTTTGTTGGTCATTTCATTATCATTTACTAGTACTTAAGTTTGATTTTTCTTGAGTTTATCCAAAGAAACTAAAACTGCCAATTCGATTTTTATTAAGAAAATGGACAGATGAAAACTTTAAATAATTGATCAACCTTGAAAGTTAAGGTTCTGATGGGTGGAATTAGATAATACTCACATAAACATAAGTCTCCTTTTATTAAGAAAATGGAATGATAATACTCACAGAAACATCGTAACTAAATCATGTTCTGATGGGAGGAATTAGATAGACAGTGAGACAATGTTTTAATGCAGGCAAACCGTGGACAAAGAAGACATAAACTATGGTTCTATAAAGATAGCACGTTATCCTATAACCCTTGACTTGAATCACTTTTTATAAATGACATATCTGAAAATGTATGACTACGGCAGATACATCGAACAAACTGGTATATACCTCATATGTTTGCATACGGAATATTAAGATAAATTGATCTGTAAAGACTTATTCAACTAACTAGTTTACTTCCCAACCACAATTCCTTTTTATTTGTTATCTAGAGTAACTCTATTGTTGTGGGCGAATGATTGAAATATATTTGTCGGTCAACTATCATTATCTACAGTATATTTTCAAATTAAAATACTAAATATATTTACCTATTTTTACTAAATTAATATTGTTTTTCCATTGATTATTGGTTTAATTATAATTACTTCCAAAAGTTTAAGAAATATTTATTGACTTAGCAAGAAACTTTTCAGAAACTTTTCAGAAACTAAAAATATGTTAAAACCAGAATTTGCTCTACGGTTGTGATAGCTTCCAACTGCAATGAAAACCGTTAGTGTAGCTTATAAAATGGTAAACATCACAAAATAAAAGTATTAGCCTTTACTGAATTCATACAAACACATACGTTCTCATTTGTTGCAGCCTTGCAGGGTTGGCCCAGATATTTTGAACGCCTAAATCAAAATTTAAATTTAGGACCCAAATGTAATGTTTTTTCTCAATATTAATGTTGTGTGATAAATAATGTTTTATAACATTACAAGATTTTCTTAAAAAAATGTAATAAATAAATATAATTACAGCTGATAATTGTTACAATATTTATTTATTCCGATTTGAAGCCTAACGCTGATATTTCATGGGCTTTATTTTGCCCAGAATCAGGTCATGATTCGTTGACAATTTGAATATCATTTCTACATTATTCACAACACAGTGATTTGGACTTTTACATTGAGCAATATCCGGATCCAAAGACGTTTTAGTTTGTGGATACGGGCACGGATCCTCTCAAGCCGATATACAAGTCGGATATGTAACCATTGAGATCTTCAGGGGTAAATCTGACAATATCCGAAGATCCGACCGGATACTTCTTATAGAAACCCGTATACCCGCCCATGAGCTTACTCGCTATAGACGCTTTGATCTCGTCTCTCAATTTCGGGTCGGGTACGACCCAATTCTTATGCTTCTTGTACGTCTCCTCAAACGCCTTGTTGAACCGTCTCAAAGCCTCCTCCGCTTTCGCCGCCGCCGTCGAAACCCCCGGGAGCGACGCGATCACATCTCCCCAGGCCATTTTCTCGTACTTCTCGAGGTACTGAGTCACCTTAACCTCGTGATTCGCCACCCAGTCGTCTCCCAGAACGACCTTGAGGTTCGACGTACGCACCTTGATCAAGACATAGTGGAGGTTGTTGGCGAGGAAGAGATACGAGAGCGCCGTGTCGCTGTAGAGACGAGATTTGGCGTCGATTTTGCAGAGCAAGACGAGTATCAGCCACGCGAGCCTCGCTGCCATCGGAGAGCCAGCGTTTTCTGGATTCTCTTCGTTGTTGTTGTTATTATAGTAATCCTCCGGTAAAGGCAACGAGGACTCCTTATCCTTGATAATGGCGGTGAGCGAGTCGCTGTAATCCGCGAGGAAGACGATGAAGTTCATCACGTACCTCGTGAGCTGATGGACTCCCCCACATGGAATCGGCGATTTGGAAGACTCTTTCGTGATCGACGATTGGAACTCGATCATCATCGCGTTCACCGACTCTCCGAGCTTCTCTAGAGATTCAGCCGCCTGCGTTCGCACGCAGGCGGTTGAATCGTAGCTGAAGATCTGCTCAATTTGGGGAATAACATGCAAGATCGTCTGGTAAACGTCGAGCGTTGGGAAGATTTTCTCTGCTGTCTTCTTGCATTTTGCGACGGTTATGGGGAAGATAAAGAGTTTCAACGCGCTCTGCAGCGTAATCTCGACGAAGGTAGACTCAGCGATGGAGACGGATGAGGAAGAGGAGGATGTGGAGAAGATTCGATCGCAGAGGATTCGTTCTCCGTTAAACAGTGTGACGAATGCTACATTAGCAAGCCTCACCCAACCTTTGATCTTCTTCTCGAGAATCTCCCATTCTAGTTTCTGCATCTGCGCAGATGTTAACTTCTCGAATCCTAGGTTAGACAAGGCCTCGACGATCATCTTTCTTCTAAGTTTCTTATAAATCTTAACACAATCTTTCTCGTAACCGGATGAGATCATGCAGTTCGTTATCATCTTCAAATCCTCGATAGCATCAGCATCTCCTTCTACATTCTCGTTACTAGACAAACTAGAGATAGATTCTGAATCAAAAAATCGGCGGTTCGATTTCAAAACGCGATAAAACTCCTTCTCCAAATACTTCATAGCCGTCTGCATCAGATCACGTGCTTGAGAAAGCTTAGCAGAGTCCGGATTCACCAAACCGGCGCTCTGTATAGCGTAATGTAACTTGGCCAGGACGTCGAGGAAGCGTCTTCCTTCTCCGCGGTTCTCCGCGGAGAAAAGGGAAGAGAGGCTGCAGGAAGTGGAAGAAGAATCGTAGAGGTGTGGTGAGACCCATTGGCTTACAAAAGCATCAGCTGCCTCGACAGTATCACCGATCAGAGAGTCGGAGAAGCCGCCTTGCTGTGGAAGAGGCTTAGGTGATTTTGAAAACGCAGAAGGTTTTAAGAGAACCATTTGTTTCTAATCTTGAAGATAATAATTGGTCGCACGGTATGGGGTTATTTATTTGAAACCTTTGTTTTGTTTGTTTTGGCGGGTAAAGCTTGCCTTGTTGGAGCCGTTAGTTCAGTTCCACTCGGTCGTAATGTCCACGCTGGTCTTCCCTCTTTTTCTTCCTTTTTTTGTTTTAATTCAAAAATAGTTAACTCCTAATTAAAGATGATTTGTTGCCATACTAATAGGTTGTTACATATTAAGATGACAAATATGAAAGAGCGCAACAAACTTCAGTAATAGAGGACAAGAAAGAAAAAAAAACTAGTAAGAAAGATAAACGGTACACTCCAGAACTGTCTCTAGCCCATCTGTGAACTGGTGCGGCTGCTGTGTGTTCCCGGTGCCACCTGTAAATGTTTTGACAATGGCGTAGCCTCTGGCATTCACATACTTCCCTGTACCACCCATAACACCAAGATGAGACTCTGATGCAGCCGTTCTATGTACACTGAAGAAACTTATGCTATCTTCATAACCACCACTCTCAAACATGGCCGTGAAAGCCATTGTCTGGCTGGTTCCATCCACGGCGCTGGCCACATAGAAGCCCTGGGCTTTGCCAAGCAGACCTGACCCGAGTTCATGCCCTTCGGTTAGCTCGTTGTCCATCACCGTCATTGTTCCAAACATGAGCATCTGGAGAGACGAACCCGATGGGAGCTGACCACCGTTGGCCACGGGGAGACCGTTCAAGAGGTTGTTACCGTCGTTCTGTAGAATGCTGGAAGTGGTTCCGCCCAGCCCGATGAGTAGAGGGACGTTGTTGTTAGTTAGGATCCCGTTGTTATTGTTTGATGGAATGCCGTTGTTGACAGGGAGGTTTGCGCCATTGGGCTTGGCAAATGGAAGTTGGCCACTGAGAGCTGGGTTTGCAACGACTCCAGTCACAGCTCTGGCTGTCGGATTTGAGCCACCGAGTATGTCGTGCATAAAGAAAACCAGAGTGTGGTCGGGAACTGAACCACCCGTGTGGCACCTGAACCAACAGTCGGCGAAGGCCCTGCACCAGCACCAGGCAAAGGACCAGAACTAGCAACCGGAAAAGAACCAGAACCGGTGGTTGGTAGAGAACCAGTGCCAGTAGTGGGCAAGGGACCTGAACTGGCAACCGGTAAAGAACCAGAACCAGTGGTTGGTAGAGGTCCGGAGCCAGTTAAAGTAGTCAAGGAACCATCTGAGGCTAGACCAGTACCTGAAGTGATACCAGTTGCAGGCCCTGAACTAGCACTGGCGAAGGAGCCTGAACCAGTAGTTGGTAATGGACTAGGACTTGTGGTAGGCATAGGGACTAATCCAAGATCTTCTTCTTCATTAAGAAGACGAGCGGCCGAGACAAAAGCCATGGCAAGAGCTAAAACCAAGACGAAGAGTATCTTGCAGCCTGTCATTGACAAGGAAAAATATCAGAGACTAAGACTATTAATTTGAATTTGAGCTGAATTGTTTCTACTTTTCTGGACTGATTCAGAACGAGCTTATATAAATGAAATGAAGCCAAATTCTTGATGGAAAAAGATGGAGTTGATGAAGCAGAGTATGTGATAACTTTTCCATTATGTGGTGGTTTGGTTTAGAGCAGGAAAAAACATAAAAAAGATGAAACAAACCCAAAAAAAAAATCAGCTATAATTTCACCACAAGATCTTGAAATTTACTAGAAGTCTTACTGCATGAATTAGCAAAAAAAATTAAAATTTCAAGTCTAAAAGTAATAAGTTAAGCCTGCATTTTTTTTCTGAGGAAGGAAATTAAACTCATCCACCCTATTCTATTTCAAATCAGGAATAAACAAGTATGAGAATTTCACCTTTAAGAGGTCATTGGTTAGGTAGAAATCACTTCTAACAAAGCTTCACAACAAAACCCTCCATCCTTAATACAGAGATCACAGAGTAGACTTTCCCAAGCACTAGACACAAAGCTTAAATTTTTCTTTCCAATCACCTCTAACACAAAGCAAGCATGATCCAAGTTATGACTCATTTAACCAGCCCATCAACCAAACACACAAGCGTTGCAGGTGTGGGAGAGTGTCTGCTTGCTGCAAGCATTGGATTCAAAATAGTCAACCATCATACGGTATGTAGCTGCATTTGGCTCACAACTTTTCATCTCCATTTCCTTCAGTGTCCTGTACCCCCTCAGGGGCCTCTACCTTCGCTACAAAGATGATTAACCATAATGTTATAGATCATAACATCTGGTTTTATCACTACGGTAGGTTGCACTTCCCTCTCGAGCATTTCATTGAACATTTTGCATGCATCTTTCCAGACGCATTTATCAAAACACCCTTTGATCAATACATTGAAGGACACCAAGTTCAGACGCAAAAAACATATCCTCTGCTCCGTCGAAAAAAGCTTTTAGCCTTCTCCAACTAGCTAGTAAGATTTCATATATTCAATTTTATTTTTCCAAAATATTTACTGATGTCCTTTCTGTTTAAATGTGAAAAAATCACAATAACTACTGATTCTTTTTTTTCAAACAATTTTATTTAAAAGTAAGTTTTGAACATTATCAAAAGTATAATTATTTTTTCATATCAAATCTAAGAGCACTGTTAAAAGTGAGATATTTCTTTGAGTATCTTGCAAATATACTAATATTTTATTATAAATTAATAAGCTACAAGTTAATGTTGTTAAAAAAATGTTAATTAATGGAAAAATCTAAATTAATATAAATTTTGACAAGTGTAATATGAGTCTATGTGTTTTTAAAATATCTCATGGATTATATATCATTTCTTTTTTTGTTTATTTTAATTTTTTACTATTTAGATATCTATTTAGATATCATAGATGCAGATGTTCTAATATATACATGTGCATCAATAATTTTAGTTTTATCATAGATAAATACCTTTCCATTTTTCTTGTTTAAATATTTTCAGTTAATATATATGAATTAATGCAAATCTGATATATTATATTAATGTAGTTTTCTTTTAAATAAATTGCTAACATCTCTGATATATTATCAAAATAAAATGTGTGTGAGTGTGGATTCCTTCAAAAATTAATTAAAAATGACAGAAATAAATCATGTTATTGCAAACTTTAATCCAATCTTCACCTATATAATAGCTTGACCATCAACACCTCAAAATCAACATCTCAAACATTTTTTAAGAAATCAAAAATTACTTAGAACTAGTTCAAAAAGAGTCACTAAGGTTACAAAACATGAAGTTCACAGGAGCGATATGCATTTCATTTGTGATAGCCCTTGTGTCGTCTTTGGCTTGGACCGACGCAACCGTGGAAGAGGGGATAAAAGTGGCATGCGTCCCGGCAGAACTTAAACCATGCACGCCAGCAGGACTAACCGGAAGTAATCCATCGACAGAATGTTGCGGAAAACTGAAAGAACAAGAGTCGTGTCTCTGTAGTTACATGAAAAATCCAGCATTTGGTCATTGTTTTAAAACCCCAAATGCTCACAAGGTCATAGCAGCTTGTAGTGTAGCTTATCCTGCTTGTTGAGTTTCGAGTATTTATAAAATAATTATATAATGTATATGTTACATTATCAAAATCTTATGTAATAATATTGTTCACTGAAAGCTTCATTGTATCATGATCTTAACCTGATTCAATAATCTAATTTAGTATTCGCTTTCTTGATCGGTTTAAATTATATTGTCAATACTCAAAAAGGGTCATGCACGCATACTAAACCCAACATATTCCATCATGAGGATTGAGGAGGGTATGGCCGTATGGGCATGAAGTTTTGAATCCGTTAAGTGGCGGGGTCGTATGAGTTAATCTACAGTAGATTATGAACTTAGCCATTTATAAATAAATATATTTCGATAGTTGGCAAAATATGAATTATATTAACTTTATTGTTGCGAATCGTTCTTACTGTGTTCACTGATTAGATTCAATATGACGTATGTGTGTTATGCGATTGTTAACTAAATGCAAGAAGATTTGTTTGCCCAGTTCGCTTACGCTACATCTGGGGGGAGGCTCTTGCTCCCAATCCACTAAGCTTGATTGCAGTTTACAATACAAGACTTATACAAGATTCTATCAACGCTAATCTCGAATCTTGTTGTTTCAGGATACCTATCTTCTGCAGATGGAGATGAGAGCTCAACGTCAGCACTGGATCGCACCACTGCAACACAGCACTCTGTTCTTGACTCGCCGGAGAAGACGATCTGAAACTCTCTCTGCTTTAGCTCAAAAACGGAGACGATGATGAGTTTGTTACAACGCGTAACAAACTAGAACGACAGTGTCTTATATACTCTCTGGGGTTTGGGCTAGCTTTCAACATTCCCGGCCCAATTCTCTTCTAGGCCCAACCAGAGCTGAACGGGTTTATACACTAAAGCCCACAATTCTCCACCTTGTATGAAGCCGACACAGCTCACTTCAGACAGCATCACTCAACCCTAACGAGAAACTCTGCCGGAATATCTTCTCACCTTCTCTTTCAACTAGCTCCTCCGTCTCTCTAACTTTCCGGTAACCTTATCCGACGAAAGTCATCGGAAAACGGTCCACCTTAAAGATAACCTCATTCAGAACTCGCTTTACTCCTTTAAAGAAGACCCTCAGAACCTCTCTCAAGAATCCCCAGACCTCAACTCAGAACCACTACGAATCTCTTAATCTGATGTTGACGTTTCCTCTTCTCAAAACAAAAAAAAAAACCGGTCTCTTCTGATCTTGACCTTCACATGCAAGTAAAGACTCTTCCCCCTTCAATGTGTCCACGCTATGAAGATAAAATTCAAAATTCCCTCGAATTTTTCCTGTAGATTACTCAAACCTCACTGACTAACCCCTTCTTCCCTTCCTTCACTGCGAGATAACTACTCGGAGTTTCCCAGCAGTGTTAGAAGCTCCTGTTGCTTACTCGTGTACCTTGACAGACACCAAAGCCTTTTCTAGTGTCTTTCCAGGTATGCTCTTGGTTAGGATATCGGCTAGGTTTAGCGTAGTATGAATCTTCACCACTGAAACACTGCCGTTTGCAACCACATCTCTGATGAAATTGAACTTAGTATGTATATGTTTTGTTCTCTCATGATATCCACCATTTTTCGCCAAAAATATAGCTGACTGAGAATCGCAATTAATCTTGACTGCTCCTTGTTCATAGTCTAGATCTTCACACACTCCTTTCAACCATAAGGCTTCTTTAGCTGCTTCATTAAGGGACATGTACTCTGATTCAGTAGTTGATAAAGCCACGATAGGTTGTAGCCCCGATCTCCAGCTGATAGTATTCCCTCCTACTTGAAACAAATATCCTGTAACTGATCTGCTTCTGTCACGATCAGTTGCATAATCAGCATCGCAAAATCCTTCAACTCTGAATTCACTTCCTTTAGTAAACCATAGACCAAAATCAGTAGTGCCACGTATATATCTCAGAATCCATTTCACTGCCTCCCAGTGCTGTCTTCCCGGATTCCCCATGAATCTGCTTACCACTCCAACAGCGTGAGCTATATCAGGGCGTGTCCCTACCATCGCGTACATTAAGCTACCAACAGCACTAGCATAGGGAATGTTAAACATAAACCTTGCCTCTATCTCCGTTTCTTTCTCATCTAAACTCTTCAATCTGAACTGAGAACCCATAGACGTAGTAACAGCCTTGCAATCGCTCATATTGAAGGTTGAGAGTACCTTACCAAGGTATTTTCCCTGAGATAATTTCAACGTTCCAGCTCTTCTGTCACGTACAATGTCCATTCCCAGAATTCTTGTAGCGGGTCCAAGGTCTTTCATCTCGAATTCACTACTCAGTCTAGCCTTAAGATTTTTAATCACTTCCATGTCCTTAGAGACAACCAGCATATCATCCATGTATAGCAGCAAATATACTCTTGAAATCACTTCTGAACCACTAATGTAGACGCACTGATCATACGGACTCTGTCTAAACCCTTGTTGCTTCATGAATCCATCAAATCTTTTATTCCACTGTCTCGGTGATTGTTTAAGACCGTAGAGAGACTTCTTCAACAAACAAACCATATCTTTCTTTCCTTTAACCTCATATCCTTCTGGCTGTTCCATATAGATTTCTTCATCCAAAGTTCCATTTAAGAAAGCTGTCTTCACATCTAGCTGTTCCAGATATAGGTCTTCTTTAACCACCAAGGACAGAATCAACCTTATCGATACATGCTTCACAACTGGCGCAAACACTTCGTTATAGTCAATTCCTTCCACTTGTGAATAGCCCTTCGCAACCAGTCTAGACTTAAATCTTGGATCTTCAACTCCTGGTATGCCCGGCTTCTTCTTATAAACCCACTTACAGCCTATAACTCTCTTCTTAGTGGGCCTTTCCACTACCTCCCAAGTCTTGTTCCTATCAAGGGAATCCATCTCTTCATCACAAGACAAACCCCACTGGTCTCTCTCTTTAGATCTCATCGCTTCCTGATATGACTTAGGTTCTTCAATCTCAACATCACTTGCCGCGGATAGAGCATAAGCAACAACATCAAAGTCATCATACTTGGATGGTAACTTAGTCTCCCTGCGCTTTCTGTCTCTGGCCAAAATATAGTGATCTAGATCTCCTTCAGCTTCTTCTTCTTGAACTGCTGTTTCAACTTCTGATTCTGAAACTTCTCCACCTGAAACTGAACTCTCTACTTGAACCACACTTTCTGAAGTAGAAGCTTCTGAATCATGAAGACCCTTAAAAGGACCCTTAATCAAATCTGGACTGAAAGACACGCTTTTCTTCTCCTTTTGGACAGTCTTTCCCTTATCAGTGTAGACTGAATCATTCTCAGCACTCTTCACCTCTAATTTTTTCACAGATTCTTTATACACTTCTTCCTCATGAAATATAACGTTTCTGCTAATCGTGCAAATTTCTTCTTCTGGTAACCAAACTCTGAACCCCTTTGTTCCTTGTGGATATCCAACGAAGAAACCCTTTACTGCCCTAGGACTTGTTTTAGCGTTTCTCGTATGAACATAAGCTGCACACCCAAATCTTCTTAAGTGCTTTAATACTGGCTTGTTCCCTGACCACAGTTCTTCTGGAAGCTTGTACTCTATAGCAGAACTCGGGGATCTGTTTACCAAATAAACAGTAGTCGAAGCCGCTTCTGCCCAGAATCTTTCTTCCATACCACTTTCAGCTAACATACACCTCACTCTCTCCATGATGGTACGATTCATTCTCTCCGAGACCCCATTCTGCTGAGGTGTATAGGCACAAGTTCGATGTCTTTTAATCCCAGACACCTTGCAAAAATCATCAAATCTTTTGTTACAGTATTCCAGCCCGTTGTCTGTTCTCAAACACTTTAGTTTCTTTCCTGTCTGAGTCTCTACTTCTGCAATCCACTCCTTAAACTTTTCAAAGGCCTCATCTTTGGTTTTAAGAAAATAGATCCAGACCTTCCTGGAGTAGTCGTCGATAAACGTGATGAAGTATTGCTTTCCTGCCAAACTTGGAACCACTGAAGGAGAACCCCATAGATCTGAATGAACATACTCAAGTACCTCTCTAGATATATGTTTTCCCTTCTTAAAACTTTGCTTATGAGCCTTTCCGAAAACGCAATCTTCGCAGAACCCTATTGTGGCAATATCTTTTGCTTCAAGATATCCTTCTTTAACCAATAAGTCTAGTCCTTTCTGACTTATATGTCCCAATCTTGAATGCCATTTCCTGGTAGTGGTGACTCTAGAGATAGCAGAATGACTCTCCCCTTTCAGAACGGTTCCTTCCAAGTAATACAATCCATCTGCGTACTTACCAGTCAGAACTTCAACTCCATTCTTGAAGAATTTTACCTTGTAATCACCACCCTCATATGTACATCCTGACTTTTCAAGACATCCATATGAGATCAAGTTCCTTCCCATGGTAGGCATAAACTTCACATCTGTTAGAATTACCACTGACCCATCTGGACCTTTTATACGAACTTTACCAACCCCTTCAATCTCACTGAACGTGTTGTTGCCCATCAACACCTTTCCACCATTCACTTGCTCGAGATCAAACAACACCTCTTTGTTTGGAGTGATGTGGAAGCTCGCTCCTGAGTCTAAAACCCATTCATTTCTGGTGTCTTGAATGCTCGCTGTAAGTATCAAAGGCTCCTTCTTTGAACTCTTAGCTGCTGCAACATTCACTGAGCTGGAGTTAAAACCTTTGTTCTTCCCCTTATCTGGACAATCTCTCTTCCAATGATCTTCTTTTCCGCAAACGAAACATCTCTTGTTGTTCTTGTTCGTGTCAGGTTTGGAGTTGTACCTCCCTTTTGACTTAGATCTTCCTCTAAAGAACTTCCTTTCTCTTTTATCAGACCTTCCTCTTTCTCCTACATACAGTCCCTCTGCCTCTGGTTTAGACTTCCCTAAAACGCCTCTTTCTCTTAGTTCAGTCTCCTTAGAGTATGCCGCGGAAATTACATCACTGACTGTAAGTGTATCCTTTCCACTGCCGTACTTCAATGTATGGACTAGTGGCTCATACTTCGGAGGTAATCCAGTAAGGATTTGAATAGCCTGATCTTCGTCTGAGATGTTTATCTCAAGACTCTCCAAATCATTAACCAACTTCAAGAACACATCAAGGTTCTGCTCAATAGACTTCTGCTCATCCATTTTGAAACTTGCAAATCTTTGCTTGAGGTAGATTCGATTAGGGAGAGACTTCGTTTGGTAATCTCTCTCCAACGCCTTCCAAATTCCTAAAGCTGAAGTCTCCTTCATGACTTTCCTTATGATCTGATCACTCAAACTCATCTGAATCAGGCTGCGAACTCTCTTGTCCTTCATAGCCTTTGTAGGCTCAACCTTCACATCAACTTTCTCTTCAGTGTCAGACTCAACCTTTCCAATAGCATCTTCTGAATCAGCCTTTTCCTCTAGTACTGAATCTAGACCTAGAATCTCAAGAGCGCATAACATCTTATGCTTCCATATGCCAAAATCTCCAGATCCATCAAACTTTTCTACTTTAAACCGACCCTGAGTAGGTTCCATCTTCCTTTTTCAGATTGATCAGATCCGATCAAGACGACGGTATAATCTTTCTCAAGATCAGAATCCTCAAATCACATCAACAAGAATCAGCCAGATAAGTTTCGAACCTTACTGAGATCTTCTCTTCCTTGTGTGTTTGCTGATTGATGACGATCTTAACACAGCCTGCGCTCTGATACCACTTGTTGCGAATCGTTCTTACTGTGTTCACTGATTAGATTCAATATGACGTATGTGTGTTATGCGATTGTTAACTAAATGCAAGAAGATTTGTTTGCCCAGTTCGCTTACGCTACATCTGGGGGGAGGTTCTTGCTCCCAATCCACTAAGCTTGATTGCAGTTTACAATACAAGACTTATACAAGATTCTATCAACGCTAATCTCGAATCTTGTTGTTTCAGGATACCTATCTTCTGCAGATGGAGATGAGAGCTCAACGTCAGCACTGGATCGCACCACTGCAACACAGCACTCTGTTCTTGACTCGCCGGAGAAGACGATCTGAAACTCTCTCTGCTTTAGCTCAAAAACGGAGACGATGATGAGTTTATTACAACGCGTAACAAACTAGAACGACAGCGTCTTATATACTCTCTGGGGTTTGGGCTAGCTTTCAACATTCCCGGCCCAATTCTCTTCTAGGCCCAACCAGAGCTGAACGGGTTTATACACTAAAGCCCACATTTATCCCTTAAATATTTAATTGAGGAACATTGGCAAAAGAGTAACCTTTATTTTGCAAAGTTATTTACATGGTGTCATTGATTAGGTGTATACTTTTATGCATTCTCAGCCTAATTATAGAAACACCCTTTAATTACTAGAATAATTACAAAAAAAACCATTGTCTAAAATTTGTTGGCCCGACCAAAATTGTTTACACATTTATGAATCATTTCAATTAATACAAAATGCTATGTAGTGTAATATGTGTAAATTGGCGATTTATCAGATTCGTTGAACTTGTATTGGGTTCGATAGTCACTTCACTGCCGTCTCTCTCTTATACTTTGAACCTAAATTGTACCTACAAAAAATATTTTTCACTTTATAATCCTTAAAATTATTACATATGCATAATTTAACTGGCTGACTGGCATATAACTAATCATGGCCATAATCATTTGACGAATATAACACAACAAAATTGGCATGTTCGCCTATTGTTTCACCTGACTCACCAATCATATATATTCTCAAATTCCTAATTTATGATGTCTGGTGAACGCAGTTGTAGTTCTACTTTTAGCCATTTTCATAATCATTTGATCAACAGTCGGTATTAAAATTGGCATGTCAGCCAAGGTTACTTTGCTAGAACAATCATATAAAACCAGTTATTAATGCTGAATTGCTGACGGATGAATGCTAAAGCAATTTTTAGTTGCAGATACTTCTAATTCTAAATATAGCTATATTTAGTTGATCAAAATAACACAATACACTTCACCAATGTAAGGTATCTAACACATATTGGTTGTATAATCACTGGACGATATGTTGTTTGTGTTTTAAAGTGTATGAATAACATAGAAACCTACTTTTTTGGGTAATATTAATTGTTAGAAAATTTGAATTATTTGCAAGTCTCACTTAAAAGGACTGTTTGAATTAATGTTAAAACTTGGTGTGCAAGCTTATTTGTAAAAAGGCAAATGTTAAAGTTTATGTGCAGGTTCTTATCATAATGATAACTGTATATTGTATATTCAATTTAAATTCGTTTTCTTTGACCAGAAAATTTGTTTTATATTGAAAATTTCCTAATTTGTTATGTCTAATTAAGAAATTATACCGAAAATTCCTCTACATTAAACTTGCGGATATTAGCTAATTTATAAATGTGCCATTGATAAAGCCACAACTACCTCACAATACATTAGAGATATCCATCTCAAAAGTCTCACAACTACCTTAAGCAAAAAAAAAACAGCAGCCTAAAATCACATCATTCAATAAAGTTATGGCTTCGTGCTTCTCCTTTATTTGATACTTTTCGTAGCACATCATTCGTAAATATAGTTTAGATCACTTTTTCTGTGCAAGGCGCGGATCTTAAACCAGTAAAAAATTAAATCTCATAATAAGTATAGACACTTTTCGTCCTTTTGTTTTTGTTTTACTTTCAAAACAACTTAAGATGCAATTAGAAATCAAAGTTATAAGAAACACATGCTAATGTTTAATTTTAAATAACTAAACTAATCCATGAGCTTTTACAAAAAAAAAAAACTAATCATATGAGCTGCCACTGCCACAGACCCAGAGTTCACATGGCCGTTTTAGAAAAGGAAAGAAAAAAAAAGGTTAAGGGAAATATTTGGTAACGCTGTGAATTGTGTGTTTGTGCTCGGCATGTTAACCCATTTTTATCTAAAAATTGTATCATTCGAGGAAGTCCCAGAGGAAGCTCTTTCTACCTTTGATAAACTTCTACTCAAAACCACAAACAACAATTTTGATTTCCTTCTCCTACTGACAGCTTTGACCCTGTTAAAAAATTGAAAAATTAAATAAAGTAAATATACAAAGAGATTCATGTACAAAAATTGCTTGAGATGGATTACAGATCCAACAAAATAAGCAACAGAAAGAAACCTGTTCAAAAACAAAATAAAATAAAATAAAAATAAGATTAAAAAAAAAAAAAAAAAAAACCTGTTCGAAAACAATGTATAGACTCCAATAAATGTTGATAGTGTTCACAGTATTCATCGTAATCTTCATTGGTTTTGTCTGTGAATTTCGAAAAAGTGTTAAACTGATATATAAATATTTAATCACAATTCAATATAAGAGAACTGTAGACAATACTTACACAATGTTCCCATTAAATATTAATGAAATTGACACAATGATTCACCAAATGAACCCTCAAAATTATAGACATTTTGGTGTTTTATTAGGATAGTAGAGCAGAGTAGTGTCAAAAGAAAAAGAATAGAGTAGTGTTGGTGATTGCGAAGAGTAAAAACTTATGGTTATTTAAGTAGTTTCATAAAATCGTTGAGATAGTGAGAATTTGAGCAGTTATAGAGATTGGAGATAGTGGGAAATAAAATCAGATGTATTCATTTCATTTTAAAATATATTTTTGAAAAATAAGATATAAAAATTGTTTATTTGTTTTTTAAAGATACATGTCATTCTCAAAATTATCAATTAAATTCTGTTTTATCGTATAAAAAGAGTCCTCGTCCAACTATATACAGTATTAAAGTTTATATTTACAAAATATTGACATTAGTTGTGAAAAAAAATCATAGTAAGTACAGATTCTTTTTCTTTGGTTGGTTTCACTTTTCCAAAAAAAAATTATTTTAAAGTACATCAAAGATAATAATTAATTTTCAGATCAGATTTATATATTGCTCAAATCTAATATACATGTGCATTGATGATTTTAGTTTTATTATAGATTATTACATTACACCTTCACCTCAGTTATTAAATATTATCAATTAATATATATAATTGCTTGTGAATTTGGATATTTTTTTAGTATGTAGTTTTCTTTTAATAGATTGCTAAAGTGTAACATAATATAAATACTTGTATACATATGTCAATATCTTTTAATTATCGTAATAAATGCTTCAAGATTTAATTAAAAAGACAAACTACACTACCTAAAAAGCCAGCTTATTGTTGCAAACTTTACTCTAGTCCACCTATATAATAGCTTTGCCATTAACACCTCAAAATCATCATCGCAAATATTTTCAAAAAAAAAAAAACTAGATCTAGTTTGAAAGAAGTCACTAAGATTATAAAATTATGAAGTTCACAGGAGCAATATGCATAGCATTTGTGCTCATTTTTGTCTCGTCTTTGGCTCGGACCAATGCGGTCGTGGAAGAGGGGACAAATGGGGTATGCGTCCCGGGAGAACTTAAACCATGCATCCCAGCAGTTCAAACTGGAAGTAAACCGACGACAGAATGTTGCGGAGTACTGAAAAAACAACAATCGTGTCTATGTGGTTACATAAAAGATCCAAGATTTGGTCAGTATGTTAAATCCAAATATGCACACATGGTCTTATCAACTTGTGGTGTACCTTATCCTAAATGTTGAAGTTATAAAAAAATTATAAAATAATTATATAATGTTTTAACATTATCAAATCGTATGAATAATATTGTTCATTGCGTTATGGTTTAACCTGATTCAGTAATCAAATATAGTATTTGATTCAATAACCTTATAATGAATTATGCTAACTCATAACAAGTACATATACTTTTTTCGTCAAAAAAAACAAGCACATATACTTTTCTTCCTTTTCTTTTGTTTTCTTTCCAAACACATGTTAAGATGCAATTAGATTATCTAAGTTATAAGAAAGACATGTTAAGATTTAATTTAAAACACCTAAATAAATACTAAGAGATGCCCGGAATTGTGTGTTTGTGTTCGGACTGTTGATCCATTTTCATCTAAAAGAATGGTATTATTCGAGAAGACTTACAAATAATGAAAATATGTTTTCAAATGTTTTATTTCAATAACAAAGCGTGAAAACCAACATAGAGAATAAGAACCAGTCCAGGATTAAAAAAAAAAAAACAGAAAGAGAAGCAAACCCTAAAAGTCCTAGATTATGAATACTTCCGTGGATCACAATTCACAAGCAAAGGGAAAAAAAAGAGGGAAAAAGCAACGATTGATGACAAAGCTGGTTTTTGTTCTCCTCTCTTCGCCTTCTTCAGTTGGAAGGAGGAAAGATATGGCGTCCGAAGTTCTCCTTAAACGTCGCCTGCAAAACCTCTGGAGACAAACAGATGTCCTCCCAGCCAAATGCGTGAATATCGGACTAGAAACACACAACTTTTAGTTTCTTTTATTTGTATGGTTCAAGAGGAAAGCATAGAAACGAATAGAATCCTTACTCGGGAGCCATTGCTCGGGAGTAGTAGTCACAATGGAGAACCAAGACATGCCCTCGGGATCAGCAATCTTGAAACCACAAAGAACCTTGGAGAAGAGAAGAGAGAACCAGCCTTGGAACAATGCTGGCGTTTAAGATTGTCTTTTTCATTTTTTATTTCACTTTTCCAAAATAATATATATATATATATTCCAAAAGTAACCTTTAAACATGATAAAAGATTATAATTAATTTTCATCTTAGATTTATATAAAAATTAGTATTGTTCAGATCTATATGTACATGTGCATTGATGGTTCTAGTTTTGTTATAGAGTATAATTATTTTTTCATATTAGATTTTATATAAAATTAGTATTGTTCAGATCTAATATGTACATCTGCATTGATTGATTTAGTTTCCTCAGTTAAATATTTTCAATTAATATAATATATATATATATCTACAAAATTGCTTGCAAATTTGTTTTTTTCTTATTATGTAGTTTTATTTTAAATAAATTGCTAAAGTGTAACATAATATAAATACTTGTATACATATGTCAATTATCAAAATAAATGCTTCGAGATTTAAATTATAAAAGACAAACTACACTTAGATAAAAAGCTAGCCTATTCTTTGTTACCAATAAAAAAGCTAGCCTATTCTTGCAAAACGTTACTCTAGTCTCTACATATTTAATAAATCGACCATAACACCTCAAAATCATGAAGCAAACATTTTTCAAGAAATTAACTAGATCCAGTTTGAAAAGAGTCAATAAGGTTATAAAACATGAACTTCACAGGAGCAATATGCATCGCATTTGTGATAGTCCTTGTTTCGTCTTTGGCTCTCACCAATGCAGCCGTGGAAGATGAGAAAGTACTGGCATGCAATCCGAAAGAACTTAACCCATGCAGCCCAGCTGTAAAAACCGGAAGTAAGCCGTCAACAGAGTGTTGCGCAATGCTGAAAAAAGAAGAGCCGTGTCTATGTGGTTACATAAATGATCCAGTTTATGGTCAGTATATTAAATCCAAAAATGCTCATAAAGCCTTCTCGTCTTGTGGTATACCTCCTCTTTCTTGTTGATACTTTATGAAAATAATGAGTTAATGTTAACATCACAAAATCGTATATGATAATATATTTCATTTTGATAAAAAAAAATATACTTCATTGTGTCATTGGTTTGAATAATATATGCAAACTGATAACAAGTTCTCGGCCAAATAAACATATACTTTTTGTTTTGTTTACTTTCCAGACTACATTATGATGCAATTAGAATATCTAAGTTATTAGAAAGATTTAATTGAAAAAAAAAAAACTTAACAAATACTATTATGAGATGCCCTGCCGCAGACCGTTTGGAAAAGAGAAAAAAAAATGTTCAGGGAAATATTTGGTAACGCTTGGTGAATTGTGTGTTGTGGTCAACCTTAAGCCAGCTTCGTGTCAAAAAATGTGTATTCGAGAAAATTATGAAAGATTTATAAAATAGTAATGTTGATAGTTTTCAAATGTAGAAAACCTTGCAAGCTTTTAGATACTGTTTTATTTCAATAACAAAGCGTAAAGACCAACAAAGAGAACAGAACCGGTCCAGGATAAAACACAAGAGAAGAAACCCTAAGTACTTCCGTGGATCACAAGTAAAGAGAAAAACAAAGGCAAAAAAAGCAACGATTAACGACAAAGCTGGTTCTTGTTCTCATCTCCTCGTCTTCTTCAGTTGGAAGGAGGGAAGAAAATGGCGTCCGAAGTTCTCTTTGAACGGAAAGACTGCTCCACCTCCGGATCAACCTTAAACGCCGCCTGCAGCACCTCTGGAGACAATGCCTTCCAAACCGATGTCCTCCCAGCCAAATGCGTGAAGATCGGACTACAAAACACACACACAACTTTTAGTTTCTTTCATTTGAATAACTCAAGAGAAAAGGCATATAGGACTCTTACTCGGGAGTAGTCACAATAGAGAACCAAGACATGCCCTCAGGATCAGCAATCTTCGAAACCACAAAGAACCTCGGAACAATAAAGAGAGAACCAGCCTTGATATGAGTCTCAAGAACTCTCTTCCCATCAGCGCCAACGACCTGGACTCTCCCACTCCCAGCAACAATGTAAGTCACCTGAAGAGCCGAGTCACAAGAGAACCCTGGCGAACACATTGAATGCGCATCGATCCTAACAAGATCAGCACCAAACCCAACCTCCCCAACAAGAGGAAGGTTCTTAGTGTTCAATACAACAACTCTCCCACCGTCCTTGATGTCTACATCAAGAGGAGCTTCCAAACAGTTCAACACAAACCCCTCACGATCCTCACTCTTGGCCATTGGCATCTTGAAACCAGCGTCAAGCTTCACAATCCCTTTCCCGGTCTGAGAACCCACAAGCTTCTTAACCGTCCCCTCGTCGAGATCCCACGCCCTGCCAACAAACTCGGTCGTGAAACCGGTGAAGATTCCGTTAGAGCCGGTGAGGTAAAAGTCAGTGAACTGTCCTCTCTTGTGAGCCTTGTGGGTTTCACCAAGGAAGAGGACAACAAGCTCTGTCTCCTCGCTGTTAAACCACCATGTCACCACACCAAAGGGGAGAGCAATGGAGTCTCCTTCTTTGATAGCAATCACCTTCTCCTCCTTCTCAGGGAGTACAATCCCCGCCGTTCCAGATCCTGACAACAGAGTCATCAACAAACGTAAAGTCTCAACCTTTCTTACACGTTAGATGATTAGATTCATAAAGTTAACAACTTTGGAAGAAACAAAGAGATCAAATCCGAAACTTTAGTCCGATCAGATTCATAAAGTCAACAACTTTAAAAGGGAAGACCGAACCTTGAAGGACGTAGGCGACCTTGGGAGAGTCAGAGTAACGAGGAACAGCGAAACCGTGCTGCTCAAGAGCGAGCTTCGCTGCTCCAATGTTACCCTCTTTCAGCATCGGAAGCTCTTCAGGGCACCACGCGAAGTACGATCCTCCATCTCCTCCGTACACTTGCTTTGGCAACTTCGGTGTAAGATCAAGCTCCATCGTTTCAAGAAGATCAGAGAAGAAGAAAGTGGTAAAGACTAAAGAGAGTGTTTTTGATGTGTGGGTTTGTGAATGAGACGTGACGCGTATATATATATATACAAGAGAGAAGGAGATTATGTTTTTTTTTTTTTTTACTTTGGGATAACTATTGTATTTAATGTTTTGATCTGAATGTTAATCCATTTCTTTATGGTCACGATCTTATATGATTTATTTGTTTCTATAATTTTGTAATTATCGATATTGACTCTACCGAATAAAGATGCTTTCTCGCTGATAATTCAGTTTTTTTAATAAAAAGATATTAATGAGAATCCATCACGTTCTTCATTTTATTTGAATAGATTTAATGCTATTAAATCAATCTACTGAAACTGATGTATTACTGGACGAATCGAATCCCTTAATATTTGTAATAAATATTACGTTTTCCTTTTTTACGTTTTTATCTTATCTTTGAATAGGATTAAGGGTGAAATGAAGAAATCTTATCGTGGGTTTATTTGAAGTAATTGATTGATGATATAATTTTGCTGACGAGGCTGTATATTATCTATATATTTTAACGGATCTATACTATACTAAAAGGGAGATATAAACCCCTCTTAGAGTGTCCACATCAGCATATATAATCATCCAATCAGAGAGCCCGAAGTTGCCACGTCATCTCATTTATTTTTTCGTAAAAAATGAAAAAAAAATGCAAAGGACAGGATCGAACCCGGGTTAGTATGACATAAATATAGAGCATATACCGCTAAGCCATTGAAACTTTCTTGAACACATATACAAGAATCACTTAGAGTGTCCACATCAGCATATATAATCATCCAATCAGAGAGCCCGAAGTTGCCACGTCATCTCATTTATTTTTTCGTAAAAAATGAAAAAAAAATGCAAAGGACAGGATCGAACCCGGGTTAGTATGACATAAATATAGAACATATACCGCTAAGCCATTGAAACTTTCTTGAACACATATACAAGAATCACTAAATATGTAATCACAAACTCTTATGTACATTTACAATAATATGGATTCAACTTTCAAGACTTCGATATTTTGTTTTGTAAAAAAAATAAGAAAGTGACTAAGCTAATATATTTTTTGAAAGTGTGAGAACATTGACAAATATGAAAAAGCATAGATTTTTGTTTTCGTGACAAAGTTAAGACTTTTGTAAAAGTAAGTTTACATAAGCTTGCTTTCCCCGATTCTATATACACAAGATTCTATATACACAAATAAATATAATATAACAACATAAGCTTGCTTTTCCCGATTCATATGAAAACTTTTTAAGTTATCCACCAAAGCAAATTAATTAAATCAATCAAATTGTTAGAATACAACAAATTAATATATAATTTTATTTTAAATTAAATTATTTAAAAGTGTATTTTCATTAAAAATAAAATAATAAAAAGTAAAACTGATTTGATGGTAATTTTTATGACATATATATATATATATTATGTGAAAGAAATATAAGCTTAATATGGAAAAAAATCTTAAATACAAAAAATCCTAAAATTAACAAAAAAAACTAATAAAAATTAAACTATGATATCAATTGAAAGCTTCTTAGACAATATTAATAAAATATTTAAACGATAATTAGACAAATTTAATTTTTTTTGCCAGCCAAAAGTGTATTATTAATTAGCATCAGTTATTTCAAGATGTTTAAGAAAGGATGGACTTAAATGATATATGAACTATGAATAGTAGTACTTTGTAAAGCTGACTTAGATAACACATCTGCACATCATTTCCAATCCTTTTTGATGCCTAAATTCAATTTCTTCAGAGCAGTTATTCCACAAAAAGATCGTATGAGATATTGTTTTGATATTCAGATTTGTTTCTTGAATGTTAAGAAGATTGATAACTGTAAAAATGTCTCCTTCGAATATTATATGTCTATAACCGAATCTCCAACATGAGACAACTTTGTTTAAAAAGTAAATAATTTTATTTTTCTTATATTATATAATAAATATATATTATTTACTGATAATAAAAATATAATTATTCATCTATCACAAATATCTATGCAAATATGTGAATCAAGTACTACAATCAAACAACATAATGATTTCCACAAAGAAAATTTAAAAAATATATTTATGTTATGTAGTCTTATTTTATATTCTTTAAATAATGTAATACAATATTATACATTATTTTTTTAGAATTGAGAAATACATATATATCAGTTAGACAAATTAAGCAATAATTAGACAATTTTGACTCTTTTTTTGCCAGCCAAAAGTTTATTATTAATTAGCATCAGTTATTTCAAGATGTTTAAGAAAATATGGACAAAAAATAGGATGGACATAAATGATATATGAATTATGAATAGTACTTTGTAAAACTGACTTAGATAACACATATGCACATCCATTTTCAGTCCTTTTTGATGCCTAAATTCAATTTCTTCAGAGCAGTTATTCCACAAAGAGATCGTATGAGATATTGTTTTGATATTCAGATTTGTTTCTTGACTGTTAAGAAGATTGATAACTGTAAAATGTCTCATTTGAATATAATATGTCTATAACCGAGTCCCTACATCAGACAAGTTTGTTTTAAAAGAATATAATTTTATTTTTCTTATATTATATAATAAATATATATTATTTACTGATAATAAAAATATAGTTATTCATCTATCACAAATAACTATGCAAATATGTGAATCAAGTACAACAATCAAACAACATAATGATTTCCACAAAGAAAATTTAAAAAATATATTTATGTTATGTAGTCTTATTTTATATTCTTTAAATAATGTAATACAGTATTATACATTATATTTTTTTAGAATTGAGAAATACATATAATATCTTATCCGCGCGTAGCGCGGTTAAAAAATCTAGTTTATCTAATAATACAATTGGCAACAACTCAACACTGGAATTTATATAAATCCCAACGAGCAACATGACGGATTAGTTTAAAGATAAAATCGTTGGCAACAGATTTTTTAAATATAAATGTAAAAAAAAAAACATTTTAAAGATACAATCCATTATTTTCTGGCAGCAAATCCTTTTAAAATATTTATTTAGTTAATTATTATATCAAAAGTCAAAAAAGTACATTATTCCTTCTGGCGGTTAGTTACACACACTCTCACTCCGAAAGAAATAACTATCCAGTTTTTATATGGGTCCACAAGAGCCAGTAACTTAGCCGAAAACCAATTACAGGCCCATGTAAGTGAAATAGAAAAATCAAAATTAATGTGGCTGCTGGGATTCGAGCCCAGGTCTCCACGGCCACAACGTGGAATTCTCACCACTAAACTACAGCCACTTAGTGTTCATTTCGATCAAGATCATTACCTTAATAAAATTCAAATCCCACTTTAACACGTCGTAAAAGTGCAGTCCGAAATACTTATTACAATCATTTTCAGTAATATTCACTGAGAAGCGTTTTGCAAACACAAAACAAATCCAAAGTTTGGATTGGTTGCGTTTACCTTTACAAAAAAGTAAAACAAATTATATGACTTGTCCAACTAAACTTGTGTGTTTGCCATCCGCCGCAAGGATTAACAGTTTGCAAATATGAATTCAAGATAACAGTGGAAAGCAACTTGTTGATTGGTTGAGGGAGTTTTCATAATAAGGAACATTGTGTTCGGTGGAGAACTTACCAACATAACCTAAATTCCCAAAGTAAATTTAAGTAGCAAAATAAAAGGGTGAACCAGTCTTTTTTTTTTCCAGTTTTGGTAACCTCGTAAAAATGATAGATCGAACAGTGGGAAGGTAGTCCAATGAGAAACAACGAGGCAAAGCGGTCCTCACTTTCTTTCTACTTTCGTGGCGAGTAGCCCATGTTACTCACACGTCAATACTAAAATCTAATTTTTTAAAACAAGCAAGAAAACATAAAGTAGAAAAGTAATAATAATGGAGTCTCAGGTCAGCTAAGTTAATGGTTTGAAGCATATGCTTTCGAAGATACCCTCTACAACGACCCACTTTTTTTGGTCTATAAACACTAAAAGAGACGTCTCTCTCATTTGGCTTCTCTTTTGAGGTCGTAAAGGCCATCAATGGATGATGCTCATCAAACCTTCCTCTCTCTGATCTCTCTCTTATCTTTACATATCTACATAAGTGAAGCTACCTGCGAGCTTCCGGCGCCGGACATGAGATGAGACGCGCAACAGAGATAAGGCTGGAGACGGGAAGAGTGATCCACAGACCATCATTTTCTAATAAGGTGTGATCATATTTTATGGGAGAAAAATAGAATAAGAAAATTGGGCAACCATGTTACCTTTGGCAGTCGATTCTTGTTTCTTGCTGTTGTTGAAGAGTTTTTTTTCCACGTTTTATTGATGAGAACTACAGTGATGTGTTAGCTCTTGTCTAACTATTATATACATCTAGTTTTTCCGCAATAATTGTATCAAGCCATTTCCTCCGATCGGTTAAAACATAAAGGCTCCTTCATGTAACGAATTAACAAAATCTGTACCTGCATGATTGTAATTTGTATCCATCGTATGTTAAACAAGATGGTACAGTGAGATAAAAGACTCTAGGCAAGATAAGAGACTGAATAAATAGGAGACTTTAGATGGAATGAATCTCTCAAGAACTTGAGACCAAAAGAAAAATGTAGTTTAAGAACTATCCAATAACCACAAAATTCGAAACAAAAACAAAGTGAAGTCTCAAAGAAAATGGATGACAAAAGTTAAAAAATAGCAGAACAAAGAAGTCTCTTTCGTCATAAAAGATCTCAATAGAAGAAGCCGAGAACCTTGCCTCCGACATTCTTTCTCCTCGCTTCTTCATGGTCCATAATACCAGCAGAGGTAGTCAACACAATGTACCCAAACTGCACATTCCAAATCGTTACAATCCATTAAATAATACTCTTCAAATCTTGAGACAAGTTATACAAAGAGATACCGAACCTGTCTGGAAGGAAGCAGACGGGCAGTCCAACCTTCAATCTCCTTGACACCAACATCAAAACGAGGGCTGATAACGCCACACTTGTTCAACCTTCCGTTCAATTCGACAACGATTTTGCCGGATCGGTGGTCATCCACATACTCAAACTCACCGATGTAACCTGCATTTGAGTGAATTAACTCCAAAGAACAATGGAGGGAATGAATGAATGAATGTGTATTAATAAAAAGCATACCGTGCTTCTGCATAACGATGAGAAACTTGATGATGACTTTGGAAGAAGGCCTGATCATGACCTGCCTCTTGCCACGCTTCTCGGCATTGAACATGCTCTTGAGAGCATCGTTGAGCACACTGATTCTCACCATTTTTTCTCCCAAAAACTCAAAGCCTCTGCTTAATAACTAAATCAAACAGGCAACAATAGCTCTGAGTTAAAACAACAAAAGTCAAAGCAGGATTGATGTTAAGTCTCTAATAACAAAACCAAGCGTTCCTAAGTTCACCTATGTAAAGCTAACCCAGCAACACTAGAATGGTCACACAAGACATGATATGCCGAAACACTTTGGTGTGGGAGCTAAGAGAGTCGAGACTGTCGTAGTACCTTAGGTTGGTTAGCTCGAGAGGCAGTGACGGAGCAGAGAAGGAGAGCTAGGGTTTTCTCGACATTTTATATGCTAGAGCAAGCGGAAAAGGAAAAAAGAAACAAATGAATAAACGTTAATGCGCTGCGTTTTGAGCTTTGTTTTAGGCCCAGTGGGCTTTTCACCACAGTCGTTGTATTATATCCGTTACCGCGTTTTGGGGGAGTTTATATATTTTGTGGAAATGATGGATTTTATATTTGTTTGGACTGGCCGATTTTTTTCCACTGCTATTTCTTTTTTTTCTGATTAAAATGTTAAATTTGATTTTTTTTAAAAGTACTTTTTTACAGCATTAGCTACTTTGTTTATAACTTTTTTAGCAGCATATGAAATTAAAAAATTAAGTCCTCAGTAGCCAGATTCTTGTCATGTGTCTTTATTGTGCTTGTTCTGTTTTTTACTTGTTAATCAATGACCCTGAAGAGAGTCTCCTGTGGGTGTGGTTTCTCTCCATACTTCCAAGAGTTACGTTCCCCCGCCATAGCATGTAGAGAGTGGTCTGGAGCACGTATCGCGCAAAAAACATATGGGTTTGAGATAGCTGAGACTGATATTACTCCACTATTCAGTGTAATGAGTCCCTATGAGCTTAACGCATGAGTCTGGACCATAAAGAGAACTGTATGTACACCTGATCTCAAGTTTCAAGTTGCTGCTGACAGAGTGCACAACTCCCATCGATTCCTTGATTCCACTGCTATTGCTTTTTATCATTTCCCAAAACGGACAGAGTTCAATTTGATCCTTCTAATTTCACATATCGTAATCATCTTGTCATGCTCTGTGCATACGCATCAGATTTAGGTGAACCCACTTATTTAACTCTAACGAAAGAGTTTAGGTGAGCCAACAACAAAAAGCATATAAAACTGTCATTGTCATATTAAAATTTCTTCTCAGTCAATCCTAACCCCTCATTTTTCTATACTCCAAATAAGGCAAATGTTGATCAATACATATATGGTACATGAATTATGGAGGAAAGAGCATAATTAACTACAGATTACAGTTGTTTTAAAAATAATATGTCTGAAGGTTGTTGTATGTCCAAATAAAAAACACAACCAGATGATATTTAAAAAAGAAAAAAAGACAAAATAATGTTTTGCTGTTGAGGTAGACAGAAAACGTGGGAGTCTGAAAGGGAAGGAAGGAGAAGACCCGCAAAGGAAGGGTGAAATAAGAGAAGAGTTCAAAGAGAATGGGCAAGCACGTAATTCAAGAACTAAAATGTTTTTTTAAGACAAGAAGTGCAGTTAGTTTACACTTTAAACTAACCGTGCATCATCAAAGAGGATCCGGGGAGCGCAAGAAGCAAAGCTTTTGAGACCTGATCATCGGAATGTATCACCGTATTCCGTCGCTAATGGAGCCGTTTCTCAGAAGAGTCTCGGCTCGTTGGCCTGTCATCGTTCAGGCTACAACGTGGACGGTGCTCCTCATGATCACTGTAGCCGTGGCTTCTTTCGCTCCTGAGTTAGCTTTTATTGAGGAATGAGTATAGATATGGAAAGGACTGATATGTAAATGGTATTAACCTAGATAGACAAGAGATGAGCTCTCTATATAATGTAATGTATTGTCTCTAATAATACTCACGTTCTATAACCTACATGGTATCAGAGCCGTCGCTCCTAAAAACCTAACTTTATTTTTCCACAAATTTTTTTTTTTTTTTTTTACTTCTTCATCACCCTCAATGTCGACCTCTAACAATTCTCAAGCTTTCACAGACACCATTTCCACAAATCCAAACTCTCAAACCATCCTAAACATCAATATGTCTAATGTTGCAAAACTTTCAACCACTAATTACCTCATGTGGAGTCTTCAGGTTCATGCCTTAGTCGATGGTTATGGTCTTGTTGGCCATCTAGATGGATCTACGGTGATTCCATCTCCAATGATTACGGTTGATGATGCAACCGTCACTAATCCGGAACATACGATCTGGAAGCGTCAAGATCGCTTGATCTATAGCGCGCTATTGGGAGCTATCACTCTTCCTCTTCAGCCGCTTGTTTCACGGGCTCTCACGGCTGCTCAGGTGTGGGATACTCTCGCATCAACGTATGCAAAGCCAAGCCGTGCTCATATCAAGAACCTGCGCAATCAACTCAAATACTGGAAGAAAGAAGACAAAACCATTGATGCGTATATGCAAGGAGTAACAACCAGGGTTGATCAACTTGCCATTCTTGGTAAACCAATGGATCATGAAGATCAGATCGATGCGCTACTTGAGGGGTTGACGGAGGAGTACAAGCCGATTATAGATCAGATCGAGGGTAGGGAGACGCCTCCCACACTCATTGAGATCCACGAGAAGCTACTTCATCATGAAGCCAAGCTTGCGTCGATGGTGAAATCATCCATCATTCCTGTCTCTGCAAATCATGTCCAACAACGACCTCAGTCCTCGTATCACAACAAGAACAAGAGCAGTAACAACTACTACAACAGTCAGTCGAGGCCACAGGCTCCTCCCAACAACACGCCATGGCAGCAAGGTTCAAAGGGTCCGCGACCGTACCTTGGCAAATGCCAGATTTGTGGTGTCCAAGGACATGGAGCTAAGAGGTGTCCGCAGCTTCAAAACTATCAAGCGACTACACAACAGACACCATTCACGCCTTGGCAAGGACAACCTCGGGCAAATGTAGCTGCTGCTACGCCATACACGGCGAACAACTGGCTGCTCGACAGTGGAGCCACACACCACATCACGTCTGACTTGCACAACCTGTCTCTGCATCAACCATACGAAGGAGGTGAGGCGGTCGCCATAGCTGATGGATCGAACCAGTCAATAACACATACTGGTTCTACTACACTCTCTTCTCAAACTAAATCTATCAAGCTGAATGATGTTTTATGTGTGCCTAAGATAAACAAGAATCTGATTTCAGTATATGGTTTATGCAATACTAACCAAGTCTCTGTCGAATTCTTCCCATCTTCATTTCAGGTGAAGGATTTGAACACGGGGACCCGGTTAATCCAAGGCAAAGCTAGAGCTCAGCTATATCAGTGGCCGACACTTGATTCATCACCTGCGGCTATGTTTGCTTCTCCATCTCCTATGGCCTCTTTATCTTCTTGGCATTCTCGCTTGGGACATCCCTCTCTTTCTATTCTCAGTTTTCTCTTCCTGTTTCATCAATTTCTGCAAAAACAATGTCTTGCTCAGACTGCATGATTAATAAAAGCCATAAACTTTCTTTTGCTACTTCTAGCATAACCTCAACGAGGCCTCTTGAGATCATATTTTCTGATGTTTGGTCCTCTCCTATTTTATCTACCGATCAATTCAAATACTATCTGATTTTGGTTGATCACTATACTAAATACACATGGCTCTATCCTCTTAAACTAAAGTCCCAAGTCAAAGAGATATTCATGGCGTATAAGGAGTTAGTTGAAAACCGTTTTCAACAAAGAGTTGGAACTCTATTTACAGACAATGGTGGCGAGTTCTTGGCGTTAAAATCTTACCTTCAGACGCAGGGAATATCACATCTTACATCACCTCCTCACACACCTGAACACAATGGTGTCGCAGAGAGGAAACATCGTCATGTGGTGGAGACAGGCTTGACACTTCTGTCTCAAGCAAAGATGTCGAAGACACTGTGGCCGTTTGCATTTGCTGCAGCTATATATCTGATCAATAGACTCCCGACGCCAAACTTGGAGCTTCACTCGCCTTATCAGAGATTGTTTCAGAAAGCTCCGAACTACAGTCGTCTAAGGGTCTTCGGATGCTTGTGCTTCCCGTGGCTGAGGCCTTACACCAAACACAAGCTGGAAGATAAATCAAAACCCTGTGTCTTTTTGGGATATTCGACAAGTCAAAGTGCTTACCTTTGTCTTCATATGGCAACGGGAAGATTATACACATCTCGACATGTAACGTTTCAAGAATCGGTGTTCCCGTTTCCGGAACTGTCGGCAAGCTCCAGTGCGACATCAGACAATGGTGATGAGAGATCGGATCACTCATGTATGCCTCCTATAACTCGGGTCCCTCTTCAACCTCAGACTCAGAAGACGCCGTCCCCGTGTTCAAATCTTCACCCGTCATCATCACCGATCTCCTCGCTGCCGCAACAAACTCAGGTATCGTCTTCTGCCTCTGAGTCATCATCTCATTCTTCTTCTCCTCTTGATTCTGAGCCCACTGCTCCAAATTATAATGGGCCGCAACCCACGGCCCAGACACCTCACCAAACAAATGAAGCCCAATCACAAACCATCGACCATCTTTCCTCCAATAACCAAACCCAAGTCTTACAAACCAATGAACCAGAAATTGAACCACCGGAAAATTCCCAAACTTCCCCAAGCCTACAAAATCCGGTCACCGTCGCTGCCAGTGAACCACCGCAGAATCACCATCCGATGCGGACACGAGCTAAAAACAACATTGTCAAACCAACTACCAAGTTCAGTCTCACCGTCTCCAGACAACATCTTAGTCGTGAACCTCGAACTGTCAATCAAGCTTTACAAGATGAACGGTGGCGCAAAGCGATGTCCACAGAGTATGATGCTCAAATAAAGTATGGGACATGGGACTTAGTTCCATCACATCCGTCTCAAAATCTTGTTGGTTGTCGATGGATTTACACGACGAAGTATCTACCAAATGGGGAAGAGGAGAGACCCAAGGCTCGTCTTGTTGCGCGAGGTCACACTCAGCGCTACGGAGTTGATTATAGCGAGACGTTTAGTCCGGTTATTAAGACCACAACAATTCGACTTGTTCTGGATATTGCAGTGACTCGGGGTTGGCAATTGAAGCAGCTTGATGTGAATAATGCTTTTCTGCAGGGAGAGCTTCAAGAAGAGGTCTATATGACTCAGCCTCCGGGTTTTGTGGACAAGGATCAACCGGATCATGTGTGTAGATTGAAGAAACCCATTTATGGCCTCAAGCAGGCTCCTCGGGCGTGGTATATGGCGTTGAAGAATCATCTACTTCAGAGTGGCTTTCGAAATTCATTGGCTGATACTTCCCTCTTCACGTACACCAATGGCTCCCAGCAAACATATGTGCTAGTCTATGTCGATGATATAATTGTTACTGGAAGTGATCCGCGCCATATCTCCACTGTTCTTCAGTCCTTTGCACAACGCTTCTCTATTAAAGATCCCGTCGACTTGCATTATTTCTTGGGTGTCGAAGTTACACGTTCTTCCGCTGGACTTCATCTTATGCAACGACGGTATGTTCTAGACTTGCTCACTCGAACAAATATGCTGGATTCAAAGACAGTGTCGACTCCAATGCAAACTACACCGAAGCTGACGTTGAAGGATAGTGCGCCGTTGGCTGATTCATCACAATACAGGTCCATTGTTGGCAGTCTGCAGTATCTAGCTTTTACACGGCCAGATATCTCGTTTGCGGTGAACAGATTGTCGCAGTTTATGCATCAGCCGACGGAGCTTCATTGGCAGGCAGTAAAAAGGGTGTTGCGTTATTTGGCGGGAACACCTAGTCATGGAATCTTCATGAAAGCAGGTTCTTCACTCACTCTACACGCATTTACGGATGCAGATTGGGCCGGAGATAGTGATGATTACGTTTCGACGAATGCGTATGTCATCTACCTTGGATCTACTCCTGTTTCATGGTCCTCGAGAAAGCAGAATGGAGTCGCTCGATCGTCAACAGAGGCAGAGTACAGGGCGGTTGCAAACACTGCTTCGGAAGTGCGTTGGATCTGCTCACTCCTACACGAACTAGGAGTTAAGGTTCCTGTGGTCCCAGTTATATATTGTGATAATGTGGGGGCAACGTATCTGTGTGCAAACCCAGTCTTTCACTCGAGGATGAAGCATATAGCCATCGATTACCACTTCATCAGGAACCTTATCCAGCTAGGTGTGGTTCGTGTAGCACATATATCCACAAAGGATCAGTTGGCCGATGCTCTCACGAAGCCACTCAGTCGGCATCAGTTTCTTACAGCAACATCCAAGATTGGAGTCACGCAAGTACCTCCATCTTGAGGGGGCGTATTGAGGAATGAGTATAGATATGGAAAGGACTGATATGTAAATGGTATTAACCTAGATAGACAAGAGATGAGCTCTCTATATAATGTAATGTATTGTCTCTAATAATACTCACGTTCTATAACCTACAGCTTTTGTGTCTACGGTGTCGTCTTCCTGCGGTCGAGGAGATGGGTTCGTGAAGATTCCGATGGATTTTCCGGGGGAGAGTGCGTGCGTGCCGTCTCACATGGTGAAGAGATCGCGTTTCGATTTGTTCATGCCTCCTATTTTCGCAGCGGTTATGGTGACGGCGTCGGCTTGTTTGATCCGATCGTGTTTTGGAACGGAGGATATGGACGATGTATGAAAATTGTAATTAATAATTTTTATCGAAAAATTGCATATAGAATAAAATGCAACGCAAAAACTACATACGTTCACCCTTTCTTTTTTCCAATCTCAGACATTATACGTTGATTCCTTTAGCTGAGTCGTAGAATCTTCGACATTCTTTTATCTGTCATGCTATTCACGACTAAAAAAGAACATACGTACAGCAATGATAAAAAGAACAAATGGTCTTTAGACTTTAATTATAGTATCTCCTTCTCAATACTTTAGTTTTATTTTGTTTTATTTTTTATTTTAGCTCAACTTTAACTTTCATTAACCAAATTATGAATACAAAGATTTTAACCTCATTGAGATTTGAACCCCACATACAACACCGATATTTAATATCACCTAAAAACACTTAGAAGAATCCTACGCTACCCAATCGAGAACGACGTTGTATTTTTCACCACTATGAAATGAATTCACCTCACGTACCCAAGATGGACCATCTCTTGAACCACCTAAATTCTACCAATAAAACAAGATTACAAAGCAATTCATATATATGCCAATGAGATATCCTAATTGCGAGGACAGTGAATAGCCTGAGCTGATGGTACCAAAAGAATTGAATGTAGTGCATGACCATCCGCATTAACACCTTAAAGGTGCATACTCCCAAGAGAATCCTGAATGACAAGGAATAACACGCTTTAGAACCTTGTCGGGGCTATCGGCACAGCAACAACTGGAACAAGCCAGCTTGAGCGACCGAACAAGCCCAAAACTCGGGCCGAAACTTCTACAACACCCACGATCCAGCACCTCCAGTTTGACATTGCAACGGGTTCTAACTCTAGACTGATAATGGATAATCTTACCTACAGGTGATTGGTATGTATGTGGGAGTAGCAACGGCGGGAGTATTCATCATATGGTACACACACAGCAGCTTCATGGGGATAGACTTGAGCCAAGACGGTCACAGCCTTGTGAGATATTCACAGCTATCTCATTGGGGGCAATGCTCTTCATGGGAAGGCTTCAAAGTCTCTCCTTTCACAGCTGGCTCTCAGACATTCTCGTTGGACACAAACCCGTGCGAGTATTTCCATCAGGGGAAGATCAAAGCATCCACACTCTCCCTCTCGGTGTTGGTAGCCATAGAAATGTTCAACTCCATGAACGCACTCTCAGAAGACACTGAAACACCCTAGCATTACTATTAGCTTACAATTCACTACGTTTCTTAACTCAGCCTCGTTGCTTATTTTAATTTTTCTAAACGGTCATTTTTTGGTTAGATAAAAAAATGTTATAACTTTGTTCCAAAACTGAACCTCAAATAGAGATGAATGTTGTTTCAACCAACCTTCAATGTTTTGTTTCTTTACTTTTTTTTCTTTATTCGACGTTTTGTTTTTTTACTTTATGTAATCTTCATAACATAAAATTTATTTGAAGATGGAGGAATATCACAGCACAACTTTTGATTAAGATTAATTTAACAGAATATTGGCTAACAACGCATTAGAAAATGATACAACAGTCGTACGATTTACTTCGGCTAATCAGAAACGAAAAAAAATAAAAATTCCCAAATTCAGATCCCCAAACTTTGGAATCCCTAATCCAATCTCCCTCAATTTAACCGCCGAAACCGTAGAGAGTGCGACCTTGCCTCTTCAAAGCATAAACAACATCCATAGCAGTGACAGTCTTCCTCCTGGCGTGCTCGGTGTAGGTAACAGCGTCGCGGATGACATTCTCGAGGAAGATCTTGAGGACTCCTCTGGTCTCTTCGTAGATCAAACCGCTGATACGCTTGACACCACCTCGACGAGCAAGACGACGAATAGCAGGCTTGGTGATACCTTGGATGTTATCTCTAAGCACCTTCCTGTGTCTCTTGGCTCCTCCCTTTCCCAATCCTTTTCCTCCTTTCCCTCTTCCTGACATCTTCTAACAAGTGTTTAAGGAAAGCAATAGAGTAAATTTCTGATGGTGAAAATGAGAAGAGATTGACGTATATGTATAAAGAGGGAGAAGATTGTAAGCCGTTCGATTCAATCTTCTTTCAATGGTTAGAGATTGCGATCCGCGTGAAAGCTTTGTAACAAATATAATACGTCGATTATAACACATCGACGGTGGTAGATTGCTTCCTTTAGTTTAAGTTAGGATTCTTGACAAAACGAAAACGCCACGTCACCTCCGGTAATAAGGCTTTTAAAAGCCCGTTTGTAAATCATAGGCCCAACTCTAAATGGACGAATGCTCACGTGGCAGTCCCTAAAAGAGCATAGACACGTAATCGTCCACGTGTTGAGCTCGCCGTAAAGAGAGATCTTGTGTATTTGTAATAGACCTTGAAGGCTTTGATGATGAGTCGGAGAATCAAAGAAATGGCGTCGAATGTCATAAAACCAGCGTATGCTTACACGGTTGTGTACGTTAGGGACGTCGCGAAATCCGTAGAATTCTATTCGAGAGCCTTTGGTTACAACGTTCGTCGTCTTGACGAGTCCCACAGGTTATTTCTATATATATTCTATTCTTTTAGATTTCTTTTACAAATCTATATGTGTAATTATGGCTACAACCTTGATATTTTTTTATAGTATAGAATCTTGCTTCTGGCTTATGATGGGAATAAGTTGATCACATATACAGGTGGGGGGAGCTAGAGAGCGGGCAGACAACGATAGCATTCACACCGCTTCACCAGCATGAGACGGATGACCTAACCGGTAAAGTTCAGTCGTCTACGCGTTCAGAGCGTGAGAGAGCACCCCTCGAAGTCTGCTTCTGTTATGCTGATGTTGACGCGGCTTTCAAGGTTACTCCATTAATATACTCCTCGTCTCCGTATCTATATATATGTTATGTTTATTATGACCGACATCTTCGATTTTTGTTGATATGAGTGAGATGATGCATTGTGTAGAGGGCTGTGGAGAATGGTGCGGTGGCTGTGAGCGAGCCGGAGGACAAGGAATGGGGCCAAAAGGTTGGATACGTTCGAGACATTGATGGCATCGTTGTACGCATCGGAAGCCACGTTAAGTGAGCACCATAAAACACTAGATCACGGAACATGATCATTAACAATATTTATGCATAAGAATAATACAAGATACTAGCTATGGTATTCAGCTTCTTCTTTTTTTTTGTGGGTAATGGATACTTAAATCTAAAATCAACAGTTGAAAATTAAAAAAAAATAAAAAGTACTTTGGTGCCTAACTACCAGTCTCATTTTGGTACTTTATGTATCGTTTCACTAAGTAATCTAAAATCAACAATTGGACCTTTATGAATCAGCCATTTAATGGAAGTTAAACCTGTCTAGAGGTTAACATTCTCGACGGACAAAAAGAGATGAAACTGTGCGTCTGAATACGCATCACTTATTCTAAATTATCATATTTTCACTTATACCAGGTCATATAAACCTTGGACAAGTTTCGGGTTTTCTCTAGCTATCAATCTTAATCTTCCAGTTGTTCCACAGCTCAACAATATAACAAGCAAAAAAAGGCAATAAAGTACTTTAAAACTTTTTCTTTTTGTCCTTTTGCAGTCTTTATATGTTTGTGAATGCATCTCTTTGCATAAAAGTGTGATTGCCTGATTGGCCACCTGTCATAGTGAAAGCTAAGCCAATAATGCAATGCGTATTTGGTCTTTGAAACCAAAATCAAGATGAGACGCAGTTATCCGCTACAAATAATATTGTAATCACCCGGGACCAGGAGAAAGGGATCCTATATATAAAACTGGAATCCCACTTTGCTAAACATTTTAGAAATTGTTAGATGTATATATTAAACATACAAAAATCACTTTTATAGGGTTTAATTAAATTTCTAACACAAAAGAAAATACAATTTTCGACGATCGAACAAATCTTAAACCAAAACATATACTACTAATCTCGGGCAGAAAGTCGAATTTTCCCACTTAGTGTAAAATGTGAATAAAAAATATTGTTTTATTATCACTATTTCTTTTTCTTGCTGGTCTTGCTTGCCTGTTAAAGAAGTTGCTAATGAAAACAATTAAAACATGTGACAAAGAAAAGGAAAAATCTAAAAGAATACAGCCGAACGAAAACTAGGGCCTGTGGGGGATGATGAATACTTTAACAGTACTCTGTTACTCCTCTCTCGTAAGGGAAACAAAAAGGAATGGGTAGTTGGGTACACAACATCCATAACTTAGTAACACATGCCTTTTGACTAATATAAGCAGACCACTAGCATCAACAATCATGGAACTTTGAAAAATCATCTCAACGACTGTCATAAATACGATGAAAGTATGAAACAACCGACATGCATGGGGCGAGTCAACAAATTATTCGTATATGGTGTAACAATTTCACCCTTTCTCGACATGGATCCGAGATTTATACAATTGTTCTTTGAAATATATATATATATATATATAATTGGGTTGGTTTCGATCATCGGTGAAACCAGCAAAAAACTAATATTGAGATAAAGATGTTAAAAAGCTAAATATATAGAAATAATCGGATTTCATAGTTATAATATTTGCACATGACAATTTTAAATTTTAATGTTTATTGTTTTTTTTATACATAAATACTAGTTGATATTCTGCACATGACGAAATTTAATTTTAGTGTTTATTGTTTATTTTTATAAAAAATAATAATTAAATTAGATACAAATTTTAAATTATTAATAATTATAAAAAATGAATATTCATATTGGATTCATATTGGTAATCAATGTATTAAATTATGTTTTTTTTTTAATTTCATAGTTTTATCTATGTGATGTAGATCTTGGATCAAAATCTTTTTTATAGTAATAATTAAATGAGAAAAATTGTATTTGAAATTGAACACATATTGTATTTGGACTGATACAAAATCATGTGGTACATAAAATATTATAAAAATAACAAATATAAAAGGTCAACAAAATAATGAACGTTTAGGAGTATTCAATCCGGTAAAACCGAACCATTTAAAACCCAGCCAAACCGAAATAGAAAAGATAGTTTAAATTTGGTAGTACCAAAAAAATCGAATGAATGTTATTTTTAAGAAACCCAATATATGGATATGATTCAGTATATTAAGCGAACAAACCGAGTAAACAAAAAACAATTAATGAAGATATATTAGTATACTTATATATATATATATTACAATAAAAAGAAAATCAGAGAATCTGGCTATATATTAGTCATTAAAATCAAAAACTAAAACAAAAATAATCAAAAACTAAATATAGATAAAAGTAATTATGATATTATCGGTAAATATTGTTAATATCATTTGTTAATATCTATTTATTAATTAAATGTTCTAAATATCATGATAATTATATATTAAAATATTTTTTAAAGTAATACTATATATATCAGTAGAATAGGTTAATATTTATTAATTATCTTAAATATCATGATAAAATTATATTATATATATAAAAATTTTAAATATTAATATTAATATATACACCTAAGGTGAATGTGAAAAACAGATTTGTCTTGTTTAGTTACTTGATTTTTTTTTTCAAATTTAAGGTGAAGTATAAATTCCATAACAATTTGTACCATTAGTACTCCTAATTTAGTAGTATAGCTAGACTATTTAATAAGCTGATATATTATCTAATTATTTAGTCAACAGTTTGTTAAATTATTAAATAAGCTGATATAAAATGGAAATTGAGATAAACAATTTCAAGGTGGAGTATAAATTCCATAATAATTTGTACCATTATTACTCCTAATATAGTAATATATACTATTTAATAAGCTGATATATTTTCTAATTATTTGGTCAACATTAATGTTAAATTATTAAATAAGCTGATATAAGATAGACATCACAAAGTACAGAATCTATATTTAAATCTCGACGACTGAAGTGGCCCATAAGCTCTCATTACCATTACCTACTTCCTAATTCACCATATGTCTTTCTCTCCATATCTCTTACACGCTTTATCCGAGAAGTGATACAATATTTTATTCTTTCTTTTTCCATTTGAAAAGATGATTTCTTGGCTTAGCAAATATTGCATCATCATCCTCTTCACACTGATTTTCCATGGGCGTCTTGGATTTTCAGACAACAATAAACTCCACGAGGCTGAAGGTAATCTTAAAACACTTCAAAGTCCCCCTTCTCTTTAATAGTTTCCAACTAAGATTCTTTCTTTGTCTCTCATCTCTCGTACGTTTATGTGTATTCATCTCTATCACCTTCTTGATATTTCTTGAAATTTTAAAACCAAAGCACTTTCATATGTTTTTTGTTTTGTTTTTGTAAATTGAAAATGGGAAGTGAGAGCACTAAAGGAGATAGGGAAGAAGCTAGGGAAGAAAGACTGGGACTTCAACAAAGATCCATGTAGTGGTCAAGGCAACTGGGTTGTTACCACTTACACGTCCAAAGAGTTTGAGAGTAATATCACTTGCGATTGCTCCTTTCTTCCTCTGAACTCATCTTGCCATGTCATCAGAATGTAAGGCCTCTTCTTCCTCCTCCTCCTTACCTTATCTTCTAGTATATTTTTACCCATTTTTGGTTCACAAATATATCTTTAGTCTAATAATGATGTCGGTACCGAGTCATGTACTTTGGTACTGATCATCGGTAAATAAACAAGGGAGTATGAATATTCTACGGTAAAAATCACTTTCTCATGAATAGTGTTTAGGAATTGCATCCGTACATTTATTATTTACTTTTTAAAGCAAAAAATAAGAAAAACAAAAGCTAACAAGAGTAGTGACAATGTTTATGGTCACAAAACGCACTAATTACTTTCTTGGTGAGGAGGTCGTAGATTTAATTATGGTTTCATTAATTACACGACGCACGCGCTTTAGTGATAGCCGCTAACTATATACCATGTTCTACCAACTTACTAAATTAAAGTCTTATCGTTTTAGCAAGATAACAGGATTTAAAGCATTTTGTCCCAGAAAAAAACAGGATCCAAAGCTAATTCAAGAATAGTTTTAGTATGGTGGATGCATAAAACACTTGTGAAACTACAGAAGATTTAGAAAGCTTAGTAGTTTGGTTTGTCTCTTTGTGACGACAAGTTTATTTGCCAAGCTGTACATGGCAGCTGATCATTGACTGATCCGTTGACTATATAGGCTATAAGATTCAAAATAACGCGTTTACTTTCGATTTTGTTTTTATCATAACTAGAGATTTGCGCGGACTTAATAAATCGGCAAAGACAAAAACATTCCAACAATTCAATGAACTTACCTCCAAAAGTAAATTTGATTAGTTTTTTTGTCGCCTCATGAATCTTTTTAAACATATGTTTTTAATTGAGATTTTATTAATTAACATTACTAATTAGTAAAAATCATTACTTTAATGTTATTACAAAACAAATTTTAGTCAGAGTGTCTGCAATCTAAGGGAGTTGTCAGAAATCTACTTGCCATTATGTTAAAATGAAACTAAATTTAATTTAAACAAATTGTCTAAGTAGATGAAAACAATGGCTGCAGTAGTTTAGTAGATGTTGTAAACCAGTGGAGTATGATTTTAAAATAATTACTCTCTTTCTAAGTAGTTTTACGTAAAACACAAATATTAAAAAAGTTATAATTTTTTTTTAACAAGTCATTTGATATATAATTTAGATATTATTAACCAATCATAAGTAAGTTTTACAATTTGATTGATCACACTGTAATTAATGAAAGTAAAAGTTATATAGAAATGTGAAAACTACTTATATTTTGAAATAATTTGTTTCCTTTCTAAAACTACTTATAATATGAAACATAGAGAGTATAAAACATAACAAAATTTATTAAAAGGCTTAAATAGCAAACTTTTATGAAAAAACAAACAAACTAGTTTTCCCTTTTTTTTTAACTAGTATAAAATATTTCTCATAGTTTTCCCTTTTATGTATACATTTTTTAGTCTAACGTTTTAATATGTAAAAGATTTTTCCCACAAAGTTTTTAAGAAGTTACTCTTTCGCCCCAGAACTTATAGTCCTTACAAAAAGATCTTCTCATTATCAGTTGTCACAATAGCGAGATTATTTATGGTTTAGTCTGCGGGTAAATCGAAATCACATATCCGGTTCAAGCTCATATCCGGTTTATTGTGCTCTGTTTTGGCAGAGCTCTGAAGTCGCAGAACTTAACAGGCATTGTCCCTCCTGAGTTCTCCAAGCTTCGTCACCTCAAAGTTTTGTAAGTCATCAAAGCAAAACAAATGAGTTTAGATTTTTCATACTTTCTTACAGTTTTAGTAGATAGAATTGGTTCTTAAGACATACAATCCTGGTGCAGAGACCTTAGCCGTAACTATCTGACTGGTTCCATTCCAAAGGAATGGGCTTCTATGCGCGTAGAAGATTTGTAAGTTACTAGACTCTATATTTCTTTAAGCTTATGTAATGATTTTAAAATATAAACCATTTTCTTTAGTTTTGTAATAACCGTTGTTGTCTTTGTGGGGGTTTTATTATGTGCAATACACAGATCTTTCATGGGGAACAGATTGTCTGGTCCATTCCCCAAAGTCCTAACACGCCTTACAACGCTCAGAAACTTGTACGTAGTTACACCTTTTACACTTGTTCTGAGTCAGTATTAGAACTGGTCATGCTTAAAAAATCATAATAATCATTCCTTTATGATTCATAGAGTGTTTCAGAACGATCTATGTATTTGAACTTACGCAGGAGTCTCGAAGGAAATCTGTTTTCAGGACAAATCCCTCCTGAGATTAAAAGGATGATTCATTTGGAGAGACTGTAAAGTTTCTTTTCTCTCACGTAGACATAGAACAACAACCTTAGAATTGATAACCAATTGTAACGTTGGCTAATATATTATCATCTTCGCTGGTTTTTGCATCAGTCATCTTCCTTCAAATGCTTTCACTGGCCCGTTGCCTAAAGAACTTGCACTGCTCCAGAACTTGACTGATATGTAAGATAATTTCGTCTTATTAATATAGTTCATACGACAAACATCAAATAACAAATTTAGTCCTTGTTGGATAATCTCTAGTTATATCTTAAGTGATTGTATTTGTGTGATCCTAGGAGGATAAGTGATAATAACTTTACTGGCCGGATACCAGATTTTATCGGCAATTGGACAAGTATAATGAAACTGTAAGAGTTTACTTCCTTCTCCATAAGCACTTTTGCATGTCCTCGAGAAAAGACATACAAAACCAAACATGTTTTTTTTTTAATTTTTGCAGGCAGTTGCATGGTTCAGGTTTGGATGGTCCGATACCTTCTAGTATTTCAGCCTTAACCAGCTTGACCGACCTGTAAAGCCATTAACAAAACCAACTTCTTTTCAAATTGGTTTCCTTCGTGAAACATTCGTCATCATAGTTTTTTCTTTGGTGGGTTGTGATTGACAGGAGGATTAGCGACTTAGGAGGCAAACCGTCTCCTTTCCCTCCATTGAATAACTTGGACTCTATCAAGACACTGTGAGTTAAAAACAATACAACATTTGTGTTGTCTACTGAGTATAAGTTTTGCTAGCAACCTTATTTTATTCAACTTCCAATGCAGGATACTGAGAAAATGCAATTTAAATGGTGAAATTCCAAAGTATATTGGGAAGCTAAAGAAGCTTAAAACACTGTAAGTCATGTTTATACATTGACCAAAGTAGACCTTTAATATTATTTATATTTTCATGAGATTGAACTCTCTGTTTAATATGTAGTGACCTCAGCTTCAACCAGCTAACTGGTGAGATTCCTTCAACGTTTGAAAATATGAAGAAAGCCGATTTCATGTAAGTGCGTGCGTCAGTTCACTAAGGAAAAAAAGAAAGAATAAAATTAGCTTTTAATATTCTTCCTAATCATGAAAGCTTTTCTAAATCTTCTCTTTCAGTTACTTGACAGGAAACAAGCTGACAGGAGCTATTCCAAGCTACTTCGTTAATAAAAACAAAAACGTGTACGTTATTCCCCTGCTAAATTTCAGCTTTACCACTTAGCACAGGTTTTAAAAACTGTATTTGTTCTTCTTGATATGTGCAGTGATGTTTCTTACAACAACTTCACAGATGCAAGTACAATTACCGGGAGTAAATGCAGCGATGTTACCTCGTAAGTGTACTACTCCTATATTCAGAATACTTTGCTCATTCGTTAGCAGAAATAACAAATGCTTTGCTTCATTTCCTAGTAATTGGGTGGAAAGCTTCTCCACGGGGAATAAATCGTAAGAAACCAACCGTCTCTCTCTCTCTCTCTGTAGTGCATTTTTAATCATATGTTTAGTGAACTGAAAGTAAACATTCTCTTGTTTGATGTTTCAGACGCAAGGAATCATCATGTTACCTTCATCACATCCCTTGTCGTCTCCCTAAGAGAGATCGTAAGCAACGTTTTTAACACTTGAAGTAAATGCGGATCAGGTCTATGTTCTTGATTAAAATTTGAATTTTTTTTTTTAAAATTTGTAGATAAGTATAACTTGTACATAAACTGTGGAGGAGGAGAACTTAAAGTGGATAAAGGAACAACATATGAAGCTGACCAAAACTCCAAAGGTCCTTCAATGTTCTTCAGTGTCAATCACTGGGCGTATAGCAGCACTGGGAACTTCATGGACAATGATGATGATGCCGATGATTACATTGTACAGAACACATCCCGATTATCTGTTAATGCTTCCTCTCCCAGCTTTGGACTCTACAGGACAGCTAGAGTCTCTCCGTCATCTCTAACTTACTATGGACTCTGCCTTGGAAATGGTAACTACACTGTACACCTTCACTTCGCTGAGATCACCTTCACCGATGACAAGACTCTTTACAGCCTCGGCAAACGTTTGTTTGATATTTATCTTCAGGTATGTCTGTGGAACTCTGTAGAAAAAAAATGTAAACCATGACATATAATGTTCTTACTCATTTCTCTGAACACAGGATAAGTTGGTCATTAAGAACTTCAACATTCAAGAAGCAGCTAGTGGATCCGGTAAGCCAGTCATAAAATCCTTTCCGGTAAATGTAAAGGACCACAATGTGAAGATTGGCTTGAGGTGGGCGGGGAAAGGGACAACAGGCATTCCTATTAGAGGAGTTTATGGTCCTATGATATCAGCTATATCAGTGGAACCAAGTAAGTTTTTTTTTCTTACTTGCATTTTTAAAATGGATCATGGAATCTCATAGTTGCTTGTTTCAGATTTCAAACCTCCTGTGTATCATGACAAGAAAGAGGTCATACTAAAAGCAGGGATACCTGTTGCAGCAGCACTTCTTTTATTGCTCATATTTGGTATATTCTTGAAGAAAAGACGTGACAAAAATGCTATTGACAAAGGTATATAAGCTTTGGTTCTCTCATGATATTTTTTTTATGTATGTGTTCCCATGTCTGAAGAGTACTTATATTTTGAGTTGTCTATGACTGAACAGAGCTAAGGAATTTAGATCTTCAAACCGGAAGTTTCACTCTGCGACAGATAAAAGCAGCCACTGATAATTTCGATGCAACATTGAAGATTGGTGAAGGTGGATTTGGCTCTGTGTACAAGGTAAAAATTCACTTGTGTTCTTCAACTTTTTTTATGAAAAGTTGTACAGTAAAACTAGAAGGTGGTCCGGTCCCATTTCTTGGTGCAGGGTGTATTGTCAGAAGGAAAGTTGATTGCAGTAAAACAATTGTCTGCAAAATCAAGGCAGGGAAACCGCGAGTTTGTAAATGAGATAGGAATGATCTCAGCTCTACAACATCCAAATCTTGTGAAGCTATATGGTTGCTGTGTTGAAGGAAACCAGTTGATATTGGTGTATGAGTATTTGGAGAACAACTGTCTATCTCGTGCTCTCTTTGGTACGTTTAATTTTTTTTTTTTTTTATCCTGAGTTTGCTACTGAACCATGCCGCATGCTCTAAATCTCTGTGAGCTGTTGTAGGAAAGGATGTGAGTGCTAGGCTGAAACTAGACTGGTCAACGAGGAAGAAGATTTGTTTGGGGATAGCTAAAGGACTTACATTTCTCCACGAAGAGTCTAGGATAAAGATTGTACACAGAGATATAAAGGCGAGCAACGTGTTACTCGATAAGGATCTCAACGCCAAGATCTCCGACTTTGGTTTGGCGAAGCTGAACGATGATGGAAACACTCACATCAGCACTCGTATTGCAGGAACTGTGTAAGTCTCTCTTTTTACTCGTAAATACTCTTTAAGGATACATTTTTTTATATTTTTTGATATTTTGTATTTGTATTGCAGAGGTTATATGGCTCCAGAATACGCCATGCGTGGTTACTTGACTGAGAAAGCAGATGTTTATAGCTTTGGCGTCGTTGCACTCGAGATCGTAAGTGGGAAGAGTAACACAAACTTTAGGCCAAGCGAGGAGTTCGTTTACCTTCTTGATTGGGTAAAACATTCTCATCTCTTTCATCCACTCAAAGAATATCTTTTTTTTTCTTTTTTTCACTCAAAGAATATCATAAACCAAAGTATGTAACGTTGTTTTTTTTTAGTATGTAACGTTGTTGCATTCAAATACATGCAGGCTTACGTTTTGCAAGAGAAGGGATGTTTACTAGAGCTGGTTGATCCGACGTTAGCCTCTGATTACTCAGAAGAAGAAGCCATGCTGATGTTGAACGTGGCGTTGATGTGCACCAACGCGTCACCGACGCTAAGGCCTACGATGTCTCAAGTGGTGAGTCTGTTAGAGGGAAAGACAGCGATGCAAGAGTTGCTGTCGGATCCTAGCTTCTCAACGGTTAACCCGAAGCTTAAAGCATTGAGGAACCATTTTTGGCAGAACGAGTTTAGCCGAACGCTTAGCTTCTCTACTACAAGCGGGCCTAAGACTGCCTCTGCCAATTCACAACTTGATGCTGAGGAGAAGACTGGACTTTTGGATTAATTAACCTCTTATTATGTTCCAATTTCTAAGTGAGAGATTTGTAGGAGTGGTGAAGTTTTTATTTATACTTTTTAAGTGTATATATAATCAAAGACTATATGCCCAGGCCTAATACACATTATACAATTGTTTTCCAGATTTCACATTTCACAAATCAGCACTACCAGTTATCAGTCTCAACTCAAGTCAACCAGTCTCCTAAATGGCTAAAGCTCACTAGAAACAAAAAGAAACTCTACATCACACATCTGGTCCAAATTTTACATCAACTAAGATTTACATAAACCAAAGAGCGACTCAAGAGTTGAGACTCATAACCCAAAACTTACAGTGTCTCCAAGCCCCAAAATTTTCTTATAATCGGTAATTCAACTTACACAAACATGAGAACGTATCTTGGATTGTAACGAGTCAGACTCAAAACTTAGCCTATAAATTTCTAAATCACCTCAAATTCTAATAAAAAAAACAGTTTTGACATCCATTCTACCTCAGGTTTCTACGCTTTCCCGGTGTTAATTTGCATTTGCAACCAACCGACAATACACATTCCAGCAAAAGTTAATGTTTAAGCAACGATACACAACAAAAGTTCAAATCTTTTTTCTCCAAATCAACATAAAAACATAATCTTTCAATCAAGAGACACTTGGTTGAACAGAGACATTATTAAGTCGCTCAAGAGCCAAGATGAGAGCTTGAGTTCCAAGACCACCTTCACCATGTGCCTTGAGAGACAAGTAAAGCTGCTGCGCAAGAGCCAGCCCAGGCAAAGCCAACCCCATCCTCTGACACTCGTTCAAACAAATCCCCAAATCCTTAACGAAATGATCCACATAGAACCCCGGATCGAAATCCCTCTTGAGAATCCTCTCCCCGTACAAATCTATCGACTTCGAACCCGCGGCTCCGGTCGAAATCGCTTCTAGAAACTTCCTCACATCGAGCCCGGCCTTGTGCGCGTACACGATCCCTTCGACGAGCCCCACCATCGTCGAAGCGATCGTGATCTGATTCGCTAGCTTCGCGAACTGCCCTTTCCCGCTCGCTCCCATGAAGTTGACTTTCCCCATTAAACGAAACAATGGATCCAGACGCTTCACCGTTGCTTCGTCTCCCCCGGCGAAGATCGAGAGCTTCCCGTTTTTAGCGCCGAGGTCTCCGCCGGAGACGGGAGCGTCGACTGAGAAGCAGCCCGCGGAGGAAGCTGATTTGGAGATCTCCTCGGCTAGAGAAGGCTCGGAGGTGGTCATGTCGACGAGGACGCCGCCGGGAGAGAGGCCGGATAAGGCGCCGGAGGTTGGATCGAGGAGGACGCGGCGGACGTCGGAGGGGTAGCCGACGATGGAGAAAACGACGTCTGATTGGGAAGCGAGGGAGTTCGGCGAGGCGGCGAGGTTAGCGCCCATGGCGAGGAGAGGCTGGGCTTTGGAGATTGTGCGGTTGAAGACGGTGACGGAGTATCCGGCTTTGATTAGGTGTCCGCACATTGACCGGCCCATGACGCCGGTTCCGATCCAGCCGATTCGGGTGTTGGAGGGGCTGATTGGATCGGATTTGGAAGACATTGAGCGGCGGCGGAGGAAGAAGGAGGAGACGACGGAGGGGGAAAGGGGTCGGCGGAGGAGCAGTGGCATTTGATTGTGTGGCGAGTGATGGATTTTTAGTAGTTATCGAAAGAAGGAACGGAAGGTAAGGCAAGCACGTGTGGTTTTAGCCGGCACGTGTTAAGGTTAAAGTCTATTAAACATCATTACAAACATGATCACACACTTCTTAATATTCTCAAGTCCACAACACACATCTTCTCAACATTTTTAAAGTAGCAGGCTTAGAGCATTTTTGTAGAAAACTCTTCATTTTAAAGTTTGCAAAATCTATATTTGAAATGTTTAGCTGTTTTTTTCCAAAATCAAAAATTTAGATTTAACTTCAAAATTATTTGTTTTTACACTTTATTATAATTAATGTAAAACTATAAAAAGTTTATAAATAACTAGCACATTTATAGAAATATTACAGCAATATTAATTAATAAAACTATACACTAAAATATAAAACTATAAATAGAAATACATAACTAAATATTAAACTACAAGAATATATCACATTATTCCACAAGAATATATCACATTATTCCACAAAATTATTTTCATAATTCTCTTTCTTCAGTTACACAAAATTTGTTTGGACAATATTTTAAATTTTGTTGAGGTTCTGGAGAAAATTTACCAGACTATTAGTGTTGTTGTAATATATAAAATTTGTATAATTATTATATCTTCATGTATTTTTTAAAAAAAAAAAATTATTTTTTTTGTAGTATTTTTGTTGTATAATTCTAGTTTTAAAATATTATAAATCTTATTTTAATATTTTATTTAATTTTATGTGCAAAAATTAAATTATAAAATAAATTTGAAATATTTATGAGATATAAAAAAATTAAGGATTAAAACAATAAATGAAAAAACATTTAAAAATTATAAATGTTATGTGTAATTAATTGTAAAGACCTAAATGCAAATAAAAACATAAATTTCAAATTCGAAGTTTTAAATATTCTTACATTTTAAATTTGAAATTTTGAATATCTTTTTGAAACAAAAAAAAATTATAGTTAAAAAATCGTAGAGTTTATTTTGTAGATACTCTTAATTAATTCATAATCCACGTTCATTTGATGCCTTTAACAAAAACAATAATCATGGTACACTTATAACCTCCCGATACACAGTTTGGTTCAGAGATTCATTTATTTCGTGTATCGAAAAGCAGTTTATAGAATTGCTGACAAAAAAAAGCAGTGTATAGAAAGAACAATTGTGCTATAGAATGCTTAACAAAATTTGTAATGAAGTTAGATCTTCCGTCAAGTGAATAATTGTTTCCTTGTTTAAGATTTAAGAATAATGGACTTAGTCATTATCGATTCTCAAATTTAAAAGTTATAAACATTTAAATGTAAATTTAATATGTTTATAATTTGTACGGGTATATAAAGTATTAGGTTTTTCAAAATTGAAGGATGTCTGTAACCAATATCTTCTCATGTATGTTGTTAGCTTTTTTTTGAATTATCATTTTCCATAGAGGAGTCTAGATTTGAAAGGTTCCTTCCATTCATTAGAGCCACATATGAGATGTTCCTTTCTTTTATTGTCGTGTTTTGTTTAGAGTAGAGGTCACTAATTCGCACTGGGAGCATTAAATTGTTTCAAGTAAACCTTTTCTAAGATTTGTTATTCAAATGCTCTCATCATGCGACAACAAGAACAGGTAGGCCTTTAGATAAATACACGTCTGATGTGTGGATACCCAAAGCTATGTAGTCTAACAGTAACAATAAAACTTGGACTTCAGTTGTAAAGTTTTATTCTTATGAAGGATAAGATCCCACAAACACCCATACCACATGCTTGTATGAACATAAAGATAAAATCAAAGCAACATTCTCACAATGGCTCTAGCCACATTAGAGACTTTTTGCATTGATTTGGTCAAACTAGTCAACGGAGATTTCCCTTTAAATTCTCCTTCACACACTGCAGCTTCCACACCAGCATCGATCACACCGTCTTCACCGAACTTCGGAACTCCTTTAGATATAGCTTCAATGGCTTCGGGAACATCAGCCTTTAAGATCGTGTTGTATCTTCGACTACATTCGTCTAAAGCCTGTTTCAGTTCCGGTCTCTTTTTATATAGACTGTTGATTTCTTTCAAGGTCTTCGTCGCCAACCCCTACAAGAATCAATTATTTATAAACTAATCTCGTAATTTTGTTTTATACAGAAATATGTCGCTAGTAGCAAATTTAGTATACTATTAAATTTTAAATCAAATTAGTTAGTGATAATAGTAACTAAGCTTATATCTACTAAATTGAGAGTTAATCTTTGATTAAATATCACATTCTTATAAGAAATGAACTATAATATAGTAATATAATTGAATATGTGTCGGAAAAGAAAATGAAATCAAATACCTTGATTTTATCGACGAGGATAAGAGCGAGGCCAGAGGTGTCGGCAGAGGAGCCACGTGGGTCGGAGTCGAGGAGAGAGACGCAGAGATTGAAATCTGGTGTCTCTTTGCATGTCTGCTCTATCATATTCGCTTCACTCACCATCGCCATTACCATCATGATCATCATCACCACCACCATCTTCATATTTCTCTCTTAATTATAATTTGATGGTTATTGAAAAGATGGAGGAGCTGCTTTGATCTCACGATTTTGAAGAAGAACAGGAGTTATATAAGTGTGTATATTTGCGTCTGTTGATTTGCATGCGTAGTGCACGTCTCCGATATATATAATCGATTTTCGTTGCGCCTTTACCAAAATCCCTTATCTCTTATGTTACGCAAAATATTTCATATTTTTATAATTGTTACTATATTTTACGACTATTATATGGTTTACACAGATGATAAAACAACAAAAATATGTCGTCTTGTTATTAATGTTGGCCATGGCCCAAGTATTAAAGTTTCTATAGCTTTCCAACGAACATCATGTAATGGAGTACCGCCATGTGGATCCAATGGTCGAGGTTAGCGTGTTACACTAACCTAGTTAAGAAAAGCTTTACCCGATTAATCAAGGGGCTAGCTTTTTGCTCAGCCGTAGTTTTTCTGCCTATAATAATTTGAAATGGTAAGCATTGCGAGTTGATGAGTTACAATGGTGGAGACGTTACATCATCTATAGAAGATAGAATAAACTTAAAGTAAATAAAGCAAACAATTATGAGTTATTTCATTTTCATTTGACAAATATGACCACCTAAAGCATTTTCTTTCTTTCTTAAAGCTCTATAATTATATATCCTCCTTAAAAGTAGTATAAAATATAATTCATTTTTAGTAGTTGTTAATTTTGTGGACCAAACAAGAAAGATAAGCTCAGTATAAGAGGTCCATTCAAATAATAATATCCGTATTTAATCATTCATTCATTCAATCAATCAATCAACATCTTATATTTTGTAAGCAATCCCCTTACTTGGGTAAGAAAATAGATGTACAAAAAATTATACTAATAGATAGTCTTGATTAACGTAAACAACTCCTTGGTTTGAATCTTATACCATCATTAATCTCAATCTTTTAACTCGAATTTTTAGCTTCGGTTAAAAACAGTTCTTATCTTTTTTAAATTCTAACTAAGAAAAATTAAAAATTATCTTTTAAATAAGAGATATAAGAACCGTTTCTTAGTCAAAAAATAAAAATATATCAAATCATGAGTTAAGAACCCTAGTTAAAAAACCGTAGTTTATCATATGCTTTTACACGGATAAGAACGGCAATAAAGCTTCAAGTAAAGTCATATCACGAACTTGGCTAAATAAATGACCCATCGATGTTTATTTTCCTGCATACAAGGTTTAATATTTTTGACATCACAATTCACAAGGTTTAACATTTTAGCTTTTGTCACACTGGACATGTTTTTGGTGTCCAAAATTTTCAGAATAGTCACAATCAGACAATAAACCCGCAACAAAATCTGTTGTCCATATCTGATTCATTTAAAACAGATGCATGTATAACATAAATCTGATAAAAAGCAAAAGGAGCCAGCAGATGATCTGAAATATAATATAACAAACATGTTCATAAGTTAACTTTTTTAATGATTAAAAACTGCTAGATCTGTAAGCCGATATATTTTTCTAGAACGAAATTCATACCACGTTAAATGAATTTTCCTTTTTCCTAATGAAACTTGAACATGTGAATCTTAGTAATTCAAGAGTTAACTAAAAAAGATTTACATTCTGGGTGTGACTGAGAAACACATGTAGCGATAATTTTTCTAAAGATAATTATTTTTTCACTCAGTTGCACTTAGTTTTTTCAATCAGCTAAAAACAACTTTTATCTCTCTTAGCTTGGTACTGTTTAAATAGAGGTTTTTTTTTCTTTCTTTTTTTTGAAACACATTTAAATAGAGGTATATATTCACTTTTTTTATCTCTGTTTTTGAAGTGAAAAATAGATTATTCTTGACTTTCTATTTTCTTATCTCTACTTCTTAATTACTCTACTTGAACTATCGCTCAGTTATTCTGTAGTTTACCAGTCATACCCTCTAGCTTCTAAATATACCAAAATATATTATCATTAACCAAAAAGCTACAAAACTAAACAAAGTTATCTTTACCAACATGTGCGATGTTAAATTCAAATTTCTTAAAATAAATAAGAAAAACAGAAGAAAAAATGAAGACACATGACCCATATTAGAGAAGATCCCGTAGAGATTCTCCTGACAGCAATCTATATAATAGCTCGGTTGAACCTTTGTGATTGATTTAATTCATTGTTTACTCTGACTTCCTAAGCGTGATTTACATGCTTCCTAACTTAAACTCGTTTTGTATTGATTAGACTGATCCGTGGAAATCCATTCCACGCCATGTGCTCTTAAATAGCTTCTTTATGCCGCATATGAAAACCCGTTGTTTGGAAAAACATGCGAGAATATATCAATAACTTGGAAACTATGTGATATAACTTAGATCTAAGGTTACCGTTTATGAAAGAGGAGAGTAAGCGAGAGAGTTCGGGTTCCTTGTAAATATATAAAGTGAAACATGATTGTTGTTAGGCATGTAATATTTAGATAGATATAGGAATTAGCCAGTAGCAAATGAATGTTGCAAAGTCGTGCAAATATAATTGAACAAGTAGCTAAATGATTACTGGAGTGAATTATAATAAAAGATCAAAATATATGACCAAGAATTGAATTCTATAAGCTTGCTATCTTAACCTTTGAACTTGTGAGGTATACTAACCCCTTTTCGACCAAAAAAAAAGAAGTTCAACTAGTTCTATTGCATTTTCTTAAGCGAGTATAGCAAAAACAAATTCGACCAATAACCGTCGAAGGGAAAGTGGCTACACTCGTGGTCCTAGTTATGGCCATGATGGTGGACTTGTATTTGGACATGGATATGATAAATTCAAGACTGAAAAATTATTTTAAGAATTTATTCTCACAAGAAGTGAAAAAACAAAGATAGTGACAAACAAACACAACAAATACATATAAATGTATGTTATGTGGAGGAAAAAAAATAGCGGCCGTATGTGTTGTAAACCAAAAACATCTTCAAACTCTATCAACAACCAGTGAATAATTGTTGTACCTTCCCTTTAAAACATGGACCAACAAAGACGACACAAATTGAATAATCTCTATAATTATTTTGTAAGAAACACTATATTGAAGTCATGTATATCTGGAAAATCCAGCACCCCCATATCCTTAGGGTACATATCTCATCATATGCAACCCAGTGTAAGCTTCTTCTGTTTTGTTATGAGCTCCACAAAAGTTGAAATCGTACTCTTAAGTTTGTCAATAATGCCTTGTGTGAATGTGAAACACGACATCACAAATGTCAGAACTGTTTGAGCCAAATATTTTATATGGACTTTTTCCCTTCCATTCGATAAAAGTTATGATGACCATGTGTTGGTGCGTCTATTGAGTCGATTTTGTAGAAAAAGAAAACTTTCATCTTTGATCCAAATATTTGTTTGGGCAATCCTAAGTCCAATCCCATGACTCTTTCAGCGAAAATTATAAGAAAAAAATTTATATCTTGTTTCAAGGACTGATCAACTCGGTTTCCAAAAACGATAAGAGATTTTGTCGCATTTAGTCTTGTTCCTAATGCTTTCTTGTAGATATATAGAATGTTCATAAGCTCTGTACAATGCTCACTTCCGTCTTGTAGAAAAATACTATCATCTGCAAACAGAAGATGAGAAATCTTAGGGTTCGCCCTAGCAATAAGAGTCCAAAAATTCTCTTTTAATTTTTTTTGAGATGTTAAGAGTTGAGCACCTACACTCATAACTCTAAAGACCACAAAAATAATAGCGTTTGACTTGAGAAAGTTCTTGATGTTTGACTAGGGCTACAAAATCAATAACAGAGATCTTCCGGCACTTGGATAGAAATATTGAGTTTCGGCTGATAACTTCAGGCAGAGAGAAACAGAATGTTGAGTGCTAGCTACATCGATTTTCTGGGTTTACCAGATAACCTTCTATCATTATCATTAGTATCTCAAGTAGTTTATCATCAATTATAATAAAAACTATGTATTAAAAAAAGTCAAGACTATTTTTTTTTCTTTGTAACACAAAAAAGTCTTAACACTATACCATCCCATTTTGTAAAGATAAAATCTAAGCATTTGAAGAGTTAACTTAGACTTGGTAGTTGTTACAATCAGTTGGGCCATAAAAAAGCGTATTGGGCTTCATCGATAGGCTGTAGAAGCTAGAATATTCGATTAGATATCGAATTTAATTAATATTGTAAGAAATAAATCTTCTCACGTGTGTGATCCCTCACAAAAAAGGACAAATAATATTAACTTTCTTTTTTTCAGTTTGGCCCGCCGCTATGGCATCATATTCATCTAAACCACATTGTTCTCTCACATAAACCGTCCGATCTAAAGCCACGTCACCTATCCGCGTCAAATTCAGATTCAACGGTTCAGATTAAATATCAAAGACGGTACTCCTTTATGCAGTTGGTCGAACCTTGTAAACCCTCCTCTCTCTCTCTCTACTTTAATCCAAAAAACTCTCCACGAAAATCGAAAAATCTCTACTCGTTTCCGGAAGAAGATGACTGGAGTTGATGATGACAAGGAGTTCAAAGAGGAAACCGTGATTCTCAGCGACGACGACAGTGAGGTGGAAGAAGTTAAAGACGGAGGAGAAGAAGGCTCCGACGAGGAAGAAGAAGAAGAAGTCGATGGAAGTGAAGGTGACGATGATGAGGAAGATGAAGACGACGACGAGGTCCAGGTTTTGCAGTCCCTAGGTGGGCCTCCGGTACAGTCGGCTGAAGACGAAGATGAGGAAGGAGAAGAAGACGGAAACGGAGACGATGATGATGATGATGACGATGACGACGACGATGACGACGACGAGGACGACGAAGATGGTGAAGATGAGGTATGATTCTGAGATAAATCGATTTAGGGTTTAATCTCTTAGATAAATTGAAATTGTAGATCTAGGGTTTTATGCTGCTAATTAGCTTAGTAGAAGTTTGGATCTGTTTAATGTTTTCTTACAGTAACTAGAAACTGTCCTGTTTTTAACTTTCTTTCTCTAAATAAAAAAAAAGTTGCGACTTTTCTTTAAATAATACTTTCTGACAGTCGTGTCTTCTGTTGTAAAGAACATAGTGAACTCAAAAGTAACTTATTTTTTGTTTGATTACTAGAACTTGGGTTTAAGTATGAAACTGAAAGTAACATATGTTTTGTTATTTGGGGATTGGTCAGGAGGATCTTGGGACTGATTACCTAGTGAGGCCAATTGGTCGGGCTGAAGATGAAGAGGATGCGAGTGATTTCGAGCCTGAAGAGAATGGTGTGGAGGAAGACATCGATGAAGGTGAAGATGACGACGAGAATGATAACTCGGGTGCGGGAAAATCTGAGGCTCCTCCCAAGAGGAAGAGAGGAGCTGCTGAGGAAGAGGAAGAGGAGGATAGTGATGATGAAGATGATGCAAGACCTCCGAAGAGGTAGTTTTCGAGGAATTTGACAACAACAGCATGGTTCAAACAAACAGATAGAGAGCGTTATGGCTTTTTTTTTTAAAAAAGAAAATTTGGAGTCGTGAGATTTGAATCATTGGTTGGGGTTCATGTAAGTTTATTATGGAGCAAGACTTAGTAGTTTAAGTTGAGTAGGGGCTTTTTTTTTTTTTCTTTCTCATTTTATGCAAATGTTGTTTCTTTTTCTAGTGAGTCAATAACCAATGTTTCTGGAACGATTTGCTGTCTAATGCTATTTCTCTATCAGTTTGTTCTGTTTCTTTTTTAGATTGTGTAAAAGTCTAGTGTTAAAGTCTTTTCTTTTTGTAGTTTTGGCTTGAGACGTTGTGGTTCTTGTAGGCATGTACGGTTTGAGCCTAATTACATTCTATGGGTTTAAAAATGTAGTGTCTAATGCCTATTTGTATATTACCAAGATACCAATCAACAAGAACAAAACCAAATGTCAAGTTCGGTCTAACTGATCTAGGTGGACACTGAAAGATGAATATGTTTTAAGAAGTAAATCGGAAAAGACATACTAAAAAGATCAAGAGCTGTTCAATGCAACCTTGGAAGAGCTGTTCAATGCATCCTTGGATCATATCTACGACTCTCAAAGAAGTTGTGGCAGATGTGGAGTCCATTGGAGTTCTCAGAAGATTTGGATGCAGCAAGGGAGTCAAAATGGATCCATGGAGCTCACATGAAGTGCTCTGGTAACAAGGAGCCCGACAAGTGAACTAGGAGATCTGTTGTGCGATCTACCCAAGAGGAGACACACCAAAGTTTTAAAATGGAATCTCTATCCTCTCACTTGAAGTGACTGAAGTCCATATCAGCAACCTGAGTTAGCAAAAGTTGAAGTTGGAAGGTTGCACACAAAGTTCTATGTTTTAAGATTGGCTTTCATTTCATATCCATCACAGCCAAATAAAAAGAGAAAAACCAAATTGCAAGCCTAACCAAGATGACAGTTATGATGAAAGAGCAAGCAAAGAAGCTCAAATGGTGGTGCAATGATCGTATTTAACAATGAAACATGGCTGTTGGACCAAAATTTAGCAACAAAAAAAACATGGCCGTTGGAACTGTTGGAATTTATAAAATCCATGTCAACTCTATATTGTTTGATTAAATACGATATTGTCCATTTTGAGTATTAGGCAAGTACACATAGTTGTACTTTTGGTTTCCTTTTCAAAATGTCTCGTACTAATTAGAGTCAAACATCTCTTTATATATTAGACATTCTTTCGTCTAAATTTGAATGTGGAACTTTGTTTAATATCTTACATTCTCCTCTTTAAACTAAGGACCACACTTATCTAGTGTTTTTTTTTGCTTCCTTTTAGAATGTGTCTCCACAACATCTCGTTCTTTTAATAATGTTTATTCCTCACAACTTCACTGGTTCCTATGATTCTGACTTGTTTCTGACACATACCTCCTCTTCCGACTTGAAAGATCCGCTTCCTATTTGAAGGGTATTTTGGTATTCTTGCAGATCTTCGTCAACCTTGTGCTCTGATAACAATGTTGGGATTTATTAAATCCATGTCTAACTCTATATTGTTTGATTAGTACGATATTATCCATTTTGGACTTTAGGCAAGCCTGCATGAATTTAATTTTGGTTTCCTTCTCAAAATGCATCGTACTAATTAGAGTTGAACATTTCTTTATATATTAAACATTCATTCGTCTAAATTTCAATGTGGGACTGTTTGATATCTCACAGGAACAACTTCAGAAGTATTCTAACTAAGCTCCTCTTCACTCCAAGCAAAGTAAGTGAGTGAAATTGGAACCCCAATGGTATTTAAAAAAAAAAAAATTGGAAGCCCAATAGTAGCCAATTGTGTGTTGCTCACAAAAGAAGAAATCAACAAAGATGTGTGTGTAACAAAGCTGTCAACACTCCATTCCAAGTGAGCTGATTGTGGACGAAATTAAATCCCATTAAAGGTCCAACAACTATGTGTTTACTACCTAAGTAGAGGAAATATAAGAGAAGCCTAATCTAGATGAGCAAACCAAAACATTAAGGAGTAACACACACACACAACACATATAAGTTAAAGAAGGCTGGTAAATATTTATGCAAACAATAAAGTCTAAATTGGCTGCCAGATTTTCTACATCTTACTTCTCCTTTTGTTGATTTTAAGCCAAATATTCCCGTGTTTAAGTGTTACATTTGTATTTGTAAGCTGTTTAACTAGTGAAACCAATAGCTCCATGTGAGCTTCTTCCTCTCTAAAAATAGTCTATTAACAATCTATGATGGGTTAGTTCAGTTTGTGATTCCCTCTTTGAGAGAGCAAACTCTAGCTGAGTTTATTCTTCGTCTTCACATAAATCGGTTCCATTCAAAGTCTCTTTGATTCACTAAATTGATTAGTGATCATTCTCTCTAAGCTCATAGCTGTTGTCTCTGATTCCAACATGGCAGATTTGTTGTCCAAAATCCAACAGTGCATGTTTATAAAAAAGCTTGACTGAATCGGAGTGAGTAAAAGTGAGTTTAATATTCTTAAGGTAAGCTTATACTTTTTACTTCATTAATCAGTTTAAGAACTGTATAACAAATCATTTTATCCGTTCTATTTTTGATAAACTATTTTGAACTAAAGTCAGAAAACAAAACTTCAATTGAAACCTTTGAAATGGGTACTCCTTACATGTAGGTAGAACATCGAATACTATCAAAATATGCTGAAATAATCAGCTAAAAAGGTTAATAACTATACAATGTAATATCATTAAAAAATTGTATTTTTAACCAATTGTTATCAATTAAAAGCAGATCAAAGATTTACATAACAGTACAGTACAAATAAACTTTAAACTAGAGCTTGATCCGCGTGCAGATGCATGTGTTTACGTATTTATCTCTTATAATAAATATTTATTTTGTATATATAGTAGTAATATATAATTTTAAAATGTTTCATAGTAAGCTCAAAATTGCTAATCATTTGCTTACTATAACAAAATAGTAATATTTATTTTCTACTATATATTTTACTTCTGTATTTTAGTCAAAACTAGACGACAAAAAAACCTATGAAAACTTTGTTTAAATTTACAGTATTCAGTTTTCTTTTTGAACTATGTCCGATGTTATTTGTTGCTCGATAATTAATTTCACACAACTATTGTATACTTTTCATATTTTTTTCAAACACTTTTACTGTGGAAAACTAATTCCCCACAGCATTTATTACATTAACATGAAAATTATTTTGCCCCATAGACCCAAAAAGCTAACAACTATAAAGGAAATTAAACTCCAACTAACACTAAACCTCATTGGCAACAAATTACTAAACTTTATTAAACCAAATAAGACTTGGCAATTTCTCCATCAGCTCCTTTAGGGTAAAATCCACCGGGTACCCTTTCATTTCCACTTCCATATACAATCCGCAGAATTTCCTCCGGAGTTCGATCAAACGCAAGCGATAACTCGTCACCAACCAATACATTCCCGGCCACTTGTCCCTCCGCACCCATGGCTTTAGGTACAACCAGCCCCTCATCTTTCACACCCATTTTCCCTAATTTGTTCCTTAGACGCGAGATCCTATCTGTGAAAGCCGCAACCGTGATACCATAAGGATGGACCATGTGTGTTGCCCTCGCATATAGCATTGTTCTTATCACAGCGTCCTGACCTGATTCTACTCCTAAAAGTCCTGCTACTAACTGAAAAAGTTCGTGTTATTAACATTATGTATAACCGGAATTTAAGAGAATGCATCCAAAAATAATTAATGATATAAAACAACATCACTTTGTAACCTGTGCATGGTTACATTACTCCTTTCTTTTTAGTCGAATATTTTAAATATACTTCAAACAACTTTTTTTCATTAATAGATGAAACTTTAGACATAGCTAGAAACTTTTATGAGTATTTTTATCAATAAAATAAACGAAATTTCATCTAAAAGTTATTTTTTTTTTGATAAATATAAAAGTTATTGATGTGGTGGAACGTAATTCATGATTTAGAAATTACATTCAATCTTTTCTCATGTTTGTTTTTGTTTTAGATACACTAAACATATATTTTATACAGAGTAGTTTAGTTTTCTTACCTTCCTTGAATCGGGACATTGCAGTTTCGGGTTAGCACCAACATAGCCGGTGAGGCCAACATAAGGGACCAAATATGAAGCAATGAGGTAATTGTAAGAATTGGCATAAGGATTAAATGGTGGTACAAGTTTTCGTCCGAATGCATCATCCATCACTTTGGCAAATGATTTTATACTCAAATCAAGTAGCGGCCTTGCAAATCCTGTCACCGTTTTCTTGATTGCCCTGTGTTTTTTATTTTTATTTTTGAAGATTATCTCAAAGGCTATATATATATTAGAAAGAAAAAAACACTGTACCTACTTGATATCGATAATAGTGATTAAGTTGCGGTTTAAAAAAATCACATATGATCACAACTGTAAAATATATACACAAAATGAATTCAAAGAAACATTTACCTCAAGTGGCCAACCTCTTGCCAAGCAAATTGCAAAACAATATCTCTTGTCAAAGGATCAAGTTTAGCTTTCTGTGCTCCAATAGGACTGGGACCTCCCATCGTTAAATTTGGTGCAATTTTATCAAGACCAAACCCTAATGCCCCGAACAAGAAAAACTCAGCTTCAAGATACTCCAGATTCAATGGAAACTCCAATAATTTCTTGTCTTGATCCGTACAGTTTGTAGTTCGGTCGGGGCAACTCATAACCTGATAATGGTTAGTGTTGAAGAAGAAAAACACCATTACTGTTGAAACCAACAAGTTTCTTCTCTCTTTGGTGTTTCCCATTTTTATAAAATGTTTTCGTTTCCTTTTATTCGTTTCTGATTTATTTGTGTCTAGTTATGAATGTGAACTCTGTATTTATAGGGTTTAAGACTTGAGCGAAGAGCAGAAGAAGTCTCCTGTATTTACTCCGGAGGGGATTTCGCGGATACTCCCACGTGGCTTTATATCTGCTGGAGGAGTGCCTCGTGGATTTAGGACGTCTTCAGTTACTATTTGGAGGACACATCTTTGGATGTTGAATAATATACGAATGTCTTTTTGTCTTTAAAGTTTATTTGATAAGGTTAGGTTGAACTTTGTTATCTTGTTCGAAGAGAGAGGGTATAAGCTTGTCCCAACAAGTAAAAGAATATGTTCTTTTTTCCGTTTTTTAGTCAATTAATTCTTACTACATTGAATTTTAGAATTTGATTTACATTTTTGATGAAACATGCCACATGAGTTTGAGACATTTCGTTTAATGGTTTATTGATATCTTTATTACCAACACTTAAAATGTATAATAACTTGTTGAAATTGATAACTTTGAGAACACTGAAAATAAAAAAAAACGAAGAAGACAAGTTATTTTTACTTCAAAGAGTTTGAGATTTTTATGTTGGTAGGATATACTAAAAGATAGTATAATAATGTTGTAAAGAATGTTACCTCATTAATATCGTTCATTACTTCACAAATAATATCGTTTAAATAAGGTTGGTGTTTGGTGTAGCGATTTGTCCAAGACAAAAGTTCGTATAATTCGACTTCTCTTGTTTTGAACGAAGAAGCAATCTTTATATGATGGCTGATGCAGAGGGTTTCTCGTACAGAAAATTGTGTTTCTTTGTGTTTTCATTAAAACTGCATTGCCCCTTTAGTATATGTTCCATGCAATGCACAACTCACATGGGACTTCGGATAGGTCGAATAGTTTAGTAACTTTATGAAATGGGCTAACTAAGGGCATGTTAAACATTTAAGGTTAGATTTGATTACCTATACCAACTCAAATTCGAGTAATAGAATAATTTTTTCATGTCAAAAAAAATATTCAAGGTTGTAATATATTATGTGCCCAATCTTTAAACGGACCAGTAAACATAAACCGCATGGCTCCTCCTCTACGTAAGAACGAGAGCTTCCATTTTTTCTTAACATTCATACCAGAAAAGAGTTTCCATTTTAACTTTTACGTGATCTTATCCAAAAGAAACTTAGTTAAAAGATTTTAACGTTAAAAATCCTTTTTAAAAAGATAAATGAATCATATTTCCATATCTAGATAATGGAGGGAGTGTGTGAAAATATATAGTGGTCAATCAAATAATTAATTTATTAACGCATAGCGTTATTGATTTTTTTTCCAACAACATTAAACTAAATTACGAAACTAAACCTTCCGATTCGGGAACTAAGACGCAAGTGTGGAATTAACATAAAAAATAGCTGAAAAAAAAATTCTTGCACCCCGTGAAAACTTGTCCGCCAATATAATTTGTGCTCTTGAAATATATTTGATCTTGAAAGTAGAGAAGAAAGTCTTACTATGTCGGAATTCTTCCATGTGTGTAGAGAAAGCTGACCATTATTCAGGTGACGACACCGTCTTCACCAATTGAGAACATTCCGTTATAAAAACTACATTTGAGAATTGGAGAGTCTTCATGCATTCCATAGCCTAAATCAAAGCTTCGCATTCAACGTGTAAAGGTAACAGGCTTCGCCGGAGATTTATCGCCCACATCATCATGTCATCATATCATGTGGTTCTACAAAACCAGCCATGACCTGTGAACTATCTTTCTCCTTCCAAGCACCATCTACATAACAGATTCTGGTCTGTCCCAGAGATTGCCAATCGAAAGTCTGCTGGCCATTGGGAGATCCTTCTTTACTGAAAGTTGCGCCTCAGTCCATAAAGTTCCTTCTACTTCAATCGCCCGCAAACGTTTTTGAGGATTGCCATTCTTATTCTTGTAAATCTTATCATTGTGATTCTTCACTTTGACAGCTGACACACAAGTTTTACTTATTTTGGATTAATCACTTATAATCTTCTATTTAATTTATTTAACCTTAAGAATTAATTAAAGAATTTAAGATGCGACTACTACATAGATCAAAAGTTAATTTGTTTATCAAAATCATTGATATATATATAATCTATTGCATATCATCAAAATCAAATTGAATTTGTATTTAAGAAATTATTTTTAAAATATATATAATTTTTAAATTTTGATAAGCTATTTTAGTCTTCAATTTTTAAACTGAACCAATAAATTCTCGTACTTTTGTTGACCAAATCATTTTAAGCACGTCAAAATTCAACGTTAACTTTTCACTAACGGAGTTAACGGTTTAAATTTCAGCGTGTTTAAAATGGCTTGGTCAACGATAATAGATGATTTCTTTCGTGTTTGACCAATAGTTCATGTATAAAATGGCATGTTTGTGAGTTTATGTTTTTTATGATTTAAATCTGAAAGTTCATGGTTTTGTGTTAATTTTGCCCTTTGAAAAGTTTGCATATATGGATTTCTTATCTCTTAAGAATACCTTATTTTAGTAAGGGGCAAACCGAGTATAAATCAAATGGAAGTTGATCTCATAGGACGTTTAGCAAAAAAAAAGTGGATCTCATATGAGTCTACGGATAAATTATCTAGTCCTCCAGCTCACTAAGAAACTGACATGTGTAGATTATGAGATTTTGGTGGGCCGGATTCAAAGATCTTTTCTAAATTGAACAATTCAGCCCTTGTTCTTTGCAAGTCGGCTTCAACTCATTTACAATGTTTTTTTTTTTGCCTAACTTTAAAAGATTTCGGCAACTCATACAATGTTATTAAAAGAATTTCTAACTCCTGGTGTTTTGTGTTTCATGTTCCAAAAAGATGCTTTGAGGAAGTAGAAAGCATGTGTGGATTTTTCTATTGGAGTGGATCACCAAACCCTTCTAATAAAGCTAAAGTGACCTAGGAGGAAAGTATGTTTACCTAAGAGGATTAGTTGGGTTTGTGGAGATGTCAAGATCTCTTCATGTATTTTACCTTCACCTAATTTGAAGGTTATTTACTCTTCTAGGCTCATTATGTATGGCCTTGGGTTCCTTTCCTTTTGCTAGGAGAAGCGATTTTGAATGTTAGATAGACAAGAAGATGTTCTTGGATTTTTTTTTGTGTGGGAATTGGAGAAAGCATTTTCAGCTCCATCCTCTTGCAAAGGATTTTATTTCCATGCAAGTTAAACTGGGAATTCTACCTAGTTCTGGTCTGACTATTAACTCATATGGATGTGGTATAAATTTTCACACTACTGAACCTATATTGCAAACGCACAACATATATATTAGTACAATTTGGGTTATCGATCAGGAAACTGTATACAAAACATATATAAGAATTCAATCAAAGTTGAAATTACACTAAAAGTTGTCTTTGGTGAATGCAAAGAAAAAAAAAGGAATATACAATTAAGAGCAATGTAAAATAGATTAACTTTGTTGACAAAAAAAAGAGATTAAACTATTTTCACAGTGATTAATTGATTGAAATACTGTTATATAATTTTCTTAACAATCATCACTCCGACTAAATTATGGATCCAAATCTAATTTTGTAAATGCTACAATGTAAAATAGAAACATATATAATATATGTGTACGTAGATATACATTCAGGTTAGAAAGTAAAGAAAAAAAATTAGTCAAATAATGATATAATGATGGAGAACATATAAATAGTTTATACGTCTTAAATAGTTTTTCGTAAAACCATGATTAGCTAAATATGTAGGGTATGAATGGTGACTAGGGAACGGCGAGGAGTAATGCATTTCCTAACGTTCCTGAAAAAAATCACCATTCACAAGGAATAATAATTCCCTCTCATTCTATTTCGTTCCTTTTTTTTGTAGATAATTAAAGAACAAAAGTATTCCTTGTTAAAAGTGATAAGGAACGACCATTCCTTTTCATTCCTGCTATTTTATTCTCAAATATTACTTTTTAATCTGTTCCTCTTGTTTTCCGAATGGTCACCAGTCAGACCCGTAGTGTGAAATAAGTGCTATATAGCCCGAATATTTTATGTGAGATAAGTGCTATATGGCCCAAATATGTTATGTGAAATAAGTGATAATAACAGATCAATTTTAATTATTTCGAATGTTTAGAATTCAAAAAGAGATTTACTTTTACGAAAAATATTGCTTATTACATAGCGCGTTAGTTGACTCATCCAGTCATCTCCGTTGGTCACTGAAAATTATTTCTTTTGTTTTCTTTGACGCGGTACCCTTTACCGATACCTACCTCTCGTGTCATGACTACTAGTATTCTTATTACTTTTTGGTTAAAGGATCTAAACAAGGTGATGGACGTGCTGGAAAGGTAAGAATTATGCGATGCATTACCAAAAAGAAACCAAGAAAGAAACCATGACCAATAAGATGTATATATATATATTTATATATTTGTGTGGTTAGTGATTAAAAAATACTACATGATCTAAGCATGCCGTGAATACTATTTTATTTCTTCGAGAAGTTTCATTCGGGAGCTTGCGGTCAAGTAGGACGGGAAAAGGTTCGGAATGTCATCACATTTCAAGTTAGATCTACTTGCCATGCAAAACTAAATTACATTTTCCTTGTCACTCTATATGGATATGGGCTTCACCCCCACCTGAAAATTAGATATGTGTCATTAATATATCCCGGGTTTAACTTTTTTTTTACTCAAAAAAGTTATAAAACAACATTTTAGTAATTTTTAACACTGATTTATCGGATATTATTATTATAAAAATATTACATAGATGACTATACACGATTAAAAAGTTTATCTATATAGCAAAATTCACGTCTGAGTGTATACAAAAAATCACTACAAAAAATATCTTTTTTTTTGTAGGGGGAATTTCATGTTTAATATTTTCATGGTACCACTTTTCATCGTTACCACCATTAACAGAACATTTTCAAAAATATTTTCTTCATTAACTGGCAAAAGACTCTTATACACTTGTTCTCTATATATATATAACAAATCATTATTTAAATAAAAAAATAATATAAAATAAAACTAATAATAATTTTTTTTTATTTTTTTGAATTATAGTTTTTCAAATTTGAACTTTTTTTATAAATTTTATTTTTTTGTTTTGATTTTTTTTTCGATTTTTTTTCTCGAAATTTCTTTTTGAAAATCGAAAAATTATGTTTGAAACTATTTTTTTTTATTTTTTTATTTTTTTTTCATTTTTAAATATTTATTTATATATTTATTAGAATCTTAAATTTCACATTCCAAAAATTCTACCCCACTCAACTCTAAGCCCTAAGTCTAGATTAATTAACCCTAAGACTATAAGTGTCTTTTATCCTTCATTAAAAGTGATGGTAAAAGTTACTAATGTATACATGAAAAGTAGTACTATGAATGTGGTATTTGTGTCAATTTCTCTTTTTGTAGTGGATCCATGCATGACTGTTTTATTAATTGAATTTTTGAAATTTGACATTTATATTATTTTTGTTATATTATTTGGTGTAAATACATTTTAAAGAAGTTACATGTGGTTTTAAAAATAATTTTACTAAGTTTCATTAAAATATATTAAGTATTAAGAAAATATAAAGATAATTTCATTGTGAATATAAAATAAATAATATAAATAATTTTTTTTGTACTTATAGAAAACATATGTATATATATTATTAATTTATAGTTATAATTATAATGAGACCATATACTTATATATAATTTTAAAAAAGTTATTATTTTATCGATTTGTGTCATATTTGGAACTAGCCTAATTTAGAACCTGAGAAATTTATTAATTTATGGTGTTTATTAATTTATAGAGTAGTAGTTTATAAAATTTATACTGTATTTTAGCTCCTGATTTACATAGACTAAACTTTTCAAGAAAAATTGATAGTTGTAAAAATATTTTTTTCCTTTTTACTTACAAAAGCTAGTGGATATTTATTAAAAATTTTTCTAGATTTTTAATAGAAAGTTAAATTAAGCACAAAATTCATAGAATTTTAGTTGTTTTATGGTATTTTGAGTGGCTAAGTGATATAGAAAAATAACTACGCTCAGGACTGGCGTAATATTTTAATGGGATTTTCTAAAAAGTGGTGTTTAAAATTTGAGTTTTTATGTTAGTATATTTACTGAAAATTTTCTATAATTGTTTTAGTGTAATGTATTTTAGCTTCTTTAAAAAAAAATGAAATATCTATAAAATATTTTGTGGACACTTCTTCAAGGTTTTTAAATTTTAAATTTCTTTTTCTCTAAGCATATATATGGTGTGTATGTATATATAAAAGTTGGAATATTGTATAGGAAATTGATAAAGAATCAGTAGCTGGGTTGGTAAAATTTAATGTTTGAACCCCTAAGAGCCCATGTTCGATTCCCTTCAATGACACATTTAAATTTTTTGAACCCGGTCACATTTACTCCTGGGTCCGCCCCTGTATCAGTCTACGTTCTGAGCCAGTCGTGTCTATGCTTGAGGCAATTTTATCTTCGATCTTTCTTCTCAACTCGAATTTATTGAATCTTTTATAATGAAATATATCAGTGGATTACAAATTCCAGCACAAAATAGTAATATTTTCGAAAACAACATCTTAAAAGCGGAAGACAAAAGTTAACAATAAAATAGGATAATACGAAAAATAAACATTGGAGAACCACATGTATCAAAGCTGGAACTGATGGACTGATCATAACTCATAGACACTCTTGAGAAACATGAGACCGAAGATAACCAAAGAACCAATGACTTAGGCAAATCCAACTTTAGCCAAAACAGGCACAATATCGGTAAAAGTATATGTGAGGATAAACTTACATTAATACCAGAGACCGTTGCAAAACGGAGCAAAGGCAGAACCAAGTCAAAACCAAACACTAAGGCTCAAGGATCCACGAACTTGAAACGCTAAAGAGAAAAACACCAGTGAAGATTTACAAGTCTTACAGACGGATACTCATTAGGCAGAATAGCGATCTACAAAGCTAAAACTAGTCATCTCCTTGCAAGAGAAGACCTGCAAACCAAACCCATATCTTCGTCTTGAAACACTCACCCAATCCATGGTGTATAAAAGGAGAGGTCTAGTAGATACCTCCACACACGTTTTTTGAATGCATACCATCGGTACAAGTCTGGGCTCTCTCATAAGTTGCATCAAACCAAAGTACTTTTCTTTCAATCACTTTTCGCAAACATGGATTACCTGTACTGGAGGGTTTCTTTACACATGACTGATCATCAATTTGTATGGATATTGTGATATATTTGGAAAGGAAGAAACAATAAGTTTTCAGCAATATAGATATTGATCTAAGAGATATTAAATTGGCAGAGACCGAGTCTTTGATTTGAGTTGAGGCACACGATTCGATCACTCAGAGGGTCACCCATTCTAAGGATCTGGAGGTGATAAGTTTATCTTGCATACAAGGAATATGGTGTTTTACGGATGAGTCATGGAATTCGAAAAAAGGCTGGTATAGTATGCTTGAAGGCTTTGATGGACTGATGGGGGCAAGGAACACAAGGGCCAGTCTCTCACCACTTCATTCGGAAGCAAAAGCACTCATCTGGCAATAGAATGTATGAGGAATTTACGACAATACCACATCACGTTCGCAATGATTTATCCTTGATTGGTGAAGATGGTTTCAGAATCAGAAAAATGATATGTCTTTACAAGTTATTTAGAAAATATCAAGATCCTGAATGAGAGTTTACTCACTCATAGCTCATTCATATATCCTGGATGAAGGATACAAGGGCAAACACTCTTGCACACAGTACCATGGATCAACCGTCGTTTATCGTTTATATGGATGCAGAACTATAAGTTTGGTTTACAGAGTCTTAGTTGAGTCTGTATATGTTGATTAAAAAGAGCTATATAAATATACTCAGAGAGTTATAAAATACTAATTTATTCTTTGAAGAGTGATTATTAAAAACCAAATTATTTGAAAAATAAGTTTCTTTTAAAATACACACAATCAAGCACGCGCGCGAACATATATATATATATATATATATATATATATATATATGAACAATTAATTATTAGTAAAACCAAGATATTCAAAAAAATAAAGTAGCTATGAAGTCAGTTTTGATTAACTTAAAAAAATCACAACTCTTAAATACCATATTAAAAGATTTTTTTAATTGTTAATTTTCAGTATATAAATTTTAAGATTAAATAACTAGAAACATAAAAATTCTACTATATATATTGGCATTTTTCTAGTATTCCGTTCATGTTAGTTTTAGCAAATGTCAAAAGATTAACTAAGAAGTCTATTTTTACATGTTGTTCTTACGTTGATTCTACCTTGAAACATTTTGGTTAAATAACTAGTTACATAAATATATTTTTCTAAATAACATATCTAGTTCATCTTATATCATGTTTTCATTTCTTCATACTAAGACTAATCTGATACTAAATAAAAAGTTTAAAAATTCAGGACTAAAAATTTTAAATTATGACTATATGAAAAACATGACAAAACTAACCAAATTAATTTTCTTAGTTTTTGGTTATCATTATGTTCTGAAGTCATAATTGATCAGCGATCTTTCCAAACATTACTAAATAGTAAATAAACAGTTAAACAATTCATGACTAAATTCATAATTTATCAGCGATCTTTCAGAACATAATTTCATTTTTTTCATACTAAGCTAATCTAACACTAAATAAAAAGTTAAACAATTCAGAACTAAAATTTAAAATTATATATGACATCATTGATCTGAACAAAACATGACAAAACTAACCAGATTAAGTTTTTTAGTTTTTGGTTACAATTATGTTCTGAATTCATAACTGATCAGCGATCTTTCAAAACATTAGCTGTTCAGTTTTTGGTTATTAGTATAGTCTGAATTCTTAATTGATCATCGATTTTTCAAAACACTACCGGTTCAGTTCACCTTGAGTGCAACGGTGTGAGGCTTGATCTTGTGCTTCTTACCACTATCAAACTTTCAAAACCTTTAAGTGTAATATATCGTCCATGTTCCGAGAATTGTCTGTTTTCTTTCCATGATCCATACATAAAGCACCATATGTCTATTCTGGATGTTGGTACATGTCTTTTTTTTGTTGTCCCAGGGGCATGTGATTTTGTTACAATATGTGATGCTGGCGTTTTTGCTTCGTTCTAGAGTGTTTCTGCTAATTGGAGAGTGTCTAGTTGATCTCTATCAATATTGTTATATAATTTAGCATTTTAGTCATTCTAGATACACCATAAAAATCATGCGGAATAGATTACTAAAAATTTAAAACTTACAAAAACAAAAATAAAACATTAACCAATTAGTATTAGTTAATTATTTTGTAAATATTCTTAACCATGCAATACGACAAAAGGAGATGCTTTAATAGCAGAAGCGATGATGGAGTTTGCCTTGAAGAGGTTAATACCATCAAGAATGTTTGATCATGTTTTAAGATGTACATTTTATCAAAAAGAAAATGTTTTAAGATGTACATATGCTAGTTTTACCACACAAAAGTGTACGTATGCTTTAATTAGTTTCAGTTGACATGCGTTAAAAATCAAGAAGAAGCATGCAACGAATGGGTATACATGAATATCTCCTCGGTAACGAATACAGTACACTCATGTAGCTATGTTTTATGGGTTAATTTGATGAACGACAATATTGGGGAAGATATTAGATTTGTAGTAAGAGGGTAGAGAGAGATAGGAAGAAAAAATAAGAGAAAGAAGGTGATATGGTTAGTTGGTGTTATATATATATATATATATATATATTTTTTTTATAGGATCAAATTTCCAATGTTTTATTTAGTATGAAAGATGATTTTTCTTACAAATATCAAGAATCAAAGCAACTATATTTCAAACTGGAGTACAAGTTAAACGTCTTATCCGCCTACAACAATTTTTTTCTGAATTACCAAGGAGTTCGGGCCGAAGCCCTAATCACCCAAGTCCGAACCAAAACATGTAATATTAGTTTCGTCCTAGCGGTTATTCGAACCGGGACCTCTAACATAATGGTTAGAGTCCTTTCCAGCAGGCTAATGACTTTGGTCGCCTACAACAATTTTGCGGAAAAGAAAGTAACTATGATAATATTTTAGTATGGCATGCTAAGCTTGGTCATAAAATCCTTTGAAAATACTACACCATCAAGTATTATAGACTTAGGTTTGGCGTTCGGATATTCAATTCGAATTCAGGTCAGTTCCATCTGGTTCAGATCTTTAGGGTTTCAGCGTATCATGTTTTACAAATTTTTGGTTTGGTTTTAGGTTGGTTCCTATTGGTTTCGAATTGATTCAATTCCAGATATTATATATCTATAAATATCCGAAAAATTTATGGTAACATTTGGTTCGGGTACGGATCAAATTTTTATCAAAAATCCACCAATATCTAAAAAAATTTATTACTGGAAAATGTCAAATAACAATGAAGATTAAAAAAGATTCATTACAACTACATCAAAAATTAGAAAAGAGAACACATAGAGTCTGTTCGGACATGTTCTTTTCGGGTTTGTTTTTTTTTTGAGTAGATTTATTTTTGGATCTATACATGTATCCAAAGAATTCCATTCGGTTTCAGTTCAGATATTTTAAGGTTGGTTCCGATTCGATTTCCAAGTCTGGGTAAAACACCTAAGCCTATCTAGACTTCTACATGTTTGATATTCGCGCATGAGATTTTTCACCTAGTGCTTGGATCCACAGATGAAAAAAATCCTAAGCAATAAGTAAGCTACTTCTTACACTAAATCAGTGGCGGACCCAGCAATTAAATTAACCTGTGTCATTATATTTTGTTTAAAAAAAGATCACAATAAGAAAAGCAATATGGAGCATCGAACTTGGGTTTACTTGGGTTTACTTGGGTTTAGGGGTGTCAACCCCTTAGCATTTAACATCTAGACTGATGATTCTCCTTCAGTCTTTATGTAAAAAACATTAATTTTATCTTTTAACCTGTGTCAACTGACACACCCAATCCTTTACTGGGTCCGCCTCTGCACTAAATGTATGCCTCTTATAAATAAAGATACTGAAAATATCAACAATATTCTATATTTTTGTTGACTAATCTATGATCAGGTTTTTATAATTTGTATAATCTTGTTAGCCATCTCCACTGTTTTATCTGTTTTCGATCTTAATTGATCTCCTAACATTATATCATCTCCACGTAAAGTAGAGGTTATTTAGAATTCATTGACGAAAATAGAAAATAACTGAAATTAAAATCTTTTTTTTTAAAATCATGACCGCTACAAAACATGGAGACAGAAGAACATTGATAAATTCTCCATTGGTGTCCTTTAAATACCAAAATATTCTAACTTGGAGGGTGTTTCGTTTCCTGCATGCAAAACGTTTTGTATAATTTTTTACTTTCAAAGTTGCTTTAACGAAAAGTATTTAAATAACAACCCCGCTCTTTTTAAAATAGACAAGTTAAGCATATAAAATTTTTCCACCTAACGAAAAGTGACAGATATCTGGCTATAAATAGCGGAGTAGAGAACATCTCCTAACATATCAAGTAAAATTTGTATTTATATCACTCTCTACATCCTTTGTTTTAGAAAACATCTCAAGGTCCGCCTAGAAACTAATCATTCCAATCTCTTTATTTTCAATATAAAATAGGGATAACATATTATATATCAATGACTCTCTTCAATTTTGAATGAATTGACATGTTTTTGGTAAAGTTTTATAACTTTTCTTGTATTTTCTTTTCTAAATTGTTTATTTGTTTTTTTTTTTGGTTTTAGGAACGAAAAGAAATGTCGACCGAGTCGTATGAAGATACCCTTGAAAGACTTGGAGAGCTTCTCAGGTACACGCACACTTTCTTTCTTTCCCAAAGCAGATAGACATCTTGGACTTTGCAGATAGACATCTTGGACTTTCCCAAAGCTTAACCCATACAGTACGTATGTCATAAAATGTGTAATATGAAAAGGTGAATTAATTTGCAGTTGTAAATCGGATCTCGGGAAAGTGGCGGCGACAAAGATTAAGAAGTTATTTGATGAGCTAGAGGAACATAAATCCAACAAGTCATCAGATGCTGTAGAACGAATCCAATCCGGATTTATCCATTTCAAGACTCACAAATTTTTGTACGTTTTATTCCTAATTCCGTATGGAACCGTCCATCTTAATATCAAACATATTCCACATCCAAAAAATGCAAAAACAGATAAATTACCATGCAATATTCCGAGTTTTTCTACAATAATAGTTTAGGGCATCTCCCTCCCTACTCCATTTTTTCCTCTAAAATAGAGTAAAAGTGAATATGGAGTAAATAATGCTCCAATCCAACTCTATATCTCACTCTATAATGAAATTTACTCCATAAATGGAGTAATCTATTTTTTGTTTATTCATCACTCCATTATGGAGTGGAAAATGGAGTAGGGTTGAAGCAATTTTACTCTATTTTCATTTTTACTCTATTTTAGAAGAAAAATGGAGTTTTACATTGGAAATGCTCTTATATCGATTTAGTCCCACCAGTTTGGTGGCTAACTAAAGCATTTTAGACAATTTTATTATTATATGTTGGCCAAAAATTAGACGGAAGAAGTTATGGATGCTTTTAATGTGTATTGGTTAAATAAAGATTGCTCATTATATGGTTGTTTCATCCATTTCCAGGAAGAAACCTTCGTTGTACAATGCACTTGCCAAGAGCCAGAATCCCAAGGTTTTAAATTTTGCTGATCGCTTTTATTAATATTATTATTTTTCCTCCTTATTGGTTTCCTTTTATCGTTTCATCTTTCTCTAATCAGCCAAAAATAGTAGGAAACAGAAGAAAATGATTAGTCCAGCAATTATAATAGTGCCTCTATGGGCAAGCTACTAATAAACTAAAACCCTAAAAATTAGAAAGGAGGGTTAAGAGTGCATGTTTGATTGATAATCCTCTTACAAGTGTAAAATTTCTTTTGCAGTTTCTGGTGTTTGCTTGTTCGGACTCCCGAGTTAGCCCTTCTCACATCTTGAACTTCCAACCTGGGGAAGCCTTTGAAATTAGAAACATTGCAAACATGGTTCCACTTTTTGACAAGGTTCGTCTAATTTTTTCATGTCATTCTAATTATCTTCACACCAACGTCACAAGTTGTCGTTAGTGGTTAAATAACATATGCATTGTCTCTTTGGAAACTTGCAGACACAACACTCTGGTACTGGTGCGGCTATGGAATATCCAATTACAAAACTCAACGTACGTAATAACTAATTAATGTTCATGTTAGATATACTGCTTCTTAGAGATATTTCTCTTGTCTTGCTCTTTTTGATCGTACATGGTCGGCCATTATAAGAACTTGGTGAAAACCTGAGGTGACCTAGTTTTAACCCTACGATATATATATAATGCATTGTTTTGTTATTAACAGGTGGAGAACATTCTTGTGATTGGTCACAGCCGTTGTGGTGGAATAAAGGCACTTATGTCAATTGAAGATGATGCAGCTCCCAATAAGAGGTAACCAAACTCAAAACGCTATCTTTAAGTACATTATCAAGAATGAGACTTTCTTGGGCGATCACTTTATTGAAAATTCTTTGAAATGGCAGCATCTTCATAGAAGACTGGGTCAAGATCGGTACATCGGCCAAGAACAAGGTCAAGCAGGAGTTTGGAGACTTGAGCTTCGAAGAACAGTGCACTCACTGTGAAAAGGTACGTAATAGAAAATAAAATACAAAATATGTTGCTCCGTTTTCTGTCTCGCCGTGGGTTTGTAACTGAGATTGACTTGGGTTTTCCAGGAAGCGGTGAACGTTACCTTGGGGAATCTGTTGTCTTACCCATTCGTGAGAGAAAGAGTGGAGAAGGGAAAGCTTGCCTTAAGAGGAGCTCACTACGATTTCGTGAATGGGACGTTTGAACTCTGGGAACTCGACGTCAAGACCACCCCTGCCTATGCCTTTTCTTAAAACAGTCCTACTTACCTTTTCTCTATGTTGCTTCTAAGTGTGTTCTTATTATGTACTTGCTTCTGATTCTTATTTCTCTTTCTTTTTTATGTTTCTGTGTGAAAAGTAATGAATAAGCTCTAAAGAGCATTTGTTTAGTTTCCAGCTTGTCTATAACTTCGAATATTCTACAACAAGATATGAATCTGATGAATTAATCAACAATCATCAAACTTCTGATAGAATAAGGCGGTCATTCATATGGTGTAGGAGCCTTATCCCGATGCATTGCATGAAATGCAAGTTTAACCTCCCATTCTGTAATTGAAACAGTGAGATTCTGGTTAATCTTATTCGTAATTTTCGAGATATTTCCCAAAGCATCTTTTATCTTCTCAGGGTTTGATGATTCACACAGATTCCTAAAATAGCTAGTAACAATGGTTACTAGTCCTTCCTCATCTTCTACAGTGTTTCCATTTCCATCAGTCAGCGGTTGAATCTGATTTCTTGCTTTCTTTTGTTTTGATAGATTGTAGAAATACTTTGAATTCATATCCCTTTTTCATCCCTTTTTCTCAGCCACACAATCCAATTCTTTTGTTTCTAAAACATTTTTACGGTTTAAAGACTTCAGAATTTTTTTTTAACGCTGAAGAAAGCTCTTATATTCTTGGTGATGTGGAAGGTTAAAAAATAGGAAAGAGAATGTTAAAAATTTAAACTATCGTATATGGTTTAAAATTGTATTTTTATGTGTTTATGTAAATTGAGATTTATCTAGAATTCATTGGCCAAAAAGCTAAGATAATTCAAATAAAAAATTAAGATCAATACATAAATGGAGACAAAATAAACTTGATGTATTTATCAAGAGAAATTCTAACTTCACTTCAAATTTGATGTCATTCTTTAAATTAATCATTCTGAATCATTAATAAATACTAGATTTTTTTACCGCGCTACGCGCGGATAAGATATTATATGTATTTCTCAATTCTAAAAAATAATGTATAATATTGTATTATATTATTTAAAAAATATAAAATATGACTACATAACATAAATATATTTTTAAATTTTCTTTGTGGAAATCATTATGTTGTTTGATTGTTGTACTTGATTCACATATTTGCATAGATATTTGTGATACATGAATAACTATATTTTTATTATCAGTAAATAATATATATTTATTATATAATATAAGAAAAATAAAATTATTTACTTTTTAAACAAACTTGTCTCATGTTGGGGACTCGGTTATAGACATATCATATACGAATGAGACATTTTTACAGTTATCAATCTTCTTAACATTGAAAAAACAAATCTACATATCAAAACAATATCTCATACGATCTATTTGTGGAATAATTACTCTGAAGAAATTGAATTTAGGCATCAAAAAGGACTGAAAATGTATGTGCATATATGTTATCTAAGTCTGCTTCACAAAGTATTATTCATAGTTCATATATCATTAATGTCCATCCTATTTTTTTGTCCACCATTTCTTAAACATCTTGAAATAACTGATGCTAATTAATAATAAACTTTTTGCTGGAAAAAAAATCAAATTTGTCTAATTATCGCTTAAATATTTTATTAATATGGTCTAAGAAGCTTTGAAGTGATATCATAGTTTAATTTATTAGTTTTTTTGTTAATTTTTAGAGGTTTTTGTATTTAAGATTTTTTTCCATATTAAGCTTTTATTTCTTTCACAGAATTGATATATATATATATCATAAAAATTACCATCAAATCAGTTTTACTTATTTATTATTTTGTTTTAACGAAAATACACTTTTTAAATAATTTAATTTAAAATAAAATTATATATTAATTTGCTGTATTTTAACAATTTCATTGATTTAATTAATTTGCTTTGGTGGATAACTTAAAAAGTTTTCATATGAATCGGGGAAAGTAAATTTATGTTGTTATATTATATTTATTTTGTGTATATAGAATCTATATATAATGCTAGTGTAATAAAGAAAGAACATTATTTTTTTGTAACTTCAAAAAGATACATTATTACAATTTAAAATGAATCAAAATTGAATAAAATGGTAATTAAATATTTGTAAATCTAATTGTTTAGTTGGATTCTCATGAAAAAATAATCGATTGGTTAAACAAATGTTTCAAAATTTGTTGTGGTATTGTTTTGTCTATAAATTATAAAATTTATTGAATTAATATATTTAATTATTGCATCCTTAAATAATATTTTATTAAGACATTAGAAAAATATGTTTTGAGTTGTTTTGTCAAATTGTACAAAAATCTATGCTTTTTCATATTTGTAACTTCAAAAAGATACATTATGATAATTTGAAATTAATCAAAATTGAATAAAATGGTAATTAAATATTTGTAAATCTAATTATTATTTTTATCTTGTTTAGTTGGATTCTCATGAAAAAAAATCGATAGGTTAAACAAATGTTTCAAAATTTGTTGTGTTATTGTTTTGTCTATAAATTACAAAATTTATTGAATTAATATATTTAATTATTGCACCCTTAAATAATATTTTATTAAGATATTAGAGAAGTATGTTATGAGTTCTTTTGTCAAAATTTTACAAAAATCTATGTTTTTTCATATTTGTCACGAAAATTTATATGTTAAACTTACTTTTACAAAATTCTTAACTTTGTCACGAAAACAAAAATCTATGCTTTTTCATATTTGTCAACGTTCTCACACTTTCTAAGAATATATTAGCTTAGTCACTTACTTATTTTTTTTTTACAAAACAAAGTATCGGAGTCTTGAAAGTTGAATTCATATTATTGTAAATGTACATAAGAGTTTGTGATTATATACTTAGTGGTTCTTGTATTTGTGTCCAAGAATGTTTCAATGGCTTAGTGGTAACTATACTATATATATATCATACTAACCCGGGTTCGATTCTCACCTTCGCATTGTTTTTTTATTTTTTACGAAAAAAATGAGATGACATGGCAATTTCGGATTCTCTGATTGGTTGATTTTTCTATCCTATGTGGACATCCTCTCCATGGCTTATATCCCCCTTTTAGTATAGTATAGATTTGAATTATTTATAAAAGTTTATAAACTCACACACCTCCTAAATACTAAATCCTAAATAATCATTACTAAACTCTAAATTCAAATATTATAATATTTTTGACTAATATATTTTTGAAAAATAATATCTAACTTAATATATTTTAAACAATTTCTTATTGAACGTCTATTTTCGGTTCGTCCTCCTGATACCAAAATATTTCAATCTTGGAGGGTTTTTGTTTTTCTGTATGCAAAACGTTTTGCATAATTTATGAATTTTCAAAGTTGCTTTAACTAAAAGTACTGTAAATAACAAACTTTCTGTTTTTAAAATAGACAAATTAGTCATATAGAATTTTCCGTATAGTGAAAGTGACTGATCTCCGACTATAAATAGTGGAGTAGCTAGTGGTCATCTCCTAACATATAAACTAAAATTGTATTTATTTTTAAGTATCTTGCTCTAAATCCTTTGATTTCCAAAGAAACTCTCGAGGTCCGTCTAGAAACTTAAATCATCCTAATTTCTCTTGTTTACTGCACAATTTTGTGTTTTGTTAGATTCGGTTTATAATAATGAAGATCTCTATTGTTACTTCAATCGTCTATCAAACTACAAACATTTGAATTATAAAATTTATACAAAAATTAAATTAAATTTATTTTATAATTTAGGGTCTTAAGTTTATGTTATAAGCTTTTTAAAACTTGACGTAAAAAAGAAGAAGAAGTCTAAGTCAGTGTTTCACTAGACTTGGGCCGATTCTTCTCGTCAAAATGAAACCATTGTTAGATTTTGATTACCTTAGTTTTTATAGTATCAGCCATCGATAGTTACAATTACAAAGTCATTTCTGCATTTTTGTGTCAAATTGACATGGTTCTCCATAAAATTTTTACATAGTTATTTTCTTAATTTTACAATTCATTATGTATATCTCGCAAATTCACCTTTTTTTATTTGTATTTTCTTTTCTATTTTCTTCTTTTGTTAGAACGAAAAGAAATGTCGACGGAGTCATATGAAGATGCCCTTGAAAGACTAGGAGAGCTTCTCAGGTACACACACTCTTTTTCTTTCGCAAAGCAGATCATACTGACTTTGCAGGTTGGTCACTGATCACAACGCGGATCATTTTGCCCCCATATACTGTACCTTGACCCATCATTTATGAGTACAAATTTTTTTTTTTTGAAATTATTGATGAGTACAAATTGTCATCTAAATTTTGTGTAATATGAAAGGTGAATTAATTTTGCAGTAACAAATCGGATCTCGGGAACAAGGTGGCCGCAAAGATCAAGAAGTTATTTGGTGAGCTAGAAGAATTTGAATCCAAGAAGTCATCAGATGCCGTAAAACAAATCAAATCCGGATTTATCCACTTCAAGAATCATAAATATTTGTACGTTTATTCCGAATTTCAATATACTTTTAAAATAGATAAAATCCACCTTTTTCCCCATACTTATATGATAATAGTGCTTATAAACACATTATTTTAATCTAGTTACCTACTCAAAAGACATACTACGGATAAAAAGAGTTTCTTAAGTTATTGGTTAAATAAGGTTGCTCATTATATTGTTGGTTTGATAAATATCCAGGAAGAACCCTTCCTTGTTCAAAGCACTTGCCAAGAGCCAGAACCCCAAGGTTTTAATTTTGCTAATCTCTTTATTCCTTTTTCCACCTTTGGTAGTTTCCTTTTCTCTAATTAGCCAACAATAGTATGAAGCCGAAGAAAATGCTCGGAAATTAAAAAGGATCTCAAGTATTATAGGATGGAGATAAACTAATTTTCTTATCACCAATTGATTTTAGATTATGAACTCATCCAACTTAAACTTAATAGAGTCTGATCTATAATAGCTCCGTCGCAAAGTTGGTCAAATGATTATTATAAAGACCAAAAGAAAAGATAGAAATCCTAACTTTATGAATTCAGACTGCATGATAGATATCTTTAACAAGTGAGAATTTCTTTTTGTAGTTTCTGGTGTTTGCTTGTTCAGATTCCCGAGTTAGCCCTTCTCACATCTTGAACTTCCAACCTGGAGAAGCCTTCATCGTTAGAAACATTGCAAATATGGTTCCACTTTATGACAAGGTTCATCCAATATTTTCATGTCTTTCTAATTATCTTTACACAAGCACCAAAAGTTGTTGTTAGTGGTTAAATAATTATCCACTTTTGACAAGTTGTTGTCTTTGGAAACTTGCAGACACAACACTCTGGTACTGGTGCGGCTATGGAATACCCAATTACAAAACTCAACGTACGTAATAATTAATTAATGGTCCTGTTTTTCGATAGAATTGCTTCTTAGAGATATTTTATCTTGTCTAACACCTTTGATCTTACATGGTCGGCCATAAGATGCGTAGATATGTGAACTAATTTTTACGCTACGATAATGTACTGTTTTGTAATTACCAGGTGGAGACCATTCTGGTGATTGGTCACAGCCGTTGTGGTGGAATAAAGGGTCTCATGTCCATTGAAGATGATTCAGCTCCAAGTAGGAGGTAACCAACCTTAAAACGCTAACTTAATCAAATATCTTATAATTTACATTATCAAGAATGAGAAGGTTTTTCTTAAGCAAAAAAAGAATGAGATAGTTTTTACCAAGAAAAAAAAAGAAAGAGACAGTTTCTTGGGTGATTGGTTGGTTCACTAACTTCACTGAATTTCTTTTTGAAATCGCAGCGTCTTCATAGAAGACTGGGTCAAGATTGGTACACCGGCGAAGAACATGATCAAGCAGGAGTATGGAGACCTGAGCTTCGAAGAACAGTGCACATACTGTGAGAAGGTACGTAATAAAAAAAATATACACAATATTTTGCATTGTTTCGGTCTTACTTTTAAGGAAGAAACTCAGAGCGCCTCTTTTTTCCAGGAAGCGGTAAATGTGACGCTGGGGAATCTGCTGTCTTACCCATTTGTGAGAGAAAGAGTGATGAAGGGAAAGCTCACCATAAGAGGAGCCCACTACGATTTCGTGAATGGAACGTTTGAACTCTGGGAACTCGATGTCAAGACCACCCCTGCCTGTTTCTTTTCTTAAGATATTCCTTCTTACCTTTTCTCTATGTTGCTTTTTTTTCTCTGAACAACTCTATGTTGCTTCTAAGTCTTATTATCATGTACTTGCTTCTGTTTCTTATTTCTGTGTTCTTGTTTATGTTTCCATTGGAAGAGAAACGAATAAGCTAAGTTTCAAAAAAAAGAAAAGAATAAGCTAGAAGAGTATTCTTTTTAGTTTCCAACTTAATTTGAGTTTATAAATCCAAACACTAGAACGAGACATGAATCTGATGAAATTATCACCTGTTGGTTATTTGGGACGGTAGCTCGAATGGGTGCAAACTATAAACTTGAATATTTCGACTATATTTTCAGTTTTGAATTACACGAAATCTCTTTGTATGATAAAACAATCAAACTCTCATTTTGTTCAAGGTGATACAAGAATAACATAAAGAAATTTAGTATTTATATGTATTTCTTCAAAATATAGAGTATTTACCAAAAAATTCAATATTTTTATGCATAGTTGCATCTTTCACCAACATATGATGAAGTTCAAAGAGGTTTGAAACTTTGTTGTCTCTGTTTCTCTAGAAAATAACGATTTTATAGTGGTTAGTCCACCAATTTAGGGAGTATTATAAAGTCTTACTAAATTAATTGACAAAAAATCAAAACGATGTCCATGTACCATGAAGGAGAGTTTAATATACATTAACACAAATGTATGATGTGTTTAAAAATTAACACTAAAGCTCATAGGGTTCAATATATAGAGTATTTACCGAAAAACTCAAACTTTTCGTAGGGGTTAACCCATATATTTTGAGAAATATTCAAATATATGAAAATAATTTTTTAATACATAGTTGCATCATTCACTAACATATGATGAATTTCAAAGAGGTTTGAAACTTTTGTTGTCTCCGTTTCTCTAGAAAAAAGGATTTTATAGTGGTCAATCCACCAATTTAGAGACTATTAGAAGTTTTACTAAATCAATTGTCAAAAAATTAAAACGATGCACATGTACCATGAAAGAGAGTTTAATATATATTAATACAAATGTAGGATATGTTTAGAAATTTTAAAACAACACTAAAGATCATAGGCTTAAGTATATAGAGCATTTAAAGAAAAATTCAATATATTCGTAGGGGTTAACTCATAGATTCTGAAAAAAATTCAAAAATAATGTTTTAATGCATAGTTGCATCCTTCACTAACATATGATAAAGTTCAAAGAGGTTTGGAGCTTTTGTTATCTCCGTTTCTCTAGAAAATAACGATTTTATAGTGATTAATCCATCAATTTAAAGAGTATTATGAAGTTTTACTAAATTAATTGTCAAAAACTTAAAACGATGCACATGTACCATGACAGAGAGGTTAATATACATTAATACAAATGTAGAATGTGTTTAGAAAATTTAAAACAACACTAAAGATCATAGGCTTCAGTATATAGAGTATTTACCGAAAAGTTCAATATTTTCTTAGGGGTTAACATATATATTTTGAGAAAAAAACAAAAAATCTGAAAATATTGTTTTATTGCATAACTGCATCCTTCACTAACATATGATGAAGTTCAAAGAGGTTTGGACCTTTTGCTGTCTCCGTTTCTCTAGGAAATTACGATTTTATAGTGGTTAGTCCACCAATTTATGGAGTAATATGAAGTTTTACTAAATTAATTGACAAAAAGTAAAAAAGATTCTCATATACAATGAAAGAGATTTTAATATACATTAATACAAATATAGAATGTATTTAAAAATTTTAAAACAACACTAAAGATCATAGGCTTCAGTATATAGAGCATTTACCAAAATAATTAAATATTTCCGTTGGGGTTAACACATAGATTTTGAGAAAATTCAAAAATATGAAAATAATGTTTTAATGCATAGTTGCATCCTTCACTAACATAAAATGAAGTTCAAAGAGGTTTTGAGCTTTTGTTGTCTCCTTTTCTCTAGAAATAAACGATTTTATAGTAGTTAGTCCACCAATTTAAGGAGTATTATGAAGTCTTACTAAATTAATTGACAAAAAACTAAAACGATGCTCATATACAATGAAAGAGAGTTTAATATATATTAATACAAATTTTGAATGTGATTAGAAATTTTAAAACAATACTAAAGATCATAGGCTTCAGTATATAGAGCATTTACCGAAAAATTCAATATTTTCATAGGTGTTAACACATAGATTTTGAGAAAAAAATTAAAAATATGAAAATATTGTTTTAATGCATAGTTACATCCTTCACTAACATATGATGAAGTTCAAAGAGGTTTGGAGATTTTGCTGTCTCCGTTTCTCTAGAAAATTACGATTTAATAGTGGTTAGTCCACCAATTTACGGAGTATTATGAAGTTTTACTAAATTAATTGACAAAAAATAAAAACGATGCCCATATACAATGAAAGAGATTTTAATATACATTAATACAAATGTAGAATGTGTTTAGAAATCTTAAAACAACACCAAAAATCTTAGGCTTCTTTATATAGAGCACGTACCCAAAAAATTCAATATTTCCGTAGGGGTTAACACATAGATTTTGAGAAAAATTCAAAAATATGAAAATAATGTTTTAATGCATAGTTGCATCCTTCACTAACATATGATGAAGTTCAAAGAGGTTTTGAGCTTTTGTTGTCTCCGTTTCTTTAAAAAGAAACGATTTTATAGTGGCTAGTCCACCAATTTATGGAGTATTATGAAGTTTTACTGAATTAATTGTCAAAAAATTAAAACGATGCCCATGTACAATAAAAGAGAGTTTAATATACATTAATACAAATATAGAATGTGTTTAGAAATTTTAAAACAATACTAAAGATCGTATGCTTCAGTATATTGAGCTTTTACCTAAAAATTAAATATTTTCGTAGGGATTAACACATAGATTTTGTAAAAATTCAAAAAAAATAAAAAAATATTTTTAATGCATAGTTGCATCCTTCACTAACATATGATGACGTTCAAAGAGGTTTGGAGATTTTGTTGTCTCTGTTTCTCTAGAAAATAACGATTTTATATTGGTTAGTCCACAAATTTAGGGATTATTATGAAGTTTTACTAAAGTAATTGACAAAAAATTAAAAGGATTTCCATGTACATTTAAAGAGAGTTTAATATACATTAATACAAATGTAGAATCTGTTTATAAACTTTAAAACAACACTAAAAATCTTAGGCTTCTGTATATAGAGCATTTACCGAATAATTCAATATTTCCGTAGGGGTTAACACATAGATTTTGAGAAAAATTCAAAAAATATAAAAATACTGTTTTAATACATAGTTGCATGCTTCACTAAATATGAAGTTCAAAGAGGTTTAGAACCTTTGTTATCTCTGTTTTTCTAGAGAATAGTGATTTAATAGTGGTTATTCCACCAATTTAGGAAGTATTATGAAGTTTTATTAAATTAATTGACAAAAAATTAAAACGATGCGCATGTACCATGAAAAAAGAATTTAATATACATTAATACAAATGTAGAAGGGCAATTGTCAATAATAGCACCTTTTGAAGTTTATGTCTCAAAAATAGCACTAGAAGGAGAAAGTCACAAAAATGACATTCATTAAAGGGTAAAATATCTATAATACCTTTGGTTTAAAATTAAATAAATAAACTAAAATAATTAAAAATTAAAAAAAAATAAAAATAAAATAGTTTCAGATTATATGTTTTCAGATTCGAAATTTTTATAATTTTTTTTTTAAAAAACAATTTCAAATTTTTTTTTATTTTTTTTTTCAGATTTTCTTTTTATAATTTAAAAATACTTTTTGAAATTGTTTTTAAAATTTTTATTTTTTATTTTTATTTTATTATTTATTATTTATAAAATTTTAAACCCTAATTCCAAAACCTCACCCCTTAACTCTAAACCCTAAGGTTTGGATTAATTAACCCTAGGGATATAAGTGTACATTACCTCTTTAATGAAACCTATTTTTGTGATTTTGAGCCTTGAGTGCTACTTTGGGAACAAAAACTTGGTTTGGTGCTATTCTAGTCTTTTTCTCAATGTAGAATTTGTTTAGAAATTTTAAAACAACACTAAGGATCATAGGCTTCAGTATATAGAGCATTTAAAGAAAAATTCAATATTTTCGTAGTTAACACATATATTTTGAAAAAAAAATCAAAAATATGAAAATATTGTCTTAATGCATAGTTTCATGTTTCACTAATATATGTGAAGTTGAAAGAGGTTTGGAGCTTTTGTTGTCTCAGTTTCTCTAGAAATAAACGATTTTATAGTGGTTAGTCCACCAATTTACGGAGTATTATGAAGTTTTACTAAATTAATTGACAAAAAATTAAAACGATGCCCATATACAATGAAAGAGAGTTTAATATACATTAATACAAATGTTGAATGTGTTTCAAAATTTTAAAATAATACTAAAGATCATAGGCTTTCACTGTATAGAACATTTACCGAAAAATTCAATATTTTCGTAGGGGGTTAGCACATAGATTTTGAGAAAAATTCAAAAATATGAAAATAATGTTTTAATGCATAGTTGCATCCTTTACTAACATATGATGAAGTTCAAAGAGGTTTGGAGCTTTTGTTGTCTCCGTTTCTCTAGAAAATAACGATTTTATAGTGGTTAGTCCACCAATTTACGGAACATTATGAAGTTTTACTAAATTAATTGACAAAAAATTAAAATAATGCCCATGTATAATGAAACAGAGTTTAATATACATTAATAAAAATGAAGAATGTTGTCATCGTTTTAATTTTCTAGAGAATAGCGATTTTATAGTGGTTAGTCCACCAATTTAGGAAGTATTATGAAGTTTTACTAAATTAATTGACAAAAAATTAAAACGATTCTCATGTAACATGAAAGATAGTTTAATATACATTAATACAAATGTAGAATGCGTTTAGAAATTTTAAAACAATACTAAAAATCATAGGCTTCAGTATATATAGCATTTACCGCAACATTCAATATTTCGTAGGGGTACACATAGATTTTGAGAAAAATTCAAAAATATTAAAATACTGTTTTAATGCATAGTTCATCCTTCAGTAACATATGATGAATGTCAAAGAGATTTGAAACTTTTGTTGTCTCCGTTTCTCTAGAAAATAGCGGTTAGTCCACCAATTTTGGGAGTATTATGAAGTTTTACTAAATTAATTGACAAAAAAATTAAAACGATGTTCTTGAACCATGAAAAAAGGTTTAATATATATTAAATACAATTTTTTTTTGTCAGCAAACAAACAAACTCATATAGACTCTGTGAACCAAACTGGTAGCTCCGCATCCATGTGGACTACAAACGAGGGTTGCTTTCTTGCACTGCGTGCTAGACTATCCGCCCTTGTGTTTAACGTCCTTCGTATATGGATGAGCTCTGAGCTGTGGAAACTTCTTTGCAGGATCTTGATATCTTCCAAATAACTTGCAAATGCGGGTCATTCTGTGGGTTCAGAAACCATCTTCACCAACTGAGAATAATCCGTCGCAAAAGTAACATTAAATACAAATTTAGAATGTGCTTAGAAATTTTTAAACAACACTAAAGATCTATGTTGGTAATTGAACTTGCATCTGACTACCCTTATATCATGAACTAAATCTAACCATTGACAAACCATAAATTATGGTTCAGTTCAAGTACTTAAGCATTCATATTAAAGTCTACCATTATTGAATACCATTATTGAATATTAGGATTACTACTGTATCAACTCAACCTCTCTATAACATAAGTTGTATCCAACCTAGTGCTCGTCATGACATGCAGTTAGCTACAATCACTTGTAAATACTCTAGTTATGATATTGCTTGTCATGTATAAGGCACAAAGCTTCACATTCACATCCATGAGAGTGCTCATTGGAGACCAATCTCACAATTGATCTTCTTAACAACTTTCTCAATATAATTAGATTGTGTTAAAGGTTGTCTCTTACTTTCATATCTATCTTATTAAAGTAGAAGTACATTTGAAAAATGTTTGCAAACATGAATAGTAGTAAAAAAAAATGTTTGGAGACATATATATCAATATATCAAAAAAAAATAATGGGCTTAAATTATTAAGAAAAATTGAAAATCCATTATAGAAACACTATATATCTGGGCCAACCTTAAAATATACGAAAATGATATAATCTAATTACTTAAAAATATATATTTATATATAAAACTCCATACTTGCAACAAATATATATATTTATATAAAAAATAAAGTAAACACCCGTGCAGATGCATAGACCAAAATCTAGTGTGATTCAAATTTCAAAATTCACATCCACATCTACTTCCTTCGTGTCTTTCATCGCAAAACTTCATAACAATAAAACTTTTGTAAGCTCTACTTGTCTGAAGTCACATCTACTTCACTCGTGTCTTTCATCGCAAAACTTCATAACAATAAACCTTTTGTAAGCTCTACTTGTCTGAGGTCACTGCCAAAGATTAAAATGAGCATTCCAAAATTGAACGCTTTTGTAACCTCAACTTGTCTGAGGTCAGTGCCAAAAATTAAAATGATTGTTATTCCAATATCGAACTAGTCAATTTGCTATTAAACACAACGCCATCTAACTAAAGACTTAAAATCTTTAACCAAATAGTTTAAACATACATTTTGGTCTGATTTGGATCAGGTTTTTTGCCCACTCCTAATCAGATGCATAAGGCCAATTCTTCATGGAGTTAATAATATTCGTTTTAGTGTCTACGAGTACTAGTGAAATGTACACGGAAAAATATTGATGTAAACCGAGTGATAAAATTTGGGGGTAAACGTAAACCGGAAGCAAGAAATCAAAACCAACTTGGTTTACTCAATAAACCAAAATGAGTAGAGTGAATGTAGAAGTATTATTACGGATCAGGCCTCAGCCCGAATCTGAACATTTGGAAAATGAAAGGACAAAGTGAAGGATAAAATTTGGGGGTAAACGTAAACCGGAAATTGAACCGGAAGCAAGAAATCAAAACCAACTTGGTTTACTCAATAAACCAAAATGAGTAGAGTGAATGTAGAAGTATTATTACGGATCAGGCCCAGCCCGAATCTGAACATTTGTAAAGAAAACTAACGAATATAATCCACAGAAAATGAAAGGACAAAGTGAAGGCTAAACCACAGAAAACCGAACCAAATCCAACCCGGTTCGATTTGGCTTGTCATCGGTGGCTGGCTCTCTCCTTTACGGTCCTCCTATTGTGGGACATAACAAGAAATCAACACACCAAATAAAAAAAGCTAAACCAAACCAAACCAAACTGTGACATACCTGTTTGCATTTAGATGTGAATCGGCTTGTCATAGGTGGCCATGGCAGCTTCCTTGAGAGCCTCGCTCATAGTGGGATGAGCGTGGCAGACTCGAGCAATATCTTCACTCGACGCATCGTAGTTAATCGCAAGAACCGCCTCATGGATCAGTTCTCCAGCGTTTGGTGACATAATGTGAACGCCCAAGATCTTATCCGTCTCCTTATCAGCCAAAATCTTAACCAATCCTTCGGCATTATCTATGGCCTTAGCTCTACTATTGGCCATAAACGGGAACTTCCCAACACGATAGCTCACACCGTCTTTCTTCAACTGTTCTTCGGTTTTACCGACCGAAGCCACCTCGGGATGAGTGTAGACAACACCAGGAACCTTGTCGTAATCCACATGGCCGTGTTTGCCTGCTATGAACTCCACACAAGCAACACCGTCTTCTTCAGCTTTGTGAGCAAGCATTGGTCCTGGAATCACATCTCCAATCGCATACACGCCTGAGACATTGGTCGAGAACCTCTCGTTCACCAGAATTCTCCCACCTTTGTCGGTTTCCACTCCGATTTTCTCCAGGTCAAGTCCAGATGTGAAGGGTGTTCTCCCCGCTGAGACAAGGACAACATCGGCTTCGAGCGTGGTCTGGTCTCCACCTTCAGCTGGCTCCACCGTGAGCTTCACACCGTCTCCAGAGGCGTCCACGGACACAACTTTGGTCTTGAGCATGAACTTCATCTTTTGCTTCTCAAGAGAACGCTGAAACTGCTTACGGATTTCACCATCCATAGAAGGAACGATATCGCCAGCAAACTCAACCACCGTGACCTCTGATCCAAGCCTTCCCCAAACAGAACCCATCTCCAGCCCAATATATCCAGCACCAATCACAATCAGTTTCTTGGGGACTTCAGACAAAGACAAGGCTCCAGTCGAGGAAACAATCTTCTTCTCATCGATTGTAATACCAGGCAAAGACTTGACGTCAGAGCCGGTAGCAACAATGATGTGTTTGCCCTTCACAACGGTGTTATCTCCATCGATAGTCTCCACAGAGACTTCATTGGGGGAGAGAAACTTACCATATCCCTTGACATAGGTAACCTTGTTCTTCTTGAACAAACCCTCAATACCACGAGTGAGGTTCTTGACGGCATTGTCTTTCTGAGCCAACATAGCAGGAAGATCAACCTCCACTGAAGCCAACTTGATACCATGGTGAGCAAATGCGTGTTTCGCCTCATGGTACATATGTGAAGAGTGAAGAAGTGCCTATTACATAAAAAAAAAGACATTCGGATTAACTTCCCCTTCAGCAGAAACTAATAACATCAATCACAGATCAAACGAAAAGCTCCAAACAATCAGATAATCACAGATTAAGGTTTTGCTAACTGAGCTCGCAATCAAACAAATCATCCACAAGCTAAAGCTTAAAAGCCAAATTCAGCATGGGATTATTAGGCCAAACAATCACAGTTAACTAACTCTCTAATTGATTCATCCAGGAAACATATAGATCGATCGAATCTCAGTGATGATCACTAGCAACAAACAAGGATTCAATTGAAAATCGAAATTGACCTTCGAGGGAATACACCCGACGTTGAGACAAGTACCACCGAGCGCGCCGCGCTTCTCGATACAGGTGGTTTTGAGACCAAGCTGAGCCGCCTTGATCGCCGCCACGTAACCGCCGGGACCGCCGCCGATGACGACGACGTCGTTCTCATCAGATCCCGATGACGCGAAGCCGCGGGAGAGGGAAAAGGAGAATCTAAGAGCGTCAGTGTGAGAGGTAGTTACGTTTCTGGTGAGAAAATAAGCCTTCCTTCTTGCTAAATTCGCCATCGCCATTTTTGTGTGAGAGAGAGAGAGAGAGAGAGAGAGAGAGAAACTTGGTTGGCTCTTTGTAGAGATGAACAGAGCCGGCGAAATGTATAAAGCGAGAGAGAGGCTTCAGACCCTTTTTAATTTTATAATCATAAATAATATTTAATATTTTCCAGAATTGACCATATATTATGAGAATAATTCCTCTGAATTATGGAAAATTAATCAACCTGTTGGTTCAGTAAGGATATAAAGTTTCCAAAATCTCATGTACCACGAAATATTCAAAATTAATTACAAAATTATCAAAATAAATACTTGAATCATTTTTTGTAGGGCTGGGCAAATAAACCGAACCCGAAAACCCGAACCGAATCCGATCCGATAAAAATGAATCCGAACCGATCCGAACCCGACGTAAATACCGAATGGGTCTTGTTTTGTGGTATTTCGGGTTATGGGTATTATCCGAACCGAACCCGAATCTAAATGGATATCCGATAGAACCCGAAACATTCAAAACCTCGAAAAGATCTTATACCAAACATGATCTCAATTCATAATATGTATCCAAAATACACTAAGAAATATTGAAAATTTAAAGTACTTATCTATTACATGAAGGTTGGTGGTTCTATTATATGAATGTTGATGGTTAAAGATGGACGTTGAATCTTGAAGTATTTAGATTTTAATTTTGTTTTCGTTAACCAATGTTTCTCATTTCATGAGAACTTGGTTTTCGTTTTATGCTTTTATTTATTTGGTTTTCTTTTTATCAGTAAATATGTTTACTTTTCGTTTGATTTTGAATAATCACGGTTGATGTTCCTTATTTTTGAATCGATTTTACTTAAGTTTTGGTTACAAAATAGGTACAAATCAGATATTTTAAAACTGAAGAACCGATTTTACTCATGTTTTGGTTATAAAATAGGTAAAAATCAGGTACTTTTAAACCGAAAAACCGATTGGGACCCGAACCCGAAAGTATATTGGGTTGTACCGGTTCTTTGAAGATTTACTAACCCCGATCCGAACCCGATAGAACCCGAACCGGTCCCGAACCGAACTTTCATATAATCCGAATGGGCCTGATTTTGATGAACCCGAAAAACCGAAACCCGATTGGATAAAACCGAAACCCGATTGGGACCCCGAATGCCCAGGCCTAATTTTTTGGCTTCATTTTCATTCATAAAAAGACATAAAAAGGCAAAAAAGGCAAAAAAGGAAAATATATGGACATGGAGATTCATGGAGGAAAAGAAGATAAAGAGATAAAGATAGAGATGATGAGAAGCAATGACATAAGGTTAGGATTGAAGCTTTTCAGATAAACCTCCAAAATCTTCCACAGTCCACACATACACTCTCAACTTCCACAGATATGGGAGAGACATTCTTCAATTACATTTGTATCTCTTGTTGGAACCATGTACCAACAAAGATACAATCCTCATGTTCTCAGACAAAACCTAAATTCAGATACTTACTTGAATGAGAAATCCTTAAAAACAATAATGGGTACATCACAAATCCATATTCAAATACTTAAAACTAAAAAAATTATCCTTAATACATCAAATGGGTAAACATCACTAATCCTCAAAAAAGAACAAAGTTCAAAACTTGAAATACTCATTCACCAATTTGGTGATTCTGTTTCAATAATCCTAACAAAACTTCAGGTTGCTTTTTCTCTAGCATTCTCTCTTCTGAAACAACCTAATAAACAGATGAATCAAAAATGACCAACCAACATTACAAACAGGTCCTTACCTCTCTTCTACCTCTGTAAAAGTCCTTTTTATTTTGATCTCACTGAAACCAATCACAAATCAGAGAAATAATCACTGGACCGGACTAAACCGATCCCTCTTTATATATACTGCCAAAAAAGACAGGCTTCAGTCGCCTCCAAGCATCGCTTGTAACCGAGCTCGAGCTTCATCAGAAACACAGAACCTTAACCTTCTCCTCTGCGGTTGTTGAGTTGAAGCCGGGACCGAGGAGAAGCAGATGACCACAACCGTCAGATTATCTGATGAGTTAAGCCTCGCAGCTTCTTTCCCAAGTTCCATTGCGCTTTGTCTCGGGTCTCCGTGCCTTCTCAGTCCTTGCCTTACGTTACTCACTGCATTCTGGCTCGACAACACGTCCCATATACCATCACATGCCAAAATCAAGAACTCATCGTCCTCTGTTAGGATAATCTGTTGAATATCTGGGTCTGAGATCAGAGGCGAAGAAGAGGAGCCAGAGAAAGGACTCTTGAGCTCCCAGTCCCCAATGGCACGTGTGACAGCAAGGACCCCGTTGAGATACCCATCCTCAAAGTACCCTCCTAGATCCTCTATCCGCCTACGCTCAGGCTCATAAGTTGACCTGTGATCAAAAGACATGTCAACAGCCACTCCTCTCCGGCATAGCACTGCACGGCAATCTCCAGCGTTAGCGACCAGAAGATGTCGCCCGACAATGAGAGCGGTCAAGGCGGTTGTCCCGCATGAACCACTGACAATGCTTTCATCAGCCATGGCGAGATCAGCCAAAGCAAAAGCTTTCCGGTGAGAGTTCTCAAGTTCTTGCAAGAAAAAGCTGTCCACAACGGAGGGAATCTCCGGAAATACAGAATCTTGGAAGAACAGTCTCGTCAAGTTCTCCTTCATGTAAAGCGACGCCTCAGGTCCGCCGTGGCCATCAAAGACTCCATAGAAAGCACTTGGTAACGAGAAGTTGAGGGATCGAAACTGAGATGATAAGTCGTCTATGCAGATGTGTTCATCCTCCATGGTCTCCCGGCCTCGAATGTCAGCAAAGCTCCCTGAACGTATAGTTGGGAAAAACTCAATGGTGGGCTCTTCAATGCTAGTAGTCGCAAAACTCATGCCCTGTTAACATAAATTCAAACTGTTAGTATTACTGCTCATAATAACCACAGAAGAAAAAAAAAAACAGAAAATTCACAAAACTAATTCAAAGGGCAAACAAGTCATCCTTGCAACAATGTAAACACTGAGAACCATTAACAGTCTTAATTAGAGAAATAATCAACAATTAAAAAGGCAATCAAGTCGTGCTTACAACAATGAGATCCCTTAACAGTCTTAATTAGAGACGTAATAAACAATTGAAAGGTGTCCTTGTAACAATGTTAACACAAAGATTCATTAACAACTAAATTAACAGTCTTCACGGTAAATCAAAGGCATAACTTCTCTCTAAAAGGACATAAGCTAATCATCTAATGCTACAGAAAAAAAAAAAAAACCCAATATGAGTCTTAAACAAAATTGATCATTATCAGGACATCAAGGGAAGATCTCATCTCAAAACCTAATCGTTGACTCGCAATCTAAGCAAACAAGACTCAGCACGATGAATCTTGGAAACGCAATCAAATAGATTCAGATCGAGAAGGCCTTATAACACATACCGATTCGAATCGAGGAGTTTCAGCGGAATCAGAAGTTTGGGCACGCACGGACTCAGAAACTCGAAAACTGTTCTGCTCTTTCGCAGCGGAGGAGATATGGCACTTAACGTCGAGGACCCTGATCTCAGGCTGGCTCAGAATCATGATGTCTCTCTCTCTCTCTCTCTCCACTTGTTAATAATCAAAAATTGAGCAGATCTGATTGCGAAAGGCGATATCGTCGACGCTTTGTTTGGACGCAATTGAAATTCGCGCAAAGGAATAAAGAACAAAAGGGAGAGAATTGAATTTTAGGGTTCGGTTTCTGTGTTCGATGTTTATTTGTATATAACTGTATGGACTGTATTCACAGATGCCCATAACTAATAACAATTAATAAATAAATAGAAACAATTTATATAGAATAGCACTACAATTTTTTTATTATAAATATAACTAGGTGTTTTATCCGTAGACATAATTATCTTACAAAATATTTATTAGTATATTTATTATATATTATGTTTTTTATTTTGAATAATATTTTAGATAACAAGAATATAGAATTCAATTTTTTTAGCTCAATAAATAAATAGAATAAAACTTATATTTCAAACGATCAGCACATTAATAAATATTAATAAATTTTATGTTCATAAATATAAAATATTAAAAAATTTAATATAATGACATAACAGTTTAAACTAATATTAAAAAAATTTTAAAATGATAACAGAACAGCTTAAACTAAATGTTAATAAAATATTAGAAAATCTAATATGATGACAGAACGGTTTAAACAAATAAGCAGATTTACTAAAAAAATGTTTTTGACAAAAAATTTACTAAAATTTTGAAGAAGATAATAAATAAGTAAATTTAATTTTCAAATAATACCTAACATAAAAACTAATCGAAGTATCTTAGCTCGGGCTTTTAATTTGTCAACAATTCACGTTATTCATAATAACCAGATCCGAATCATTAAAATGTGATTCATTTAAAAATCAGTAAAATAAATTGTGTCAAACCACAATAACAGAAAATTACTAATGAGGCGGCTCATCATACCCAAAATACATATTAATTTCAACAAATAAACGACACGCAATTTCAAATTGACCAAAAAAATAAACGACAAGCAATTTTAAAGACAAATCTTGTTTCAATCAACTAGCTTTCGTCACCATATAACACAAGCATTCCAAAGACTCTTTATTGGGGCACAAGTTAAACAGCTTTGATATATCAACTCAACACCTTTCTTAGAGCATCCACTAGCTGTTCTCTTTTCAAAGGCTCCACCTGCATCGCACATATTCACTCAGGCCCTTCACAACACACACACAATTCTAGCATTTAAAAATCGGTTTTTACCTTGTGTAGAATATTAGCAAGTCCCTGGGGCAGAGCCTGCAGATCAGATGAGTTCCCAATCTCCGCAAGTTGCTTCAGCAGTTTCTGTGCTCTCAACTCGCTGAGCTCGGATTCGTAGTTACCAACATTCTCCTTCCATGTAAAGAACACTTGGTCGTCTGTCCAAGCCTCTTCTTTCCCCTTTGCAACATCAGACTTGCAGAACCAATCCTTAATCAAACCCATTGCAGATTTATACGATAAGTTGTCTCCCGAAGCTTCTATCACATTTTTCACCAGAGAGCTCTCCGCAATTCTCCTAATGAGCTTTTTATAGAAGAATGATCGCGAACCGCTCCATTCCACAACGCTTTTGATCACTCCTTTCGCTGCCATCCTCATGGACGTGTCGTGAAGATCCGCAAATTTGGTGGCGATTTGGATGTAAAGCGGTAAAAGCTGCTTCTTACGAGCTTTAATCTGTTGCTTGATAAGTTCCATCTCGCTTTGTTTGGCGTCTCGCAGTTTTGCTTTGAGACTGATCAGCTTCTGGTCCAACCTCCCCATGCACTCTAACATCTCTCTCTTTCTAAATTTGATCTCTATCATCCCTTCCGGCTCGAGCACATTCCCACGTGAAGTTTCGTCAGCATACATTTCAACGTAATCCGAATTAATCTGGCTATCAACAACCACCCACGCTCCGCCTCGCAGCTCTCCCATCTTGGGGATGTACACAAACACTGGCTGGCCATACGTTCTCAAATTTTCGACCATAGCTGAACCAGCCTGGAGTATTCCTTCGAAAAGATCTCTCTGCCCGCCGGAAAACCCTCGCCAGTTCGCTAGGATAAACAACGGAAGCCCTTCCCGGTTGAAATCCATGAGCGCTTGAGCCGTCTTGGCTGCTGAGCCAGGGAACCAGACTTGCCCTGCCTGCGGAACCACTCTTTCGTGCGAGTCCACCTGTCCAGGATCCGCTAGAATAATCTGCGTCACGGTCTGCGTCTCAACTGCAACAACACCAACAGGTACTCCCCCTAGTTTCGCTCTACCGGTCACAACCGTCCTCGCCCAGCCTTCGAGAGTCTCCATAAAGCTGTTTTTATCAAAGATACCGCCAAGCCATTTACCGGCGTTGTCATTGACCCCAGCTATAGCAGCTCGCGGGTCGCAAGAGTTCTCTGGGACGTACTCCACAGTTCTCTCCGGTGGATCTAAAGGGGAAAGAAGAGGAAGAGGAAGAGGACCACCCGCGTGAGCAGGAACGTAGCTCAGCCAGTTTAGGATCGCCGACACGCCTTCCAGATCATCTGAGACTGTGAGATGAACAACACCATTTGCACCCATGATTTTGGGGCCGCCGAGTTGCATGTGAGAGCTGTAGACCTCACGCCCAAGTAACTTGTTCAGCGTCGAAAAGCCAGTCAAAATTATAGGCTGGTCTAATCTCTGTATGCACCTCATACCAAGACGGGCAAGGTAAGCGCCAATGCCAACCGTTCTTCCACTGACAAAGGTTAAAGTAAAAGTCTCCTTGTACGCCCTCGAGTAAGCACCCGCTATTGCCCCGCTTCCCGTTAGATTCTCTACGCCAATACCATCTTCTTTACCAACGATTGTATCAATGACCCACCTCGTTTCCCCGCTGGGCAGCTTTATTTCGTGCGCAATGACAGATGATCCAATCCTTTCGTGATCCTCAGGGCTTAGGTATATATACTGAAAACCATTCTCAGGGGAAACTTCATCCGACCATCCAACTTTAAAGCAGGCTTTGACTTCTTCAGCCACCCCTAGCCGGGCGCCAGAGTTTGCTGCTAAGTAAATCAAGGGAAGCTTCTCGGCGCAAGCGAGTTCAGTCACAGCGAGGAAAAACGCGTCCTCTCTAGGACCAAAAGACCCAGCTTTGAAGGTGACGTCATTGGCGACTATGATAATTTTCCGTCCCTTTGGAAACTCAGGAGTCGACATCTCTAGGGTCCATGCCACCATTCCACAGTCATTGAGACCCGGTGGCCTTTTAACCGGAATAAGAGAACCTTCTGGACTAGAGAATACAAGCTCTTCAACTTTGATCAGAGTATTCTTATACGGTTTCTTAACTCCCGGATGTTGTGATTCCCACAACTGTTCCAAGGCTGTCTCAAATGCCTAAAAAAAGGAAAGAAACAAAAGTAAGTGGCGAAAATATTAGGCCAAATGTGTGAATATTCTGAAATTAACCAAGGTTGGTAGCCTGGTGGTGATTAACTCGAAGACAAAAGCCCGTGAAACCATCAGGATTCGAATCCTGGTCTCTAGACAAATAACATTTCGCCAGAGACATAGGACCGACATGTAGTAACAACTAGTCTGGACCACTTGTGGGGCAGGATATTCTGAAATTCAGTAACTAACCAACGGGAAATCATAGCAGTAAGTAGTGTTACTCCTCCTTGCGGCTAATCGTTGCCTGTCAAGATGTCCCAGTGGCTTATATTGATCATTGATCGGGGTTCCATGCAAAGGTCCCTTGTTGGTTATTGATTGATAAATTAAACTGTTACTCCCAGTAGCTTCAGCTTCTCGGTATATCTGAAACATCCAATCACAGCAGGTTAAATCATGTGTACTCTTACTCTACAATCAAATGTATGTAAGCAGAACTTTTACATGGACAGTGCATGTACGGCCTGTCACGTTTGTAACCACAACCCTCCAAGCTCCACTTGCTAGTCCAGAGGACGACAAACACAGGCGCACTTCCCACTCGCACACACCCAACCTATGCATTCTCACTCCAGCTGACTTGTGGATCTCTCGTACTGTTTCTTCTAAGATCATCTCCATTGTGGTTTCTTCAACCTCCGCATTCACTTCAACTATCCTGTGAAAAAAAACGTATGAATAATTGTTTTAGTTGTTACCATAAGGTCTGATAACATAAAGTTTTCAAGGACACAGCCATAGACGTAACCTGGGGTAAGGCACAAGATCATTAATCTGCTGCTCAGGAAGGAGGCAAAGGAACATATGTGCGTGGTCTGGTTTCATACCATCCTCCTTATGGGCATTCAGTTCAAGTTCCTCCATCGCATCCATCAAAGATCTAACAAGCGTTTGGCTAAGTTGGTTATCCTGCCCTTGTCGAACAAGAGATCTCAGGAACATCCTCCTGACTGGCACCGGCTTGTTATCTGTGACAGTATACAGATGCCATTGACGATCTCTTGTAGGGGTATATTGTATATTTTCATATCCTCTCAGCTTATCCTGCGTCAGACAAAACAGTAAAAATGATCATGAAATAAACAAGCATTTTAGTAACGTTTTCATGATGATCGTTATTATCATTACCAACTCAAGGTATATGGAGAGAGGAGGTTCAAGATGGCGCAGCATCGGCTCTTCTGCATAGTACTGTTTCTCCATCGACCAATGGAACGAATGTCTCATAGGTGTTCGTCCTTCATCTCGCTCGATTATACAGCTCACCACACCCACACCTGCGGAACACAGGCTCGAACTCACTTCTTCCTCTTTGAGAATTTTCTCCACTCTTTCTTGAGCTTGGTCCTCCTCATTCTCACTAATAAGGCGAACATATTAAAGCAGCAGTGTTAATAGATAAGGTTAGACAATATAGCTTAGCACCTAAGCTAGTTTGAAACCGTCAGGCTGTGTCAAGTACCTGTCCAAAACAGCAATGTGCATTATATTGCCAGATAGAGGAGATCCGGCAGATTCACCATAGTCGATGTGGTTTGTTTCTGTCAGTGCTGCTGCAGTTATTATATTCGGCAGAAACTCCAGCGATTTGATTATAACCATAAACCCCTTTTTTTTCTTTCTACGCTTCTCAACAAAAACTTTTTCAGATGTCTCTTGGTCATCTGAGCCCTCAGTGTTTTTTCTTTCCATATGATCGTCTAGGAACTCCCAGGAAGCAATAAAACCATATTGGTGCCACTGCATCCTCACGCTCTCTTTAACGACGTAGGGCTAATGATCAAGATACAAGTTAATATGAAATGTTTAATTATAATAATAAGTGTTAATAAAAGAATGAAGTAAAAACCTGGTACAATCTACGAATATAAGTTTCAACAACCAGTCTTTGAAGTGTGCGGTCGCTGTGGTCAAATAGTCCCACGAGAGCATCTTCAACAGCTAAAGGTGCGCTCACAAGATCTTCCATGGCACACTTTCTCTTGGGAGTATCCATACTTTCCCCATCCTCTGCAAACATTTCTAACTCCGACAAGATGCTAGAACGAAGTTCACTTAATTTTCTCTGTTTGAGTAATTGACTCGCCTTGAGCACCACCTACACACACAAATTGATCATCAGTACACAATATATTATTATATCACACAAGGAAACTTAAACTCACCTCAGAGTAGTTAGTATGGTTAAGTTTCAAGAATCTGATAAGTTTATCCCTGTACACAGCAGGATTAGCATTAACAAAATGCTCCATGAGTCCGAGAACGAGCTTGTTTTTGCTTTTTAGGCCCTGAAAAAGAAGAATAGATGAGCATACCCAATTCAATAACATAGTGATTAAGAAGGATAATCACGGACCTGGTGTGACAGCACTATATCCACAATCTTCGACCGATCTACTTTCGTGTATTCATGACGCATACGTTCTATAACATCAGGCTGTCCAAGAAAGATAAAAAAATTATAATTCCTCAGACATAGCTAGCAACCACAAAGCCGTATATAACCATATGGAACCATATATATATATATATAAATATAATATATATATATATATATTACCAGCATGTTATCATTGAATAATTCTTCTATTGACAGATATTCCTCAAAGAGGGAACGAACAATAACACAAGCATGACTTTCTCTACCACCTTCGTAAGACTTTATAAGGCTCATCAATGGTTCAATGAGCCTTTCAAGGGCACCTCTCTCATTCTCATCACAAGATGCTACATGAGCCTGTCTCAACAAGTGGTGACCGAGTTAGTTCAGAGTAACAACAGGATCATAGGATCTCAAATATTGGAAGAAATAAATAGGTAAATCAATCACCTCTAGAATGCCTTTTAAAAGTTTGGCAGGAAAATCTGCCGTCAAGGAGTTCCTGGAGATACACTCATATTCCATATACTTTGATTCTAGCTGATATAGAATTTTAAAAGAAAAAGTCTTAAAACTAAAAACAAATAATGCAAGAAAAGAATAACATATTATGAATTGATACATAAGTGTTTACCATGATTCTGAGATCTTTTGGTAACCGTGTCGCCAGAACTGCAAAGCACTCTTGCCACTGAAGGAATGGGAGTTCAGGGCTATCAAGGCAAGAAACCAAGTCTTGCACAACCTGCAAGATACATACATTATGAACAAATCTCAAACGTCAGAAATAATCTTAAGAAATTTGGATCAAACAATGTTTACCTCATCTACTTGATGCTCATAGCCGGCAAGAATCATGCGAGCAGCATCTAAAGTTGCAGCACATCTCTGATGAACTTTAGCAGAAATTTCCGTTGGAAGCCCTAATCTTGGGAACCCTCCATGGAAGGGTTCGGCCTTTCTTACAGTCGAAGGATCAGCAAGATCAAGATTGGCTATAAGTTCACCAGGCTGCAAGAAAAAAATAATGGATGAGTTAATAAATAAAAAAAGTCAACAAAATATATTTGTACGTAACTAAAGTAGCAGCATTTTACCAGCATGACTTGTCCTTCACACATTTTAAAATGGATAACTCCTGACGCAGGTGAAAGAAGCGGCATGCACATCTTCATGACCTCAACCTCTGCATAGGGTGTATCAGCATCAATGCTGCTATCATCTGAAACCAGATACCTAAGTAGCTTGCACGGTGTCTCAGCCATTAATTTTGAAGGGTCGTGTTCATTCTGAATAAGCCAAAAAAAAAGTAACTTCAGATAAATGTGAGGTAGTAGGGTAAGACAGAAACAAAAATTTAAAATTAAATAAAAAAATGTTAAGACAGAAAGTAGAAGAAAAAAATTTCATTGGAAACCTGAAGTAAACAAGTTTTGCCGTCAATCAGAAGACGGGTGCCTGAGGTTTCTTCCTGTGCATATATAACATGGCTTTTACCATCCAACTGCAATGACAGTGAAAATCAATTAACGTGCTGGAGGTGAGATTCTGAAAGGAAGTTACTATATATGTGTGACACATGTTGCTTATGTTTGGTAGTACCTGCATCAACAAACCTCCATCACGTAGAGTGTGTATTTCTGCTGCCACTTCTGAGTTGTTCATTCTTAGCTTGTAGCTTCCTGATCCACTCCGGACCACATCAATCTACAAACATTTATGTTCATAATTTAATATGGTAGAAGAAATGCAGACAAGTAGAAGTATTTGGCACTAGAAGCATACCGTATATTTACTTCCTTCAATATTCAGAGACACTTGAGAATGCACAAGAGATATATGCTGCAATTTAAAAAAAAAAATAGTAAGATAAAAGATCACCAGCAAGACAAATGATAATTTAATACCTTTGGGGGAATTTGCCCCTTGTCAAGATAAGCAATGTAATCCGAGACCACGGCAGCACCAGTCGCTGATGCTTTCTGGACAAATAGAACAACATCCTCCGTCACCAGACAAACTTTTTACAACTGATCTCTGAAAAAAAAACAGCAGAAACTTACATAGAGAGCCCCGCTGACAACAGAGAGGTACCAGGGAGGCCTCTCTGCTCGGACCCGCATAGCAATTCTACTGTCCAACCAACCAGTGTGAATTTTGTTTTCCCGGTAATCAAAAGCCTGATCAACAATTCTCATGATGAGAGTACATTGCAAACACAGAGTTTGTAACTAAGAAGAAGGAAGCGTACATGTAGAAGGTCAATCGTGTAGTCAACGTTAGTCCTAACTTCTCCACGAATTTGAATTTCTTTCAGCGCAAGAACCATATTTGCTATTGCCATGGCTCTGGATTCCCCAAATGCAAAAACATGTCCTGAGTTGAAGATTAAAACAAGTTTAAATTTGTATTTAAAAAAAAAAAATCCTAGAGAAATTTCCTAAAATATTTTTTTTTAAGTTTTTGTCACAAAAATAAATCTGAATGAAAAAATGATCAAAATAAGTTTTATCAAATGGTCAAAATGTATTTTTATCCTAGGGTTAACTAATATAGATTTAGGGTTTAGAGTCAAGGAATGGAGTTTTAGGGATAGGGTTTCAAATTTTTAAAAATAAAAAATAAATATTAAAATTTTCAAAATAAAAAATGGCTATTTTGGTTTTTTTTTAAACCTATTTTTATGACAAAAATTTAAAAAGTGTTATTTGAGAGAATTGTCCAAAAAACTACATAGCAGCCAAAAAATACGTATTAACTTACCAAACTGAGAATCTGAGAACTCGTGGATGCCTCCACCAGACTGTAAAAAGAAAATTTGAAGTTGTAAGATTAAAGACTTAGGGTAGAAGGGCATCTATAGACATATGTATACCTTGACAGAGAAGTAACCCCACACATTTGGGTTGCTCTTAAAACTAAGCTCCTGTCACAAGTTCATAAAGTTGTCAGTGGATAGACTTTTTTAACAATTTCATTCGACAGCTACCGTTTTTTACCTGCACTTGACCGCTGGTGGGTTTAAACCCGTCATCAGGATCCTCGCTTGTCACCCGGACAGCGACACAATGACCTTTTGGCCTTACAGATTCAGCTTTATCAAAATTAAAAGGGGAGGCTAGCAAAGATGTTGTCCTCCACGAATCATATTGTTCTATACCATAGAACCGTCTTATCTCTGGAGATATATTAAAGTCCATTACAATACGCATATATATATATAGACTATGGTTTCACCTCTTTGCCGGAAACCCAAGCATTGTAAATAGTCTCTCCCAGTTTGAATTGAATCCAAGTGGCGGTGTGGCGGTAGTTACAGCCGCAACTCCTTTACCACTAGGCCAACTCAACGTTGGTTATATATATATACTAGAAAAGGAATCGCTGCCTTATTGGAAAATAAGCATACCAGGGATTTGCCAGAGAGGGATTCCCATACCGACAGCAACTTGGGCAGCTGGTAGATTTATGTCAGCGATCCGCTCGGTTACAGGGTGCTCTACCTAACCTCAAAACAAGTTTTTTTTTTCTTTCTACTTTTCAAAAACCCAAACGTTTCGTAGAAATAAACCTCCTTTTGAAGGAAACAAACCTGTAACCTAGGGTTAAGCTCTAAGAAGAAGTAGTCCCCAGTGTCCATGCTGTAGAGAAACTCAACAGTAGCAGCTCCAACATAGTTAACACTCTTGGCCAACCTTCTAGCTGCCTGCTCCAGCTTCTTCACGATATCTCGGGGAGCCACAGTGATGGGACCCTCCTCGATGATCTGTGTTGACGATACAAAAACCAATAAAGTAACAAGTCAAGCAATCATCTGCGTTTACCAATAATAACAAACCTTTTGGTGTCTTCTCTGGACGCTACAATCACGGCTATGCAAAGCTGAAACGTTTCCATATTGGTCACAGAGAAGCTGCACCTCTAAATGCCGACTCTACAAAATTTAGTAAAGAGAAGAAAAAAAAAGCAATGCACTCATCAGCTGTGTGCTTCGATCAAGTGATTTATTTTTTATTTATTTAAAGCTGCCATACATACCTGTGAAGCAACCTTCATTATGAATATCGGCGAGCCTGGGACCTCACCTTGAACTTGCTTGAATAGAGCCCTAACCTCATCATCATCATGAACCTAAGAAAATAAATGCAGAGTAAGTCACACTTTCATAGTGTTTAGTGACCATTCCAAAAGACATTAATTAAAGGTTACCTTCCTAATGCCTTTACCGCCACCACCCCACGATGCTTTGATCATTGCCGGATAACCGACAACTTGACAACTAGCAACCGCTTCTTCGGTAGTGTAGACACAAGCTTGCCTGTACATTTCCTCGGGGATCGTTACCAAGCTGCTACCAGGAGGTATTTTAACCTGGAAAACATCACAACTGATCATCACTTTTATATAAATATTTTGGGGGCTCTAGGCAATTTAATAAAGATTTCAATAGTTTGGGGCCCTAATTAGACTATGATTAACCTCAGTTTTTTAACTGGGGTTCTTAGCTTCGGGTAAGAAGCATTTTTAGTACCGTTTCTTAAATAAGAGACATAAGAGTCTCTCTTAGCCGAAAAATGTAAAAAAAAAGAACAAAAAAGTGTCAAATCATCAGTTAAGAATCTCGACTAAGAGACCGGAAGTAACGATGAAATACAATACGAAGAAGAAGACGTAGCCATCTCCAAGAATGTTTTAGTTATTATTATATTGCCTTTTATTTAGTGGAGTTATGTTTTCATGATTTGAGGATATGTGTTGCACCCACATCTTACGTAGTAGTAGTTAGTTTATTTCTTCTAGCTTTGTATTTAAATAGTGGGTTGGAGTTAAATGAAAGAAGAAGAGAAAATTGTAGTAACTTATGTTTTGTTTTATTAGTTTGTTTTTCACAAATTCTCTTAGCTTTGAGGAGGGGCCTTAATTGGCATCAAAGCAACTTGTGTTCTAAGGTATCAAAAGGGTGATTAGGTTCACTCCTTAAAAGGTAATCATGCCCTAAGGCGAATGCTTCATCAGTCTCTGGTAAGCAAGTTCAGCTTCACTTACATGGGAACCACTCCATGGCAGAGTAGGTACATCAGCAGCTTGTGCAATCAACGACGAACCAATCTTATCGCCTAATGCTAACATTGAGGCTGCTGTAGGACCAAGAAATATGACTCCTTTGGCCTTTAATGCATCAGGTAACTCAGGGTTTTCAGATGCATGACCCCAACCAGGCCAAACTGCATCCACACCTGTTGCTTCAGCCATCTGCATATTTACATTGTATTAGTAGACTAAAGCAAAAAAAAAAAAAGTAGCTCACCCAAAGTTGCACTCACCTCTACAATAAGATGAACATTAGCATAATTGTTATTGTTCGTTCCACCCGGGACTTGCATAAACTGATCAGCGATTCTGATATGTTCCGCATTGATCCGCATGTCTTCAGGAGTCGCCATGGCCACCAATGATATGGATTTTTCCGAGCCAAATGTTTGGTAAGACCATGCTCTAACACTCCGTATAAACTTGACAGCTGCCATTCCGTTGGTAGCAACCAAAATGCGATGGATTGGCCTTTTTCCACCATGAGCCTTACAGAACTCATCGACTTGAGACACTCTTACAGCACTATGATCATTCCCATTAATGGATCCAGTCCCTTGAGGTTCAGATATATCTGTAAAAATAAAATGCAAAAATAATACGATTTGCTTAGTTCATCGATATGCATACGACTTTAAATAAAATGCGAATATAATAAAGCAAACCATTATCGCAGAAGGAGGTCGGATCAGGGCTGCTCAAGTCCTTCCTTCCTAAGTAGGCCATAGGACGAAACTGTTTGTTCCTTTGAGACAGAACATTTCTTCTGCTCTTGTTTTTGTAAATCGAAACTCCTTTGAAGGCTCTGATCATAGAGCTGCTTCCCAGCTTCACTGTGGCTGGGGAGTCACTGCCACTTGCACCACGAGCTGATGTGATCCATGGTGAAACATTGGAGAGTCTAAACCGATCAGAAGCTCCATTTCCGGCAGCAGAACACGAAACCAAAGCTCTCATCTCCATGTTTGATAGAAAACTTTGCAACCAAGCCAGACCAAAATGCCGTGAATAGAGTTGTAGAAAACTCAGGTAGCCCTAGGACCTTGTAAATACTCAAATACCCCTCTATAATAAATCTTTCATTTTAAAGATATAAGATAACTTACCTAATATTTCGACAGCACAAAATCCAAGATTCAAATATAGTCTAAACCAAGAAAAAGTATACAGTAATTTGATTTGGTCTGACCATATAGGAAGATATATAGTTCATTAGAAGTCATTACAATATATAATTTGATTCGCTAAAATTATATAACTACTTATTGGGACATTACTCACATGTGAGTCCATCTTCTTTTCCACCTTCAGGACATTTGACACCAAACGTTGTGACGTTGGTCATCAACGCTCAGCACCCAGCTCGTGTGACCCGACATGGACCCACCAGGGATTTTCCCTTCGGCGTCGTGCATGTTCACATGACACATAAATCTCCTTTCATTGAACCACAAGCAAGGAGCAAGTACCAGAGGCTGAGCATTTTGTGGCTGAATGACCTGTTGATATTAATAGGTCTTTTTTTTTTTTTTTTTTTTGAACAATTGGATATCTTATAGATAAAATCGAAAGTGCAGAAAAACATAAAGATGGGCTAGTCCGTGCGTAAACAAAGAGATAAAACATAGGCTTTAAGGGCCTGCTTAGCTAGAAGATCAGCATCGCTGTTCTGGGAACGAGAGATGTGATTGAAGGTGATAGAATCGAAGCTGGAAGAGAGACTCTTGATGTCTTGGAGCACACCATAGATTTCCTTAAGCTGATTCGGGATAGAGATTGCTCCGATGAGCGTTGCGCAATCGGAGAGGAACGCGACCGAGGGGAGTTCCAGTTTCATTACTTCTGTGATTCCTTTACGGAGGGCCAGTGATTCGGCCATGAGAGGGGAGCCAACGTTGTCGATGATGCATGTGCCTGACGAGAAGGAGCCCAATTGTTAATTAGTGAATCGCCAAGCAGTACCTGCTCGCTTTGATGACGCCTCCCAAGCTGCATCTACGAAACAACAGATTGTGTGGTTTTTCCTGGGGGCTTGTCGCAAGGGTAATCTCACAGGTACGACTTTGTTTTCCTTAGAAAAGTCCGACGTTTGGGCTTGATTCCATTCCAGAGCAGCCGATAGGCATTTCGTTGCTACTTCCGACGGTTGAGCTGATTTGTCTTCAAAAATTAATCTGTTTCTTGCCAACCACAGGTACCAGCAGATTCATGGGAGAACTGGAGTTCTAATCCCTGTAGGTGGGAGGCAGATCATTTCTCTGGCTTTCACCATCAACGTTTTGAAATCTGCCTCCTCCTCAATGCGAATTGGTGACTTGAGGGGGATAAAACGGCAAACTGCTGTGGCAAAGGGGCATTGGAAGAAGACGTGCATTGCTGTTGATATTAATAGGTCTTACCAAGTAAAGTATGCAAACCGTTTTGTGAGAACCCACTGTTAGTATGCACCAAACCGATAATGTAGACTATACATGTATTGAAGGTTAGAAAAATCACAAGAAAATGTCATTTTTTAGTCATCTTCAATATCTCTGAAATCTCTTTCTAGATCTTGCCTCTGCATTGTCCATTACACTTGGATTATGAGCACAAGCATAAAGAAGGAAGAGCGAGCATTCTATGAGAAAAGAAGGAAGAGCGAGCATTCTATCAGGATGTTATCATCAATAAGAAAAATTTGTAAATATGTTAATCAAAGAAGTTGTCCTCAATAACCTTCACATGCATGCGAAATCTTCTTATAAATACATTTTCTCTTTAGCTAAAGTAGGCGTATGCATATAAAGAAATGTAAGAAATACCATAATAGATCTTGTATGGTGGCACAAAACAAATCTGAAACCGAAGTGTTATTAGTGAACTCGAATGGGTAATCCAAAAAAATATCTGAAAAAATATCCTAATGTCAAAATTAATCACAAATATAAATTCAAAACATAAATATTTACTTCAAATATTCGTTTCTATATTTATTTTGAAATAATATCTAAAATTATGCATTTAAATTTAAATAAGAACCTCAAATATCCAATTCTATATAATAAGTATTTATGTCTTATGTTTTGCTTTTAAATTTTGAATTTAAATACGGATGTATCCCAACCGAACCAATATAACATGAATTCAAATGATATATGGTTATTTTATGACTTTTAAGATGTGATACAAATTAGAACTAAAACCTATGTGTTATATTCGAACATGATTTGTACTTACAAATTTACCGGAGTGAGACCTATAATATGATATAAATTAGAACATAAATTGAAATACCCAACCCGTATCCCAATGGATACCTAAACACCCACGTCTAACTTGAAATGTGTTTTATGTTTTGTTTAATTAGTTTTATATTTAATATATATCTTATATGGTTTTTGGAATAACCAAATATCAATATTAACATGTTCAATCATATCATTAAATATTAGAAGTAGCTAACTATTAATATTTATTTTATTAAATATAATTTTAATACTTTTTATCTATTTAATGTGACATATTTGATTATTAACATTAAATCTGAATAGTCAATAAAAATATTAATAAAAAAAAATTATTTATAAATTTGAATTTACTTTAGTTGTAAAAAATCTGTTAGAGAAAAAATCTAACAAAATACTACCAATAAATTAAATATATTTTATAAAATAATACATTAACTAATTTCATAATTAATAATAACAAATTATTATAATTACTGTTAATTAAAATTTTATCATAAAGCAAAAAAAATTAATATGCTGTTTTAAATAAATTTTTTAATTATAGTTGATATTATATTAAAAAGAGGTGATCCATGAATTAAATATGACAATATCATATTCAATCGGTAGATTAACCTCTTTTTAAAACATTCTTTCACCTAAATAAATTATTATTCGCAAAACTATGTAGCAGTTTAAAATGTTTATGATGATATCAAAGTTATGCATTTATAAAATAAAAAAATCTTTCTAGCTTTGGGTAAAATTGAGTTTTTTTATTAAAAAAAACAGCAATGAAAATGTTTTAATAATATAGATATTTATTGTAGTTGTATTTTTTAAAGTTAAAAAGAAAAGACGAAACGGAGTTGTAAAATCATCTTTGTAGATAATAGTATAGTTTTTTTTTGTTCTTTTTGACAACATTCTCTAAAAACAATAAAAATTATACAAGGCAGCTTCGATATACATGTGTTGATCAACACGAGTTTACTGTTGGAAAAGTCTTTACTGCAGAGGTTTATATATACACACACATATATGGTTCTACGGATATGATTTACGAAAATCCTACGCGAGAAAGAAAACTTGAGCCCGACGAAAAAGTCTTTATACCAAAGCTGTGTTTCATATCACCCACCTAAGAACACAAACGAAAACATGTCTGTTAGTGTTCGAACGAGAACACTGAATAACGAAAAACACGCATAGAAACCATTAGATTGTGTTTGTGTTATAGTAAAATCATCAGGCAGAAGTACATGTTCAGAGGCAAATGGAGAAATGATCAGAGGAAGAAGCAGGAAAAAATATTTACCAGGGTGGCGGGCGAGAAGGTGACAGATCAAGAAGATGCAGCTTAAAGATTGATTTTAACTTGAGCTGGTCGTTGGGCTTGTGCCAAAGGTTGAAGATGGTGCAACTGAAGCTGGCATTTGTTGAGAACCTCCTTCAGCCCAAGAACTCTCAGATATCGGGGAATACGGCCTTGTCACTTTGTTTTTCACCAATGCCTAAATCAAATAACCAAAACATATATTCTGAATTTGTTTTAAACAAGGGGTGACATTATTTTTTTTTTTTTGTAACAAAACAAGGGGTGACATTATTGTTAATTAATTGTGAAAGAAAAAAGAAGCTACACTAACCTTTGAATCATTTTGCCCGTACAAGTTAATGGTTGTATCGATGGCTGAGTAAACATCAAGGGCCTGCTTCGTGTTGGGACTGCATTTGACAACACGGACTTGTTCCTTCGAATCATTTGGCTTTGATTTCAGATAGAGAATAAGCCGCGAAGGTGGAGAGTTAGGCTGGTCCTTTTTCCCCTCAGTCAGTTCCATAAATACAAGATCAGTCCATAGAACGTCCCACTGTATAGAGCACGCATCTTTGGCCGGGATGAATTTTCTTTGACCCATTATGTTGGACGGTTGCTGGAAATAAAATAAAATGTTGCTAATGTCAAAGAGGATTTCTTGGCTAGATAGATACCGAGGACGAACACTAGACCAAATTATAGACCTTATGCATATACTGAGAAGAGTAAGAGGTTATTGTGTGACTCACTTGTAGCAATATTACTCTTCGATGTGTGATCATTAGAACTTTTCCCTTTGGTAGAATGAAATGACTTTCATAAGCATCTGTGAATGCAAATTTCCCACGTACTTTGAACAGGTCAACCTGGCCAAGGAATGATCCAGATTCTGCCAACTGCAATATGACCTGTAAGTGCAAAAGTTAGAAGAATGAATCATCATCACGAATAAATCCATTCCTCATCAGGAGAAAAACCACTAGTGGAATACAGTTTGAAAAGAGTCATGAGTACAAATTTGTACCTGCCCCTGTGCTCTGTATTCGTTGTAAGGACGAAGCAGGCTATCAGCACCAACAGCTCGTGGAAGTCTCCGGCGAAGAAGTTGTTCATCTGAAGTGATTGCTGCTGCTATCTTCATCCTCATGGCATTTGCACCTTCAGTGGTCTTTGACAGAAGATCCAGAGCTCCACTCACAGGTTGGGCAGCAGCACCGATAATTCCTTTCCCAAAACCTGAGACAAATCCTTCGACACCAGAAGATTTTGCACCTTCGAGAGGCTTTGTCAATATGCCTGTGACTCCGCTACACAAGCCTTTCGCTAAAGCTCCACCTCCTTCTCTGATAATATCGCCAAAGTCCTCAACACCTTTGTTATCCTGTCAAATGTTAGAAATCACTTGTATCATAAGCCACTGGAACGTCAAATGAATTTTTTTTCACATATTAGGTGAACAGATGAAAAGCAACTTATTTTTTTATGTTACATGAAACAGCAACATGCAGGAGCAAAATCAAAGCCATGAACGAACCTGTCTCTGTCGACTTTGGATAAATTTTTTATCCATTGACAACGCAGCTATGCCTTGACTCATATGGCCAAGAACGCAGCTTGCATTGCCGATAATATCAACACCTGAGAGCAACTGAAGAGGCTGGCCAAGGAGATCTTTCTTAACGTTCCTAATAGCACTATCGATCATAGTGCTTTGCCGCATGGATATGTTCTCGTTAAATCTTCCACTTATGCGTACCTGTTTCAAGAATATGAAAAATTAATAGAGAAAAACATACGAATATTCGGCTGGGTTGGGCTGGAAGTGCAGTATTTCCAGTAGTTGGGACATCGACAAATCAAATTCTACAAGTTCTGAAACTCGTCGACTAGGATCATTCTAGTGATCCTATGAGTAAAAAGTAAAAACGGATTGTCATAAACTAATTAGTAGGCTAATCGCGTGAAAACTTACCGGCATGTTTTCTGTATTCCCAAAAGCAGCCATCAGGGATGGCCAAAAGCCAAGCACTCCCATCGGCCTTTGACTTGGAGACATTGCCATCGATACTTTAAATCTAACTTCTGAGATATCGAGAACTCTGCAATTTTGGAAGGATGTAACCATATAGGTAAGTGTCGATGAATGGACTCATTTAGCATATACATGTATAAGAAAATCCGACTGTACATACCCGAGTTGAATGAATGAATCAACTGATACAGCCATTGACTCAGAATTGGATAGTCTACTCAAGTTGGATTGCTGAATCATCTCATGAATGCGCCAGATTATAGGTTCATGGATGTTAACCAGAAAGGCAGTATTTTCACGTCCGTGGAAACCTATATACGGGTAGACACAGAGATCGAGACCAGCATTCGATTGCAAAGTAACAGAAAATTTCAGAATGCAGTCAGCGTTATCTCCAGTTTCCTGTGGTCTGAACAGAACCGGCATTGGAGCCAACGGTAATTGGTTATCCACTTGTATACCTTGCATCCTTAGCTTGAACCTGTAAAAAATTAGCGTTCAACATTAGTCCAGCGTGCTTGGTTTTATAACTGATAAGCGTGAAGACGGTGACCACTATTGTCGAATTAGACATGAATTTACGGTCCGACTAACTGCAGTGGTGAAATAGAATGCTCTGTAAAATAAAGCTACAAGCCTACAACTTAAAAACCATAAACTCACCTGCTAAGCCCAGAGCCCAAGCCGGTTGAGTATGTCACAAAGAGGTTTTGCACTGACATGTACAATATTTCCTCCGGAGCATGATCGATTACGGAGATTCCAAGCTCAGCGAGCTCAACAATCACATGAAACTCAGACTCTTCTGAGGCCAGAAGTTGAGATTGCTGAGACCCACCAGATAAATCTGACAAAGATGATGCTGGAAGTCTTCTGCTTATGCTTGACGTAGGTTCAACTGCTGGCATCCAGTCACTGATTCTCACAATGTTCTTTTTGTCTTCCTTCACAATAGTAACTCGTATGGGTCTGGTAGGTCCAGTCTCACTTCGTGGTGGATGATCACCAATCTTATCAATATCATATTTTTCCGATTTAGAAGGATCATTGCCATCAACAAGAAGTTCAAATAGATGTCGTCTACCAAGATCTTCCCAATAAAACGAAGCAGCTGCGTTAGGAGGAAGAAATTGCCAAGATTCACTGACACCACCCACTTGGCGATACCGAATAGGAAGAAACATGGAACGGTTCTCGATCCTAGGAGAATGGATTCACATCACATAGAATACAAAAAGAAAAGGTTAGATATGCTTCGTGGAAAAAAAAACGTAAATATAGTAGAGGGAACACAAACTTGGATTCAGTAAATAGGATGCATCATCGTATTAAAATAATTTCATGCAGGTTCCATGGATTACTTGATTCACCAAACAGATAATGGGTTTCAAAGAAAAGATTTGGCAGCAAGTTTTTAAATCATAAATGCAAATATGATCTTAGCTAGAAAATGTACCATCAATATCCAACTAAACAGTAAAGTAACATCAGAAAATAAACAACTCATCTGGAACTGGAAGACAGTTGAGGCATGTGTAATTTACCTATAAGGACCGGAGACAGAGTCTGGCCTAAAAATAACTTCGTAACGTGAGTTTTTTGTCCCGCTTCTGACTTGTACTCTTAGCTGCAATTGCTCAGTCCCATCTTCTCTTCCGACAGGGACACGCATTATACCTTCACTAAAGACACTGAATGGTGTGCTCCACCTATATCCCTTCACTCGTAACTGAAAATGTCCCATCCGCCGTAAGCACATTAATCATATTAAAATTAAGATACAGAAATCTGAAGGTATTTCACATACTTTCAGCAACTCAATCCGGGTGGAAGACTGCCATCCAAAGAGCTTTGGAGGATCAGAAGGATTAATCCATTCTTCTGTCTGACAATCACATTGTTGAAGACAGATGCTCATACCCACCCTGTTGATGAATAAGGTGTGTGGCTGGAAATGAATAACCTGAAAGCAAATGTATAACTGAGAGTAAGATAACAAGTGGGACTCCAGACTGGACATAATCCGCCTCTAGTTTATCTTGATATAATAAACCAGGGAGAGGAGTCTAATATATAACAGCAGCATGTACATTTTTTATGGAAACAGGAGAGAAAAACAAAGGCCAACTAAGTATTGTTTGCCAAGCTAGCTAATCCCTAAGAGTTTTCACGCCCAAATAACATCTTTAATAAATAGACACCAACAAATAAAACACTGTATATGAGCACGAATTTGACTTCAGACAAGTGATTTATACAGATACCACAGCAATGAGAAAACAGAAAAATCACACGGAAGTGATATCTGACCTTTGTTCTGTCCGATGTCATATTCAATACTGCTGAGAGCTTGTAGTACGAGGCATCTGAGCAGAAAGCGTTTACATCTATGCGTTCCTGGAAAAGAATTCGTGGTTAATGAAAGGAGAGAAAGTTGCTAGTCACACAACCAATTAAAGAAAATGACGACAGCTAGGAGGAAATCCTTTATACAGAAGTGTGTCAGAAATGGTTCTCGTACAATAAAGCAAAGTCCAGCAATTTCAAGCCATTAGCTTTAAGACAAATCTTTTAATATTTAGCAACTCACCTTCTTCTCAAGTTCAAGTAGAGAAATTCCAGGACTGTAGATCTCAGAATCCCGAGCTGCGACAGCAATACCAATTCGTGGGGAAACATAAGAATCCTTCTGAGATGGAAACAGCACGACGCCACTCCGAGCAGCTGATTCTTGTGGAGAAAGCATGCTGGGCAAAGGACTAGTATCCTCGATAACCTCAAGCACTCGGACATTTTTCCTCTGTTGTCTTCTCTCCATCGAAAATGCAGGAATTATCTTAAAAGATTTGGAGGCCCTAGACAAACAAGGGGAGCCAGCTTCCGCATTTTCTGATGGCTCAATCTCCACCACTCTATAGCCTAGAGGAAGATATGAATCATTTGTAATCCAATATGGTACAAAGAACCTTATAGTCTTTGGTGCAGCCCCGGTTTCTCCAACATCACGTTCTATACTTACACGCAGTCTCCTGAAACGCCAAGAGAAAGAGTATGATGTGGCAAAATATTATCATGAATGTATTGTATCGGGGTTATAACAGAAAAAGAAAAAACATCCACATTTGATAATTCTCAACATTATAACGGCCTCAATGAAATTCAACTACGGACTGGCTCCTCCCAAAGATACTAGTTAGTTAAGAAGAGATACTGATGAAATAATATTCTGGAACAAATGCGATTTTGTTACGTGACCCTTTCTGGTCAAGAGCCGTAAAACAGCTGTTAACCATTGTTTTCTTAAACAGCTGTAAAGAGCCGTAATACAGATTCATGTATCTGGCGTATTAGGCGGAGTTAACAATACTAAGAATTCCAGGAAGAACGAGAAATGAAAAAGAAAGAGTGACAAACCTTTTGCTCTGTTGATGGACGAACCAAAAGGATGACACACTGTCACTTGAAGATAGATCTAAAACAGGAATGGGATCCTACAAAAGAAATTCAGATTTAGTAATGAAATGAGAACTTTTTCCAATGTGAGTAGATTCTTCTGTAGTTTATCAAAGCCAACCTTTTCCAACGCCCAACCACCATGGACAGCTAGTGTAAGATACACAGGTCTCTGAATATCTGCTGAATATACGTGAGCAATCTCCCTTGAAGATACTACACCATGTTGTCTCTCAAGATATGTGCCTTCTTTTGTTTTTTCCGACACTGTGAATTTGACTGGGCAAGGAAGTCTATTTTCTAGCTTCAAAGGAGAACTAACAGAAATTTTCCAATCATAAACAGGTGTATTAAGGTCTGTATGAAGAACTGACGCATCTGCTCCCACGCTGAGCCAGAATGGCTTACTCCCTGTAGAGGGCTGGCAGCAGAAAAGCATATCTTTCTTCTCAAGCTGGTTTAGTTTCAAAGCAAAAGCAGATCCTCTGCTGCTTTGCTTGAACGTTTGCTGCCGAGTAAGCAAACCTTGATCAGCAAATGGTTGATCTTTTCCACAACCAGAACTCACGGCGATGCAACTACCCCATGCATAAGAAAGATTGTCAACCCTTGGCCGGACATGTAGGCACTGTTCATTATCTTTTGACAAACATCCCCATGGTAAAACATAGGACGATCCACAGACAACCAAAGCGTTATGATTGCTCGCTCCTGAAGAGATATTCTGATCAGATGATATGGATACCTCTAAATTGACATCTGAATCATTTGCAACTGTTGCTAAACATCTGAATGTTGCGTGCTTTCTTCCGTTTCTCATAGAAACTTCCATTGCAATAAAATCGTTTTGTAGTGATTTCGGAGCAACAGAGAGCGGAAGCAGCGAGCGAATGCTATGCCATGAGTCATCAGGCCGAACTCCAATCCAGAAACCAGTGTCTCTGTCAACAAAATCCTTACTTTCCATATTTCTTAGTGTGTTGGGGACTGTAGCCTTCTCGAAATAAGATGTTGAGACAAGCAAGCATCCGTTGTCATGTATATCTTCGACATTCTTCATATCATTTATCAAATGAGAAAGCAACATATGTTAGAGAAGCTTGAGAAACGTTAAAATACCTTTATATAAATGAAAAACAGCTAACCTTTCTCTGAAGCGTATAAGAACTAATATTCTCAGCATCACTTGACTGATACAGCGACCTTACTGAAGCTACTTTTCTAAGTGTATTTTCCCCATGTCCAACAGGAAATGAAAGCGACCCGACCACCTCTCCTGCATTAGTTAATGGCTTACTCTCATGTAACAGACCGACAATCTACTCAAATGAACAATAAACAATGCCAATTCACTCTAGAAAAGAATGATAAAACAGACAGAAAAGGACAGCTTAATTGATGGTTATGCATGACAAACAGGTCGAAGTAAATAAACCGAAGAAGTCACTGAATTTAACCTTTTCCGGCTTTAGCAGCAAGGTTTGTCACTTCAACCTCCAATCTGGCCAATCCCTAAAACAATTAAAGCGAAAAAGACTACAAATATGAGATAAGTTCCAAAATCATGACAATTGTTTTAACTTCAAAAAGGAATTTTGCAAAACGATATAGCTTGTACTACTAGGCATCTGAGTCAGAGAAAACACGGGGAAGCAACTAGCTTTATATACTGTTCCAATCTAATGTTAATTCTAGGCTAAATCGCTTGTGATACCACAAGTTTGAAGGAACAGAGAAGATGATCAATAATGGAAGCAGAAAATTAAACGTTTCCTAATATACTACCTTCTTTGGGATTTCAAATATGAAAAGTTCATTCCACTTGGAGGTGCATTCCATCAAGTCATTAACAACTGCGGTGGAAGGCTTTACACACTTTGTCCTAGCACTTTGAGGAAAAAGCTTTTGTGGTTCTGCACCCTGACTATCAACAACGAGGCGCAGGGTGCAAAAGAAATTGTGACTGTTGCCATCATCGACAATATGCAAACCCTTCACAAAAAAGTGAAAGTACCATCTTAACCATAAAGCTTTCTAATACGCTACAATAAAAATTTCCAATGACGGATGCTTTCGTATATGTACCTTAGCCTCCAAAATCTGTACAGTCATGTAATTGCGTGCTTCCCTAGAACTGTCTGAAACATTTAACCTATTGGAGAACCTTGGAGGTGGAACCCACACAGAAGTATTTTCATCGTGACACAACTTTACAACTACATCTGAGTTCTCCTCCAGCTTTTTCAGATATATGTCACGGCCGAGTTTATTCTCTACCACAATGGTCTGAAAATCATCTTCGTCAAGGGCTGAAAAGGCCGAAAGATCCCCACTCTCACGAGAGACACTTGATTCCTGCACCACAGCGGACATATATACTTTCACGAAGAAAATATATGTTTTCGCGAAGAAATAGAGACTAAAGAACAAGGTACCTCTTTCATTTTGGCCGCTCTTTCTTCAAGTTCTAGTTGCCTTCTCCATGAAACAACGGCGTCACCAAGAGTTTCAAGGTTTGCAGCACTAACATTTATGTTCAAAATGTTAGTAGCAGCAACTCGCAGGCGTTTTCCTGGCTTCGATGATTGACTCAAGGAAGTATCATATGTTTCCAACCTTCAAAACGAAAGTGAGAAATCAAAATATTATTCCAGTTTTATCTCCCAGTTAAGTCTCATTATTATATTTACTTGAATATTCCATCAAATGGCTCCAGAAGAGGCTCCCACGCTTCCAACTGTGGGTTAAATGTTGAAGCAGCGACGGAGGCAACGAGTACTGCATTCATGGCCTCAGGACGACCATGAGTTGATAGCTTGATATTAGTGACAGTTGTGTCAAAGAGAGGAGTCATCTGGAAGAATTCAGAACAGGATAGAGATGTAAACATTGCGTTTGAACAAATTGGGTAGTAAATTTGACCATAACATACCATCCCATGTAAGCCGTCTAGAAGTGTTAGAGAGAAGCATCTCAGCTTAATTTCTGCATTTACATTTTCCTGTGTCTTCGGCTTTGCGGATTCTCCAATAGCGAAAGCCATCCGAATTGGAGGCCTTTTTAGATCAGAACGTGCAAGAAAAGTGCATGCCTACACAAGATATCAGCAGCTATCAGGATTGGGACATACTTTTCACAGTGTGGGTACTTAAGCAAATGGATAGTAGCTGGTTCACAAAACCCAGAAGTTCCTACAGTTCAATGATGACAATACAAAGCATTCACATAGTAAGAGACAAAACATCAGGGTTAAAACAGGTTGTCCAACCTGATTGTCAACTTTCCAAATGCTCCAGCATTGAGAAGACTCTGAACTTGAAGATCTTGAAACAGAAGCTTCGTAAATGTTGGCCTGGTTAACAAGATCAAACCTGGGACAACAGAACGAATCCACATGTGGCTCCACATCAAATTTAGAAATAACGCATCCTAGAGAAACATAGCCAGGAGGCGCAACAGGAATCCAGCAGAAAACTTCATCCAAGCCCTTCCCCACAATATGTGCGGCTTTAGTGAAGTGAAGAGGTTTTGCAGCAATCTCAGAGTCATCTGCTTTAAATAGTATTCCAAGTGCTGGTGGTTCCAACCTAATGAGAGAAGAAGAAAATCATAGGTTATTAACATTAATGTAAGAAAACAGTTCTTTCATTGTGGCTAATATAAAGACCAAAATTTAAATTAAAAATTTACAAACCCTTCAGTTATGCTATCACCCAATATGGCAAAACCAGGACGTGGTACAGGCCTCCATATTGAGATAGGTCTACGAAGATCACCACCCTTGTCCCACCAGATTCTCTCAAAGTTAGGAGTTGAAACATAATAACTCGATGGCTTAGAAATAGACCTGAGTACGTCCCAGCCTGATGAATTTCCAGTCTGATCATTTGTTTGCTCGCTTTGAGAGCCATTTGTAGATGATGGGTCACATAATGGATATGTTTTCAACTGAAGGGGATTCCAAAGAAGGCAATGACTGAGGCCACAACTATATTGTTTGGAGGGAGCCTCAGTTGAGGAGTGAGCATAGAATGATCCAAGAACATTATCAGCGCGCCACATGCTGAATCCAGACTCAATTAATGAACTGGAGGGGACGGTGTATATGCACTCAGAGAAACTGCTGGAAGATACAAGGTCAGATCTTAGACAATAAACAATGTGATCTGGTGGTGGCTCACTTCCTAAATTTGCAACACACCCCATAGCAGTATATCCTGCAGGAGCTACAGGCATCCAGAGGGAGCACTCATTTCTATCAGGAGAATGTTGACCATTACCCTCTTTTAAACCTTGAATAACAGAGAACAGGCCGATACAATTAAATCCAATCGGCTTCCGCACGCGCCCATATGTATTACTTACTGCCATTACTGCTTGTGTAGGAGGAATTGCCCTGAAAGGAAAATTTTAAAGGGATTTAATATCATAATGCAGCTTTACCTTCTAGAAGAAGAAAACATATGTACACTGAAGTGAGCACTTCTTAAGCAATTGTAAGCACTGGCACATATCAAATGAAAAAGAGGCTGCATGTTACACCCAAGCATCCGTTACGTTAAAGCTCCAATACGACAAGAGCTTGGTTATTTCTGTTACGGAAATGATTTGCCATGAATTTTATGGACGGAGTTCAATGCTATTGATGACTGAACACACACATTCAGGATGAAACAAGAATTTTATCCCCCAAGAGAATTATTTTGGTTGAGTATATTAGATACACAAAACATTTACTATAATCATTGAAAGCTCTGTTGTGCGGATGAAAATATCAAAGCAAACTATATGTAACATCAAGATATACATGTAACCAGATAAGCACTAATAATATTACCTTGATGTCACACAGTCTCCCAATATGACATAGTTCGAAGGAGCCTGCGGCCTCCAAATTGTGAGGTTGTTACCGGGACCATTTTCTGCGCGCATCCCCAAAAGGAAATAGTCAATAGTGTAATTATCTGATACAGTCGGTTACAAGGTAGAGAAATAATAGATCATGTGGCCAGACTAAAAAAATGCACCTAACGTAACTGATGCCATACCTTTCGGTGAAACCCAAATCCTGTGGAAGTTGGTGCATGAAGCTAACGGAATAGCATTTCCAGATTGTAAGGCTCCAGTTACTTGGCTCTGCAGATTCAGCAGAAGGGATAGAGCACTCAAGGAAAGGTGCATGTATATGTCAGTTGACGTCAAGTACATAGTTGTTTTCTCTTTGACAGAAGTGTAGCCCCCAGAAATATCGACTGGATCAAGAATGATAAGACCAGAACCAGTTTCAACCACCAGGTTCTTAAGCAAGGCCCGAACCCAAATGTCATTTTCTTTTGAGGCGTACCTGTTGAAAACAATAGCAAAAATATATCAACAATGTAACAAAAACTTTAGATCCGTTCACAACAAAGGAAGAAAAAAAAAAGCTTGTTGTCAACGTCATAGGCAAGATGGAGTCGACGTCAAGCAAACGTATTTGTATTAGGGAAATATTGTGTTGTAAAATGTGCTCAGACCTAACTGTTCAGAACTTTCATGTATGACAAAATGTTGATAAACATTAATCACTGATACTTTTTTTTTTTTGTCGCCAACATTACAGAATCTGTAAACCAAACCGAGAGATGTTGATCCATGTAAACGACGAAAGACGTTTGTTTCCTGACACTGCGTGCTAGGTTAATCACTGATACTTAGATTTGGACAAAGCTGCACTTACATAAAATTAAAATCCAATTTAACTCGCAAAAGCTTTTCTACAGCAGAGGAGTCATCCAGGGAGGATTTTGTACCATCAAAGAATGTGAACTCGGGAGCAACAACCTGTGCAAAAACAAGTTATGATATTGACAAATACAGCAAAAACCTATGAAATTGACAAATACAGCAAAACAAAAAAAAATCCAGTTTCATTAATCAGCTAGGACAGTAATTGAGAACTTATGAAAGATGGCCGCTGAAAGAAGTTGCGGAACCCTCCACATAAAACAAAGGATAATTGTGAATAATAGCACATTTTGAAGTTTATGTCTCAAAAATGGCACTAGAAGGAGAAAATCACAAAAATGACATTCATTAAAGGGTAAAATATCCTTAATACCCTTAGTTTAAAATTAAATAAATAAAAATATAAATAATATAAAAATAAAAAAAATGATTTTTTTTTATAGTTTCAGATTATATGTTTTCAGATTCGAAATTTTTATAATTTTTTTTTGAAATTTTTTTTTGAAATTTTTTTATTTTTTTTCAAATTTTCTTTTTATAATTTAAAAATATTTTTTGAAACTGTTTTTAAATTTTTTATTTTTTATTTTAGTATTTTTTTTTATAAAATTTTAAACCCTAATCCAAAACCTCAACCCTTAACTCTAAAACCTAAGGTTTGGATTAATTAACCCAAGGGATATAAGTGTATATTTACCTCTATAATAAAACCTATTTTTGTGACTTTGAGCTTTGACTGCTACTTTGGAAACAAAAACTTGGTTTGGTGCTATCCTAGTCTTTTTCTCTAAAACAAATCTTATGAGCCAAGAAAGAACATCAAAGAAACACCAGAATTAAGGAATAATGATCTAAAATAAGTAAGAGAGAACAAATGTAAAGTCTAGTAGTTTTCGATCAAATAGAACGCAATAAAATAGCTATAAACTATGCGCTCAAAACTATATAAACAGGTAAAAAGAAAGGCTCTAGGAAACCTACCTGAGCTTCAAAGGTAAAACACTGGCCAGACTTCAAATCGGATTGACGAATATCTGAGACATCTGATGGTTTGTACGCATTGCTCAGCACATTCTCAGAATTAGATTTGGCATTTTCTAACATTGAGATATCAACACCATCTTCTGGGGAAAATAAGCAGCTGCTATCGTCACTCAAGTAAATGCACTTGCTCAGACGCGACCCACTCTGCCACAGAAGAAAAAAACAGAAAAGAAGCAGTTAGCAAAATTAAGAATCTTGGAAAAAGAGAATGTGAAGCAGTAATTACAACAAAACAAAGAATCCTTCTCCGCTTCACGCTATAAGCGCTCGGAAAAGAAATTCACTCTACCAAGTGATTATTTTAAAATTACAAAAGGATGTATCTAATATTATTATATATAAAGAGAAAAGAGTTTCTACCTTAATTTTTACATTCACGAACCGCAACGTTTTTCCATGCCCAACAATTATGATAGGTTCTAATCTTCCCGAGTTTAAATCCTTCTCTCCTTGTTCACTCAACGAGATTACCTTTCCACATCCATCATAAGTATACTCATCAACCCCCGGTGAATCTGCTACTAACTGTCTACATGGGGACAAGTGCACGACATCTTCTATCTGTTTATAGAGAGCCTCAGAGAGAACTATGCCACTACATCTAGTGATTGGATCATTTGTTGGATCCAATGTTTCGTCTCTTCCTGTTATTGCACGTAAAGCTGGAACAAAAAATTCACCAACCGCAAGGAGGAAGTCAGGAACAGCAAGGATACGAGGTTGTTGAACCCGTAAAACACATGACTGAGAGGACGCTCGCCATCTATAATCCATCAGCAACATCGTTGAACATGGTGCGTCAAAATCAAGAACTGCCCTAGAGTTGGCCCGCTTAAAACTTCCCTTATTAAGGGAAAAGGGTAAAGATTCAGAAGAAGCTTGCTTGGATGCATCAACCGATGAGCCAAGCATCAGCCGTATTTCAGGCTTTGTGTTAGGACGGATGTCTAGAACAGAAACTTTAGGAACCCAGACATACAAATCTGTCTCAGATAGTGACGTCATCCTGTAGGATACCCATAATCCTTCAAGCTGTTAAATCAAAGTAAATGGCAAATTGGTTTTTAGATATCTGGTACATTTCTTAGGGGCGAAATCTACAAGAAAATAGAATGATCATGCTCAGAAGTACGTACCGCAACATGAGCTAACGGTGACTCTTCATTAACACTATTACGCAACTCAAGAAGAGCATAATTGATATCAACGGCCAGTATGGTTACTGTACGTGACATTATCGTCTGACTATTCAGGTTCACTTTGTCAACCAGCATCCGCATTTGATCTTTGGGGCCAGAACTATTACCACGGAAATCTGGAGGTAGCTTTGGCTCCTCAAACAAATTCATGGTTGTGCAACTTACAATAATATCATATTCTTTGTCAGACATCACACCATGCAAGAAATCAATCTGCACGGCAAACAGCAAGCTATCCTTTTACAATAATAACGTTTATAAGTATAGTCATCACTAATCTATCAATATCAGGAAGCCAAGACAAAAAACATACAAACTTATTTAGTTTAGAGATCGGTTCTTGACGCCAAAACTAAATATTTGGGTTCTTTGAACGTATAGAGAAGAAGAAATCCAATACCTTGATCTCAATTGAAAGTGTTGGTACTTTCTTAAAAACATCTCGTAGGCTGCGCCGTACAAAAATGTCCAATCCTTGGCCTTCATGTATCATTGGTTTCCCGATTGAACCATTTATGCCTACTGACATGTTAAGTCCAAGAATCTTACAACAAAAAGACAATAGAAACAATCAGCAGGGTAGTGTTTTCATCCATACGTTAAACAAAAGTGTTTCATGTTTATTCTAATATATACGAACCTTTGCATGAAGAACATCTACACGTACAGCACTAGGATCTTTCTCCGGACACCCATGCCAGCTTATTTCATTTGATACCTCCAGCTGACCAAGGTCAAGTTGTATGTAACTGCAGCCAATAGAAGTGTGTTGAGATTTTACCAACGTGCAGAGAAAGATTAAAGTAAATCTTTTAGAGATTCAGTAACAAAAGGTAATATGTTGCAGACCTCAAGCTTTCTTTAGAGCTACAGGATAAAGACTATATTACGCAAATAATTTTGATGGCAACTACTAGACTACCGTTAGAGAGCTATGTAACCGAAGTGTTGACATACCTAATACGTGACTGATAGCATAGGACATATCAAATAATAAACCGCATCATTTATACTTACTCTTTGCTCAGAGAATCTTTAGGAACAACAATTATTGGAGTGTCTAACGAAAGGTCTAGTTTCAGCGCAGTAGCACCATCCATCTCATATTTCTGGATTAGCCACTCAAAGCCTCCCACTTTGTCAACAAGCTTAACGACTTCTTCTGTATGAGGAGTGGCAAGTCCCATGAAGTACGCTGTAATCTGAAAACCATTTCATTGGTTTGGTCAATAATAAAATGATGTCCACAGAAGAGCATTTAAGTTTCCTTTGCACTTTAAATGAACTGGGTAAGAAAAGGTTATTGATCCTGGCACCTCTTGAACAAATCTGTAGAGGAATACGATGCGGACAGCTGACAGTGTACCAGATAAGCTATAATCATATCCTTCATAGTCATCATCGCCAGCACTATATGAATTGAATTTGAACTGCAGAGTAAAAGAGGAAGTGAGCAGATTCACGACAAAAACAAGCAAGATAAGGTCGTCAGCATTTTACCTTGATAAGAGACTCAACACCAGGATCACGTATGTCACAGAGCCAACTCCAGCAGTTTCCAGAGTCTAACGACTTGTCACAGAGTTTAAAATTACCTAGGGTCCCTTCTATTGAAAGAGAGCTCGGGTGAACCTTGAAAAATTAACAAATTTAACCAAAAAAAAGTTAACTAAAACAGACTTTCAATGAAACTGATTCGCTTTGCTTATAACATTTAGGTAGAGAACCAACTGCAGATCTAACTTTTAGAAACTCAGTTTCGATAGAATCATTAACAAACTGGTTTTCTTGTCCTCTGGTATGGGGCCATGATTAAGAGTAGCTAGATACAAAATCAAATACGTTCAATAAGATGCCTCAGGCCAATATTTATTACCTTGATGTCCAACACAAATCGTTCCTGTACAAACATGGCAAGCTGAGAACCATCCTCCTTGTTGAGAAACACAGTCACACTATCAACATTCATGTTCAGGTAAAACACTACACGGTCCTTGCCGTATCCAAGTAATCCTTCAATGCGTCCACCTTCATCATTTGTGTCTTTCTCCATATCAGATTTCTCAAACGCCACAGTGTTGACATCTTTATCATTTTCCACATATGTTGCAGCGCTCAAGTCAAATCCAAAACCAATTAGAGCAACTACAGTCGGTCTGCTGCAAAAGAACTCCAGTTTTGACATGCGAATGCTCATCTGAAATTGATTTCAAGCAGAACTTAGCGAAGTCGAGAAGGTATATTTGCTACAGTAAGCTAACCTCACATGGTCTTAGATTACATACATGTGTGTCGGTTCCATTATAATCGGGGGAGCTGGAGTTCCTCGTCAAGAAAACAACTGATACGAAATCAGAAAATTCACCATCCTGCACCTCATAAAATACCTCATCGCAAAGGCCTTTTCCCTGAGATGTATCTTTTTCAGCATCCTCGACTCCTAAATGTTCATCATAGTCTATCAGCATGCTGCCCTGAATCATATCCATATCCGGAGTACCTGGTTCTGTAGGAGACAGAAACTCTGCCAAAGCATCAGTAAAGGCATCTTCATCATCTGCATGTCTTACAGACATCTCTTTGTCATAAGAATCACATCTTGGTGAGTCTTGTATGTCTTCGTTCTTCAGGACAGAGTTAGCCAAATACTGAGGACTGCCTGACTGCTGCTGCTGAAGTTCATCTTTGATTTGCAGAGAGTGCAACTTCGTCCTAACGGTTAAGCCACTCTCTGAACTTCTCATATTGACCTGCAGAGTAAACACAAATCTGCCTCTATCAAACTAGTATATTGTATATCAACCGTATAAGTAGAAGAAATAAAAATATCCAAACGGACATCTTCACAAGTGGCGTTCCTAAAAAATGCAACCTGATTTAGCGAACGGTACGAGAAGAATTTAATCATTTAATCAACCTTTATGAACAATGCCGTGGTTCTGTTTGTAGTTTCCGTCACATAATCATTATCTTAGCCAGGCTTAATGATATAAATATCATTTTAATCAGAAACTAAATATCATGGTGTTAGGTTTTCTAAGCTTTGCACACCCAGTAAGCCTCATACACACAACTTCAGTATCAGCTTAGTATGTCCAACAAACACAAACCTTTCCTCCCGTAGCAAGAACTTTGAGAAGCAGAACCTCTTCAAGCTGCTCATCACATTCATCCTTGATCTGCAGGAGATTAGGATTTCAAAATCCAAGTTAAAATAAGAACTATGAAAGTTCTGGTATAAAAATATGTGGAGACCTGATCACAGCTAACATTCCCGTACAAGTACAACTTCGTCTCAACTAAAGCACCATTAATAACAAGATCAGCAGCTTTCGAATTCCCGGTCTGAGGTTCATGGAAGTCACCATCACCATCACTTGTATGACCAAGTACATCCCCCGACAGAGGAGCCTACAAACGGACAAGATTTTTCAGCATCAACCAGACACAACCAATGCAGAAAGAAAAACCCAGAAAAAAGGTGAATGAGATTTTATAAATATACAGAAGCTCGATAGGAAGCTTCGATAAGTCCTCTCAGCCATGCTGCCTTCTCCTCCCCCTGAAACTCTATGATCCAGGTGCTAGAAGATTCCAGGGCCTGAAGAATGCATGAGATCCATGATTTTTAATGGAAAATACATATAAGAATACAGCAAGGAAAGCCGCTGTAAAGGAATATATGTGAGCTGGCTTTTTGTCCAGAGAATCATCAACACTCTCAACCATCTTATTTCAGGTAGGTACCGATTCAAGACTAAGCAGGCATACCCAATTAGGAGTATATTTTAACGCTGGACTCATAGATTTGCCGGTTCTTTTATGACTCCTATTGTTTACAATCAGGCAGCTTAGCTTACCTTTTTAAGATTCGTTCCCCTAAGACCGACAGCAAGGCAGTTTAGTGAACCACCAACATTTGCGGGCGGAACCTCGAATACTTGCCTGCCAGCCATGCTGCACATACAAAGTTACTAACTTAACCGTCTTCTCTTAACACATGCAAAAAAACTTTGTTGCAGGAAGAGTAACTCGAAAGTACAAAAAAAAGAGAGGGGTACATGAAACAAAATAATGAGTGGAGAATAGCACAAACCATAAATAACGTTGATAATCAGGTGACCTCTCTGATTCAAATGCATACAGATATAAACCAGAAAAAACAAGGTGACAAGGCTGCCAAGTAGCAACAGAGTTACCAATTCCCTGAAACAATAGATTTCATACAGTCAAAGCCAACAAAGATAAATCAAGCTTGAAAAGTACTTAAACATACCTTCCAAACTAAGATTTTAGCGTCACTAGCAAGATCTGCAGGACTCCAAGGTTGGATTCCATCCGGAGTGTCATCAACAGGAGCTTGACTGTAGGTTTTCATAGCACCATACAAGATGTCGGACAGTTGCATGATCCTCATATATCTTGTTGGCGAGAAATGAACACCAATATTTGGCACTTGGATGGAAATTCTTGTGGATGGAAAACTTGGGTGAGGTACTTTGATCTTCAAGAAGATATATATGCGTGTCAGTAGAAATGCCTCGTTTTAGCAATTGACACATGAATAGAAATGTCGCACAAGGTAAATACCTGATCAACAATAACTGCCATTCCACACCTCTCAATAAGGGAATAAACGTTGTCCGCTTTCTCTAGAATGGGAGACAACATTGGCTGATTAGTGAAATCTTCCATGAGTAAACTGCAACCACGGTTGTCAGATCCACAGTCGGTAAAGAAAGCGGCAATATCTCTTCCGGAAATGCAGAACCGAGAATATAAGTTTTGCCTTTGCTCCTCAGACCAAGTATCCTGCACTTGTACAAGAAGTATAAGAAAACAGAAGAGAACCACTACTAAAGTCGTATAGCAAGTCTGGAAACTTACCATGGTGGTTAGCGTAAAATTACCAAAATCCAAAAGGAAATGGCTACTGCACTTGGACGATCTTGAAGCCCTCAAAGGGATTCTCACTTTTGGAGCATCAAGATCAATGTCAAGAGCAAATCTGAGAAATCAAAGGAAAAGCATTAAGGAATCCGGTGAAAATTTTGCTACCTGTCCGAACTGATAAAATATTTAGATATCCAAATTCGAACAGACTACAATAATTTAGCTTTTGTTCTATGCAAACAGCATCTCGCTTTAGTCATCACCAAATGGTCCAACTCTGATATAAGGGACAATGGTAAAGAGAGATCCAAGTTTAAATTGTTCTAACCTGCTTTGCTCCTCCAACACTATTTGAAGTTGTTCTTGAGCCCGTCGAGTCACTTCCTCTAGTTTCATCTGTAATAAAGAACGGTGAAAATAAAAATAAATGCTAAAGCCTAAAAGTCTGCGGGATAGTAAACATACAGAAATCTATGACTAAGGATTTGCGTAAGGGTACACGTCTTATTGTCACCTTAACGCATATGCAATAAATTCTTGTAATAAAAAGTGCACTGAACATTAGAACAGTACCTGAAGCGCAGCAGCAGTTTCTAGTGCAACAGTAGGGCTAACTGCGCAACTTCGCTTCACAAATTCCAATACACGATCATAACTTTCAGTCCAGATCTGCAGTACGAAAATTACCAATTGTGCTCAAGATTTAAAATGAACAACTTGTGCTATCCCCAGAACCAAGTTATCTAATCCGCCAAAAAATCATCATCTGTTCTGAATTAAGATTGTTAGTGCTCCTTTGGCAGTAACTGAATTTAGTACACTAAAGCATCCATCGCTGATGTTAAATGTTTGAGAAGCGCATCTCTGGTTACATTAAAATTCCAAACTAAGAAAACCATATGCACATGAGAGTTACTAGTACTTCGTAGTTTAAAATTATAACAATACTATATTATATATATATATATATATATATATATATATATATATGTGTGTGTATATCCATCCATATTTCCAAAAAGGAGTTTTAATCTCCAAAAACGTTTTATAAGGTCCAGAAAATTTACTATCCAAAGACGCTGCTATATATTCGAGACGTTTTTTATAAGGTCCTAAATACCTATGTTTCAAGAGCACACATATATGAACTGATTACCGTAGCGGCGCAAGGGGATATCGTTGCTGATAGTCTCCAATCAATGTTCTCTCCAATTGGAGATTTCACAAAACTAGCCATCAAGGCATTTGTCTTTCCCTCACTGGATACACTCTTCAAAGACAGCAGCATGACACACAGAGGGGAGCAGGGAAAGGTCAAATCTTCATTTATAGACAGGAATACAGAATCTTATCACAGGGGTTTGTGACCCTGGTCATAAGGTGAAATTTGAAAACAAACCTGTGCAAGGGAACCTTCTGGTGCAGATAAGCCATAGAACCTCAGTGATACATCACACTGAGTACTTCGATGTCTGAACTTTGTCGTCACATCGAGCTGCTCAAACCTACCACACAGCACCTCAGTTTGGTTTACATCAACAATCCTAGCGGCTCCTTGACCAATTGATACCGTTGCAAGAAAGTGAGTCATATTTTGCATGTCTTTTCCTGAATACAAATTCATGTCTTCGTCTGGCTGATGACTCAGTAACTTATTTATGGCCTTCCATTCTTCTTTAGTCAATCCTTCCTCCACCGATTTCGATCCCTCAGCCACACTATCGACCTCAGGCTCATCTTCAGCTTCTGTCCGCCTTCATGGAGATAGTAACGACAAATATTAATTAAAAAATATGGAATCTGGCTGTGATGTTGCATTCATTGTTACGATAAGAATTTGAAAAGCCAAAAAGCAAGACAACCATATTCAGAAGGAAGCACCAGAATCCACTAACCAATTAAATGAGAACCAACCGCTCTTTTTTAGCTTTCTCTGCTCTGCTGCTTCTTTTGACTTCACAGATTCTACCTTTGCATGTGCAATCAACCTATTACAGCACATGGTCAGATAAGTCGGAAGGAGGAAAAGCACATAGACAGCACAGTGCCATTAAGAATCCCAATGAAAACAACGAGGAAGAATGGCAAAGCTTGAACTTCTTCTGAGAAAAAGTGGTATAATAAGACTATGTAATCAAACAGTAAGTCAAATATGTCTATAAACTTTCAGTATATTTGGAACTTGACCATTGTCATGACAATAGCCAAATCAATCCAGAGATCAAGTGTCTTCGAGATGGATTCCGGTGGTATACACCACAAGATTGATGCTTTCCACTCAAAATGTGAGGATATAATTATTACCTCCACAAAAGAATCACTTTGGAATCAAGGTCCCTTTCGATTTCTCTCATCTCTGGGTTATTAGCATTTGATGACTGCTGGAGAAAGTTGGTATACAGCTGAATATAACGCCGACGTAACTGGCAAAGGTGATGGATTCTATCCCAGGAAAATCGATAGCTGAAATGGGGTCAGTATATGAAAGACAGATCAAAATACAACATCATTCCACATATAGAATGCAGTATACTTTCCTAGAAGATGATCAACTATGCAAGACTAAAAAACAAAATAGATTTTCTAGATAAATGATGTTTCTTTTCCTAGTCTGTCAGTAAAATCCTGCAAGGGAGATATAAATGAAACGAGCACGTACCATAGTCTCTTTTGTTGCAAACTAGCTTGAGCAGCAAAGCGCCACCACAAACGTGGAGCCTCTGAAACAGGAACCACGGGCCTTAAATGTGAAATCTCAATATATGTTTTGTATCTTGAAACAACTTCGACTAGCTTTATCCAATCGTGATATTGTTCCTGGTAAGGGAAACATGGTAGACAACATACAAGTGACTTAAGTCCAGCACCTCAAAAACAAAAATCACTAAGCAGACGCAGTATCAAACTCTAACGGGTCTCAGAAGTACAAAGATGGACAGAAGAAACCAAAACTCGATGGAAAATATTACAGCTACCCCTGGAAGAAAACGAGAAACATTTGCCCAGAAAAAAATTGAAACAACAATAAAAAGTACAGAAAATGGTACCTCTGTGATTGTCACGTTAACATCATTTATGTTAACTGACGCTCTTTCAAATGGAGTCTCCTGATTATTTCTCTCCTGATTTCCTAACCGGTGATACTTAAGAGATCCATTGATAGGGGACAATAGATATCGACGATTTAAGGCCCATTTCGACTTTAGGTTATGCTCAGTTTTCTCCTTTATGCCATCTTCAAACATCTGAACGAAGACAGCCAGTAGTTAAATACATAAAACCTCAAGGAACATTTGACTTGACTAATAATTTGACGCAAAACACAAAATAATCACCAAGTAAAAGGTGGACAAGAACAAACCTTAACCCACTCCTCGGTACTAATATCGTTCCATTGCTTCTCTATTTCCCAGGGAGAGCTATTAGAATCATGATACAGAGCAAGCCTTTCAAGCTGCAATGACTGTGACAGAGACCATGCGTTAGCCTAATTGTGTCTGTACAAGTCAATAAGTAGTATAATTATCATTCAGCACACTTAGTTTTCAACCAACAGACCTTGTAACAAAGTATCAACTATGAAACGCACTCTAATCGAGCACAAACATCAGAGAAACTAACTAACTGAATAGAGACAAATGAACAATTAAAAATATTTTTTGAACTACGAATCAATTAAAAACTACTACCTCATTCTCTCATGTGAAACAAACGACATTTCCTTTAAAAAGTCTAATCGATGGTCTATCGTATTTCAAGCCTCTTGGAAAAGGGGCTTGAACTTCGTATATGAGAGACCATAAAATGGGAAATATTCGAAACTTTGAAACACAATGTTTTTGTCAACTTTCAAGTTTCAACTGCTCCGCCTAATTGATAATAGAAAAGAAAGAAAACAAAGCTCACTATACGCACTTTATCCAAAGCACCACTTGTGTCAAATGTCTCATTTCCTTCCTCATACATTGTAACAGTTGCGAGGCTGGCCAAGGTGATGCCCGAAGCAAAGGGATGCCCTGGATTACTGGATCATATATTGTTGAAATACGAAAAAATTGATTAGCATGTACGTCTGAGTCGTGTCCAATAAACACCAACAATGACATTACTAAAGAACACAAAAGCTAGATGTGGCTATAAAAGCAGAACATGGAAAATAAAAAAAGGCCAACAGCCACAAACCTGGTAGAATCCTCGTATCTAATATGTACATTGCTGATGGATACTTTAAGGTTGCCAATAATTGTGGCAATACGCGAACCTAGCCAAGAATTTCCTGCTGGAGGCTGCAAAGAACCAAGCATAAAAGAGCTACAAGTTATAACATATAACATAATTAGCATATGAGAAAAACATTTATCTAGTACAAGGAGGGCATATATATCCTTCGTAAAAGATCATAAGGAATCTTCTAATCTGATCAGGAAAGTTCCACGTCACTCAAACAGATAACCCGTAAAAAGAAAATAAGAACGATATAAAAATTACAAAATAAGTTGAGTTCAGAAGCATACACTTCCCAGCTTAGATTTTGCTCTTGCTTCAAGAGTTGCCGATTCTGCTTCCTATTTGTAGCAAACACGAGAATGATAAATAAGAAAACATCAACGTTTATCTTGTACATTAAAAGACCGAAAACTCATATCGATTGTATTCAGAAGTATGCATCAGCCAGAAAAATTTAATACCTCGATCTGCTGAAGCTTGGTTTCTAAAAGCTTTTCCCTGTGCTCCTCCTAGTATGTAAATAGTTTAAGCAAAGTTGGTACCAACCAAAGTAAAAAGCTTAAAGGCGAGACAACACAAAATCCAAGACAATGCCTTAACTGTTCGGCCATCAGGGGCAGGATAAGCAAGCACAAAGACACGGTCGATCAAAACAATGACTGGCTCTTTTCCTAAACTTTTCCAAGGGACCTGAAACAAAGGTTTGTTAGTCACTGTCAAGTTCTAGATATGCTACCTAGCCATAATTACTAGAGTTTGCTAACAAAAATAACATTTGCTAATACAAGTCTACGTTTAGAAACCAGGGAGGGTATCACCCTGACTGGTAATATCCATGACAGTTGACTTCGTATCAAAAGCTTCAAGTGATGATTGTTAATTGTTTACTTAGATTTTAGCTTTTGGTTTTGGCTTTTAGTTTCTAGTTTTTAGATTTTAGATTTTAGTTTTTGGCTTTTAGTTTTGTTCAAAAACATGAACGGTGATTTTCGACTCAGGTTTTTGATATTTGTATTTATTTAATTTTGAAATTTCTGTATATTTTTCTTTTTCTCTAAAGTTTTCATTAGTAATTTATTTAATTTTAGAAGTTGTCTATTATTTTTAAGAACTTGACTTAACTTTACATAAAACTAATTTTAATAATTAGTTTTATTTTATTGACAATTTTTTTAAAAAATGTCCTTATATACTAAGTATTATATTGGTTATAGTTTATAGTAGGCTTGGGAGGGATCGGGTATCTAGGCAATTTTAAGGTATCCAGATCCTTATCCGGCCGATCCATAATTTTACTATCCTTATCTGGATTCGGATTCTCGGATATCCGAGTTTTCGGATATCCGGGTGTCAGATATCCTTCTAAAAATTGTAGATATCTAGATCCGGATTTGAATCCTTGAAATAAATAAATAAATAATGTTATTATATATAAAATATTAACAATAATTTAAAAATATTACAAAAATTATATAAAATTTACATGTATAATTATTTTATGTATAATATTACAAAATTTATATATACTATTATAATAATTAATAAAAATATATTAAATAAAATTAATTTTTATATATAGATATTACTATTTTGAAATAGTTATTAATAAAACTTATGGATATATCCGGACTAAAAAATCAAGATATTTGGATCCGGCTTTGACGGATCCAACATTTTATTATCCAGATTCGGATTTGGCCCCTCCGGATATCCGGATCTCAGATAAAAGTCCCAGGCCTAGTTTATAGGCATGAAATAGTAAAATGCTGAAAATTAATTTTTCTAAATAATACAAAATTTATTAACAGTAATATTTACGTATTATTTTAATTGTTAATTTTGAATTATGAAATTTATTTTACTGATAAGTTTAAAATTGTATATGAGTTATTGTGTAGTTCACTATAGTAAAGCAAAATAAATTTTATGACAATCAATTTATTAGAAAAAAGATTGATTTTATTAGGTAGAATATATATCATTCAAACTGCACTAATCTTATTACATTTAATGTTAGTTTCAATTAGCATAGACATAAAATTCATGCTTATGTATATACTATTTTGACCAAAAAAGTGTATATACTATTTATTTTACATCCTCAAATTTATTTTTTCTTGACAGCCTATGAATAGTAGACGCCCTGTGACAATAAAACACAGATTTGAATCTTACAAAACCTTATTTTTTATATTAATTAGCATTTTATTTATTTTTCCTATATTAATGGGTAAATATAGAAAAAGAATAAACAAAAGAAAAAAAAATAGAAACCATCATAAGTAGAAAACCCCATGAAAACTTGTTTTGGGATTTTGTGTTAAGAAAACAGTTATTTGAAAGAAAAAAAAACTAGTTTCCCTACATTTTAGGAAATCTATTATTTGAAAATCTTGATTGGATGAAAAATAGATTTTGAAAAAACAAAAACCAAAACTACAAACAGAATCATACGCATATCTACTTTTAAAAAGTCCACATATTATTCAAAGAGTTGTAAATACTTGATTAACAGAAAATGTAGCCCAATTAAATCATATGGGACTTCCCTCTATTAAAGCATTTTTGCCTATAACTGATATCACGTTCACAATAAAAAAATTTCATACCACATTTTTCTAGCTCATAACTCCTTCAACACTGCTAATAGCCTTACAGTTCAATAATTCATGTGAAAAAGGCTAAAAAAATTCACTCTCTTCACTTTTACCAACAAACATGTCAATAAACTAAACCATATCAATTCCCAGCATTGCTATTGTACATCATTGCATAAGAGCATCACACATGCATGCATTTCTGGTCATGTAAGCTTAGCTAAGTCATCAATAAGTGGTTTTTCCTCTCTCTAGATCCTCAAAGTACTTTAGTAAGCATATATAGGAATTAGCATGTGAAGAAATATGATGCAAGTAACTCCGGCAAGGATTTTCAATCCAAGCTCAAGTAACCAAACTTTCCAGAAAGAAACATGCTTATATCAGTTTACCGTATAAATGGTAAGAGTGGTCTGAACAAAAAACATCAAAAAAAAAATCCACAAAGAGAAGAAGAAAACTAGCAACCTTTAAAGTAATGGTTCCGACAAAACCGGATTTGACAGTGACAGGGAGTTTCAGTGAATTCAAAGCCTCCGCCTTTAACTTCAAATCTTTAAGAACAACATCCCCTGAAAAGCAGTAAAGCTCAACATCAATAATGGGAAGAACCAAAGTTAAACAACTGACTACAAAGCCAAGGGATTACATCTCTACATGTGTCAATATCACCAGTAACCAGTAAACAAACTACTTCGTATTCGAGATAACTAAATCATGAGCAGTCTTTGCACATAAGAATTGTAAATACTCCCTAGATATAAAATTATTATAAAAAGATATGCCAACCTTTCCAGAAACTAATCCGCAGAGCCTCTGTGGAGAGTCCATGCACATATTCACCCAGATACCTCCGAAGCAGATGTAGTACCTGTATACCAAGTTGTAAGACTGCAATTAATAGATACTCCATTTCACCAATTAAGCTGGACATGGAACTGTTCATCAGTTACATTCAAATCTTAATTCAAAATATCAACTAATTAGTTCTCCAGCAGCATCTACGATTCGAACATCGAAATAGAAAGGGCTGGAAACTCTATTTTTTTCTCTATTATAGAATTAAATTTACTCCAATGGTTAACTTTATAATAGAGTTACTCTATAATATAGTGAAATATAGAGTAATCTTATTTTTTTTACTCCAAATATAGAATGAAAAACAAGAATACTCTATATTTCTCTATATTTCACTATATTATAGAGTAACTCTATTATAGAGTGAACCAGCAAATCCCACTTTATAATAGAATTATTCTATTTTAAAATGAAATATAGAGAAAATTATAGTTTAGCATTGGAGATGGTCTTACATGAGCTTCGAACATGGCGGCGAGAAATTAGCTAAGGGAGGGAGCGAAAAATGGTAAGGTCGTCTTCTTCACGCGTGGTTTAGAGAATCGAGGATCATCGAGATCCGAGAAACGAACCGACTCAACATTGAAGAGAGGGAACACGATCTTGAATTCCAAATCAAACAAACCCAGCGATCGATGTAAGCAAAGAGAGTCGAGAGGAAGCGATAGAGAGAGTTTGGGATAAGATTTTTCAGGTCCTTACGATTTGCTTTATATATTTTCTTAATTTTTTCCGGTCAATACACTTTTAATTTAATTTAAAATTAAAGCAACATTACCTAAATTTTCCTTTTGAGCCCCAATATTTTATAAATCTCGCGATTCTTCAAAACTTCTTATATGAAACCAGAATCTGATTTTAAATTACGTGCAAGTATGCAACTCATCATTTTGTATGTGGTAAATTTATCCTCTTCTATATTTAAAAAAAAAAAAAAAAAAAAATTTATCCTCTTCGAAATCATTGTTTCATTTATGTTTCCAAGAATATATGAATTAGAATAACGTTTTGTGCTAATTTATGTTTCGTTACATAGTTTAGATCAAGGTTACATATTTACAATGTTTAAATTTTCCTAGTCATTCAAAATAAACATTAAACGAACTAGCATTAGGCTTCATCTCGGCAAATTGGTGCAGCTTTAAAAGACAAGCTTATTTGGCATCTGGGTTGTAATTTGTAAATGCCGTATGGCCATCTAAGGCAAGGAGGTGGTCGACAACGGCAAGCGTCTAATGCCATGGCGATCCAAGCCGAGCGTCATTTGTATATTCCACTAAAAAGATGGTAAAAATTCCGTATATATATGAAACGCCAAAAAGAAACCAAAAAGCTCATGTAACACAACTTCTGATCCTTGATTCGTCGTACTCTTCTTCATTCTTGTTACACAAGTTCATGTAACAAGCTCTCAATTTTTAATTAAGAAAGATAAACGCTCAAAGAAACCACAAATGAACCCATGCAAGATGTTTACCCAGTATTACCACACCACACTTCCTCAAATTAGAAGGAGCTGCTATATCTCACTGGGACTGGAATTGAATCAACAATACAGTATCACCTTCGTAGAGCTCGAGTCTCCGGCCTCACAACTCTAACTCTGCCCTCTCTCTTCTTCTCTCTCGCTGTTACAACTCAATCAACTTGAGATCAAGAAGCTAAACATAAACTAATTAACCCTTATAAGATGAGTTGATCAGCTCATCACACGTATACATTCCACACGCCTGGTTTCCTATAGAGAGAATACTTACAAACGTAAAACCAGACCATTTACAATCATATCTATAAACCAACTTAACCAGAACCTTCAAGCATAAACCAAGTGTCTGATGTCAAATGTAAATACCTTTTCTTGTATATAATCTTCAATCTCAACCTTATACAAGATATAAGGTTGATGACTGAATGATCTTATTAGAATAGAGGGGGAGTAGATGAGACGATCCTGTCTCTTCCAGAGTTGGTAAGCCGGATTCGTAGTGATCTGGCCATCAGTAGTAATCGTAGGTGGAGGGATGGTCATGGATCCATCGAGATGACCGGAGAGATCATATCCATCAAAAAGGGCATTGACTTGACGACTCCACATGACAAAGTTTGTGAAGTCAATTTCGTAACATTCGTCATGTTAACGTTGAGAATAGATTGATTCTCAGAGATGTTGATGGTTTCACCGTGAGTTGCAGGTGATGTAGCCATGGAGTTTGAGAAAGAAGACGATGAAAAATTGAAAAAGTTAAGAGGCGGCTAAAGTTTTAGGTATCTTTAGCTCTGATACCATATAAGGTTGATGACTGAATGATCTTATCTATTAATAATAGCAATCCCAATTAATGTCAAAGGGTTGTGTTGTTTCATTCTAAAAGGTTGTGTTGTTTCATTCAAATGTTGTGTTGTTTCATTCTAAAAGGTGCATTACTAATTGACAAAAAAATATTAAAATGTCAAAAGATGTGTCTTTCTATGTTGATATATGTTTTTTTATCATGCAATGATTTAAATATATTTTTGAAAATGTGTAACAATTTGTTTTATGATTCTTAGAATCTGTTTTTAAAAAAATCTAAAATAAATGTTTAAAGATGTATCTTTTGATTATAAAACTTGAATTAATTTAAAAGAAGTTTTTAAAGACATATTCTTAGATATTTTAATAAATTCTTAAAAATAAATAAAAATTTCAAGATGAAAAGACACATATTTCAGATAATTTTTAGAATAAAACATTGCAACTGTTAACGACAGACCATTACAATCTTTGGTGGCTAACTATTATAACCGTTGGTGATGAATCATTGTAACTTTTAATGTCACTGCAATCTTTAATTGTCAACCGTTACAACCTTTAGCTTTTTATATAAAGAACTAGGGTCGGTCCGCCCTACAGGCGTGATATACTTTAATTGTGATCTATGATTATTAAATTTTATACGATTTTATGATTTGTGTTTCAAGTTTGCATTTGCAAGAAATGTATATGATAATGATTTTTGTCTTTTAGAATGTTTTATGTGAGGAAAAATTATATGTGATAAGATATATTTTGCTTGTTTACGATTGTTGTTTATATGATATGTCAGTTTGCTATATATATCATTTATATCATGTGTTTGTTTATTACTTTTTTATAGGGAAATTATTTCAAATAACATTTTTTAAGTTTTAATCACAAAATAGCCTTTAATAAAAAAAATACCAAAATAGTTTTTTTTTTTTTGAAAATTTTAATATTTATTTTTTTTAAAAAAAAATTGAAATCCTATCCTCAGATTTCCACCCATTAACTCTAAAACTAATTCTAGATTAGTTAACCTTATGGTATAAATGTATTTTGCCCTTTAACAAAAATTTTGGCCATTATTTTCCGTTAGGGCTGTTTTTATGTCAAAAACTATTTTAGGGAGTTTTCTTTCTTATATGTTATTTAATGTATAATATATTTTATATAATAAATTTTATTAAAATTATAATAGGTAAAGCTAATATCAAATAATTACTGTTTATAGTAAAACGAAATTATCTCTTATTTAAAAAATATATTTCATACCAAATAAAAAAAACTTTCTAAAACACTGTTTATGAGCTTATTGGGTTTTACAGTTTGATAGTGCCACATGAGATACGCCGCTTCTTCATTTATTTGAACCGGTTTGTAATTTTAAATTGGTTTAGACAATTAAACAAAATTAAAAAAGGACCAAAAATACAAAACTAAACCTAATCTAAAAGCCGTCGTCTTCTTGTTGAACTCTCCACCGCTGGCAAACTTGAGCGTCCTGCCTCCTCCTCCGCCTTTTCATCCCGCCTCTTCCGCCGTCTGTTCGTCCAGCTTCCTCCACCTCGCTTCCTCCACCTCGTGAAGCTTCTTCACCGTCCTCCTCCATCAAGCTTCTCTGCGTCCTCCAACTTTCTTTACCAAGACAAAAACAAAATGAAATCAAAACTCATACACAGAGAGAGAGAAAGAGAGAGAGAGAGCGAGAGAGCGAGAGAAAGATGTAACCGTGACAGAGCGAGGCACAGGAGAGAGAGAGAGAGAGATCCGGCGTGGCAGAGAGGAGACCGGGGGTGGTGACTCTCGCTTTCTCTACCGCTCAGTCTCCGTCAGTCTTTTCTCCTGCTCTTTCCCATTTTTCTTTATCAAAGCTCTTTCCCATTTTCTGATTTTTTAACAGACGTTCTAGGGTTAGAGGCCTATCGATATATTCGGGCTGGATAACACACACAATCACACAAAGCCCAATCACACAAACCATGAAAGTAATTGATACGGTACGTTTAGAAAAGTGGACACGTGTCGCCGTTAAAAAGAACGACTTTCCACGTGGACATTGCGGGAGAGACTCGAACATTTTTTTATATATATAGATTATCAACAATGATAAATCCGAATCAAAATAATAATAAAAAAAATATCACAACAATCACAAATATATTAGAAAAAAAGGATTATTGTTATGCTGGGAACCCAGTAAACTTCAAATAACACAGGGGTGCAAGTATACTAAATAGCTTTTTCCACGAGTCATTGTTTCAAGGAGATTGCCATTGATGCACACCACACATCGACCAAGTCAATTTCAGATTAATCATTTAACCAGGAAAAACCAGATGTACAATTATCTTTTTGATGCGTAGGTCAGAATTTCAGACAATCTGATGACCGGAAACAATAATGATAATAAATTTGGTGCGCCGTGAGCGAATTCTACTCTCCTCTTACAATGTTCTCCCTTTATATTTTACCATTCGAGTTATAAAAAAAAACTTACTACAACACGTAATGGCGCTAATGTGGAAAACCTCTGAATTACGTGTAAGTTGTGTTCCATGTTCAACTTTGATTTGCGTTTGCAGTCTGCCCATTATCCATCAACAGGCAATCATGAAAACTGATGAGCGAAAAAAATATGACGTCATCTGTAATAGACCTAACGATGTTGCATTTGGTTTTAAATTCACATCCTCTAGGAGTCGCACCCTTTTGGTGTCAACGTCTCATTTGCATCTAATAAATATAAACATGAGAATTTGAAATTCTGTATTCCCTCATAATTCCACCATCATCATCAAATACGTTAGAATCATCACCTTTGCAGAGAATTGTCTCTGCAATTGTTTTCTTTTCTGATTTTAGTGCTTGCTCCATTTTTTATAGGAAAATATCAAGTTAGTGGTTGTTTTATTTCAAGATATACAACTCTTTTGAATGGTTATGATTGAACGTGTGCAAGCAGATGGAATGAATTAATGCCTCCTTTTTGTGGCCACCAACAATCAGTAATTCACTCTTTTTTTCTCAGATTTTTCTAACAACTTTCTTGCTCAGATTATTTAAATATATTTATAAAATTGTATATTTACAAAATTAAAATATATCAATAATTATATTTATTAGGTCTCACATTGGTTTTAAAAAATATATTAGAGCAAATCTTAGCTCTATTATATAATTCTTTTATTTTAGAGAAAAAAATAACAAAATACATTGGAATATTCTTAACTACAAACAACAATTGCAAAAAAAATTTTTATCGTATTGCATTTGCTTGTTACCAAATGGCAATCTAAGTAAAGATAAGAAGAACATATGCATATTTTTAAGCACCTACTCTTACCACTAGAAGCAAAAGACATTGATCTGTTTTCTTATTTTAATAATTATATATCAGTTAAGGAGAATAGATATGATAAAAAAAATGAAATTTCTTGCTTTTTCGTAAAAATATTAAAACAATTACTAAAAAATATTTGAAAATGTGTCTTTTGATTTTTGAAGCTACATAGGTTTTCATGGATATTATTTTTGTTTTGTTTTTATGTCTATTTATCATACCTTTAGAAAAATTAAATAAATATTTAAAAGTATATATTTTATCAAAAAGTTTGGACAGTGATCTATGAATGTGTTTTTCATATTTGCTCATTTCTATGTACTATAATTTCAAGGATCTAAAAAAAATGTTTCTACTATTAACCAACCAATTTTTCACAAATTAAGTTTTATCAAAATGTTGATGTCTGTTGGTATATTTTAACAGGTCTGGAACAACTAAATATCAATACATATCAATATACCCTGGGAAATACTATTGGTGCAGTTATATATATGGTTTGAATCAGGACTGGTTTGAACACATGATTCGGCCGTTTACCAATGAAGAGACATGACCTTTTGCAATGTGTCTTTTGGTCGTATATATATATGATACATGGAAAAGAGCGAAAAAGGTTAAATGAAACATTTAGTGATTGTTAATTTTTGTCTGTGATATGATTTTTATTATGACTCTTACATTCATTTCTATGTCAGATTTAAATCATATTCATCATTAATCATACAAAGTATGTGTACGGTCTACACATTTTGTAAAAAATAAATAGAAAATTGCATGTACAAAGTGGTAAGTTGTAAGCAAATAAGTATAAGTTATAATAGCGTATTTTATAAATATTTTAATTTTATTATATTTCTATACTTCTACGTGTTCTAACATTTACTGAAATTTCTTTTATTTTCTATTCAATATTTTTTTCTTTTATTTTGCTGTTCTGAGTTTTCATTTTTTTTGTTTTACTAGCGTAAGTTCTTATATTGCTAAGAAAAAAATCTGTTTCTATTTGTGAGAAAAAGTTATATTTTCTCCCTTAATGTACCATATTTAGTGTAAGAAAATTGTTTCAGTTATTCAGTATCAACTACATCATTTTAAAGGCCTTCAACTACGTCATGCCTTTTATATTTTTTCAGTTGAACAATACTCCATCTGTTCAAAAATACATGAAGGTTTAGAATAATGCACAACAATTAAAAAAAATATTGTTACTCAAAAAAATATTCATAGATATAAATTGAAAATTATTCAACCAATTAAAAAATAGACTAGAAAATATCTATGGTTACTAAATTTCTGATAAAATTAAAAGTAATATTAAAATATGATAATGTCATCTATGTTGAAAAACCAAAAACTTTCTTAAATATCATCTAATTTAAAACAGAGGGAGTATTTATTAAAATTTTGATAGGTTTTGGTTTTGGGAAACCGGAAAAATAACTAAATCATATATGAAGAGTTTTCAAGTATTTTAGAGACTGAAACCTACTCAGATTGAACATAAACTATTCTGGTATGTGAGTCTAAAACTACTCTACTTATATATTTTTTTCTTTTCATAATAATTTATTATCTTAAATATTGCATTTTTTAACAGAAGTTATCAAAATATCTAAAAATATGTTTTCCATCCTAAAATTATATTAGTTTAAAAGTTGTAAAAATGTTCAAGGATGTGGGTCTCTTAATCCTAAAAATACAATAGTTTATCAAAAGGTGTAAAAGATGTATAAGGATATATCTTAACATTTTAGGAATATGTATTTTTATGCTAAGAATGCAAAGATTTTCGAGAGGTTGTGAAAATGAATAAAAATGTGTCTTATCATTCTAGGACAGTGTTTTTTTTATTATAAATAGGAATCCAAAAATTGTCAAAATATATTATTTTCTAAAAATTGCAATAGTTGACAATTTTGTCAAAATGTCTAAAAATGTATATTTTGTAATGATGTTTATAAGTTGTAAAAATATGTCTTATCATCTTATTAAACGTGTACTTTAATTTTAATTACATGAAATCAATGTTTGTAATGTAGGTACTTTTTCAAAGGCAATTGTGAACAGTTTTTACAAATAACTTTTTTTATGATATTTTTTGTAAAATGAGTTTCCGTGCGACATCGCACGGGTTCATTACCTAGTTACTCTAAGAAGAAGGGTGTGAAACAAGAATTGGAGGGAGAAGAAAATAGTATTGTGGAGAAAGAAGCCGGAACGTCTGCTTGAGTCAGAGGTTTAGAAGCTAAGGAGGAGTTATTGTGAATTCTCATGAATTTTGATAATTTTAAGAATCCATTGTTATTGGTTCTTGGATTTCAAAAATCTTAGTAGAATCTACTTTTATTGGTTTAAGAATTTTCAAAATCCATTTAAATATCTTATTATTTAAAAAAGTTTAGTTATTGTTGATTCTCTAATTCTAACAAAATCTAGTGTTATTGGGAAATGAATTTTATTCATTTTTACTCATAAGACTCAAATTTCAAAATATCATATGTATCCATGTGATTTCAAAATCCTTGAAAACAAAATAATTATTCTTACCAAATATCTATTGCATCTTAAATTCAACTTATATGTTCAAAACTATAATTCATTACATTTATAAACTCTTACATTTTTGAATACATAATTATTTTTAAAAATATTATATTTTAATATAAATATTAATAATTACATTCACAAATCATAATAATTTTAATTGTTTTTTATAAAATAGTTTCAAAAAACATTTTCGAATTTCAAAAAGAAAATTCGAAAAAATATTTTTTTTTATAAAAATAGAAAAATAATAAAAAGGTTCGAATTTTAAAACATAGAATTCGAAATTATATAAACACAACTTTTTATTATTTTTATTACTTATACATTTATATAGCAATGGGTAAAATATTCTTTTACCTTTTTAATGAAACTTCTTTTTGTCATTTTCTTTTTTTTTAATGCTATTTTTGTGACAAAATCTTTTAAAATGGCTATTTAAGAAAATTGTTCAATTTTGTATGTATTAGTATTATTTTCTTTTTAATTTGAAAGAAAAAATAAATAATCATGCTATATGATTTAGAAAATAAATAGATTATATATTTATTTTACAAAAAATTATAGAAAAGAGGTAATACAAATTCATGAAAATCTATATCAATCTTAAAAGGTTATGATCAAATTTTATAAGTAAATTTATATAAATTTTCACAATCTACATAACCTTTTAAAATCTATTAACTCTCAAAATTCACAAACTCTACCCAAATTCATCTCCTAATATCATATATAATCATATATATCAACCAACTTAACCAGAACCTTCTAGGATAAAACCGAGAGTCTGATGTCAAATGTAAATACCTTATCCTGTCTATAATCTTCAAATCTCAACTTAGACATGATACCTTCATAACCACTTACGAAAACCTTCGGTGAAATCCCTTCCAACTCTTAACAAGCCTTCTTTATACTCCTTTACCGGATCATTCAAGCGTTTACTGGATGCAACAACTTCTACGTTTAGAAACTCGAAGCAACTTTAGTGCTTCTCTGAACTGGGAGAACCTTAATGAAGATATCAGTTGGGTTGTAAGTTGTTGCTGTCTTCAACACCTTAACCTCACCTACACTGATAAGATTAGAAAAAATGGTACTTCAACCCGTGGTTTACTCCTCAAATAATAGTAAGGGATGTCATCAAAACTGATGCACATAAAAAACTAACAACCTAAAGCACATTAAAAACGAACAATCTAAAAATTCTAAATCAGGAAGTTTAGGTTTGCAAACGATCAAACAGAGATAAAAAAATTGGAAATATTTCCATGTAGCACAGGTTATGTGACACCACATTGGGGCTTAGTGAGAAAGCCATGTTTCAATATGAAATTAAGTAATTAGCATTGATTTTGACGTAATTTAATGTCAAACTTTTTGTACACATTCTATCCGGTTCTGCCTTTTCGTGTAATAGGTTGTCAGTTACAATTTATAAAGTAAGTGACATTGTGGTTTTTTGAAAGAAGAAAAAGCTATCCACGTATAACTTTATTGATCACATACATAAGCATCGAGAGTTATATTCTATATCATCTAAGTTTTATTCCATATAATCTAAAAACAAAACCCTAAAATCTAAATCACTAAACCCTAACCCAAATATAAACCCTAAATTCATATATCAAAATCTAAAAATATATATAATGTTATGTAATATTAAATTATGTTATGTAATATTAAATTATATTATGTAATATGTCAATTCTATATCACCAAAATTAAAACACATGATATGAAAGTTCAGAAGTGTTCTATTCCATATCCAAACAGAATAAAAAAAAAGTAATGATTTCCTAATGGTGAATCCAATATTCCAGAAACTAAACCCTATCCAATCATCACTAAACCCTACACGAAAATATAAACCCCAACCCATATATCAAAATACGTAAGTATTAAATTTGTATGAATTAAGAAGCAAAATACGATGATATTAAACGTTCAAATTTATTCCATATCATCTAAGTTTTATTCCATATCATCTGCATTATTCCATTTATATACAACACCTTATGTCACCTACCAAACCTTCGAAAATGGTCTTCTCCTCCACAAAAATTCTCTAAGAATGTAGTCAATGGTATCTTTGTCGCTCAAATCTGAAAATGAATCTATTAACCTTTCTATATTTTATCAATGAAAATTTATTTTGTTAGATATGTGAGAATAACGAAGGCCATGTTTTTTCTTTTTACAATCACTAATTATTAATTAAGATTACTTTTTTTTCAGGTTTCACCGGTGGAATGAAAGGGTAGTATAGCAATATTATAGAAAAGACAAACGGTGTATTGATATATTAGGGAAATTGATCATAAAGTGAATTATGGTTTTTTTAACGCCATAGAGACCAATTTCCCTATATGAAATACATTTTCATATTACAAAAAAAGTTTTATGAAATACATTTGGGAGAAAATGAGGTCCATGATCCTTTGAAAAGTCAAACGAACATATCTAAATCTCACCGAAACACAAATACAAAGTAAAAACCCCTGTGATAATTGATACAATCTTCCAAATTAATTAAGTAGTGTAATAATATCATAATTTGAAACACTTAAAAAATTTATTGGTTATTCTTAATAAATTATATATTTCTTCAACTTTATCAAAGTGATATAAAAATCAAAAGAATAAATATAAACGATAATATTTTTCTTAATTTTTATTTAAAATTTTGTGTTCTCTTCAAAAACGTTAGTAGTTATTTCAACTCAAACCAACAGAATTTAATAAAATTTACAATATGATATAAGAAAAGGATTATATTTATTATGTTTAGTTTAAAGTATTTTTCAAATCTAGTAATAATAGCAATCACAATTAACTCAAAGGTTTTGAATTCCACCTATGTTGAAAGGTTGTGTCTTTTCAACAATTAAAAGTTGTATATTTTATTTAAAAATAACTATTTACATTGAAAGAATGTGACCATTTATATTGAAAAGTTATGACTCTTCATAGAAGTATTATTACAAAAAGACACAACCTTTTAATTCAAAAGATGTAACTCTTCAAACAAAATTTTGAAAATCTATAAATAGTCTTATGTCTATGCCTTGTCAAAGCATAATTTTCACTAATCAAATAAAATGGTGTAGAAAACAAACAATTAATAACAGCAAACCCAAACAATGTTGAAAAGTTGTGTGTTTTATAGGAATTTTGTTTTTTTATTAAAAGTTGTGTCTTTTCATTATATATTAAGATATGTCCCTTCAATATTTGTTTCAAGAGTTGTGTAGTATTTAAATTGAAAAGATGCAATTATTTAAATGAAAAATTGTGACTATTCATATATGTATCATTTCAAAATAGCTACCTTTAAATTGAAAAGATGTGACTATTTAAATTGAAAAATTGTGACTATTCATATAAGTTTCATTTCAAAATAACCACTTTTAAACTGGAAAAATGTGACTATTCATCTATATGAAAGTTGCATCTCTTAATTTTTCATATGAAAAGTTGAATTTATTAGTATTAAGATGAAAAATTATATGTTTTCGTTTTTATTTTGCTCATATCTATTTATTAATATTTCATAAATATTTGCAATTGTTTTATCTCTAAAATTCAGTGTATTGATTAATATGAAAATTTGAATCTCTTAAGTTTTATACATAAAAGTTGCATCTCTTAAATGTTTTACATGAAAAACCCAAACAATGTTGAAAAGTTGTGTATTTTTATAGAAATTTTATTTCTTGTTAAAGTTGTGTCTTTTCGTTATTTGTTTCAAGAGTTGTGCATTAGTTAGAATTTAATTGTAAATTATGTAATTATTTAAATGAAAAGTTGTGACTATTCATGTTTCTATCATTTCAAAATATAACATTTAAATTTGAAAATATGTGACTATTTAAATTGAAAAGTTATGACTATTCCTATAAGTATAATTTCAAAATAACCACCTTTAAATTGAAAGATGTGACTATTCATATATATGAATAAAGTAAAAACAAAAAGACATAAATTTTTATTTCAATACTAATAAAAATAACTTTTCAATAAAAAAACTTAAGAGACACAATTTTAATATTAACAATGATTAAAAAAGGATAAATATTTACGTGGTGTCATCAACGAAGATGTACAAATGTATTGTGATTTAAGAGATATGAAAACGCATCATAATCTAAGAGGTATGAACGTGTTGTGATCCAAGAGGTACGAACATATCATAATCCAAAAAGTATGAACGTTTTGTGACTGAAAGGATGTGAATGTATTTTGACCAAAAATATACAAAACGTTCGTGACCGAAAGGCTGCCAATGATCATAAACAAAAAAAGTGTCAATGGATCTTGACCGAAAGGATGTGAAATTAATCTTGACTGAAAGGGTGGGAACAGATCTTGACCGTGACCAAAAGGGTGCAAATGATCGTGACTGAAAGGTTGCGAATGGATCGTGACCGAAAAATTACAAACAGGTCGTGACCAAATGGTGCAAATGGTTGTGATCGAAAGGTTGTGAATAGGTTGTGACCGAAAAAGTGTAAACTGGTCCTGACCAAAAAAGGGTGTGAACGGATCGTAACCGAAAGGGTGTGAATGATTTGTTACCGAAAGAGTGTGAATGGGTCTTGACTGAAAGGGTGCAAACGAGTCGTAACAAAAGGTGTGTCACTATCAATGGATCATGACCAAAGAGGTAAGAATGGATCGTTACTGAAAATGTGCGAACGAATATCACCGAGAGAATGCTAAAGGTCAACCATGATGTTGGTGATATAAGAGTATGATCTTTTCTGGCCAACATAAAAAGTCTATTTAAAACAACTACAAATATTTTTGAAGTATTAATATATAAATATGAGTAAAGTAAAAACAAAAAAGACATAAATTTTCATCTCAATAGTAATAAATACAAAAAAAATTCATATAAGTTTACTTTTCATATTAACACTGATTAAAAATTATAAATATTTATATAGTATCATCAACATAGAGATATAAATGTGTTGCAATTTAATAGATATGAACACATCATAATCTAAGAGGTACAAATATGCTATGCTATGATCCAAGAGGTACAAAAGTATCATGATCCAAGGGGTGCGAAGGTGTTGTGACTGAAAGGGTGTGAATGTATTATGACCGAAAATTTACAAAAGGACCGTGACCGAAAGCCTGTGAACTGTCATAAATGAAAGGGTGCGAACGGTTCTTGACCAAAAGGATCTGAAATTAATCCTGACCGAAAAGATGCGAATGGATCTTGACCATTACAATAAGGATACAAATGGGTTATGACCGAAAGCATGCAAATGAGTTATGACCGAAAGCTTGCAAATGGGTTATGATCGAAAGGGTGCAAATGGTCGTGTTTGAAAGATTGCAAATAGTCGTGACCGAAAGGTTGCGAATGGATCGTGACCGAAAAATTGCAAACGGGTCGTGACCAAAGAGTGCAAATGGTCGTGACCGAAAGATTGGAGATGGGTTGTGACAAAAAAAAGTGCAAACGTGTCGTGACCAAAAGGAGTAAACGGATCGTAACCGTACGAGTGTGAACGGATCGTAACTGAAAGAACGTGAATGGATCGTGAATGAAAGGGTGCAAACGAGTCGTATCCAAAAGAGTGCCAATGAATCATGACCACGGATCGTGACTGAAAAAGTGCAAACGAAACATTACTGAAAAAATGTTAAAGGTCAACCATGGTGCTGGTGATATAAGAGTATGACATTTTCTCGACAACATAAAATGTCTATCCAAATTAGAATATATCATTTTCTTAATATTTTTTAGATTTTGTCTGTTTTTACTGATCCGAAAACTTTTTTGTCTTATGGTCAACCATGGTGCTAGTGATCGACAACATAAAAAGTCTATCCAAATTAGAATATATTATTTTTTAAAATATTTCTTAGATTTTGCATGTTTTTACCCATCTGGAAACTTTTTTTGTCTTATGGATCTCAATTTCAGTTCACACCCTTTCGTTCATGCCATTTACACATTTTCGGCCACGACACATTCATACCTTCGGTCAAGGCACATTTGTCTATCCCTTGGAACAAGTTCATACCTCTTGGACACATCATGTTTGTATCCCTTAGTTTATGACGGGTTCGTACCTCTTAGGTTATGAGTCGTTCGTACTTTTTCATTGACGATATAACCGTTTAACATAAACGGTACATTTTTTATTCAATAAGATTTTTTTGTTCAATAAGAGATTTTATTTATTTATTATATATTGATATAAGGGCAATTGTCAATAATAACACATTTTGAAGTTTATGTCACAAAAATAGCACTAGAAGGAGAAAGTCACAAAAATGACATTCATTAAAGGATAAAATATCTCTAATACCCTTGGTTTAAAATTAAATAAACAAACAAAAATAAATAAAAAAAATAAATAAAATGAAAAAAATAAATTTTTTTTATAGTTTCAGATTATATTTTTCAGATTCGAAATTTTTATAATTTTTTTTTGAAATTTTTTTTTCGAAATTTTTTTTTTATTTTTTTTTCAAATTTTCTTTTTATAATTTAAAAATACTTTTTGAAACTGTTTTTAAAATTTTTTATTTTTATTTTAGTATTTATTTTTTATAAAATTTTAAACCCTAATTCTAAAACCCCACCCCCTTAACACTAAACCCTAAGGTTTGGATTAATTAACCCAAGGGATATAAGTGTATATTTACCTCTTTAATGAAACCTATTTTTGTGACTTTGAGCCTTGAGTGCTACTTTGAGAACAAAAACTTGGTTTGGTGCTATCCTAGTCTTTTTCTCATGATATAATTTAAAATTTTAGAGTAACTTACCTAAAATAATAAAAAATGTATAATTTTATTAGTATTGATGTATTTGTATTTTAGTTGTAATTTAAAATTATAGAATATACATTTTTAATATTATCTATAAATAAATATAAACACATATATTCTATGTTTTGACATAAGATTTTTTTGAAAATAAAATTCTTTTTTTATATAATATATAAATTATAATATGATAGATTTATTTATAAAAAATGAGTTTTCATGCGATATCGCGTGGTTTCCTTACCTAGTATTTATAAAACTAAAATAATTTTATTGTAAGCTATTCATCCGTAGGATGGATCAACCCATAGTTTTAAATAAAATTAAGTTATTTTTAAAAAGAAAAAACAGCAATAATTCTGTTTTAATAATATAGATTTTATAAAACATTTTAGTTGTAATTTTAAAGTTAAATAGAAAAACAAAACTGAGTTTTCATTATTGTTACTAGGGAAACACAGATTTGTGAAATCATTCTTAGGAGATAATAGTATAATTGTTTCTTTTAAAATTAAAACTTCCAGAAAGGGTTTCGAGACACGTGTTGTCAGCGCTAGGGTTTTCGACTTTTGGGCTTGGGCCTTTTATTTGTTTTTTGTTCTCCTGAGCTCCCTTTTTTGGGCTTTCAGAATGGATTGTAGTTTCGTGGGCTTTGAGCCATCTTTAATATTAATCAATTTGGGAAAGAAAAAAAAAAAAAAACTTCCAGAAAGGGCATAAGTTTTGTTCTTTCTGACAACATTCTTTAAAATCAATAAAATTATATAAGGCAGCTTCCATATACACGTGTTGATCAACACGAGATTACTATTGGAAAAGTCTGTACTGCAGAGGTTTATATATATACATACACACATTATGGTTCTACGATATGATTTACGAAAATCCTACACGAGAAAGAAAATTTGAGCACGATGAAAAAGTCTTTATACCAAAGCTGTGTTTCATCCCACACACCTGAGAACACAAACGAAAACATGTCGATTAGGTTTCAAACGAGAACATTGAGTAACGAAAAACACGCATAGAAACCATTAGATTGTGTTTGTGTTATAGTAAAATCATCAGGCAGAAGTACATGTTCAGAGGCAAATGGAGAAATGGCCAGAGGAAGAAGCAGGAAAAAGTATTTACCAGGGTGGCGGGCGAGAAGGTGACAGAGCAAGAAGATGCAGCTTAAAGATTGATTTTAACTTGAGCTGGTCGTTGGGCTTGTGCCAAAGGTTGAAGATGGTGCAACTGAAGCTGGCATTTGTTGAGAACCTCCTTCAGCCCAAGAACTCTCAGATATCGGGGAATACGGCCTTGTCACTTTGTTTTTCACCAATGCCTAAATCAAATAACCAAAACATATATTCTGAATTTGTTTTAAACAAGGGGTGACATTATTTTTTTTTTTTTGTAACAAAACAAGGGGTGACATTATTGTTAATTAATTGTGAAAGAAAAAAGAAGCTACACTAACCTTTGAATCATTTTGCCCGTACAAGTTAATGGTTGTATCGATGGCTGAGTAAACATCAAGGGCCTGCTTCGTGTTGGGACTGCATTTGACAACACGGACTTGTTCCTTCGAATCATTTGGCTTTGATTTCAGATAGAGAATAAGCCGCGAAGGTGGAGAGTTAGGCTGGTCCTTTTTCCCCTCAGTCAGTTCCATAAATACAAGATCAGTCCATAGAACGTCCCACTGTATAGAGCACGCATCTTTGGCCGGGATGAATTTTCTTTGACCCATTATGTTGGACGGTTGCTGGAAATAAAATAAAATGTTGCTAATGTCAAAGAGGATTTCTTGGCTAGATAGATACCGAGGACGAACACTAGACCAAATTATAGACCTTATGCATATACTGAGAAGAGTAAGAGGTTATTGTGTGACTCACTTGTAGCAATATTACTCTTCGATGTGTGATCATTAGAACTTTTCCCTTTGGTAGAATGAAATGACTTTCATAAGCATCTGTCAATGCAAATTTCCCACGTACTTTGAACAGGTCAACCTGGCCAAGGAATGATCCAGATTCTGCCAACTGCAATATGACCTGTAAGTGCAAAAGTTAGAAAATGAATCATCATCACGAATAAATCCATTCCTCATCAGGAGAAAAACCACTAGTGGAATACAGTTTGAAAAGAGTCATGAGTACAAATTTGTACCTGCCCCTGTGCTCTGTATTCGTTGTAAGGACGAAGCAGGCTATCAGCACCAACAGCTCGTGGAAGTCTCCGGCGAAGAAGTTGTTCATCTGAAGTGATTGCTGCTGCTATCTTCATCCTCATGGCATTTGCACCTTCAGTGGTTTTTGACAGAAGATCCAGAACTCCACTCACAGGTTGGGCAGCAGCACCGATAATACCTTTCCCAAAACCTGAGACAAATCCTTCGACACCAGAAGATTTTGCACCTTCGAGAGGCTTTGTCAATATGCCTGTGACTCCTCTAAACAGGCCTTTCGCTAAAGCTCCACCTCCTTCTCTGATAATATCGCCAAAGTCCTCAACACCTTTGTTATCCTGTCAAATGTTAGTAATCACTTGTATCAGAAGCCACTGGAACGTCAAATGAATTTTTTTCACATATTAGGTGAACAGATGAAAGGCAACTTATATTTTTTATGTTACATGAAACAGTAAGATGTAGGAGCAAAATAAAAGCCATGAACGAACCTGTCTCTGTCGACTTTGGATGAACTTTTTATCCATTGACAGCGCAGCTATGCCTTGACTCATATGGCCAAGAGCGCTGCTTGCATTGCCGAGAATATCAACACCTGAAAGCAACTGAAGAGGCTGGCCAAGGAGATCTTTCTTTACGTTCCTAATAGCACTATTGATCATAGTGCTTTGCCGCATGGATATGTTCTCGTTAAATCTTCCACTTATGCGTACCTGTTTCAAGAATATGAAAAATTAATAGAGAAAAACATATGAATATTCGGCTGGGTTGGGCTGGAAGTGCAGTATTTCCAGTAGTTGGGACATCGACAAATCAAATTCTATATAAGTTGTGAAAACTCGTCGACTATAATCATTATAGTGATCCTACGAGTGAAAAGTAAAAACGGATTGTCATAAACTAATTAATGGGTGTTGGCCAATTGATCCAGAGTCGTGTAGATACCACATACTAATCCCTGCGTCAGATGTACATACTAGTAGGCTAACTATGATAAATTGTTTCCTAATAGGCTAATCGCGTGAAACACAGAGGTCCCTATTGTTAGTTACCGTCAATCAGTTAGTATGGAAAACTTACTGGCATGTTTTCTGTATTCCCAAGAGCAGTCATCAGGGATGACCAAAAGCCAAGCACTCCCCTCGGCCTTTGACTTGGAGACATGGCCATAGATACTTTAAATCTAACTTCTGAGATATCAAGAACTCTGCAATTTTGGAAGGATGTAACCATATAGGTAAGTGTCAATGTATGGACTCATTTAGTAAATAGCATATATATAAGAAGGCCGTGTGTACATACCCGATTTGAATGAATGGATCAACTGATACAGCCGTTGACTCAGAATTGGATAGTCTACTCAAGTTGGATTGCTGAATCATCTCATGAATGCGCCAGATTATAGGTTCATGGATGTTAACCAGAAAGGCAGTATTTTCACGTCCGTGGAAACCTATATACGGGTAGACACGGAGATCGAGACCAGCATTCGATTGCAAAGTAACAGAAAACTTCAGAATGCAGTCAGCGTTATCTCCAGTTTTCTGTGGTCTGAACAGAACCGGCATTGGAGCCAACGGTAATTGGTTATCCACTTGTATTCCTTGCATCCTTAGCTTGTACCTGTAAAAAATTAGCGTTCAACATTAGTCCAGCGTGCTTGGTTTTATAACTGATAAGCGTGAAGACGGTGACCACTATTGTCGAATTAGACATGAATTTAGTACGGTCAGAATAACTGCAGTGGTGAAATAGAATGCTCCTTTCTCTATAAAATAAAGCTACAACTTAAGAACCTGATAAACTCACCTGCTAAGCCCAGAGCCCAAGCCGGTTGAGTATGCCACAAAGAGGTTTTGCACTGACATGTACAATATTTCCTCCGGAGCATGATCGATTACGGAGATTCCAAGCTCAGCGAGCTCAACAATCACATGAAACTCAGACTCTTCTGAGGCCAGAAGTTGAGATTGCTGAGACCCACCAGATAACTCTGACAAAGATGATGCTGGAAGTCTTCTGCTTATGCTTGACGTAGGTTCAACTGCTGGCATCCAGTCACTGATTCTCACAATGTTCTTTTTGTCTTCCTTTACAATAGTAACTCGTATGGGTCTGGTAGGTCCAGTCTCACTTCGTGGTGGATGATCACCAATCTTATCAATATCATATTTTTCCGATTTAGAAGGATCATTGCCATCAACAAGAAGTTCAAATAGATGTCGTCTACCAAGATCTTCCCAATAAAACGAAGCAGCTGCGTTAGGAGGAAGAAATTGCCAAGATTCACTGACACCATCCACTTGGCGATACCGAATAGGAAGAAACATGGAACGGTTCTCGATCCTAGGAGAATGGATTCACATCACATAGAATACAAAAAGAAAAGGTTAGATATGCTTCGTGGAAAAAAAAAACGTAAATATAGTAGAGGGAACACAAACTTGGATTCAGTAAATAGGATGCATCATCGTATTAAAATAATTTCATGCAGGTTCCATGGATTACTTTATTCACCAAACTGATAATGGGTTTCAAAGAACAGATCTGGCAGCAAGTTTTTAAATCATAAATGCAAATATGATCTGGCAGCTAGAAAATGTACCATCAATATCCAACTAAACAGTAAAGTAACATCAGAAAATAAACAACTCATCTGGAACTGGAAGACAGTTGAGGCATGTGTAATTTACCTATAAGGACCGGAGACAGAGTCTGGCCTAAAAACAACTTCGTAACGTGAGTTTTTTGTCCCGCTTCTGACTTGTACTCTTAGCTGCAATTGCTCAGTCCCATCTTCTCTTCCGACAGGGACACGCATTATACCTTCACTAAAGACACTGAATGGTGTGCTCCATCTATATCCCTTCACTCGTAACTGAAAATGTCCCATCCGCCGTAAGCACATTAATCATATTAAAATTAAGATACAGAAATCTGAAGGTATTTCACATACTTTCAGCAACTCAATCCGGGTGGAAGACTGCCATCCAAAGAGCTTTGGAGGATCAGAAGGATTAATCCATTCTTCTGTCTGACAATCACATTGTTGAAGACAGATGCTCATACCCACCCTGTTGATGAATAAGGTGTGTGGCTGGAAATGAATAACCTGAAAGCAAATGTATAACTGAGAGTAAGATAACAAGTGGGACTCCAGACTGGACATAATCCGCCTCTAGTTTATCTTGATATAATAAACCACGGAGAGGAGTCTAATATATAACAGCAGCATGTACATTTTTTATGGAAACAGGAGAGAAAAACAAAGGCCAACTAAGTATTGTTTGCCAAGCTAGCTAATCCCTAAAGAGTTTTCACGCCCAAATAACATCTTTAATAAATAGACACCAACAAATAAAAAACTGTATATGAGCACGAATTTGACTTCAGACAAGTAATTTCTACAGATACCACAGCAATGAGAAAACAGAAAAATCACACGGAAGTGATATCTGACCTTTGTTCTGTCCGATGTCATATTCAATACTGCTGAGAGCTTGTAGTACGAGGCATCTGAGCAGAAAGCGTTTACATCTATGCGTTCCTGGAAAAGAATTCGTGGTTAATGAAAGGAGAGAAAGTTGCTAGTCACACAACCAATTAAAGAAAATGACGACACGGCCGCACAGCTAGGCGGAAATCCTTTATACAGAAGTGTGTCAGAAATGGTTCTCGTACAATAAAGCAAAGTCCAGCAATTTCAAGGCATTAGCTTTAAGAAAATCATTTAATATTTAGCAACTCACCTTCTTCTCAAGTTCAAGTAGAGAAATTCCAGGACTGTAGATCTCAGAATCCCGAGCTGCGACAGCAATACCAATTCGTGGGGAAACATAAGAATCCTTCTGAGATGGAAACAGCACGACGCCACTCCGACCAGCTGATTCTTGTGGAGAAAGCATGCTAGGCAAAGGACTAGTATCCTCGATAACCTCAAGCACTCGGACATTTTTCCTCTGTTGTCTTCTCTCCATCGAAAATGCAGGAATTTTCTTAAAAGATTTGGAGGCCCTAGACAAACAAGGGGAGCCAGCTTCCGCATTTTCTGATGGCTCAATCTCCACCACTCTATAGCCTAGAGGAAGATATGAATCATTTGTAATCCAATATGGTACAAAGAACCTTATAGTCTTTGGTGCAGCCCCGGTTTCTCCAACATCACGTTCAATACTTACACGCAGTCTCCTGAAACGCCAAGAGAAAGAGTATGATGTGGCAAAACATTATCATGAATGTATAGTATCGGGGTTATAACAGAAAAAAACGTCCACATATGATAATTCTCAACATAATAAGATTTATTCAATAAATTAAATTCAGCTACGGACTGGCTCCTCCCAAAGATACTAGTTAGTTAAGAAGAGATACTAATGGGATATTATTCTGGAACAAATGCGATTTTGTTACGTGACCCTTTATGGTCAAGAGCCGTAAAACAGCTGTTAACCATTGTTTTCTTTTTAAAGAAACAATGCACATATTCATGTATCGTCATGACGTATTAGGCGGAGTTAACAAGACTAAGAATTCCAGACAGAATGAGAAATGAAAAAGAAAGAGTGACAAACCTTTTGCTCTGTTGATGGACGAACCAAAAGGATGACACACTGTCACTTGAAGATAGATCTAAAACAGGAATAGGATCCTACAAAAGAAATTCAAATTTAATAATGAAATGAGAACTTTTTCCAATGTGAGTAGATTCTTCTGTAGTTTATCAAAGCCAACCTTTTCCAACGCCCAACCACCATGGACAGCTAGTGTAAGATACACAGGTCTCTGAATATCTGCTGAATATACGTGAGCAATCTTCCTTGAAGATACTACACCATGTTGTCTCTCAAGATATGTGCCTTCTTTTGTTTTTTCCCACACTGTGAATTTGACTGGGCAAGGAAGTCTATTTTCTAGCTTCAAAGGAGAACTAACAGAAATTTTCCAATCATAAACAGGTGTATTAAGGTCTGTATGAAGAACTGACGCATCTGCTCCCACGCTGAGCCAGAATGGCTTACTCCCTGTAGAGGGCTGGCAGCAGAAAAGCATATCTTTCTTCTCAAGCTGGTTTAGTTTCAAAGCAAAAGCAGATCCTCTGCTGCTTTGCTTGAACGTTTGCTGCCGAGTAAGCAAACCTTGATCAACAAATGGTTGATCTTTTCCACAACCAGAACTCACGGCGATGCAACTACCCCATGCATAAGAAAGATTGTCAACCCTTGGCCGGACATGTAGGCACTGTTCATTATCTTTTGACAAACATCCCCATGGTAAAACATAGGACGATCCACAGACAACCAAAGCATTATGATTGCTCGCTCCTGAAGAGGTATTCTGATCAGATGATATGGATACCTCTAAATTGACATCTGAATCATTTGCAACTGTTGCTAAACATCTGAATGTTGCGTGCTTTCTTCCGTTTCTCATAGAAACTTCCATTGCAATAAAATCGTTTTGTAGTGATTTCGGAGCAACAGAGAGCGGAAGCAGCGAGCGAATGCTATGCCATGAGTCATCAGGCCGAACTCCAATCCAGAAACCAGTGTCTCTGTCAACAAAATCCTTACTTTCCATATTTCTTAGTGTGTTGGGGACTGTAGTCTTCTCGAAATAAGATGTTGAGACAAGCAAGCATCCGTTGTCATGTATATCTTCGACATTCTTCATATCATTTATCAAATGAGAAAGCAACATATGTTAGAGAAGCTTGAGAAACGTTAAAATACCTTTATATAAATGAAAAACAGCTAACCTTTCTCTGAAGCGTATAAGAACTAATATTCTCAGCATCACTTGACTGATACAGCGACCTTACTGAAGCTACTTTTCTAAGTGTATTTTCCCCATGTCCAACAGGAAATGAAAGCGACCCGACCACCTCTCCTGCATTAGTTAATGGCTTACTCTCATGTAACAGACGGACAATCTACTCAAATGAACAATAAACAATGCCAATTCACTCTAGAAAAGAATGATAAAACAGACAGAAAAGGACAGCTTAATTGATGGTTATGCATGACAAACAGGTCGAAGTTAATAAACCGAAGAAGTCACTGAATTTAACCTTTTCCGGCTTTAGCAGCAAGGTTTGTCACTTCAACCTCCAATCTGGCCAATCCCTAAAACAATTAAATCGAAAAAGACTACAAATATGAGATAAGTTCCAAAATCATGACAATTGTTTTAACTTCAAAAAGGAATTTTGCAAAACGATATAGCTTGTACTACTAGGCATCTGAGTCAGAGAAAACACGGGGAAGCAACTAGCTTTATATACTGTTCCAATCTAATGTTAATTCTAGGCTAAATCGCTTGTGATACCACAAGTTTGAAGGAACAGAGAAGATGATCAATAATGGAAGCAGAAAATTAAACGTTTCCTAATATACTACCTTCTTTGGGATTTCAAATATGAAAAGTTCATTCCACTTGGAGGTGCATTCCATCAAGTCATTAACAACTGCGGTGGAAGGCTTTACACACTTTGTCCTAGCACTTTGAGGAAAAAGCTTTTGTGGTTCTGCACCCTGACTATCAACAACGAGGCGCAGGGTGCAAAAGAAATTGTGACTGTTGCCATCATCGACAATATGCAAACCCTTCACAAAAAAGTGAAAGTACCATCTTAACCATAAAGCTTTCTAATACGCTACAATAAAAATTTCCAATGACGGATGCTTTCGTATATGTACCTTAGCCTCCAAAATCTGTACAGTCATGTAATTGCGTGCTTCCCTAGAACTGTCTGAAACATTTAACCTATTGGAGAACCTTGGAGGTGGAACCCACACAGAAGTATTTTCATCGTGACACAACTTTACAACTACATCTGAGTTCTCCTCCAGCTTTTTCAGATATATGTCACGGCCGAGTTTATTCTCTACCACAATGGTCTGAAAATCATCTTCGTCAAGGGCTGAAAAGGCCGAAAGATCCCCACTCTCACGAGAGACACTTGATTCCTGCACCACAGCGGACATATATACTTTCACGAAGAAAATATATGTTTTCGCGAAGAAATAGAGACTAAAGAACAAGGTACCTCTTTCATTTTGGCCGCTCTTTCTTCAAGTTCTAGTTGCCTTCTCCATGAAACAACGGCGTCACCAAGAGTTTCAAGGTTTGCAGCACTAACATTTATGTTCAAAATGTTAGTAGCAGCAACTCGCAGGCGTTTTCCTGGCTTCGATGATTGACTCAAGGAAGTATCATATGTTTCCAACCTTCAAAACGAAAGTGAGAAATCAAAATATTATTCCAGTTTTATCTCCCAGTTAAGTCTCATTATTATATTTACTTGAATATTCCATCAAATGGCTCCAGAAGAGGCTCCCACGCTTCCAACTGTGGGTTAAATGTTGAAGCAGCGACGGAGGCAACGAGTACTGCATTCATGGCCTCAGGACGACCATGAGTTGCTAGCTTGATATTAGTGACAGTTGTGTCAAAGAGAGGAGTCATCTGGAAGAATTCAGAACAAGATAGAGATGTAAACATTGCGTTTGAACAAATTGGGTAGTAAATTTGACCATAACATACCATCCCATGTAAGCCGTCTAGAAGTGTCAGAGAGAAGCATCTCAGCTTAATTTCTGCATTTACATTTTCCTGTGTCTTCGGCTTTGCGGATTCTCCAATAGCGAAAGCCATCCGAATTGGAGGCCTTTTTAGATCAGAACGTGCAAGAAAAGTGCATGCCTACACAAGATATCAGCAGCTATCAGGATTGGGACGTACTTTTCACTGTGTGAGTACTTAAGTAATTGGATAGTAGCTGGTTCATAAAACCCAGAAGCTCCTACAGTTCAATAATGACAATACAAAGCCTTCACATAGTAAGAGACAAAGCATCAAGGTTAAACAGGTTGTCCAACCTGATTGTCAACTTTCCAAATGCTCCAGCATTGAGAAGACTTTGAACTTGAAGATCTTGAAACAGGAGCTTCGTAAATGTTGGCTTGGTTAACAAGATCAATCCTTGGACAACAGAACGAATCCACATGTGGCTCCACATCAAATTTAGAAATAACGCATCCTAGAGAAACATAGCCAGGAGGCGCAACAGGAAACCAGCAAAAAACTTCATCCAAGCCCTTCCCTACAATATGTGCGGCTTTAGTGAAGTGAACAGGTTTTGCAGCAATCTCAGAGTCATCTGCTTTAAAAAGTATTCCAAGCGCTGGTGGTTCCAACCTAATGAGAGAAGAAGAATATCATAGATTATTGACATTAATGTAAGAAAACAGGTCATTCACTGTAGCTAATCTAAAAACCAAAATTAAAATTAAAGTTAAAAATTTACTAACCCTTCAGTTATGCTATCACCCAATATGGCAAAACCAGGACGTGGTACAGGCCTCCATATTGAGATAGGTCTACGAAGATCACCACCCTTGTCCCACCAGATTCTCTCAAAGTTAGGAGTTGAAACATGATAACTCGATGGCTTAGAAATAGACCTGAGTACGTCCCAGCCTGATGAATTTCCAGTCTGATCATTTGTTTGCTCGCTTTGAGAGCCATTTGTAGATGATGGGTCACATAATGGATATGTTTTCAACTGAAGGGGATTCCAAAGAAGGCAATGACTGAGGCCACAACTATATTGTTTCGAGGGAGCCTCAGTTGAGGAGTGAGCATAGAATGAACCAAGAACATTATCAGCGCGCCATATGCTGAATCCAGACTCAATTAAAGAACTGGAGGGGACGGTGTATATGCACTCAGAGAAACTGCTGGAAGATACAAGGTCAGATCTTAGACAATAAACAATGTGATCTGGTGGTGGCTCACTTCCTAAATTTGCAACACACCCCATAGTAGTATATCCTGCAGGAGCTACAGGCATCCAGAGGGAGCACTCATTGCTATCAGGAGAATGTTGACCATTACCCTCTTTTAAACCTTGAATAACAGAGAACAGGCCAATACAATTAAACCCAATCGGCTTCCGCACGCGCCCATATGTATTACTTACTGCCATTACTGCTTGTGTAGGAGGAATTGCCCTGAAAGGAAAATTTTCAAGGGATTTAACATCATAATGCAGCTTTACCTTCTAGAAGAAGAAAACATATGTACACTGAAGTGAGCACTTCTTAAGCAATTGTAAGCACTGGCACATATCAAATGAAAAAGAGGCTGCATGTTACACCCAAGTATCCGTTACGTTAAAGCTCCAATACGACAAGAGCTTGGTTATTTCTGTTACGGAAATGATTTGCCATGAATTTTATGGACGTAGTTCAATGCTATTGATGACTGAACAAACACATTCAGGATGAAACATAAGGTTTGTTCCCCCAATGTAATCACTGAAAGCTCTGTTGCACGGATGAAAATATCAAGATATACATGTAACCAGATAAGCCACTAATAATATTACCTTGATGTCACACAGTCTCCCAATATGACATAGTTCGAAGGAGCCTGCGGCCTCCAAATTGTGAGGTTGTTACCGGGTCCATTTTCTGCGCGCATCCCCAAAAGAAAATAGTCAATAGTGTAATTATCTGATACAGTCGGTTACAAGGTAGACAAATAATAGATCATGTGGCCAGACTAAAAAAAAGGCACCTAACGTAACTGATGCCATACCTTTCGGTGAAACCCAAATCCTGTGGAAGTTGGTGCATGAAGCTAAAGGAATAGCATTTCCAGATTGTAAGGCTCCAGTTACTTGGCTCTGCAGATTCAGCAGGAGGGATAAAGCACTCAAGGAAAGGTGCATGTATATGTCAGTTGACGTCAAGGACATATTTGTTTTCTCTTTGACAGAAGTGTAGCCCCCAGAAATATCGACTGGATCAAGAATGATAAGACCAGAACCAGTTTCAACCACCAGGTTCTTAAGCAAGGCCCGAACCCAAATGTCATTTTCTTTTGAGGCGTACCTGTTGAAAACAATAGCAAAAATACATCAACAATGTAACAGAAACTTTAGATCCGTTCACAACAAAGGAAGAAAAAGCTTGTTTTCAACGTCATAGGCAAGATGGAGTCGACGTCAAGCAAACGTAATTGTATCAGGGAAACATTGTGTTGTAAAATGTGCTCAGACCTAACTGTTCAGAACTTTCATGTATGACAAAATGTTGATAAACATTAATCACTGATACTTAGATTTGGACAAAGCTGCACTTACATAAAATTAAAATCCAATTTAACTCGCAAAAGCTTTTCTACAGCAGAGGAGTCATCCAGGGAGGATTTTGTACCATCAAAGAATGTGAACTCGGGAGCAACAACCTGTACAAAAACAAGCTATGATATTGACAAATACAGCAAAAGCTATGAAATTGCCAAATACAGCAAAACAAAAAAAAAATCCAGTTTCAATAAGCTAGGACAGTAATTGACAACTTATGAAAGATGGCGGCTGAAAGAAGTTGCGGAACCCTCCACATAAAACAAATCTTATGAGCCAAAAAAGAACATCAAAGAAATACCAAACTTACGGAATATTGATTTAAAATAAGTAAGAGAGAAAAAATGTTTTAAGTCTAATAGTTTTTGATCAAATAGAACGCAATAAAATAGCTATAAAGTATGCGCTAAAAACTATTTAAACAGGTAAAAAGAAAGGGTCTAGGAAACCTACCTGAGCTTCAAAGGTAAAACTCTGGCCAGACTTCAAATCGGATTGACGAATATCTGAGACATCTGATGGTTTGTACGCATTGCTCAGCACATTCTCAGAATTAGATTTAGCATTTTCTAACATTGAGATATCAACACCATCTTCTGGAGAAAATAAGCAGCTGCTATCGTTACTCAAGTAAATGCACTTGCTCAGAAGCGACCCATTCTGCCACAGAAGAAAAAGAAACAGAAAAGAAGCAGCTTGCAAAATTTAGAATCTTGGAAAAAGAGAATGTGAAGCAGTAATTACAACAAAACAAAGAATCCTTCTCCGCTTCACGCTATAAGCGCTCGGAAAAGAAATTCACTCTACCAAGTGATTATTTTAAAATTACAAAAGGATGTATCTAATATTATTATATATAAAGAGAAAAGAGTTTCTACCTTAATTTTTACATTCACGAACCGCAACGTTTTTCCATGCCCAACAATTATGATAGGTTCTAATCTTCCTGAGTTTAAATCCTTCTCTCCTTGTTCACTCAACGAGATTACCTTTCCACATCCATCATAAGTATACTCATCAACCCCCGGTGAATCTGCTACTAACTGTCTACATGGGGACAAGTGCACGACATCTTCTATCTGTTTATAGAGAGCCTCAGAGAGAACTATGCCACTACATCTAGTGATTGGATCATTTGTTGGATCCAATGTTTCGTCTCTTCCTGTTATTGCACGTAAGGCTGGAACAAAAAATTCACCAACCGCAAGGAGGAAGTCAGGAACAGCAAGGATACGAGGTTGTTGAACCCGTAAAACACATGACTGAGAGGACGCTCGCCATCTATAATCCATCAGCAACATCGTTGAACATGGTGCGTCAAAATCAAGAACTGCCCTAGAGTTGGCCCGCTTAAAACTTCCCTTATTAAGGGAAAAGGGTAAAGATTCAGAAGAAGCTTGCTTGGATGCATCAACCGATGAGCCAAGCATCAGCCGCATTTCAGGCTTTGTGTTAGGACGGATGTCTAGAACAGAAACTTTAGGAAGCGAGACATACAAATCTGTCTCAGATAGTGACGTCATCCTGTAGGATACCCATAATCCTTCAAGCTGTTAAATCAAAGTAAATGGCAAATTGGTTTTTAGATATCTGGTACATTTCTTAGGGGCGAAATCTACAAGAAAATAGAATGATCATGCTCAGAAGTACGTACCGCAACATGAGCTAACGGTGACTCTTCATTAACACTATTACGCAACTCAAGAAGAGCATAATTGATATCAACGGCCAGTATGGTTACTGTACGTGACATTATCGTCTGACTATTCAGGTTCACTTTGTCAACCAGCATCCGCATTTGATCTTTGGGGCCAGAACAACTACCACGGAAATCTGGAGGTAGCTTTGGCTCCTCAAACAAATTCATGGTTGTGCAACTTACAATAATATCATATTCTTTGTCAGACATCACACCATGCAAGAAATCAATCTGCACGGCAAACAGCAAGCTATCCTTTTACAATAATAACGTTTATAAGTATAGTCATCACTAATCTATCAATATCAGGAAGCCAAGACAAAAAACATACAAACTTATTTAGTTTAGAGATCGGTTCTTGACGCCAAAAGTAAATATTTGGGTTCTTTGAACGTATAGAGAAGAAGAAATCCAATACCTTGATCTCAATTGAAAGTGTTGGTACTTTCTTAAAAACATCTCGTAGGCTGCGCCGTACAAAAATGTCCAATCCTTGGCCTTCATGTATCATTGGTTTCCCGATTGAACCATTTATGCCTACTGACATGTTAAGTCCAAGAATCTTACAACAAAAAGACAATAGAAACAATCAGCAGGGTAGTGTTTTCATCCACACGTTAAACAAAAGTGTTTCATATTTATTCTAATATATACGAACCTTTGCATGAAGAACATCTACACGTACAGCACTAGGATCTTTCTCCGGACACCCATGCCAGCTTATTTCATTTGATACCTCCAGCTGACCAAGGTCAAGTTGTATGTAACTGCAGCCAATAGAAGCGTGTTGAGATTTTATCAACATTCAGAGAAAGATTAAAGTAAATCTTTTGGAGATTCAGTAACAAAAAGGTAAATATGTTGCAGACCTCAAGCTTTCTTTAGAGCTACAAGATAAAGGCTATATTACGCAAACAATTTTGATGGCAACTACTAGACTAGCGTTAGAGAGCTATATAACCGAAGTGTTGACATACCTAATACGTAACTGATAACATAGGACATATCAAATATTAATACGAGTCAATTATACTTACTCTTTGCTCAGAGAATCTTTAGGGACAACAATTATTGGAGTGTCTAACGAAAGGTCTAGTTTCAGCGCAGTAGCACCATCCATCTCATATTTCTGGATTAGCCACTCAAAGCCTCCTACTTTGTCAACAAGCTTAATGACTTCTTCTGAATGAGGAGTGGCAAGTCCCATGAAGTACGCTGTAACCTGAAAACCATTTCATTGGTTTGGTCAATAATAAAATGATGTCCGAAGAAGAGCATTTAAATTTCGGTTGCACTTTAAATAAACTGGGTAAGAAAAGGTTATTGATCATGGCACCTCTTGAACAAATCTGTAGAGGAATACGATGCGGACAGCTGACAGTCTACCAGATAAGCTATAATCATATCCTTCATAGTCATCATCGCCAGCACTATATGAATTGAATTTGAACTGCAGAGTAAAAGAGGAAGTGAGCAGATTCACAACGACAACAAGCAAGATATGGCCGTCAGCATTTTACCTTTATAAGAGACTCAACACCAGGATCACGTATGTCACAGAGCCAACTCCAGCAGTTTCCAGAGTCTAACGACTTGTCACAGAGTTTAAAATTACCTAGGGTCCCTTCTATTGAAAGAGAGCTCGGGTGAACCTTGAAAAATAAACAAATTTAACCAAAAAACAGTTAACTAAAACAGACTTTCAATGAAACTGATTCGCTTTGCTTATAACATTTTAGAGAACCAACTGCAGATCTAACTTTTAGAAACTCTTATCATTAACAAACTGGTTTTCTTGTCCTATGGTATGGGGCCATGATTAAGAGTAACTAGAAACAAAATCAAACACGTCCAATAAGATGCCTCAGGCCAATATTTATTACCTTAATGTCCAACACAAATCGTTCCTGTACAAACATCGCAAGCTGAGAACCATCCTCCTTGTTGAGAAACACAGTCACACTATCAACATTCATGTTCAGGTAAAACACTACACGGTCCTTGCCATATCCAAGTAATCCTTCAATGCGTCCACCTTCATCATTTGTTTCTTTCTCCATATCAGATTTCTCAAACGCCACAGTGTTGGTATCTTTATCATTTTCCACATATGTTGCAGCGCTCAAGTCAAATCCAAAACCAATTAAAGCAACTACAGTCGGTCTGCTGCAAAAGAACTCCAGTTTTGACATGCGAATGCTCATCTGAAATTGATTTCAAGCAGAACTTAGCGAAGTCGAGAAGGTATATTTGCCACACTAAGCTGATCTCACATGATCTTAGATTACATACATGTGTGTCGATTCCATTATAATCGGGGGAGCTGGAGTTCCTCGTCAAGAAAACAACTGATACGAAATCAGAAAATTCACCACCCTGCACTTCATAAAACACCTCATCGCAAAGGCCTTTTCCCTGAGATGTATCTTTTTCATGAAAACCACCTTCAGTATCCTCGAGTCCTGCATGTTCATCAGAGTCCATAAGCATGCTGCACTGAATCATATCCATATCCGGAGTACCTGGTTCTGTAGGAGACAGAAACTCTGCCAAAGCATCAGTGAAGGCATCTTCATCATCTGCATGTCTTACAGACATCTCCTTGTCATAAGAATCACATCTTGGTGAGTCTTGTATGTCTTCGTTCTTCAGGACAGAGTAAGCCAAATACCGAGGACTGCCTGACTGCTGATGCTGAAGTTCATCTTTGATTTGCAGAGAGTGCAACTTCGTCCTAACTGTTAAGCCACTCTCTGAACTTATCATATTGACCTGCAAAGCAAACACAAACCTGCCTCTATCAAACTAGTATATTGTATAGTAGCTACACGGAGAGATAAAAAAAGCTTGAAAAAGTATTAAAACGCACATCAGGAATGGTAACCCTGTAAGTAGAAAAATACAAATATCAAAACGGACATCTTAACAAGTGGCGTTCCTAAGCAATGCAACCTGATTTAGCGAATGGTACGACAAGAATTTTAATCATTTAATCAACTTTTATGAACAATGTCGTGGCTCTGTTTGTAGTTTCCGTCCATAATCATTATCTTAGCCAGGCTTAATAAAATAAAATATTATTTAATCAGAAACTAAATATCATGGTGTTATGTTTTCTAAGCTTTGCACAACTAGTAAGCCTCATCTTTTCCCCTTCTTTCCTTAGTACCGACAAACGACGCAAAACACATACACACAACTTCAGTATCAGCTTAATATGTCCAACAAACACAAACCTTTCCTCCGGTAGCAAGAACTTTGAGAAGCAGAACCTCTTCAAGCTGCTCATCACATTCATCCTTGATCTGCAGGAGAATAGGATTTCAAAATGCAAGTAAATCTCAGGAAAAGTTGCTGTCACAGAATTTAAATATGATTTGTCAGCTCAAGCAACTATGAAATTTTGTGGTATACAGATAGCACACATAAAATTAAGTGGAAACCTGACACAACTAACCTTCCCATACAAGTACAACTTCGTCTCAATTAAAGCACCATTAATAACAAGATCAGCAGCTTTCGAATTCCCGATCTGAGGTTCATGGAAGTCACCATCACCATCACTTGAATGACCAAGTACATCCCCCGACAGAGGAGCCTACAAAAGGACAAGATTTTTCAGCATCAACCAGACATGACCAGTGCAGAAAGAAAAGCCCAGGAAAAAAAAACTTATGAGATTTTATAGATATACAGAAGCTTGATAGGTAGCTTGGACAAGTCCTCTCAGCCATGCTGCCTTCTTCTCCCCCTGAAACTCTATGATCCAGGTGCTAGAAGATTCCAGGGCCTGAAGAATGCATAAGATCCATGATTTCTAATGGAAATCACATATATAACAATACAGCAAACAAAGCGATGCTGTAAAGGAATATCTGTGAACTGTTTTTTCTAACTTCGAAAGTAACTTCAATAAAAGTAAAGTACAGAGAATCATCAACACTCTCAACCATCTTATTTCAGGTATGTATCGATTCAAGACTAAGCAATCGTACCCAATTAGGAGTATATTTTAATCGCTGGACTCATAGATTTGCCGGTTCTTTTATGACTCCTATTATTTACAATCAGGCAGCTTAGCTTACCTTTTTAAGATTCGTTCCCCTTAGACCGACAGCAAGGCAGTATAGCGAACCACCAACATTTGCGGGCGGAACCTCGAATACTTGCCTGCCAGCCATGCTGCACATGCAAAGTTTCTAATTTAACCGTCTTCTATTAATACATGCAAAAACACTTTGTAGCAGGGAAGACTAACTCGAAGGTACAAAAAAAAACGAGAAAGAGGGGTACATGAAAGAAAATAATGAGTGGAGAATAGCACAAACCATAAATAACGTTGATAATCAGGTGACCTCTCTGATTCAAATGCATACAGATATAAACCAGACAAAACAAGGTGACAAGGCTGCCAAGTAGCAACAGAGTTGCCAATTCCCTGAAACAATAGATTTCATACAGTCAAAGCCAATAAAGATAAATCAAGCTTGAAAAGTACATATACATACCTTCCAAACTAAGATTTTAGCGTCGCTAGCGAGATCTGCAGGACTCCAAGGTTGGATTCCATCTGGAGTGTCATCAACAGGAGCTTGACTGTAGGTTTTCATAGCACCATACAAGATGTCGGACAGTTGCATGATCCTCATATATCTTGTTGGCGAGAAATGAACACCAATATTTGGCACTTGGATGGAAATTCTTGTGGATGGAAAACTTGGGTGAGGTACTTTGATCTTCAAGAAGAGATATATGCGTGTCAGTAGAAATGCCTCGTTTTAGCAATTGACACATGAATAGAAATGTCGCACAAGGTAAATACCTGATCAACAATAACTGCCATTCCACACCTATCAATAAGAGAATAAACGTTGTCCGCTTTCTCTAGAATAGGAGACAGCATTGGCTGATTAGTGAAATCTTCCATGAGTAAACTGCAACCACGGTTGTCAGATCCACAGTCGGTAAAGAAAGCGGCAATATCTCTTCCGGAAATGCAGAACCGAGAATATAAGTTTTGCCTTTGCTCCTCAGACCGAGTATCCTGCACTTGTACAAGAAGTATAAGAAAACAGAAGAGAACCACTACTAAAGTCGTATAGCAAGTCTGGAAACTTACCATGGTGGTTAGCGTAAAATTACCAAAATCCAAAAGGAAATGGCTACTGCACTTGGAAGATCCTGAAGTCCTCAAAGGGATTCTCACTTTTGGAGCATCAAGATCAATGTCAAGAGAAAATCTGACAAACCAAAGGAAAAGCATCAAGGAATCCGGAATTTTGCTACTTGTACAAACTGATAAAGTATTTAGATCTAAATTCTAACAGACTATAATAAAATAGCTTTTGTTCCATGCAAACAGCATCTCGCTTTAGTCACCACCGAATGGTCTAACTCTGATCTAAGGGACAATGGTAAAGAGAGATCCAAGTTAAATTTTTCTAACCTGCTTTGCTCCTCCAACACTATTTGAAGTTGTTCTTGAGCCCGTCGAGTCACTTCCTCTAGTTTCATCTGTAATAAAGAACGGTAAAAATAAAAATAAATGCTAAAGCCTAAAAGTCTGCGGATAGTAAACATACAGAACTCTATGACTAAGGAATTTCGTAAGGGTGCATAAATCAATGATATGAGTTACACGTCTTATTGTCACCACAACGCATATGCACTAAACCATTGTAATAAAAATTGCTACTGAACATTAGAACAGTACCTGAAGCGCAGCAGCAGTTTCCAGTGCAACAGTAGGGCTAACTGCGTTACTTCGCTTCACAAATTCTAAAACACGATCATAACTTTCAGTCCAGATCTGCAATACGAAATTACCAATTGTGCTCAAGACTTGAAATAAACAACTTGTGCTCCTTTGACAGTAGCTGAATTTAGTACACCAAAGCTTGTATCGCTGGTGTTAAATGTTTGAACTTAGAAAAACATATGCACATGAGAGTTCCAAGTACTTCGTAGTTTAAAATTATAACGATATATATCCATCCATATTTTCCAAAAGGGAAGCACACAGTATATCGGAGCTTTAAGCTCCAAAAACTTTATTCTAAGGTCCAGATAATTTACTATGCCAAATTTTCGGGAAACTACATTCAATGCCACCAGCTAGATATTAGATAGACACTGATATATACTCGAGACGTATTTTACAGTTATACGACTAATATGCAGATCCTAAATACCCATATTTCAAGAGCACACATATATGAACTGATTACCGTAGCGTGGCAAGGGGATATCGTGGCTGATAGCCTCCAATCAATGTTTTCTCCAATTGGAGATTTCACAAAACTAGCCATCAAGGCATTTGTCTTTCTCTCACTGGATACACTCTGCAAAGACAGAAGCATGACACACAGAGGGGAGCAGCGAAAGGTCAAATCTTCATTTATAGTCAGGAATATAGAATCTTATCACAGGGATTTGTGACCCTGGTCATAAGGTGAAATTTGAAAACAAACCTGTGCAAGGGAACCTTCTGGTGCAGATAAGCCATAGAACCTCAGTGATACATCACACTGAGTACTTCGATGTCTGAACTTTGTCGTCACATCGAGCTGCTCAAACCTACCACACAGCACCTCAGTTTGGTTTACATCAACAATCCTAGCGGCTCCTTGACCAATTGATACCGTTACAAGAAAGTGAGTCATATTTTGCATGTCTTTTCCTGAATACAAATTCATGTCTTCGTCTGGCTGATGACTCAGTAACTTATTTATGGCCTTCCATTCTTCTTTAGTCAATCCTTCCTCCACCGATTTCGATCCCTCAGCCACACTATCGACGTCAGGCTCATCTTCAGCTTCTGTCCGCCTTCATGGAGATAGTAACGACAAATATTAATTAAAAAATATGGAATCTGGCTGTGATGTAGCAATCATTGTTACGATAAGAATTTGAAAAGCCAAAAAGCAAGACAACCATATTCAGAAGGAAGCAACAGAATCCACTAACCAATTAAATGAGAACCAACCGCCCTTTTTCAGCTTTTTCTGCTCTGCTGCTTCTTTTGACTTCACAGATTCTACCTTTGCATGTGCAATCAACCTATTATGCCGATACAACACATGGTCAGATAAGTCGGAAGGAGGAAAAGCACATAGACAGCACAGTGCCATTAAGAATCCCAATGCAAACAAAGAGGAAGAATGGCAAAGCTTGAACTTCTTATGAGAAAAAGTGGTATAATAAGACTATGTAATCAAACAGTAAGTCAATAATGTCTATAAACTTTCAGTATATTTGGAACTTGGCCATAGTCATGTCAATAGCCAAATCAATCCAGAGATCAAGTGTCTTCGAGATGGATTCCAGTGGTATACACCAAAAGGTTGAATTTGACCACATGCTTTCCACTCAAAATGTGAGGAAATAATTATTACCTCCACAATAGAATCACTTTGGAATCAAGGTCCCTTTCGATTTCTCTCATCTCTGGGTTATTAGCATTTGATGACTGCTGGAGAAAGTTGGTATACAGCTGAATATAACGCCGACGTAACTGGCAAAGGTGATGGATTCTATCCCAGGAAAATCGATAGCTGAAATGGGGTCAGTATATGAAAGACAGATCAAAATACAACATCATTCCACATATAGAATGCAGTATACTTTCCTAGAAGATGATCAACTATGCAAGACTAAAAAACAAAATAGATTTTCTAGATAAATGATGTTTCTTTTCCTAGTCTGTCAGTAAAATCCTGCAAGGGAGATATAAATGAAACGAGCACGTACCATAGTCTCTTTTGTTGCAAACTAGCTTGAGCAGCAAAGCGCCACCACAAACGTGGAGCCTCTGAAACAGGAACCACGGGCCTTAAATGTGAAATCTCAATATATGTTTTGTATCTTGAAACAACTTCGACTAGCTTTATCCAATCGTGATATTGTTCCTGGTAAGGGAAACATGGTAGACAACATACAAGTGACTTAAGTCCAGCACCTCAAAAACAAAAATCACTAAGCAGACGCAGTATCAAACTCTAACGGGTCTCAGAAGTACAAAGATGGACAGAAGAAACCAAAACTCGATGGAAAATATTACAGCTACCCCTGGAAGAAAACGAGAAACATTTGCCCAGAAAAAAATTGAAACAACAATAAAAAGTACAGAAAATGGTACCTCTGTGATTGTCACGTTAACATCATTTATGTTAACTGACGCTCTTTCAAATGGAGTCTCCTGATTATTTCTCTCCTGATTTCCTAACCGGTGATACTTAAGAGATCCATTGATAGGGGACAATAGATATCGACGATTTAAGGCCCATTTCGACTTTAGGTTATGCTCAGTTTTCTCCTTTATGCCATCTTCAAACATCTGAACGAAGACAGCCAGTAGTTAAATACATAAAACCTCAAGGAACATTTGACTTGACTAATAATTTGACGCAAAACACAAAATAATCACCAAGTAAAAGGTGGACAAGAACAAACCTTAACCCACTCCTCGGTACTAATATCGTCCCATTGCTTCTCTATTTCCCAGGGAGAGCTATTAGAATCATGATACAGAGCAAGCCTTTCAAGCTGCAATGACTGTGACAGAGACCATGCGTTAGCCTAATTGTGTCTGTTCAAGTCAATAAGTAGTATAATTATCATTCAGCACACTTAGTTTTCAACCAACAGACCTTGTAACAAAGTATCAACTATGACACGCACTCTAATCGAGCACAAACATTAGAGAAAATAACTAATTGAATAGAGACAAAAGAACAATTAAAAATATTTTTTGAACTACGAATCAATTAAAAACTACTACCTCATTCTCTCATGTGAAACAAACGACATTTCCTTTAAAAAGTCTAATCGATGGTCTATCGTATTTCAAGCCTCTTGGAAAAGAGGCTTGAACTTCCTATATGAGAGACCATAAAATGGGAAATATTGACTATAAGATTTCTTAAGACATGGGACCACTAGATCTGAATCCCAATTATGAACCACAAGAGATCTCAAACGTCCATATGGAATCATAGATACTTATAGTCCAAACACACGATGCTTTTTGTCAACTTTCAAGTTTCAACTGCTTCGCCCAATTGATAATAAAAGGTAAGAAAACAAAGCTCACCTTACGCAGCTTATCCAAAGCACCGCTTGTGTCAAATGTCTCATTTCCTTCCTCATCCATTGTAACGGCTGCCAGCCTGGCCAAGGTGATGCCCGAAGCAAAGGGATGCCCTGGATTACTGGAGCAAATATTGTTGAAACAAGGAAAAAATTGATTAGCAAGTACTTCTGAGTTGTCTCCAATACACCAAAAACAATGACGTTACTAAAGAACACAAAAGATAGATATGGCTGTAAAATCAGAACAGGAAAATAAACAAAAAGACAAACAGCCACAAACCTGGTAGAATCCTCGTATCTAATATGTACATTGCTGATGGATACTTTAAGGTTGCCAATAATTGTGGCAATAAGCGAACCTAGCCAAGAATTTCCTGCTGGAGGCTGCAAAGAACCAAGCATAAAAGAGCTACAAGTTATAACATATAACATAATTAGCATATGAGAAAAAAAATTATCTAGTAACTAGCAAGGAGGGCATATATATCCTTCGTAAAAGATCATAAGGAATCTTCTAATCTGATCAGGAAAGTTCCACGTCACTCAAACAGATAACCCGTAAAAAGAAATAAGAACGACAAAATAAGTAAAGAGTTCAGAAGCATACACTTCCCAGCTTAGATTTTGCTCTTGCTTCAAGAGTTGCCGATTCTGCTTCCTATTTGTAACAAACACGAGAATGGTAAATCAGAATAACATCAACGTTTATTTTGTACAGTAAAAGACGAAAACTCATATCGATTGTATTCAGAAGTATGCATCAGCAAGAAAAATTTAATACCTCGATCTGCTGAAGCTTGGTTTCTAGAAGCTTTTCCCTGTCTTCCTCCTAGTATGAAAATAGTTTAAGTAAAGTTGGTACCAACCAAAGTGAAAAGCTTAAGGCGAGACATCGCAAACACAAATAAAAATTCCAAGAGAATACCTTTACTGTTCGGCCATCAGGGGCAGGATAAGCAAGAACAAAGACACGGTCGATCAAAACAATGACTGGCTCTTTTCCTAAACTTTTCCAAGGGACCTGAAACAAAGGTTTGTGATTCAGTGACAAGTTCTAGATATGCTACCTAGCCATAATTACAGGAATTTGCTAACAAAAATAGCATTTGCTTCTTTAAATACAAGTCCACATTCAGAAACCAGGGAGGATGTCACCCTGGCTGATAATACCCATGACAATTGACTTCGTATCAAAAGCTTCAATATATACTACAAACAGAATCACTCGCATTTCTCTTTGTTTTTTTCATCCACATATTATTCAAAGAGCGGTAAATACATGATTAACAGACCAGAATATATCCAGTTAAATCATATGGGACTTCCCTCTATTGAAGCATTTTTGCCTATAACTGATATCACGTTCAACAATAAAAAAAATTTCATAGCACATTTCTCTAGCTCATAACTCCTTCTACACTGCTAATAGCCTTACAGTTCAATAATTCATGTGAAAAAGGCTAAAAAAATTCACTCTCTTCACAATTACCAACAAACACGTCCATAAACTAAACCATATCAATTCCCAGCATTGCTATTGTACATCATTGCATAAGAGCATCACACATGCATACATTTCTGATCATGTAAGCTTAGCTAAGTCATCAATAAGTGTTTTTCCTCTCTCTCTATCCTCAAAGTACTTTAGTAAGCATATACAGGAATTAGCATGTGAAGAAATATGATGCAAGTAACTCCGGCAAGGATTTTCAATCCAAGCTCAAGTAACCAAACTTTCCAGAAAGAAATATGCTTATATCAGTTTACCGTATAGAATGGTCTGAACGAAAATCATCAAAAGAAATCCACCAAGAGAAGAAGAAAAAAAGCAACCTTTAAAGTAATGGTTCCGACAAAACCGGATTTGACAGCGACAGGGAGTTTCAGTGAATTCAGAGCCTCCGCCTTTAACTTCAAATCTTTAAGAACAACATCCCCTGAAAAGCAAGAAAGCTCAAACATCAAATAAGGGGAAGAACCAAAGTTAAACAACAAACAACTGACTACAAAGCCAAGGGAATAACATCTCTACATGTCTCAATTTCACCAGTAAACCAGTAAAGAAACTACTTCATATCCGAGATCATGAGCAGTCTTTTGCACATAAGAATTGTAAATACTCCCTAGATATAAAATTAATAAGGCCAACCTTTCCAGACACTAATCCGCAGAGCCTCTGTGGAGAGTCCATGCACATATTCACCCAGATACCTCCGAAGCAGATGTAGTACCTGAACAGCGAATTGTAAACTTGCGATTAATCAGTTATATTCTAATTACAATGCCAAATATCAATTAAATAGTTCTCCACTAGCATCTACGATTGGAACATCGAAATAGACCCAAAACAACCTTAAGACTACTGAGCCGGCGAGAAGAACTAATCGCAATCCCCAAAATTAACAAACGAAGAAGAGAGGAGGGCTTACATGAGCTTCGAACATGGCGGCGAGAAATTAGCTAAGGGAGGGAGCGAAAAATGGTAAGGTCGTCTTCTTTACGCGTGGTTTAGAGAATCGAGGATCATCGAGATCCGAGAAACGAACCGACTCAACATTGAAGAGAGAGGGGAAGCACACGATCTTGATTCCAAATCAAAGGAATATTCTTCAAAACCCAGCGATCGATCTAAGCAAAGAGAGTCAAGAGGAAGCGATGGAGAGAGAGAGAGAGAGAGAGAGAGAGAGAGACGGTTCCGTTTAGGGAGAGAGAGAGTCGGGGATGGATTTTTCAGGTAATATACGTGCCGGTCCTTACCAATTTTTGCTTTTTATATTTTCTTTACTCTTTTTTTTCCGCCTAGTCAATACACTTTGATTTTTTAGTTTAAAATTAAAACAATAGCTAAATTTCCTTTTGAGCCCCGATATTTCATAAAATCTCGCAATTCTTCAAAACTTCTTTTGCAAATCATTTTTGTATGTGGTCAATTTTTATTTTTTTTTGAGAAAGTTTTTTTTGAGAGAGTTGTATGTTCAATTTATGTTTCTGAGAATATATGAATTAGAATTGGATTACGTTTTGTGCTAATTTATGTTGAGTTACATAGTTTTGTTTTTTTGAAAAAAAGAGCATTCAATTAAAAGACATAAACATACAATGGTTTTGCAACCATAAAATTTTAGAAAGTATAATGAGACAAGCCTCATATCTAGCCAAACAATAGCTTAGAAAAAGAGAAACTTATACTACACAAGCTTAATGAAACGAGATAAGAAAGAGCAAACATTAGGGAGTATGGTATATGGTAGATGAATCATGTACTGCTGAGGCACAATACAGTTGATACGACTATGTATGGATAAATAGATCATGATTTGAACAACTTATGGGATTGAGAAACAAAGATAATTGTATATGTTTTTGCATTCAGAACTGGAGGTATTAATTTGGACAATGAAATCAATGCTATAATATATACATAGATTGTCAATATTTTGGAACTAACTGCAAGGATATTGTATCGATGTTTAAGGACCAAAAAGCATAACCGAGTCTCTCCGCAGAGTTAGGAAATATAGCATTACTTCAGAGACAATTTCCGGATTTCAAGATTTTCTACGGACCAAGAGAGTAGAATCAGACAGCAAATGGTTTAGGTAGGATTGCTCGTACTTTTCATTGTATTCTACATTTTGTTGGTTTTTCATTGAAGTCTACATTATTACAAAAATAATTTAATATAAAAAGGAAATATCTTGATTACAATTAAAATTATCAATTTTATATTTAACCATGTTATTGTTTTGTGCTTATGCGCAGATATAAATATTTAACTAGTTGTTCTAGGTACTAGGCGTTGAGTTACCGCTCAATTAGTACTCAGCGCTTTCTTGAGTATTGAAATATACAAAGTGTTAAGAAAATATATAGATAATTCTATTGTAAAAATAAAACAAACCACACAATGGTTTAATTATACTTATAGAAAATGTATATACATATAAATTATTAATTTAAAATTTAATGGACCATATATTTACATAGGATTTTGTCAAAATTATTATCTTATCGATTTGTTTCATATCTGAACTTGTCCAGCTTGGGACTGAATAAATTTTATTAATTAATGATGTTTATTAATTTACCGAGTATTAACTTATAGGGTTTCTTTTGTATAAAGAGTTTGATAATTAATTTAATAGTAAATGTTCAAAATGTATGAGTGTTTTCAAATTTAATTTACACTATAAAAGTATTTCTGTTGTGATGAAATAATTTATCATATATAAAAGTTTGGTGTTTAACTTATCACTAATATTTCAAACAAAAAATCAATTATGATGGTCTTTGAACTGATAATACATTTTGATTTATATAAAAGGAAATTTGATTTATTAATTACATGTTTTAATATAAAATGATATATTTGTTTATGTGAAAGTAGAGCCTTTTTTATAATAAGGTAAGTTGGAAACAAATATTAACAAAAAAGAAAATCAAATTTCAGTTTTGCGATCAGATTCCTTTATATATAAAGATAATAATAATAATAATAATAATAATAATATGTTTTAAATATCAAAATTTGATATATTTATATTAAAGATATTTTTTATATTATATTTCTTTCTGATTTGTATAAAAGAGATTTGTGTAAATTACAGGCTTCATATACAAATGTTGATATTTATATTTATATTAAAAATATTAACTTTTATATTAAATTCCTTTTTATTTATATAAAAGGAAATTTGGTTTTATTAAAACATAAATTTATATTTTATTAAAGTAGTTTATAAATAATACTATAAGACTTTTATGTAAAATTAATTAATGTTGTAATTAAAAATTCTGGGCTACAAATAATAATTATTTAAAATCGATATAATAAATTACTGGTTATCTATAGAAACAAGAATTAATTACATATTCATATCTAATAAATAGTTTTTAGGTATATCTTACCTTTAGTTATCTATAGAAATAAGATTTTTAGGTATATCTTCCGTTTAGTTATTATCTAAGGTGACTTTCTTTTTTTCACATATTCTTTTATATATATATATAAAGGATTTGACCCATCAGTTTTCGTTCACACATCCTATATATCAGTTTTTTTTCTAGGGGTTTCATAACTTGTTTGAATCGTGAACCGATAATCATGAAAGGTGTTTTGAGGCAGTTTTTAGTCGTCATGGAGCATAAGATAATTGACTTTGAGCAAGGATGGGAGAAGATACAAATTGGTATCACTGCGCTGAAACGGAAGTCTGAATGTCTTCATGTGCCTGAACTTTTAGCTCAGCATACTATAGATATTTACACGATTGTCTACCGTATGTGCACCCAGAAATCTCCTAATGATTTCTCATGGCCGCTTTATCAAAAGTATTGTGAAACAATGGAGGAACATATGAACTCAACAGTCTTGCCTGCTCTCAATGAGAAGCGTGGCGATGAATATATGCTGCTGCGAGAGCTGGTTGAAAGATGGTCTAACCATAAAACGTTTGTTAAATCCGTATCCTTCCTCTTCCTTTACCTTGACCGTTTCTTCATTGTTCGAAGATCACTCCTATCACTTGAAGAAGTTGGCCTGGGCTGCTTCCGTGACCTGGTTTATAACAAGCTGCAATGCAAGATTAGAGAAGCTGTACTAGCACTAGTTGATAGAGAGCGAGAAGGAGAAGATATTGATAGGAAGCTAATGAAACAAGTATTAGAGTTTTACGTAGAGATTGGAGAGGAAAGATACGAGGAAGATTTTGAGAGCTCTATGCTTAAAGATACAGCGTCTTACTATTCCTGCAAGGCATCAAGTTGGATTCAAGAAGGTTCGATTGATGATTATCTTCTTAAATTTGAAGAATGTCTAAAAAAGGAAAAGGAGAGAGTGACTCATTACCTTCACTTTAGCAGTGAGCCAAATCTGGTTAAGGTAGTAGAACATGAGTTTTTTTTTGTGCATGAAAATCAGCTCCTAGAGAAAACGCACTCAGAAAAGCAAATCAGCTTCGGATCTATTGCAAAGATATTCAAGCAACATGTCACAGAAGAAGGTGGTGAAGACAACAAGGCTACTAATGATCAGGTTGCAAGCGCCAAGGAACAGGTTCTCATAAGGAAAGTGATTGAGCTACATGAAAAATACATGGTCATTGAGTGTTTCCAGAACCACAGTACTCTCTTTTACAAGGCTTTGAAAAGGGCATTTGAGCGTTTGTGTAGCAAAGCAGTCGCTGGAAGTGATGAATTACTGGCAACATTTTGCGACAAAATTATCCTGAAGAGATGGGGAAGTGAGGAGCTCAGTGATGAAGATATTGAGAAGGTGGTCACGTTCCTTGCTTATATAAGCGATGAAAAGTATCTTTTTGCAGAGTTTTACAGGAAGAAGCTAACCCTTAGGCTCTTGTTGAATCGGGGTGTTAGTGATGATCATGAGAGAAGTATCCTTACAAAGCTCAAGCAACAACATGGTGGACAGTTTACTTATGGAGAGAATGGTGACTGATTTGACATTGTCAAGAGAAAACCAAAACAGCTTCAAGGAGTATGTAGCTAATAACCATGTTGCCAAACCAGAGATTGGTTTGACCGTCACGCTTCTTACCACCGGTATTTGGCCAAGTTACAAAACGTTTGGGATTAATCTACCTAGTGAAATGGTCAAGTGTGTTGAAGTTTTCAAAGAGTTTTATGAAAAGAAAACTAAAGGTAGGAAACTTACATGGATCCATTCACTAGGAACTTGTCACGTCAATGGATTGTTTGATCAAAAGCCCATTGAATTGATTGTGTCTACTCACCAGGCTGTTGTGCTTCTACTTTTCAACACCAGAGACAAACTGAGCTACAATGACATCCAAACTCAACTGAACGTAGGCCATGAAGATCTAGTGTGGTTGCTTCATTCCTTGTCATGTTGTAAATACAAGATCCTTACCAAGGAGCCAGCCACAGAGACTGTTTCCAGGACTGATGTTTTTGAATTCAACTCAAAGTTCACCGCTAGAATGTGCAGAATAAAGATCCCTCTCCGTCATGTTGATGATAGGAAGAAATTCATTGAAAATGTCGATAAAGACAGGCGCTATGCAATTGATGCTGCCATTGTCAAGATCATGAAGGGAAGGAAAGCATTGGGACATCAACAACTTGTTTCTGAGTGTGTCGGGCAACTTAGCCGGATGTTCAAGCCTGATATTAAAGCGATTAAAATACGTATTGACGATTTAATAACCAGAGACTATTTGGAGAGGGACATGGAGAATCCTAACATGTTTAGGTACTTGGCTTAGGGAACAAAGCATATATATAGTTGCTTGTATTTTCCATATCAGCTTATATCTTTTTAGCTCTTGTTTTTCAGTTCTGTTTTTCTGTTTTTCTTAAAATTCGGTTATGCTTTTTATTTGTTTCTTGGAATGAAATTTTGACCTTGTGGGTTTTGTTTCTTGGTATGCAATCAACTTCATCAAAAATTACGTCCAACAGCACCTAATTTTTGTTGATGAAATAAAACCTAACATGTGTTAGGTACTTGATATTCTATATGCAATAAAAATTCTTTTTGAGTGTTTGGAACCCCTATTTTTCACGTCTGGCTCTAATAGTAACAGCCAACATAAACAGAGCACGTCGCTGAGATGTGCCATCAAAGACTTTCCATGGAACCAGGATTGAAGAAGTACATGTATGTGTACGTGATCTAATGTAAACAACATTTCTTGTGATGCATTATATTTTTCACATTCATATATCCTTTCTAGAAAGTTGGAGGATTTTTAATATATGAAGAAGAAAAACAGGTGTTATGATATTTCAAAAAACACAAATCGTTTTTTCATCTGAATAACGAAAAGAATGAAGCATATACAATATTCCTAAATGGAACTAGACATTTTATCTAGTACCGCCAAGTTGCAAATCTTACATGCACTTAAGAAACCAATGTCCTGATGGATTGGGCAAATACAGCCCATTACATAAATTTAAATTGATTAGCTGTGGATCCAAATCGGCTTAAGAAGACCACACTATGAGCCCTGTTTTATATTAGTGCGCATATAAACTTCCATATATTATATGACCATCTCTGCATACGAGCCTGCATAGTTTTATATTTATTTTCATACACATATTTTGTATATATATCCACATGCACATATATTTTAAACAGCATGCAGGATAATGTACCTATATATACATATATGTTTATATAGATACCTGAAATTATGTATAGATTCACGTACAGACGATTAATTATGAACTTAGGTCAAACCTAAGAGATGGAATCTACTTGCAGCAGGAAATCAAGATCAAATAGAACGTAGTACGTTAATTAGAATGTATAAAGTATGGCAACATTTTGATTAAGAAAAAATAGTGTCCACGAAGCAGACAAGAGCCTTTTTGTTTCATCCATTGCTATACCGAACGTGGACAATGTCGTCAAGCCGTCCAAATCACAGTGAAATAATTAATACGCATCAAATCAAATCTCAACGTTATGAATAGATCATTAACCCAAAAACCCACCAACCCGTGACGCATCTGTGGGCAACATACACAAACCCGTGAGTTCTTGCAACATACGCATCTGTGGGCACGTGGCGGATCAACCATTTACCGATTTTATTTAATGTCATATCATATCTGTCTCTGAATTATCATTTCTCGTAACTATTTTAGGTCGATGACGTTTGAGTTATCATGCATCTAGTAAGAAATACACTCGTTCTATATATAATCTCTATGCGACAATATTCTATTTTAGTTCACAACATTAGCACTACAAGAAAACAGCGGTATTCTGACGGACGGTCCGACGGAAAATGAATTCCTCGGAATATACCGAGGCATTTCCGAGGCAATTCCGAGGAAATACAAAATTTTGCTTCTTCGGAATTCCGTCGGAATATTCCGACGGAATTCCGAGGAAAACTCATTTCGTCGGAATATTCCGACGGAATACCGAGGAAACTAGTATTCCTCGGAAAAAACCGATGAATTCCGAGAAAATATTATAGACGTTAGAGAGCCGTTGGAGAGCCGTTGGGGGATTTTAAAAATTCCGAGGAAATTCCGACGAACTAGCCGTTTGCATCGGAATTCTGTCGGAATTTCCTCGGACCGTCGGCAGGATTTCACCTATAAATACAAGCACCCCTCTTCCTCTTCATTCACACCATATCTTCATCCTCCCTCTCACTTTCTTTACACACGAATTTGATTCATAAAAAACATGTCTTCTTCAAATTATTTTCGTTCTTGGATCGATCGACCTCATTTGGATCCGAACACGAGATTGCTTACGGAAGAATACCAACAAGGTATAACCGAATTCATGGGGTTAGTTCACCGACAACCGGAAGCAAAAACAGGTATGTTAAGATGTCCTTGCTCTAATTGTAAAAATAAAAAAGTTATTAAAGAATGGGATGTTTGGACTCATTTATATTTGAGTGGGTTTACACGAAGTTACAAAATTTGGTATCATCATGGAGAAACTGATTATGAACTTGGTAGTACTAGCGAACCTCAGCCAGCGGTTAGATTAGAAGATCCAATTAGAACGGATGTAGATTACGGTGTAGGTACTGAGCAGATGGTAAATGATCATTTTAGAGGGGAAGATTTACCCAATGCCGAAGCTAGGAGATTTTATGATATGTTGGATGCTGGAAAGCAACCATTGTACGAAGGTTGCAGAGATAGTCATTCAGCTTTATCATCTGCTACAAGATTGATGGGCATTAAGACGGATTATAATTTGGCTGAAGACTGTGTGGATGCGATTGCTGATTATGTAAAAGGTATTCTACCTGAAGATAATGTAGCTCCTGGCTCATACTACGAGGTTCAGAAACTCGTAGCTGGTCTTGGTTTATCGTATCAGGTAATAGATGTATGCAGAGACAACTGCATGATTTATTGGAGGGCGGATGAACAGCGGGTTTCATGCAAATTTTGTGGGAAGCCTCGTTATAAAGATACGAGTGGAAGAATCCCAGTACCATATAAAAGGATGTGGTATTTGCCTTTGACGGAAAGGTTGCAGAGGCTGTATCTGTCTGAACGCACAGCGCAACCAATGAGATGGCATGCGGAGCACTCAACAGATGGTGAGATCAGACATCCTTCAGATGCAAAAGCGTGGAAGCATTTCCAATCAAAGTATCCCGACTTTGCGTATGAGAGAAGAAATGTCTACCTTGGATTATGTACTGATGGTTTCAGCCCGTTTGGCAAGAGTGGAAGACAGTATTCTCTATGGCTAGTCATTCTTACACCATACAACCTACCCCCAAACTTGTGCTTGCGACGAGAGTTTTTGTTTCTCTCGATTCTCGTTCCCGGACCAGAGCATCCTAAGAGATCACTTGATGTGTTTCTTCAGCCACTAATATATGAGTTGCAACAACTATGGACTCAAGGTGCTGAAACATACGATGTTTCGTATAAAGAAAACTTTCAAATGCGGGCAGTACTAATGTGGACAATAAGTGATTTTCCAGCATATGGTATGTTATCTGGATGGACAACGCATGGAAGGCTATCATGTCCATATTGTCAAGATAACACTGATGCTTTCCAACTAAAACACGGAAGGAAAACGTGTTGGTTTGACTGTCACAGGAGATTTCTACCACCAGATCATCCATATCATAGAAGTAGGAATTTGTTTACGAAGAACAAGAGGGTGTTTGACAGTCCACCTCCGGAAATTCGTGGGAAAGATTTGAAGACACAACTTAGAGATTTTGGTGCAGAAAGAACGCCAGACGTCGGTGGACATGAGCATTTTCCGGTAGATGGTGTTGGAAACCTACATAACTGGCACAAAAAAGTATTTTTTGGGATCTGCCATACTGGGAGGATCATCTACTAAGGCATAATTTAGATGTCATGCATATCGAGAAGAACTTTTTTGACAACCTGATGAACACGATCCTTAATGTTCAAGGTAAAACAAAGGATAATTTGAAGTCAAGACTGGATTTAGTCGATATATGTGCTCGTTCAGAACTTCATGTTGATGAGAGTGGTAGGGCTCCTTTTCCCATATACCGACTTGATGCAGCGGGAAAGGATGCGTTCTTTGATTGGATTTCAAACGATGTGGAATTTCCAGACGGTTACGCATCTAATTTGCGTAACTGTATCGACAGAAAGGAAGGAAAGTTTACTGGCTTGAAAAGCCATGATTGCCATGTAATGATGCAGCGTCTCCTTCCGTTTGCCTTCAAGGAACTATTACCACGAAATGTTCATGAAGCAATTGCAGGGATAAGTGGTTTCTTCCGCGATTTATGCACAAGATCAGTGACTCTTGAAGGTATTGAAAATTTGAAGACTAATATAGCTGTGATTCAGTGCAACCTTGAGAAGATATTTCCTCCCTCATTTTTTGATGTTATGGAGCATCTTGTTATTCACCTGGTAAGAGAATTGGAGCTTGGTGGTCCTGTGCAGTATAGATGGATGTATCTGTATGAGCGGTATATGTTCCATTTGAAGAAGATGGTGAAAAATTTAAGTAGGGTGGAAGGGTCTATAGTCGCACAGATGATCAATGAAGAAACTTCAAACTTTGCCGAGTACTACTTTCCAGCAGAAGTTCAGACCAAAAACAGAAGACATGCTCGGCATGATGATAGAGGCGAACGGGCAACATATCATTGGAAGGTTCCAGACATTTTCACAGACGTTGGACGACTTAGCGGAAAACCAAAAGACCGTCGACTTACTAATCAGGAGCGCAGTCATTTGCAAACATATTTACTCACCAACTGCGAAGATGTTCTTCAATATGAAAGGATTTTCATGGCAGAGAAGCGGTTAGAATATAGATACGCCACAGAGGACGAACTAGAAGAAATGAAGCAGAGAGAATTTGGTGGATGGATGTTTACCTATGTGAGTGATGGTTTGGCCAGAGGTGAAACATTTGACGATTGGATACGCGAGATGGTCGTTGGACCAAACTTTGTTGTGAAGTCATATCCGAGATTTTGTACTCGAGGATATGCATTCACAACTCAGAAGAGGAGACGTTCGAGTACGACTTACGATGCTGGTGTTTGTTCTGCATCAGGAGATGATGTATACTACGGACACATAAATGAGATTTTGGAAATCAAGTATTTGGGCATGGTTGGATTGCGCTGTACTGTTTTCTATTGTGACTGGCACGACAACACTCCAGATCGAGGTGTGAGAACAGATGCATTTGGTGTTACATCAGTAAATTCAAGACGGAAGCTGCAATATTATGATCCTTTCATTCTTGCTTCTCAGGCCGATCAGGTTTGTTATATCAAGTACCCCCGGGTAAGGAACAGAGATGATCCATGGGTTACTGTTACAAGACTCAACCCGAGAGGCCGAGTTCAGGGAAGTTCTGAGCTGGAAGACCCACTACAACCAAGCACATCCGGCAACTTAAGTGCAGCAGAAGATTTAGGTGGAGTTGGCCTTGTAGTCGATTTAACTGACTTCGGAGAAGAAGCCGCCGTTCACGTAGAGGATGAACCAGTGATTGGAGAGTTTCACCAAGATCCAGATTCAGATTCATCTGGTGATGACGACTCGGAAGAAGACTAGCGTCGACCTTTTTTTTTTTTTTTTTTAAAGAAAAATTTCGAGGAAATTCCGAGGACAGATAGGTTTTCCTCGGAATTTCCTCGGAATAGATCTTCTCGATTGAAAACCCCAAGTTCCTCGGAATTCCCTCGGAAAATTCCGAGGAAATTCCGAGGAACTCTTTATGTTCGTCGGCATTTCCTCGGAAAATTCCGAGGAAATTCCGAGGAGATGGGGATTTGATTATAGATTCTTTTTCCTCGGAATCTCCTCGGTATATTCCGAGGAAATGCCGACGAACATAAGGATTTCCTCGGAATCTCCTCGGTATATTCCGAGGAAAATCCGAGGAACTGGGGGTTTTAAATCGAAAACAACGTTTTACGGATTGAATAACACGTATATAACCTTCATTAAGTGTCATAACCAGATTATGATGTTTGGAACTATGAACTTTGGTGTTTTATCCAATAACAAACACTTTTACGATTGCATGAACGAAAACCACACAACATAAGAGAAACACTTATACACTTTAATAAACGGTAAAGGGAATACTTAGAATTGTTTTTGAAATTGTGTTATTTCATGGTTTATGATCATCTATACAAAGAATCCTCAATGGTATGCATTATAATTGTATAAGAAATGAAATACGGCGAAAATTCCGAGGAAATTCCGAGGAGATGGGGATTTGATTATAGATTCTTTTTCCTCGGAATCTCCTCGGTATATTCCGAGGAAATGCCGACGAACATAAGGATTTCCTCGGAATCTCCTCGGTATATTGCCACTCTGGCGGATCGCATGGTAAGCTCAACCGCTTTTTCTTCAATTATTTAAGTTTCAGAATTTTATTTTTTTTTGCATTTTCAAATTTCTAATGTTTTTCTAATTTATTTTTTTTCAAGGCGGAAGAAAATGAAGGCCACCCAGTTGATGATCTCGCCCTTATGAAAAAGGCGTATACCAACAAGAAGACCGGCCAGATTGATGATGGTCTTGTGAGGGACGTGGTCGACCTGGTCCAAACTCAGGTGTATGACGAAGTGTCTCAGCTTCAAACCGATGATGACGATTCGACGGCCTCGACCAACTTGTCTCGGGTTCGAATCAACGAAATCGTTGAATCGGTAAGTTTTTTTTTTTTTAAAGTTCAATTTAATTATTTCTTGATTTTTATTTTATCATCAATTTAAATTATCTAAACTTCGTTATTTATATTTCAGTCGGTTCCAAAGAAAAAGGGACGTTTGGTCGGTTTGGGTCGTCGCTCCCGGTCGGCTGCTCCTTCTTCTGCACCACATGCGTATGTTGATCCAGAAGTTCTTACGGCTCAGCTGAAGGACAAGGATGATCGGATATCTGCGTTGGAGGCTCAGATGGCAGCTCAACAGGCGGGCTATGAGACCCAGAAGAGGCTGAACGAGCAGATGATGGACATGATGAAGAGGATGTACCCGAACGAGACGTTCCCGAACATTCAAGACCCGTAGTTTTTTTTTTTCCAAAAACTCTGAATGTTTTATTTAAATTTGAATATTATCTACTATGTTTTATTTTATGTTTTATTCAATTTTAATTTTAAATTTTAAAAATTTTAATTTTTTTTAAAAAAAATTAATTTTTTAAAAAAATAATTTTTTTCAAAATTCCGAGGGAATGGAGGTCCTCGGAAAATTCCGAGGAACTTTCACCCCTCGGTAAATTCCGACGAACTTTAAGTTCCTCGGAATTTTCTGAGGGAAAGAGTTCCTCGGAATTTTCCGAGAAACTCCACTCCCTCGGAAAATTCCGAGGGAAGAAAGTTCCTCGGAAAATTCCGAGGAACATTTGTTCCTCGGAAAATTCCGAGGAACAAATGTTCCTCGGAATTTTCCGATAAACATTCCGAGAAATATTTCGTCGAAACTTCCGAGGATTGGACCATCGGAATTCCTTCGGTATTTTCCGAGGAACCTTCCGACGAACTTTGTGTCCTCGGAGTTTCCTCGGAATTTTGTTTCCTCGGAATTCCGTCGGCATTTTCCGACGGAATTCCGAGGAATTATGAATTTCCGAGGAGTTATTTCCGAGGACTTTTTTCGTCGGTATGTCCTCGGAATAACGTTATTCCGACGACATACCGACGATTTTTTCCCTCGGTATCCCGATGTTTTCTTGTAGTGTAGGTAGCTCAAATACAACTAAAACCTAACTGATCTTTATATTTCGATTATTTACCTAGTTAGTTTCTTTATGGCCACCTTGGTTAATTGTTTGATGCCAGCCTGCCGATGTTACTATATACATTGTGAGTTAAATATGTTGTAAGCTGTGAAACAGTGGAATTATGGAGTCTTAGAGCATCTCCAACCCCACTCTATTTTTCACTCTAAAATAGAGTTTAGAGTAAAAAATGCTCCAATGATACTCTATTTCTCACTCTATAATAGAGTAAAAAATAGGTTTACTCCAAATATAGAGTAATTTGTTTTTTTTTGTTCATCACTCTATTTTCTACTCTAAAATAGAGTATCATTGGAGCAAACTCAAACTCTATTATAGAGTTACTCTATTTTAGAGTAAAAAATAGAGTGAACCATTGGAGATGGTCTTATGCAACGGATCTCAATACCATCTAGCATATGTAAACCGTTATTCTTGACGTGCATTGTCAAAATGTCAGATATATTTTAAAAAATTAAATGCAAAATACTTAGCAATTTTTTTATCAAAAAAATGTCACTCATTGTTTAGTTAGCATCCACAGAAAACTCATCAGTACTTGTCATTAAACACAAAATCGCCATGGTATGCAAGACCCAATATACTTGCAAATGTTCGAAGCCGGTGTTATAGTATAATGTTATTTTATTGCGTGCTGTCGTTGAGACATAAATGTACACACAAAAAGCTTGATGTTACTATGAATCTCTAACAGTTTGCGGCATCCAGATTCGGAAACACGTGTCACAATTTTAAGGCACTAACAATAAGGAAAAGAACCACTAAGAGAGAGCGTAGGGCGCGTGGAACTGAAGTCTTCACGTGGCATTAGGCTGAACCACAAGCCATCGCAATTTTTTTGTAAAAAGAAAAAAAAAGATTTTAACCCCGACCCGTGAGAGAGTTGATACATGTGACACATAGAGACGAAATAATAGACTCACGCTTTCAAATTTTGTTAATTTTCTCTTTTTATAGAACTTCTAATCAAATAACTAAACAACTTATGAATAGTTGGCTTCGACCTTTTTAGGTTTGTTAATATAATGGCTTCGACCTTTCGAGTTTTGTTTCACTAATAAAATACTTAGTACTTTCAGTTCATGCATATATAGTAATATAATTGGTGAGTAATTGATAACTCTGTACTCGAAAGAAAATCCGTAATGTTTGATTCGTGCAAACAATTGATTAATGCATTTTATTCATGACAGAAAGAGAAAATCATAATACTATTTTTTTTTGTAGCACTACTATTTTTTTCTTTAATAACTCAATTGCCACTATCGTCGCATATTGTTCTTGTTTAAAAGCCATGAACAATAAAATAATACACTACCTTTTTTTTACACTGCCAATTTTTTTACACTACCAATTTGAGTTCCAAACGTACAAATATAATCGGATAAACGGTACTTTGTAGGTTTGTATGGATATACTAATCTTTAATTATATTATTTTCATATATCAATTGTGATGTTTCACACGAAATACCATATTATGGAATTTTTCAGATATTCGTTCTTCCTATAAATCACATATAAATTAACTATAAAAAGCGTATACGTCAAAAAAACTACAAAAATCGTATGAAACACACACATATATAAACTATAAAAATCGTATGAAACACACACATATATTGATATATTATACAGTATACAAGGGACTATATGATGCACATAGACATATATCATTCTCTCAAAAATGATTGTACGTACACTATAAATTATTAAAAGGGAAAATTAGATTACTATAATTAATAAACTGACAAACTACTTTATAAGCTTGTAGAATAAAGTCGCTTTCTTGGTTAACTTTTACATGCAATATGAAATTAATACATGTATTGGCCGACATTAAATGATTTTGGTTAAAAATAAAAGAGAATAGAATTGTGGGTGGACAGCTCTTTAGAAGCATTAATACTAAAGGATAAAATTCCGGAGACCCGCTCAACTTTTCCTCCGTCTTCAACGTCCACAAGAAAAATATTCAACTACAATACAACCAAGTGTCACGAGATTTGTCTATTCGTATAGTTTTGCATCTCAATTATTTAGTTCGTTTATTTTAAAATGTATATAAGGATGAGTTAAAAAATTAAATATATATATAAAAGGATGTAAATATATTGTTTATAAACATACGTGTTTGCGCGTATTGTTTTTAATATATAGTATGCTTTATGGCATGTATATCAACACTGTTTATGTTAAAACCTATAAGATGCAAAACGGGCTAAGGATTTCATATGTAAATTATTTGTATCAATGTAACCTATAATTTAGGGTTTGAGCTAGGTTGAAATGATTGTTCATATGCTAGGTTACACGTAAACTCTATCATTCATATGTCGAAGCCTATGTTAATTTGGTTCCCATAAATATCAATCTACCGTATTTTTCAAATTCCTAAGAATAATTTTGTATATGTTAAAAATTGTATATAGTTGAAATATATGTAGATGCTGAATGTAACATGTTTATCTATTAAATGGAGCTGGAGTACTCGCAAAAGTTCTTCAGTTTTGTAATATGTTGTTTGAGAGAACAAGAACAATACATTTTTGAAAGAAAAATTATGAATTTTATTTTTATAACATGAAAAAATAGTATAATCATTTTAAATGTTGGAAAAAAATCTCATATCGAAAATATGAAAGAAGCTTAAGTAATATATAAATGATTTGGGTCAATCCACCTACTACCAATTAGTTTTAAGTTGGAAGCCTAATAAACTTATCGTGCACACCCTGGCCCATTAAATCCGGTTCGGAAAGTGGTCCGATTATCCCGCAGATCGATGGCCCAAGTAAGGCTCAGTTTCTTCGAGATAGCTAGAAAAATAGCATTATCTCGGAGGGATATGAAGGATTCTGCGAGAATAATGTTTATACGCACTACTATCTCGAAGAAAACTGTTGGAGAAAAAATCTCACATCAAAAATATGTAAAGACTTGAGTAATATATAAGGGATTTGGCTACTCCAACTACCGTCAATTGGTTTTAAATTAGAATCCCGTGAAACTTATCATTTAATTATTTCAGTTAATTAAAACTAGTACAATCCAAATATTAAATTCCATTATTCCATAAAAAAAATATATCAAAAGTTATTTTTGATGTTTCTGTTCAAAAATGCGGCTGCCGAACCTGTTAAAAGCTAGCTGCTTAAACGCTATTAAGTGAAAAACTGTGGCAATTTACTCCAAACACGAGGAATCTTAAAAAGAAAACTCATTTTCTGAATTGTATGCTTATAGTATATGTTTTATAAGAATATGTTTTATAAGAATTGTGTTAAGAATCAATAAAACGATTAAGAATCGAGCTAGAAAGGAAGTGAAATGGAAAATTTTGGATTTCTTGTTCGACAAATGAGAGGAAGATGATGAAGGCATTCCATTGCTTTCATTAAAAAATAGCAAACAACACTTTATCCAACTCAAACCCACGACATATTATAGCAACACACTAAACCGCTGGACCATGATAAAACTTCGATAGTTAAAAACATGTGATTATGTATAATTTATATGTATAACTATCGAGGTTTTACCATTTGTAAACATGTGATCTAGATCAATTTGGTTGAGTCCGGTTTGTATGTTGACATTGAATGTTTGTTTCGGGTTTGATCTATTTATATATAAATATTAAAAAAAATGTTAAAACCTCGATAGTTATACATATAAATTTATATATATTAATAACACACATAAATAATTTTTGATTAATCATCGACTAATCTTCGATTATTTCACAATTCATTAGACCCTATATCCGAAGATACACGCCTATCGAGTTTCCGACATTAGTATTGACGCATACAAACTTCACACCTATGGCAAACAAAACTATAAGTCTGCCATGTAAAAATACATGATTCGTGACGTCGGCATGCTCCGAACAATAGCATTACGAAGAAAAGTGAACAAAGCGACCTTTCATTATTGAACAGACACACGCATCACGACTGTATACACAAGATTTCAAATCAGTCTTCTCAACATTATGTGCTCTAATCATTTGGTATGTCTAGCTATATATATTTGCGAAAGGGTTAACTACATATATTTATGTGCTCTTATCATTGGATGCTTATCATTTCTATGTTGCTCAAAGAAAAAAAAATTACCATTTGTATTATAAGTACCAGCTATGTAAGTCAAAATTACCTAAAACACTACACAAGTACTAGTAACGTTTTTGTAGTTATCTGATATTTAGGACGCCTGATTCGTTCAAATTTTAAGGAATGTGTGAAAAATCATATAACCAAAATTTAATATGCCCCTCTGTTCATAATACTCCTTCCGTTTTCTAATATAAGTCGTTTTAGAATTGTGCACATAGATTAAGAAATCATTAATATTTTAACAAAAACATCATTAATTATTTACATAACCACAAATCAACCAATAATAAAATAAAAAGTATATTATCATTGGTCATATAATATTAAGTGTTGATAAAATTTACATAGAAAACCAAAAATATCATATAATTTGGAACATAAAAATTTTTCTAAAACGACTTATATGAAAAAACGGAGGGAGTATAAGATGTTTTGGAGAAAAATTGATGTTTTGATATTTTTAAGGTATTTTAACTTTAATGAAAAAGTTGACAAATAATACTTTAGTGCATTATTTATGATTTGTTATTCTATTTTAAGCTAAAAATATTAATAATATTTATAAAATCTAATATTATAGAACAGAAGGATTATATTAAAGTGTACTCTACATAGTATTTACTATTAGATATCTTTTTGTACATAATTGTTAACATTGAGTTAAAGATGAGTCGTGTGTTCAAAACAAAAAAAAAAAGTTAAAGATGAGTCAGATTTATAACTCATCAATATAAGCAGATGGTAACTCATGTCACATCCTCCAAAAAATCATGATATCATTTGATATAGCTACTGTAACAGCTCACGTTAAAAGACAATAACATTTGATTTGTTAAAATCTAGGTCTCACTACATTTAGATAACTATTTTTTGGTTAACCAATATAAAATTAGCTGTTGTACAAAGAAAAATCTAAAACCCTCACAGCCAATTTTTTTATGTATACATGTTCTGGTTTTTCTTTTCTCTTTTTGAAAAAGGGCTTATACATGTTCTGCTTGTTTATAAGTTTAAGATTGTACTTTAATCACGTATTAGGTTCAAAAAAAAAACTAAAAAAAATGAAATCTTAGAGGCTTAGAGGCATAGCCGCATAGGGGACGTGAGATCACTTTGACCGCACGAGATAAATATATTTCCATACACTTACCGTAGTTACAAAAACAGTACTCTAACCGTGTGACATAATTGTTTGCATTAGAAATTAAACACTTAACAAAGGCAGTCTACGAGGTTGTTTTGCTGAGACGATCATACGTGGTCTCTCTCTCTCTCTCTCTCTCTCTCTCTCTCTCTCTCTCTCTCTCTCTCTCTCTCTCTCTCTCTCTCTCTCTCTCTCTCTCTCTCTCTCTCTCTCTCTCTCTCTCTCTCTCTCTCTCTCTCTCTCTCTCTCTCTCTCTCTCTCTCTCTCTCTCATTACATGTCATACATCTCATGCACACGTGTTCCAAACGTGGAAAAACTTTGAGCAAATATAAGTAATATATATCAAACAACTCATAATTAATTAGAGAAGAAATCTATTACCTTTTAAACAGTAAAAGGTTTTTAACTAGGATACACAAAATAATATATGAATCCTTTACTATATTTTTTTATTATGCTATTGAAATAGATTTTCAAAATGTATTCACTTGACCAATCAAAAATCGTATGGGTATATGACGAGACGACGACATACCCCCTAATATTTTACCCTTGTATCAATTTATAGATGATCTAAAATTTGATATACAGAGAAAACATTAAGTTTGTTGTAAAAAGGTCGTAAAAGACAAGTCGAAGTTTAAGAAAAGAAAGGTCGTAAAAACATTTTTAGAATTTTTACAAAAAAAAAAAACATTTTTAGAGTATATTTTAAAGTATACCATAAATCTCAAGCCCAAAACAACATGGGTAGATAGACTCCAAGAATCAACCATATATCAACACGTGTCACCTCCACAGACTTCAAACTCCATTGTCTCTATGTGTTTGTGCTTGGCATGCTTTGCTATATAACAGACTCAAAACTCTCCTCCTCTCTTAGCATTCTCTCTCTCTCTCTCTCTCTCTCTCTCTCTCTCTCTCTCTCTCATTCTTCTTATTCATTTTCATCAAACAATGCGCATTCTCAGTGGCATTCTCGTGGTTTACTTCATCTCCACTCTCCTCTTTGGTCAATTAATCTACGTTGCACGAGGAAGATTTCATTACCACAAGAGACGCGGTCTCTCGGATCCTCCTCCTCCTCCTCCAGCTGTAACCGCTAACCCACCTCAAGTCCCCTCTGACCCGTACCCAAACCCGAATCCAGACCCGGCTCCAGGAGATTCAGACTCGGGATGCATTTTTGACGTGACGTCGTTCGGGGCAGTAGGTGATGGCTCGTGTGACGATACGGCAGCATTTAAAGATGCGTGGAAAGCCGCTTGTGCTGTTGAATCCAGTGTCGTTTTAGCTCCTGAAGGCGGCGTTTTTAAAATCACTTCCACTATTTTCTCCGGTCCATGTAAACCGGGACTCGTCTTTCAGGTGAGCAACCCAAAAGCGTTTCTCCTCTTCACAAGAAAAAAGTTACTTTAACAAACAAACAAAAAGATATTTCACCTCCTTATGTGAGGGTCGTCGTAACAAATTATCAAGAATAATCAGAAAAATCGATCAATTAATTTTTGAAATAAGAATAATCTTTGTTAAAACCCTTTAACAAAAAAAGAATAAAGCTAGTGTTTAAAAAAAAAGAATAATCTTTTTAAATCAGTAATAATAATAACCATTTTTACTTAAATTTGGTTAGCATGTAGTTTTCTTTTCAGTACATGATTTTTCTTTTGTTGGGTTGTGAAGTTGGATGGAGTGTTAATGCCTCCGGATGGACCAGAGGAGTGGCCAGAGAAGGACAGTAAAAGTCAATGGTTAGTTTTTTACCGCCTCGATGGTTTCACGTTTGCCGGCAAAGGCACCGTCGAAGGCAACGGTCAAAAATGGTGGGACTTACCTTGCAAGCCTCATCGGGTAATTATTTTCAGACCTAGCTATAACTTTCGCCACTAACTTTTTTTCACCGGATCACAACTATTTTAACAAACTATATTAAAATATATCTGATTATTTGTTTCTCTTCCATTTGGAAAAGATAAATGTTTTTAAAAACTATTTCAAATATGACCTTGAGTCCGTGACAAAATAGAACATGGGACAAGTAAACCGTACTATTATTCCGCTCTGATTTTACATGTATATAGATATATGAAAAAAACAAGAAATAAATTAAAAGATTTATGTGTGTTTTATCGTTTTCAGGGACCAGACGGATCATCGTCGTCCGAACCATGTGTTAGTCCAACTGTAAGTCGAATCAACTCAGAACCAAATCGCTAAATCTAAAACCGGTTTAATTTGGTCTAATGACCACCTTCCTTTTTGCTTTTCTAGATGATTCGGTTCTTCATGAGCAACAACATCGAGGTTGGAGGATTGAGAATCCAAAACAGCCCGCAATTTCACATGAAATTCGACGGATGCGAAGGAGTGTCAATCAACGATATCCAGATTTCATCTCCTAAACTCAGTCCCAACACTGATGGTATCCATCTCGGGAACACCAGATCAGTGGCCATTCATAACTCTGTCGTTAGCAACGGTACGATTATTCTGTATATTTATTTGTCTAGTCGAATATTATTGAACGTGACAAGAGGTTCTATAAAAGTAGTAACAATCAATAATGTAGCGTTGGAAACGTATTGTATATTAATCGGGAATGAAACATTGAAACAGGGGATGACTGCATTTCTATTGGAACTGGTTGTTCAGACATTGACATTCAAGGTGTCACTTGTGGGCCCAGTCACGGGATCAGGTTTCTATCTTTTAATTCTTTTTGTACAAAATAAATGTTTTTTTAACTTTAATTTGATTTAATTTCTTGAATTGATTACATTTTCTCATGAATTTGCACCCTTAGAAAAAGAATTGATCCCACAACGAAGTCTGTTGTCTCATGGATCACGGATACTAGCTGAATGATCTACTGAAAGTCGAATTTTGGAACTAGTTGACAAGAAATAAATAATGTAAACATTTCGGAATTTGGTTAAATATTTTCTATATAAAATTATCACTTGTAATAATTTAATGTTGTCGGGTAATAAATTACGAGTATGATTAAGGTCTAAACTCAAATGTGAAGTTCTTTTAGCTGAGTTGATCTTACTATTTATTTATTTATTTGATCAACGATCTAACTATTTATTTATTTGCGTTGTGTGTGTTATATAACGCAGCATCGGGAGTTTAGGAGTGCACAATTCTCAAGCATGCGTTTCCAACATAACCGTCCGAAACACCGTGATCCGCGATTCCGACAACGGCCTCAGAGTCAAAACATGGCAAGGCGGAACCGGATCCGTCTCTAATCTCCTGTTCGAGAACATCCAGATGGAGAACGTCCTAAACTGCATCATCGTCGATCAATACTACTGCCAATCCAAGGAGTGCCGCAACGAGACGTCCGCGGTTCGAGTCTTCGACGTCCAGTACCGTAACATCAAAGGGACTTACGACGTCAGAAGCGCGCCAATTCACTTCGCATGTAGCGACACCGTCGCTTGTACAAACATTACAATGTCCGAGGTCGAGCTTTTGCCCGAGGAAGGAGAGCTCGTGGATGATCCGTTTTGTTGGAACGCTTATGGGACTCAAGAGACGTTGACAATTCCGCCAATTGATTGTTTGCTTGATGGATCACCGGTGGTGGAGGAAGGCTATAATTCGAATCCGGGTTGCTGAACGGTTGTTAATTTGCCACGTGGATGGAGGTTGATTTTTAGTTGTATATGGGCTATCCCTTGTAGGGCCTTTTAGTAGAAGCCTTATATGTGCGATGAGATTTTTAGATGGGCTTATTATTATATGGTCCGTTATATATTTTATCTATCCTATTCGTCATATATGGGCTAATGGGCTTTTTAATATTTCTTTTGCATCGAGTAATGAAACACAGACGTTTCATACAGTGGTTTATAGGTAGTTTTTTCCAGTCGGTTTAGGTTTGGGTTATGTCATTAATTTAACTTGGTTAAATACTAAACTTGTGCAAGTCTGCAACTATATTCAAATTGAGGAAAATTTGGTTTTAAACTTTTGGGATATAAAAACAAGGGTGAAAAGATGTGAACAAATCCGCATGAACTCATGAAAAGATGTATGAACTCATGAAAAGATTATGAACTAGCAGTTAATATTCGAGAGTATGCAAATGCCATTGGAAAGAAGGAAAACATTTGACGAGAAAAAGAAAATACTTGATATCCAATTTTGAATACTATTTTGAGTTGAAACAAAATGACCAAACAGAACGCCAACATACAAGGAAATGTAAAACTGGGAATTTCACAATTGGAAAAATTAAAACAGAAAAAGTACTCAAAACGCAATAATTCTCCGGTCAAATCCAAAATAACCAAAACGCAACCACCAACCGCAAACCAACGATACTCTTTTTTGGCGTTTGACATAATTGCGAACTCTCTCAAGTCACCAGTCAAGACTCTCAGCTATATAAACAGAAGCCTCTCCTCATACGCCACATGTGGCATATATGATGAAGCAGGAGTATAATGCAGGGATTAACTTTTAAGAGGATGATCAAATATAAGGAGACAGATGAGATAATAAACCAATCCAGGGGCTTACTTCTTCTGAAGTGAGCTGGGGTCCAGAGGAATAGTACCCACAGTTACAATTGGAGGAGACCCGGTAACTTTGATGGGCAATGATCCAACTTTGACAGTGTCATTGTCTTCAGAAAGAGGAGAATCAACCGCTTCAGGAGGGTCTGGGTCTGTCTTCTTGTCAGAGACAGAGGGGGGTGGTTTAGACTTAGCTTGACTCTGGTTGAGGTGAGAACCAGTGGTTGGGTTGGAGTCTGTATCAGTGGGGCTAACGGTGAGAGAGGTGATCTTCTTCTGAATGAGAGTAGTAGTATCTTCTTTAGTACCTTCCTTTACGGTGGTGGTCTCCTCATTCCCGTCTGATTTCGAAGGATCCTCAGAAGAGTTTTTCTTGTTTCTGTCGGAGAAATCTGGTCTGGGTACAGGTACAGGGCTAAGGAAGCTTCTGTACGGCAGCCTGTTTCTCTCATCGTGCATGACTCTCTGGCGGTTTTCGTAATACGCAAAATCATCAAGTAACGAAGTCCTTTCCGCATGGCCTTTGAATATCTTTAGCACCTCCAGACCTTGTTTCATCATTATCTGCACAACAAACAAAACCATAGCTTAGCTCTAAGTATTACAATATTGAAGAGAATCTTTTCAAAGCGAGTGCTAGCAGGAGAATTCACCTCTTGCGTGTCTCGACTGTTGGTGACCGGCTTATTCTCATTGTTGTGTAATATGATGTGCCTGAAATAGCTATTAGGAACATCTTTAATAATGTGCCATTTGACAGGAAAGCTTCCACTCCATTTGTCTTGCTGCCAAAAATCCATGTCTTTCTCAAAAGAAACTGGACCAGTCATCTCAGCCATGCCACAGAACAAACCACTAGCATTGACCTAAAGAAGAAAAGCAACACATCAGAATAAGCGACAAAAGTGTTTTAACACAAACAAGGTTAGCATAAGTAAGGAAAAAAACTCACAGAGAAGAATAAGAATATTGGGCATTCACAAGACTTCTCGGTGGCTATTCTCTGAGCGTCTTCATATGCACTCTGCAACTTCTTGTTCCCATGCAAAGTAGACGACCAGACACTGTACTTGATGCTCTTGTGGACATCATCTTCACTATACGATTTAATCACAAAAAACTTGGCATTGGTGTAATCGATCCGGAGATCTTCTTTATTATACTGATTAGGATCGATCACAATGTTTCCTTCAGCGTCAGCATTTCCAGCTTTTGTTGTGTAAGCTTTAACAATAAGTTGACTTCTCGGTCCTTTCGATCTTGAACTTATATTTGAATGCACACCATACAGCTTGGGACGAGGATTGTTATTGTTTGTCGCAGTGGATGAAAGACCATTACGTTCAGGTGGAGGAGCAATGTCTAGTTGTCCAGATGACGAGACTCTGCTACTGGAAACAGCCTCAACGGGTTGAGTACTAACAGAAATAGCTTTTCCCTGCAAAGTTGATTACACATGTCCAAAGTCAAAATCAGAATAATATTATATACTATATAAAGGTGTGGCAATGTCATCAGTAACAAACCACTTTAAGAACTATAAAAGCAAGTATATACTCATCATTAACATCCTTATTATCAAACTATTACCTGGAGGGCCGGAAACGCCGTAGAAACTCTCTTCTCAGTTGATAGTGATCTGTTTTGTCCTCCAGGGTTCGGCCTTGGCTTCTCGGAGGCGTTCCTCTGGATTCCATCAGCTGCTGAAGCGTTTCTGTTCCTTGATCCTCTCCTGTTGGCTGCTGAACCAGTCTCCACCAAAGAGTTCGCTGAGCTACTGGAGACGGTATCAGGGTGAGCTGCAGCATAAGGAACAAAGGCTCCAGACGATGCAACGTTCTGGTAAGGAGGAAGAGGAGGGTAGTATTGTTGGAAAGGAGAATCAGCGCCAGGGATGTAAGGATTGAAGGGATTGTAAGGAGACTGTGCATATCCATAGCTAGGCGTATAGTATATATAGGGAGAATTCTCATTCTGCCCACCCTGGATTGTAAACAAACAATGAATGAGGAGAACAAGATCAACAATGAAATGAGAAGTCTTTTCTTAAGATTGGTACCTGGTACTGGAGTTGTGAACCATCTACACCAAAAAACATCTGATGGTTCTCCCATTCGCCGGGTGACTCATAACCTGAATTAAAAAAAAAATTAGAGAACTCAAAACTGATAGCATAATGAAGATATACATACCTGTACAATAATAAGCATAATTGGGATCAACGGGGTGGTAATAGATGCCCTGGTCAGCAACAAAATCAGGGGCTTGGGCTCCCTCGGAGGTATACATTGCTTTCTTTTTAACTTATCAAAGAGAATGTTGTTTGGACACAAAAACACCTGCAAATTAAGACAAGAAACAAAGGTTTAAAACATGAACATTCGTAAAGAAATTAACTTCAAAGCTCGGAGATTCTTTTGTAATACAATGTCCCCCGGCAATAACAAATTAAAAAAAAATGAAAGATTCGATAAATAATTCAATTAATTAACCGCTAATTAATTGAAATAACTCGCATATATACAGAAAACACGGTGAAATTAGGCGAATTGCCAGAAAATTTGGGAGAATCAGGACATGCTTAGCCTAACAAGTTCTTCGATTGATTCAAATAGGTAAAAAGAGGGGAAGGGAATAAGGCTTACGAGTTGACAAAAAAAAAGGGGGAGAAATCTCTGCGGAATCGGAACCCTAACCCTAGAATGAGAGAGGGAGAAGAGAGATTCGATAAATTAAGAGAAAATGAGGAAAAAAAGAAAACCAGAAGACGCGCAAAGGCAGATTCCCCCTAAGCTTTGATGGTGCTTAAACGCTGCGTTTTCAACGGGTGAATCTACTACTACTACTTATTGACTTGTACCTTGAAAAGTCGATTTTACCCTTGTCGCTACGGTGCCGTTTTAAGGTTTTGGACAGAAAACTTATTAGGACTATAAATACATACCGACTTTAGTGCTGTTTGTTTGGTTGACGCAGCTACCTGCGGCTGCGTCAGGGTTAATTTTTTTAATAAATTCTTATTCGTTTTATTGACGCCAGTACTGTATCTGTGTCAGCGTCTAAACGCTGCATCTTCGTATCGATCGTCGAAAAAATTTGCATCTGCGATTAAAAACTGCGTCGTCAAAACGAACAACAACTATTTTTATTGATGCTGATGCTGACACTGACGTCGAAACTGCGGCAACCAAACGAACATGATTTTTGTAGTTTCAAAATTGACCATTAACATTCTAATACTAAAAGATGAACAAAATAAAAACCTCATTTAACCAGAATTCATACAAGTTCGGTTATAAGTCGGTCGTTGTACAATATTTATATAAAACCGACAAACCAATTCTGGTTACATTTTTCCCATAATCAAGTTATCTGAATTAACCAAACGGACCCGATGCATGGTGTTAGATTACGACATGGATATGTACATTAGGCCATGAACTTTTTATTGGACCAATTGTTCAAGCCCATAATAGTATAGATGTTTGAAACTGATGTGTTTGGTTTTTGGACTCTATTTGCCGCCTGCCGGGGGTAACATAAACAAAAGCATCCACACAAGTTTAAAGAGACATTTAAAGAAAGAGAGCGAACCATTGTCTAAGTATCCTTTAGGAACTTGTGAATCATGTGTCGTCTCTCTCATTTCGCCAGACATGTATAATCTGGAGTTGGATCTCGAACTAACGGGTAAAGGTTGACGTGAATATTGGTCAATTTCTTTATGTTTTACCTTATCAAGCATTAATTTTTAGATTTTGAATCTGGCTTGCGAACTCCTCTTATTCTTTTTTTTTTTGTTGACAACTCTTGATAGGCTAATGCTTCTATTGTTTCTGTTAATACATTATAAACATGATGACATAATAGATCACTGTCAAATATGAGATTGTAGCGAGTTTACGTTTTAATTCCCCTTGGACCACTACGTTTGGGTTGAGTATAAGATGATTAACTTTCATGTAACTTTTTCAATGAACTTTACTTGAAAAAAAAATGAATCCGGTTCCAGCTCAGAGTCTGCAAAAAATGATAAAACACAACTTATTTCTTAAATATAAAAAGAAAAATACATTTTAACTGAGAAAACTAAATTCAAGAAAAGATATCAGGTTTACACACATCACCATCCTACCGACTAATCAAACTCTCTTAACATCTAAACTTAAATTAGCAAAGCGGATCCAGTTAAGATGGACTTGAAAAGCTTGGCTATTATGGCCACTGTACACTGTCTTTGAGAAAACACCCTGAAGCCTGCAAAAGAAACTCAAGACATGTGAGACAAAAATGTCATGGAGTATATCAATATGATGAAGATGCCTGTGTTGGTTGAAGAGCCTGTTAATTATAAGTAACAACCAGACTCACTGAGTCCAATCAAACAGAACTGCCAAAAGTGAAGAAACAGACATTAACACCGCCTGGATAGGTCTAACAGAGAGATTGGATTTACCTGTGTTGGGGAGAAGACCAGCTGAACGAGACTTCAGGAGTCCATATCTTTTGGAACCGAGTGTGACTTGTCAAGAGTAACTTTGGTCTTAGAATCAACAGCCTCGTTGATCTTCCGCTGAGGATCTTCATTAGAATCAATAAGTTGTTTTTTGTCAGATGTCTTGCGCTTAGAATAGGTAACCAGTTTGATTACTCTCTCTGGCTTATCTGCAGGCTCTCCATGATCCTTGTCAGGAGAAGGCTTCGTAAAGTCATCATGATCCATCGTTGGCTCAGACCCATCTGCTCTGCTGGTTAGACATTTGGATAAACTGGTACAGTCTGTGTTGAGCCCACCATTTACAGTCCCCGGATCATTATTAGCACCATCGGTGGCTATGGCTTCCATATTAAAATCAACCATATCTTCAAGGGGTTCGGTGGCTATATCATTCCCCGTGACTTCAGTTGCTGCACTTTCTGGTTTCTCATCATATGTGATTTCTAATTCCACTGCTGCATCACCAGTGGTGCTGCAGTCATTTACTCTTGGAGCCTCTTCTTCGCTTACGTTATTTGAAAACTCAAGAGAGTCGCTAGTTCTCTCTTTTTCTGCTTTCTCTTCCCAGATCTTAGTAGAGTTGGAGGCTTCTACATCATTTTCTTCTCCAGTTGTGGATTCAGACACGCCAGCAATTTCATCGACTGCCATTAGTTCATCTGCTGCCTTCTCTGTCCAGGATTCTATGGACTTCCCAGAATCAAGCACATGACGATCACAAGCTAGTGGCGGTTCCATATCAATAACGTTAGGAGGTCTAGATTCCGGTTTGCTGGCTGCATCGAATAAATCTGTACTAATCTCTGCAGTCTCAGAACGGTCATGTTCTTTGGAAAAATCTTTAGTCTGCTCTGAAGAATCAACCATATCTTTATCATCAGATGCTAGAGTTCCAAAAGTTGTAACTTCATCATCTTTTTCATCAACTTCCATCGCTTCAGAGAGATCCATGGACTTATCTTCCACATTCTCAGATGATATTAAACTATCTTTGTCATCAGGCGCTGAGAATGGTGAATCAACAGCTACAGAATTAGTATTGTTGTGTACTACAGTTCCAGTTGAATGAATCAGGCCTCTATAGTCATAGTACGCCTCAGCCTGCAGATGTCAGAACTCAGAAGAAAATCAAGAAAATAAACTAAGAGAGATCAAAAGTTAGGAATCTCGTCATTAGCTGTAGTTACTACCTTTGGTCTCGGAGATACTGCTTCAAACACATGAATTTCAGGCTCCTCACAGTAGGGAATTTGCAAGATTATGTAGGCACCTTTGTTGTTGTGTCTCTCCTCTGTATCCTGCATACAAGACAACAAATACTCACATAACCATTTGTTGAATCGCTAGAGCTTACTACAGGTTGAAAATGTCACATTCAAAAATCAAATAAAGCATACCTGAAACTGAGGATGATCAGGAGCACTGAACAAAGTTATAAGCCCTTCATGGTCTTTTGAAAATCCTTCATTCATTGGTGGAAGACCATCTCGTTGTGCCCTTTTGTGAGGGGCTTCCTTGCCTCTGATGATCAACTGCCATAAAAAGAAATCACATCATGATGCTGAAAGAAGTAACAGTTTCTTCAATCACATCATGATGTTTTTGAGGACTGAGTTTTAACAGAAACTGATTGATCTAACCTTAAGATCATTGTCTTGCAGGAACTTTGCAGTGCAATCAGGACCCCACAGCAAACCAATGCCACTCTCTTTGTTAAGAAAGAGGCCGTTATCGGTTGATGGATCTGACCAAAGAATGTCACCAGGAATCAGGTTTGAACCTTCAGCAGGAGGATTGATAACACGCCTTTTGACTTTAAATAAATCCTTCAACGAGCCAAGAAGCAAGGAGTCAGGTCTACTCTCAGTCTCAAGAACACTGTTATCCTCTTGATTTTTCTGAGCTCGCTTGCGCTTTCTGCTTCGTTCTTGTTTGTCAGAGAGAAAGGCTGGTACATCACGGAAAAGACCTCCATGAGCTGTAAATACCTTCCCACCAATCACAGATGCCAAAGGGAGTAACTGGAAGCATTCCAAGCACTTTTTGTAGACAACTGCTCCTTTATCTCCATACTTGGTTAATACTTCGTTTTTGAATCCATACAATGACGTACAACTCTCACTCTCGTGACTGCCACGCAGAACAAACACTCTATCCGGTAGAAACACCTAGCAGAAAATCACAAATATCAATCAAAAATGTGGTCTAATTTAATAGAAGATGAAGGATGATTATAACCTTACCTTCCATGATAAAAGAAGTAAGAAGGTTTCCAAACCCCATGCTCCATTGTCTACATAGTTCCCATTGAACACATAGAACTGATCACCATTTGGGAATCCAGCATCCTGCATAAGGAACAGCAAATCATGTAGCTGCCCATGAAGATCTCCCACCACAACCACCTTTGCTTTGTCACTGTCTATCCTAACGCAGTTCGGCTCTTTTCTCAGGATCTTGGAGGCAGAGAGAATCAGCTCATCCAAGACGTTAAAGGGGAGAACGTTTGAGAATTCACAAGCTGGGAGATTCCTCGACGACCAATCAAAACCCAACATTACATCACAAATCCAACTGAAAGTAAGCTTGCCTCCCGTAGGCCAGAAAAGAGGCTTCTGGGATACTGATGGTAAAGACTGCTCACATCCTGTATCCTGAACAGGTGTCATCCCTTCCGAAGGTTCTGCTAAGAGACCATCATCTATTCCCATTTCATTCAAAGGCAAGCAACCCATATCGCTAGACAATGGCTTTTGCGACATCATTGTAGGTGTAGGTTGAGGTGACATGCGAAATGGTCCTGAACTTGGAGCTTGAGCAACAGAGCCTATAATAAAGATAGTACCAAAGTTTAATAGATAAGTCTCCACAAAACTAGTTAAAGAACACATCACCAAGTCACTAAGAAAATGAATTGTATCCTAATCGTTCTTAAGGAATCCTACCAGTAGATAATGAGCCTAAAGGGGCGTTGAGTTGAAGGGCGCCTGCACACATATCAACGATATCTTGTAACGTTTGCCTCGCGGTGTCAACAGTAAGTTCCTCTTCAAGCGAAGACTTAGATCGAGCATGAATGGCTGCAACTCTCTGAACCTGCAATTATATATATTGGCTAATGAGATTAAAGCACGGAGAAAAAGAGTAGAATCTTATGATGATGAACATTATTACAACTTACAAGCACTTGGAAAGCAAAACCAGTGGGTAGAAATTGCCCAGGGCGTCTCTCGTTCATAGGACTAATGATCCTTCTAGTAATTTTGCGGTACCACTCCATATAAGGATCGTTATAGTCCATTGGTCTACACTCTGGCTCACCGAAAGCAACAGATGACTCACGTGCCTCCCACAATCCAATGTGTCGGCTATGACGTGCTGACCAATCATATACTGATTTGCCTCTTTTGTCAATAGAATGAAGAGCCTTTTCGTTATCACAGGGTGCTGGAACTGTTTGGTGAAGACCAAACTGTCTAAGCACCCTATCAGGACGGTGCCACTCAACAACATCAAAACAAATTAAAGGTGCGACTGTTCGCCATATGTTCTGACCGCTAAGACATATAAGTGGAAGCTTTGCTAGAAGATCTTGAGTGTAAGGCTGCCATATAACCTACATCCACATTATTAAAGAAAATCTTTTGATAATTATTCTCAGGGGACTATACGAATATAAAGAAGTTTGCCTTGTACCTATCATTATTAACATAGCTTAAATGTGATACTCCCTCCGTTTCAGATTACTTATTGTCCTAGAGTTTAAAATTTGTTTCATTTTAAGTATGGTTTTATGTTTTCGAAGCAGTTGTTTGCTAATTTTTCCAATTATATGCCTATTCTTTTAACTCACTAAAATCAAATAAACAAAACAATATATTATTTAAGGATAAAAGACGAAATTTAATGATTTTTTTTTTAATTTGTGTGAAAAAACTAGAACAACATATAAAATGAAACGGAGGAAGTATAAAAGATCAGTTTCATACCTGCTCATCTTTCTGCTGGTCAAATTGATCTCTGTAAAAGTCTAGTCCTCCACGAGGATTCTCTTTATGACTAAGAGAAGCTCTCCACCTAGTTTTCAAGCAGTTGTATAAGCGAAACCACAAATGAAATTAAACTTGTAAGAACAAAACAGAACACAGTGAAGTACATGTCAATTTTACCTACAGCCTAATGGATCTGGCAAAGCACCGTCTATGCCATCCACATACGAAGCGCCAACATCTTTAATTCTTCCCGGACGGCCAACATGCAGCCGTTCCCAAGCCCATAACTGAAGCAGAACAAGAGGACCACAAATGGTGGAAACAGTCCTCTTGCTCGCCCGACACAGCTCTCTGTAGAGAAGTGCTAGCGTTGCACTACCCCAGCTAAGTTTAGCCACTTCATCAAAGTCCCTTAGAAGAGGGAGAAACGTCAACGCCACGTCATGTTTAGACTTATCCCCGTAAAGAAACCCACTCATCAAAGCTAATATAAACGCCCTGGTGTGACACTTCAGCGTCTCTTCGTCAGGGTCAGCAGGTAGATTCCGGAAATTATCACGCAGCCAAGCTAAGGACACATGAGAACCATGTAGATCTCCAGGGCCTGGTCTGAGACCCAAGAGGTCCTCACATAGATCAGCCCAGTTGTTTTTTGTGCTACCGGTAACCGCAGGTCCATCAACTCGGAGACCCAAGAGTATATTCACGTCTTGTAAAGTCACAGTGATCTCTCCAGCGGGGAGATGGAAGGTATGCGTCTCGGGTCTCCATCTCTCCACTAGAGCTGTTATCAGAGCATAATCAAGCTGTATAAACGCAACCTTGTACACTCCGTACAGACCAAACTCTATCAACTTCCGACACACGAGAGGCTCCAGAGGCCAATCTCGCATTCCTAATAATTTGTGTCTGCATGTCAGTTCACGAGGAGGAACCTGAAAGTAAAGCAAAGGCTCAATATTTTTTATAAGCTAAATGAGTAAAAAGTACAAGAGACACACACACACCTCATCTTCCCAAATAGCAGCTGATCTATGCTCATGTTGCCACACCAATACAGACTGATCAACAGGACCAGGGTCCAAATCAAAGCTGATTAGGCTCTGCACCTCCATCTACACAGCAATACAATGTTCAGCGACTATACAAACAATAAAGAAACTATCTTTATGTACAATCACAGATTCTCTGACTTCTATGAACAGTCCCTATCAACACAAACAAACCCTAAGCTGAGACGAACTAACTTGAAAGACAATACCCATTAAAAAATTACACTAATTAACTCATGCACAGACACGAACTGAAACAAGAAACAGCAACCAAACCAAACATGTTGAACAAAAGGAATGATTGAGAAAACCAAAGGTGATTAGAGTTGGAGGCCAGACCAAAGAGAAGCGTCCGTGACTCAGCAATAACGGACGTTTAAAAGAAATAACGGACCAGGCGGAGAAGAAGAAATAAGCGCAGAGAAGCGAGAAAGAGAGCTTCCAGATCCGACAGAAGTTTTCGGCTTGTTCCACGAAACGCTTTACCACTTGTAATCCTTCTAGGTCGCTCCAAGGATCTGATCTTTCTAATTACGACGCCGTTTTCGGTTAGAACTCTTTCGTAGGCCTCTAAATATCTTCTCGGCCCAAAACGAAAAGATCCCTTTATTATTTAAAAAAAAAAAATCAACTTCTATTAAGTATTTTATTTACAGATTTGCCATTTTAGCTAACGTGGTATCATCAGAATCATTTTCAGTTTCTATTTTTAGTGGACCTTCACTTACTAAAAAATAAATTACAATATACAGTAAAACCTCTATAAATTAATACTGTTGGGATTTTAAAATTTTATTAATTTATAGAGATATTAATTTACAAAAAAATTCTTATTTAGATTTTTTATTTTAATATATATTTATTATAAGATAAGAAAAATATTTGATTTTAGTTTATCGACATTAATTTTTATTTTTTGAAATTTGACATTTATATTAATTTTAGTTTCACTGTTAGGCTTTATGGTTGCAATGGAATTGAATAGGTTGAATATTTGATAGATTATAGATTTTTTTCACTAGAGTTCTTCACTTAGATTGTTCTTTATCCATGATCTTCATTGGTAATTTAGTTCATTGATATTAGGTTGCTCACAGATAGTAAAAGTTGGAATAGCTGCATGAAACTAATCTTTGTGAGCAAAGTGTTCTTACCCGGCGAAAGTTGATGTTAAGAAAATAACTACCTTAATTAAAATAGTTTCACTCATTGTCCTTGAACATAAACCAACTAGATCAACAAAACATGATTGTATATTCCAATACTAGTAAAATTTGAGGTTTATGATAAGTTAACGTCAATATAAATTATATAGTGTTGTATCCAGATTTTAGATTTAAGATATATTACCAAAATATTATTCACCAAATTCATTATTTATATAAATTTTAAACTAAAATTTTAAAATCAAATTAGCACTTTACCAAAATTTTGTAAATTGTTGTCTTTATAAACTTAGCCACAATTTAAACAAAATGGAATCCATTTTGAAGTTTCTAAAACTCTATATTTGAAGTTTTAATGTGTTTTTCTCCAAAAACAAAACTTCAAATTTAATTTCAAAATTATTTATATTTTACGCTATAGTCTTTATATTTGTAATAATTAATGTAAATCTATAAAACTTTAAAAAATATGTAGCACATATAAAAACATATTACAGCAATACTAATTAATAAAATCTTACGCAAAAATATAAAATTATAAATAAAAATGCATAATTAAATATTAAACTACAAGCAAAATACCACATTATTCCCTAAATAATTCATAATGCTCGGCCCCACAAAATTTATTTGGACAATATTATAGAGATTTTGGAGGTTCCGAAGAAAACTTACCAGACTATTAGTTTTGTTGTAATATTTACATTTGTGTAATAATTATATCTTGATGTACCTTTTAAAAAATCTTTTTATTATATTTTTTTTTGTAATATTCTTGTTGTCTAGTTCTAGTTTTTAAATATTATAAATCTTATTTTAAAAAATTTATTTAATTTTATGTGTAAAATTTGAATTTATAAAAATAAAATTGAAATATTTATGAGATATAAAAACTTTAAAGATTAAAATGATAAACAAAAAAATACTTAAGAATCATAAATATGATGTGTGATTAATTGTAAGGACCAAAATGCAAATAAAAAGATGAAACTTCAAATTTGAAATTTTAAGTAGTTCTCAAAATTCTATATTTGGAGTTTTGAAATTTTTTTTAAGAGAAAAGAATTCTTTTTTTTTTTGGCAACAGAGAAATTTTTTTTATATTTGAAGTTATAAGGTCTTTTTTAGAGATGATTCTAGGGTGGATAAATCTCTAGTATTCATGATGATTAATTCAACAATAGTAGTCGGCCACTATATTATCGAGTTGTACGTCTGCATAACTGATATAGTTTCCAGTCTCCGTGTGTGTCACTGTCAAAATTTTAAGCTGTAAAGAAATTTTTTTTTAATCGATGTTGAAAAGTAGTCGATTTTGGTTCACACGGTTGAACAGAAAGAGTCATATGAGCGTTGTTGGATGTTGATATAAGTCAACGTACACTCTTGCTCAGGACAACTATACTACGATTCTTCTGGACTAATATGAATAATGAAATGGCAAGGAAGTCGTGTCTTTGGATTTTCCTAGAAGAAGGGGACAAAACACTCTCTCTTAAATTCAAATCTTAGCCATTTCTTTATCAATAACGAATCTTGAAGCAAACGTCGAAACCGTGTTTACTTTTTGATCCCTATTTATTTCGAAATAGTAATGGTTTTAAGAATAAAAAAATATATCAAAATGAGGTTTGGCTTCCTCTATATATGTATGACAATACTTGCAAAGACCAAATATAAGACGAAGAAGAAAATGGGTTCGAAGTCTCCAAATATTGCTGCACTTGTGTTGCCACTGCTTCTTATACTGTTCTCTCTTTCCTCTCAAGCTAGACTCGTCGAATCTAGTGGGCGCAAACTGGGTAAGTATCTTTACATGATGAATACATAGTATAATATTAAGGTATCAATGGTAATAACGCAGACAAAATTTAACGGCAGTTTTTTTTTTTTTGGTTTTAACAGTACTGTCGACTGAAAATTATTTTCGTTCACCGAATTTATGTGAAGTTTTCAATCGTAAGAAAAAATGTTTGAATATTTAAAACGGATAATCAAGCGCTCGTAGCTTGGTGGTAAAGGAGGTACAACTGTACTGCCCGCCACCCGGATTCGAGTCTTGCCCATAACGGATTTAACATCCCTTCCGTTGGGGTGCTGGACCCCTTTCGGAGGGATAGTTAGGAATGTGACTGCCCAGATACCAGAGTTATCAAAAAAAAAAAATATTTAAAACGGATTTGGTCAAGTTTGTGAGGTTTCTTCATTAAACTTTATACGTAAGACTCGGTAAAAAATTGAATACACCCAACGTGAAATCAGTTTCTCCACCTATGCAAATCAAACATCGATCTCTATAAGAATATTTTGGATGCTAAATAGCAGCGTGGGGGTTTGGGGGAGCGCCTATCATAGGGACACCATCTTCAAACTCATGTGGGGCTTCTCCAGCAATATGGTATCCGAAACCTACGAACCCCCGACCATGCAGGCGGACTCCAGGAATTGGCATCCCTACTTCTCACCAATCTCCTTGATACGATCACTTATATACTTCGCGTTTACCTGTCTCTATGTCAGACTTTTGAAGTTATATGCAATAATCTAGTGTATGAGGTTTTATGATCTGGTTTCTTGTCTAGTGTAACCGGACGACGGTTTGTTGCCTACTATGAATCAGTGAGCGAACTAATAATGCTTATTGGAAATAATACTTAGTAAGAGTATTTTTATTCCGGATGTCTGAAGAACTACTCAAAGTACAATAAAATAAACGATTTTAAATTGTTATTTGGAGATTTAAAATCAAATAAATTATTGACTTCTTTTAAAAGATGACTCAATTTTTTTTTTTGTAAACACAAAACTAACATTTTTCTCTCTCATATTTTTTCCATTCATACCTAACATACAAAATTAGTTATGAAAGTGCAGTTCTGTAGAAAAAGAAATTGTTTTCAAGATCCCAAATAACTTAAACAACCTTATCCCATTTACTTATTTACGAAAATGTCATCACCATCAATTTTGCTAATTACTATGAACAACAAAAATTGATGCTTTCAAGTAGAATTTTTTACTCGTTTCTCTCATTATTTACACACAACTTCATTATTTTTTATTACCTTTTTCATTTCACCAAAAAACTCTCGAATTATCATTTTCCAAATAAAATTTTCATTGGACTTCCTCAATTTTAATTATTCTTGGTCATTAGCGGACGTGTATCTTTTATTCATCTTAAATAAAAATTTATAAGTGCTTGGGGAAGTTAAACACGAACTCGGTAATACTCACTTGATTTTTTAATTTTCAAGATATATTTCACGAAGGAGACTTCATGTGAACTCTGATTACCAAACAAACTTCATGTGAAGTTTGCTTGTCGATGCATATGTTAGTTTTGTAATTAACCAAGCGAGGTTGGTTTTGCAAAGTCTACTGTGTGGACACTTCACCTGAACTCTTTCTACATGTCACAAGAAGTCCCATAGGTGTCACAAGAAGTTTGCCAATTTCGCTTTCAAACTAACAAAAACGTTATTAAAATTAAAAATTAACAGACTTTAGATGAAGACTCCTATTTTCGAAAATAGAGTGGACTCCAGACAAAGAAAGATGTTAATTTATTTCTAGATTTTAGTCACACCCCTAGTTCTGAAAGCATACTTCATACTCATATAAAGTTAAATATGGTCAAGTGCAAATTTAACCTCAGCAAACTTCTTTTGACACTTAGAAGATTTCATGTGACACTTCGAAGACTTCACGGACATGCAAAAAGATATCAATTGAAGTCCCCATACAGTATAACGTGGCATGAAGTATACTTTGAAAAACAATTCCTAGCATGTGACTTAATACTTGGGCTGACTTCTTTGCTAAAGGAAATCGTGCAAAGATTTTCAAATTTTTCATCTTAATGATATAGTCTTACCCGGGGTAATTTATTAACCTAGCATGTAGAAAGAATATACTAAAGCATTGTGTTTTGTTGTTAAAAATATTTTTTATTTATCTTTAACTATGTGTTTCGTCCGCACATGCGAGCATAAACATTTTATAATTATTTGTTAATACATACATTACTAATTAAATGACTATAATGTTAATATTTTTATTTATGCTTTATTTGAATTCTTTTAAGTATTATAAGTTATTTGAAAATTTCTTTGTACACTATATTCATTATTAATAAATAAATGATAGAAGTCACTCAATATTCTCTTTTCAATTATATAAGATTCGAATTTTAGTTGATTACTACTAAGTTATGTGCTTTCTGTTTTTGAATTAAATTTTTTTTATTAAAAGGTATTTTACCGTTAACAACATAATGTATATAGGAATTGTCTTTTTATTTCAAAATATATGGTTTTAAATTTTGGATAATTCTTTATTAATTTTAATAACTTATCTAATCATGTAAATTTTAAATTTTCTTTTACTTTTTGCAATTTTATATATTTTATGTCATTAAGGATATAAACGATATAAACCACTCTAACTTTTAACTTGAAAGCTCGAATACGAAAAATTATTTTCCAAATAATAGTATAGATATAGATATGGGAATAGCTAGGGATGTGGAATACAAAATCAAAATATTTATGTTGGAGTACAGAGATATACTAGAGAAGAATTTGAATAATAAATTCATTATCTTTGGTTTTAATGAAAAGGTATTACAAATTTTGCTAAATCAAAAACTTGGTTGCTAACATTTGTTAATTATGTTTTTCCAATATACTTAACAAGGATCTAGAGGTGTAAAGAAAAAATAAGCGATTATAATTTAGCAAAAAAAAAAAGAGAGAGTAGGAACCCAATCAGAACTTATTGCTAATGTGTGTTAGTTATTTGTTTCATATAATATGACTTTTAAAAATGTGCCATATTATATGAAACGCGTGATAGACTTTTATTTTCATTCTTTGTCTAATTCATTAGGATATTTTTTTTTTCTTTCGCCTTTGTTCAATTTCTTTGTTTTCCATGGAGGTCGATTCAGTCTATTGTGTGTATACAGCTAGGGTTAAGGAAAAATATTTTTATTGAATCAAATTAATCTCTCCACAACGATAGAAATAAGTAGAAACACTCACTATATATTTGGAAAACAAAATAAAGTACAAAAACGAGTGAGAAAAGAAAAACACTATGAAGCTAAGCTAAAAAACAAATAAAAAAAGAAAAAAACGATTTTTTTAGTGATGGGGGTGGGGTCTGAAGGACTCATGTAGCCAGTTGATGAAGCGGTCGAAAGGTGACAACTGCATCTTTTTCGGAACACTTTTGGATAGTGGTCGCACCTCAACTCGAAGCTTAAGCCCAGCCTCACAATGACCAATCTTTGAGGTAATAAAATAGCGGACTCCTGGTTTCGTTAGCCTTATGAGATCTTGTCCCGCATTGTGCACCGCAACAGGAGAAGTAGTCTCGCAAGATTTGAACTCAAGATTACTGTTGATTTCAAGAACGTCATCGACCTGGTCGTTGTAGTAGAAAAGAAGATTGTCTCCCACGTGAAACTGTTTCTCCTCACTCCACTTGGAATAGAAGTCACTCTCTTCAGGAACCCTCCATTCGTTGGAGTCACCGACCTTGTAATCTTTTCCGAAAGGAAAGATCTTTCTCGGTGGTGGTGGTGGAGGAATCGGATGGTCATGGACGACCAAAACGACGAGTTTCTGTCCGGTTACGCATTGAGAATTATTTGAGGTGATGAAGAAGTGATAACCTGGTTCCGTGAGAGTCACGACATCGTGCCCTGTGTTGTAGACAGCTTTAGGAGAAAGAGAGTTGCAGAATTGGTATTCCAAACGACTGGAAACTTGAGTGACGTCGTTGACGTTGCCATCGTATTGGAACATCAGAGAATCCCCCACTTGGAATTCCTTACGCTTAGCCCAATCATAATAGGTACCGTGCTTCGCCGTCCATCCCTTCGAGTCTCCCACTTTGTAGATTTTTGCCGAGCAACAACATCCCATTAGAACCATCACGAGCACGAAGCAGAACATTCTTCTTGTTGTCGCCATTATTAATAGAAATCAGAGAACGTTGATGAATATGTGAGTAAGAAAAAACAAGGCCATAACTCTCTTTTTATAACACCTTCTAAGGAACCTAATCCTTGCCGCTTAAGGATTTTACTTGCCATTTCATTAAGATGAAAGGATTATCTAATTATAATATAATCCGGTTTCTGATATGTATGTTTTCTTTTTCTTTTTTTCAAAGATCTCTCGGATCCTTTTTTAGTTAGGCTTGTGTTTTATTTTCATTAAGCTGAGTTTGTTATTCTAGTAACTGTTTTGGAATATATTTCTTTTCTTTTTTTTTCCTTTTTCAACATAGATTCACCTAGACTTTACAAATATAAATTGCAAATAACGCTTATCTCTAATTCTTTTGATTAGGCTTATGTTTAAACTTGTGACAAAAAGGCTTATGTTTAAATTTAACATCTGCTAATTTCATTTATAATTTTAATTTTTTTTTGTCCATAATGAAAATTAGATATATATATATATATATATATATTTGTTTTGAAACATTTTTTTGCTAACTGTAACTAATTAACTACTCATTTCTTAGAAAGCTAGTGATTCCCTTACATTTTTTTTACATGTTTTCTTTTAATGGAATCTATAATTTGGTTGACTTGGTTAGATCTAAGCGAGTTTCAAAAGGCCTAAAGCTGGTCTAGTTGAGTACGGTTAACATAAGGGAATTATATTAATAAGAGTTTAGTGATTCTTTGTAATATCATCAATAAACTAAGTGGAAATTATATACTTAAGGTATCCTTTTTATCCTTTATTTGGCTACGCCTACATGTAACAACGATACAACTCAGCTCACTAGTCACTTCTGACATTTTTCATTATAGACCACATATATCATACAAAGATAGTAAACTGACTCGAATTCTTCGTCTTGCGCTTTGTTGTAATGAGACGAGTTACATCATATACACTAACGCACCAAACGAGGTAAAATAAGTTGTTGATATTGTGTTAGGTTTTTCATTTTTACTGGCTTTTATTAAAATCTGGAGAGCAAGATTAGTCAATTGACTTATCAAAGCTCCATGGTCATGAGTGTAGCATCATATATAATATATAAGATTATGTGTAGTTGTCTAGGTTAAATGGTTAAATATATTTAATTTTAATATTATTATTATATTACTATATTTAATTAATTTGATTAAAAACTTTGGTTTTTCGTACCGAATCATTGGATTGATAAAATCTTCGACCAAATGGTCTGAACATATGCTTTGGTTTGGTTTGGGTTCAGCTGGTTTGGTTTGCTTCAGTTTTTTGCCACACTCCTAAAAATTCATATAATGTGGGTTATATGTCGGTCTTCTTGTAACTACTAACTACAATATTTTAACAAAACATCTGTACCGAAACAATTACGGGTACTTTTTTTTTTAATAACCAAATTATCCGCTTGTTATTCGTTGCGGGGTGTGAAATTGCAACTCGGATATGCACATCTGGGCCTGAAGTGTTTATTGGGCTAGTTGCTGGTTTGTTCAAGTCCAAAAGTGAACCAAAGCGCAGAACATTTCGTGAGTCACCTTCTCGCCGGCAGACTAACAGAAACGAATCATCCGCACAAGTTTAGAGCGAGAGAGAGAGAGAGAGAAGAAGAACCATCTTACGAATCATTGGACTCAGAGACACAATGGAGACTGAATACGACCAAGTTCTTCACTCCGTTGCTCAGGTTAAAATCGCTGACCAAACCGGTGTGAACCAAGACGAGGACGGCGTAAAGGTTTCGTGCTTCACTGAAGTTCTCGATGATGTCACTCTTCACTTCCAGATCATCCGTCTCGCAAAACAGGTTCTCGCTTAATTTATTTATTTATTTATTTTCCTTAATTCTTGTCTTTGATTTTTCATCAGAACTAAAAGTGGACTTGTTCTGACTGTAGATTTATGTATGGATTGGTTATAACTCCGCCAAATTTGGGAACTTATACGCAGCCGCTTCAACTCGACCGGTTAGTTAGTTCATCAAAAAACATAAGATTTTCGAATGTCTAATTTGTTGTTCTGAAATGTAACGTTTTGTTTTTTTATATGGCAGAGTAATACAGTAAGTGTTGCTACCGTACTTGGTGGAACATCTGATAACACTGGATCTGGCATTGCCCATAGATTAGGTTATAAATCTGATCGTAACAAATCTTCTACAGTGTGTGAGTGATAACTTGTCTGATTTTTTTTTTTTTTTTTTTGTGTTGTGTCTAGTGATGAAGACTGGTCTCAATATAATCATGGCTTGCAACATCCCTAAAAACAATCCCTTGCTCGAGGTTTCGTTCTTTTTTTGTGCTCCTTTTGGTGTAGTTTTATTACACTTTTTTTTCATTTTTTTCTATGTTTGTGTTGTTGTGTAGGCAAAAGCTGAGAAGATGTTGATGAGAAAATTGATTGATCTTGGTTACACAATGCCAACGCCTTTACGAGCAACATAACCTGAAGAAGGAATCGATTTTCGCAGTTTCTTGAGATTGTTTCTCTCCTCTTTGTATCCCATAATTTGTGAACGATTCTTGAAATTTCTTAAACCGAGAGTGTCAGCTTTTTCCTGCTAGTTTACAGAATCTTTATGATTGTTTTTTTTTTGGTTATTTGAATGACGTCAAATATCGTTATTCTTAGTACCACTGGTGGACTTTGGTTTCTTGTTTTCTATGTTCATAATCTTGAGCTTCCCTAGCCCGTTTACTTAATACGCTACTGCTTTTTTCTTTCATCATTTATTCTTATCTTATGCTTTGTCTTTTTCTTGGTTACTTCAATTTTAAGTTTCTTGATCTTGAATAAGAAGTGAAAACTATTCTGATAGGTAGTATCTTTGTTCACAGGCTCACATTCAGGTATCTGACATCATAAAATAGTTTATGGACAAAGACCATAGATGTGCTGTTTTGTATATATATTGAATTAAGCAAGTGTTTTTAAGGTAAACGCAAATATCTATTATGGACAAAGATAGTCATCGAATTTTCTATTCATGTAACAACAAGACTTAGTCTTGAACTTATCAATGTTGGAACATGATTTATCAATTAATCGAAACTACATGGACATAATATAAAATCAAGTGAAAATCTTCACTCCAAAAAAACAAGACCTGATCTTGGACAGATGGGTCCATAATGAACTACACACAATTTAATGCTAGCCAAGTTTAAAATCACAAATAACGAGACTAAAAGTCTAAAAGTGATAAATCTTTACTTGAGAACCTCTCAAACCATGATCCTGGAGGTAGACATTTTAGACTCTTCCTTGACTGTTTCACCTGCAGCAAGAAATAACACAAACCAATTCACTGAATGCACAGCTAATCTCAAATGCGACTTTTAATCATGATCCTATCAATTTTTCCTTCCCATCAGGGTCTAAAGCATATCACTTATGTTCGATTTCTCTTAGTATTCGGTAAACGCAAAAGGTTTCTTAACGGATCCTTAAGAGCTTCATCCACCTAGAAAGCTACTCTAGTTTGTATTAGTAAAAGATCTCTTATTACACAGGAGTGATGGATGTGTTCAAACCAGGAAGCTCGCTTTGGTTGTTACTGGTTATATCTATGGGAACTCTAACGGCAGGTGAAAAAGAGAGATCAGAGTAATTACCAGACTGAGTGTTTGTGGTGACTTCGCTATAGATGGCTTTAAGCGTGGACAGAGGAACAACAACGGTGGAAGGACCAGCAGAGGTGGCTTCAGCAAAGAGTTTCTGTTTCCAATGCCACATAGTGACTTTCATTTCCTTGTTAGACTTGAAGAGTGAATCCTTTTGCTCCTGTAAGGCCTCAACATACTTTTGCTGCTTATCAGATCTCAACCCCAAAACAACAAAAGACACTCCAAGACATGTGTTTATTACAGCATTCTTGTTCCTCGCTTCTGAGACCAGCATTGCAATCTTGTTTGCCATTCCTGTGAAACAATCAAACCCCAGCTCTGAAAAAAATGGACTACCATAACATGCAGTGAAGTTTTACAGTAGAAGTAACTATTGAAAGTTAAACTGCATAGAGAGCAAACAATTAACCTGAAGGCATCATCATCGTGTAGTTTTGTTTCTAAGCACATAGCTACAAGTGTTAAGAGATTAAATCACCAAGAACTTTCTTTAAAACTGTTGATTGTTGAAAGATTTAATGTACATCCCGGGAATCGAAACAACACTTGCAATAAATGGTAACATTCTCAAATCAAATGTGGAGAACAACTTAACTAATGGAAGATGCCAAGATGCGATGCTGATGATGATGATGATGATTTATAATTACAAAAATCGATCAAAAATGATGTTGACTCACCAAATCGGAAGGAACAGTAAAGGCCAGAATGGAAGAAGAAGACTCACCTGAAATGAGGGTTCGACTACGGAACCTTCTTAATGTTGATTTGAAAAATTATATGATTATATAATTTACTCTAATATATTATAAGGGGTAATTTGGGCATTTCAAATCCCGGTTTTTTTGAACACCAAGGTCTACGGAACTATAATGTCTCATTGTACGGTGCTTCTGATTTCTTGATCGGTTTGTGTTGCACTGGATGAGTTGATAGATATACCCCATAACTATGGTTTGAATGTCTTGATCGATGAAGTTTCGTATAAAAAGATAATCCAAATCACTCTAGTCTGCTTCTCTACTTCATGATTGATTAGTCAAAAGTGTAGTCATTTTGTTTTTGTATGTGTAATTTCTGGGAATATTAGGTTCTTATTCCTACATATAACCTTTATACAATAAACTCTTCAATCAAGTCCCCACTTTTGAAGAGCTGTGTATGTATGTCTCTACTCTCTGGATGTAGTTTCCGAGTGGCAAGACAAAAAAAAACAAATCTTGTTTGTTTATCGTTAACTTATATGAAATCACAGAGTAACAATATTATGGTGTTAATTCATCATTTTCCTAATTAGATAATTAGGGACACACGATTATCGTAAGTAGATATGGGCAAAAAACTTAAATCCAAAAAAATCAAACCGAATCCGACCCGAAAAATAGTTCCGAATACGAACCGAAACTAGTTAAATATCCGAACGGATTCAAAACTTTGGTATTTAGATAACCAAAACCGAACTCGATCCGAATCGAAATATTTTAGATATCCGAATATATTTGAATCAAATTTATGTACTTAAATATATTAATTATTTTAGATTTAATATCCAAAATATATAAGATATTTTGAAGTTGTCCAAAATACTTAAAAACCTATTAATTTTTCATCCAAATATCCGAATTAAACAAATTTTTATGTTAAATTTATGTATTTTGACATACACTAAAAATTTATATATTATATTATATTTTTATATTTAAATTTTGAGAAATTTAAAATAGATATAAATTTTTAAAAATTTAAAATAATTTAAACGAATTATCTGAATCGAACCCACAAAGATCCAAATGAACCCGAACCAAGACTTATAAATATCCGAATTGAAATAAAATCTATAACCCCAGAAATCTGAAATCTAAATAAATCCAGACCGAATCCAAATCCGAACCCAAATGGATACTAACTCTAATTCGTAAGCATCAAATCTCCATTGTATTAGGGGAAATGAGATAATTGAACATAATGGGGTCCATTCACCCCCAAACATTTCATAACTAAATGAAATGAAAACAAGCTGAAGTAAGAAATAAATCCACCGTCAAGAAGATGAAACCACAGCCTTTAGATTAAAGGTGACAAGAGCAGAAGGATGCATCTCCACCGTTATTTTTTTTTAAATCTATTTAATTCTTGTTATTAAACTGGGTAAAAAATATTATTAGTTGTAAATCTCTCCCTCTTGGTCCCAAGATATATGCAAACAGTAGCTTCTCTCCACCTCCTCTGACAAACTTCGACGTCCCTTCCCTTCCCTTCCCTTCAATTTAATAATAAATCTTCTTCTTCACTGACTCACCATCGTTCGCATCTCTCGGAGTTTCATCGCTCTTGGCTGATGATAAACTAGATTCGCGCTTTTGTTTCAAAGCCGAGACTCGCGTTTTTTTCTTCTCGGCTTCTCATATCTGAGGTATTGCTACGAATCTACACTTCATTCTCCTCAGATCTGATTTTAGGATCTGATTGCGTTTTAGTGAGATGCTGCTTTAATACTTTTTGGATTTTCGTTATTCAGATTTGGTTTCCATGGAATCGAGGGGATGCTTCCGTGTATTTGATGATGTCAGCATTGTGACTATTGAACAACTGTATTGATATTGATGTGACTATCGCACGATGGCAAAGATGATGATGATAAACAAGACGCTTTTGCTAACGTACAGCTACTTACTCATCTACATTCTACTCTCTTCTGGTGTCATTCTCTACAACAAGGTCTTCTCTCAAACTATAATTTTTTGAGAGATTTGGATTGTCTAGAGACTGACTATGGATTTGACTTTTTTGGCAGTGGGTTCTATCTCCCAAATACTTCAACTTCCCACTTCCTATAACATTAACTATGATCCACATGGGCTTTTCTGGCTTTGTCGCCTTCCTTCTTATTCGTGTTTTCAAGGTATTATTCTTCTGACTATCTCTAATGGCTTACTCTATTTTTTACTCTAAAATAGAGTAACTCTATCATAGAGTTTGAGTTTGCTCCAATGGTACTCTAAAATAGAGTAGAAAATAGAGTGATGAACAAAAAAAAAACAAATTACTCTATATTCGGAGTATTTTTTACTCTATTATAGAGTGAGAAATAGAGTACCATTGGAGCATTTTTTACTCTAAACTCTATTTTAGAGTGAAAAATAAAGTGGGGTTGGAGATGCTCTAATCTCTTTGTACAGCATGAGGGCATGTGTTATATATGTCCCCTATGTTTTTAATCTTCGTCTTGTATAATGTAGGTTGTCTCTCCTGTTAAAATGACATTCGAAATGTAAGCTCCTTTTTTACTATCTGTCATCCATTTCTTATGTAGTTTCCCTTTTTTTTTTAAAAACATAATTTCTTGGATTCCAGATACGTAACCTGTGTGGTACCTATAAGCGCATTCTTTGCGTCCAGCCTTTGGTTAGTCTTTTCTTCCATAGATGCCATTGCTTGTCATACCTGCTCTCTGAACTGTCTCCCTTTTTCACAGGTTTGGCAATACTGCGTATTTGCACATTTCGGTTGCCTTCATTCAGATGCTCAAAGCACTAAGTATGTGAAGCTCAAAATCTACATTAGTATAACCATGTTGCAAAGCTTTCTGAAACGTGCTTGTTTTATGACAGTGCCGGTGGCAACGTTTATCATGGCGGTTGTTTGTGGAACTGACAAAGCAAGGTGTGACGTCTTCATGAACATGCTGCTGGTCAGTGTTGGAGTTGTGGTTTCCTCCTATGGGGAAATTAATTTCAACGTTATCGGGACGGTCTACCAGGTCACCGGCATCTTTGCTGAAGCACTTAGACTGGTGCTAACTCAGGTTCTTCTTCAGAAAAAGGGCCTGACATTAAACCCTGTCACCAGCTTATACTATATAGCCCCCTGCAGGTAATACTTACAGTGACTTGATTTGGCCTCTAGTGCACATTGAACATATAATCTTCTTCTTGCATTTTGTGCAGCTTTGTTTTCCTGTCGTTGCCTTGGTATGTACTGGAGAAACCCAACATAGAAGTGTCGCAGATACAATTCAACTTCTGGATCTTTTTCTCAAACGCTCTATGCGCACTTGCCTTGAACTTCTCCATATTCTTAGTGATCGGAAGAACAGGAGCAGTAACCATCAGGGTTGCTGGCGTTCTCAAAGACTGGATCCTCATAGCCCTCTCCACTGTCATATTCCCTGAGTCCACAATCACTGGTCTCAACATCATCGGATACGCAATAGGTTTGTTACTTCCTTTTCGTTACAAATTGGACAAGGCTATTATTATTAAGTTCTCATGTGCATTGTTTCATTTCTTTTTAATGATGCAGCACTCTGTGGGGTTGTAATGTACAATTACATAAAAATTAAAGATGTGAAAGCGACACAACCAATCACTGATAGCCTCCCAGATCGAATCACAAAGGTAGAGTCAATTTAATCTGTCTCCTCCTTTTAAGCATCACCTATCACTCTATTTACTCATAATGACTGTGAGCAGGATTGGAAGGCGAAGAGCTCGTCGGATGGAGAGAGCCCCAGAGGAATAGAGCTTATTGATGAGGAAGCTCCTTTGATAACGTCGCGGTTGTCGCATATCGGGCGGACTCAGCTTGGAACCCACACTGCCGTCTGAGCAACGTACAGATGGGAATGAGGCCAGTATGTTGTGTCTTTCTTTTTACATTTCTTTTGGAACCCAATCTTTTTTTCTTAATAGAATTTATGTCGGTTATTATTACTTAACAATGTTTAGTTCTTATAAAAAAAAGAAACGCAATTGCCAAAATTATTTGTAGGGTCTCTGAGAGTTATAAATGTTTTTCACCAGACACATTAGCTCGGGACCCGCTTGGTCTTTATGATACAGACAGTTCTGACTTCTGAGCGTGTGCAGTTGATCCCTGGTTTTGATTTGTTTTTCTTTTCTTCGTTTTATATCAGTTTGTATACTATTCAACGTCTTAAAGAGATAAATACTGGAAAAGAAACACTGATGACATTGTTATCTAGAGATCACAGCACCACAGACCTTAGTGTTACATGCTTGTTTATATAACCTACCTGCTTAGAGCATTCAATAGTCTCGTCCATCCTTTTCATCGACAAGTTCTCGGTTTGACATTGATTTATATTAAAGGACAAATAAAAAAAGTCATACCCCCAAAGTATAGGATAGTTCTCTAAACTCTTTATTATTCTTGAAACACGTTTCTATGTGGATACCATATAAGCCAAACGACAACGGTTGTCCAATCTAGAAGCTTATTGGCACATCAAGCTCAATTAGAAGCTGAAAATTAACGGTAATTACTACTGAAACACTTCAAAAGATTATTAGTCCATAGTGGACGCTCAACTATCCTACTTCGACGGTGGTGATTTTTAGAAGAATAGGGTTGTGGTTGATACTTTTGGTCTCCAGCAGGAGCCATTTCGTGTTCGTTATCTAGGTGTCCCCTCACCATCAGAAAGCTAAGAAAGGAGGATTATCAACCATTGATCAATAAAGTTTCGGTCTCATTTTTCCACTTGGACAGTGAGTCATATGTTCTTCGGTGGGTAGGTTACAATTGCTTAAATCGGTGATTTACTCTACCATCTCTTTCTTGGATTCGTCTTTTCGCTGCTAGATGCTCACGAATTATATAATTTGCTAATCTTAACCTGTCTTACCAATTTATTATATTTTTGAACATATATATTTATAATTATAAAAATAAATTATATATGAATTTATTAATTAATATAATTTTACCATATTTAGCTCAACATAATAATTTTCTTTTAATACGATTAATTATGATTATATAATAGATAAAAATATGATATAATTTTATTTTTTATTTTATAAACTATAAATGAATATATTAATGTATAATAATATTTTAAAGATAATTAAAAAATTAATGAAAATATTTATACATAATTTTTGAAAACTAAGATCATGTTAAATTTTTTCAAACAGATTTGTTAGATTTTTTTTAAAAAATATATATTTTTATATTTAAAATGAAAAGATATTAAAATATATTATGATTAAATTTTAAAGATTCTATGTGTTATTAGTTTTAATAAAATACATTTAATAAATTTTTAAAGAATAGTCCAAATTAAAAAAATTACATATGAAAAAAGTCGATCTATATTTTAATAGAATTGGTATAATATATTTGTTAAAAACTAAAATATAAATTAAAATGCAAAAATATAAATGGTGAAACTCTATTGGTAAAATAAAAAATAATAAACAAGAAAATATGTTTAACTTGTTAAAAAAAAGAAAAGAATATGTTTAACTTTGTTTTAATATGTGTGTGAAAATCTCAAAACATCAATTATTCATATATATCTATCAGCAGTACCCCGTGTTTCTCTTCTTCTGATTGAATGAGTTGTGCCTCTTCCATCTGATAATCGGATCTCGGTAATGATCTCTTCTTCTTCCTCCGATCCATTCTCCTAGACTTTGATCATCACTCGAATCGCAAGATCAATCTTTTATTTTCTGTTATTCCCTTGCGTCGCTGTGTTATATCGATATTTTATTTATTTATTTTAAAATCCTATCCGATTTACATATATCCTTATAAAGTCCGTAGCCTTAACCTTAACGCTCTGGTTATCTATCTCTTGATTCTCTCTGTAAGTTGAGAGAGTTTTCTAGGGTTTAATAGATTTGAATCTAGAGGGTGTTTTATTATTCCTATGGCTCGATTGATAATTCCTTGTCGAAGTGTGACTGTGGCTAGCTTCAACCTTCTCCCTTTGCTCTCTTCTCATGTGATTACTCTTCAACCTTCTGAACAAGCTAGCTAATTGATTCAGTTTGTTCGAGCTTTGAATACTCGTATAGTTTTGATGATGAAGTTTGCTTTGGTTGTAACAAGTATATTATAAATTCCCCTTAATTTCTTCTCTAATTTTGTCATCTTTTGTAGGCTCCCTTTAGAAGCAGTCCTCTTCCATTACGTAATTCACCAAAAAAGAGACTTGCTCCCTTCCTTACTTCCCAGGTTTCTTTCTTTTATTTCTTCAACTTCTACTTAAATCTAAATTGAGTATAATCTTCAATTTTGCATCATCAGGTTACTTGTTTGACCAAGAATCAGTTTCCATCACACTCTGTTGATGTAACTCTCTCTCTATATCCTTCCCTTATGATAACTAGAATCTAAAATTGTTGCAGCAAATCTAAAATACTTTCTTTGTTTTTATATGTCAGAGATATAAGCAAAGCAGTAGGAGGCTGTTTTGTTCTGTTGTCACTGAATCAGTTCCGGATAAAGTTGAAATGGATGCACCTAAGGAAATATTTCTCAAGGACTACACCAAGCCTGATTACTACTTTGAAACTGTATGCTACCAACCCTTCTTTAATCTCCAAATGAATAGAATCACTATCGTTCTCATGTAAAAGCTTTTTGTTTGTTTAGGTGGATCTGAGCTTCTCTCTAGGTGAAGAGAAAACAATTGTGAGCTCCTTAATCAAGGTTTCCCCTCGAGTTAAAGGTACCTTACTTGTTTTTGACATTAATAGTTTCTTTAAGCTTTGTTTTTACCTCTCTCTTTTTTTCACATCGCATTCTGAACAAGTACTCTGTTGCCCAGGATCCTCTGCTCCCTTGGTCCTGAATGGGCATGACTTGAAGCTACTTTCTGTCAAAGTTGATGGCAAGCTTCTGAAGGTATCCACTTAATGCTTAAACCTGCAGATTTTTTTTTTCTTTTTTTGTATCTCTATGCGCACTCTGGTACTCTAAATACTACCAAATATATTTGTTTGATACTAAAATCAATTCCGTATTATGAAAACTTAATAACTCACTTTTCTTTGCTTACTGGTCTCTCTTTATCTTTGACTAGGAAGGGGATTACCAGTTGGACTCTCGTCATCTCACTCTGCCTTCACTGCCGGCCAAGGAGTCCTTTGTTCTGGAAATTGATACTGAGATATACCCCCACATGAATACTTCACTTGATGTAAACTTTTCTGCATTTGTTCCTTTACTTTTTTTTTCTTCTTCTGTTACTAGAACAATTTTAACCATTCTATGTTTATTCTGTAGGGGCTCTACAAGTCATCTGGGAATTTTTGCACACAATGTGAAGCAGAGGGTTTCCGAAAAATCACATTTTACCAGGTTGGTTGCCACTTCTATATAAAGATGACTCTTGTTGAGATAGTACAATTGATGTTCTTACATAGTGTTCTTAATATGCAATGATTAGGACCGTCCTGACATTATGGCGAAGTACACATGCCGTGTTGAAGCTGACAAGTCACTTTATCCTGTATTGTTGTCCAATGGAAACCTTATTTCCCAAGGAGACATAGAGGTTAGCAACATAGTGACACCTTCTGTCTCACCTTTTGTCTTTGCTGAACGCATATCTCTTCGTTGAAATGTAGGGAGGTCGGCACTTTGCCTTATGGGAGGACCCATTCAAGAAGCCATGCTATCTATTTGCTCTGGTGGCTGGACAGCTAGCCAGCAGAGATGATACATTTACCACACGCTCTGGTAGGGAGGTATCTCTGAAAATCTGGACTCCTGCAGAAGATCTACCAAAGACTGCTCATGCCATGTATTCTCTGAAGGCGGCCATGAAGTGGGATGAAGATGTAAGTACTTTCAAAAGTTCTTTTAAATATTGTATTTGTTAGGGTATTGAATCTGAATATTTTGTGGGTTAACCTTTTCCTCTAGGTGTTTGGCCTTGAGTATGACCTCGATCTCTTCAACATTGTCGCTGTTCCAGATTTTAACATGTATGAACAGATAGTCTTTTACTTTTTCTTATTGTCGAGAGAGTAATCAAACTAATTGATTAATGTTCGCTTTTCAGGGGAGCCATGGAAAACAAGAGTTTGAATGTAATTTGTTTTATAATAATAACGTATCAGTGTTGATATTCTATCTTCTTGATCATGTAAGTATGTCTACCTTGCAGATTTTTAATTCCAAGCTTGTCCTGGCATCTCCAGAAACTGCAACAGATGCAGATTATGCTGCAATTTTGGGAGTTATTGGTCATGAAGTATGTAATCGCGCATTATGCTGTTTATGGAATCTTATACTGTGTATGGTTATTTTCTTAATAAACGTGTCTGTCATTGTTTTATGTGCAGTACTTCCACAATTGGACAGGTAACAGGTCAGTCTCATCTATCCTCTCTTTATTACAAATGATCGGTTCTTGTTGGTTGAATCTTCCAATTTTGCTTATATGCTTGTCTGCACAATAACTTGCACAAGATAGACATTGTTATTATGCGGCCTGGTATATGACTAAACTCTATTTGTGATAATAGGGTGACATGCCGTGACTGGTTCCAACTCAGTCTAAAGGAAGGTCTTACTGTCTTCCGAGATCAGGTACATTTATTCTTCATAATTTTAAGATGCGTATTGCAAAATTTTCTCTATCTAATCATTATACTTCTCAAAATTTTTAAAGGAGTTTTCCTCTGACATGGGAAGCCGTACTGTAAAGCGCATTGCTGATGTTTCAAAGCTCAGGATCTATCAATTCCCCCAGGTACGTAGTCTTGTACTCCTTTAGGCCACTACATGGTTTGTTTCGTTTATTTTAGAGGCCAAATCCTTTGTTGTTTGATTTCCAGGATGCTGGTCCTATGGCACATCCTGTTCGCCCACATTCATACATCAAGGTTAGAGATTCTTGTTACTTATCTTGCCTTGAAAATTATGATGTACATGTTACGTTCGGTGTTGATAAACATGGCTCTTTATCTTTCTCTGACAGATGGACAACTTCTACACAGGCAAGTTTTCTATTTACTCAAGAAGTCTGGGATTCTTTTTCGTTTGGCTGCTCAGTATTGTGTTCCAATCTAACGTGCTTGTGTTTTCGTAACTGTTCTAAACATGGATTACGTGTCCGGCCATCATTCTGCTCACTCAGTGACGGTACGGATCTAAGATTTTAATTTTCATATGCAGTTTCATTTCCTGTCAGTCCCTTATATATTAATTCTGATAATATGATTTGTTTTCTTTTTTTGTTGTCGTTTCAGGTTTATGAAAAGGTTTGGCTCTTCGATAATAATGTTGCTGTTATATGCAGTAAGCAAGAAACCTAAGCTGACTGTACAATCTTTTCTCAGGGAGCTGAGGTTGTGAGGATGTACAAAACTCTACTCGGAAGTGAGGGTTTCCGAAAGGTTGCTTTCCAATACTCTTTTTTTCCCTTTGTGTGAATCCAGTAGTTAGGTCTTTATTACGTGCTCCTTCCGCTTACCTCTCTGTGTGAATATATTACAGGGTATTGATCTCTATTTTCAAAGACATGATGAGCAAGCTGTGACCTGTGAAGACTTCTTTGCTGCTATGCGTGATGCCAACAATGCAGATTTTGCTAATTTCTTGCAATGGTAAGTCATACTTTTATTGTGAAGGTTCTTGTTTTCACACTACTAAGGATGTACAATGTTAATATTTTAGGTATTCTCAAGCTGGAACTCCAGTGGTCAAAGTGGCGTCCTCTTACAATGCTGAAGCTCGTACCTTCTCTTTGAAATTCAGGTTCTGTTCTTATCATGTCTAATCTATTTTTTTTTTTGCCAAATGACTGTTTCTACACCGAACCCTCTACTGAATTTGTTGTTGATACATTGATTTGCTTTGTAATTTATAATTTTTCCCAGTCAGGAGATACCTCCGACTCCGGGACAGCCCACAAAAGAAGCTACATTTATTCCAGTGGTTGTTGGTCTTCTGGACTCAAGTGGGAAAGACATTGCACTCTCCTCTGTTTATCATGATGGTACACGGCAGACCATTTCTAGCAGCAGCACAATACTTCGAGTGACTAAGGTCAGTCATGAATTCCTTAGTGCGTTTTGTAATGTATGTAGTCTACATTACATCGCCCTCCACTCTCCAGTGGTTTCAATTTATTTCCGGACCTTTTCGTACAGAAAGAAGAAGAGTTTGTGTTCTCTGATATAGCTGAAAGACCTGTTCCATCCCTATTTAGAGGATTCAGTGCGCCAGTTCGTGTTGACACTGATCTCTCGGATGATGATCTGTTCTTCCTCCTAGCCCATGATTCAGATGAATTTAATCGGTAATGTGCCTTTCCACAACAAATTTAATTCTTTGTGCTCTTCGATCATTCATGTATTTCTGTATTTTTTAGGTGGGAGGCAGGTCAAGTTCTTGCAAGGAAGCTCATGCTGAACTTAGTTTCTGATTTCCAACAAAACAGACCATTGGCTTTAAACCCAAAATTCATTCAAGGTCTCGGCAGCGTTCTTTCTGACTCGAGCCTGGACAAGGTATGTCTCTACATTCCCTTATGGACCTCCACATAATCAAAACAAGGATACGACTTTGTAATCTTGTATTGTGTAGGAATTTATTGCCAAGGCAATAACATTGCCTGGGGAGGGAGAGATTATGGACATGATGGCCGTGGCAGATCCTGATGCTGTTCATGCTGTTAGAAAGTTTGTTAGAAAGCAGCTTGCGTCTCAACTTAAAACTGAGCTTCTAAAGATAGTATGTCTTCTTCTCTCTACATAGTGAATCTTTTGGGACCACAGTTTTCAACTGTTGTTTTTTTGTGCAGGTTGAGAACAATAGGAGCACAGAGGCTTATGTCTTTGACCACCCAAACATGGCGAGGCGTGCTTTGAAGAACACCGCTCTAGGTTTGCATTTGCTAGTCATTCTTAAGTAAAACGAGCTTCTCTTTACTCAAAGTTACTAATGAAATGAAATAATGCAGCTTATCTTGCATCTCTTGAGGACCCATCATATGTGGAACTTGCATTGAGTGAATACAAGTCGGCCACCAATTTGACCGACCAATTTGCTGCTTTGGCAGCTCTTGCCCAGAACCCGGGTAAAACCCGTGACGACGTCCTTGCTGACTTCTATAACAAGTGGCAGGGCGATTACTTGGTATGGTTCTTAATATCTCACAAGTTACTTCCACTTGCCTCCATACTGAGATTTATCTGGCTTCTTATCTCAGGTTGTTAATAAATGGTTCCTCCTTCAATCGTCATCCGACATTCCCGGCAATGTGGAGAATGTGAAGAAGCTTCTGGATCACCCAGCTTTTGATATGCGCAATCCAAACAAGGTAAGTGAATCAATCAATTTTGCAACTTTCTTTCTCTGTTATATGCTTACAAACAACGATCATTCAGGTTTACTCGCTTATTGGAGGATTCTGCGGTTCTCCAGTGAACTTCCATGCCAAAGATGGATCAGGTTACAAGTTCTTGGGTGACATTGTTGTCCAGTTAGACAAAATCAATCCTCAGGTTTGGCTCCCAAAACTAAACCTGTGTGTTATCTTTTGTTGACAATAAACAAACCTTTACGACTTGCTGTTCTTGTGTCTGAGTCTAGGTTGCTTCTCGTATGGTATCTGCCTTTTCGAGGTGGAAGCGCTACGATGAAACCCGACAAGCTCTGGCCAAGGTAACTGCAAAAAACAGTCTTGTTTCTTTTCTCAAAGACGCAACAAACCATACTAGCTTTTGTTGGCTTTATAATCTATAAGAGAAAAATGTTCAGATGAATCTGTTGTGGTTTGCAGGCGCAGTTGGAAATGATAATGTCAGCTAATGGATTATCTGAAAATGTCTTTGAGATTGCCTCCAAGAGTTTAGCTGCTTGAGAGACATCAAGAATCAAATCCCTTTAAAAGACAATTCTACTCGTAACTATTTAGTTACTGAAACTAGCTCTAAACTATCATATTTTATAGCACTATACCCTGAACTTTTTGGCTTTTTTTTTTTTTTATGTTATGACGCTTCATTCCCAACGATGTTTTTGTTCTATATTAAGGTACGTTAATTAGTTTAATAACATAAATCCCCAATTAAAATTAATCAAAATTGAAAGAATGTACCAATTTGCACCCTATATGTTGTCATATTCTACCTGTTATTATTCTACAAATGTGAACACATTTTTAATGTACCAATTTGCACCGTATATGTTGTCATATAGTGCGATTAGGATGTATATAGGGTGATTAGGTCACTAAAAAAGCGTGATTCTTTTTTATATAAAATTTTAAATAGACCATATATATTTGATTTTAATATTTTCGATATTTTCAGATTAGTTTGTTATTTGTTTATATTAATAATTTAAAATGTGTTGACATTGTATTTTAAATATAGAAGTATTATAGCTTACTAAATTTAACTTATTTTAGAGATGCAATATTTTTAGTTTATTTTAAATGTTTTCTATTTTTTTATAAAACTAAAAATATATTTGTGAAAATGAACATTGGAGAAATATTAACATCTGGTTGTTTAGATGATAATATTATATAAATTTATTATTTTTAATTATGGTAAATACAAAGTTGTATATAAGATAGTACTTATTTAAAATTTTAACTCATTATATTTTTTTGAGGTGAATGTTAGTTTTGGTTTAATATTAGATTATACTTGCAAAATATATGCCTAATAAAAATATATTTTGTTTTTCGTTTAAAATGATATAATCTAATTTATATTTATATTGTAGTTTTCTATGAATTACTTTTAATATTTAGAAGAACATAGAGTATTAATAGTTAGTTAAATGTTAATTAATTAATTAAAAACGATTTTATAATATTAAATTTAATAAATATCAATAAAATTAAAATTTTCAATAGCATAAACTATAAATAACACGGCACACAAATTTTAATTCCTTATAATTTTTATGAGTTAATAAAATAGATACGATCATGATCATATAATGGATATTTGTGAAGGTTATGAACACTCCTTTTGGACAACAAAATATAAAATTGAGAACAAGATCTTGGCGACTTGATCATTATGTGAGAAAAACAATGAGTCCATCAAGAACTACATGACAATAATTTTTGATATGCTTAGTAAGCTCATGGAACACATGACTAATAGGCAATGTGTATAAGCAGCTTTGCTATCACAAAAAAAAAAAATTAGTGTAAAATTGTTTGACGCAATACCTATGCCTTTTCATGATGCATATGTTTGTATCACAAATGGCAGTGTAAAATCAGGTAGTGGTAGTAAGAGCTTGTTTACTCTTGAAAACGCCTCCTCTCCTTCCTCATTCTATGAACATCAACATCTTCATTGTAGATCAATTAATGGCCAATCAAACCATAATCCAGTGACTTTAGGTCTAGTCAGTAATCAAACATCGGATGCAATCTATTACTTGTTAATGAACAGATTCGGGCCGGGACAATGTAATGTTTACAAAAGAATATATTTTATGGCTTTGGCTAATGTACCAATTTTATACAAGATAACATATAATTTATATACATAAATCCTCTAACAATCCGGATCCAAATTTGGAATAGTTTCACATTTGTTTCCTGCTCCTGGCTACCTTTTAAAGCTTTTGAACATGAGATGATATGCTTAGTTCGTTTGATAATCTGTCGCACAACTGCACCAACACAAAAACAATATGATGTGTTATGTCAAGACTAAAGAAAAGATATAGAAAAGTAAAATTTATTTGCTACAAGAATATTTACCTGTTTATATAATAATGAATCACCATGTGTCTTTCTTAGTTCGACCACATTAAGCAAAGGGACTATCCCGAAAACTTCCGCCGTTAATGATAACCCGCTTTGCCCTTTCCCATTACTCTCTTGTTGGATTGCTTTTAACTGAAGCAAGATCAGTTCTCAACTTTAGAAACCACTTAAACTGCTTGCAACAACTCAAGTAGTAGTAGACAAGAGAAAAAGAGATTCTCACCATTGTGTGTTTCCTCTGTACGAAGAAACCCATCTCCATAAGGGTTGTTTTGATTTTCTCCAGCACATCTATGGCTAACCTATTTGATGTGAATCTTATCTGCCTGTCTGATACTTTCTGAAACAGTGCACAAAAAAAAAACTTTATCATGAGCAAAAAAAAACATCTTGAAACAAAGTACATGAGGACAAGATTGAACTGTTACCTCTGTCTCAAACAAACCGGAGAGGTCGAGAAATGATGACATTCCGATCAACTCAAAGGCGTTGATGACGGTTGGAAAATCAGGGCTCTTCTCTTCTTCAGATACCTTCACCATCAGAACCAAAACCACAAGACTCATGAAAAAGGCAATTCACTAAAAGAACATTCAAAAGAACCAATGCAACATTTTCTTACATCTTCTTGGAATGAACATGCATCATTTTCATCGTCGCTACTGGAAGGAGTGTAGTCATGATTGAACCAATCATTGGCCTTAATACCTGCGATTGTTATCCTCGTAATTGGATTTGGATCAAGCATTCTCTTGATCATGGTTTTAGCACCCGGTGATAGCCATCTAGGTATTGGAGGGTCCCCTTTGAATATCTGAAATGGCAACAGCTTTGAGTATATATGTTTCTTCAAACATCTATTGATAAAACACACTTTAACTCAGATAAAAGACTTACAAATTAAAAGTTGGTAAAAAAAAACATTTATATTTAGCAACAAAAAAAAACTATTGAAAACGGAGGGAAGAAATAAAAGAAGTACATTACGGAAAAGAACCGCGAGGTTTGCATCATCAAAAGGGAGACATCCCGTAAGGATAACATACAAGATGACTCCACAGGACCATATATCTGATGCTGCACCATCATAGCCCTTGTTGGCTAGGACCTCAGGTGCGACATAGTTTGGACTTCCACAGGTTGTATGTAGCAACCCATCTTCCTAACATGTCAAAGCCCCCAAAAAATGTTGGACATGTAGATTCATATAATGCTGACGTAAATAGGTTAAGGATATTTGGCAAATTAATACCCTAAAATGCTGAGGTAGAGCACAAATGCCAAAATCGGTGATCTTAATGTGCCCTTTTGCATCAAGAAGAACATTCTCTAGCTGCAGCAAGTGACATTAGATATCAGAACATGTGACCAATAATATTGTGAAAAGTTTAAAACCTTCATGGGTCAAGAAAACTTGTAAACCACCGACCTTGAGATCTCTGTGGAAAACTCCCTTGTTATGACAATAACTGACTCCATCAATCAACTGCTGAAACAGTGTTCGTCCTTCTGTTTCGGAAAGCTTCCCTTTGGAGACCTGAGAATGACCATAGCATAGTTTTGGAAACCAGTCTTGGATTAACTAACAAAACCGTTACGGTAGCAATACGTGAGTCTTACAATTCTGTCAAATAAGTCTCCACCAGTGACACATTCAAGGACCATGTAGATCTTGGTTTTGCTTGCCAGGACCTGCAGGTCGACAATAAGGACTTGGCATATCAATGACATTAAAATATGTTTAGGTATTAAATTAAGAAAAAAACATTGGAAACCATAAATTATCAGGAAATTTTGCATCATCAAGCAAAAATTAGACCAAGTCTATATTGATTCAATGTCCAGAACCAATTATTTAGGTTGCTTGCAAGAAAAGTAATCGTTACTCTCGAAGAATCCACTTTGTTTCTTATTAAAAAAATCGAAGTCAACAAGAACATAATCCATGCAGATACCCATAAGCATTGGAAATATCAAAATGGGTTTCACGAATTTAAATTGTGAAAACGAGTTTTACTGGATTTATTAATTTTTTTATGACATTCCGAAATATGAGGCGGTTCTGAAGATTGTCAATATCATTAATCAAAATGAAATGGTCAATTTTTACGACCTACCTTATAATACCTCACTAGGTTAAGATCCGCGCCTTGCGCGGGATGAACATTATATATATAAATTATTTTATTATTATATGTTTATAACATATTATGAAATAATAAATATATATTGAATAATTAAAAAGTTATTATCTACTACTTATATAATTAAATTGGTGCGAACATATAAATAAATTTTATAAATAAAAAAAAATATTTTTTCTATTTGATATGATATATAATTAAATTTAAATGATAGTAACATATATAAGATATATTTTAATATTAATATTTATTAGATGATGCTTTTTGCTCATATTTTTTTTTTATCGTTTGTATCTGTTATAGCAAAAAGTCTTGATAACAAAATTTTTACTGTGGGATTAGTGGTTTAAGTAATTTATATTATTTCAAAAAATTTAGTTGTCAATATTTTTTCAATTTTTTTTATCAAAAAAATGTTCAAAGTAAATTTCAAAATTAAGATATTTATGTATTTTTATATGGCATATAGTTTAATTTAAAATGATACATATATTTATATATCTTTTATTTTTGATACTTATTAAATGAGACTTTCAACTTATATTATTTTTTAATTATTTGTATCATGTCATAACAAAAGTTTTAAATCATAGATCACAAAATTTGAATGTGAAACTTTTAACAGTTTTAGTAATTTATACTCGTTTTTAAAAATTCAAAATATAATATATAAATAATTTTTTTAATTTTTATTATATGGTTACTATGATTGTTTAATTTATTTTAATAGTTTAAAATTAAACAAATATAATTATAATACACACTTATTTTTATCAAATCTTTATTATTCAAAATAATTAATTGTCATATATACTTTAGCCACATTAGGCAATTCCGTAATCTTATTTAAGGAAATAATGAAACGCATTAATAATGTATTTATTGTGGTTTAATAAAAAGCTTATTATATATTTAGATGGACCAACATATTTCTCTAATGATTCTAAGAATCATTCTAGTGATGACATGTGGCTACAAAAAATGTTGTAATGCTTCTCAAATAATATATAGGGGATTAAATATATCGTCACACAATTAATGACCAAAACTCAAGCGGAAAAGCTATTTCATAAACATAAAATTAATTAATTAATGATACCTTAAGCGTGGCTATTTAGCAACGTGAATGAATAAAGACATTCAGGAGAGAAATTAATAAATAGGAGTACAATCTTTCTGACCACATAGATTACCAAAAAGAAGTTCTGACCATACACACACAAAAAAAAAACTTCTTCACAAGTAAACAAACAAGTTTTAATATTTTCGTCAAAATTTGCTTATTAATAAGAAAACTAATGGAGGGTCGGTTTCGGTAGAGCTATTTATTATAAAACTATACACAATTGGATACCCACTTTTTTTTTTTTTTAAAACGGCTTTCGTATTAAATATTTTTTTTAAAACATACATGCAGCTGGAAGTTAAAATTAAGAAACTAAAAAAAAAAATAAAAACAGAACCAAACCAATCGCATAACCGGGTTACTAAACCGGGAGGAACCTAGAAACCCTAAAGGCCGTGCAAGGCAAAAGTAGTGACAGCCGCCGCCGAATGAAACCCGCCGGAACCTTCCTCCGAAGAGGTGCCACGTCGACTGTGGTTTATCGCCTAAGCCGGAGCACCAAGGTAGAAACACGCCGGAAAATGGAGCATCTGCCGACGGAAAGGAAACCGGAGAAGCAAGGAAGAGATGAAACTCCACCAGACGCAACAGAGGGACACCATCTGGAAAGAAAGCCTGAAAAGAAATAGAAAAGCGCATAAGGGATGAAAAGACCACCAGATCCGGTCGGATTCGCCGGTACGGAGCAAGCGCTTGAAGAGATCTAGACCTCCCCCCGCAACCCACTCGCCTCCACCGCCTCCAACAGCCCACCGTCTCGAGATCAGTTCGCCGTCCTCAAAACGAACATACAAGCCAATAAAGCAAGCCACCGGAGGTCCAAATCTGAAGAAACCCACCACCTCTACGTCAAGCCACCGCCCAAACAGAACCCGAACCACCACGCCTCTTCGCCGGAAAACTCTTCACCGCCGTGGATCTGAGAAAGAGAACCGAGGAGAGCTTGGGGTCCACACGCCAGATCCGACCCCTCAGATCTGGTTCATAAAGCTAGAGCCCCGACCAAAACCCCAGACCACCGCGGAACCACCACCGCCGTGAACACCCCACCTTACTAACAACCGCTCAAGTATACTAAGTCCAAATGAAGACCAGCGAAAGGAGGAGAGGATGAGACGCAGAAAGGGGGCCCTCTCACAGTGAAGACGGTCGAAACCGACCACCGGAGAGGCTACACAAGTTCGCCGGAAATCGCTTTGAAGTTAGAGAGAGAGAAATTTTTAATTTAATAATAATAATAAATAAGTTGCTAATTTTCCAATCGCTTTTATCAATTGGATACCCAGTAATATACACTTCTGGTCGAATTTAGATTTCCTTATGCCATACAGAATTTCAACCATAAAAAAGCATGTTTATCGACAAAAAAAAAACAATTACCTCATGTTATACTACAGTATTTGTTTTGACAGCCATTTTTGTTTTATTAAAGACTGCTATTTAAAATAGAGCCAATTGTGAATATGATTGCCATGTCACTATTCAAATCATCAATATTTTGGGGCCGACCTCATAATTGAATTGGTCAGGTGGTCATCAAATCCATCGTCAAGCCAATTAATCAGCGGAACTCAGGCTTGGAAGGAAATGGATTATACGTTAAGTGTGGCTATTTAGCAACGTGAAAAGAGAGATTACGTGTTTATGAACTGAACTAATAATATATTAGAAAATAGTTATAATTAAAAATCAGATAATCAAAATGACTTTTCAAGAAAGTTACACTTCCACGCAAGCAAACAAAAAAGATTCACAGGTTTCACGTTAAATCATCGTCAAAAGAATTTTAACTATCGTTTTGATAACTGAGAATGTTATTGAATCATTTCGACCATAACTAAGGAATTCAAACACAACTAACCATAACATTATTAATTACCTCATGTAATCTGACGATGTTTGGGTGCTTTAACACTTTCAGTGTACGGATCTCTCTCTTTATCTGACAAAACAGTGATGGATTAAAGATTTGAAATCGACCATTAAAACATATTCTACCTCTCGAAAAAACAAGAAACAAAAGGGAACCTGAAAAGAGACGTTAAGTCGTTTGATACTAGACTTGTCGATGATTTTGACGGCGAAGGATTGGCCTGAAACAGTATCTGTAGCGAGTTTAACTTTTGCAGAGTTGCCTTCCCCAAGAGTCCTCCCAAGCTCGTATTTCCCGACACGCATTCCCTTCGTCACCATTCAAAGTCTCTGATCCGACTAGGTCGTGGGATTGAGCAATGGAGGCTGAGATTGAGCTATGAATCTATGTATGTGGCTCTGTGTATGTATAAATAGAAGAGTGAGATTGAGGAAAAGAAGAAGAAATGGCGGCAGAATATTGGAGAGAAGAACACGCCACTTTTCTCTTGCTTCCTCTTTCCCCCTTCTTCTCTGGCAATTATTCTATTGGTTTATATTCTCTCTTTTTTTTTCGTGGAAAACTCGAAATATCCGTGATTAACAAAAATGGAAACTTCTATGATGATTTTTTTGTAAATAGAATAAACTATCTACGATGTTGTTTTTTATCTACTCCATGACTATTTCATTTCTAGAAAACATGATTAAAAACATTTTCTTTTTTTTTTCATGATTGGTTTTATTTTATAGAAATTAAATGGATTTTTAGAATTTTGGTGGGAATTTAGGATTTTGAAGATTTTGGTGGAGATTATGAAATATTTGAGATTTTTTTAAGAAATTTTAAAAATTATTTAAAATGATATATAATACTTTTCGGAGATTAATCCATTTAACCCAGATGTGTTCCCAACAGCGTCTCTATACACCTATATGTACTAACACCAATATGAATTATCTGTTTTGAAAATTGCCCAATATGCAAAAAAGAAATAAAAAAAATCAATGTTTTCAAGATTTCAAGAATCCTCCGGAAGACAGACACAGTAGCAGAGAAGCTCGGAAGAAGTGCAAGAGTCCAACCTACATATGTTATCCACATAGCTATAGAGTTTCCATTTTGAGTCACATCCTAAGTTCGATTTTCATTTTGTTGCAAAAGTAAAAATAGTATATATACTTGTTATTATTTTCATATTTTGTTTGGCACTGAAATGGGAAAATGATATTGAAAAAGTTTCAGTTTCTTTTTTTTTGTTAAGAATTTTGATTCTAATTTTTTTTTTCATTTCAAATTTTGGTTAAGATACTAAAAAGAATAAAAAGTTATCTTTTAAAACTAACATTTAATTATAAATGATCTCTTAAATCTTTCCAAAACCTATCTAATAGATATTACTGATGAAATCTATAATTTTCAGTAAGCTGAAATTTTAAGGGATGTGGGATGTATACAAATATTTTATCCAATTTGAGGAATTATTACAAATAATTAATCTAATAAACTAATATTTGAAATAATTTGTACAAATATTAAATTAGTAAAGTGATTTGAAAAGAGTCACTCCATTTAAAAATATGTATATTTTAAGGTATAACTAGTAACTATAAAATGGAATTAGTGAAACAAAAAAATGAAATAAAAGGAATCGAGTAAGGAGAAAAATGGAATACATTTCATTCCATTTATTCATGATCAATATTATAATGAAATTATTAGTTTTTGAACATTCTTTATTTTTGGGGAATTAATGGAATGATCATTCTATTTTTTGTTATCAAATTAATGAGCATTCTATTTTATTCATTCCAAATGGTATTAAAATTATTGAATGAAAGGAATATAGCATTCGACATTATTACATTCTAAAAATTGATAATCCCGTTATAGTCTTAGAATTTTCGCACATATTAAAAAAATATTAAATTTTGATTACCGATAGGTTTTTATTTGTAATCAACTATTCTCTACAATTTTTAACCAATAAAATTTCAATAAATACAATTATTTTTTCTTAAGTTTACAATTTACTGTCAAAAATGTATTTTGTTGAAACAACTATTTTTTACTTAATATGAATCTTTTTCAAATGTAAAGAGTATAAAATCTTGTCGGACACCTAATTCAATAAACTCTCTTAGTTAATCACAATTGGTTTACAGTGCAATATGTGATAAGGTTTTGCTTAAACATTTTTTAATAAATAGTGTTACTATATACTATCATTATCATATAATGGATAGTTGTGAAGGTCATGAACACTCATTTTGGACAATAAAATACAAAGTTGAGAACAACCAAGAGCTTGTTGGCGACTTGATCATTTTGTGAGAAGAACAATTGAGTCCATCAAAAACTACATGACAATAATTTTTGATATGCTTAGTAAGTTCATGAAACACATGACTAGTAGGCAATGTGTATAGCAGTTTTGCTATCACAAAAAAAAAACTAAGTGTAAAATTGTTTGTTACGCAACACCTATGCCTTCTCATGATGCATATGTTTGTATCATAAATGACAGTGTAGAATAAGGTAGTGGTAGTAATATCTTGTTTTAGTCTTCAAAACGCCTCCTCTCCTTCCTCATTCTATGAACATCAACATCTTCATTGTAGATCAATTAATGGCCAATTAATCAAACCATAATCCAGTGAGTTTTAGGCCTAATCAGTAATCAAGCATCGGATGCAATCTATTACTTGCTAATGAACAGATTCGGAGACAATGTAATGTTTACAAAAGAATATACTTTATGGCTTTGGCTAATGTACCAATTTTACACAAGATAGTATATAATTTATATACATTTTTTAAATAATTTATATACATAAATCCTCTATCATATATAATTTATATACATAAATCCTCTATCATTCCGGATGCAAATTTGGAATAGTTTCACATTTGTTTCCTGCTCCTGGCTACCTTTTAAAGCTTTTGAACATGAGATGATGTGCTTAATTCGTTTGATAATCTGTCGCACAACTGCACCAACACAAAAACAAATATGATGTTTTATGTCAAGACTAAAGAAAAGATATAGAGATGTAAAATTTATTTTCTACAAGAATATATACCTGTTTATATAATAATGAATCACCATGTGTCTTTCTTAGTTCGACCACATTAAGCAACGGGATGATCTCGAAAACCTCTGCCGTTAATGACAACCCGCTTTGCCCTTTTCGACTACTCTCTTGTTGGATTGCTTTTAACTGAAGCAAGATCAGTTCTCAACTTTAGAAACCACTTAAACTGCTTCCAACAACTCAAGTAGTAGTAGAAAAGAGCAAAAGAGATTCTCACCATTGTGTGTTTCTTCTGCACGGAGAAACCCATCTCCATAAGGGTTGTTTTGATCTTCTCCAGCACATCTATGGCGAACCTATTTGATGTGAATCTTATCTGCCTGTCTAATACTTTCTGAACCAGTGCATAGAAAAAAACCACTTTATCATGAGCAAAAAAAACATCTTGAAACAAAGTACATGAGGACAATAATGTACCATTTACCTCTGTCTCAAACAAACCGGAGAGGTCGAGAAATGATGACATTCCGATCAACTCAAAGGCGTTGATGACGGTTGGAAAATCAGGGCTCTTCTCCTCTTCAGATACCTTCACCATCAGAACCAAAACCACAAGACTCATGAAAAAAGCAATTCACTAAAACATTCAAAAGAACCAATGCAACATTTTCTTACATCTTCTTGGAATGAACATGCATCATTTTCATCGTCGCTACTGGAAGGAGTGTAGTCATGATTGAACCAATCATTGGCCTTAATACCTGCGATTGTTATCCTCGTAATTGGATTTGGATCAAGCATTCTCTTAATCATGGTTTTAGCACCCGGTGATAGCCATCTAGGTATTGGAGGGTCCCCTTTGAATATCTGAAATGGCAACAGCTTTGAGTATGTTTCTTCAAACATATACTATTTGATAAAACACACACTTTGACTCGATAAAAGATTTTAAAATTGGTAAAAAACATCATTTATAATTAGCAAAAAAAAAAAAAACTATTGAAAACGGAGGGAAGAAATAAAAGAAGTACATTACGGCAAAGAACAGCCAGGTTTGCATCATCAAAAGGGAGACATCCCGTAAGGATAACATACAAGATGACTCCACATGACCATATATCTGATGCTGCACCATCATAGCCCTTGTTGGCTAGGACCTCAGGTGCGACATAGTTTGGACTTCCACAGGTTGTATGTAGCAACCCATCTTCCTAACATGTCAAAGCCCAAAAACAAATGTTGGACACATAGTTTCCTTTTCTGCTAATGTATATAGGTTTAAGATATTTGGCAAATACCCTAAAATGCTGAGGTAGAGCACTAAGGCCAAAATCAGTGATCTTAATGTCTCCCTTTGCATCAAGAAGAACATTCTCTAGCTGCAGCAAGTGACATTCAATATCGGATCATGTGACCAATAATACTGGCAAAGTTTAAAGCCTTCATGGGTCAAGAAAACTTGTAAACCACCGACCTTGAGGTCTCTGTGGAAAACTCCCTTGTTATGACAATAGCTGACTCCATCAATCAACTGCTGAAACAATGTTCGTCCTTCTGTTTCCGAAAGCTTTCCTCTGGAGACCTGAGAATGATCAGAGCATATTTTTGGAAACCAACCTTTTTGTTAACTAACAACACTGTAAGCGTAGCATGTACATGAATCTTACAACTCTGTCAAATAAGTCTCCTCCAGTGACACATTCAAGGACCATGTAAATCTTGGTTTTGCTAGCCAAAACCTGCAAGTCGATTATCAACGACATTAAAATCTGTTTAGGGATTTAATAAACCCTAAATTATCAGGAAATTTCCCATCTTCAAGCGAAAATGTAGACCAATTCAATGTTGATTCAACGTCAAAACCAAACTATTCGAAGTGCATATCTGGGTTGCTTGCAATAAAAGTATTGGATATACTTGCTTATTTAAAAAATGAAGTCAATAAGAATAATCCATGCGAATACCCATAAGTATTGGATATATCAAAGTGGGTTTCATGTAATTAAAATGTGAAAATGAGTTTTACTGGGTTTACTAAATTCATAGTATTTAAAATGCAAAATATGAGGCAGTTGTCATAATTGTCAACTAGAGCTTGACCCGCACGCCCGTGCGGGTGTTAAGTGTTTTTATATATGTTTTTTGTTTTCTATATGAACATCCCACACCATTTTATAATACAATTGTATCACCATATTAATTTTATTTTTTTATAAATTTTTATTTGTTTTCCATTTTAAGTCTTCTATTTTTTTTTTAAAGTACATATTGAAATGTTAATTGTTTAGTAAATGATAATATGCTATCAATTTTAACGATTTTATAAACAAAATCTATATCTATAATTATTGTGAATTTTTTGTTTGTACCTAAATAAAGAAGAAATATTTTTTTAACAATATATAATATAATATTGAGAAATTCCTTGGGATAGACCTGAAATTTTTTTTGTCACAAATATAGACCTTAAAAATAAAAATGATCAAAATAGACTTAAATATTTTATCAAAAGAAGTAAATATACACTTATACCCCTAGGGTTAATTAATCTAGACATTAGAGTTTAGAGTTAAGGGGTGGAATTTAGGGTTTAGGGTTTAAGGTTTACGGTTTAGGATTTAGAGTTTAGGGTTTAGAGTTGAAGAGTGGAGTTTTGGGGATATGATTTCAATTTTTTTTTAATTTAAAATTTTCAAAATAAAAAATGCTATTTTGGTCATTTTAGTTTTTGAGGTCTATTTTGTGACAAAAATTTAAAAAATCTATTTGAAAGAATTGCCCTAATATATTTTCTTAATCATTTTTCTAAAGAAAATTATAATCACAATTTTCATTAATGAAAATAAAATTAAGATTATGATTTGGGCTGAGGTATAACGTTATTTGGGCTCAAAAAAATTGTTTGATGTGTCAAAAACCCCATTAGATTTTTCTTTTTTTTGGGAACAAACAAACAGTTTTGTGTCACCGACGGAAGGAAACAGACTTATTTTTCGATCAAAACAAAGCTAAGATCCAGACCACATGTTCTTATGTTTCTGGATCAAAACTAAGAATATGTATGCAGATCGTAAGTGAAAAACTGTACATATAAAGCTTCTGATTTTGAGGATATTAAGGTTTTGTTTTATTTCTTAGATATTGATTGTTGTCGATTTACATCATGTAGAACGGGAGCACGGGTCAAGCTAAGAAGCTTACTATAGAAGATCTGTTTATGAGAACTCATGCCCTAACACACCGGCTTTGGAGGAGAAGACGAACAGAGAACATCGAAGAGGATTTGAGATAGTCGGAGTCTACATGGAAAGTATTTTTCTTAATTATTCAATTACTTATAGAATTTGGTAGCTGTATAGTCATGTGGTGATGATGTTTGTTGTCAAATTTCATTTTGTGTGTTTGCTAATTCAGCTATTGGAGCGCTTTAGAACTGTCCATCCGCGGGCACGCTGATAATTTACTGATTTTAGTTATTTATTTCTTCAGTTGCTTTGTGTGTATATTAATTGGAATTGGTATATCAGCTTCTCCAGAAGTGCTGCAAACATAGAAGTAGTTTTTTGGAGCTGTAGTGGAGTTGATAGATCGAGAATAATTATTAGAGGAGTTTGATGAGGTTGCTTTTACAGAGCATCGCGTCTTTGGCAAGCCAGTGGAGGAGGAAGACAATTATTTTCATGGGAAGAGCACTGTTGAAAAGAAGTAAGTACGGCTGGTTTTTAATATGTGTATTTTCTTATTTATCAGAGTTTCAGAGATTACTCCATGAAAATGGACCACAAATTTGTACTTTTCTAGTGTGTTGAGCGGTTGTTGTTTTTTTGTTTATAATGAGAACATGTGGGCGAAGAAACAACCACAAGCTGAGCAGAAAGAAGTTACTCTCCCACTCTGAGCAAGAGAAAGTAAACAACAACTTACGGTTAGTAACTATTATTACTTAATTGATATGAAAGCAATGTAGTATCATGTAGATTTAGGAATAAGATTGAACTATTGCCTTACATAGTTACATAGTTACATAGTACTTACTATATGGCTTTAGTATTGATTGAATAATGATGCATATCTGAATTCTTGTGAATGAATGTGTTATAAATAACAAAGAAGTTATAACACTTAAAGAAAAACAGTAATCTGTCTAAAATAAAAGCAAATCAATACTTGTTAGAACTCAATAAAAACACTTTAAAACTAATTCGCCATTCGTCTTTGAATGGCTTGAGATCATTGATAAGAACTATTTTTCTTGCGCCAGACATGTTTATTTTCTGAGATGTGTATGGATGTTAGGAACGTCTTAGACTCGGTATATATAGATAGGTGAAAGAATGTTGGTTAAGAGGAGTTATGGCGTGCATAGATTTTGTGCGGATATTCTCTGCATTAAATTTTTTTAAACTAAATCATATCTTTTGAAAATATATGGGAATGATTTGTAAATATTGTTATGAATGTTTGTGCAGATTATGGTAACAAATTCGAAAGGCATCCGACGGAAATTAAGAGGAAAGATAACAGAGCTAAAAGATATCTACCTTGGAGAAAAAAAAAGACGTGGAAAAAAATCTTCCTATGAATAATTACGTAATATATGGGACTGATTTCTATATATTGCTAAGATTGCATGCGAGATTTTAGGTTGTAGCATCTTTTTTAAAAATTAATTGGGTTAATTAAACCAGATGGTTTAGAAGATTAACGGGACAGGATAAGAAACATTGGTTAAAGCCTTACGTTAATGAAATTACTAAAAGACCAATAATTATCCAAGTTTCCAAACAATTTTCTTTAAGATTACTATTCATGTTTCCAAACAATTTCAATGTGTACTTCAGTTTTAATAATATAGATATCACTAATCAAAATTCAAAACCAAATGGTCAAATTTTTGGACCCACCTCATAATACGTCATTAAATTATGTGGTCACACAACTAATGACCAAAACTCACGAGTAAGAGCTATTTCATAAACACAAAATTAATTAATTAATGATACCTTAGGCGTGGCTATTTAGCAACGTGAATGAGTGAAGACATTCATGAAAGAAATTAATTAAAAACAGTCTATATTCAACTAATCAAAACGACTTTTGTGATACTTCTTCACAAGTTCTGACCACACAAAATACGTAAAAAAAGTTCTGACCACACACAAAAAAAAAGAAAATACGAAAAAAAGTAAGCAAAATTAGCTCATTAATAACAAAAATAATTAATGTAGGGTCGGTTTCGGTACAGCCATACATTATACTCCCTCTGTTTTTAATTGTAGGTAGTTCTAGCAAAAAAAGTTTGTTTCATAATATAAGTAGTTTACATATTTCAATGTACTTTTTCATTTATTGGATAATGTGTGACCAATGAAATAAAGTTAAATATTTTCTAATTGGTTGAATTAATTGATTAAATGATTTGTTTAAAAAAATAACAACTTTCTAAATATGTGTGCTTTTAAGCAAAACTACTTACAATAATAAACAGAGGGAGTAGTATGGTTTAAATTATACACAAAATTTGATACCCAGTTAATATACACTTCTGATCGAATTTAGATTTCCTTGAGCATATTGTATAAAATAATATATTCCATGATACAGATTACAACCACAAGATATGATCCTTATCCATACAATTACCTCATGTAATCCTACTACAGTATTTGAATCTTTTTTGACAAGCATTTTTGGTTTTATTAAGACTGCTATTTAGAATAGAGACAACTGTGAGTATGATTGCCATGTCATTATTCAAATCATCACTATATTGGGACCGACCTCATAATTAAACTGGTCAGGTGGTCATCAAATCCATCGTCAACCAATTAATGATCGGGAGTAGATTATACGTAAGTGTGGCTATTTAGCAACGTGAAAGGAGAGATTACGTGTTTATGAACTAATACATTAGAAAAGTAGCTATAATTAAATAAAAAATAAAAATGACTTTATAAGAAAGTTACACTTCCACGCAAGCAAACAAGAACAAAAAAATGTTTCACAGGTTTCATGTTAAATCGTCATCAAAAGAATTCTAACGATCTTTTTGATAATTGGGAGATCGTTACTGAAATCATCTCTACCATAACAATTAGATAACCGTAACATTATTGCAACGATTAGTTAATTTAATTACCTCATGTAATCTGACAATATTTGGATGCTTTAACACTTTCAGTGTCCGGATCTCTCTCTTAATCTGACAAAGTCGAGAGATGATAAAGACTTGTAACTTGTAAGATACCATTAAACCAGTTCTCGCAAAGTGAAGAAAAAGACAAAAAGCGAACCTGAAAAGAGACGTTAAGGCGTTTGATACTAGATTTGTCGATGATTTTGACGGCGAATGATTGGCCTGAAACCGTATCTGTAGCGAGTTTGACTTTGGCAGAGTTGCCTTCTCCAAGAGTCCTCCCAAGCTCGTATTTCCCGACACGCATTCCCTTCGTCACCATCCAAGAATCTATGATTAGGTCGTTGGATTGAGCCAAAGGAGGCTGAGATTTAGCTATGAATCTATGGCTATGGCTCTATGTTTATATAGAAGACTGAGATTTGAGGAGGAGAACAAGAAGTGGCGGCAGAGTATTGGAGAGATGAACACGCCACTTCCCTTTTGCTTCCTCCTTCTCCCTTCTTCTCTGGCAATTATTCTATTGGTTTATATTCTCTCTCTTTTTTTCTTGTAAACCCCGGGATATCCGTGATTAACAAAGATGGAAACTTCTATGATGATTTTTTTTTTTAAACAAATAAACTATATATGCTGTTTGCCTATTTTATTTTGTTTTATTATTCATGTGTTGTGTTATCTTCACGTTTCCCTACAAGTGCTCCTCTTACCTGTTTGGGGAGTTACTTGATACGTGTTTGCAATTGGAATAAAAAGTCCAGCGTTAAAAAAAAAAACTATATATGCTGTTTTTTTTATCTTTATATTATCTGCTACATAACTATTTCATTTCTAGAAACACATGACTAGTAAAAACATTTTTGTTTTATCCAATGATTGACTTTTAGATTTTCAGATTAATTTGTTTCCATCAATGCAATGTGTAATACTCCCTCTGTTTTTTTATATATGACGTTTTAGAAGAATTTTTTTGTTCCAAATTATTTGACGTTTTCAATTTTCTATGTAAAATTTATTACTAATTAATGCTAGATGACCAATGATATTATAGTTTCTATTTTATTATTGGTTAAATTATGGTTAGGTAAACAATTAATGATGTTTTTTGTTTAGAAATTAAATGTTTCTTAATCTATGTGCACAATCTTAAAGCGTCATATATAAAAAACGGAACGGAGGGAGTAATGTTTTTGTGGTAACATATTTATTGGATTATAAACCTGTTTACTAGACATTACTATAAATAGCTCTCAAATGTAAATGATGTTTGTTATGATGAGATCAATAAAATCTGTAACAAACTTTGTCTTCAACCTCTGAGCTCAAGCTCGGTTTCTCTAATTCTAATATGGTATAAGAGTTTTTGCTCGTATCTTCAGCTTTCTTCTGTTTAATCAGAGTGCAGATTTAAGCTCATTGTCATCAATATTTATCGTTTCAAGCTTTCGATCTCCCAAATTCGGTTCGAATCGCGGTTTTTCGATTGCATCTTCTTCTCGTCTTCAATATGCCGATCTCGTATGCGAATGCAGTTACGCCGACTCCATCGTCAGCATCGACACCTATTCTGCAAGGAAGATCCGATGCGACGGCCTTTCTTCAAGATCCGAACCCAAGTCCCTTATACGTTCACAGTACCAGATCACGCTGGTATTGCTCTTGCCTCTGGAAAAACTTACTAGCTTAGGGAACTTCAATACTCGGCGTAGATCTATGATGATGACGTTAGGAGCTAGGAACAAAGTAGTTTCCATTGATGGAACCTTTCCTGTGCTAGAGAAATCTCATCTTGATTATGCATTTTGGTTTTTTTTTCCCAATATCTTAGTATCTACTTGGATTGTCAATGATGTTGACAAATCTATTGCGAAGAGCATCATGTATCTTGGTACAGCAAGACAAATGTGGTTAGACATTCATGATCAATTCAATTCAAGCAGAGTAATGGACCGAGGACTGCATACTTCAAACAACAAAGATTTGCGGGGACTCAAGGTTCACAAAATGTTAATGAGTATTACACTAAGCTCAAGCAACTTTGGGAAGAGCTTAAGAATCATGAAACTCCTTATACATGTTGTTGTGGTCGTGAGAATTGTGAGAGTTAAAAAAGATTGATGGAAGGTGATGAACAATATCGAGTGTTAAAGTTCTTAATGAGGCTTAGTTATACTTATACAACAACTCGAGGTCAAATCTTAATGATGGAGCCGCAACCTTCTGTCACCAAGGTTTTCAATTTGGTTTCTCAGGAAAAGAGACAATGGTCTATGAAGCATGATCAGGCTACGAGTGCTGTTGCATTTCAAGCATCACAAGTTAATCAACAATCTGACTCGGTTATTGCAGCAGATTATGGTGTTTATAATAAGCAGAAGAATCGTCCTATCTACTCTCACTGCGGCATTGCTTGTCACACTGACAACAGATGCTACAAACTACATGGATATCCAACCTCATGGTAATGGTTATAAGCCGCAATACCAGTCAGACAACAATTCCAACTCTGCTAACAAGAATGATTCTTAAAATTCGAAGAAAGAGAATGTTGCTTCTATGGTTATTACTGAACCTCAGAGTAATCCCACAAACAATCAACAGAATGTGAGTGTGGACAGTCTCACATCATATCAAATCCATCAGATTCTTGGTGGTCTGAACATCAACTCCAACGTTCAGAAAAACAAAATCGGACCAACGCTGAAAATATATAAAATAATCCACTTCAAAAGACTAGAGTTACATAACATAAATCAGTATACATATTTTAAAAATAAGAAGAACGCATAATAAATTGTGGAGTTAGATTTATGACGACATATTATTTCATAAATTCAAATTTTAAGATGGAGATATTTAGGAAAAACACTGTTATATTTAGTACTAAAAAATATTGATGGAAAATGTCAATTTATATTTGAAAATATAAAATAGTGTTGGTTCGTGAGTATAAGTCATAATTTTCAATAAATTATATTTTTTAATAAAAAAGACACATATTTTGACTTTAAATTCTTTTAAAATATAATAAATAGAAATATATAACCACATGACAAAAGTAACATCATTAAAAATTATGCAGTTTATAAAAAAAACACACACTTGGACATTTTAAGTAAATTATTAGTATTACCTATTATTAATAGAAATAATATAAATGAGAAAATTAAAAAAAATACAGAGAACTAAAATTTAATATAGAAGAAACATTATTTTATATTTTTATGTTTTATTTCTTTAGTTAAAAAATGTTTTTTAATAATAAAAGCATTTGTTAATACATTTGATATATTCAACTACCATGTGAATACAATAAATAGAAATTTATTTATTTTTATAAAATTATGTAAAATAAATATTAAATGTGTTTGTAACTATTCAAAAAAAAATTTTAAATTGATTTTTATTTTTTAATCTAATACACGAATTACAAAGAATTTGCTAACTTTTCGGTTATTCTGATTGTTGTATTTGACATGGTATACTTATTCAGCCTTATTTAAAGTAAATATTTACAATTGAATGACTTTGAAATATTTATTACTATTTGTTGACTTACAGTTCCAAACTTTTTACTTGAATTGTGGAAAACATTTACTAAAATATTGCACATAATATCTTCTGCTAGTTCTATAAGCAGGTAATTGCACATATTTTTTCATCATTTTAATAAATTTGTGAAATATTTACAGCGAAAAACTTATGGACATGGACTATTTATATATTTTAAAAGATTTATACAAAAAGTCACGAATTTTGGATTTGAGATATTTATTTTAAGTTAGTATCTATACAATATATTTTAAATAGAAATATCATGGAAAATATACTCTATTGAATAATAAAAAGAAATATAATTATAGAAAAACACTTATTGAGATATTTTAACAATTAAAAATTATCTTTTATGATGAGAAGACACAACTCTTAAAACTAACAATTGTGGAAAGAAAATTATTGAGATATTTTAACTACTTTTAAAACTATTTTATTTTTATAATAAAAAGACATAACTCTTTCAGTTTTTGAGAAAAGACACAAAATATTAAAAATTAATACATTTCAATTTTTTTAATGAAATCACAACTTTTAAACATTAGTTGAGATTCCTATTATTAATAATATTAATTGTTACATATTATATATATTAGATTAATTGTCTGCAAAGTAATTTTAAATTTATTAAATGTATATATTTAAACATGTTTGAGTTTTTACAATTTTAAACTATTAATATATGTTAAACTATATTTTTAAACATAAAATTATATTTGAAGTATATTTATGTTCTTTTAAAAAAAATTAGTAAATATTAGTGTATACTTATATTTCATGTAAAATCATATATCCGTCTAGCTCTGTTAGGCGTCCGCATATATGGTTAGTCGCTAAATACTTATCTACCGCCAAACGAACATCTAGCACATTTTAGAATACTGATTGAAAATAAGTCCCGCGTGTACCCACCTAGTAAAAGTTAAAAATATATGCTCATTTGCATGGAACACTTGCTTCACATGTGTTTAAAAATAAAAATTGACGCTTTTTTTACTACAGTTATAATCAATTTGAGCATACGAATCTTACAAGGTGCAGGTACATATCTAAGATATGAGAATCAAATTTACAAAAGCCTCGAAAGTGGGTAATCTTTAAGTAGTTTCCTTTATGACAGTGTCCTTCTCTTTCTGCAGGGTCCACAGCACTTCTTCCAACATTTGTTTTTTACACCATTCAGAAAGGGAGCCTAATGATTCACATAGTCGGTTTTGTAACTGATGCTTTGTTTTCAGTGCTATAAAGTGTTTTTCAACTTAGTCGGTTTTGAAACTGATGCTTTGTTTTTTTTTTCTTTTTTTTTGAAAAAGGGCTTTCTAGCTGATACTTTGTTTTTCATGCTATAAATCTTTTTAACCATCACTGGGAAAAACAACAAGAACCACTAGAATATGACATTTAAGCTTTAACCTCAATTTTAACTAAAAAGCCAAATGATTTTTTTTGACCCATGATGACTCGGTTTTGTAACTGACATTTTGAATATACAATGTTAGTTTTTTTAAAACTTTATTGGGTTTGTCACTAGTGTTTTGTTTTCAATGTCTCTTTTCAAGTGGTGTCAACTTTGGGAAAATAACGTTAAAAGCTGTTTTGTTTTCTTTTTCTATTTTCGATTTTCTTTTAATTTTTTTACCTTTTGATTAGCTATTAATTTCTACTCTATTATTTTAAAAGGTTTTAATAAAACTCAACAAGCGTTATGCAAATATAACCAAACAAACACTTGGTTAATGTAAGACAAGTGTCAAATAGAACAGAGTAACATCTCTTTAAGTTTTCATACAAAAGTAACGTCTTTTTGAGTTTTTGTACAGAAGTAAGTAGAAACCGTGCTATATATAGAAGCATTTGAAACCCTCCTCTCAAACTCGAATCAACTTCTTCATCAGAGAAAAATCCCCTTGAGGTATATAGTTTGAATTCTTCTTGTTCATACTTCAAGAGTTTAAAGATTTAAACTTTTAGAGGTTTCTCTTGTTTCTAGGGTAGAAAAATCTCATTAAACCATCGGCAATCTCTTGCTCATGGTATTAGAAGTTGTAGTTTGAATTCTTCTTGTTTATACTTTGCAGATGAAGTTTTCACAATTGACAGGAATGGAGAAAGAAATAGTGCAAAATTTGGAGTGGCTTGAAGCTCAGAAGATAGAGATAAGCATTGACCTAATTGCTGAAGCCAAGAAACATCTTCAGTTCCTCGGAGTTGTTGACCGGAACCGGTGGCTCTACGATGGTCCTGCACTCAAAAGAGCCATCTACAGGTAATTAAACAAAACCACGAGAAAAAATAATTATAAAAAAAAAAACAAAACCACCAACGCGGTTTGCATCACACAAGTAAATACTACATTTACTTAATTTAATCTTTATTTAATTCTATGTAACATTTATTTATTTTTTCTGATTAGCGAAGTTTAAAATAATGATAAACAATATTGCTACAATCACCAATTTACTAAATATAAGGAAAAGACCTAACCTTTTAGTTTACGAATATTTATTTGTTTGTTTTTCCTTTCCGTTTACATAATTCTCAAATCAGTAATTTGGTGATCTATTTTTCAGATACAATGCTTACTGGCTTCCTTTGCTAGCTAAACATTCTGAGTCTTCCTCAACCTTCGAAGGACCACTAGTCCCTCCATTTGACTGTGAATGGGTTTGGCATTGCCACAGGCTTAATCCGGTAAATCTAAGCATTGTATATCTTTGCATACAATTCACCTATGAAAAAGCACACGGTAGCAGACTAGTGAACAGTGGGAGGTAAAATATGTAGCTCATTATTTTGTTAATCATCCAGGTGAGGTACAAGTCTGACTGTGAGGAATTCTATGGGAGAGTTCTGGACAACTCTGGCATTGTATCTTCAGCAAATGGGAGCTGCAAATTACAGACTGAAAAGTTATGGAAGAGATTGTATCCTATGGAGCCCTATGACCTTGATTTGGATATGGCAATCTCAGAGCCAATTTCACCTCTTGAGAAATGCACGACCTATGATCTTGTTTCAGCTGCCAAGAGGCAAAGCTCATTTTATCTTGAGGTACAATAATGAACTTGACTAAATTAAATAACATATGTTTTACAAGTTTGAATTTGAATTTATTTACATGATTTATATGGAGTTTGAGTACTTTCTGATAAACGCTTGTATTTTAAATATTTAAGCTACAACTGAAATATTTTGAAATTCATATAAATACTTCCAATACATATAATAAATGGGTGTGTTACAAGGTTTCTAAGCCATTTGTTGGCGTATCTTTGCTACAGGTTTCAAGAGCCAATGTGGACAGTGAGATCATTATGGAACAAGCTGTTGGTAGATACAAAGCATTCCTCTACTTAATCAAGCAAAACCGTGAAAAGACTATCAAACTAATCAGTGTTCCGACTTATGATATTGATCTAATTTGGCATACACATCAGCTGAACCCTTCCTCTTACTACAAGGATATGGTAAAGATCTTTGGCAACATCTTACAGCATGATGATACGGCAGACTCTGACTCAAGCGAAGGTATGAATCTCGACACTGTTTTCTCGGGAACTACTGCGCAATGGGAAGAAACATTTGGTCAAAGGTATTGGAAAGAAAGCATGGATACGACTCCACATACTCCAGTTGTGGTGGAGACTGAGAAGAGCGGTGCGGCTGCTAGATGCTTTGCTGAGGCTGCTGAGAAAGGTGGTGGTGAGGGTGCTAGGTGCTTTGCGGTGGAAGCTGAGAAGACCAGTGCTAGGTGTTTTGCTGTGGAGGCTGAGAAGAAAAATGCAAGGTGCTTTGCAGTGGAAGCTGAGAAGAACAGTGCTAGGTGCTTTGCTGTGGAGGCTGAGAAGAAAAATGCAAGGTGCTTGGCAGTGGAAGCTGAGAAGAACAGTGCTAGGTGCTTTGCTCTGGAAGCTGAGAAGAAAAATGCTAGTGGAGTTGCTGTGGAGGCTGAGAAGAAAAATGCAAGGTGCTTTGCAGTGGAAGCTGAGAAGAACAGTGCTAGGTGCTTTGCTCTGGAAGCTGAGAAGAACAGTGCTAGGTGTTATGCTGTGGAGGCTGAAAAGAAAAATGCAAGGTGCTTCGCAATAACGAATGGTAAGAGCAGTGCAAGGTGCTTTGCAGTGGAAGTTGAGAAGAAAAATGCAAGGTGCTTTGCAGTGGAAGCTGAGAAGAAAAGTGCAAGGTGCTTTGCTGTGGAGGCTGAGAAGAAAAGTGCTAGGTGCTTTGCTGTGGAGGCTGTGAAGAAAAATGCAAGGTGTTATGCAATGACAGATGGTAAGAGCAGTGCAAGGTGCTATGCAAAGGCCACCGGAAAGAATAGTGCAAGGTGCTATGCAGTGGCGGCTGAAAAGAACGGTGGATGTGGATGTGGTAATTTGATGGAGAACAATGCTAAGGAAAATGCTCCACTGGCGGAAGGCGCTACTGCAGCTTAATTACTCAACTGAAGAAGTTCTAATGTGTAATGCCAATGTAATATATGTGTAATATATGGTCTGGAAATGCTGTGAAACAAATGAGTGATGTTTCTAATGTTACATGTTATAAACATGTACATGCTAATGTAAATAAATAAGTTTCAAGAAATTTAATATCTATTTGAGTGTTTATATTGGAGTGGTGTGATAACGGTTGAATAGAGAGGATCGGACCCTTCACACGAACATTGGATCGAGGCGAGCTTTGGGTAGAAAGTTTTTCAGTGTAAACTTGAATTGATTTTTATGCATTTTTGGGCTTTATAATTTTATTGTGTATTGGATCCTAATATCGGAGGACTGGCACAGTGTTTTTATGTATTGTTTTATATGATTCAAGTATTATTTTGCCTTTTTCAATTTACTTGTGATCGACATTATCAAGCACAGCTATGTGTATGTTGCCAAATTCTTGTGCTTCAGAATAACATGATCTAAGTATTATTTTCATATTTTCAAATCGCTTGTGATTGACATTATCAAACGCATTAATGTGAAGACACATGAAGTTGCTCCTTTGCCTGCGATAAAATAAATATCTATGGATAACTTTGTAATAGGATTGAAGAGGATTTTCTCTCAAGAGGCAGTTTCAAGAGTTTGTTCTTGATTCTGAGGATCAGATTACATTCTGGGATTATATCCTTGGTGGAATTCGATTGTTTCTTTGTTAATCAAATACATCATAGTTGTTTGCTTAATAGAGGTTTCATGATCATTGTATGAGTGTTAAGTTTCTTTGATTTGGTTTTGGGTTTAGGCAAGATTGTGTCTGCAACAATACAAGGACATGTTTGCATGATAAAATAAAAAAATAATGATTGTCAAATTCGTGCTCCCAAAGAATGATGATTCATATACATGGACGCATTGTTGTGCATCCCCTTCACCATATCTAAGAGATAGAAAGAAGTACACATTGGGACACCAAAAACTTACCAATCTCCACCCAAATTGCTATCATCATCATCACAATACGCCGCCTTCTTGTTATCGGTCCACGAAAATACAATGTTGAAAAGTTAGTGATCGATCATTGCTGCTCCTCCGTTTTTAGTGAGACCATTTCACTTCGCTGCTGTTGTTGTTGTTGTTGGTGCATAATCAGATGGTGGTTCTTTGGTCTTAAATAGCTCGGAAGCCATCGATATATCCGCTCCGGCAAGAACCTAGCAGTGCCAAGGATTTCAGTTCAGTTCAGGACAATCACGCTTCATTGATTCAAAGAGAATCTTGGTGACTTACAGTTCCAGTCTTTCGTGGATTGCTTTGCGCACTGAGCTGTTGAAACCATATGCTATTGAATTGAACAAGCCCTGGAAATTAAAACATCCAGTGTAAGCAAAGATGATCTGTGGAGAGTTTTATAATAGGTGGGTGTTTGTTACCATTAGTGCAGCTGTTCCCACGTCAAGAGCTGAGAGCCAGAAGATCTTATGGCCTGGCTCGATGAAATCATGAATACGGTTGATAGTACCGAATGCCCACGATCCTATTAGAATGAGTGGATAGTATCCCCAACGGTTCAACACCTGTGGTTTTAGGAAATAAGCATTAAGGTCTAGTCAGTCATAATATACACAAGTGGTGTTAGCAATATAGAAGAAGAAAAAAAGACCTTTAACTCTGCTCTATTATCAAACTGATCCACTCGGTCTGACATTCCAACCGCCATCTGAAATTTAACAAAACCATATCAGTACACAGACAAGTGTAGATAGAGAGGGTTACAATTAATTACATACACGTCTAGCGTTTCTTAGCATCCGTATCACTTGGAAGTATGTAAACCCATTGTAGAGAATGGCACCCCAAAGAGGAGCGTAGAAAGTTAAAAAATGAACAGCCTGCATCGGTAGAGAGGTCACATAAGTTGGAGAAAAAGAACGACTCAGGTAATAAGCAACCAATAGTTTTGCTCAACTAAAGATTCTCTCTCTTTACCTTTCCTTTAAGACCAGTTTGAGTCCAGCACCAAGGCCCCAAATGCGAGTGGTTATTACCAAAAGAACGTATGACAGTCACAACCAAGGAAGTTCCTGAAAACAAAGTAGACCAAATCAGACTCTTACCTAACTAAAATCACCAAAGCAGGTCCTTAAACCCAAGATTGGATTTGGATGTATAAGGAGGGCATGATTAACCCCGGTCTTTTAGTCGGAATTCTTAATTCATGATTTGACACTCTTTTTTTTTACATTTTTCGGCTAAGAGACAACTCTTATATTTCTTATTTAAGAGACGGTTCTTAGCTTTTCTTAGTTAAATCAGACCTCTCTAACCTAACAAAAGCACCAAAGCAGATCCTTAAACCCAAGATTGGATTTGGATGTATAAGGGCATGATTAACTCCGGTCTCTTAGCCGGGGTTCTTAATTCATGATTCAAGAGACAGCTCTTATATTTCTTATTTAAGAGACGGTTCTTAACTTTTCTTAGTTAAAATCTAAGAAAAGATAAGAACCGTTTCTTACCCGAAGCTAATCATGGTCTAAACAGTTAAGCACATTCTCAAACTCAGTGATGTAAAAAGAGTAACCCTCATTTCACCTTACCCCAAACATACAAGTGAAACATGGCTTCCAAATCCTCCACATCAGTCTTATGCTTAACCACAGTGCGGTGAAGAGTGAAAGCAATAGTGGTTGTCCACAAGAAGGAAGCAACGCAGAAGAAGTGAGTTGTGTAGCCTTGTGCATCACAAATAAACCCCTTGGAAGGATCACTACACGATTAACAATCATCTTAAGCAACAATAGATGGTAAGTAAGTAAGTAAACAAAAACATACCCTACGATTAGGAAGAAGCTGCAAAGCATATCCTGCAAACCAATGACCATCTTAGATTCAGCAAAGAGAGCTCGAGAACCCCTAGATCTTTGATTTAGCGAAACTTACGGAGAGAGCGAGGTAGAAGACGAGCTTGAAGGAGAACTTGCGGAGTTCTTTGAAGAGGCAATAGCAGAGGACGATGAAGGTTGAGCCGACGAAGGAGAGACTCGACGCGCCCGTGTTGATCGCCGTGAGAATGCTGCGGTCTCCGGCAGTTAAGCCTCCGCCGGCAGTGAGAACCGCCGACATCGTGATCTGTGTGTGATTCAAAAACCGATCGAGAGATTTTTGGCTTTTTTCGAGTTCGTCGTTTCCTTTCCGTCGCGTGGTGGGCTAACCTCTCGTCCGGGTCGGGTCGGGTTGAGTTTTGTTTATTGTATCGGACTCTTCGTAAGATTCTGATTCAAGCCCACCCCCAAACATTTAGTTCAGCCTCATTGTCCAAAAGTGTTAATATCAAAAATTTGTAAAGAAATGAATCCTTAAAGTAATAATTTCATAATGAGTAGTTGAATCTATCTATGTTATATTTCTTATAAATGTAATGTCATAATAAATGAGCATTAAAAAAAAAAAATTTCATAATCCGGATTCATTTCCAATTACATCTATATATTAAATCATAAAAAAAAAAGCTCGAGATGAAAAGATTTTGTATTTTTGGAAGCGGATTAGTTAACATGTTTTCAGCTAACTTAACTATCTTGAAGCGGATTACTGAAAAAGACTAACTTACCAAATCAATGCTTCTTCATAGATGGCTTAGTTCGTGGCTTATGATGTATTTATAAGGACCAAATGGATGTTGGATTATTTGGGATAAGTGGATGCCACAAAACCCTTTCGAATTTACATGGAAAGATTATTTGAGCTATGTCAGGTTTAAATCCTTCGATTCGATTCGAGATATACTGCTCAAGCTTGATGGGCATTTAAAAACCCCAGTCAACTGGCCAGCTTGTACTTCCTAGCTATCTTATTTCTGTCGCTTGTTTGATTATTTTTAGAATTAAAGTTTCGTCTAATCTATACTATTAAAGCAGGATCCTATTGTTTTTTTACTTTAGTCTGCCCTTTTCTTTACTAACATTACATGTTTCATTAAGGGCAATCAAATAATAGTAATAACACATCTATATTGGGTCTTTTTTTTTTTGATCCAGCCCACATCAGATCTCTTTTGGGCCATTTGAGCTGATTAAAAAATCAGATCCAATTCTCACATTTTTTTTTTCCTTTGGACCATTGAGTCCAAGTTCAAATAATTTTTTTTAACTATTTTTAATTATTATTTTTTTCTTTTCTTAGTATAATTTAAGCATTCATAAAAAATTAAATTTTTACATTGAAAAGTATAAATCTTATTAAAAATATTTTTTTTATTAAAATATTAACCACATAATAAAATTAATTTATCAGAATTATACCAATTTAATTCATTAAAGAAATAAAGTTTAATTTTTTAAACATAAATAGTCATTTAAAATGAAATACGATAAATAAAGATAAAAAGTTTAAGTCTTTTATAAAATAAAACACAAATATATGAAAACATGACATTTACTAAATAATTATCAATTGAAAAAAAAAATAAACCCGCGCTTTGAGAGCGCGGATCAAAATCTACTATTCTTTAAAACTACAACAATCGTGCTGATGCCCTAGTAAAGGAAACGAGAACGAAATACATTTATTTCTCCATATAAACTAGACAAGGCACAGTTTGGTAGATTTCTTTTTTTGGAATAATTTTATTGTCGACTAAAACTTCGTTTAAAATATGGATAACTGACCCCAAAAAAGTAACCTCATAATTAATTGATATGCGTAGTCGGCAGTTGTGTTATGTTAACAAAATAGAAATACCACATATACAACTTGAAAGATAAAAGAAAAGAAAATTAGGTTAATGATGGAGACATTCCTCCACACATATTGCTTCTCTTGCGTCGTCACTCATGTATTTTTTTTTTTGGTATAAGTCACTCATGTATTCCCTTTTGTGTTTGATTAATTTGCGGCTTTATACGTGTTTAGCATTTTACTATATGCTTGTACACTATATATAAATAAACACAGATATGGATAAAACATTGAAAACAAAAGCATTTTCCTTCACGTTTGTATTTCATATTGATTAAAAAAATTTATATGTTCGTTGTATATCTATAATCTATAAATATATAAAGAATAATTTAAATACATGTTTATACCTTTTTCAAAAAAAAAAGTGTTTATACCTAAACGTTACACATACATAATCAACCTAAACTTGATTAACCAATACCACAATCACAAATTCCAATCTAATGATAGACTCTTCTATAAATCAAAGAAGCCTTTACGTAGACACACATATTTCATACTCCTGATTACCAAAAAAAATCAACACATACTTATGCAGAATACATATTAATTCATTATCATGTTTGAAACATATCAACAAACAAACTTACTTCTTGACGATTTGACGACTGCATGACAATGGATTGACATTTATCTTTGTTCAACCGTAAAGATAGAAATAAATTGGACTTCAAATATTTATCTAAATATTGAAATAAATTACTTTGGAATTGTTTTCTTCAATTAAGAGGCATACTAAAAAAACACTCTTCCTTTTTCGAACATGACCCATCATCTAATCAAGTTTTCTCATTTGAATTCTTTTTATTCATCTCATTATCCTGTGATTTCTTATTATCATTTTAGTTTGCATACAAAAAGGGTACACCTGCTTTGTCCGTATTTAACTATTGTTTGATTCTTACTCCAATCATGAAAAAGACGGCTGCATATACATACATTGTTATTAATGTAGATTCCAATGTTGAGCGTTTAAGGTTCTTTTCTTCTCTATGTTTTAAGGTTCATGATTCATATATATTCTGTAAAGGCTACATATTTATAATATCTAAGTATATAAATTATGTATAACATCCCTAACATTGTTTATCTTCTAAATGAATATCATCTAAATCAAACAAATCAAAACAACTACAGAGAAATAGTTACTACCATTAGTTTGTTTATCCATTACTAAAATTAAATATGATGCTTTTCACTTTATTTTGAAGTAAGTTTGAACTATATCATCTATAAATTGAGCTGTGTAGTCAAGAATATGTTCAATTGATTGATATAAAATATAAAATAATACTATATACATAATTTGATCAAAACTGATAAACAACTCATTCGTAAATATTTGAATTAATTGATTTCGATGCCTTTCAATCTAATTACTAATTAGTAAGATACTAATAGTTAAAATCAGTTTAAAATCGGCCGGTCAGTTTTTTTGTCACAATCGGCCGGTCAACTAAAGTTAAAGATTGATCAATGTGTAACAGATCTGTATATTTATTTTCCTTTCCTTTTATGGTTATTTAATTATATTAAACTATATTTTTATCTGGTTCCTCCATGTTTTTTGACGTTTCCAAGACTGCAAGACATCTTACATACCTTAGAGCACAAATAATTACAAATATATAGGAAACAAAATTCATAGTCATCCTCGCACAGAGAGATACATAAGCACACACGTATATAATATATAGACATGATTCATGAATATGATGTCATCATAAGCATGTATAAATAAAAGAGCTGCGTGTGCAATATCATCGCTCATCATCATCACTGATGAGAATGTAAACATGTTTGTTTGAAGACATTCTTCTTCCTCTTTTAAGTGTTATCTCCAAGGTACTATATATATTTTGATTCTTGATTTCTCCATCATCTCTCTCGCTTTCTAAGAATATCATCGCTCATCATCATGACTAGTGAAAATGTATACAGGTTGGTTTGAAGACGATATTCTTCTTCATCCTTCAGGAATTTATATCTACAAGGTACTATTCTATATATACGTTTGATTATTGATTTCTCCATCACCTCTCTTGCTTTCTGAAGTTAACAACATCAAACATGCCCTATTATTAATCCATGTAGAAGTGCTGTTCGTTTAGATATATCTGATTTAAGTTTCGAATTAGATACAGACTTACCTCTTTTGTTTCACTCAACCTCAAATATTTTATTTTCTTAACTATCAAATCTTAATTCTCTTCTTGTATACCCTGATCCACAAAGCACTGAAGATATTTTGTGGTTCTATGCAAATGATCTCTCAGAAAATTTGCATGGTACAATACTGGTTCATATGATTTACCTTTTTACCTGTCTATTTTGCTATATAACCATGGTCCATGGATATTCTAAGCTCTAATTTGGTTATAATACACACATGCATATTCTTAATCATGCATATGTGACTAGATTTAGATTTAAGGATTGGCAGATACTAATTTAGCACTATAAAACTTTTTTTTTTAGCTACTGTAACTTAAATAATATATTTTTCTTAAAACATAGCAGTTGTATTATTAAAATAGCTTAAAGAACAAGAAAGTAAGACGCAGACTATCGAATAACTATCTGATTAAAAAACTGAACAAAAAAAAAACTATTTGATTAACTAAAAGCAAAAATATTGTGTTTTTCTGAAGACATGCATAATAATTTGGCATCTAAAATTACTTTATTCGATAAAATGTAATTTTCATCTACACATCGTTATGATTTTCCTATCAAACAAAGTCTTCTCCGTGCTTTGTTTTTCCTTTTCCCGTGAGAGTCCCAATAAAAGCATAGATAGTTGCAAGTAGATTTACCTAGCAAGGCAACTACATATATAGCCTAATAATTGCCTTAGAGACAAAATCATTTCTAATATCATTATTAACAAACTATGATCAAATTCTCCTAAATCCACAAAATAAGTCAATAACTTAACTTGTAAACCAATGGTCACTAACAGCTTTGAGTTTGAGTATGATTAGGACATACTCTTCCCTTTTTGTCTAAACATGTTTTAATTTTTATTCTCTATTTCTCTTTTGTATGTAATTATGTATGCAGTTTTACTGTTAATAGAACATAAACCTTTTATTCCAAACATAATGGTCCCCTCATAAATGTCAAATGCTCTTTGTTCTATTTGCAACTTCAACATGAGATAAATTATTGGTGGGTCCTTTTCTATAGTCTGATTTTTAAATACTTGATCTTAGCTTTTTTTTTTTTTGCCATCTGATTGATATTATTAAAGCTTAAACCCAACAGGGCAAAGCCCAAACAAAATAAAAGTACAAAAGCCCATACAAGGTCACCGGAAAACAACAAAAGAAAAACACGCGTCTAGACAACCGCGTGAAAGAGCCACGTGTATGACCTCATCTACCGAGGATGACACGCGTCCCAAAACCACCACCGCTTTTGCCGTCTCGAGTTTCACCGCCAGAGACCTAACCGACGAAACGCCGGAATCCACCGTTTCACACCGGAGACACATCGATGACACACACCTCTATCATCTTCTCCGACAGAAATCATCACCGATCAACCAAAACACTTAAACACCGGAAACTTCCGGGAACTCAGACCACAACTACTGAATAAACTTCCAACGACTGTATTGGAAGAACAGACAATTCAGTAGCGTCGAACACAAATCTGAGTTTCGAAGATCATCAATCGAATAAATCGAGATCTCCTCCTAGCTCAGACCACCAAACACCATCGAAACATAACAGCTAGCTCCACTCGAGATCGAAACTCCAAAACGAACTCCAATATCCGTCAGAGCAAAGAAACATCGATGATGGAGAAGAAACGAACCAAGGCCGGATGATTCCGCCAAGGAGAACGCGAAACCACCGGAGTCCAAAGCCGGATGATTCTGCCGAAGAGATCACGAACCACCGGAGATCAGAGTCGGCTACACAGCATCAAAGGAATCACTGTATACCGGAGACGTCGACAAAGGGACCACCACGATTCTTTCACTTCTCCCAATTTAAGAGAGAGAGGAGAGAGAATCTACCATCCCTTTTTTCCATGGGAATCTTACTTGATCTTAGCTTAACATAAATCATATCAATATAAATTTTTATTAAAAGAAAATTATCAAAAATATTTTGTTTTACGAAAAGAAAAAATACGCAACAATAATTTTGTTTGCTTGTAGTTACACGCATACACCTATATTGCTACATCGACTACATCGACACAGGGACATTGTCTACTTTTGTGTGTGTGTTAGGTTTTTGATGACACGTTATATCCGAAGAGAAAAAAAAAAGAATATAGGTCCACCACTTAATCTTTTTGTCTTATTACAGAAGTCGTCAAAAGTAATTGGTGGGCCTCAAAGCCCACTGTTCCCTCCCGAACGAGCATTCCTTCATTAGTTGCTTGGTTTAGTATGGTAAACAGTCATTAGTTAAATAAGAAGATTAATAGCATAAGGATTTATTGAATTAATGGTTGGTGATTAATACTATTATAGTTGTTGTTTCTTATTCCGGACAGCTTTTGAAGTCGTCTCTTTGGTTTTTTCACAAGTCAAAGCTAAGTAAGACGTTAGCAACGACTCTTCTCGCCGGTAACCGCCGTCTACACGGCGGAAAATTATCAGTAATGTCACGCACTTCCGCCACCTCCACCACTCCTTCCCGCGTGAGAGCCGCGAATTCACACTACTCGGTCATTTCTAGAACTAGAGCGCAAGACGACAGCAGTAAACCGAAATCTTCCGGTCACGATCCGGTTAAGAACCGGCGATCATCTCTGCTCAAGAGAGCAAACTCCAGAGAGGAGGATACGGCGGTTCTGGCGCCTCAGAGAGCTCGGTCTGTAAACCGTCCGGCGGTGGTAGAGCAATTCGGTTGTCCGAGGCGGCAAATATCTAGGAGGAGCGATGAAGCAGCAATGACTGCTGCTGCGGCGGCGGCGACGGCGGCGGAGGAAGATGAGAAGAGAAAGAAAATGGAGGAGAAGCTTGGAGTGAACGAGTCACTGATTAAAGATTTGCAAGCGCAGGTTTTGAGTTTGAAGACAGAGCTAGAGGAAGCTCGTAACTCAAACGCAGAGCTTGAGTTAAAGAACAAGAAGCTTTCTCAAGATCTTGTTTCAGCTGAAGCTAAGATCTCATCTCTTTCTTCTAACGACAAGGTAACATCTATCGTATCATCTCTTCCCTATTCAGGGTCGGCCTAATATGCTATTGGGCCGGCCCTGGGGACTGTGTGCGATTTAGTAAAGATTTCAATAATTTTTTTTTAAAATATAAATACGAAAGTGTATAGACCAATGTTTTATTCCGTTTTGCCTAGGACCGGCCCTGTGGCCAATGCATTGACTTACTGAGACTAGAGAATGAAGATCTTGTTTGTTATGTTTAGTGAATGATTAGAAGTAATCTCACAAGTGTTTTTGGTTGATGCAGCCAGCTAAAGAACATCAGAACACAAGATTCAAAGATATACAGAGGCTAATAGCTAGCAAATTGGAGCAATCCAAGGTTAAAAAGGAGGTGGTGGTAGAGTCATCATCAAGATCATCTCCACCATCACCTTCTCCTTCAAGACCGCCGTTTCCAAAGTTTTTGGTATCTCCAGCTAAAAGAGATGAAGCTTCATCACCTATTGCACCACCAACACCACCACCTCCTCCGCCACCACCACCACCTAGGCCTCTCGCCAAAGCAGCACGTGCCCAAAAGTCACCTCCAGTTTCACAGCTGTTTCAGTTGCTGAAAAAGCAAGATAACACTAGGGACCTTTCGCCGTCTGTTAATGGAAACAAGTCTCAGGTTAACAGTGCTCACAATAGTATAGTTGGAGAAATTCAAAACCGTTCCGCCCATCTCATCGCTGTAAGCAACCAATTTTATTCTTATGTTCTTATAACATGAGTGTTGGACCGTTCTCTTCTAACAGTGATGAGCTTCATTTTGTTTAACAGATAAAAGCTGACATTGAGACAAAAGGAGACTTTATCAATGATCTTATCCAGAAAGTTCTGACCACTTGTTTTTCGGATATGGAGGATGTTGTGAAGTTTGTGGATTGGCTTGATAACGAACTAGCAACTCTGGTAACGGCCTAACCAAGCCATGGTCTTGTTTTACATCAATAGTGAATCACTTACTCATATGCATTATTTCTCTTTGCCTAAGGCTGATGAGCGAGCTGTGCTTAAGCATTTCAAGTGGCCTGAGAGGAAAGCTGATGCCTTACAAGAGGCTGCAGTTGAGTACCGAGAGCTAAAGAAACTGGAGAAAGAACTTTCTTCCTACTCCGATGATCCGAGCATTCACTACGGTGTTGCCTTGAAGAAAATGGTCAACTTATTAGACAAGTAACACTAGTCCCTTAACTTTGATGCTCACTGAACTTTCTTTAGACTCCTCAAAATGTTGAATAAACTAAAATTTTATGGTTATGATAAAGGTCGGAGCAAGGGGTAAGGAAGCTAGTCAGGCTACGCGGCTCGTCCATGCGTTCTTATCAAGACTTTAAAATCCCAGTCGAGTGGATGCTTGACTCGGGAATGATAAGTAAGGTATGTTGTGTTTTTTCTATGTATGGTCTTTGTTTTGTCCCGTAAGTAAAATAACTGGTTACACTTTATTTGAACTCTTTTAACATTTGGTAGATCAAAAGAGCATCGATCAAACTTGCTAAAACCTACATGAATAGAGTTGCAAACGAGCTAGAATCATCTCGTAACATGGATAGAGAGTCTACTCAAGAAGCGTTACTTCTCCAAGGAGTCCGGTTCGCTTACAGAACGCACCAGGTAATACCAAATTTCCTGTATAAAATAGCATTTTACTCTAAGCATTTGGTGTTTGATCTTTTGCAATGTTGTTTATTCAGTTTGCGGGAGGGCTGGATCCAGAGACATTGTGTGCATTAGAAGAGATAAAGCAACGTGTTCCTGGCCATCTCCGGCTCGCACGAGGGAATTTGGCCGGAGCTCCGTCGTAGAAAAGTAACCGAGTATTATGAGGAATATGTCCTTTGGTTTTGGTTATAAAATAATTGTTATTTGCGTTAATAGTATTTGTTGAGTGAGTTGTGTCCCACAAGCCACGTAATAATAATGTTAAATGTATCTAAACGTGTTATAGTGAAATTACTCAAAATATTTTGTGAACTATATACAGTTATACACAGAACGTCTACACTTTCTGAAGCACCCTCCATCGAATCTTTCTCAAATTTGGGGCTTAATTTAAAGCAATATTATCTTCTATCAACGCAAGTTGATGAGGCTAAAAGAGCTGGCTTCAAAAAATGAAATTGACGATCCGACGGCTGAGAGAATGAATATTGATTTTGGACAAAGGGAGATTAAAAATCAAACGGCTCAAGGCGTTTAAATATGGGAAATTGGCACCAATGACCACCATAAACAAAAATATCTTTAGCAAAATAACCATAAGAATTTAATGACTAGAATATGATGATAAAAAAAAACCTAATGACTAGAAAATACTGAGTGTATATTATACATTTTTTAGACGGAGTAAGGGTTTCGTACAGTGATTGATTTACGATGGAATAATGTGATTCAATGGTTGATTTCCATCTTACCGTGATGTGTATTTTTAAATATAAGATATGAATTATATAGAAAGCTCATACGAATAAATAATACTAAAAATATTAATATTACATTCAGAAGTAACTTTAGAAAAGAGACAGAGAATCAATAAAAATTTAGTAGAAGTGGAGAAAAATAAATTTCTTCTTAGAAATATCATAGGATAACACATCAATACTATTAAAGAGAAGGATTCATAAAAAAATTACCTACAAAAGTTGTTTGGACCTTTTTTTTTTTGTCCAACCTATAATATAAAACCAAATATCATAACATGACTTTATTATAGCAATAACTTAAAATTTATTACATTTTAATAAATAACCCACGATTTCCAATATTTACTATAAGGACAACTAATATTTTTTTACATTTTAGTAACCCACATTATTTCAATCACACGAATGTACAAGATATCTTGACTTTTAAAACATTTAATTTGAACTCTTGACTTTTTGAAAATTTGATTTAAAATATATCAAATGTTTCATATGTTAGTTTATACCAACATCCTTTAACATTTCTACATTATATCAAAGGAGATAAAATGTTTCGAAACATAGGGTTCATGTTTGGATCTGCGGGTCTGGGTCCTTCTGATCCTAAACGTTTTGACATAACTAAATATTTTAAAATCTACAGTTTAAGTTAGGGTCGGTTCTTTTTGGTTCCGGATTGGTTTAGACTCATAATTCAATTATCTGTAAAATAAATTTAATTTTTGAATACATAGCATGTTTAGATTGGTTTGGGTATTAGAAAAAAACACGGAGTACCCAAAACACAAAAAATACTTGAAACATAAAAATACCCGAAATCCAAACAAATACCTGAAAAATATTCATATACTTAAAAGATCCAAATTTTTACCAGCAAAACTTAATCCGAAGAACAGAAAACACCCAAAATTACCAACCCAAAATATATTTTTCAAAAATTGAAATTTTACCCATAACCCAAACTATAATCGAAAACCCGAACCAAAAACTTAAAAATATCAGTAATGCCGAAAACATATATGAAATACCTAAACATACTTAATATACAGAAATCATTCCAGGTACTTTGGGTATCTGATCAAGTCTCAGATAGGACCTAAACTGGAACAGAGATTCGCGGTCCAAAAAAATATTGAATAGGTACTTTGCCCATGACTCAGACCCGAACTGCACCTATATTTTCGGGTTGGTTTCGGATTTTGTTTTCAGGTCCGATAAACTGTCAAATCGTATGAAAAAGTTAGAGAAAAATGTACTGATAAAATTTGAAATAATAATGTATAACAATCTTAAAAAATTAATTCATATAAAACTTTTTTATAATCCAAAAAAATCATGATTTTAAGCGCATGTCAAAATCTAGTATATTCTTTATAACTACTGAGATTTTTTCATTAATTGGTTATGCAACTTCATTTGCTAGATAGTACTTTCAAGTCCTAAATATTGTCAGTGTCCGATGAACATCAATTATTTGCCATGGAACCATAAAGCCTTACATTGTTAAAAGTACATAACATATTTGATAGTCTTTTGTTTGTTGTGCACACATGTTCAACAGTAATAGTATCCTTAAGTTCCGATAACTAAAACATTAGAGAGGTGTACTGGTTCAGAAGTTTGGATTTAAAATGATATCCATGAAAACATGTTTCTAAGTGTCACTAAATGACATTGGGCATGTTTGTTTGCTCATCCTCGATTCCACCTAGACAGTATATTAATTTGTTTCATCCAAAAGATTTATTTGAAAGTTGTTCGTTTATATTCAGATTTTCATTTGGATAGAGCATAGGAAAGATATATTTTTGTTTGTTTAATTTTTTACCTTTTCATCTCTATCTAGAAAGGTTTATAAGAAAATTAACTTAAATTCTCACACTTTGATCTAAAATATATTTGCAACTTGATTTTGTAGTTTTGACAAAATATATTTTTGTGGTTTTTGTGGTAAGTCTGTTTTTTTTTTTTACGGTTTTGGGAAAATGCGATTTTTTTTGGTTTTGATTGAAAATGTAGTTTTCTAGTTTTGCTGAAAATGTGATTATGAGGTTTTTGTGAACAGTGTGATTTTATGGTTTTTAAGGTAAATAAGATTTTGTGTTTTGGTGAAAAAAATTGTACGTTGATGAAAATATTATTTTTCTCGTTTGGATAAAAATGTGAATTTTTTATTTTAGACAAATGTGACTTTTTGGTTTTGACAAAAAAATTAAAATATTGTGATTTTACGGTTTTGACAGAAAAATATGTTTTTGTGGATTTTTCAAGAAATTATATTTTCTAGTTTAACTAGAATATACTATTTTAGGATTTTATCAGGGATTTTTTGTTTTTTGGTTTGACGGAAAATTTTAATTATGTGATTTTGGTGGAATATGTTAATTTCTTGTTTTGCATGAAAAAGGATCTCACAATTTTGACATTAAATTGTGATTTTTGGTTTTCGCAGAGAAAATAAATTTCATCTGTTGGCCAGAAAATATGATCTTAATTTTTTTATGTAAAATTTGATTTTATAGTTTTGGAAAAATGTGGTTTTTGGGTTTTGACCAATAAATTATTTTGTGAATTTGGTATAAAAATTGATTTTGCGGTTTTAATTAAAATAATACTAGCTTTTGACCCGCGCACCCGCGCGGGTATATGTATGTTTTTTACATTTAACAATATCATCGACATAATTGTTTATGTTCTAGTTGTATATCCATAATTTTTGGCAAGGTTGTGTCCTGCTCGATGTGTTTAGCGATCATTTATAAAGTATGAGATTGTGTTTTCTTCTTTATAATGCTTTTATTGATTATACTTAGAAAACCAAAATTAAAATTTAAAAGTTTCAAGTATACTTGTTGGTTTTATAAAATTATAATACTAATATTCAGATTTAAAGTTGAATAAGCTTAATAAAATTTTATATTGATATTTTTTAAAAACAAAATACATTATTTAGACATAAACATTTAAAATAGTGCTTGCATATTACGAAATAAGAACATTATTTTGAATTGATTTAAATTTTATTTTAATTGGTTTAAACTTTAATTGGATAACCCACAAAATAAGTAATGAATTAAATGTAATTTCCTTAAAATTTACTTATGAACAATGTATTTTCAAAATAATGCGTAAGATTATTTTTTACTACGATTTTGGAATGTTAATATAGTTATAGGAGAATATGCAAAGTTTAAGTATCCTAGTTTAGTTTGTGTTTTGACATGTGCGTCTGCAAATACACAGTATCCTAGATTTCGTTTGTGTTTTGACATGTACCCGTACTTGGTTTAGAACTATTTCGTTTAAATAATATTATTTATATTATTAAAGTATCTTAGTTTTGTTTGTGTTTTCGAGAACGTGCATATTTTCGAAACAGATGTGTGCATTAGATAAATTTTTAAACCAAACCCACTACCTATAAATTTGCAAATTAAACCCACGAATTATTGGGCTAAAAAACGTCAATATCGTATTTATTAGAAGCGAAGTCATGGGTTTGGGATATGTTAAACGACCGAGTTTAATTCTAGTGGCATAGATATGTAATTATTTAGGAAAAATGAGGGTTAATTCTTATTTGTACTTCACTTTTAATAGTTTAGATTTGTTAATGTAGTCACATTTTTAAATGTAAATGTTATATTTGTACTTAATTTTATATTTTAGCGTAAAATGTATCACCGATATTAGGTATTATATAAAAAGTCTAAAATTTATATAATAATATCCATGTCTAAGATATATAGCTAACAATTTTTTAAATAAAAAGTATAAAAATAGATAACTATGAATTAGTATGCTATTTATAAATGAAACATTAGTTATAATATTTGTAAGAAAATAAAATGATCGTTAAAATTCTATGAAATTTGGAACATATACAAATTAAGATTGAAAATAAAATAAAAATATAAATTTGATGTAACGATAAGAAATTATAAATGAGTTTAAATTTGTGTACATTTAAACCACGACCTTGCAGATGTTTGATTTTATTTTTGTAAATAAATATTTATTTTGTCTAAGTGATAATATGTATTTTAAAATTTTACCTGTGTTAAATAATTATTTAATAAAATTTATAAGCATAATAATTTTATAGTTTATATTTTTAAATTTTATTATCTTGTAAACCGTCAATTGTATTACCACCATTTTTAGAATATGATCCTTGCATCTATTCAAATGTTTTATTTTGTTTTTTTTGTGGATCAAAATTTTATGAAAATGTCTAATAAATTATTTTATATACATGGTAAGTTTGTAAATAATTATAATGGTGCATGTAATATATTTATATAGGTAAGAAGAAGAATTTGTTCAAAAAATAAGAAGAGTAACGTGAATTGTGGGAGAGAATGAGACAAAAATGTAATTTATCTTGTTACATAAATATTTTGTGTATATTATTGATATTTATGAATGTTTATAATATTAATATGATATAGATAAGTTAAAAGATTTATATTTAATTGATTGTGAATTTAATTTAGGAAATGTTTTATTAATTTTTAAAAAGACATGGAAAGCATAAAATTAGGAGTAATTATTACTTCATTAATTCTGGAAAAGACAAAGATTACTTAAAAGTAGGTTCATTTAATTATTTCAATGGCACTAAGCTGTAAATATTGTGCAAGTTTAAGGGTTAGTTTCAATGTGTACTTCTCTTTTAATAGATTAGATGATTGACAGCCAGATGTGATTTTGCAGTTTGGCAGGAAATTTTTTTTTTTTACTTTGATATAAAAATGTAATTTTACGGAACTGGAGGCATGCATAATACAAGAAACTTGAACCAAAACGAAAAAAAAAATAATTTGTATCCTATCTGAGCAGCAAATTACATGCGTGGATCTTGAGGGTATAAACTTTACCTGAATTCAAATTGTTATTAACTGAATATGAATGAGTAACCCGAAAATCAAAATAATCTAAATAATTCAACCCCCTCCCAAAAAAATACGATCCAAAATTGGCATTTAAGGACTATTTTTTTCGTATTTGGTGACTGGTTTGTTAAGGAATAATGTGATTCAATGGTGTGGATTTAGGGGTGTTCAATCCGGATATCGGTTCGGTTTAGGTTTGGTTTTCTTCGGTTTTCAGTATTTCGGTTAGTAAAATATAACTACCATTCTAAATCCATATTTACTTCGGTTCGGTTCGGTTAATATACCGTCGGTTTTTGGTTTATTCGGTTTTATACCAAAAAACATAATTATTTAGTTTGAAATCATATTATATAAATTTTAGAGTCATATTGTCAACACAATTATTTATTAAAAATATATTACATATTCAAATAAATGAACAAAAGAGTAAAAATGCTTCTACCATCAAATAAAATAATCAAATCTATAACTAAAATCAAAACTTGAAATTTTGAAAATAAAAATATGAAACAAAACATAAATATGGAAGAAAAGTTTCTCCACTCTTCCATATTAGTGTTCATTAAAGTCATATTTTTTTCAATTGAACACGAAACTCTGTTTGTTTACAGATAAAAAAAAAGTTGTGAAAATTTTTTATTAATTATTGTCCATCAAATTTATAATTTTCGTATTAATTTAGTGAAGACTAAAATAAAGCAAAAAGATCAAAAGAAGACTTAGAAAATAAGATGTCTGAATTGCGATGTATTGTTATTTAATTATAGTTCAATTGTTTTACAAATTAGGGTTCTTTATTACTTTAAAATTATGGTAATAGTTATTAACACAAATTTGACTTATGTAACAAATAGATTTTCGTATTGCTATAAAATAGATACATATTTACATGTTTCTACTTTTAATCGGTTTTGTTCGGTTTATTCGGTTTAATCGGTTATATACCAAACCATATCTAAATCCTACGGTTTTTATAAAATTATATCCATTCGGTTTATATGGTATATACCAAAACCAAACCATATTGTCTATTTCGGTTCGGTTCGGTTCGGTACGGTTCGGTTTTACCATATTGAACAGCCCTATGTGGATTCCATCTTCAAATCCTATAATAACATGAATTTTTAAAAATAAGGTTTGAATGATAGAAAACCTCCTACTAATAAATAATTTCTTTCAATTCTTTTGTCAAATATTTTTACAGATTTTGTTGGCCTACAGGTAAAAATATTAATATTATATTTAGAAGTAACTTTAATAAAGAGACAGAGAATAAATAAAATTTAGTAGCCATGGAGAAAAATAAATTTCTTCTTAGAAAGATCATAAGATAACACATGTTTTCTTTATAACTTCTCACATTTTTGTTCATTACATCGGTTATGCAACTTCTGTAACACATATTTTCCTTATAACTTCTGACATTTTTGTTCATTACATCCGTTATGCAACTTCAGTTGTTAGATACTACTTTCAATTATTAATACATTTTCAGTGTCCAATGAACATCAACTTTTTGCCATAGTACCATAAATCCTATTTTACACATACATAACATGTTCAATAGTTAATAGTCTCAGGACCAATCTCAGGTTATGTAAATTTGTTATTTAAGAAAATATTAATATATATATATATATATATATATATATATATATATATATATATATATATATATATATATATATATTAGAAGCTACTTGAACAAGATATGTGTGACCACTGCAAAATATGCATGCATACAAAATTCCAAACTTGAGGCTTCCATCATAAGCTTAAAATAATCAATTATCTTAATCAACATATGGGCTTAACTGTCTCCACCAAGCTTATTGAAACCATCTCGACATAAATCTATTGTTGGCTAAAAGAATTTTCTTTCCATTCTTTTGCTAAATTTTCACATATTTTGTTGGCTTACAATGAAAATCCGTATATTGTTGTGAAGGGTAGCTTTCAAAAGAGAGACAAAGAAGAAAATCAATTTAGTAGCCATTGTGGAGCAAAATGACTTAAAAAATAACATCCTTCTTGGAAGGATCATAAGTTGAAGTAATTTTGATAAGAGGGAATAAATCCAAATTATTTTTTATATATCAACAGTCAAGTAAATCATAGAATATGTTCCTCGTTGTAAGTTAGTGTAAAAATATTTAACGCCCATATACAGTACTACTTGATCAACACAAACAAGATATTTAGTATATAGAAAACAGAGGTTGTCGAGACCATTATTTAGTATAAACACTACTTGATCAACATATACAAGATATTTAGTATTTAGAAAATGATTCCGACTTCAATTGCTTAAACATTTAGATGAAAGTATACGAGACAACTAATTTTATTATTCAGATATGTATAATATATCCATGCTGCTTCCTTGAAAGAGAGATGTCCTGAAAACAGACAACCAAGCTACATCGATTCAGTTTTTTTGGCATAAATCTATTATTATCCAAATCAATTCTAAACTGTAAATCGGGACAAATGTTTTTTGTTATTTGTTAAAAAATTCACGATAAATTTGTTTTAAAAATAAACAAAAATTATGCTTAAATAAAATATCAGTTACAATTTTGTTTGTTGTTGCAGAAATCCATAATTAACCAAATTATCTTTAGGTAATGATTTTTTGACTCTATAAAAAAGATTTTTTCTTCCTCATATTTCTTCATTCAAAAACAAAAAAGTCTTATAAGTAAATATGGTTTCTTTAAGATTTATTTTATGTTGTCTCTTAGTAGGTAGTTCTTATGCCACAATTGTTTCTCATGATGGTAGGGCCATCACCATTGATGGTCATCGTCGAGTTCTTCTTTCTGGTTCAATCCATTACCCTAGAAGCACCCCTGAGGTATTTAATCTATCATACATCACACACCATGAGTGGTCTTAGTTTTCTATGTTTGCTACTAATTATATTTGTTTTTCTTAATATGTTTAGATGTGGCCAGATCTTATCAAAAAAAGTAAAGAAGGAGGTCTTGATGCGATCGAAACTTATGTTTTCTGGAATGCGCATGAGCCTACTCGCCGTCAATATGATTTCTCTGGAAAACTAGATCTTATTCGGTTCCTGAAAACCATTAAAGATGAAGGATTGTATGGTGTTCTTCGTATAGGACCATATGCATGTGCCGAGTGGAATTACGGGTAATATACTAAAATGGATTTAGGTGGTCTCTTTTAGTGCAATATTCATTAGTTTAATTCACCATAAGTAGCCTCTTGTATGGTGATATGATGTCTTGATCGTTAAATTGTCTAATGGATAGATTCTATTAATCAGTATACCAAAACTTATGTATCATATACGTAAACAGATAGTATATTTAAGTGCAATATATAATCATAATGAGTTAGCTTCTTGTATTCTAATATTACGGTTTCACATGTAATATTTTTGGCTTGTGAATTTTCTGATCATTTTAAACAGAGGATTCCCTGTGTGGCTGCACAACATACCCGGAATGGTGTTCAGAACTACAAACAAAGCGTTTATGGTAATCTTACTTGGTGATCAATATTCTTATCAAATATGCACTATTATTATTTATTTAAATTTTATATGAGTGATTTATGTATAGGATGAGATGCAAAATTTCACAACTATGATAGTAGACATGGTCAAGAAAGAAAAGTTGTTTGCATCACAAGGAGGGCCAATTATTCTTGCTCAGGTAATCAATCTAATTTTGTAATACATTATTTTCTAGTAATGTTATATACAGTTAGTTCTTAACAACATTTATTTATTTATTTTATTTATCCTGCAGATTGAAAATGAGTATGGAAATGTAATGGAACCCTATGGAGAAGCGGGTAAAACATACATTAAGTGGTGTGCAAACATGGCTCAGACTCTTGATGTTGGTGTTCCATGGATAATGTGTCAACAAAATGACGCTCCTCAGCCTATGGTAACTAGATCAACATAGTTATAATGAATATCTACTTAATATATTCAAAGGTTAACTATTTTAAATCATTTGCTTTTCTAGTTGAACACATGTAATGGGTTTTATTGTGACAATTTTAAACCAAACAATCCCAACACTCCTAAGATGTGGACTGAGAATTGGACCGGATGGTTAGTTTTTTCAGTATGATTATATATTTTATCTTATTTTTGAAATTATTTTATCATAAATAGATATATTATGTCTAACATTTGTTTAGGTTTAAGCAATGGGGTGGTAAAAATCCTCATAGAACAACCGAAGATGTTGCATATTCTGTTGCAAAGTTCTTCCAAAGGGGAGGAACTTTCAATAATTACTACATGGTAAAAATAATAATGAAAATTTGATGTGTTTAATTGAATAAGCACACATAAAATCACCACAAGCTACGAAAACTAATTAAATGTTATTATTTTTGTAGTACCATGGAGGCACCAACTTTGATAGAACCGCAGGTGGTCCATACATCACAACATCATATGATTATGATGCTCCCCTTGACGAATATGGTAAATTTAAATGATATTCATATTTAAAAAAGTTTTAGAAGTTTCTATTTTTACTAACATAGGAAAATCTATTAGGTAATTTGAACCAACCAAAATACGGGCATTTGAAAAAACTTCATGATGTTCTTCATTCTATGGAAAAAACTCTCACATACGGAAACATCTCCACCATTGACTTTGGAAAGTCTGCATCGGTAATATTCTTATATTTATTTATTAGTATTTTACATGTTATTCTAGAATTATTACTTATCATGAGCATATATTATATAGGCAACAATTTATACAACCGGAGAAGGATCAAGTTGCTTTTTTGGAAACGGAAATGAAAATTCAGATGCAAAAATTAGTTTCCAAGGAAAATCTTATGTTGTCCCGGCTTGGTCAGTTACCATTTTACCGGATTGCAAAACTGAGGCTTATAACACCGCCAAGGTTATTTCTTTAACATTTTGTTTGTGAATTTTAAATTTACATACTAAGAACCATTATTTCATTCAAAGTTGTAACCAAATTAATTTTTTTAATTTTAAATTTTCAGATTACCACTCAGATTTCAATGATGGTTAAGAAACCAAATGAAGCTGAGGATGACCCTTCAACTCTGAAATGGTCATGGAGACCAGAGAACATGGACGATTTCCTTTTGAAAGGAAAAGGAGAATCTACAAAGACACAACTCGTTGATCAGAAAGTAGTAAGCAATGACCAAAGTGATTATCTATGGTACATGACTACCGTTAAGTTTAGAAAACGAGATCTAGTTTTGGGTAAAAACATGACTCTTCGCATCAATAGCACTGCTCATGTCCTTCATGCTTTTGTCAATGGAAAACATATTGGTAAGTAAACTGATGTATAAGATTTTTAAAATCTCAACAACTCTAGCTTACCACAAAAAAAATCATTGAATTATGTTTTTAGGTAATCAACACGCCGAAAATGGAAAATTTCACTACGTTTTTGAGAAAGACGCAAAGTTTAAGTCTGGCCGTAATGTCATTTCTCTCCTTAGCATAACCGTGGGACTTCAGGTAAGTTCTAAAATGATACATTATGTTGTCTCTATTAGGCTAACTTTTTAAGTTCTAACAAAAAAAAAATTCCTAATTTCTTTATAGAACTATGGTTCTTTCTTCGAAAGTGTGCCTACTGGAATCACTGGACCCATTTCTATTATCGGAAGAAATAGTGATGAAACCATAGTAAAAGATTTGTCTGCTCATAAATGGAGCTATAAAACCGGTTTAAATGGGTTTGAGAACCAACTCTTTAGAACAGAATCACCGTCTAAATGGTCAGCTGAAAGTGTACCATTGAACCGATCCATGACTTGGTATAAGGTAAATAAATATTAAAATTCATAAAATAACTAAACAGACACTTATTTATTTTGTATCAATATCATTCCAAATTTTCTTCCAGGCTACTTTCAAGGCTCCATTTGGAAATGATCCGGTTGTTGTCGATCTTTTGGGACTTGGAAAAGGTACGGCTTGGGTCAATGGAAACAACATTGGACGTTATTGGCCGGCGTTCATTTCAAGTGGTGATGGTTGTTCTGTGAAATGTAATTATAGAGGAGCTTATCATGCTGAAAAGTGTCTGACCGGTTGTGGAGAACCTACCCAAAGATGGTACACTTTGCACATCTTATTAGGTTCCTGATTAAATTATTTTGAATTTAAAACAGAGAAATATTTATCAGAATTTTTTTCTTGATTCCTTTCTTGAACAGGTACCATGTTCCTCGTTCTTTCTTGAATGCAGGAGATAACACACTAGTTTTGTTTGAGGAGATGGGAGGAAACCCATCTCTTGTCAATTTCCAAACTACTAGAGTGGGGAGTGTATGTGCTAATGTCTATGAGAAAAATGTTATCGAGCTTTCATGCGATAGGAAACCCATTTCTGCCATCAAATTTGCCTCCTTTGGTAATCCAAATGGAAATTGTGGATCTTTCGAGAAGGGAACTTGTGAAGAAATTAACAACGCTGTTGACATCCTCACACAAGAATGTGTAGGAAAAGAAAAGTGTTCCATTGATGTCTCTACGGAAAAGTTTGGAGCACCAGACTGTGGTGGTGCTGCAAGAAGACTAGCTATTGAAGCTATTTGCTAAGTGATTTCTAGATTTCAATTATTTAAGTCGTTTTAGTAGATATCAGTGGTGGTTTTATTCAATAAATGAACATATATATATATTTCCCGGAATCATCTTCTTCTCCACCATCTCCACTCTCCCCGAAAATAAGAAAAATAAGATAATTGTGCTTTCGGTATTATTGATTTTCTCTTTGGTTTATATTTATATCTTTCTTATCTAATACATATTTACTCTCATAAGATTTTATCTAAACATTATTGTTTTGATGAGTTCATTGAAATTTTCATTCTCTTGGCTATCAAATATTTCTAATGATAACGGTTTAGAATTATTTTTGATCAAGAACACGGAGAAACACATTCTCTTAGGTTAATGTAGTCTATGTACTTTAACTTAAATTTATCTATCTTGAGAGTTTTGTTTTTGTTTGAACCTTTTCATAAAAACTCTTATGGATATTGCATCATATTCTCCTTCATGTAGCTATTAGTATTCGTTCAATCAAAGTTTAAGAGCATAAAATAAAAATTTCATCACAAAGAACAAAATATTTCATAAAAACTCATTATATATTTTTCCTAAATAATTTAAATGTTTAAAGGCATGCAACAATTTTTGAAAAATTGTTATGATCTTTAAATTATGAATATAAGTGTATTTTACTATACAATCTCAAACTTTAGATCTACAAAAAAAAATTTATACATAAGATTATATATATAAGATCTACATACTAGTAACTTCATATTTTGCTTCATCATCAGTCTAAGAATACTTCTCCTATTTCCAGAGGCTCAAGAAACAAATGCATACATCTTTTTCAGGTTTCTCACGGTTTCTAACAAGGAGAATGATCTTCCACTATGATTTTGGAGGAATTGGTTTCAGAAGGAGTTTCTCGTACCATTACATGTCGTACTAAATGTTTCATGGATTTTTATTCTCGTCAGAAAATCATCTCTCAATGTATCTCTTCACTCTTCTTATAAATCTCTCTTTTTCTCATGCCCTGAACCATAGATCATAATTTCTATTCCAAATTAGTATATCTTCTGCCTATTTCCATAGAACTTAGAGCTGAATACGCCTAATACATCTTCTATTGAAGAAAGTATGGTAATACCGCTTGAAACTGTGGTAATAACCGTGAAAACAAAGTGATCAGCTAATTCGCCTACAACGCAAGCTTTGTCGTTTCTTCTTTGCTTTGATTTAGGAATTTAATAAATTTATGGGTTTTGTTTTATTTGAAGTTGCAAATACTAGTGTTCCTCTTTTGATAAAGTTGAATATCAATATATGATTATAAAAAAAAACTTCAACTAAAGATGAATAGTAAAATAACCCTTCAATTAAAAATTCGACGAAAGAAATCTTCAACTTTAATTCTGTTTGCGGCTGTTAACCTCCGTTTAAAATATTGCGACAAAGGATGATGTATGCTAACGGAATTAAAGTTGAAGGTTTACCTGAGTTGTTGTGGCTCTTTGGCATGTTGGATTGATGTTCGTATGGAAGAGTCGTCTCCTTGCGATTTTAGGTTCTTGATCATCTGTAGCAGGTAGTGCTCAAGCGGCGGCTAGGGCATCTAGGCGCTTGTTGGTTTTCTTGTGATGAGGCCTCGGATAGGATGTTTTGTCTCTGAAATCACTTGAAGACGGGATGGATAAAATCTTAGAGGTTATAGCACCTCTTAGACGATGTCGTTAGTAAAAAAGACATTTGACTATTCGAAATTTATTTTAATCGTTTAATTCAGTTACACAATAAACAATCTCGACATTTTCTCTGTCAGTTTAAAAAAAAAAGAGCTTAAAATATTCAGGCAATCCTTTAAATTTTCATATTCCAGCAGATCTGAGAGCGTATTCTTGCACCAGCGCCGCAAATAGTGACTGCTTCTCAAGCAAACGAGCCGGGCTATCAAACTCTTTTGCTTTACCTGCGTCTATGACCAGGACTCGATCACAGTCCATCACCGTTGGAATCCTGTGAGCTATGCTGATTATAGTACACGACTCAAAGTCTTCTCTGATAATCTTCTGAATCACGGCATCTGTTTGTGAATCTACGGATGCAGTTGCTTCGTCTAGGAATAGAAGTCTGCTTCGTTTCAACATAACCCTGCCTAAACACAGAAGCTGTCTTTGTCCTACGCTCCAGTTCTCGCCACTATCAACCACTGTAACAATCAAGTATATATATGTTCAGTTCATTCAAGATTTTTATTATATCTCATGAAAATGTATAATATTTTAAGTACTCACCCAAAGAATCTAGCTTCTCAGGCTTTGTAGCAACAACATCCTTGAGTTGGCATCGTTCGAGGCTCTAGAACAACAAAAAAAAAAGATTATTGTATATGATTTTTATCTTAACTACATCATATGTTAATTATCATTATCACCTTCCATATTTCTTCGTCAGAGTATTGATCTGTTGGGTCGATGTTGCTCCTCACGGTTCCTTCAAAGAGGACTGGTTCTTGTGGAATGATTCCGAATCTTGATCTTAGATCATGCAGCCCTAGAGTGCATATATCAATCCCATCGATGACTATCCTTCCTCCTGATGGTTCTACAAGCCTGAACAACACTTGGATCAACGTCGATTTCCCGCTTCCTGTCCGTCCAACTACACCGACTTTCTCTCCTCCTTTGATGTCCAGAGTGATTCCTTTCAGCACAAGTGGAGTGTTTGGTCTGTACCGCACCTGTTGTTTAAGAAAAAGTTAAAAAGAGATCCTTCTTGAAAATTTTGAGGAGTAAAGGTTGGTTTGATGTTAACTTACCTTGAGGTCTTCGAGATGTACATTGCCATGGAAGGGCCAGTTCGAAGGTGGGAGGTTTTCTTTGTTCTCCCACTCGGCTTCAGCTGGAATATCAGTGAACTGTTTGATCCTTTCAACGGAAACCATCTTGTTTTCGACGAAACAGCTCATGTATATTGCCCAAAACAGAACCGAGTTCAGAGACAATCCATACGAAAGAGACAAGCCGACATTTTCTGCATCAGACCACAAGAATATTTCATGAGTGATATCATTTGGTATCAACTACTTATAAGGCGGTTTAGTGATCAGTACCTGGTTTGATCACGTTGCTTGGTAACATTACCATAAACAAAGCCGAGATGCAGAGCACCCAGCTCCCAATAAGCTCTAGCCGAAACCCGAGCCATTCGTTAGAACCATTGTTGTGGAAGTCCATCCTAAGATTGGCGTTAACACGTTTCACATTCTCTTGCCTAAACAACTCATGTTTCCTGAATGATCTGATTGTCATCACTCCGGCTATACTTTCCGAGAAATGGTGGATGACAGGAGCCTTAGTGATCGAGTCCAGGCGCGTCAGTTCACGGGAAGATGTGAGGTAATAGTTCCGGTACCAGATGTTGAGCCATCCAAGAGGAATCACAAAGAATATCGTTGGCCAAGCATATTGGCAAGTAACTATGAAAATGCTCAGCAGAGTAGTGTACATTGATGCCACAAGTCCAAGCATGAATGGGATGAAGATATCGACGTTGGTCTGATCAGTCGATGCCTGCATAGAAGAATCAAAAGAGACAAACCGTTTAACATCAAATCTTAGTTTGCTAATATAAAGAAATTAATAATTTAGTGTCAAATAATGATTTATTTTATGTATTATAAAAATTATGTTTTTGTAAACAAAACTTAAAACCAACTAGACCGAACAAAGGCATACTAAACCGAACCGAATACAAACCAAACTAACTCCTTCAGTTTCGGTTAAAATTTTATTTGATCCAAACAAACCAAACCAATCCCGAATTTAAACCGAAATGACCACCCCTATCACTTATATGTACATAGGCTGAGAAGGTGAAAGTTTTCTTACCCGACTGAGAATTCTTCCGGATGGTGTGGTGTCGAAGAACGACATGGGAGCATGTAAGATACTGTTAAGAATTTGTCGGAAGAAGATCTGAGCGGTCTTGAGTCCCAAGTGGGTGACGTAATATGATCGCAAGCTCACCAAAACGATGGAAACAAGTGCAATAATGACGTATACACGAATGAAAACAGAGGCGTCAAACGAAACAGCATTCTTGGCAGACGTTTCGTATGCGAGCCAGTAATCGCTAGCCATCAGTGAGCCCTGCCACGTTAGAGAGAAGAACACCACAAAGACAATGCCCCACCAGCCATATGCCTCGGTGCAATACTGTTTGTAAACTCGCAGGCTAACCTGCCCGGTCTCCCTTTGCTCTTCTTGAATGAGTTTCGAGCCGTCTTCTACGGTCTGAGAGCCGAGAAACGACTTGACGTGTTCGTCGTTTAGATCACTTAAGTGAGGAGAATCCATGGAAGTTCTTGGTGAGCTCGGATGTGAGCTTGGACGGGGTGATGTAATGATTGTTGCTGCTGCTGATGAAGATTCTGCACCGGCTTCAACTAGCTCCATTGATGTCTCGTGTGCGGCCACAAGCTCCCCAAAATCCAAACCGGAGCTGACTAGTTCGTCGTATCTTCCTGATTCTACAATCTTCCCTTCTCGCATCACCTGAAACTCCATGTCGTAAGTACAACAAGTTCATATCTCTCGTTTTAATTATAATAAAATATTGCTTGAATATTACCAAAATGCAATCAACGTTGTGTAAGAAGTCCACTTGATGTGTTACTAGCAAGACGGTCTTTCCTTTCAGAGCTCCTCTTACACATTTCTACAAGAAACACCACAATAACAAGAATCAATTTTAACATGATTACCAAAAAAAATAACAAAAAATCAAATTGTGTTGCATTTTGAAGTTACATCAAGATTCTTATGTGTTCCTTCTTACCTTGAATATGTCTGAACCGGTATGAGCATCCACAGCGCTAAAAACATCATCAAGAAAGTACACATCGCAATCCTGATAAACCGCGCGTGCTAGCTGTATACGTTGCTTCTGCCCTCCGCTGAGGTTGATTCCCCGTTCTCCAATCTCAGTTTGGTCTCCAAACTCCATCATCTGCAGATCTTTCTCCAGACAACAGACACTGAGAACTTCGTTGTACTTCTCTCTAACCATCGGAAGACCAAACAAGATGTTGTCTTGAACCGTTCCGTTTTGTATCCACGACGTCTGCGCTACATAACCTGTGCTCCCACAGACCCTCACCTGCCCCGTGATTCTGTGCATTTCGCCGAGAACCGAAGCTAACAAAGAAGACTTTCCTGAACCAACGGTTCCAACTATCGCCGTGAGCTCCCCTTTATTAACCTTAAAGTTGATGTCCTTAAGCGCGGGTACATTATCCTCATCATCCCAACTAAAGCTTCCATCTCTAACCTCCACGGCGACACGACCATCACAACCAATGGATCTCTCCACGGCCTCATTAGACAGCTCTTTGCTCATCATGTAGGAGTCAAGTCTCCCCAGAGAGATCATCGCCTGCGAGAGAGATATCATAGACTGAGGAAACGTCCTGATGGGTTCTTGCAAGATCTTGAAAATGGTCGTGGTGGTGAACACTGTCCCAGCGTCTAGCTTGACTCCCAAGAAAAGCGCGGTGGCGAACGTGAGAGCGGATATAAGCACGGGCGTGCTCCAGAGGACAATGATGTTTCCGGAGATAGAGTAGAGAAACTTAGAGAGCCAACCAAACTCCATGTCCCTGAAGTTGAGGATCCTTTTGTTGAAATGATTCTCCCAGGCCTGGAACTTGATCACTCGCATGTAGTTAAGCATCTCGTTGGTGGCTTTCATACGAGAATCTCTGTTCCCCATCAAGCTGAATTGGTATCTGTTGTTTCTCTTAGTACCCAGGAGGATAAACACAAACACACCAGTGAGGCCGACGACGGCCGTTACAACCGACGCGCCTAGGCTTCCGTAGAGAAGCACTAACGCGAGAGTCACTTGTAACGGCATAAGCCAGATAGCGTGGAGCTGAAGCATCATGTCAGAGAGCTGTTGCGCATCGACAGCCATGTAGTTCACGATTTGACCGACGCCGTGGTTCTGACGCGCGGAGCTGGTGAGCTTTAAGCCTTTCTTGTACAATGCGGTGATGAGAGTTGATCTAATAAGCATCCCTAGCTTCTGCGAGTTGAAGTTAAACTGATGCGTGGTCAAGACCTCGACGAACTTGGCGACTAGGAGGACGAGGACTAGGTAGTACCCTTGCAAAGGCGAGGATCTCTTGCCTGATGTGAAGTCGACGAAGCTCTGGATGAGGACTGGACCTACGTACATGACGCAGAGACGCACGATCGCTAATATCGCGGTGAAAAGGATCTCTTTCCAGAAACATCTTATTAGTGTCGTGCGGACAGGGTGGTTAGAGTTCTCAGACGGTTTCGGCCAGTTGGATTCGAAGACGAGCGCGAGCCTCTCCGCTTTGTGTTCTGGAGCAAGCGTGGGGACTTGTTCTAGCGTCAACGGTGACTTGTAGCCTTTGCTGAGTAAAGGATTCATCCATAACCAAAACATCTTGGAGAAAGCCGAAGCGGATGCGTAAAGAGAGACGTTGTCAGATTTTTCCAAAACGACGTCGTCTGGTTTTATACCGTTTCTCTCTTCCGTTGTGATAATGACGCCGTTGGTTCCTCTAACGGAAACGATGAGGAGAAAGACTGTTAAGGGGAAGGATAAGAACGAGGCCACGTCTTCTACGTCGGAACCGGCGGAGAGGAAACGGAGTATCCCGGAGACGGCGAAGAGTGCTGTGACGGCGAAGCTTGAGAGCCAGTAGATTCTTAGCGATAAGGGATGACTCAGAGCTGCGAGTCTCTTCTCGTGGAGGACGAGAACTGCGATGACGGCGTTTGTGACGGCGTGGATTAGCCAGAACGTCGGGTCTATGACGTTCCATGGTCTCTGAGTCCGTCTCTTCCCCGTAAACGCCAAAACACAAACCACGACGGAGCAAAACGACGATAGAACGACGGCTACGACTGTCGTTTTGAACCATGCGGTTGTTCTCGTTTGGATTCTTCCACGGTTTTCGAGAAGTGGTTTCGTAACGTCGGCGTTACGGTTGACAGTGGAAGAAGAAGGGCGAAAGAGTTTGTGAAGAGCGAAGAAGAGGAGGAGGACGATGAATAGAAGATCTACGGCGGAGAAGAGAACACGTTGAGGGCATGGAGAGAGGAAAACAAATCTCAGCCATTGGATTGCTACCGGAAGAGAAGATGTGGATTCTATGACAGCTGACGAAGAACATGAGAGCTCGGTGAGCCACATAGAAGGAGAAGAAGAAAACCACCACATCTTCCCAGATAAACAATAGAGAGATTCGATTCAGACAACTTCTGGTCTTCACGTGTTTATTATATACTCATTTATGACAACAACATATACTATAGTATTATAATGCAATAAATACTTCTTTTCTATTTTTTCTTGACGGGCAATAAATGTATTTTGGTTTTTGTGATGACGTATTTTTGTTTTCAAGTGAATACGTTTCGGGTTTGGTTTTCAACATCCGTGGCTGCGGTTGCTTTAGCGTCGTAGCCGTTCTACAATTTTTTTGTGTTGAGTTTTCAAACACAATGATATAAAGAATATATACTTTTTAGAAAATATATAAATTTTATTAATATCCAGCCTAATTTGGGTCGGCATTCTGGTACATGTACGAGTTCACTTCGGATTTATTCGGATTTCAAAATTTTCGAAATAAAAATTTAAATCCAATATTTATAAATTTTGGTTAGGATTTTTTGGTTCTTTGCAGGTTCGGTCTTGGCAGATATTCATTTAAGTTATGGAAATATATTAAAATTTCTAATATACCTTATAAATTAAAAATAAAAATAATATATACAGTACATAAATTTGAATAATGTATGCTAAATATCTAAAAATAATATGAAATTGGTTCCATTTAGATATTTGGATGAACAATCGTAGGTATTTATGATGTTTATGGTGTTTTGAGTATTTTGGATATTTTTAATATTTACTCTTGGCAATTTTCAAGCATTTTGTATAACTCAAGTATTTTTGAGTATTTTGAATATTTTTTGAATATTAAATCTTAAAAAAATTAAATATTTAAGTTTGAGAGCACGATTCAGATATTTTGAATATCTAAAATATTTGGTTTGGTTGGGATTCAGATTATTTTTAAAACAAAAAAAGTTTTGAATCCATTTAAATATTTTATTAATTTCCCTTCAGATTTGATATAATCTTTTGGGTTGGATTTATTTTGGTTTAGGTATTTTTACCCAATCCTAAGTCCAAACAACCTAAAACGGATAAATTATTATTAATTTTTTATATAGACTAATTTATTTTTTATATATATTTTTAATCCATCAATAAGCTTTGATTGATAACTAATGGAATAGAAATTTAAGGAAAATGTTGAAACCCAATAAAAGAGAAAATTGGGAATGAGAATGAGAGTAAAATATATTATTATCCTTTTACTCTATTTGGAGTAAATGAGATAAAAACTACTTTTTCTTGATTGAGTTAAACTAAAGTAATTGAACAGAAGATGTCAAAAAAAGTAATTGAACAGAAAAATTTGCCACTCCACTTTACAATCGCTGGATATATAAAGTCGCAACTTTAATTATTTGATTCCTATTATTATGATGTTGACAAAATAATAAAAATAAATTGTTAGAATGCTTCCCACTATGCTAATTTAATTAATTGATTTCTTTGAAAAATATTTTATACTTTCAAAGTTTTTTTTTCGAAAGTTTCAAAGTTTAAAAGGTATATAGTATTGTTGAAAAAGGGTATATAGTATAAAAACAAAATAGGAAAATAGGTATATAGGGTAAGGATCAGATGGACCAGGACTTATTGGAAAATAAATAATTAAAAATATGTAAGCTCAGATGTTTTAATCAATTAACTAGATCATGATCCGCACTTTGCAAGCACGGATTATTCTATGATGAAAATTTTCACTAATAATTAATAAATACTTTGTTAATTTGTAAGAATTTTGTTTATTTGAATTTTTTTTGCATTTAAATCAATGCTTTTAAATTTGATCCGAATCCACGGTCAAATCGGTTAATCCGGTGATTTGATAATTCAATTTAGGTTTTAAAAATATCCATATTTATAAAAATCACTATATCTGAGACTAACCAATTGAACCGATGGATGCCCGATATGTTAACATATCCAATTTGATTTAAATTGCTATAGTTTCATAATTTGTCACCTTTTAATCCAAATTTTAAAGTTTATTGTTTTACAATTTTATTAAATTATGACATTTCTATAAAATTTTGATAGAGAAAAAAATAGATATAATTAACAACTATAAATGTCTTGATCATATTACTCCATTTTATATAACTTAATTAATTTTATTATAATTATTTTGTGTAATTTTTCTTGTTAATCATTTATATTATAATCGCTTTAAATTTTTTGTTAACAATTAGTATTAAGCATTTTTCTTTAGATAACATATATTTTGAACATTTTTTCATAATTATTTTTGTTATTATAGTTATTGTACACTGTATAATATTTACATATTTATTTTTTATGTAATGGCTATTATTGAATTGTTATCTTACTTAAATAAATGATAGAACCATTATGTAGTAAATATAAATAAAATAATATTTTAATTTAATTGATTTATCATTGATTGAAATGTTTTTGTAGTATTTAAACCTGTAAAAGTAAGTTTTATTTATTTTCGTTTTTTATAAAAATTTTGAATATTTTTTTTAATTATTTAATTTATTTAAATATTTGGTTATTAAAAAGATAAGTTCCAATATTTTATATTGTTTGGACATAAGATTAATTATAGTGTTGTTTGGGAAAATAGATAGTAGTATAAAGAAATGATTATATTGTTTGGAAACATTGATAGTAGTATAAAGAAAAAAGTATTAGTGATTTAATGTAGGTTTAACTAAAAGTAGGAAGATGTATTTAATTTAAAAACTTATAAAATAAATGTTAGGTCTAATACAATATTTATGTTTTAATAATATAGATATTTCGATGATGTACCAACAACCTTGACCCAAACTATTCGTTGGCTAATGTTTTGTTTATATGTTGGAATTCAAAGATAAGACAAATTCGTTGGAATGAGAAATTCGGATTCGGATCTCTTGTGTATATTATTATAAGGTATCTTCTGATAAGAGAAGACAAATTAATTGGAATGAGATATCTTTGTATACTATTTTACATGAATCTTCTGATTTTAGTTGACAAAAAATTCTAGTTTAAGAAAAGCACAAACGTTTCTGTAACAAGTCAGTCGTCCCTTTAAGAAAAGTTTCTCATTTTATTGACAAGATCAACAGAGACTAGTATTTAAAAGTAAAAACAAACAAGAGTGGAAAGGGTCGTGTGAGACTCGTCTTCCTTTTTAGAGCCCCGAGTAGACTAAAGATAACAAGGGTCCCGTTAGTTTTTATTGACTTTAACTCGATGCGGAAAAGTCGATACTTTTTGTGCAATTATTGGACTTGTCACCCATATATCATGGAGACATTAATACACTTTCTTCTGACTCCAACAGCTCCAACATGATTACACATTTAAATGGTAGATGACTAGATGGAACATGCAAAATTACGTGAAAAATAATTATAAACCCATTATCAAAATATTTGATTTCAGAGCTTTTGTTACGAATTTTCAAATTTTTGAAATCTATCTATACTATTATTTATGAAATGATTTGGATTATTTGTCATCTTCTCCATAATTTTAGTTAATTTGCATACTTGTCATATTTTCCATGATTTTAGGATAAATCATTAGTTTAATTAATATTTTTTTATATCTATATATTTATCATGATATTTAAAATCATGATAAACATGAACCTATTTTATCGATATATATACCAATATTTTTAAAAAATATATTTTAATATATAATAAACATGAAATTTAGGACATCTAACTAATAAATAGATATTAATAATATATACCGATAATATCATCTTTACTTTTCTTTCATTTATAATATTAATGACTAATATTTTAGCTAATAGCTAATTTCTCTGATTTTTACTGAAAATATTAATCAAATACATATTATTATAAAATTTATATATATATGTATACTAATATATCTTAATTAATCAGTTTATTTAGTCAATTTGCTTATTTTCATCTTTTCCATAGTTATATGATAAATTATTAGTTTAATTAATATTATTATTTAATTTATTTATTTTGATATCTATATATTTATCATGATATTTAAAATAATTAATAAACAATAACATATTTTACCAATATATATACTAATTTTTTTAAAAATATATATATTTTAATATATAATTATCATGATATTTAGGAATTAATAATTAGATATTAACAATATCTACCGATAATATCATCATTACTTTTCTCTCATTTTTGTAATTTTAATGACTAATATTATAGCCAATTTCTCTGATTTTTACTGAAAATATTGATCAAATACGTATTATTATAAAATTTATATATAAGTATACAAATATATCTGAATTAATCAGTTTCTTTTGTTTATTCGGTTTGATACCTTAATATATTGAACCATATTCATATACTGATGTTTTCTAAACATAACATCCTCGGTACTTCCAAATCTAGACTATTTTCTCTATTTCGGTTTGGTTCGGTTTTGAATGGTTTAGTTTTACCAGATTGAACACTTCTAAACTATTGTTATTTGTTAATGTTTTATATTTGTGATTTTTGATAATCCTTATAGTACCACATGATTTATTTTCAGTCCAAATACAATATGTGTTAATTTCACATACAAAATTTTCTAATTTAATTATTACTATAAAAAAGATTTTGATCCAAAATCTACATCACATAAATAAAAATATAAAACAAAATAATACAATTTAATAAATTGATTACCCTTATCAATATTGAAATTTTATAATTTATAATAATTTAAAATTTGTATCTACTTTAATTATCATTATTTTATTAAAAAAATTATAATTAAAAATTGTTATATGTATAGATATATTAATCCGCATAAGGTGCGGGACATCAACTAGTTTTTAATTATATTTGAATAAAAGGAATATATTTTTTTTGTCACTGATTAAAATAAATAAAATAAACATAGTTTGTGTTAACGTTTTACTATATGACATTGCATATCAACCTAATTGTTTTATGGGAAATTGACACAAATACCACATTTATAGTACCACTTTTCATATTTACACTAACCATTTTTACCCTCAATTTTAATAAAGAGTAAAATACAATTATACCCTTAGGGTTAACTAATCTAGACTTAGGGTTTAGAGTTGAGGGGCGGGGTAGAGTTTTTGGAATGTGAAATTTATGATTCTAATAAATATATAAATACTTAAAAAATATATAAAAAATTTTTAAAAATAGTTTCAAACATTATTTTCGTTTTTCAAAAACAAATTTGAAAAAAAATAAAAAAAAATTCGAAAAAAAAATATTCACAATTTTTTTTTTATAAAAGAGTTCGAATTTGAAAAAGTATAATTCGAAAACATAAAAAAATGTTTATTTTTTTTTCTTTTATTTTATTTTATTTTACTTTTTTTTATTTAAATAATGATTTATTATATATATAAATAACAAGGGCATAAGAGTCTTTTGCCACTTAATGAAAAATATATTTTTGAAAATGTCTCATTAGTGGTGGTAAAAATAAAAAATGGTACCATGAAAATGGTAAACATGTAATTTCTCCTTGTTTTATATAACAAGTGATTAATTATATTTTGGATTCAAATGATTAAAAATGTTATGAACTTTAAACTTTGATGTCAATTAATTGGTCTATGTCATTAATATATTGTTTTCTCTTAACATCCATACCAAAAAATTGTTTTCATTCCTCATAATATTCAACATTTAACATTTCAAATAGTTAATTGGGAAATAGTTAATAGGATTAACTAATCTAAACTTAAGGTTTAGAGTTGAATGGTGGATAGGGTTTTTGAAATGCAAAATTTAAGATTTTAATAAATATATATATATATATATATAAATAATAAAAATATAAAGAAATAAAAAATTGTTTCAAACATAATTTTCGATTTTCAAAAAGAAATATTGAAAAAAAAAATAAAAAAAAAGATTTTAAAAATGTTCGAATTAGAAAAAATGTAATTTGAAAACATAAAAAAATTATTTTTTTATTATTATTATTATTTTTATTTAAATAATTATTTATTACATATATATAGAGAACAAATGTAAAAGGTCAATTCTGTGTACATTATATCTTCCACTTGTTACAATCTTTAGATCAAAAAAAAACTTGTTACGGTCCGAAGTGATGTTGCAGGTACATACACTCTGTACATTCTATGTGTACAGAGTACATACACAAGCTGTCCTAACAAAAAATGGGGATTTCTAACTACTTGATATTCCAGTAGATTTTCCATATCAGGGACAATTACAGTTAACTATGTTTTGCCACTTTTAGCTTATTATCACCCAAAAGGAGTAGATGTTTAGATGATGATACATACAAGTGACAATAAGAAGCCAGTAGCAAGATAAACACAATCATATATATAGACAGAAAGAAAAAGAAGGCTTTGAAATCTACAATCTGGAGATCAATTTTAGCAGGTCTGATGCATCTTTGGCGTGATCTGGGACAGGAAGGTTGCATAGAAGTGTGACTCTGGAGGAAGATATTAATATTTTCTTCTCAGTTCTCTGTGTTGACTTCCAAAGCTTGACTTCCCAGACCTGAATGGTTTTGCCTGTGCTTACAGGGGATGCTTGGGCGAAGACAAGGTCTCCCAGATCGGCACTCTTTACGTGGTTTATGGAGAGTTGAATTCCAGCGACCCTTTTGAAACCGGAAGCCATGTGAGCTCCCATACTTGCTAAAGACTCGGCTATCAAAGCAGACACACCACCGTTTAACACCTTGAAAGGCTTTTAAAGATATTGAAATTTCTCAGATGTTGTGGACAAAAAGAGTCAATGATCAAAATTCAAGAAGAGGGAGAAAGGAACCTGGCAGCAGATTAGAGAAACGGTAAGACGACCAGTGACACGTGTGGGAGATAGTTCATCGATCTCGAAACCTAAGGCGTGAAGAGGGGGGTCTAAAGCTTTCGTCTTGGACGATGCAGAAACCATTTGTGTCATCTGCTCTCAGAGGAAGCGAGAGAAAGACAAGGTTAGGTAGGTGAAGTTGTAAGATGATGATAAAGAGAGGTTTAGAAAAGAAGTGCGAAATGAATTGAATTTGTTTTGTTGGAAATGACGTCAAACGAATATTGTACTTATTTTGGTGAATATGTTAGTTACATTTTTGAGTTATGACTGGTCATGGATCAGATATCCAGGTTTTTAGAGGTATCTATGATTTGTTTAAAATGTTATGGATATCAAATTTTTCGTTTCGTTTTGTTCCAGAAAAATACAGATATTCGAAAAACTAAATATCCGAAAATATGTATATATTCGTCGATATTTACGAAAACTTAAGGATATATTATTTTGTTTTAGTTAATACAAATAATCTAGAAAAAATAAGATAAATTTGTTATTTAAGATATTTTACATGATATATAAAATAAAAAATAAAAGAAACAATGAAACTATATTTTTATAAATCTTAAAATTATTTATAAGAAAGATAAATTTAAGAAAAAGTTATAGATATCATAATAATTTTTTTCTTTTTTTAATTTTAATACTTTTATAAGTAATAATGTGAATAGAATTTATTAAATCATATGTTAAAATAAAATTTATATAAACTCACACATTTAAAACTCTACATTTAATCAGTACATATATGTATTTATATAGCTGTCGGAGCGGAGCGGATATTCGATTTTTAAAATTTTAGTATTTGTGATTTACTTCGTTTTTAATAGATATTGAGTTTTAGTATTTGTTTTACTTTGAAACTTTATGGATAATCGAATTTTTCAGATAGAATCGAAACAAATAACGGATCAAATTAAATTTAACGATCAAAATGCCAAGCAAGCTAGGTCTCACTTTCGGACCAAATGTCAAACAAATGTTGGTTGAGTTTAGAGGTATTGACAAGGCGCACGTGTCGTATGGATAATCCTTCGTTAGCTTTTAATAGACCGAAAGTGAGAGGTGAGCCTAACTAATGGGCTACCGTAAATTAAGGCCCGTTAGTGGGACACATTATTCGTTTTCCTTTTCTTTCGGTCAATACAAATCACTCGTTTTCTCTTTAGTAAGTAACGTAGTATATTTTGGTTGGTGAACGGTGTAACGAGATACGGAACTCTTACCCAAGTAGTGGCAAACGAAAGTTGCATTTATAAAACTTATTGTATATGAAATAGATGTGAAAAATGATAAAACTACTTAAACAACCATATATTATGTAAGTTCAATGAGGTCACAGTAAGGTGCAAAAAATAAATAAAATACAAGTTTCTTTTTCTAAATTCACTACAACAAGTAAACAAATTACACTAATCTGCTAATGTGTAACTCATGCACAACCTCTTCAAAATATAACCATTTTTATCACAATTTGTTTAAGTATAATCCAATCTTAAACTAAAACTTACCCTAGAATCTACACTTTGATTTATCAGAATAGCATAACCATGAGCTAAAATCTTCATGAGTTTACGCTTTAATCTTCCTAACACTCTGGAAATATATCAACAACTACATCAAAACTTAACGCAGAGTAGTTACACCAAAATCTTGATCACACAAGCACCAAATAAGATCTCTCGGTTATCTTTTTTTTTACAGACAATTTTCTTCATACAAACACGTCATCCTTGTATACATAACCAGAACTTGGTTCTCAAATTTTTCCAAAGATAACTTAAGAATTTTCTTTTTCATTTCCTTTACTTTTACTCTTCAAGTAATATCATTTATATTTAATGTAAATTTTCCAATAAATATATATTACATATTCTCCAAGCTTAACAAGGCCACATGCATCACAAAACACAAACTCCAACCCAGCCCATTTTTATGACATACACATGTACTATCTCTCATGTAATACTTCAAGAACCGATACATAATATACATATTCAATCTCCTCCTTTTTGACTATGCATGTGAATTCATCAACTCTAGATAAAAAATCACGTCTTTATTCTCCTCCTATGAATCACATCATGATCAAAAACTAATATAAAGATCCATATTCTCCAAAGTGAGGATGAAATCTCATTCCACCATCTCCATAGTAATCAAATCTCCTAAACCACGTATTCTTGAGCCCTAATCCTCCATGATTAGCTCATTGAACAAACTTGAAACAGTCAAGTCGAACATGTTCTTCAACTTCACAAGAATAATGAACCATGACACCTCATACCATAAGATTGCTTCATCTAATGTGCCCAACAATACCATAGTGATGACAACCAGGCCGAAACTTTCGTAAAGATACAGTCTTCAAGTGAGAAACTATACTCGAGGCAGTCGTTATAGCAGTACTCGTAGTACTTGCAGTCTTTACTGCAGTGTTTCCATTTGTTGTCTTCCCTGTAGACACTCTAACCTATGGCATTGTAGTAGACGTAGCCTTAGCCTCAGTTTCAAGAAACTGGGATAATGTGCTCTTTTATTCTCTTGTAATCAAAGCTGTCAATATGAAGTATAAATTTTGTGTAATAAGTGTGCAGGCCCATCTCATTCAACTAAGAGCCCTTGTCCTAGATTTTCTGTAGATCCAAACTGTTGCTTGTATTATTGTGAATTTTAAAATATGACCCTTATCTATAATTTTTTAACAAAACATGGTCCTATTTTCTTAACAAAAATTATCAAAAATTAAGTGACCAAGTGCAAAAGCACCGTCTGCACATGCCTTAAGCCGGCACTGATTGTGTGTATATGTCTAATATACAGGTGACTTTTATAGGGTTAGGGAACTGATCAGTTTTGCTTCTTTCGGGTTAAATAATTTGGACCTGTATAGATGTTCATAGAGTTTCAGTTCGGTTTCAATTAGGTTTATTTAAGTTTCGAGTTGATTTGATACTTAATTTTAATAACTGAGAAATTTCCAAAAAAAAATGGATTGGTTTGGGTATTTTTACCTAAACCCGAAATACTATCCGAAAACTTGAAATAGTACCTAAAATTTTAAAAATATATCATAAATCCTAAAAAAATATTTGAAAACCAGTAAGAAAACTAAAAAATATCTGAAATCTAATATCTTTATAAATCCAAATAATTAAAACATGTATTCATGAAATACTAAAACTATGTTTATAATACCCAAATTTTCAGGTCTTTTGGATAATACCCGGAACTTAACTGATACTCACTGGTATTAATGTTTCAAACCATCGAGTATTAAGACTATACCTGAAACCAAAGAAAATCGGTTTGTTTTGGGTCTGTTCTGGTTTGTTTTTGGTTCTGGTTATTTTTGTCCAGCTCTATATAGATTTACAACTTAGAAACTCTGGAAGAATCAAGAGTGGAGCCACATTAACAGGAGACAAAGACACTAGGAAAAAAATACAAAATCTTTGAAGAAGAAGTCTTTGATCTTCTTTACAAAAGTTACTAAATAAAAGCCCTAAGTAATATGGTGTGGTAAAGATGTGTAAAGTGTTTTTTTGCCTAAACAATGGCAAAGTTATAAATACTAGGTATAAAATCGGCCAAGAGCATTCTCGTAGTATTCCCTAATTGAAATAATTAAACCAATCAAACAATCAATTGAGTACACTTACACACTACCTTAAATAGCCAAACTGAGGTCTTCATTTACAATTTCTTTTTTTTTTTACCATTTTAGCAACTAGAGTTTTAGGTAGTATTAGAGTATTTTCAGGTCCATACATGTGGAGATTATGGAGCATTTTAGAACTTAAGGATGAGGAAATTCGTAGTTATTCTAGGCTTGAGTCGATCGGCATTTCTCCTGAATTTCGGTTTTGACTTCTAACTACTTGAATAACTACGAATTTCCTCATCCTTAAGTTCTAAAATGCTCCATAATCTCCACATGTATGGACCTGAAAATACTCTAATACTACCTAAAACTCTAGTTGCTAAAATGGTAAAAAAAAAAGAAATTGTAAATGAAGACCTCAGTTTGGCTATTTAAGGTAGTGTGTAAGTGTACTCAATTGATTGTTTGATTGGTTTAATTATTTCAATTAGGGAAAAGCTCGCATACGGCTTTGTGTAACTGAAACTCAATTGATTGTTTGATTGGTTTAATTATTTCAATTAGAGAAAATCTCTCATACGGTTTTTAACTGTGGTGGTTTCTAAAATGTGAATAAACCTGTCAAATGAAACACAAAGCAAACACAAACCAGTCTATTCGGATATCTTATGAATTTATAGTCGTTAGTTCACTGTAGATTTATTATGTGTACTAACCGTTTGGAAAACATAGCCTACGTTCTACAAAATTTTGTAGTAGAGATGCAAAATAGGAAAAGGTGGAAAGTCGAGGACTTTTTTTTTTTTTGATAAAAATGAGCATCGAATTGAAAGATTCCGTGGGACGATAGCCGCAGTTATGGTAGTAGAAACTAGAAACCACCTAACTTTTGGACCGACCAAACCTTCACTTCGTCCTAGACTCAACAAACAAACAAATATCAGTTCTTATTTTCTAATTAGTTTCTTCTATCTTTCGGCTTTTTCTTTTTGGAATAACGTCTCTAATATTACTGATTAAATAAAACAGTCCGTCCAACCAAATTCACCGTCCAAATCCAGAAAGTTATAATTATTTCATTCGTCGGAAAACCATGTACTACTTCCTTTAACCCTCTTCCAAACTCACTTAAGCAGCGTGTTAAATCTTAAAGCATTTCTTAGCAAGACAAAAGAAAACATGGTTTTCTCCTTTCTTTTTCTAGATCTTTTGGTCAATCATATTTTCATTTATTTTCACTATAACACTAAAAACTCTTTAAAATAAAATTCTTATGTTTTTTCTTGGATACCCTCTTTATGAATTTCATAAGACAAAATAAAAGTGATAAATTATTACTTTATAAATTAATAATATGATAAATTAATTATGTTTTGTAATTTCAAATTAGATCAAGATAAAATATGATATAATCTAGTAATAACAAAATAATAAAATTAGCAAGTAAATATATATTCCTATTAAATAATAAATTAGTAACTATTGTATAGATAATTAATATAAACATAAATTATTAAAAAAATCCTTAAAATAAATTTGATCTTTAATTTTCCACTTCAATATTTTATATTATTTTATTTAATCATATCCAAACATATTTTTATAATTATGATACACATATATATATATTTATATATATATATATATATAATGATATATCAAATAATTTAATAAAAAGAGATGAAATTCAAATTTCTAAAGTTTAATTAATATAGAATACAGTAGAAACAAATAATTTTGTAAAAAAAAAAATCTAAACTAAAAAAAGTTAAGTTAATAATTCTATATATTATTAAAATGTTACAATACCAATATTGTTTAAAGTTTCTATTGTAGTTGTAAGCAGATAAAAACAAAGTCCTAATACCATCTCCAATAGGCTGGTATACAAAAATTTACTCTATATTTCATTTTAAAATAGAATAACTCTATTATAGAGTTGAATTTGCTTTAGTTGTTTACTTTTATGTTACTTTTTTTATTCTAAATATAGAGTGAAAAATCAACATTACTCTTTTTTTTATCAACTAGCAACATTATTCTATATTTCACTTTATTATAGAGTAACTATATTATAGAGTGAACCATTGGAGTATATTTAATTCTATAATAGAGTTTAATCTTTTTTAATGTGAAATGTAGAAGAAATTTTTGTGTTCCATTGGAAGTGCTACAAGTATGAAAGAAAAAAAATAAGTTAAGGTCACCTCCCAGCCGTCAAACCGTCTAAATTCCATTCAAAGAATGCATATTCAGTTTTGACTAATCAGAAGAAGAAAAAAAAAACATTGGTTAGACATAACGAATAAACATCCATCCGAATCGTAAGGATTCATAATCTTACAATGCAGGCAATATGTTTTGCTCGATTTATTTAATTAGTTTGTGTATATATAGTGACTTATAAGGCGGATAAACAACAACAAAAGATCACTAACTACTTGTAAGTTGCAATCAAATAATTAAATTCACCGTGTCTCGAGGTCGAGGGCACCTCCAAATGTGTGATCAACGAACTACGAACGTAATCATATTCACATACAAAGACTATAATATTATATAATAAAATTTTGAATCAACGAGCAGATTTAATCAGTTGTCATGTGGAAATTGCTATAAAGGTATAGAGTCCGTTTGCTGGAACAAACCGGTAAAAATAAATAAATGGAAAATGTACTGGTGGGAAAGAACAAATAGAATTGCACCAATAAACATTGTTCTTTCAAAAAAAAAACAAAACAATAAACATTGCAACTTTCGTTAAGCCATGTCATTATTTTCTTTCAAAATGAATATGATGATGAAATATAAGCAAAATTTAAAAACCACTTGTAAAATAATTGTCAGGGAATTATCACACTTTGAATCCCTTTTACTCTAATTTTAAATAAACTTTCCCCACATATACTGTCAAAAAAAAAAAAAAATTTCCCCACATATACAAAACGAAATCTTCTTGGTTTTTCTGGTAATTATTTACAGAGAGTATATATATATATGTCTGTGTTGTGTGAATACGACTAAAATCATATGAATACCCAAAGCCAATTTTAATATCACCTAGAACTGCATAAGTCAAAAGATGGGACGGGTTTTATTACAAAACATGTCATTTATCCTTTTGTATACACACAAATTCGAGTGTAATATAGATAGGATGACATTTTATGACATTTTATGTCACTTTTATGTCACTTTTTTTTAAATGTTTTTTACACAAGAAGTCACAATGTAGTGATGTAATGAAAGAGCACGTTTGCTGATATAACATAATGAAATCGTCTGGTTAATTATATTAATAAATATAATTAATTATATTAATAAATATAACTAACTAAAATGTATCCCACATTTTTTGCTTGTTTAAAAAAAATATAAAATATAAAAATAAATATGTTGATATAATAAATTACATTTTTATTCTTTATATTTTAACTCCCACTTTCATATAGTTTTTAATTTGAAAACAAAAATTACAAAAAATATTTTGTGACAGAATACTGTTGACAAAATACTGTGGATAACATTCAGTGGACATGACTAACATATATTATGCAGACTAAAAATATTTGTAAACGAGGATTGTGGGCATATGTCATGGATGGTCAGCATCCATTTCACCCTCATTTATTTATTTGTTAGTTTTAAATATTAAATCATATAAGTCAATATAATTGATATAATAGATTCCACCTTTTTTATCTCCTACATTTTAATATCTATTTACATATATTTTAGCAATTTGAATATAGAAAACATAAATATTTTCATAGAGAATAGAAGTCTACACACATAAAATAATATTTTTGCTATTAACTTGGGTGTCTTAGAATTATGGAAAGTCTACACGAACTTGTTTTATGGGAATGTAGCCCACAGATAAATTATCTATTCGGATATCTAAGTGAGATTCAAAACATAGATTCATATCCACATGGCTACAAAAGGTTAGTGTTTTAGGTTGTTTCGAATTAGAATTGCTTACCTAAAAATTACGTTGATTTTGGTGTGTAAAATTATGTTGTGCCACTAGACTAAGAACACGTCTCATTAAATGTAACAATAAGATAACAATATAATTTAAAATATTATGAAACTAAAAGCTGGAATAAGATAACCGAAAGAAAGATAAAAAAAAAAACTTTCGCAAGAGAGAGAGATAAAGTAGATCTAGTTTTTTTCCGGCGACGGACGGCGCGTGAGCGTGCGTGCCGTCGCCGGAGCTCCTTTTGCGTGACCAATCAAGCTCGTGGTTCTCGTTTCTAGCTCGCCTCCTCTCCTCTCCGCCTTGCCTTAGCTCTGAAACAAGCACCTACGGTAGTTCTCGTTCTGGAGTAACGGCGCGGTCACGTTGAGGTTGGCGCGGGGAAGCTGTCTGTTTTGTCCAGTTTGTGTTTTATCTCCGAGAGACGGAGGCTGAGTCAGCCTCGTCGACGTCGGTTCTGTTATCGGGAGACGAAGGCTTTGCTAGCTTCGCCGTCGCCGAGTTAGTCGCCGGAGGGTGAAGACTCCCTATGTCTTGCGCTGTCGGTTAAAGTGGGTCCAGGTCTTTGGGCTTTTCTGGAGCGGTTTGTGATCTGATTTTGGATCGGGCTTTTCTAGGGTTAGAGTTAGAGTTTGGGTCACGGCGGTTGGCTTTCTCGGTAGACGATGAAGCCCTCCGGTGGTGGTGACGAGGGTTAAAGGGAGAAAGTGGTGGTTCTCGTTTCGCATGTCTAGTGTTTGAGGTGGTTCAAAGTCGGAGAAGCCGTGATGTGTCGGTGAAATTCTCTGGCGTGAAGACATTGCGGAGAAGATTAGTCAGTGTTTCGTGAAGCTTGGGCGTGTTGGGGAAGATTTGGATCTCCGACACATAGATAGAGCGATGAAATGGGGTTAAGAGATGTCGGAAGCTCCGCAAGGAATGAGCTCCGCCGTATCGCGGTGCCGATATTCTCCTCCGGCGACTCTCCGATGCTGTGAAGGATAGGTCGAGATGAAGCAGCGCGTGCAGTGACAACGTTGTAGATTCGTCCACGTATTTTGCTTCTACGCTCCCTGTCGGCGCACAGGTCGGAATCGGGAGGAGGGATTAGGGTTAGGCCGGTGGGCCGATTTCGTTTGAATTGGGCTTATGCTTAGATTGTGTTCAGCCCAGTTGTGTTTGTGGGCCTTTTGTTCTGTTATGTTGTAATCGGGTTTTGACCCGGTGGGCGCGGCCCATCCTTTTATTAATTCAAAAAAAAAAAAACTTGACGGGAAAAAAAAAAAGATAACCGAAAGATCTTATTTGGTGCTTGTGTGATGTGTAACTGCTCTGCGTTAAGTTTTAATGTAGTTGTTGATATATTTCCAGAGTGTTCTTTATCAAAAAAAATGAAAAGTGAAAACTATGATATGTTATATAGACTGTATAGAAATGTCAACCAAGACATAATGAAAGAAGAAAAATGAATTTAATTGGCATACACCAAATAAATAAATAAATAAAAAAATAAAAAAAATAGTTAATAAGGATGGAAGTTGAGAAAGAGAGACGACATGTGGAGATCACATGGGATACTCTGCGTATTACTCTGCCCACCTCAAACTCCTAATCCGTTGGTCCTGTGAACAATACACATTTACTCATCTTTGGATCCTACATTTTCATTACATAACCATCTCTCAGTTCTATTGGTCCTGTGAACAATGCATCATCTTTCTATTTTTATTTTTAGAATTTTATTAAAAACTAACTAATATATTTCTAACTGTTAACTTAGCATTTTTGTGTGATATATCTAGACGAGGGAAAAAATATCTCACAAAATAATTATTCGGATATTATTTAATGGGAAACATCTAATAGAATTAGCAAGCTTTGTGAACCTCTAAACCTAATATTTTCAGGGTCATTAGAAATCTCCCTTCAAACGAACATAGGAATCAACATAGAAATAAAATGAGTAATCGATTAAGAATTACCAAAAACATATATAAGAAGAAAAAAATTATATTATCAGTTGGAGATCATCCATCGATTTACTTTGATATTAGAAATGAAACAATTACAAAACAAACAAAAAGGCTTGATTTTCTTACTTTTGAGTTTTGTTCTTTCTCTTGATTACATGATGTTGGCATATTTCTCACTTAGCTACAAACAATATGTTGTTATTGAAGTTACAAATAATTAACAAAACAAAAAATCTCCAAAGCTCTTGGGTGAATCCATATATATTTGTGTTAGTAGACGGTTTATTAAGCTAACAAACTAGAAAAACATTTAATCAACTAATAATATCTAGCGTCGGTGTCCGCATCTCATAAGTCATAACAGTCAATAACATTGTTGTCATTGATATCATAGGATTATTCAGAATGCAAGAATTGACTAAACTGCATTTCCAGGTACATGTGTCATTGTGTCTACACTTGTGTGAAGATGGAGACCCTATAAGAAAAATATCTAGAAGTAGCGCAAAGATCGATGAAGAAGAAGGAGACTGTAAAAACACATTTGTAGAAAGTGAGACCCCATATAAAGTTGATGTAAGTGTTTTGTGATTGTCGTCAGTACCTAGAACCGGAAAGGCAAATTCTTGACCTTTCAAATTATTGTCATGTGCGTAGTCATATCTACCAGTGAAAGCTTGAAAAATATCTACTACAGTACTATGGAGCTGAAAAAATATCTTCTAATAGTTTGTGGTCAGAAATAGCATTTATATTTCACCATAAACGTGTCAAACCGATTTTCATCATAAGAAATATGTCTAATTTTTATGTATTACTGAGCTATTACTATTAGAAGAACCAAATTTCATTTCGTATTCTGTAATGCTTTAGTCATCTACTTTGAATTTTATTTAGTCTTAGTTTCTTGGGGTTTAGAGAGACAATTCTTCGAGATTCATATAGGATCTAATCATCTAACCCATCCCAATAATTTTATAAATACATAATAGAAAGTATGGAATACATTGATATCTTATTACAATATAATACCACCTTTTCTTATGAGCAATGATTGATAATGAGCTAGAACATAAATAAACTAACTCATTGCCTTATTATCATCATGTAATTTATAATCCAATGAAAATGAATAATTAACTTTGTCCAAGACCTTTGACCAAATAAAAAAACTTTGTCCAGTGACCATTGAACTTAAACTACTTTAGTTATTCTTGATAATTTGGAAATTACTTTGCTCAGTAAAATGTATTATAAATTTACAATCTTTGTAACTAGTTATTTGTCAACGATAGTATTCAAATGAAAAACGATTCCGATAGCTAACTCGATTATACACTGTCCAAAAAACTAAATGGGAATGGTTGTATCTAAACACTTCGCATTATCTTATATTCTTATCCGAATTATGTGTTAGTTATACGAAAAACTAGTGCGATATCAAATGCGTCGAAAAACTTTTTGCATTGCTAAATCTCATCCAAGTAAATTGAATATTAACTGGTTAAACTGGTACTAATTTGATTTAATAGAATTTGAACTGAATTTAAAAGGTGAGAAATATGGTAAAACTGTGTAAGTTATGTAAAGGAGAGATCACGTGGGGGCGGATAAGAAATCGAATTGATGGGTTCATGGGAATGCTCCTATCGCGGATCTTGCCTCTATTGACCACACTCTCTCTCCCTTTCTCCAATATTATTCAAAAAAAAAAACAAAATTCCGTTTACTAATTTTTATTTTATTACAATTCTTTATAAAAAAATATAAGAAAGAGGTTGTTTTTGTGTTCACATGTGGTGTATAAATACATAGAAGCCTCATCGTCTCCAAATCCAACTCCAAACGAGAAAGGGAAGAAGCAATTCACCGTTAAAACTAGTTTCATTTTCTTTTCTTTTCTCTTTTTTTTTTCTTTTTAAAAAATGACTTCATGGAAGAAAACAATTGCAACGCCATTCAAGAAAGCGGCGACGTTCTTTAACCAACCGCAGCAAACGCCGCACAACCGCCACGCAAACGCGAAGGCGAGAGAAGAACACGAGAGACGAACTGTGAAGGAGCTTCAAGGTGACGTCATGGCTTGTGGCTATGAAGATGTCCTCGTCATGTGGTCAATTCTTGACAAGTCAAACTCTTCAAACAATCTGTCTTCTTAATTAGTTTCTTACAACGAAAAATGGGAAAGTGTTGTCCTCTCGTTTTTCACGTGTATAGCTTTGTATTAGCCCGCCATGTCTCTCTTCTTTCTGCTTATCTTTATGTGGTCGCGGCTTATTTGTTTTCTTTTTTAACTTAGATTTTAGTGAACTTTTATCCGATAATTAGTTTGATTCGGATGTTGTTAATCCCTGTGATGATCTAATCGAAATTACAGTGCGATTTTTCATTTGGTTTGAAATAAAATTAAGTCTTTTGATACTGGTTTTCAATTTCTGTTTCTAATCATATGTTTTAGCGGTTTACCAAACCATAGATGAATCGAATAGAATAATTAAGGACGTTGAGATTATAACCAATATACGAAATAAATATAACCTGGGTAATAATGTAATTCATTAAAAGATGTGTAGTGATATAAGTGATATAACTCTACGTTAAGAATTATCCCAGTCTAATGTTTTCCACACTCTTATCCAATTGTCCTTCGGACGACTTGAGCTCATTGTTAAGTTGAAACTATGTTAGATGTCTATGTTTGATATAACTTGTATGGCATTTCAGTTTTGGGTTGGTTTGTTTGTTATTGGTTAAATCAGTTTTACAGGAAATCAAACCAAATTAAACAGATTTTGTTGGTTCAGTTTAATCCCGTTCACATATTTGGTTACTTTGACAGCCATAACAACCAAGTTTAACCCCCAAAATAGTAGAACATGTGACAAAAAATGTACAAACAATATATCAATAACTTTTCATTAGATGGGTGCTTAAATCTTAATATAAGAACTTACCGACGTAAAAAAAAAAATATATATATATAAGAACTTACAAAAAAGTCAAACAGGAACTAGAATCAAAATTAGATGACATCCCTTGCACTTATGAGAATCCAATCATTAAACCCAAAATATAAAATAAGAAGAGAGAAGGAAAGAAAATAGTACAGCCGTATAACGCACATAGTGAGGTAATGCGATGAATGATACGATGTGATTGTATTAAAGTGAAAGTGGGACAACATGATTCCTATAACGTGCCTTGTCTTCTTCTCCATCATCCTCATTAACATCCCTAACATGTTCAAACATATGATCAGAGAGCTGGCCTCACTTCTGCAACCTAACATGGCCCCTCTAAAGGTCAAATCTATCTACAAATTTCTTAAATTTCATGTACAATTTCGGGAATACCGACTTTTCGATTACAAGACAAACAACATAACTTACATAAGATATAAATATATATTATTTTTCTATCTTATCATGTGTCTATAAACTATTGGTTAGGAATGATTGACCTCTAGATTAACTATTGATCTAGAGCAAACATTTACGTGCAGGGCCTAGCACGAGAGTGAAATCTTGAGAGATACATGAATCTATGTGAATGTTTCCTCAGAAGCTCAAATTCATTAACTTAGTGTCTGTAGTTTAATTTTATGGGGCCTTGGGGTGGGTCTCGAATGTTTTCTGGTGTAAGAAGATTATGAACAAAATACATGTACCTCTTGGCAATCCATAAGAGAAGAAGATTATATCCATTTTGGCACAAAACATTTGGGTTCATGCAAATATAGAAATGTACACAAACCTGTTTACCTTGAGTGACTTTCTTCTCAAGCCGGCTTCAAACACATCAGCATAAATATTTTTTTGTAGACCCAGCCAATGGTTTATGAATTACGATGAGGTCATCCCATCAAAGGTTCATCGCCAAGAGGTTAAGGTGTACAAAGTCCCACCTTTGAAATTGAAAACACATACCAAAAATTATTCCACGAATCTGTCCTTCAAATATAGTCAACCACATCGTGGTGGTCTATTGGTTTTCATTAGATGCGGAGTTACTCTGTTGGTAAAGGCCAAAAATCGATTATTCTATGGTGAAAAATTACTATCTTCACATGTGACCACGCATATACGGGTCCATTACTGGAATGCTCTACATTCTCCTCATAGGTTGGAATAACAATACAACAAAGATGCCAAGGCTGTGGCTTTTCGCTCAAACAAGCATATTTTTATGTGCAAGTAATTGTGATAGTAAGATGCACACACACTTTAGCTTCAGCTTCCACCAAACATAAACCTATCTCTGAGGACATCAACTACACCATTGTAAGTACTTTTTGTGTACCCGCCTTCTAAACTTGGGTTGCAAGTAGATGTGTAACCACATCTACTTGATGATAGTAACCATTCACGCACAAATCACCCTCAAATTGATTTTTCTATAGACATGATGTAATAATAGTTTTTGTTTGTGGCATTTTGAGTAGGAGATAGCGTATAATGTAGGAGACGCTATAGCAAAAAGTTGCTTGGAGAAAGGGATCACAAAGGCGGCATTTGACCGTGGTGGTTACCCGTACCATAAACGTATTGAAGCTCTTGCCGCTGCAGCACGTGAACATGGTCTTCATTTTTAACCATTTCTTCCTTTTCTACACGAGTGACCAAGGCCCTTTTTCCTTGGAAGTGGGCCATTTTTGGTAAGCAGACAAACAAAACCAAACCATAGCCATTGCTACAAGTTTTTTATAGTCCTAATCCACCATGATACAGATTAAGACAGTCTGTGTGAATATTACCAAATGCTCAAGACTCCAAGATACAAAGAGAGAGGACTCTACCATATTTCAGGGCTTGGTAGATGTTAAGGAGAATGCATATGTCTTTCATACCTTCCAACAGTGAAACAATTACAAAATTGATATAAGTTTCCATCAACCAAACAAGTTAAATCACAAGAGTATTGAGCTGCACTACTCTCTCTACTATGGATCAGAAAACAAGACCACACTGCTATGTTTACAAGGCAAGTAGAATATAAAGCAGACATTATTATTATGCAAAGGTCAATGTAAAGAGTAAACTTGTTTCTATTGATGGAGAAGAGCAGGCGATGGGCTAACGCTGAATTTAACAAACGGGTTAAGTCTCTTCAACCACTTAGATTTCCTCTTTTTCTCTCCTGGTTCACTTCTTGTTTCACTCATCTTTCTCTTCTTGCTCTTGCTCTTATCCAACCCAAAGCAGCTCGGTGAGGATGCATTTTCATAAACAGACTCTCTCGATGACTGCAACGCATACACTTGGCTCTGTAGAACGCACACCTGGTGAATATGTTCATCCCTCATCTTTAGCATGCATCTAGCGAGCCTCACAGCTTCCTTTTTCATGAACAGTGCTTCCGTTGCTAGGTCTTTGTTCTCTTCCAAGAGAGAAGCGAGTTTGTATCCGAGACTCACAGTTTCCTCCACAGCTACTTCTTTCTCCATGTCAAGCAACATCACAAGCTTCTTTAGCAACTCGATCGTCTCGGAAGCTTCTCTGAACTTTTGCTCACCGCGAAGCAACTCGTCCTGCGCCATGTCTCTTTCCAAGTTTGCGGTCACGAGCTGCGAGACTAACTCGTCAACTTTCTGCTTATCACAAGCCGTGATTTGAGTCTGTTCAAAGGACAAGATGCTCTCGACTTGAGAACTTATGTCGGTATCATCATTAGAGTTATTTTCATGAGAAACAGGTTTAAGGTTTTGTGGTTTAGCTTGGTCGTAACGGTTCAAGAGAGTGGCGTAACCGTGAAAGAGATCTTGACATAGTGAAAGAAGAAGAGGACGTCTCTGGTAAAACCATTCAGCGCGCTGAGAGAAAGTTTCACCGGTTTGGTTATCTTCAAGAGCAGATACGCGCATTACTTGCATCCGAGACTCAAGCTCTATGTTTATTTAACAACAACATACCCAAAAAAAAACCAAAGTGAACATTACATGAAGACATATAAACACACCACACACACACACACACAAAAAAAAAAAGAGCTTGAATTTGTGTAAGTGTACCGGAGAGAGAAGGCAATTGTGGAAGAGAGGTATCCATGGATGTTGTTTAGAGGAGAACAGAGAGTAAGGGGGAGCTTTAAGGAAAGTCAAAATCCCATATTTTTGGAAACTATAAAAGAAAGAATAACAAAAAGGCATAAATCAGTGAGATGATGATATGAACATTAATGCGACCTTATTGCCTCAAATATCCAGAAAAAGGTAAGATGCAGTAATATTAATCTCAATTTAATTTTTTGCAGTTTTAAATCAATTTTGATTTACAATTTTTTAGTTCAAATATTTAAAAGAAACGAACACTTGATCTCAAATAAATGAATATGATTTCTTAGAAAATGATATATCACGTGGATCCTAATGGGATATAGTCATATTGTTGTAGACATTGTTATATTGTATTTTTGAGTAATAATGTTTAAATATTAAACACATGTGGCTAAATCTAATTTCCTATTGATTTGTGTATAATAAAAATATTGTTTGTGTATAATGGGTTTTCAGAAAAATATAATTCTGAACAAATTTTATATATATTCGGTGATTTTTCCGTGCTCATGCACGGGTATAAATATTTATAAAGTAAATCTGTATAATAATTTATTTAGATTATAAGAATTTATTAATATTTTGTTTTAAAATTTTAATTATTCTGTTATTTTTATTGTAATAAATATGCATGGTTTATTTTAAATAACATTATGCTATTTTAATAAGACGTATAATTTTTGATATACAATATATCAATTGTTTGGTTATTATTTGGATATATTAGATAATATTTAGCTTTTTCGATTCAACTGTAAACGTGAAAAGTAAACGGCTGACTAATGACAATTATTTTTGATTAAATTAATACCTAAATTGGCCAGGTCAAGGTAAGTTTTGTTTTTTTAGATTAATGAAAGGTCTGTATTTTTTGGCAAATTTGAGTATGTTTGGTATTTAAATGCCCGGTTTTTCTATAAATTTTGGTGTATTGTAAAATGTTCGGATTAATGTTCATGATATATTTTAGATTATTTAATATTTTTGTGTATTTTAAATAGTCATTTTGTGATTTCAAATATAATTTTATAAAATAATATTAAAAATATTTTGATCCACGATGTTGAACTTTTTTCACTTATTGATGCAAAATTGATTTAAACAATGACAAAAAATTTCATATCTTAATAATTGAGCTTTTATCATTTGTTTTTATTTAAATGTGGTATTTGTTTGAAATAGATTTAAAGATTATATATATGATTTAATAGTATAGATATTTTATATTGAAGAACAATGTGTTCTCGTTATTGAAATTTAGTAACGATATGAATTTTCTATTTTAATTGAAAATGAGTTTCTCTTGTCATATATTTGTTCTATAGCTCCAACCATAATTTTACACAATTCTTATCCTTATATTATTTAGAAGATAGTACTTTTTTGACATGTTCTTTCAAACGTGAATATCTTTTTTGATGACCACTTTAATAAAATTTGCATGAATTTATATTTTTTTATTAGACAACAAATAATTTAAATTTTTTTGTATTATAATGTTTGAGTTTCAAGCAGTGTTCTCAACCAGTTCGTATTTAGTAACTTCTTAGTCTCAGTTTTCTAATTTTAGATAAAATCTTAGGGGGACAAACCCAACTTCTTAGTCTCATATTTCTAATTTTTTTCTAAATTTAAATAGTGTTGTGTACAACAACACTAAGTGTTTACCAATCACCCCTTTATGAATAAGCAACTGAGTGAGGACATGTATCCAGTGCCGGCTTATAGCATGTACTCAGCGTGCATTTGCAATAGATCCTTTCTTTTTTGGCAGTTCTCTTTAAGAAAATTAGGGTCTTTATTTGATAAAAACCTATAGATTAAGGTCTTAAATTTTAAATTGATAACGACATAACTACATGCAATTGGTTAAAAAATTAGATGCGCACAAGGACCACAAATTCTTTGAGCCGGGCCTGCATGTATCAACTTGTCATTTGTAGAAACTCACCCTTGCTCTTCAAGCCAAAACTTTTGACCCCTTGGTGGCCAAGCCAGAAAAGTATATATGGTCTTTCATTCTCTTTTGTTGACTTTTAAATTTGAATAAAAACAAAATCCATTTGTTTTTTTTTTGTTTATCATTGTATATAGGGTAAGACCTAATCGAACTTGCTTAAAACAGTTTCTTTTCAAAAAGAATAACAAAAATCTTGAGGCTTATAAAAGCCATGCTGTGGGCCGGTGTGATATGATTATGTATTATTCAGATAGTAAAAGGCAGGATTCCTTCTGCCTTGAGGCGTTGGATCAATCGCATCGTTTAATTTGAACTCGTAAACACCGCATGTATGTTACGCATGTATGTTACTCTTCTGTCTTTCTCTACACTTTGTGTCCATATATATTTTCTTCTTTGCGTAGGTCAGTAATCACCAATCATGGATGGTTCGGACGGTTTTTGGCATTGATTTGAGCTTCATGCTTTGTGCAATTATCAGAACAAATATCATATGGTAAACTTAACCTTGATGCTTTCACTCCCTATTTATATGTTTTCCCAACCCATAACTACCTTGCTAAAAAAGAAGTGAGTGGTTTACTTGCAGTTTTCATTATTATTGCTATAAAAAGATTCACACATCATCGAATTAACGAAGAATATGAATGTATATTAATTGTTCTCGTCTTAAGTTATTTTTAACAAAGCCATAACGTTTGTTCAAAAAAAAAAAAAAACAAAGCCATAACGTTTCATCCTCCGACTTACAACTTAAATGGATCGTTGGATAATAAGTAGCTATGATCTTGGTGGGTGCTTAAGGGCCAATGATGATGCAAATTGCAAAATATGCCTACATCGTCTGATAATGCGAATGATAATAAAATGTATTCTGAGGCCTTTAATTTGTATCTTTTTCCCTTAACGATTCACTTGACTAAGGACCATTATGTCAACTTTTTGTGGGGTCAAAAATAATAATAATTTGGTTTACCAAAAATTAACACCCATCAACTATTTTAAAATTTTATATTTATTCACCTCTTTAATTTTCTTATTATTTGAACAAAATATTTAACAAACCATTTAAAATTCCATCGTCATTTTCCTAATCATCTTTAAATTACATGTCCTTTTTCTCTTACATTAGTTCTTTATATAATGAACAAACACTAGTATAAAAACCATTGAATGATTGTTCATTCACTAGTTCATTCAATGGTTTTTATATTAGTTCTTACATTAGTTCATTCAATGGTTTTCATATTGAAGTCAAGGCTACTGCTGGAGACACTCATCTCGGTGGGGAAGATTTCGACAACAGGATGGTTAACCATTTTGTTCAAGAGTTTAAGAGGAAGAGCAAGAAGGACATTAGCGGTAACCCTAGAGCTCTGAGGAGGCTGAGGACTGCTTGCGAGAGAGCGAAGAGGACTCTTTCTTCAACCGCACAGACTACCATTGAGATTGACTCTCTCTTTGAGGGCATTGATTTCTTCTCTGCGCTTACTCGTGCTAGGTTCGAAGAGCTCAACATGGATCTTTTCCGCAAGTGTATGGAGCCTGTGGAGAAGTGTTTGCGTGATGCTAAGATGGACAAGAGCACTGTCCACGATGTTGTCCTCGTGGGAGGTTCCACACGTATCCCGAAAGTCCAGCAGCTTCTCCAAGATTTCTTCAACGGTAAAGAGCTCTGCAAGTCTATTAACCCTGACGAGGCTGTGGCTTATGGTGCAGCGGTTCAGGGGGCGATTCTAAGTGGTCAAGGCAATGAAAAAGTGCAAGACCTTCTTCTCTTGGACGTGACTCCTCTTTCTCTTGGTATTCAAACCGTGGGTGGAGTCGTGACCACCTTGATCGAGAGGAACACAACGATCCCGACCAACAAGGAGCGGGTCTTCACCACCTGCTCTGACAAACAGCCAGGTGTGTTGATCCAAGTCTACGAAGGTGAGAGAGCTAGGACCAATGACAACAACCTCCTTGGAAAATTCACTCTCTCTGGCATCCCTCCAGCTCCACGTGGTGTGTTTCGACATTGATGCAAACGGTATTCTCAATGTCTTTGCCGAGGACAAGACCACTGAACAAAGGAACAAGATTACGATCACCAACGACAAGGGTCGCTTGTCTAAGGACGAGATCGAGAAGATGGTGCAAGAAGCGGAGAAGTACAAGTCGGAGGATGAGGAGCACAAGAAGAAGGTCGAAGCCAAGAATGCTCTTGAGAACTATGCTTACAACATGAGAAACACCATCCGTGATGACAAGATTGGTGAGAGGCTTGCTGCTGCAGACAAGAAGAAGATTGAGGATTCGGTTGAGGAGGCAGTCCAATGGCTTGATGGTAACCAAACGGCTGAAGCAGACGAGTTTGAAGACAAGATGAGAGACTTGGAGAGTGTGTGTAACCCCATCATTGCAAACATGTATCAATGAGGAGCTGGTCCCAAGATTGAGGAAGTCGACTAAGCTGGTCCTTTTAAAATTGTTTTCCCTTAATGTCTGGAACGTCTCTATTTTAGTGTTGTTTTCTTTAGAGTTTTGTTTTTTTTAAGGTGCATTTTAACTAGTAACTCTTTAAATGATCCTTGCTTGATTTGTTTGTGTGTCATCTTCTTTCTTTCTCTTCAATCTTTACCTCATTGAAGTCGAGCTTCAGATTGAATCACATTTCATAAATGAAGCCGCCAAATAGTTTCTTCTTTCTCTGAACTCTTGAGCCACAAAATAGTTGGTTTATTTTGCAGATGGATTGACATTTCCGATGTCTGATAGTAGTGTGTTGTAACTTATTAGCAGACGCCGAACCAAAAGACAAAGTATTAACTTATTTGTCAGTATATGGACTCAAGGAGGTGGTCAAGACTCAAGAGACTATTGACTATTGGGGTAGATACAACAAGAAGGCATGCACAAGAAGAAATTTTACGAAGAATGGGAAACTCATAGAAGACAACCTCATCACTATCTTTTCAAGAATCTTGATTCTTGTTTACTTTGGATGATATGGTTGGATGTGTATAAATCAGATGAGAGCCAGTGGTGATCCTTACCTGATATTCGCAACCGGTGATGAGTTTGTGGGTATTATGTGTTGGAATAGCTTGGCCATAATAGATAATAAGTGATAGATAGAGCTGAACCCAATCAGCAGAAGAACATCACATTATCTTCACATATGTATAAGAAAGAAAGAGAGTGGGCACACCATTTATTTTATCGTAATCATCGATAGCTATTAAACATAATACACAGAATAGAAATCACATGAATGGATGCGTTTTATCAGACCAAATGCACAAACAATTGTTCAACCTCTCTCATCTTCACAGGATTATTACAGAATGATATTTTTGTTCTGCTAGAACATTTTCCCAACACCCTCTTTTCTTGGGACGGATTCTTGAACATCCATACGGCTCCAGTTACCCATCAGAGAAGCCATTTGATCAACTTTATCGTACAACCCAAGAAGCCCACCAGTGTGTATGAACAATATCTTCTTCCCCTCCCAACTTTTCGGATCCTTGGTCATCTCATTTATCAAACCATACGCAGCTTTCCCACTACATAAACACTCCAAACCCCAAATGGATCAAGCCTCTCTCTATATATTACGATTCTAATCATGACTTTTAAAAATACTAGGAACAAGGAAGGACTAGAAAGACCAACATACCTGTAAACAGGATCAAGAATAACACTTGTTGCACTTGCTAGGTCCTTTAGAAACTTAAGCTCCTCTGAAGTGTTCATGGCGTATCCTTTTCCCTTGGCCTGCAAAAAAAAACATACGAATCAATAACAGCAAACCGTGTGTGCATAAGAAGAAAGTATTTTATCACACAACTTTCCATCTGATTTTGTTTGCTAAGGATCCAAGAAAAATCAACATAAACATTTGACAGGAAGTATAGCCTTTGTGCAAAAGTAAAAATACGGAGAAAAGTCTTAGAAGGTTGTTGTGACACTCACATTGTGGATGCTAACAATATCGCGAGCGTTAACACCAGCTTCAAGTCCATCCAGAAGGCCTTGGACAAAGTCGTAAAAGTAATCAGGATCATCGCAAACCGAGAAAGCATGGACCTGCACAATGAAAATGAAAGATAACAGAGCCATCTATCAACTTCACTGTAAGAGATGCAACTAAAAACTGAAAAGAAGACTATACCTTGGCTTTTAGATCTCCCAACCAAGATCCCAATGAAATACCAGCAATTGTACCACCACTAGAAAGCAATCAACAGAAGACTAATATGAGGAGAATGAAGTAAGAAAATGTACAAGAGAAGAAGTAAAAGCAAAACCTGCCACATGCTACCACAATATCATCAAACTTTAAGCCATCAGTTCTACATTTAAGCTGCTCCTCAATCTCCCTTGCTGCTTCAATATAACCCCTATAGAATTAATATGAGGAATTCAGTATTCATAAAGAGCTCGTCAAGCAAACGAGTAGTGTCTATCCAATCTAAAGCAAGTGTGAAAACCACAATAAGCTTGATATGAGAAGACAATCTCACCAAGTTCCCAAAGAGTTGGATCCACCAACGGGAATAACATAAGGCTTTTTCCCTTCTTTCTCCAGCTTCTCTTTCAAGGCACTAGTAAGAGCCTAACAACAAGTGTTCCCTCCCCATATTATCAAAGCTACTTAGTGATCAAAAAGAGAAAGCAAGGGAGTACCTCACTCCCAATGGAGGAATACTCTTCCTTGGAGATGAGATGAACGTTAGCTCCAACGAGGCGCTCAACAAGGAGATTCCCAACCAACCCAGGATCTCCATCAGCAAGAAGCTGCAATCAAAAAGGAGCTGAGAGAGATAGACATGAACGTTTTTACCTCAACCCGAAGTACCTACCTAAACCCGAACCGGAAAACGGAAACCGAATCCGAACTATTATATAAAATATCCGAAAGGGACTTATGAGCTTAGTACTTTGGTGTTTGATTATAACCCCAACCGAACCGAAATCCAAACTAGGATCCAAAGATATCCGAAATTAGTTAAATATGTTAATGTTTTTACATATTTTAAGATGATTTAAATATTTTAGATTATTCAAAATATTTTTTTAGTTTGTTTTAATTGTTATTTTGAATACTTTTTAGTTAATTTAGATAGTTTAACTAATTTTTAATTAAATTAACAATTTATATATTTTGAAAAAAAAAATTGTCAATTTTTGAGGTTTAAAAAAATTATTTTTGGACGATTTTAAACATCGGTAACATTCGATCCGAACCGAACCAGAATGAACCGAACCCGATCCGATAATTAGTAAAATCCGAATGGTACTTCTGAGCATAGCACCGAAAATCCAAAAATCCCGGACCAAAACCTTGGAGGTGCGGAGGATAAGATGAGTGTCGAGATTGAGGTAGTTAGAAGCGACGGTGGTGGCGCGGCAGTGGTTGCTCTGGATACCGCCGATGGTGATGACGGTGTCGGCTTGCTGCTCCACGGCGTCGGCCATCAGGAACTCGAGTTTCCGGACTTTGTTCCCGCTCAATTCCATCCCCGTGAAGTCGTCTCGCTGCGAATTCGTTTAAACGGTAAGACAAGAAAACAAAATTAGAGGTGGAGAGATGAGAGTAGTGACCTTGATCCAGAGCTCGGTGCCGTTGGGGAGATTGGGCAGGTTCCATCGATGGATCGGAGTAGGACGCTGAAGAGGAAGACGATCAGTGTGAAAAGAGAGAGATGGTTAAGTCATATATAGAAGAGATTGAAGTAGCGTACGCACGTGAGCGAGGGAGAAGGTGTGGGAAGGAAGCGGACGGAGATGAGAAGCCCAGGAAGGAGGAGTGTAGGGGCTTTTCGTGAGAAAATCCGCCATGGGTGTTGCTGTTGCAGACATTCTTCTTGTTCTTATGCTTAGCTCGAGGAAGGCTACTACTCTTGAGAGTCTTCTCATTTGCTTCTACTCGCGTGATTGCTCACTCACTCACTCTCCATAGTTTCTCTCTTATTGGGCCTTATGGGCCTCCGCCAATCACAATAAATTTATATACTACATTTGTTCGAGTGTGATAAGATTCGTTTGACCCTCTTTTTAATAAATAAAAATTAAGAAATTGTTAGTATTCTTATTAATTTATTTAGATCAACATAATAGTTACCAATCATTCTTAAAATTTACAATTGTATAACCTTTCAAATTTATAAAATTATAAATAAGTGTAGTTTTCAAAAATAATAATAAATACTGTAATTTTCAAAATATAAGCTTATTTGATGGATGGTATTTTTCAAAATTTTCCCTCTTTTATACTAAAGATGACTATATATTTTGATTGATTCTGAGTGAAAAAAAATTACAATAATTTGCTTGATTAAACCTACTTAATCTCAATAATAAAAACCAAGATTATTCATTGCTTTAATTTTTCTTTCAGGTTTGTATTTGGGTAAACCAATAATATAGTGAAGGTGAATAATCGGGATAACGGGATAAATCATTTAATTCCATCACTCGAACTGAAAGCTGGTACGAGTAAATGAATTTCGTTTACTCGAACCGGTCTGTCTGATGGGTTCGTTGCTGTTTTTAAGACCATCTCCAATGTATTTCTCTATTTTTACCTCTAAAATAGAAGAATTCTATAATAGAGATGGGTTTTACTCCAATGTATTTCTCTAAAATAGAGATCTCTATATATAGAGCAAAATATAGAGGAATGCTATTTCTTCCCCTATAAATAGAGGAAAAAATAGCAATCTCTATTTTAGAGGCAAAAATAGAGATGGGTTGGAGTGATTTTGCCTCTAAATGCTATTATAGAGGTAGAAATAAAGGTGGGTTGGAGATGCTCTAAGAAGAAAAAAAGGGAATGCTGTAAGTTAATTAATTGTTAATTACAGATTAGTAGCGGGTTTAACTTAAAAAAAGGAAATAGTGAAAAATCATTTATTTACCAACCGACCGATGGATAGTCTATAAATACCAGAGAGAAAGAGAGTGTTTGTTTGTCTTACGCGCTTACACAACAGAAACTCTCTCTATCGATTTTTGTATCAGTTAGGGTTTGGTTTGTTGGTGTAAGAAAGAATGGTGAAAGGAGGTACGAAGAGGAAGCCTGAGATGAAGAAGATCACTAACAAAGCTTCGCGCGCTACAACCTTTTCGAAACGCAGAGACGGTCTCTACAGCAAAGCGGCTCAGCTTTGTGTTCTCTCCGACGCTCAAATCGCAATCTTAGCGACACCCTCTTCTTCTTCGAACTCCAACGCTTCTTTCTTCTCGTTTGGTCACTCCTCCGTTGAGTCCGTCGTCTCGGCTTATCTCTCAGGACAGAGACTTCCTCCTGTTTCATGGCGTGATACGAGAGAAGACCTCGGTATATGTATGGCTCGCAAGGATCTAGGGTTAGGGTTTTGGTGGGACGACGACAAGCTTGTCAACTCGAAGAATCCGGAGGAACTTATGGAAGCGATGGAGTCTATGAAAGTACTCATGAGCCATCTCAAGGGTTTGGAGGATCAAACGCTAACAACCGTCGACGAGGAGATTTCACCTGACTTGGATGAATGGAGTGAGATGGAACTTACTCAACTCCTCCAAGATTGTGATGATGATGTACCACCACCACCTCTTGTTAGCAACACTGACAACAAAGAAGAAGAGGATCAGACTGTATCTGAAAAAAACAACAACTATGTATCATCATTACCTGAAAAAAGTTTGGAAGAAGTGACGATGGATCTTGATTTTGATACTATTTTTGAAGGTTTGGTACCCTATGATGAAGCGGATCTCTTCTGGTCTGATGACTTATTGTTCACGTAATTTTGAGGAGACTACGTTCAGTTTTCTCAGATTAGAGAAAATTAATCGAACTCCTACCGGTTTGGTTTGTGTCTCCATGTCTTAATCAAGTGTAATAAAATGTTTAACAAGTAAAATTTGAGTTTTTTGTACTTCTTCTCTTGTTATGTTTTTGGTAATTTGTTCTCACATATATTCTTTGCAAACGTTTTGTTCTGGCAATGATCTCTGCTCGCTCGCATCTTCAATAAGACTTTTTATAAACAATACATACATTAGGGGGCCTTCATTATAAATCAGCAGTTACTTTAAAGGGCTTTAAAGTATATTGTGTATACATGTCACAGTAACATCTTTTGTTGTCTCAAAAACACTTGGTCAACATCTATAAATAAACTATTTTTATTATATTGATATCATTGTTACAAAATATATGGTAACTAGTCAACATTCTATATACACAAAAGCTTAAAACTCCCCTGAGTATTGACACTGTAGTCTGTATCCCGCTCTAAAGCTGAAGTTAGAGGCTTCTGGTCTGGTTAAGAAATTGTCCTGAAGAGATAGACACAGGAAAAATAACAAAAGGTTGTAATTAACATGTGTTGTTGTACATTCTATTGACAAAAGTTAGTGAGTTCCAGACATTGATAAACTTGAGCTGTATGGTTGTGTTATTGCTGTAGATACCATTGCCTAATATTTATTAACAATGAAGAAGAAACTCGAACAAGTTGTGGTTCCTAGCACAAAACAAAATCATCATGTCGAATAGCACCAAGTGAGTTATACAGGTGCTTTTAACAATCTCACCCACATAACAACATTAACAAAGATCTTAACTTAGAAAGGAGGATCATGGTACTCTCAGGTATAGATAATTAACTCACACACTCCCTTTTCCCATTGCTTGCTTCTGCTCTGCAATATACTGGTCAACTCTCAAAGCTTTACTTCTCATTAGCTCAAACATCTTCTCCGTCTCCTCAACTATCTGTTTCTGCACGTGAACCTCCATGAATTCAAACCATTCTCCTAGTGTCATTTTCCTTAAATCTACCTTCTTATTACTCCTCGACTCCTCAGCCTTTTCCTCTTCTTCTTCTTCATCACCACACTCACCATCTGATGTCTCAACTCCAGCCTCCTCGTCAATTGTATCTTGTAACTTCTCTGCCTCTCCATCTTCTCTAACACTACAGTTCAGGTTCTCAGTCTCCACCTCCTCTTCTCTCTTAGATGTCTCATCTTCCTTATCACTTGTTTCACTGTGACCTTTCTCATCTTCAACATCCTTTTCATTTCTATCTTCCAACTCTTCTACAGCGCTCTTATGCTCCTCCTCCACCTGAACATCAGTCTCAACTCTTCTAGCCATGGTTGCACAAGCTTTCATAACGCAAGGATCAGAGCTGATCACAGGGCTCCTCGGATTCCAACTCTGAACTACTTTGTCAACAGAACAGCAATGGATATCCTTAGGCAATGGATCTCTTAGACTCAAATCACTACTGTTGTTGGAGGAATCGAGATACCAATCTTGTTCCTCTGCACTATCCATTAGCTTTGCACCTGTACATACACACATTTACATGAATTATTTGAAAATACAAACAACTCAAAGCGTATCAATCCTTCGCCTTGGTCATGTGAACAGAGCATATAGATTAAAACACTAAAAGGGTTTTCTTTCCTAATTAACCACGTGCTAGTGGTCGGTGTTAGCATGGCATTCCAGCGTTGCTAAACAAGCTGAGTTCGAATCCAACTACACTCAGATATCCTAACATGTGGCCACCGGTGATTTAACATTCTCTCACGAGCGGTTTACCTTTTTTTTTTTTTTTACCTTAAAAGTAAAAAACAGAACTTTTCAAACTTACTTTCTATAACTTCTTCATAGACAGATTCAGAGCGATTGAAATCAACAGCGTAACGCCTAAAGCTAAGGATCTGAGCGGTCGAACCGTTGGTCTCAGCTAATCTCCGAAGAGGCACTCCTCGCGAAACGGCCATCTCTCTAACAAAACTCAGAGCCGAATCGGAGCTAAGAGGAGGAGAACAAGGGAGAGAGTATCCTCTCTCCAAGTACGGCGAATCGATCGGCGATTGGCAAGAACACCAAAGCCCAAAGGAGATGTGCCAGAAGTGCGTTTGCAGAGCTCTGTTCACGAAGCGGCGGAACCTCAACGAATCTTCAACTAGAGTTTCGAAATCGCGATCGAAGCTTCGGAGACAAGGCTTTGGAACGTAGCGTGGTTTCATCAGGTCGAAGAAGGAAACGAGGATTCCTAACGGTTCGGATGGATCAAGGATCCGACCCGGAATCCATGGATCTGACGGGTTTAGTCTCACCCACACTAGCTCTCCTTTCTTCCACATTCTTCTCTGTCTGGCTGATTTGGTTTTTCTTTTTTTTTTTGGTCAAAATAGTTTAGAAGTTATTTGGCGCTAATTTAGAGTTTAGAATTTTTGTTAACGTTCCAACTTCCTCTTTATGATTTTCGCTTCGAACAGTTGCACTGTACTTTTTTTTTGTCAACGTATCGTCTCGTTAAAAACGGCTCTAGTTTCTTAGCCCAAAATAATAAAGCCCAGTACCTTAAAAGCTAACAATGAAGCTCGTAGTGACACGCGGTCCACACATGGCTTCGTTTCTTTAACCGAGAGAAGAGAAGGCAGTGCCGGAACTATCTCGCCAGAATCCATCGATCTCCATCCCGATTTCGTTTGAGATTGTTTGCATGTTCTCCGTACCTTTGATCGCCGTGAATCTCGAGATTGTCTTCTCCAATTGTCAGAAACTGAGGTCAAGAAAAAGCTTCAGTAAAAACAAGAGAAGAATCTTGTCGGAACACTAACCTTTATGGCAGCTCTGAATCGTCTGAGCTGAATCTCCAAAGCACGATCCAAATCTCAGGTCGTGTTCATCAAATCTTGATACCACCTCCGAATCAAGAACTGAACATGTCTAATCGTAATCATTTAGGAATCTTGCCTAGGATACACATCACATTTTTCCTAGGCTTATCATTTCTCAATTAGGCACATGCCTTCATCTAGGTATATATGAACATCTGTAGTTTGTAAATGAACTACAATTTATTTGATCCCTATTCAAAAGGAGGTATGCAGCCATTAATTTAAATATAACTGTCGATAAAAACTTAGTTTAACAATAACTAATAGAACATCTTTTATATATTTTTTTTTTTGAATTCAGCACGAAATTTTATTTAACCCACCATCAAAATCATACTAATTTTAATACGTGCCAAATTCAAAGTGAATAAGTCCTTTTTAGCATGTAGGTAAATGAGCTAAAACGCCAGTGTTATTATCTGTTAAAGATCTTCTGTGGTAACAAAGAAAAAGGGTGTTCACATCTGTGCCTCTGATTCGTGTCTTTTACTGACGTAAGCTTTAACACATGTCATCTCGTCCCTTCTTCTATTCTACCGGCTCCTCTTTGCATTTTTTAAAATCATTAATGCATCTGTTGTTACACCGCAATATGATCCACAAATCTTGTTACGTCTGTTATTTCATATTTTGATTTTGTAAACAATTTCGTCTAATAATTTAGAGGAAAGTTGATATTTAAAATAAACACATACACAAGAATGCTAGCTTTGTAATTTTTGTTTAATATGTTAAAATAATTATATTTAACTGGTCAACAATAAAATAGGATCTCCGGATAGTTAGCCGCTTCTATATAAAAAGTGAGTGAGCGAAGCAGAGTGAGCCAGTGCTCACCTCAGACTGATTATTATAACTCGATCGTCTTCTTCTTCGGCTTGATGGAAACAGAAAAAATGTCTCCACTCTCCGATCTCCTAAACCTCAATCTCGACACCAAGCAAATCATCGCTGAATACATATGGTTCGATCATTTTCCCTGATCATGTCACTCTTTTGTGTTTGCTTAATCTCTTGATTGCTATGTCCCGTTTTGGACATGAACACTGCTGCATTTCATCTAGATTTCTCGATCTTTTTTTTTTGTTCTGTAGATTTCTCGATCTTACTGCATGCGTATTTTTTTTTTTATCAAAGCATGCGCATGTTCTTACATGGCTCTGTTAACAACATACAGTTTTTATTCTTGTCTTCGTGAGAACAGGATCGGTGGGTCTGGAATGGACATTAGAAGCAAAGGCAGGGTAAGAATAATAATATTTACACTATTTTCTCTTTTATTTTAACTCTATAATCAAAAAACTTTTTTTTTAATACAGACATTACCAGGACCAGTAAGTGATCCATCAAAGCTTCCGAAATGGAACTACGATGGATCCAGCACCAATCAAGCCGCCGGAGATGACAGTGAAGTCATTCTATAGTAATCTTCTTCACATAAATTATTTTCAAGTATAATGAATTAAAACTTATTATTATTAACTATTATGTTTGTTTAATGTTATTTTTGAAATGAATCTAAAAAAGTCCTCAAGCGATTTTTAAAGACCCATTCAGGAAAGGGAATAACATTCTCGTAAGCTCATCTGATTTTCTTTAGCAAAAGATTCATCTGATTATTATTTTTGTTGGAGGATTTTATGAATTCAAAATTTCTTTAATAATTATAATTAAATCAGGTGATGTGTGATGCTTACACACCGAAAGGAGATCCAATCCCGACCAACAATAGGCACAAAGCCGTGAAAATCTTCGATCATCCCAATGTGAAGGCTGAAGAGCCTTGGTAAGATGATTCCATATTTCACTTTGAGTCTTGGTTTGGAGCCGGTTTAGTTTAGGACAAATATATATTTTAATTGTCTACAAAAATTGTTTTCTTGAAAATAGTGGTTGATTCAGTTCGGTTCGGTATGACTAATATCGGGTTAAGTTTAACTTTCGGTTCGCTGAAAACATTTGATAACCGATCGGTTGATGAATATATATAATTCTTAGTTTGGTTAATTTCATAATTATAATTCGGGTTGATATTTGGATGTGTTATTTATTAGGTTTGGGATAGAGCAAGAATACACATTACTTAAGAAAGACGTCAAGTGGCCATTGGGTTGGCCCCTTGGTGGCTTTCCTGGTCCTCAGGTACACTAATGCTTAACATTTCTCCTTATAAATTCATAGACTAAACTCTTAATATGAAGAACATGTTTCTGATATCAATATCTCTCCCTTTTGTGTGTGTGTGTGTTTGATGAACAGGGACCGTACTATTGTGCGGTGGGTGCAGACAAAGCCTTTGGGCGTGACATTGTGGATGGTCACTACAAAGCTTGTCTTTACGCTGGTTTAAGCATAGGTGGTGCCAATGGTGAAGTCATGCCTGGTCAATGGGAGTTTCAAATCAGCCCTACTGTTGGTATTGGTGCAGGTGATCAGTTATGGGTTGCTCGCTACATACTCGAGGTGATTAAAAAACGATATACATAAAGCATTTTTATTTCTTTGTACTAAGTAGCATTTTTTTGTATCTCTTATGAATCATTTTGTGTTTATTTTGGCAGAGGATTACTGAGATATGCGGCGTAATTGTCTCATTTGATCCCAAACCAATCGAGGTACGGATCATCAAGACTCTTTTTTTTTTGTAGTTATCATGGATTTTTTTTGTTTGAGTTGGGTTTGTTATCTATGGCGGTTTGATAATGATTAGGGTGATTGGAACGGAGCAGCTGCTCATACAAACTTCAGTACAAAATCAATGAGGAAAGAAGGAGGATTGGATTTGATCAAGAAAGCAATAGGGAAGCTTGAAGTGAAACATAAACAACACATTGCTGCTTATGGTGAAGGCAATGAGAGGCGTCTCACTGGGAAGCATGAAACCGCAGACATCAACAAGTTCTCTTGGGTATGAGATATTGAATAAAATCAAATATATAGTTTTGGATTTGTGATGCTTTATACAAGCTTTCTTGATGTGTGTAATTTGGTTTTGTTGGGAGTAGGGAGTTGCGGATCGTGGAGCATCGGTGAGAGTGGGAAGAGATACGGAGAAAGAAGGGAAAGGTTATTTTGAAGATCGAAGGCCTTCGTCTAATATGGATCCTTATCTTGTTACCTCCATGATAGCTGAAACCACCATCCTCGGCTAAGCTTTCTTTTGAAGTTGTTGCATACGTTCTTTTGTTTCTTCATGTTTCGGTTTAATTTCGGTTTGAGACTTTTTTTTTTATTGCTAATAATTCATGGGATGGTCTTGATCCTATTGTTTGTTTATCCTGGTTCAGTTGTTAGTGTTAAACAAAATTGAATTGGGAAAATAAAGGTTCTTAGTTCTTACTTTTTAAAGCATACTCTTTAATTAATTTGCTCCAGCAGATCTATGTATTAAGTTGGTAACCTTATGCAAATACTTCAAATATATTATCAGACTTGTGATCCAAGTAAGGTTCATTCCTACTACAGACGGACTGGTGATCTTGAATTAAAAGAGACCAAAAAAAACTCGGGTATTGAGATCAGAAGGAAGGTATCCAGTGAGAGAGTTGAGACAGAGGCGCTTACTATTTTAGCAGAGACGAGAAGCTTCTTGCATGTCTATGATTTCATGCCTATGTATGGGAAGTTTATCTGCTCCCTTACTTGGTCACTTTTCATCAAAATTTGTGATTAGCTTTGTCAAGTATGATTGCCTTTTGTGTAACATGTAACAGAGGAGCGCGAAGGACTCCACTAAATTGGCATGTTCGATCACGAATTAGTCTTGGTCCAGCTCGCGGCTTAGTCTACCGTCACTTACAAGAAACCTTGAGAACATGTTGGTATCTATAAGAATATAATGGTATTTAACTTATGACAGAGGCCAGAGGGTCGAATAGTAGAAACAATAACTGTAATATGTTAACATAAATCTTGTCTAAGTTGTCTTCACTAGATTTTGATCCGCGCTTTCAAAGCGCGGGATATTTTGTGATGAAAAATCCTATTAACAATATTTCAAAAGTTTTGTTAATTTGATGTATAGGAATATTTCTACTTAAATTTTTTTTATTTGAATCATCGTTTTTATACTCCACCCGTACTAGCGGTCAAACCACTAAACCAATAATCTGATATGTAATCATGTTTGGGTTTTAGAAAATACCGATTAACCGATAAAACCTGCAAAAAAACCCGATAAAACCTGCAAAAAACCCTATAAAACCTAAAACTAACCGGTTGAACCGATGAATGAATGATATGTAATTCATTTAATATATTGATATAAAATATAATTTTCTTTTACACACTAAATAATTATATATCAGTTATTGAAACGTATATAATTTATAATAAAACATGTAGGGATAAAAAAGTTTTATCTATGGTTTAATAATATAGATTCTCAAAAATATATTTATATGATGTTTTGAAACGTTTCACCTATTTCAAAGAGGTGACCTACATAATAGAAGATATTTTCGGCTTGGAATAGAGATAAGAAAACTTAAATTAGCTGTAGTTGTATATATAGCATATTAGCATTAGGTTAGTCGATTCTCCAGTTTTGAATCAAAAATATTTTTTGAAATCCCTAGGTTTTTGGTCAAGCAAAATCTCAAATATTAAGAAAGCTCAAATATGGTTCCTTAGTTAATACAAGTTATGCTGCCCAAGTTCATATATATATAGTGTAGTTAATACGTGGTCTTTAAAATTTTTAAAAGGAAGCAGTCAAGAAATTAAAAGAGAGAACATTAGGAGTAAACATAGATTAATAAATACTGCTGCAAGCAAAGTGATTAGACAATAAATCCTGCGATTGGTCTAAAATATTTAGACAAAATTAATTTTAAAAAATCAAAATATGGAAATGATATTCTTTTGTAATACTTTCAAAAACTAAGGGCATAATCCTATAAGGGATTCTGTTTTATAGTATAGATAGAAATATATATATAAACTCAAATTGAAAGTATAAACTCACAAGTACTTGCGGAGATTAAATTAATAATACATAAACCGGTAAAATAACAATTAATTGAATGTCCAATTCAGAAGTCACTTTTGTTCCACTTTTAGTAAGTATTTCCATATCGAATGTGGTTGAAACCCTTGAGTTACTGCTTGGTACATATTCATTATGATTTTAGAAACTCTCCTATTTCAGGGAACCATTCGGGTGAAGATATAGTCAGTGCCGGCTTAAACATATCGTAGGCCCTAGGACAAAACTTTTAAATAGAACCTTTGAACCATGAAAATTTGGATTATTCAAAAAATATTGCATTTATTAAAAAAAGCAAAGCAAATGCTTAACATATTACCATGATTGTTCAAGTAAAGTAAAAAAAATTATATAATGAGATTTATTTTTTAGTGCGAATTTTCATTAAATGAAAATTCTCTCTCTCTAGTGAGAATTTTTTTTAAACAGTCAATTTTTGAATTTTCATTAAAAACTTACTCAAAATACTCTTATGATTGCATAAACAACTCAAGTAAGAGAAAATAATACGTAGGGTTAGGAATATGAGTGTGAATAGTAAAAAAATAGGCAAAAAATAGTAAATGAAAATGAAATTGTATTATAAACGCAAGGAAAAAGCATATGTAACCGACTTTTGTTGCCGACAAAAATAAACTGATTGTTTAATTTGGTGTTGTGCTCAGATCTGTTTAGGCCTATTAGTCCACTGTTTTCGGAATAATATTTGTTTTCTGTATTGTTAACTTCAGATTTTGTAATGCAGCGTCAACCTTTGAAACAAAATTAATTAAGTTGAAAATATCTAAAATTTAAATAATATCACTAGAATCTTTTTGTAGAAGGAATGATAGTTCTTCAGGAAGGTGTGTCTGATTTATGCATTAACAGAATGGTGTAATTTGTTTTCTTTCTATTGAATCGAAAAGAAAAACTTGTGTCTTCTACTTGTTATTTTTTATTCTCTTATCACATCCATACTTCCAAGTGACAGGTTAATTATATAAAAATAAACACTTTGCGAGTGATTTATATAAAACGAATGAATGGATGATATATTGATGAAAATGTAGACAAACTTTTAATATTTCGTAGATTAAAGTGAAACCAACACATTGTGAATTTTTTATTTTTCCCCACAAAACAACCCTTTGCATTTTTTGGCTACCAAACATGAGAGTTTATGAGTTAAGCAGCTAATGCATATCCGGTAATAAATTAGGTGGGAATGGGTGCAACAGCAACAGTATATATAACTGTTTGACACTCTTAAAGAGGTCCCAGAGGTATTCATACACATGATAGGAAGGAACCATGGTTTCAAATTTGATGCTTTTACAGAGAAAAAGGCAGAAGACAACGAGAGATGATGATTCTGATCTTATCTGCAGCTTAAATCTTTTTCACTTTTGTAATACATATAGCTTAGTTTTATAGCTTTGGTTTGAAAATGGCGTCTCTTATTCAAAATCTATGAACATATTTGAAAGATGCATTGCGAAAAAGTAAAGAAAGTTAGATAATCTCTCTCTGGAGGTAGGAACGCCAAAGCCTCAAAGATAATTGTAGCATTGATTTGTTTGTTGTCTTGGATACAAAGTTGTTGCTATTCCATGTTTCTGACCTTTGGACACCAAATCACGATTGATACATGCCAGCTGACTGAGGTTCTTCATACCATAAAAAAGAGCAAGTCAGAATGTTATATAACTGATTTTCTTATAAGAATACCACTTCAAAAGATAGGGTTTACTCAAAGTCATTTGCCATAACAAAAGAAGTAAATGACAGTTCTTGATGGAGACAGACACACAAGTTCATAATTTATAGTAGGAGGATTCTGCAAGTTGACAAAGCTAGCAACCTATGTATAGATATCAATTATGAACGAAACTTGCAAGTGAACTTCTACAACTGTATAAAACTATGATTGGATATTCGGAGGAAATATACAGTACCTTGTAGGAGAAGTTATCAAATGGGTTATTTTCCGAAACATTAGTTTCCAACTCTGCAGGTCCGCAACGTTCATCAACCTGCATATACCATCAATATTGATCCAATATAGGGAAATTACACATCTATAGAATTAAAAAAAAACATCAACGTTTCGGAGGAGGAATGAGAGTGGATCATCAAACAGTACCCCATCGTTGTGATCGTTGCTGAGGCAACCACTGCTGCCACTTTCACAAGACTTTCCATTCTCATTGGTTGGAGAAGATCGCTTATCCGAAGCGTAGCGACTAAGGAAGTAAGTTGTGTCAAGAGCATCTTCTGTTTCCGGCACGAATGGAGCCTAGGAAAAAAAAACAAGCAATGAAAGAAAATAAATAATAAAGGAGTTTGCAAAGCTTACAACTTTTAAAGCAAAAGGATAAATTAATTCACCTTCTGCTTTGGTAGAGTGTCCCAGTTTATGTCTTTAAAGAAGATGTGCTGCTTGACCTGTGTAATGATATTTGCTTCATCACAGCACTTAACAAAAAAAAAGTGGACTCAGTCTTTCAAGAAAAGAAAAATCAATGTCACCTCAGCCGCCCCTCTAGCTCCAAGTCTCTGATGAGGATCTTTCGTTAATAACCTGGATAAAGCACATGACACAATATTACAGGAAAAGAAAATATAGTCTTGCCTTCTTCTCAATTCGGTTATAAGCTGATCTTGAACCAAGCATGATCAGAATAGGCATGCATTTACTTGGACCCTTATGGGAAGATACATATAGTTCATAAATTAAGAAAAACGGGTTTGCTTATTGATGTTTACAACAAAGGTGCCCACAAATTAAGGACTATTTTCACTATGCATATGATTGGATGTAAAGAAAAGTCACTAACCGATCTATCAAATCACGGGCTTCATAGCTCATCATCTGCTCTGGATCACTAGGCCATGGTATTCTCCGGTTGATAATATTATCAAATACTTGCTAGAATCCAACAAAGAAGATGCAGATCAAAATATCAGGGAGTTGGAGAGTGAACTAGAGATATAAAATACTGTCGCAACATATAAATTATGAAGATGTGAAATGAAAATTATACAAAGATAAGAGGCCATTATGAAAAAAAAGACCCCCGGTATTTGATGAACCTTGAGAAACCTCTATCTCCTCTACCAAAACTATTTACAGGAACGATGCAATATCAAGTCACTGACCTCAGGACTATCAGCATTGAAGGGCGGAATTCCCACAATGAATTCAAACAAAATGACGCCAACAGACCACCAATCCGCAGTTGCACCTGAACAGTTTGATATATAACCATGGTTAGGGTTTTTAGGATATTTTATATAATTAGTTTTGGTGATTTTTATTTTTAATCATTGTTTTGAAGTTTTCTTTCTGTATTAGGTTTAATCATTTTCCTCTTTCTATTAGATTGTATACTTATATAAAGATTTCAGGAATCAACCTATCTCCAAGAGCGCTTAGGGTTAAAAGGAAGCTTAGCGTAAATTTTCTATATAATTCTTGTGTGCACTAGAGTCATATCACAGTTATTGAAGTATATCAATCTTTACAGACTGAGTATGTGATAAACAGAAACTATTGTCAGACAGACAGCAGAGAGCAAAAATTTGGTACGAATTTGAGTGGCCTAACTTAGTGATACGCAATACATTCAAGTTTTCCACAAGATAACTAGAGCTGTAATCAACTTGATATATACAACAAATTTTGTTATTCAGATTAACAATCCTCACCTAGGAGTAGGACTAATCATTTTAATCTCAACCCAACACCAATTTCTACTCAAAATAAGACTGAAATAATAGAGATACAAGCGGACAAAAAGATAAGAAGGAAGTGTGTACCATGTCCTGTCCCCAGAAGAATTTCTTGCGCCATGTAGTCAGGAGTGCCAGCCATATCTCGCCTTTCAGACTTATGCTCCGATGTTGGCACTTTTGGACCAGAGAGATCACCGGTGCTGTCGATGAGACCAACTTCAGAGAGCCCAAAATCTGTCAACTGCACAAATGAAGCAAAAAGGTACCATAAGGTGTACAGGGAAACACGGTACTAATATTATATTTACAGTTATTAACTGGAGAGGCTAATTCTCTGTGTGAGTTTTATGAGATTGCATGAAGTCAACTAAACATTCTGAAGCCTGATAATACTCTATATAAGTTTCTAAAATGGCTATTAATTACCTTAACATGACCATCATGTGCAATCAATATATTGTCAGGTTTCAAATCACGATGCACAACACCCTCAGAGTGTAAATATTCCAAAGCTAGGACCTGACATTGAATCACAAAGTCTTGATAAATTTCCTTGTTAAATATGGCATGATCTGTGTGCATTACACACTTACAACTTCGGCAATGTATACACGGGCAACAGTTTCATCCATGCTAATAAGTTTTAACATTGAAAAAACATCACCCCCATTCACGTACTCCATCACAAGATACAGGTTTTCGCGACAAGTAAAAGAATAGAAGAATCGAACCTGGTCAAAAAAGAAGAAGGTTACGTTAGAAATAAGGGAATCTCTGCAGAGAGAAACACATGCTATAAATGGTAAGAGCAGCTTACGACAAAGGGATTGCGGACGTTGATCAAAATATCTCGTTCAGCATGTATTCTTTCAACAGCATTCTTGCGGATCATATCTGCCTTCTTCAGAACCTAAGGAGTATGAAAGCCTCCCAGTTACAGTATCTTACAAAAAAAAGTTTGACTAATATTTTACCCGAATTACCCGAAATAACTAAACCCAAAACCAGAATTAAAAGGTATTAGACGGTTCCTAATTTTATTATCCGAACCGAGCCCAATAGATCCAAAGCTACTCAAAAAAAATCTGAACCAAAAATTTGCCAGTTTCTATGTGGATTCTCTAGCCCCCAATCCGAACTACCTGACATCCGAAATAATCGACGAGAAGAGTAACAGAAGCAAAGCGAAATGAAATTTAAATACCTTAATTGCAAATAAGTCTCCTGTTGCTCTCTTTTTAGCCAAAAGAACTCTCCCATAAGCTCCTCGACTAATTTCTTTTATCACCTCAAAATCATCTATGGATATGCGGTCCCGCAGATGTACTGATCTGATCCTCAAACTGCGTTCAACATCATCTTCCAAAAGAACATCTTCATCAATTACGGTGCTTGACAGGTCAACTTTTTCATCATCCAGAATCTCGTTCAGCTGAAGATACTTAGCACTACATAATAAATAAAATATTCTATTAAAATTTGCCTCAAACGATAAGTGTATATAGATTCATTTCCCAGAACACTTATACTGCAAGCAAAGACAGCATGGGGAGAAAGCCAATAATATATTCTAAGAACTCACCGTATCAACTTTTCTATGCGTGTCCCGAAAGTTTCTACTGTAAGCGCAGCAAAATCTCTGCGGTCTACGGTAACCTTCAAGTCACGAAGACAAGAATATAAGATCGTCATGGATTTATCATCATGTGATATGGCTTCTGCTGCTCGTCTTGCAATGTTAGAAAGTGCAGTCATCTGCATCATCAATTGTCCAGAGGTGATTCGTCAGGCCAGCATATTAAATAACAAAAGGCTAGGAAAGTATGATCATAGAGCAGTACCAAGACCTACCAGTGGAATATCATACCGGTCATAGAATGTAGCCTTGCCTCCTAACAATTCAAATGGATTGGGTCTAGGGGATCTAGGAGTCATGTTACTGGCAGATGAAGTAGTAGTCATGCCTTGATCACCGAAACAGTCTAGCATGTCGTCTTGGGAGCAGTCACTTAGCCTAAAGTTAATGATACTAATAAGAGTCGAAGCAACTCTCGCCAGCCGCGCATCAACACTCGCACCCTTGTGATCATATCTATCAGCCAATTCACATAATTTAGAGTGAACTTCCAGGTGGGTGGTGGGAACATCCTCCTCGCATATACGACAAATAATTGATACTGCAGCTTCTTTTACACCTTTCGACACTATAGATGGAAGTCTATTCCAAGAAGTTTCATTGTACGAAGAAGAGAGAAGTCTTGAGTGACTTAGTTGTTCGAAATCTTCCTCCTGCCTCCAACCTTCCTTGCGAAACTGAAGTAATCTAGTACATCTGGTAAGAATAAACAGCAAGCGAGTATGAAGCTGCTTGAGAACACCAGGGGCAAGCTCCTGCCGTTTATCATCTAACTCTCGAACTATCCTCTCACATTGAAGCCAGAACTTTCCTGAACTAGCACTGGTACATTTCAGTGTCAAAATCATTAAGTCTCCAGTTATAACCTTCAACTCATGATTATTTTCCTTTGAGATTCCAAGCAAGTCCTCAGAAAATTGTATAAGGTCGACATTCACTTCTTCCTTTGCTTTATTAAATTTGGCCTTGATATGATTCAATACTTCCTGCTTAAGAGGAGACGATTAGAGCATGCATTGAACAAATTTCCAAATGAAGTTAACACATAGACAAGAGCACCAAGACTACCTCCCAGCTGTTCGACCTATGAGGCTTCCTTAATGGAAAAGGTCTTACTCCTTCCGCATTCAACTCATGAGAAAAGCTCTTTTTGTCACCAGAAAACCACTTTCTTGGAGCACTGGTCATGTTAAGTAAGGCTTGATAACGAGGGGGTTCTAGCTCCTTTGGATTCTACAAAGACAGATAGATACATGTCAGAACAAGGGCCGGATCTCAGATTTTGGAGGGTTTTAAACGTTTCTTCACAATTTTAATTAAAAAATTCATAAATCTATGTAAAATGTCTCCATGGGGCCAAGACCAATGTTTCATTCGGCTGTCCTCACACAAACCCCTTTTTGTTTGATGACGTTAAGGACTAAGGAGAAACGATTACGTACCTCAGGTGTGCCCAAGTCGCAAGGTGATACGTTGGATGTAGTATCTGCTTAGCAACATCACAATCAAAACGTGAGAATACAATAATTGAAATATTAACTGTTGCCTAAGACAACATTTCCACACGATGTGCAACATAACAACAACATGAACAAGAGAGTTTTGATCATATGTGATCATCACTACTCGTACCCGAGTCCTGATGAGTATTCAACTCCGGAGTTGCTTCATCATTCCTAAAGCTGAAGCAAGCTTCCAGCGTCACCCGGAGGGACCTCCGATTCAAACCCAGGGTAGACGTTTCAGCTCGTTTGCAATGCTTCTTCGCGAACGCTATTAAAACTGCGGCGAAGCCAAGTATCCGATTGGATCTTCGTTCCCTATCGTCGGATTCGCTAGGAGAATTCGCCGGAGTGTTGGCGCTTTCGACCTTCTTCGAGGAAGAGAAGAGCCTCCTCAGTTTCTTGAACACCATATCTGATTTTCCCAAAAACCTAATCTCACCACACAAAACAAAAACTCCATTTCAGAAACACAATCTCTCGAAGAAGATGACGTAACTGTATAACAGTGTAAGAGGGAGAGCTAATATTTTCAAAGCAAAGGTGAAACACAAGAGTCAAACCTGTCGAGGACGTAAACCTTAGTTTATACGATTAAACAAATGTTTTACGATCACTTTCAACTTAATGACGACAGGCTTCGTTTTCTGCATATATATGCATAAAATGAGTGGAGTAGATTACACAATCACTAGATTTTCTATAGGATTAAAGACTAATGGACATCATTGTTCTTATGCTGATTTGCATAAAATGAGTAGATTAGATACGACATTTGTCAGATTTTCAAGAGGGTTAATAATCCCAGAGATGAATTTAGTGTGGGTTGTCAAGTTATAATTGGCTTGCAAAATAAGGAATGGATTAATATTCCAAGATTTAGCACACTATATTTTGTTTGTATTTGAATTATTATAAATAGCTAATTTTGGAGTTACTGTTATGGCTGAGATTTCTTTTTAAAAATTAACGGTAAAAATAAAATTAATATATTTTTAATATATATTTTAAAAGTGAATTTAATATAGTTTTTGGAGTGATTAATTTTTGACAAAAATATAATTTTATTAATATATAAATATTTTGCATGACATTGTACGCATATTTTGTTTATACTTAAATTATTAATCTTAATTAATTTAAAGATAGACTATTGCTATTGGATTTTTTTTTTTGGTATTTAATAAATAAATAGATAGTTCATAAATCTATTTCAAAGATAAATATTTTATTGTTGGATGTTTTTGCTTTTGTTATCACCATTTTTAAAGTAAATGAACAATATATAAACCGACATTTGAGATAAATGTGGGTTCTAAAGTTATAATTTGGTGCCAACAATAAGAAAAATAAAAATTATAGTTCTGATTGCCTGTTATTTAATTTATATTTATATTATTAAACTAACTAACTTTGATTTGATAATATTTTAAGATTTTTAAAGTTTAACGGTGATAATAAGCTTAAACATTAATTAAGATAAATTTTAAAAGTGAATTTATTATTGACAAAATATAATTTTAATTAATAACTGATGATTTTGAGTGAAATTAATATATACTTTATTTTAAAGTATTAAAATAAACTAATTTAAGACATATTATGACCGTTGAAATATTATTTATCAAGTTAATAAATAATTTATAATTAAACTGGAGATAAGAATTTAGTTGGATCTTCTTACTTTTATTGTCAACATTTATAAACTAAATAAACCGATATAAATTAGAGATAAATGATAATTGCTAGTGAAGTAGTACATTCATAACAAATTAAAATACATTATTATAAAATTTTATAATATTTTATTTTACCAGATAATTTCCAGTAACTATATACATAATATTTTTATAATTAATTTTTTACTTAAGAACATTTTAAATCCATATGAAATTTATCCATCAATAACAATGTCATCACTGCATATTTGGGTGTGTGTTTTTTAATTCAAGTTCATATTAATTATAATTTAATTTTATAAGTGACTCGATATGCAACTAAAAAATACTTTCATAGATATTATTTTTTTTGTAAAAAAACTTTCAAATTAAAATGCATAAGTAGTACAAAGTATAGTTTCTACCGATAAGTTTGATAAAGACTGCAACAAGCAAAACTTTCATAGATATTTTTTAGTGAGAAAATACATTAAGATAGCACTAAAATGTTTTCAACACAAAATAAATATCCAAATAATTTTTTTTAATACTTAGAATTTTTTTTATTTCATAAAAAAATTCAAAAACAATTGAAGCTCTTTTTTTTAGGGAGGAAAATTTCTTAGGAAACAATTTTTTCTTAAAAAGGTTTGTGGAAGACCTTCTTGAATATATATGATATCTTCCTTAATAAGTATAGTATCTTCCTAAAATTGATAAGGTATTGTCAAATATGTAGGATATCTTCCTATATTTAAAAATATTGATAACTATGTATAATATCTTCATAAAAATTTGAAAAACTTTCATAAATGTATATATATATATATATAAGATATTTCTAAATATCTATACCACCTTCTTACAGTTTTTGGAAGATCTTCATGGATTTGATATCTAATTTTATAAAATATATTATAAATTTTTAAAAACAACTTTGTCAATTCTCGAGAGATGTCATAAATTGAATAATATTTTCCTAAATATTCATATAAATCAAATTCAGAAGGATGACGTATACATTTAGGAATATCTACATAGATAAACATAAATTGTACATTCAAAAAGTATATTTACACATTTATGAAGACATTCGTTAATTTAAAAAATTAGAAATTTAGGAAAATATCATATATGTTCAGGAAAGTCTTCAAATTTCTTTTAAAAAACAAATATAATTAAAGAAAAAAGGAAATTGTGAATATAATTTTGATAAAAATCAAAAATATCTTTCAGTTTTATTATTTTAAAATTTTAAAATATTTGTTTAATTTTTTATATTCAATAAATAATTAATTACAATAATAAATAAGAATATAATCGTCATCTAACCTCTTAGTAAAACATATTATGGTCATTTTGATTTTTGGGTTCTATTTTAGAAAGTGAAAAATAAAAAGAGGCTATTTAGGAGATTCACATTATTTAAATTGATTGAAATAAACTTTAAATGAAAACAACTTAATCAGTGACAAATATTTAATTTAAATTTAATTAAAATAGTTAAAATGAAAATAAGTTTATTTGGGATTCAGATATTTAATTAAATGGAATTACATATACTTTAAACAGAAATAACTTAATTGGTGACTCAAATATTTTATTTATATTAAATTAAATCTAATTTAATTTGTGATTCGAATATATAATCTCACTAAATTAAATAGACTTTAAAATTAATGTGTGACAAAAATTAATGGGATAACAGCCATACACAAATCGTCTCTCCAATCTCTCTCCCCTTTTCAACTCACGACTTAAGAAAATGCAAAAGGAAAGTAGTGTAGACGAAAAGAAAAGTAAACATAATTTCAGAAACTCGAAGCAAAAAATCTATAGTAATTTATACATATATAGCATATGCATTTTTTAATACTGCATCTATTTAATGGTATTAAACTAAACAACTATTAGAAACAACTGAAAAAGTCAAAAACATCAAATAAAAAACTCTCTTTTTTATCTCCTCAAAATCTCGGAGAAAAATCTTAACATTTTTTCAAAAATTTTGTTTCAATTTACAATATATTTTTTTCGGCTCCACTGATTTTAAATATTATAAAAACCTTTCTAGAATTGGCCTGAATTGGTTATGAATTTGCTTTTAAAACTTATTTTACACTATTAATGTAGGTGATTATAACCATGAACCTCTAGGGCGTCTAGAGTATATGCTTTTGTTTTTATTCCTTCGGTTTAATCAATATCTCAAATCGATTTGTTCTTCTACAACTCATCCGGTTCGACCAACCTGAAAACAGAATCAGAATTACTTGTAACACCACATGGGGAGGAGTAGGACACCAGGTTGATTGTTGAAAGGCATGGCTGCCATGTGTTTCTTGAATTTTAGCACATACTATGCAAAAGACAAAAACACCCTTAAACTATTTTCAAATTTCCCATTTTACCCTCTCTTTCTCCAATCATTCGTCTTCCCCCGTCGCTCTTCTCTCTCCGTAATCAATCAGCCATGGCGGTTTCTATCTTTACACCTCCAAAACCTCCCTCTCTCTCTACCCCGATTCCGCCTTCTTAACGACTCGATTCCAATGGCGATTGTGACGGGAGATCGCTACGTTGAGAAGCTACAGAAGTTTCTAGAAGAAGAAACCGAGTCTCTCCTCGAGGAAACGATTGTTCTCAAGCTCAATCCAGCTGGTCTTCACTATATCCACCTCCGCCTTGACTCTCTCCGTGAGCTCGAGCGCATGCTCTCCGGCGCTCCTGTTGACTACCTTCGCGCTTACGTGTCCGACCTAGGAGACTACCGCGCGCTCGAGCAGCTCCGTCGTATACTCCGAATCCTCACTTCGGTTAAGGTCGTCTCCACGCTTCCTTCCCCGGCTCGTGATCCGACGCCGTTGTCTCTTATTCCGTTTGGTAGGCTTAAGGTTTTGGAGCTTCGTGGCTGCGATTTGTCGACTTCTCCGGCTAAGGGCTTGCTCGAGCTCCGTCACACCTTGGAGAAGATCATTTGCCATAACTCCACTGTTAGTTACAATTTTGTTATACAGAGAAATTGAACACTATTTTTTTTCTTTTTTGAATTATCTCCGCAGAAATGGTCCAGACTAGTCACCGAAATGTTAATTCCCAGTGACCGGGAGGCTTCACCGTATTGGGCTTTTGCCCTCAAGTTAATCGCCAGCAGGCCACTAACCCTGGTTAAAATAAGACGATAAAAAAAAATTGAACACTATTAGTATAGTTGGGATGGATAATGAGCAGTTGAAGTTATATATCTATGAATCGTTTTGAGTAATGTGTTGGTACCATTTGATGTAGGATGCGTTGCGGCATGTTTTCGCCAGTAGAATTGCCGAGATAACGAATTCGCAGGAGTGGAACAAGTTGGCGGTTGTATCGTGTTCTTGTAACCGTCTTGTGCTCATGGATGAGTCCTTGCAGCTTCTTCCAGCTGCTGAGTCGCTTGATCTGAGTCGAAACAAGTTTGCGAAAGTGGATAATCTCAGGAGATGCACCAAACTGAAGCACCTTGATCTGGGGTTTAATCATCTTAGAACGGTCTCTCACTTGAGTCAGGTGAAGGAAACTTCAGGCTTCATTATATCCATGCATGTGTTTCGTTTTATCTAAGGTTATATAACATTCACGTTTGTTAGATGAGAAGGAATGTTGTAGTGCTCGCTTTTGTCCTTTGAGGTTCGTATTCTGATTGTCTAGGAATGATACATGCATCTGTCCTGAAGCGTTGATATTCACACTTGGGACCCATAACAGGTGTTTTGGGACAATGCAGGTATCATGTCATCTTGTAAAACTTGTTTTGAGGAACAATGCTCTAACTACGTTGCGTGGGATTGAGAACTTGAAGTCACTCGAAGGCCTTGATGTATCCTACAATATTATTTCAAATTTTTCGGAGTTGGAGTTGCTTTGGAGTCTTTCACTACTCAAAGAATTGTGGCTGGAAGGAAATCCAGTGTGCTGTGCTCGATGGTACAGGGCACATGTCTTCAGCTACATTGCTCTTCCAGATGGCGTAAGTTTCTTTATTCTTGTTTTGGAGATCTTGGAATTTTATCTAGACGAAAGAAATGGCACTGCCTGCTTTTGTTTGGCTTGTAATGCATCTTGTGGTGTATTGACTTTCAGCTGAAGCTAGATGGTAAACAGATAGGAACTAGAGAATTTTGGAAGAGGCAGATCATTGTAGCCCATAGACATAGTGAGCCTGCCAGCTACGGATTCTATTATCCAGCTAGAGAGGAAGGTAACGAAGAAGAAAACTGTAATAGAAAAAAGGTAAGTAGCCACAAGTCCACTCACAGTACACTTGCACACATGCATGCATATATTATTTTCTCTTGCTTGTATCGAACCTTTTCGTGATAGTGAATTAGGAAAAAATGTAGAAACGAAACAAAATTCAAGCCAGTTTGTTGGGCATTGTGGTGTGACTGTTTTGGTGAACGTTTCAGCCATGCACATGTGGCATTCAGCTTCTTTATTTGTTTCTTTTCAGCATCTTGGTTTATTTTGTTTGATAAATAATTACTGTAAGCTTATTGTTCTGTTTTAACCTTCAACAGAAAATGATCTGCCGCCTGGCTTCTATTGATTGCGAGGAAGAGAGCACCTACGTGAATTCTGACCAAGAGACTGTGTCATGTGATCACGAGAACAAAGACAATCTAAAGTGTGATCAAGATGCTGACATATTTGGTCTTATAAGGAAAGTTGAAAACCTGAAGAAAGAACGTTCTGTTCTATGGCTACGAGAGTTCAAGGAATGGATGGATCATTCATCAGAGGATTTTGCAGATGTCAGCAAAGACAGCTTGGGTACCAATATGGAAAATAAATACTGTACAAATACAACAGGAACCTCAAGGCAGCATAGTGGAACACGAAGATGTTCGTCCAGGTCTTTACGAGCTTCAAGAGATAAGAGCCATAGGAAAAATTTAGAATGCAATGGTTCATCTATGGATCACAAAACCGGTATGGATGATTTGAAGTACGTTGAAGGTAATGCGACACAGACTATGACTAGTGACATCTCTTCATTAGGCCTTCAAGCTACAAATCAAAGTCAGGAATTTGCACCGGTTGAACCAAACAACCTGTTTTCTACAGCCCCTTCCGGGGGGAAGTTAGCGGAAAATGGAAATGCGTCAACATTGGATATAGGCCAGGATATAATGGGATCATTTTCATCAACTTATCCTGGGTCACCCCCTCATTATCAAAAAGATGTCTTGCATCGACGTCAGAACTTGGTGGAAGAAATCTTACAGCTGTCTGCAGATTCTTATTCAGTCGCATCATCTGATAGCACAAGCAGCTGCAGTGAAGATGATAACTATGACTCTGAGTCTGAGTATTCGAACCATGAAAACAGTCGGTTGACAGATCTTATTGATGTGAATAGACTGCGTGAGGAGATTCCAGGGTGTGAACCGAAAGTAACAAGCTCTCTTGATTCTCAACCGCAAAATGGTAGTAGCATAATAGGATCTTTAAGGACTGATGGATCGATGAAGGAGAATACTCTTTCTGAATTGCATAGTGGTGAACATATTTGCCATTTGGTTGAGACAAAGACAAGCATAAGGAAACCTATTAAACGATATGTTTCCTTCCGGAAAGAGGAAAGTTGCATTACTAATGCGGAGGCATCTCTCATTGGTGACGCAGATATTTGTTTTTCTGGTTCTGATCATTTGCTAGGAAGTTCTCTGTCAATGATGTGTAGTAGTAGTGGTAGGAATATTAGATGTTTGGGGACTGACAGAACACATGAAGGAAAGGGTGCTTCAGTAGAGGAATATTTTTCAGCAAAACTGGCAGATTCCAGCTCTCAAGAAACTTGTAGGACGTACATGAGCTGTGATTATATACTACAGAAAGGTTCTAAGTACAAACAACGGTGAGTTTTTGTAACACTTTCGTGGTTTAGTTTGTAGTGGTAAATGATGGTAATATTAAGTCCCTTTCGGTAGGTTTATACATAGGTTTTTTAATTCTTGACTTGCTGAGAGAGATGTGATATCATCCTTTTTTTTTTATTATGGCTAAGCTTTCTTAGTATTCAACGGAATTGTTTGCATTAGATTTAGATGCTTGGGCTTTCTTGAAGTGGGTGATGTGTGAAAAATCGTACTTGAATTTTTATTTATCTTATTTAACTTCATAGCTAGTTGAGAAGCATCGTTATACCAGGAAGCTATTTGTTATCTTCCCTTTTGACCGTATTCTGAAATACAGGGAAGCAGTGTTGCTGCTGAGCACCCTAAACAAGCTTTACGTGCTACTCGTGGGTGTGTCTACGACTTATCAAGGTTAGACTAATCATCTGTGTTCCTTTGCCTATCATGTCATAAGTTTTGCTGATGCTGAGTTCTTAACGGCCTCGGGTCTCTGCAGGGAGCACCTTAAGTGTACTGTGTTCCCATGAAATCAGCGAGTTACAAGACGTTTCAGTTGGTCTAGGACTTCAGCTTGTGAGGTTGGTGTTGTTTCCGGCTTTGCCGATTTGGTTTATGTATATGTTCTGAATCCTTCTTGTTCTTTCTGTGTAGGCTACGCTTTTTGGAGGATGCAGAATACATTTTTGTTACTAAGTGCATTGAGAAGACAACAGAGTTACTCAATATCATACAAGTTTTTGATTCTCAGGATTCTAAATGCTCTCTTGGAAGGTAAGCTTTTTAACGTTCAGTCTAGAGTCGGCTGTGTAAATTTTTACTGTCGTAATCTTTTCTTCCATGTTAATGGCAGTCTAGAGAATATTCAGGTGGACTTGTTTGAGAAAGAAATTTGTGGAGGATTGAAGCTGAGTATATTCCAGTACAATATTCTTCAATTTCAGAGCAGCACCCTTGGAGGTATAGTCTTTCTTGTGTGTCCATCCAATTATCTATGATATCCTAGATTGATATAAAATGGTTCACTCAAATTTGCATCTCCCCTTAAACCACAACTGAAAAATAAGCTTGAGAGTGTATCTTCTATTGATAGTTCCGCAAACTTGTGGTTAGGCCAAATCAGTTACTTATGCTCACTTAGGCAACCCGGAGTATAGGATTCATATTCACAACAAGCCAATGTCCCTTCTTTTTTGTTACTGTGGTTTTATAACATATGGCGCTGAGCACTTTACCGGAGAAAATATTTTGGGTCCCTTGTTTGACTTGCATGTTCCTAATAAGGTGCAGTCTGCATCATGAACCATGAAACAGCACAGTCTCGTAACTACAGTCATCTATGTTCTCTGTGTCCAGAACCTACAATACATGCTATGACTGATTTGGAAACTAACATTTTTGTTTGATTTGCTGAATAGAAGCGTTGTGGCGTTGGCGGTCGCTATTTGTGGCTGGTGGGCGTCTCTTTATATGCAATGAAGACTTGGCACAACTTAGTTCTCAAAGAGCATATTCTTCTTCTGTTCCATATTACTCGCTTGACTCGTGCTGCTACATTTCTGATATATCTGAGACGGTAATAAGTGTCTTCATTCTTCTTTCCCTTTTGCTCGCGCTTCATCGAGATGTGATGTGAACGTTTTGATGTACAAACTTGAAATTTGCCCTTCTCCAGATGGTTGAATCGCAAGGCAGGGTTGTGTCACTGAAGATCAAAGAGACCAGAGGAGTGGATTCAGTGATATGGAAGCTCAAGTGGTGCTGCACTGAGAAAGCACTCAAGTTTGTGACTTTGGTCAAAGCTCTTCACCCTGATTCGGCACAGTGTCCGTTGGCTGTAAGCTACAGAAGATAAGCCTTCGAATGCTGTTTTTTTGTTTAGTTTTACAGGTCACTTTTCTGTGTAGTTATGTATATAGCACACACGTACATTGTTCATATTCATTTGATTCAATTTGTTAATGCGTTAAAATCATCAATGATCTGTGTTTTGTGCCGTTCTTTCCGTTTCTAAGTCGGATTCATTTGGTTAAATTTGTTTATCGGTTAAACATCATCTCTCAATTGAATCTGGTGTCTACAAATATTTTGGCCGGAGGAATAAAATCGAAATAAATGGTATTTACACGCGGACATGAATGTTCAAACCGCTTAAATTACGCAGGCAGAGCAAGCTGGCAGACAAAGTGAACCACGTGGATACAGCTTTGGTACCACAAACAAATAACAGACACAGTGCTGTGTTGGCTTGTTCACTAGCAACTGAACTGATCTCGCTTTGTCCGAACAAGTTCTAGCGGTAGTCTCTCCAGTGCCATCTGAAAAATCTCGCATGAATCGTTTACTTGCAGCATCGCAAAGAAAAAAATCACATTAGGAAGTTAGATTTTATTTTTCTCACCCATAGTCTTGGAGCCGTAGGATCGGATTTCGGTTGTGCTTTGGCTAGCTTCGACTTGAAACTGATGGTGATGCACACCTTGAACTCCACTGAGAAGGGGCTGTTCCACAGAGACATTGGATCATCCATCCATCAGTTACTATTTGAGGTTTAGAAAGAAGCAACGAAACTTACCCTGCGAAAATGGATGGACACATCAGAAGCCGAGGAAGTAGAACGTAAATTGGCAGTGTCATCTTACGGCACACATCTCCATCTGCAATCTGAACATGTGAGACGATAAGAAGAACTGTCTTTAATCTCTTAGCGAGAAATTTCGATATTACAACTGTTGCATAAACGGGTAGTAGTTAACCTGTGTAGACTGAATCAAAGAGATCTCAGTAACAATTCTCTCCCCCACAATTATCGACTCAACGCGGAGTAGGTGAATGTCGATAGAAGTAATAGGAACTGAAGATGCTTCCACTGTTAACTCGCCACTAAGTGGATCCTGCAAAGAGCATTGAGTCGCTAATTTTCCAGTAACCCGGAAACCACCTAGTGAGATCAATAGTCCGGTTAGTTCTCTCATTAACAGATCACAAAAATGGCAATATCTCCAGATTGGAAGACAAACCTGACTTAATCTCGGGAAGCAACGGATGTCTCTGAGTGTCTTGAGTGATATAGAAGATAACCATTTCTGGAGGAAGCGGCCTCTCAGGAAGATCAACTTCAACCCCAAAAAGAAAAACATCACAACAAAATTCAAACTTGTCCACACAAAGAAGTCAAAGAAAAAAAAGTTACCTCTACCACTCTCGATTATAAACTCCATTGTTGCAGATAAAGGTTTATGCAAGTATCCTCGCGGTATATCTACAGTAAGTAGATACTGTCACAGATATTTGCATCAATATACCAATTCTCAGATAAAATTAATTTAAAAAATGATCAAAGATACACTAACCTGGATGTTAATATTAGTTCCATGAAACGTCTCATAGAACTTTTCTGCAATGCTTTCCCCAGACTCCCTCAGATTCACAGAGAAAGGTATCTACCAACAACAACAACAAGTTTCTTAATACTTGAAAACAATCAAACGTTCTCAAATGGTACAACTACCTCTGTAGTTCCGGGAGGGATTCTCCCAGAAGATCTGACTTGGATCGTCTTCTTTCTAATGACAATGTTCAAGAGTCAGCTTAAGCAAGAGTGTGTAACAGATGAGCAATGCTTACACTATTTGGATAGGTTTGATGACGCCATAGAAAGACTCTATAACTCCAGCTGAGCCTCCACGCACCTGAGGTCAGAGGAAGAAATCGATTTTTTTTTTAGGTTTGGAATTTGAATCGAAACAAAGGTTTGATCGAGAATCTGAAAACCTGCAAATTGACTGATCCGTTGACTGATAAACGTATAGCTTGGTGGGAGATCGAGTTGGGAGATTTTATCACGATTTTTCCTTCTACTGGTTCCTGGAGAAAATTGAAAGACTGAGCAATTTCAAATTTATCGTAAAGGAAGAGATTCGAGACGTACTGAAGAGCGGTAGATTCGATTTGAACGAGAAAGCTTGACGGTCACCGTCGTCGTCGTCGTCATTGAGCTGCTTCCACGAGGAGGAGGCAGACAGGTTTTGTGGTTATTTATTTCAACGGCGAAATGATTAAAGACGGCAAGAAGTTCTCTCTATGATAAGACAAACCGCATGGTGTGTCTTTTTCTTTTTTTTTGTCATCCTGTAAATTTATACACAATGTCACTTTGATATTTTTTACACATACTAAAAAAATGATTGAAATCTATTTAAATTCTTATTAATTACACATAGTCAACCAATAGTATTTTAGATAAATAAAATTAGTTATAAAATTAATGCAGTTTTAATTATTATTGATCTGAAAATTGCATTAAAATTCTGAAACGACTTTTTTTTTTATAACAAGATAAAAAATGTTAAAATGATACTTAATATAAAACAAAAGAAATATTAGATTCAATTCATTCAACCAAGGATTACAATGAGCCGGCAAAGGTTTGTTTGTAACCTTTCCGGAGCCATAAGCCACTTAAGCGTGTGTCTAAGTGGGTGTTTTTTTTTGTTAAGTATGGGTGTTTGAGAATGACAAAATATCAGAGGTAGTTAGTGTAATAGTTGGAAACTGTATGAAGTGTAGTTAGTTCTCTTTGAGGGAATAAAATCATGGGTTTAGAAAATTTGTTGAAAGAATCAGAGATTCAGAAAGTGTGTTGTGTTGTATTATTCATTTTAACTAAAATCATATAGGCCAAATATTCATTTTAGTTTCCTGAACTCGTCACTTACGAAAGATTGTTCCCTTCACCTTGCAGGAAGGTCATTACAGAAACAACCAAATTTTTTTTTTTTTTTTGCTAAAAAGAAACCAACCATCTTTGGGAATAGAATGTACAACAACACAGGTTAGTTTCAATATTTTGTAAATTTTCCTCTCTCTCTTGAGGACAATTTCTTAACATAACCAAAAACCTTTTAACTTCTGCCAAATAGAATGTACAACACACAGGTTGATTGCAACCATTTGTAAGAATGATCAATGTCCGTTTCTTTATAAATGTTAGCCAAGTTTTTTTTAGACAACAGAAGAGGATATTATGATAAGTATACACAACATGCTTCAAAGTAGCAAAACAAACAGATGGATATTTTTTTTTATAAAAAGAGAGTACTAATTAAAGAGAGCTTCACTATAATAAGTAACTCTCCTAAGCCAAATCTACATTCTCTTACTAGTTGTGAAACCGATGGAGCACTTAATTCATTTGATCTTCACATGGCAGCTCGTAACGACACAATGGACAAACATGACTGGTCTCAAGCCACTTCACGATACACTCCTCGTCAAACTCATGTCCACAAGCTAAAGGCACAACTCTTCCTCCATTCTTAAACTCCTCCAAACAAATTGTGCACTCTTCCAAGCTAATCTTCTTCTTTTTCTTCTTCTTGTTCATGTTTTCCTTTTCGATCTTCTTCTTGTATACTTTCCTTATTAGGGTTTTGACCACGACCTTGCTAGCGGGTATAAACCGGGTGTTATTACTTGTCTCGTCGAACGAGACTTGAATGGCTTCTTCAATCTGAGACCGAGAATCAGGAAAAAGATCCATCTGAACCGATAAAGCACATTCAAGAGAATAGCCACTGTTACTTGTGAAACAAGCTACACCGTCAATGTAGGCAACTAGTTTCCTCATCGCATCACCAATAACGTCGTCATCGTCGATATTGGCTTCCACCAGGAGGAAACACTTCAATTCCCGTACGATCTGACAGTCGGAGTCTTCGTCCTCATCACAACCGAATACGTCTTGTATGGAGTGCGACCTAGTCGTGAATGGCGTGTCAAACTCATCATCGTCGCCAAAGATCGTGGCAGTGACTGTGATCGTGCCAGCTTCTTCCGGTTGAGGATTGTTATCGATTTCGTGGTCGAAATTGATTCTCATGGCTACTTTACTCGAGAAACACTATCATTCGAAGATAACAGACCTAAAATAGTTAATGTTTTGTTTTAGGGTTGTGTTGAATTTATAAGAATGGTGATCACCTCAACACTTTTTTTACCGACACCGAATCAACCGACACCTAACAATATCCTTTAGCAAAAAATAATTTTCTTTTTCTGTTTGGTTTCCTCTTAAATATATAGAATTTGTTAACCAACGTAAAGAGATGTAAGTTACAAATAAGGGGAATTTGGCGTTTTTGAATAATGTTCTCTTGGTTTTTTTTTTTTTTTTAATTTTTACATTGCAACTATTTTTCGTTGCGAATAATCATATTCATTTTGGAAACATGAAACCCGTCTAGACTCATATCTATATTATTAAAAGAGAAGTACTCATTAAAAAATATCCCTAAGTTTTCTAACTTATTTACACTTCCATGCCACTGAGAATTAAATTAAACTACTTATTTTAATGCTTATTTTTTCAGTTAATTTAGTGAGTTTTTTTTAATCAAATTTAAACTTAATGTCACTAAATGAACCTACATATTTTAATGCTTGTCTTTTTCAGTTAAATTAATGTGTTTTTCTTAATCAAATTTAAACTTAATGTCATTAAATGAACCTACAAATACATCATATTTAACGTAGCTTATTACGGACGAGTACAGCCCAATAATGAACTTGAATTTTATTTTTACGAAAATGTGAATCACTTGACGCATGTAATATTTAAAATATATTAACTACAATATAACAAATGCATATAACCTTCATATACTTTAGTTTGAAATGATCATGCTCAAGTTTTATATAGCCAACTTACATCATGCATCGATCGATGTTATTCAAACCACATACAGTTTTCGTTTTCCTTATAGGATGTATCAACCAACCAATCATCCTATTGATTTTCTAAGCTTTATAAAAAAACAAATCAATAAATACAAACTCAAAATCCAATATCTTCTATTAATCAAAACATAATATCTTCAATGTCGTATCTTTAATGTACCTATTAAATATATAATTTGTAACCATAATTACACTAATTATAAGAATATATTTGCTTGCAGAAGAGAAAACAATAAATTTAAAATTTGTAAGAATATAAAGTTATAGAGATTCCAACCAATTGTCTATACTTGCGTATGATTTTCGCATAATAAGCTTCAACTTGAACATTGAAAAAGATAGAAACATTTTTTTAATCTTTTACCGACACATAACTTAAACAAAATGAAGAGTTAAACGTAATTTTTTTTGTTACACTTCCCGGAAAAAAACAGTTACAACATGGACTTTCATAATATGCTTTTTTAACATATTAATGTTATGGACATTTAATAATTATCTTGACGAAAAACAGAGACTATAAATAATTTATTATTAATAAAATTATGAAATTATTTACAATTTGAGGACTAATTCATCGTCCTTTTTTATATGTTAAATTTTTCATAGAAGTTTAAAAATCATTGTATTTTCTTTAAACATGTATAACTAATTTATAATCTTTTATGCCATACTAAGTCATAATATAATATTTCTTTATATTTTATATTAATAACCATTGTTTTTATATATCGTCTACGATTCTCTAATTACGTCTGTTTGTTCTATTTTTTATATGATATTGAATATTCGTCATAAATAGATGGTTTAAGATGCCAAAAAATTATTTATTTGGTGAATATAATGCATCAAATATTACAAATACATCATTTAGTTAAATAAATAACCAAAAACCGATAATTTATACCCGTGCGCCTGCGCGGGTCAGGGTCTAGTTTAATTTCAAATTTATGTTTTATTATTATTTATTTTAGATTATATATTTGAAAATATTTATTTATTCAAGAGAAAATAAAAATATGGGAAAGAAAAGTTTTCAGATAGAGTAAACAAATTACTCATTTAAATTTATAAAAATTAATAAAATAACTAAATTTATTCAATTTTGTTTTTGGAATCTTCCTAATCATAAAATTGTGTACTTTTCCATAGTTTCTCAAACAAAATTATTCAAAATAGTTGAAATTACTATTTTGAACCATTGATAATGTCAAATGTAAATATTAATATTTAGAAAACATTTATATAAATATATGTTTCATTAAAACCATAAATCAATAAATATGTATATGATTTGAATAAATTTTATATAGACATGAACAAAACTTGGGTGTTTTTCAAAACCAACCCATATTTTCAAGTCAAATCCAAAACCAACCCCTTTTTTTTTGTTCATACTATTCATCAATAAAATTTCCATACTATCCTTATGTTTTTGAATTATTCACAAAATTGCCATTTTTATTTGTTTTTTTATTAATTTCGAAATTAACAAAAAACCAAATACACCCTAACCATTTCTTCTTATTTACAAAAATGCCATCATCATCAATTTTTCCAACCACCATGAACCACCATTTTTGAGCTCTAAAGCTCTAGAATTCAATTTTCAACCACTTTTTTTCTCATTCTAACCCAAAAAACTTCATTTCCTCTCATTTCCTCTACATTTCCATCTAAAAAACTCTCATAACTATCATTTTCATAATCACAAACTTCATATTTTCGAGTTTCTTCATTAGTGAATCGTTAAAGATGCTTCTTTTTGCTCATATTTGGAGTTTGGACGGTTGAAAAGGTTGGAAACGAGCTTTACACATGAAAAAGGTAACTATTTACATGGTTTTCGTTCTTTTTTCAGATCTGTGTCGCGACGGTAGACTGTTTTGTATGTCTACGCCTCCGTGGAGACTTACGATGCAGTCTATTTGTCAACGCACGGGTTAGTTTTGCAATTGACCAGACAAATTTTTTTTCTAACGCAGACTTCCCCAGTAGTCTCCGTCTTTACCTTTGACAACAAAAATAAAACTTTCGGTAGACTTACTAAGACGTCTACCTAAAAGAGGTTAGTTTTTCATTTGACCAAACTTTTGACTTTTCAAAATAGACTTCAACGGAACTCTACAGAATGTAGACTGCCACCGAAGTCTATAAAAGGTCAGTTTTGCATTTGACCAAAACTTTGACTTCGTGGAATAGGTTAGTTTTGTGTTTGACCAAAAAGTTTAAAAAGCAATCAAAAATTTATTAAATTGTAGACTTCATATGCAGTCTTCTTATCTTAAAAAAAAAATGTAGACTGCGTATAAAGTCTACTTTTTTATTTTGGTCAAATGCAAAACCAACCCGTCGGATTTGAGAGTAGACTTCACAAGAAGTCTACACACCCGTAGACGTTCATTTCAATCTACTGATTTGAAGTCAAACTTGGTCAATTGCAAAACTAACCTCTTTCAAAAAAATTCAAACATGTAGACTGCATATGAAGTCTAGTTCTGAAAGTCAAATCTTGGATGAATTCTGGTCAATTACAAAAAGTAACCTTTTTAAATTGTAGACCGAAAAGAAAGTCTACATGTACAAAATCACAACTTTTATTCAACTATAGAAAGCAACCCGTAAAATGGTCAATTGCAAAAACCAACCCAAAGAGTAGACCTATTTGACAGTCTACGTCTGTAAACTGAAAAGAACGTCTACATCTTCAGAGACTGAATATTAAGTTTGCATAGAAAAATTTATAAAAATGTGAATTTGTGTATTATTCATTAAATTTTTTCTAGATTTTTTGTTTGACAGTGTGTGTTAGTTAATCCTAATGGGTTTGAGTGATTTTGAAAAGAATTTTTTTTTATAATTATGAAGGTATAATTCATTTGATTTGACAATGTTGTTAGCTAATAATTGTAGACGTATTTGTAAGTCTTCGTTTATAGTTTTGCTAGTAAGGCTGAGCTTGTTTCAAAGCTGAAGTCGGTGACTGTGGAATATAAATTTACATTCTCAGCATATAAGACAACGAAAACTCTGTATGTGGCTAAGTGTCGTGTTCAAGGATGTGGTTGAAAACTTAGAGCGAGTGTGAAGCATGGGCCAAAGACATTTTAGATGACAAAATATTCGAAAAGGATGAAGAATCGGAAAGGTTGAAGAATGTTCATTATGCATGATGGCAGTACACATGGTAAACTTCTTGAAATGACACAAGAAAATTATGATCTGGACAACAAAATTGAGAAGATGGTGCTAACCTATTTCTTACCAAACATCATTTAAAACAAATGACTCCGAATAGGAAAATACTCCTCTTATGCATGTCACGAATAATCGACAAGTACGGAACTTGATCGAATTATCTAAGACACACTTTGTACGCCTTTGTGTATCAAGCCTGCGCCAAATACACTAAAAATTTTTGGATTGACTATATGTTAGATAATAAGTGTAGACGTTTTTGTAAATCTACAAATGTTGACTGCAGTTGAAGTCTACGTCGTAAATTCTATTAAAAGTGTATTTGTGTATTATTCATCATATTTTTTCATGATTTAGTTATTTTACAGTGTATGTTAGTAAAATTTTAATGGTCTTGGATGAATTTCACAATTTAATGTGTTATAATTATACACTTGATACTTATTGCAAATTGTTTTGATTAGTGTTATTTTTGAAAATTTTTGGGAAAATTTTGTATAGATTTTCTTCTTCTCACATGTGTGTTAGTTATTATTTTAGCTTATGGTGGTTTTACTTGTTTGGTTGGTTAGATCTTGTGAAAAAATTGATATCTAACAAAAAATTAATAATATCATACAAGTGAAAACAACTAAAAATGAATACAATGTTTATAGATTATGCATTAAAAATTATTTAAAAATTAATATTTTATTATGAAAGTTATTACAGAGCAATATATTAAAAAGTATTCTTGAGTATGTTTGATTTTTCATAATCTTGATGCTTCAAATAAAGTCTTGGAAAAAGTACCTGCAAAATAAAATAGAGTTATGAGAAAAACATAAGATAAAAAATAAAATCATATTTTAGTAGACTTTTTATTAAGTCTACGTAAAGTTATTGTTTAGTAGACTTTAGTATAAGTCTACACTAATGGAAAATTTTCATATCTAAAAGTGTGTATTTAGAAAATTTGAAAATACTTTGTTCTGGAAAATATTTCAAAAATGGTTTTTTGTCATCCTTGTAACAAAGCAAAAAGATAATGTATGAATCTATAAATTTAGTTCATTATTAACACAAAATATCTTATAATGAATATAAGGAAATCTTACATTTTTGGGAAGATGATTTGAAAACATTGGAAGAGAATACCTGCAAAATAAAATAAAATTATGAAAAATAAGATAAAAACTAAAATCATATTTGAGTAAACTTCTAATGAAATATGCTTAAAAGTCAAGGATAGTAGACTTCATTTGAAGTCTACCAGCCGTAAGTTTTAAGTAGATTTCAAATGAAGTCTACTCTATAAAAAAAAATAGATCTGGAAAATAAATACATTAAAAATATGAAATAAGTTTAAATCTAAAAAACTTTTAAAAATATGATTTAATAGACAAAATAGTTATAAATTAAAGACATATTAATATGAATTTTAATATGTAACTTTATTTGAATATAAATACTAGAACACATATTTTAAATCTATAGATGTAAACCTTACATTTCTAGGAGGAGAAGAAAACAACTATGGAAGAAAATACCTGCAAAATAAGATAAAATTATTAAAAAACATAGAAAAAAAAATTAAAGTCATATTTTTGTAGACTTCCAATGAAGTCTGCTTAAACTTTGTGGTTTAGTAAACTTCATATGAAGTCTGCAAGCTTTAATAAACTTTTTTAGAAGTCTAAACTGTCTAATAATTTTCAGATCTGAAAAAATTTATATATTTTGAAATGTGAAAATAATTTTAAATCTGAAAATACTTTACATAATAGAATTTATAAGGTAAACTAGTAGCAAATTAATGTAGAGAGCTTGATCTATAAATTTATTTGAATATAAACATGTAAATACATATTTTAAATCTATTAATCTAAAACTTACATTTTTAGAGGAGATGATGAAATCCATGAGTGATAATACCTACCAAAAAAAGATAATATTGTGAGAAATAAACATAAAAATACACATTTAAAATCTATAGATCTAAAACTTACATTTTTTAAAGGAGAAGATGAAAACCATGAATCATAATATCTAAAATGACAAGATAATATTGTGAGAAAGACTTGAGAAAATTTTAGAGAGAAAGAAGATAATGAGAGAGATTTAGAAACAATTGAGAGAATTTTAGAGAGAAGAGAGAAAGTTTTAGAGAGAAGGGAGAGAATTTTAAAAACTTGTGCAGCCACTTTAGAGAGAGATTGTATAAATTTTGTTTATATAGGGAGACAAAAATGTAACTAGGTTAAAATTTACGATACTGTAGACTTCGTTTGAAGTCTACTAAAATTAAAATTTTGGAGTAGATCTTACCTTAACATAGTAGACCTTTTTGGAAGTCTACTATAATAATTTAATTATTGTTGTTTATTCTTTATTATTTTAATAATTTTAATATATGATTTATTAAATTTATTTTTTTATTTTTTAATAGTTATAGTATATGATTTCACTTTTTTATTCGTAAGGAACTTAACTTAGTTTAAATATAATGATTTTTTGTAAAACAAATTGAAAAATATAGACTGAAAAAGACGTCTTCAGATAAATAGACTTTATTGTAGGTCTACGAAACCCTAAACCACAAATCTCAAACCCTAAATGTTTTGCTTGATAATCAAAAAGTCTCATTTATATAAAATATAAACTACTAAACATTAATATGCAGATTTAAGTTAATAAAACAAAAAAAAAACAAAATCTAAAATCTAACCCTTTGAAATCAACTACTAAAAGACATAACATGTTAGAACCTTTTGTTTGTAAACTATGAACATAGTCTAACACATGATAACCAAATTAGTATATATTCTTCAAAATTGTTCGATTATATGAAATTTTAATTTATTTACTTCATATTATCCATTATATTGATGATTAGTTAAAAATATCACAATAATTATTTTTATACATTTTTAAAATTAAATTATTAGATCAAATTAGAGTGTAGACTACAAAACAAGTATATAAAGTAGACTTCGTAGGAAGTCTATATATATGTAGACTTCTTTTATTACGTGTAGACTTCCAAAGGATAGAAACGTAAAATACATTTCTGTTTTTTGTTTGGTCATAAGGGTTAAATAGTACTTTCACTACTCCTTTAGGTTGGTTTTGCATTTGACTGAAAGTGGGGTATACTTTTACATTTGACTTGAATATTTGGGTTGGTTTTAGCAAATGTCCCACAAAACTTTGTATTGTGAGATTTTTTTTTTTCAAAATAAAATTCATCTCCATTCTTTTTTTACTCTTTTTGATGTTATTTTATTAAATTACATCCACTGTCAATACTCTCGATAATTTTAGGCATTTTCTGTATATAGGGTTGCTGGATAGTTTGTAAGAACAATCAATATAATAAAACAATTATTGTACAAAAGAACATACTCTAAAGTAGCAAAACAAATGGATCGAATTGTTTTTTTTTTAATTACTAAACAGAGCTTCATCACAACAAGTAACTCTCATAAGCCAAATCTACCCTCTCGTACTAATTGTTTAATCCATCGAGCACTTAATTAGTTCATTTGATCTTCACATGGAAACTCCAAACGACACAATGGACAAACATGACTTGTCTCAAGCCACTTGACGATACACTCCTCGTCAAACTCGTGTCCACAAGGCAAAGGCACAACTGTTCCTCCATTCTTAAACTCTTCCAAACAAATCGTGCACTCTTCCAAGGCGCTATTCTTCTTCTTGTAAATTTTCCTGATTAGGGATTTGACCGCGAGCTTGCTAGCGGGTCTAAACCGGGTGTTATTAGTGATCTCATCGAACAAGACTTGAGCGGCTTCTTCAATCTGTGACTGGGAGTCATCATCATCATGGAGATAATAAGGAGAGAGATCCAACTCAACCGATAAATCACATCCAGGAGAGTACCCACTACTACTGAAACAAGTTACAATAAGAACGTAGCCAAGTAGTTTCATCATCGTATCTCTAATAGTGTCCGCGTCGATATCTGCTTCCAGAAGGAAACACATCAATTCTCGTATGATTTGACACACGTAGTTTTCGTTCTGACCATCTAAACCGAAGAAGTCTTGTATGGGAAGCGAGCTTGTCGTGAATGACGTGTCAAAGTCATCATCGTCGCCAAGGATTGTGGCAGTGACTGTGATCGTGCCAGCATCTTCCGGTTGAGAATCACCAAAGACTTCGTGGTAGAAACTGGCTCTCATGACTAGTTTACTCAAAGAAAACTATAGAACAGGAATTTGACCTATTTTTTCTACGTGTTACGTAAAAGAAATAAGATGAATGGATGATGTTCGTTTAATTAGGGTTGAGTTTGTATTTATAGTAGATGGATTAAGAGTGGGATCACATCAATTTCCATTTTTACTGATACCAAAGTCTAACATTTTCCTTTTTACTGATTTATTTCCTTTTTTTTTGTTATATAGAATTTCCTTTTTCAGGCTTAAAAATTATGTCTCCGATTGGTGACACATGTAGTATTTGAGTTGATTTACAATTAAAAAATATGATTTGATGTAACTTGCAGTAAACTATGGGGTAAAAGTTGTGAATTCTCGTTTGATATAAAAAATGAGTTACTATTTTAGTAATATAATTAACTGGTAACAATTTTGATGTATAAATTGAATAATGTTATTTAAAAATAATATAAATAATATTAAATAAAAAGCTAATAAGATATATTAAATTAACTAAAGATATTCACATATATATATATATTATCTCCCATACATATAAAAATAATTTATGTACATAAATTTTTAGTTATCAGACAAAATTAGCAATTAAAATATATAAACAATTTTGATTAACTAATTATTGAGAAAATATATTTTTTGGGAAATCTTTAGCTATATTAAATGATTAAATATATTATACTAACTACTAAAAAAAATGTACTGAACTATATGATTATGGTTTGTAAATTGTTGAATCTGTTAAAAAAATGCAAGTTGGCATTTATTAGAAAACTCAGAATTTTCTTTAAATCAAAGCTTAATACATGAGATTCTTGTGAAAAAAGTCGGAAACTGTATGAAAGTGTTGTAGTCTTTTTCGGAGGGAATAAAAACAACATGGTGTGTCTCTACATCAGATTCATCAAAACACAAAATGTCATTACAACGACAAGTAGTTAGCACGTGAAAGTTGGAAATAGTATGAAGTGTAGTTCAAGGTGATCTCATTAAAAAAAAAAAAAAAACAAATCTGCGGAGGAGACGTTAAACAGAGTACTCACAGAGATAGATCATCATACTATTCACAAACCCTAAACCCTAAATTCTCCAGAGAAGAATGTGGAAGAAAGGAGAGTTAGTGTGGGTGAGATTAAACCCGTCAGATCCATGGATTCCGGGTCGGATCCTTGATCCATCCGAACCGTTAGGAATCCTCGTTTCCTTCTTCGACCTGATGGAACCACGCTACGTTCCAAAGCCTTGTCTCCGAAGCTTCGATCGCGATTTCGAAACTCTGGTTGCAGATTCGTTGAGGTTCCGCCGCTTCGTGAACAGAGCTCTGCAAACGCACTTCTGGAACATCTCCTTTGGGCTTTGGTGTTCTTGCCAGCCCCCGATCGATTCGCCGTACTTGGACAGAGAAACCTCACTCCCTTGTTCTCCTCCTCTTAGCTCCGATTCGGCTCTGAGTTTTGTTAGAGAGATGGCCGTTTCGCGACGAGTGCCTCTTCGGAGATTAGCTGAGACCAACGGTTCCACCGCTCAGATCCTTAGCTTTAGGCGTTACTCTGTTGGTTTGAATCGCTCAGAATCTGTCTATGAAGAAGTTATAGAAAGTAAGTTTGAAAAGTTGTGATTTTTCTTGGTTTTCTAGTGTTCTTGTTCTTACTCGGTTGAGGATTGAGCGGTGCGGGACAAGCTGTTCTAACAATTATAAAAACGTATAGATATATGGTATATGTAGAGATTTTTGTTACTGTTAACGGTGCGGTTCGTAACATTTGAAGCCTAAATCTATATGCTCTGATCACTGTACATTGCTTTTGGGTTGTTTGTATTCTCAAATAGTTCTGTCATTGTGTTGTACAGGTGCAAAGCTAATGGATGGCGTAGAAGAACCAGATTGGTATCTCGATCCCTCCAACAACATGGACTGCATCGACGACATGGTTTCTATGTTTCCTGAGACAGAAGATGCTGACGTAGACAACGGTAGTGATCCGTTGCCCAAGGATATCCATTGCTGTTCTGTTGATAAACTAGTTCAGAGTTGGAATACGAGGAGCACTGTGATCCTATCTGATTCTAGTGTTATGAAAGCTTGTGGAACCATGGCTAGGATATCTAATGAAGAGGAGGCAGCACACTCGCTTAAGAGTAGAGAACGCTGTCAAGAGAGTATTTGCTTACTGAATTCAGAATCTCGTGTTGAAGATATAATAGAGGAAGACACCACCACTCCTGCTGCCCAAAGAGAAGCACCTCCTGAAGTCATGATTGAAACGCATGATGACATCACTGGCTCAGATGATAGAACTATGACATCCGCAAAACAGTTGTCACCCTTGCTTGATCGGAGTAACAGCAAGGCTTTTCTGGCAAAGCCTGTTTCTTTTGTTGTTTTGGAAGCCTGCAAGAATCTAGCTTGTTCAGTGGAAGAAACATCTGCTAACCCAAGAAGCAAGCTTGATGGATCTGTGATGAGTGCCAATACCTTGGATGAGGACCAATCAGATAGGAATCATTCCAATGGAACACGTGACAACCCTGAGGATGCATTAGAGTCCCATCTGAACGCAGGGCAGGTTTCTCTACATATTACCGGCCGTTCAAACAAAGAGTTCGGTTCTGATGATGTAGGCATTGCACCTGTGGAGCAGTTACATGACTTGGAAGTTGCAACAACTGTCGAAAACCAGATCAGCGCAGCTGATAATATCAGATCCACTGGGGCCAAAAGGAAAGCGAGTCGAGACAAAGCATCAGGTAACTTCAAGAGAAGGAAGAAAGGATCCCACCAACAATCCATTTCTGCTGATAAACCGCAGAACCTACAGGTGTTGAAAGATAAGCGTTTCGCTGATCCAAAATGCTTGCGAATGAAGTTCTTGAGTACACATGTGAATCTCCCATCCAAATCAGAGCTGCTGAAGAGATTCAGCGTGTTTGGGAAAATAGATGCTTCGAGAACTGATGTAAACCCAGGGGGAAGGTCTGCGAAAGTAGTGTTCCTGCAGAGCATAGACGCAGTGACAGCTTACCAATTTGCAAGAAGCAAAAAGTTTAAGCTTGGACGCTCTAAGGTAGTGTATCGGCTCGATGCCTCTGAGGGAGACATTGAAGTAAACAAAGCTCCTTTGTCTCAGAAGCCTCAACAGTCTGTTCCATCACCAAGATCATGTCTTAAGAAACATGGTTCGGTAGATAAAGAAGAGGGAAGAAGTCATCTCAAGGTGACATTCGAAACGACCAACACATGAAGACCATCATTTAACTAGTTGTGTGCATAACTTGTCCTCTTGTAATAGTAGCAAAGGCCTATACCTTAGGTAGAACTTGCAAGTCTTTTTTCTTTTTTTGCGCTGAAGGTTGTATTTTCATGTAGTTTACACATGAATATATAAAATAGCTTTGAATGATTTCATGTGACTAGGTTTGCATTATCAATCTGCTTCAAATTATTTTTATCTGTTTAGAAAGTTGGGAACTTAATGAAGAAGAAAGATTAAGTGAGCAAGCTGCCAATCTGGTATGATCAAAACTCAAAAAGCAAAAGTTTACAACAAGGCTAAAGGTAAAAGTTATAGTAAGGCAGGTCGCTTCCATGAATGATCATCTTCATGGTTGTTGGATTCACTAGGTCGTTTGCACTCGCATTTCTTGCAAACAGTGTTTCTCCTATAGTTCAAGAAGTCGCATCTGCCAGAAGAAGAAAACACATTAAGACAAGAGAAGAAGGGCGGTTGGCTAAGGATGATTATATATACAAAATGCCATGGGTCTAAATTAGAGATAGGAGAAAGAGAGACGCACGAAGGACATTCCCATTCTCCAGGCTCAAGTTGCCTTGGGGGACGTTGTTCCCTACACTGTTTACACTTTTTGTTGCTAGAAAAGTTCATGAATCCACACCTAAACACACAAAAGTGGTACGATCAGTAAACAGGAGGGGCAACTAATCAAACTACAAACACAAAAAGATAGACGCAAAGGAGACAATTTAGAGACGAGGTAAAGATGAACCAACCCAGAGCAGTTCCAGTCTCCCTTTTTCATTTCAATATTCTCCATTGAACTTCTCTTTGGCCCCTTTGCTTTGCACTTCAGACAGCTCTGGTTTCTTGAGAAGTTTGAGAAATTGCACCTGTGGAATCAGCAAAGGTTATACTCAGTGAGGGTATGGCATAAAAGGCTTCTATTCAACAGGCAATTATCAGATATAGACTTACTCAGGACATAGCCAGTCTCCTTCCTTGACAACAGCAGCAACAGATCGTCTGTCAGCCACTTCATTGCACTCTCTGCATCTTTCATTTCTCGCAAAGTTCAAAAAGTCACACCTGTAGAGAAACACACAAAGAAGCTATGTCAAAAAATCTACAACAAAAAACACTAATTTCCTCAAAGCAATGTTATAAACTCTTCATCCAAATAAGCGAACAACATTATTGGCTAGATCTTCAAGATTCAGTAAGTTAAGAGCTTTGTAAACTAAAAAAAAACAGTCAAGTCGAGTTACTCTAAAGACATGGCAAAAGAGCTAATCATTCTTAGAAACCACTTACTTGGGACACGCCCAATCTGCACTGTACTGAGACCGAACACGTTGAGAAGGCTCATCACTCCTCGATTTAAAAACCCTCTCCTTAGGAGGCAACGCTACCTTGGCCGCAGGTTTGGGCAAAACAGGGTTCACAGGCTTCTCACTGAGCTCAAGCAACTCCAAAAGAAGTCTCCTTGCAGACTCATGCACAAGCTCTTTCCCTGGTGGAACCTCCCCTCGAGAGACAACAACCGAATCAAGCGCATTGAACAGTAACAAACGCATGACATCAACGGTTCGAGCATCAGCTTCTGTGTCCTTAAGTATCACATAAGCTCTATCACAAGAGCTACGAAGCTCACAAGAACCACAAACCTAAAACCAAAAAAGATTAAACATTTAATCCAATGTTTTAACAAATCCTTAAACTAATGAAACCAATGTTCAAAAAATGGCTAGTGCAAGTCCGAGCTTTATAGAGTACTAGCGAATGGGGCTAGTCCAGGCCTAGGCGTAAACGAATTATCAATTTATTATATATACATTTTACATTTATAAAAAACATTTTAATTTTTAAGTTTAGTTATAGAATTTATTGTCAAAATTAGATATATCAAACAAAAAAAAACTTAGACCAATTTGTAGATTTGTACTAACATTATTACTTAATTTAACAACTTTAGACTAATTTAGATCGATTTAAATCAATTTAAACCGATTTACAAAGTACCTAGTTGACACCTAAACCGATTTTTAGAACCATGAATGAAACAATGTGTACTTACATCTCCTTCATCTAATTTAGACTAATTTAGATCGATTTAAACCAGTTTTAACCGATTTACAAAGTACCTAGTTGACACCTTAAACCGATTTTTAGAACCATGAATGAAACAATGTGTACTTACATCTCCTTCGTCTAATTTAGATTAATTTAGATCGATTTAAACCAATTTTAACCGACTTACAAAGCACCTAGTTGACACCTAAGCAGATTTTTAGAACCATGAATGAGACAATGTGTGCTTAACTTACATCTCCTTCGTCTAATTTAACATGAGCTCGAATCCTCTTTGATGAGTTAACTGTTTTGCGAAAGAGATTAGGGCATCCACGCTCCACGAGAGCTTGTACATCACTCGACGACAAGGATCTGAATCAAAAGGGCACTAACGTTATCACTAATACGAACGTTTAAGATGAGAAAGGTGAGAGCTTTTGTGTACCTAAGGACGTCGTAACGGTCGCGAGCGAAGCTGAGACAAGCGTCCTTCACTACGTTCATTTCTTGGTAAACAGTGTCGTCTTCGATGTTTTTGGTGAAGTAGCCTTTGGTCTTCAGGCGGTCGACGAAGTTTATCCACTCTGGCCATGGATGGGGAGATGGAGAAGAGGGAGAATCCGGTTCCACGGTGGGTGATGCGGCGGCGGTGGCGGTGGCGTTTGAGAAGCAGCGGAAGCGGAGGGAAACAGAGGGGAAGCGGTTGAGAGAGAGTGGAAAGGAGGAGGGGTTTTGAGGTCGGAAGATTGAGTTTCCGACGAGGAAGATTCTGGAAGAAGACATGTTTCTTTGTCTCTGGTAAGATCTCACCAGAGCGAGTGAGGTTTTAGGAAAGGGTTTTGGTCGGCGAATGAGTGGATAAAGAGATGGCTTTCGAGTGTTAACTATTTGCAATTTGGACCTCTTATTTATATAAAAGTACCATTTGTTATCCCTTTAATTACAAATTGAGTTTTACACCTGAAGTTCCTCACATGGCTGTATTCTCTCTCATCATGTATATTTTATTTATAGTCCTTGTGTAAATTTCATAGCATACTTACTACTTAGAGAGTACTCAATATTGAATTTTACTTTTAAATGATGCTTTGTAATGGCTTTAGATAATTTTAGGTGAACTAAAGAAGTTGATATGATTTCCGCTAGAAAAGGCTAAATCCTACATAAAATTAAAATATTAATTTGATACTTTCAACTAAAAACTTCAACAAACATTTTTAATATAACAAAACTAAAAAAAAACACCATTTTAAATATTTTAATAAGTAGATTTTATAAAAAAAAAATATACTTTTAAACCATAACCTCATTTATTGAATTTTAAATGTTTTCTTAAAAAAAAAATAGCAACGATTTATTATTTTGATATATATCACTCCATCTCAGAATCAATACACTCTTTGTTGTGTTTGTAAATTAGGGGGTTGCAAAGCCTATATTAAAAAGTTATTTGAAGTTGGTATAAATATTTATGTTTTGGTTATTTATTTAACTAGACCGTGAAAGTAAGATATTGCACATAACAAAGAAACCTCGAAGTTATCTCGAGGCAAACACACGCAGAGCAGCACACAAAACACAAAACTCTTTTCTCATTCATTCCCCACATTTTCCATCAGAAAGATCTCTCTCTCTCTCTCTCTCTCTCTCTCTCTCTCTCTCTCTTATCCAATGCAGCCGAAGCGTCGTCATGTACTGGCATCTCGAGCTTCGAACCTCTGGGTGCTACTTGGTCTCGGCATTGCTGGAGCTCTTCTAATTACAAAGAAGCTGAAGAAGAGAGTTCGTGAAGACTTCGGTGCCTTCATCGAGAAGCTTCTTCTGCTTCCTCCCCCTCAGCCTTCTCCTCCCAAAGCTCCTCATCCCCTCACTGCTCTCTCCTTCGCCGTCTCCGACCTGTAAGTCACCTGATAACTCTTTAAGTATGATGGGCACTTTCAAAATTGTATTAGCAGAATGAAAACTGTTCCAAGCACTTGAAAAGACTTGCAAAGTTTGAGTCTTTGAGATTAATATCACAATGTATAGATTAAAGTTTTGTATTTTGGAAAAAAGTTTGTATCTTTCCTAAGTTTCTCTGTTTTTAATTTCTCTGGCAGATTTGATGTGAAAGGATATGTGTCTGGATTTGGTCATCCAGAGTGGATTAGGACACATGAAGCTGCTGCTTCAACGTCTCCTGTGGTTTCAGTTCTTGTTGAAGGTGGAGCTACATGTGTTGGGAAGACTGTAGTTGGTGAATTTGCCTTTAGGTTTGTCTTGTCTGAGTTCTTACAAGTGTTTTGGTCTGATTCTGGGTTTTAATCACCTTTTTTTTTTATTCTTTCAGTATCAGTGGAGAAACTAAGCATTATGATACACCCACTAATCCTGCTGCTCCTGCTCGTATCCCCGGTGGCTCTTGTAGTGGAGCTGCTGTTGCAGTTGCTGCCAACCTTGTAGATTTTGCTTTAGGTAAGTGTAAAATACACTCTTATCTGCTTTCTAGTTTCTGGTTCCATGGTTGGTTTTGATTCTAACTTGAGAAATGTTCAGGTATTGACACGGTTGGTGGGGTAAGAGTGCCTGCTGGATATTGTGGCGTTTTAGGATTCAGATCATCTCAAGGGATTGTATCAAACGCTGGAATCATACCAGTGTCTTCTAGTCTTGATGCTGTTGGTATGAATACATAGAAACTTGATATGAACTTAGACTAGAGTCTTTTATCATTGTCTGATGAATGGATATTTGTGTGTCTCTTCAGGATGGTTTGCTCGGGATCCAAACACCTTGCGTCGTGTTGGCCATGTAATCTTGCAACTTCCATTTGCAGCTCAAAGGAATCCGAGACAAATTATATTGGCTGATGACTATCTTCACTTGTCCAAAGTTCCTGTGGACCGGATAAGTCAAGTGGTGATCAAATCAGCTGAGAAGCTTTTCGGGAGTAAGCGCTCTACTCTCTTCTTGACACGATCCTCTCTATCTCTTAGGTCTCACCTGGTTGTAACAGCAGTATCCTTTCTTATTGTCTTCAAGGACAAGCACTTAAGCATGAGAATTTGGAGAAGTATTTTGAGGCTAAGGTTCCTAGCTTGAAAGAGTTCTGTAGGGGAAAAGCCAATGGTGATGATGCAAAGCTCACTACATCAATGCTGCTTGCGAATGTAATGCAGCTTCTTCAGAGGTGTGTAAGACCATTTTTATTTCAGATTTTAAAAATTGGAACACTAAATCATGTTTATGGTTTTGTGTGTAGGCATGAGTTTCTTCAAAACCATGGGGATTGGATCAACACAGTGAATCCATCCATTGATCCTGCGGTTTACTCACAGTTATGTAAGACACCAGAGCTGACCGATGAAGAGATTGAGAACCTGAACGCAGTTAGGAACCAGATGCGGGTAGCTATTGGCTCACTTCTCAAGGTGTGTGTTTTTAGCTGTTTCATGTTGAGCCCTCTTAGCTTAGCTTTCACCGTTTCTTAACTTTGTACCATTATGTATCAAGGATGATGGCATTTTGGTGATTCCAACAATGCCATCTGTTCCTCCAAAACTTGGTAGCAAAGAGACTATGTCTGAAGACTATAAGAACCGCTCTTCAAGTCTACTTTGCGTTGCTAGCATATCAGGCTGTTGTCAGGTTCAAATCTCAATCCTTTTCATATGCTAGAAGCAAAGTGACCATATCTGAGACTTACATGTATTCATTTGATGATTCAGGTGACCGTGCCGCTTGGGAAGCATGATAAGTGCCCTGTCTCAGTATCTTTGATTGCAAGGCATGGTGGCGATCGCTTTTTGCTAGATACGGTGCAGAAAATGTATGCCTCTTTGCAAGAGAACTCCAGCCTAATCATTAATCCTAAATCATCATCCATAAATACTATAAGCCAAGAAGAGTCAGCTGAGATTGCAAAAGAGAAGGTTTCAATCTATTGCTCAATAGCTTATCTTTTGGTTTAAGGATAGGAAGTGTTTCTCAGGCTCTTTTGTATGTTCGTGTGATTTAAGGGAAACCAAGCATTCAAGGAGAAACAATGGCAGAAAGCAATTGGGATGTACTCAGAAGCTATAAAGTTAAATGACAAGAATGGTACCTATTACAGTAACAGAGCTGCTGCATACCTTGAACTTGGAAGGTAATATATATCTTTTTATCAGCTGAAAACTTCTTTAAGTGATATAATCTTTTGTCACATGGGGGCTTGACAAGATCCTTATATGTACAGCTATCGTCAAGCTGAAGCTGATTGTACAAAAGCTCTTACCCTAGATAAGAAGGTAAACTTTCCTTGTTGTTTCATCAGAGTAACGAAGAAGTCACTTGCCTTGAATCTTGATCATTGTATTTTGTAACCTTGTCAGAACATCAAGGCCTATCTACGAAGAGGAACTGCAAGAGAAATGCTGGGCAATTTCAAGGAAGCTATAGATGGTAAGCTTTGCAGAGTCTTTTCTGATTCTGCAGAAAAAGCAAAAGAATGGAATCATCACTAACGTTCAATGATGGATTTTGGTTAAACTGTGTAGATTTCAGTTATTCGCTAGTGCTGGAGCCAAATAACAAGAGAGCGGCTCTGTCAGCAGATAGACTCAGGAAGGTCTTCCTCCAGTGACCAGTTACTAAATCATATGATGTTGCAGTCTTGCAGATTGTTGTCACCATTCTTTTGCGTTTATTATAATCTGTCAAGAGATTTTTTTTGTTCAATGATATTTACACCAGTAAGGCAGTGATTTGATTTCGAGAAATATTAAAAGGTTAAACTTAACTCGATGTATATCCAATTTTGTTGAAACTTTTTTCTTTTTGATATTTACATCTGTTAATAGTTTCAGTATTTCAGCACAACTTTTACTTGAAATTCACTGCTATCTGCAACGTAGAACAACAGTTCATGCATCAACAAAACAAAAAAACAAAACACTGTCCATTTTTAGTCAAAATCGAAGAGTTCTTCAAGTTGCTCGTCGGTCCACTGTGGCACCAAGCTGGAAGACGCCATGGGCTGAGATTTGTTGACCTTAGATCCTGATGTAACTTCATCAGAGTTCCCCTTTACGCTCTCTAGCTCACCACTTTGAGGTTCAGGACTTCTACTGATCCTTTTCGCCAGTCTAATGTCATCGGCTGTATCAGTCCCGGTTGTCCTGCTTGCTGCAATTCCTGTTTGGCTGCTTGAATCATGCTTTCCCAAGTGGGTCAGGTCCATTCTGGCTTGAAACTGGTTCTTGGCCACCCCTTTTAGCCAGGAGTTGCTTTCCTCTGTTGGATTCGTTTCTTCCATTTCTACGTCAGTGGTTGCTTCACTGCTTTCTCTGACACTTCTTCTGAGACTGTTCATGATTCCTTGAGTAGTTCCTTGCTCCACAGGAAACACTTTGGGCCGCATTCGCAAATCTTCCTCGTTTTCTGTTAGATTATTATAATAATAGACCAAGTCAAGGTTTGAGTTTTTTTATCAGACTGTGAAAGAAAATTCCATCTCCTACCATTCACTGGAACAGGATTCTTGGCACTTGTTTCGAAATGGCTCTCCTTAGGTAAAACAGGTGTATCCTTTGTGATAACCTGTAAATGAAACTCTCGTTTCTTAATTAAAATCTTCATTGATTCTAATGTGTATAGTAGTATGGAACTTGATATCATAAAAAAACCTACCTTGGAGATGTTCTTCAGTGTTATGTTAAGATAGCGTGAGGACCGTGAAGGTGCACAGACTGCAACCTGCAAAAACACTATAAGCTCAGTCCATCTCCATTGGCTTACCGAGAGTAACTGAGAAACTAAGTAGCCGACTTCAAAACCATGTGAATCGTTTTATCCCCTCGAAGAAAAACAACAAACCTTGTTAAGTATCACCACTGCACCAACTCGTATATCTCTTCCAAACTCACTCTCAGATATCACTTTCCTGTGCACGCTGGCATCGATTGTTCCAGTAGGATCCTACAAGCAATACAAAGAAATTTGAGATACATGGTGCTGTGACAAAAACAAAAACTGGAAACTGTTAATGTTATTACGAGTTTCAGGTATGATTTTATTTTACCTTAAGAGTCACCATGATATCACCTAGACCATTTGGAGTGCAGGTTTTGACAATTGCCACCACCTATAAATGACCAACCACAAACCAAGTTAAGTCACTACCAGAATTTTCATTTTATTAGTAGCAGAGATAAGCATTCACGTGACGCATTATGAAGATGTCATCAGCTTGTGTCTTAACCACAAAATTCAGATAACTTAAAATAGTAACATTGGGAGAATACATTATTCCAGAATACTCCGCCTTGCTCTCGACAAGCACAGAGACAAAGCCAACCACACAGCACTAGACTAATATAAGATGCGTAATTCAAATATACTTTAACCAGAAACTAAGTGTATGGTGACTGCTAAGTTTTGAGTTGGTTGCTGCTCATACCTGGTCGACCTTACCCCAACTGCAACATACGCTCTTAATCTCGCTCAACGGTGTCCCAATAGCTTTCCCACCATTGCTCAGCAAACCTGCCAAGAAAATTATAAAACGAGAATTTAAGAACAAGAAACTAACAAGCAAGTGACAAAAGCCCTGTTCGTTTGGTTACCGCAGGTTTCGGCGTCAGCGGCAGCGTCAGCGTCGGCGGCAGCGTCAATGACAACAATTGTTGTTCGTTTCGCAGACGCTGCCGCTGACGCGACCACAGGTTTTATCGGCGTCAGCCGCTAGACGCGGCGTTCGGACGCGGCGTCAGACGCAGCTTCGTGCATCAACGAAACGAACAAGAGTTGACGCAGAATGTTGGTGCTGCCGCTGCCGCCTGTACCTGCGGCAACCAAACGAACAGCCCTAAATTCAAGAGAAAGGGATCAACCTTCACGCCGTATGTAATCAACAGCAGAGACCCAAGGGTCCTCAGAGAAATCCTTGTCATCCCAATCAGGCTCTTCGGCAGCCTTACAAATGAACTCTTGAGTTGGAATCGGTTCTCCCTGCTCATCAAACGATCTCGGATCCTTGTTCATCTTTCTCCGGATTGCCACTTGAACAGTCCCAGCAGGTCCTGGAATCAAAGAACGAGAATAACTGTCTTCAAGAAAACGATCTCTCAGCGAGGAGGAGCAGCGGCCAAGAGTCTGATGGTTTGGATTAAGCCGTGGGGCCGTTGGTTGCAGAGGAGGCCTTGATGGAGATTTGCGTTTGCAAGGGCGGAGGAAAGAAGGGAGCTCAGAGTCGCCAAGGTCAAGAGCTTCCCATTGCTCTACTTCTTCTTCTTGAGAATTCATATGAATGGTGAGAGAGAGGCGTCTCAGTGCGAGAAAACGGGTTTTGATTTTTTTTCTGTGTGTGATTCGAACTTTCGTTCGTGAGGGTATTTGTGTCATTATAAATTGGGCCTAATAAATGGGCCGCCTCAGTTTTCTTTTTAAAACGAATCTTTTTCAAAAGATAAAAAGATCCACGACTACAAATTAGAGCTTGATTGGTTTTCCCGGTACCACCCGCAAACGCAGCTTTTGCGATTAGTAGCGGTTGACAGCGTTTCGAAACAATCATACAAACCGCTACAAATCGCTTCAAACCGCTCCAAACCTCTTAAAATCAAAAGCTGGTTCCAGCTAGCGTTTGCGGTTGCGGGCGGTTGCGGGAGGATAATTTTTTTTTTTTTTAAAAAAAAACCATATAAATACAAAAATAAAATTTTTAAAATGGAATTATAAAAATACTAAAATATATCTATTATATTTTAATTAATATTATAAAATTTTAAAATAAAAATATTTTCTATAATTTAAAAATTTTAAAACTATAACTTTGAAAATATAATTTACATATTTATTATAATATTATGATTTTCGATATTTTTATAATTATATAAAATGTAAATATTGTTGATTTATTATTTAACCGCTGCTGTATTTGGTAGTTAACCAGTCATAAGTATCCCGCAAACGCACCAATTTCTAACCGCAGAACCAGTCGTACAAATCTCTTAAAACCGCTAGAAACCGCAACCACCCGCATCCGCAAACGCCCGCAGCCGCAACCGTAACCGCTGCGTTTGAACCAGTCAGACCCTTAATCTACTTCTTAATGCAAAATGCAAGGTAGACTCGCATCGAATATAATTTCTTTGTGTCTCCATAAGTTTAACTTTCTCGAAGTTGTCCATCTAAACCTATCTACACCCGTTGAACTGTCTTGTGGATGTCCATGACCCATCGAACATACAGATGTTACCCAAGCTTAAAACTTGGGTTTCTCAATACTGTGATATTGTAGAATTGGTAGCACCATCTCGTTTACATTTAAACCAGACTTGACATTAACTCTCTGCATAGCGAACTAACTTAGATGGATTTCTGTCTATCCATTTAAAGAGTTTGTCATTTTAAATTTTCCAAATATATCAGATTATCCAGAGATTAAGATCCTGGATAATTCCGACTCAACAATGTTGTTATTTTTCTAGAAGAGATCATCCATATTAGCGTAAATACTCCGTACCGAAAAGATATTTGGAGTTGCTGAGTTATTACTACTAAAGGTAATTACTAATGGTTAAATTCACTATAGTTATGAATTTTTTTTAACTATAGTTTTGATTTATTATGGCCTAATTAGAGATTAATATTCACTATCTAATATAACAAAGCCCAAGGCCCAATGCTCAAGCCCATACTTTTCTCTCACTCTCTCTATGAAAACGCTCCACGGTAACCTTGTGAGGCAGAGAATGAAGCTAAGCGGAGAAATCGGAGGGAAATATTCATCGTCTGAGTTCAAAACTGATCGATGCATCAGAGAGGAAAATCAAACAACCGTAGATCAAGGAGCTTCTCTAGATCAAGACTCGCTGTTGAAGGCCATTGAATCTCACCCCACATTTCATTTCTCCGACGACCTAACAACCTAAACTAACTAATCGATGGCGACACCTTACAGTAATTTCAAAAAAAAACAAACTCTCCTTTTTTTTATATGTAAATCGTCATTTTCATGAGTCACTGACATGGAATCTTTTTGCTTTTGTTGTTGTTGTTGTTGTTGTTGTTTTGTCTTTTTCCTTTTCGAAATTAATAAAACGGATCATAACACTTTCGAAATTATATTTTTTTTCTTGGCCCCTCTTCAGGAAATTAATCACGTTTGTAAATTGTTATTTTTTAAAAGTTAAATAAAAAGCATTACTTACACTAAGTAGGTGTCTCTTCGTTATCACGAAAGTTGGAGGGAATCTTTATTTGTGTGTATATAATTGGAACAGAGGCAGAGAGAGACATCCAAAAGAGTTATTGGATGGAGCACTCAAGTGATTTGACTGTTGAGGCTATGATGCTTGACTCCAAAGCTTCTGATCTTGACAAAGAAGAACGTCCTGAGGTTTGTTCATCTATTTCTTATTGGATTGTGAACTCTAATGAATTGTGGGATTGTGATTGGTTTCTCTTTGAGTATTTAATGAATTGAGCATAGGAACATGTGACTTACAGTTCTTGATCACCTTTTTTTTTAAGGTTGTTGGCTTTTTCAACTGATATATGATTTTTCTGTTTTATTTTCAGACAGTGTAGTAGTTTTTTTAGACCTCAGGAACATGTAACTTACTGTTCTTTATCATCTTTTTAAAACGTTGTCGCCTTTTTTTTTGTTTTATTGTCAAACAAGTTAGTTCGTTTATTGGAGTATTTATAAACAGAAGCTTGAGTGATGTGTTTCTTTGCTATTTAGGTACTCTCTTTAATCCCACCATATGAAGGGAAAAAGGTGCTGGAACTTGGAGCTGGCATCGGTCGTTTCACTGGTGAACTGGCTCAAAAGGCTGGTGAAGTCATCGCCCTGGACTTCATCGAAAGCGCCATTAAGAAGGTTTGTTTTCTTACTACTTTGATTTGGTAGCTCTTGCTATGTTTTAAAGTAACGTTTCTTTGGTGATGCTGTTGTAGAATGAAAGTGTGAATGGGCATTACAAGAACGTCAAGTTTATGTGCGCTGATGTGACATCTCCAGACCTGAAAATCGAAGATGGATCCGTCGACTTGATTTTCTCAAATTGGTTGCTCATGTATCTCTCTGATAAAGAGGTGATATGATATCCCTTTCTCATTACCTGTTTCTTTTTTTTTTAACTGTTAGAAGAGAAGAAAGTCTAAATGATTTAGATGGGATTCAGGTGGAACTTCTGGCAGAAAGAATGCTAGGATGGGTAAAGCCAGGAGGATACATTTTCTTCAGAGAATCTTGCTTCCATCAATCTGGAGACAGCAAGCGTAAATCTAACCCCACCCACTACCGTGAACCAAGATTCTATACAAAGGTTCGGTCTCTTTTTTTTTACTTGGCTTTAACTTTAGGAAAGTAAACGTTTAGGTTCTTTGTTTTGTGCTATGGCATGTGAGTTATTTATAGAAGTTTTAGTGGGCTTCTATAAAAGACTGAACCAATTGGATTAATACCATCTTGTATATGATTGAGATCTAAACGTTTATGTTATGCACAGCTGTGAGAACAGTGACATGGAGGCTGTCTAAAATATTATGCTGTATATTTAAGTTTGATAAGGCTTTAAGAGTGTGTGTGTGTGTGTGTGTGTGTGTGTGTGTGTGTATATATATATAATCAGTTCATAGACTTGATGTCACTTGGTTCCATTCTCTCAAATCTAATGTGTTGAGCTTATTATTTTAGAATGTGCCAAAAATCTTGAAAACGTATGGGTGCAATGCAGGTTTTCCAGGAGTGCCAGGCACGTGATGCTTCTGGAAAATCATTTGAGCTCACTATGGTTGGTTGCAAATGCATTGGAGCGTATGTGAAGAACAAGAAGAATCAAAATCAGGTAACAAAGTAGTTTCTCTGTCAGTTGGTCTACTTTTCTTATTCATCCCCCAATAGGTAAAACATTATCATCCATGTGATGGCAGATATGCTGGATTTGGCAAAAAGTGAGCGTGGAGAATGACAAGGACTTCCAGCGTTTCTTGGACAATGTTCAGTACAAGTCCAACGGGATCTTGCGCTACGAGCGTGTCTTTGGGCAAGGTTATGTCAGCACTGGTGGTTTTGGTAAAACTCCATTTCTAACTCTTTATTTTCATTATGTTAGTACTTGCCTGGTTCTTGTCTCTAAGTGGTTGTTGTACTTAAACAGAGACAACTAAAGAGTTTGTGGCGAAGATGGAGCTGAAACCAGGACAGAAAGTCCTAGATGTTGGTTGTGGTATCGGTGGAGGTGACTTCTACATGGCTGAGACTTTCGATGTTCATGTTGTTGGTATTGATCTATCAGTCAACATGATCTCTTTCGCGCTGGAGCGTGCTATTGGACTCAACTGCTCAGTCGAGTTTGAAGTCGCTGATTGCACCACGAAGACATATCCTGATAACTCTTTCGACGTCATTTACAGCCGTGACACTATTCTGCACATCCAAGTAAGCAACCCACTCTTGAAGATGCATTATCCCTTTTGGTAGTAATCATCTTTTTTTTATTTTCAGGACAAGCCGGCTCTGTTTAAGTCATTCTTCAAGTGGCTTAAACCAGGTGGAAGAGTTCTCATCACTGACTATTGCAAGAGTGCTGAAACTCCATCTCCTACATTCGCAGAGTACATCAAACAAAGAGGATATGATCTCCATGATGTTCAAGCTTATGGACAGGTTTGTTTTCATATAAAACTTTCATCATTTTTTTAAAATGTTTTTCGAGAGTATTATAAATCATGAAACCTTCTTTCCTGTAGATGCTGAAAGACGCAGGCTTTGAGGATGTGATCGCAGAGGACCGTACTGATCAGGTGACTCTCAAACTATACATGCATAAATTGTACATTCCTTTGTATAATGCCTTCTGATTATAACGTAAACCATTTTATATTTTCTCAGTTTGTACAAGTCCTGAGGCGTGAGTTAGAGAAAGTGGAGAAAGAAAAGGAAGAATTCATCAGCGACTTCTCAGAAGTAAAAACATTTCTCATTGAATAGAAACATTTAATAGCAAGAACAAATATTTGATGATGTCACTTTCTCATCGTCACAAAATTTTGATAAAAAAATGTATTTTTGTATTGCAGGAAGATTACAATGACATTGTAGGAGGATGGAAAGCAAAGCTTGAAAGGTCTGACGAGCAGAAATGGGGATTGTTCATCGCCAACAAGAAGTAGAAAAGTCCCCAAAAAGATAAAAAACTTATTTTCCCTTCAATAAAAAAAGTGTTCCTTAGCTTGGAGGACAAACACTTGCTTGTTTTTACTATCATGGAACCGTAAATTGTAACAAAAAAAACTCATGTGTTGTTTATGTTTCTTAATCTACTTGCTTTGAATCTTCCATACAAGGACGCATGCAAGGACGTGTGTAAAGTTTCTACTCCAAATGATCAAGTAAAGATTAATTTCTGCATTTGTTAACTAAAAGTGAAAAAAATAGTTTCATTTGTAATCTCTAAAAGTAAGACTGTTGCACATGAAGACATAAGAAAGTATATAGGAATAAAGAACCGTAGTATTGTCATAACATTTACAAAGAAGTGGAAATAAAAACGAATACACATTTGACTATAATCATATCATGAAGCAGATGAGAGATGTGGCTTTGGATTATTTGTATCAGTAAGTACCAATCAACCCTTGGTCGAAGCTTGAAGAAGCAGAGTTGGGAAGTTGAGTAAACGTAGCCGTTTCATGGTTAAACACAAAGACTGAGAATTTGCTCTCGTGATTGGACGAATCAGTTGCGCAAGAAGCAGGGCTCAGGAGGTATTGATCGGTATTTGCTGACACATGATCACCACTCATGAGAAGACTCGTGAATGATTGTTGTTGATCAAGATCGTGCGGAGTAAAATTCATCCGTGGATCAGATAACTCGTTTGGGAAGACAAAGCCAGAAGAAGACGCCGGAACGTTGTGATTTTGTTCAGACATAACATCAAGACAAGTGCTCTGGGAATAAAGAAGGTCACGAACCCTATCTTTTACTATCTGTAACTTATGTTCCAAGGAACCCTTGAACTCACCAACTTTCTTTGTGAACCTTTTGCGTTCCTCTGCGTCCGTAAGAGATCTCCTCTTCTCGTCAACGAGTTTCTTGTTATAGAACTGTGAAAGATTTGTGTTTTTCTTGATTTTTTCTGTGTCGCTCAAATTGTTATACCTCTCGAGAATGTCTTTGACTTGGCACTGATCTTCAGGGTAAGTGTTGACGAGGTTTCCTTCACGGTCGTAATGTATCACACAAATATCGTTGTCGCAGAGAATGGAAAGCTCTAACGCTTTTTTGAGAATGGTCTTCTCTCTTAACAACAAGAACGATTTCTTGAAACGGGTTTGGTTTCTGACAGAGAGCTTGTTGTTGTTCTTCATCCTTGTCGAACTAGAAGCAGAAGAAGAAAGAGAATTCATGGCAAAAACAAAGCTTCAGTTTACGCAGAGTGAGAAAAGAATTGTTAGTGATTAAGCTTGATCAAGGTTTAGGGTTGTGTTTATTTATAGATTTATTTTGGGTATCGTTTATAATTTCCTTTTTTGATGTATTAGTTTCCCTTTTTTCTCACTCGGATAATTTCCATTTTTTTTTTAACAGGATAATTTCCATTTTTATTGTAGCCGTTGGGATTTTTACCGTGTGTGCGTGTGTTGTAAATACATTTTTGTTAATTAATTAAATTTTCTTTTATTTTCAAAACCCATACGAAATCACACTTGACAACATATCAGATTCAGAGACGAGAGCCAAACTTACTACAAAAGGTTACTGAATCAAAGGTAAGCATACTCATTGCCAACTATAATATGCTCTTCTCTGTAAGAGAGAGTGGCACAACACAACGGCGGATATAGAAAATTATTTTAATAGGTCATTTATTATATATTTTTATGTTTATAATTATATTCAATTTTAATAAAATTATTATATATATCATATATTAGGTGAATTAAATAAATATGAATATAAATTATATATGAAAAACAGTATTTTTCATTAGATATTTTAAAACAAATGTAAGTGTCTATTTGACACACCATGCACAACAAAAGACCAGCCATTTCCCTTTTAAATATCTGATCTCAGTTACTAAAATCTTGTTTGGTCACTGGCGACGAAATGGAATCATCATTTACTTCACCAGTAGTCTCCACAAGAGCATGAACCATCCTTAAAATGGTGAAACCTATTATTATCCCTCAGTATAATCACCCTCCCTGTGATTTTCGCCATACACTTGATGGCACTATGACAATCCTCACACACACGCAGGTTCTTTATCACACGTATCGGTTTCCCTTGCGGCACACGCATTATCCCATACGCTACAGCCAATCTCTCGCTATGGTACCTAACCATACGCTCCTTCTCTTCTTCCTCTACATCATGAAGAACCACGCTCGTCTTCGAAACATACCCTGCTTTCTTCATCCTCAAATCAAGATCCTCCATAAACGCATAGATCTCGTCTTTCTCGGCGTGGAACTCATCCCCAACCGAGAATGTATGCGTCTTGTTCTGTATCTCAATCCAACTGTACCCTGTAACTTTCTTGACTCCTTTGTCACGCATCCTCACTCGCAGCTTGCTTACATCTCCCCATCGACCCAAAGAAGCGTATAGATTGGAGAGAAGAACGTACATTCCGGAGTTTTCAGGCTCCATTGCAAAAATCTTATCTGCAGCTATCTCAGCTAGCTCTGTGTTTCCATGGACTCTGCTTGCACCAAGTAAAGTTCCCCATATTGCACCGTCTGGCTCAAAGGGCATTGCTTTCATTAGACTGTGAGCTTCTTTTAAAAGCCCAGCTCGACCAAGAAGATCCACCATACAAGCGTAGTGCTGCGAGTTTGGTGTTACACCATAGTCTTGAGTCATCGTGTAGAAATGTTCCCTGCCTTTGTCTACAAGTCCTGTGTGACTGCACGCAGATAGTACCGCAACCATGGTAGCATCATCTGGCTTCAGTCCTTCTCTCTTCATCGACTCGAAGAGCCTTAAAGCCTCTTCTCCGAACCCATGTCTTGAATAACCTGAAATCATCGTGTTCCAAGAGACAATGTCCCTCCCAGTCATCTCCTCAAACAAGTCACTGGCGTCACCTATGCTTCCACACTTGCAATACATTAACAAAAGCGCGTTCCCAACAAAGCACCCACTCTCATACCCACCTTTAACCAATCTCCCGTGCAGCTGCTTCCCGAGCTCAAGAGCGACAACGTCTGCACACGTGCTTAGAGCAGACGAGAACGAAGACCGGTTCAACCTCCCGCCTTCCCTCTCCATTTGTACAAACAACCGCAAAGCTTCATGTCCGTGTCCGCTTTGCGAGTACCCTGCAATCATAGCAGCCCAAGAGACCGGATCTCTCTTAGGCATTTTGTCAAAAAGGCTCTTCGCTTCAGAAACATCGCCGCACTGAGCATATCCAGTTATCATCGTGTTCCATGTACTAACATTTCGAAAAGGCATAACATCGAAAAGCTCCTTAGCCATCCCCATCATCTCTCCCTGCACATATCCCGCAAGCATAGCGTTCCATGAAACTTCGTTCCTCTCAGGCATCTTGTCAAACAACTCCCTCGCCTCTTCCACCATCTTGTTTTGTACATAACCTGAAACCATTGCTGTCCATGTAAAAACATCTTTAACCGGAGACTTGTCAAAGAGCTTCCTCGCCTCATCAATCTTCCCGCTCTGTGCATAACCAGTAATGATAGTATTCCACGAAACCACATCTCTCACACTCATCCCATCAAAAAACTTCCTTGCCTCAACAATCTTCTTCTTCTTAACAAACCCACCAAGCAAACAGTTCCAAGAAACCAAAGCCCAATTCTCCCTCGACTCAAACAACGCACAAGCTTCCTCCATCCTCCCGTTCTGAACATAAGCAGAAAGCAACGCGTTCCACGACACTTCGTTCCTCTCAGGCATCCGATCAAAAACCCTCCTCGCCTCATCAACACACCCGTTCTGAGCGTACCCAGACAACATCGTGTTCCACGAGCAAACATCTCTCTCCGACATCCTCTCGAACAGCTCCCTCGCTTTCCCGAGGCTCCTGTTCCTCACATACCCTTTGATCATAACATTCCACGATACTAAATCTCTGTCAGGCATTTCGTCGAACATCTTCCGGGCGGTTTCGAACTCGCCGTTTCTCAAGTAACCCGAGATCATTGCGTTGTATGATACGGAGCTCCACCTGGGCATGCGCTCGAAGACGCGAAGGGCTTCGTTGCAGCGTCCGTTGCGCATGTAGCTGCTTATAGCTACGTTCCATTGTTTTATATCCTCGTCTCCGGATTTGCTCTGCGGTTTCTGGAGTTGGGTTTGAGTTGTCTTCGCTGAAGAGTGAAAAGTTGCTTCCTTTTTGGCGTTGAATCTGGGTTTGAGTCCATTGAAGGATGAATGTTGATTCTGAGCACAGAGCTCTTCTAATCGTTTTGTTCCCGCGCATCGCATCTGGTATTTGAGCGAGCAAATGGGTTAACTTGTGTAATTTACTAATCCTGAATAAATAAATAAAAAGTGAAAATCTTTTATTACAACCGGAGATGATCTATTGCAAGTTTTTTTATTTAAGAAGTTGCAGCTATAAATGAGAGTATATCTCAATCTCTGATGCTGTAGCTAAGGGATTTATGAATCTCTTCAGCTTTTTGCCAGATTCAAGCAAAGTAAAAGTTGTGGACTCGTGTTGCTACAACGCATGTTTGTTTACTGAATGCATTGGAGCAACACGAATAAGTTTTTTACTGAATGCATTGTAGCAATCTCACTCGCTCTACCCAAATAAGTTGTGGGTTTTTGTCTTGTTCTCCTATGGTGGTTTGGCTGTTATCTAGTCTATGTGCGGCAGTTGGGCATTCGGTTTTGCTTCTTTTCTTGCAGGTGTATTTCTGGAGAGTTAGTTTCTACGCAGTCCGTTCTCTCTATATGAGATTTCAGTTCAAGGGGTGTACACGGTCACGAACTGTCGGGTTTAAAAACGGCATTCTTCATATATGCATATATGCGGTTCGAACGACGGCATCATCGCATGGACCACTAACGGCCTGGTTTGGTGGTAGATTTGTCCTTTAAATCTCCGGATCGGTTCATGTTGAGTTGAGTTTGTTTTTCGGCTATGGTCTTGACTTGTAATTATTCTGGTCTTTGTAATGGTCTCAAAAATGGAAATGAAAATCTAATGATGACAAAATAAAATTAAAAAAAAGATTCTTTTTATCTACGCAAACTCATACTAAACGGATCCCAAATTTGAGATATTCATAACAAGATTATGAAAAAAGTACTCATCTTTTACGTCTTTAATAAGCACAAGCTCATTGTAGAGACGAGATTCACCATAAAGCAATTTAATTCATAAAGAGTTCAACGCAAAAGAGTTAAAGCATCCCAAAGTCACAGCTACACCAGATATATCATCAAAGCTTACGAACCATTAACACTAGCTGTTTTCTCTCTTCTTGGTACCATTCCTACAACGAACGTACAAACAAACCTCTAAATTGAAACATCAAACTTCAACCAACCAATTAGTCTTTAATTTCTGCAAACAAATGTTTTCCCTAAAACAGACAAACATAACATTCTTCTCCACTATCCCTTGTTGATGAGTCTTCTACATTGCATCCGCTATCTTTTGGACCTCCTCGATTGCTGAAACTGCTACCTTCAACTTATCCGCAGCTTGCTTCACTTTCTTTTGCTGCAACCATTTGTCATTCAGAAGAAACAAAATAATCATGAGATTGTCTAGGTCATATGTTTATTTGTTTACTATTTAATAAAATAATCATGAGACTGTAACTAATCAAATGTTCATTCACTTCCCACTCAAAGCGAAACTACATCCATGTCGAAGTATTAGTTCTTAGTACCCTTTTGAGATCCCACACAACATATAATGTCTAAACCAAGCTGATACAAAATGAATACAGAAACGTAAACCAACATCACTATAAAAGCCAAGTGGGAGTAGTTATAACATACCAAGAGTGCGGCTTTTTTCTTGTACTCTCTCGGGTCTGCAGCTCCATGCCCAGTGTTAGCTTCTGTTGTTGCCTTCATCCATGGAAAAACAAAGTTTGACATAAGTATACACATTTTTGCATAAGCATGGGTTACATGAACTATAAACTTGTATATATATTGACTCATATAATAGATGATAAACGATTTACCAAATGGACCGACCACTTGCATTTTCACATTTTACAACAAACAAAATTCACAGAGAATCCACAAATATTTCAGATAAAGATACACAGTTAGTTGTATACGCATATGGTTATGTGTTATATGAATGATAGATGATAACGACTTACCAAATAGATCAACCAGTTACATTTTTTCACATTATGCAACAAATTTTACACAAAATCCACAAATATTCGACATAAAGATAACCACATTTATACACACATACCATATTATAGACCAGGTCCAAATAGCAAATTACTCTAATGAATATAAATAATTTTTTAAAAATTTTATCAGTAGTAAAGATAGATATTATACCTTCCTTGTCCTGTTCGAAGTCCTCTGCTTAGCCACTTGCTCAGTTTTAGGTTTCCGTCCACGCTTCTTAGCTGGAGCCGCCGCCGCCACGTCATCCTTCTTTGGCCTCCCACGCTTTCTCGATCCAGGAGTCACCTGAGACTCCGTCGCAGCCACAGTGCTCGACCTCTTCGGCCTACCACGGCCGCTCTTCACAACCGCCGCAGCCGGAACAACCGCCGCGTTTCTTCTCGGGCGACCGCTTGGCTTCCTAGCCGGCTGAGCTGAAACGGCGCCGTCGGACTTGGACTTCGGCGGACGACCACGGCCGCGTTTCTGGGAATCGTTGGCCGCGGGTGAGGCGTCGGTGGGAGCAGGAGGAGGAGGGTTGTTGTCCGCCGCATCAGATCCGGGAGTCGCCATGAGGGATCTAGATTCAAAAAAAGCGCGTGAGAAAACGGAATCTAGAAACCCTAGATAACGGACGTCAACGTTAAAAATAAATCACAAGCTCGATTCCGTTAAAGCCTCGAAGAAGAAAGTTCAATGTCTCTAAACCAAGAATCTCATAGTTAACGAACTGAGAAGCTAGGGTTTGCAATGCACGTACCTTAGTTCAGCTTAGGAGATGAGGAGCTGGAGGACGAAGAGAGAGAAGCTGCGACGAGAACGAGAACGAGAAGGTTGGCTGAAAAAGAGAAAGAAAGATAAGAAGAGATCGTTACGCGGTTACAAGATGGTGACCATGGCTCTCTCTGGCTAGACTGCTTTTGAAGAGAGAGAGAGAGAGAGAGAATAAAACAAACGGCCGTAGAGGTTCAGAATCCGTTGCGTCTAAACGATTGGGGTCCACCCTCCAGTCCTTTTGTATATCGGCATTAATTTTACATGAGTTAAATTTAAATCGACATGATTATTCAAAAATTAGAATTTCTCCAACTTAGTTTCTATATTATACTCTATAAATTATTTCAAACTCATCTATATTTGTTACTAAAAATAAAATTGCTATTTTTGCTATATATTTAGATGGAAATAACAGTATTACTATATATTATAAGCATATATTAAAAATATTTTTTTATATTTTTATAAAAATTTAATGAAAAGTGAAGTAAATTGTGAATGGTTTAGTACTAAAATAGTTTTGTGGTTTCCTAACCTTTTCTATGAAAAGGTTATTTCTTTGGGACAAATTTCTTAAAGGGTTACTAAAACAAAATACTTCTCTACTTTTTTCAAATTCAAATTGGGAGGAAAAAGTGGTTAAAACTTTAAAGGGTTTTAGACCAAAAAATAAATAAAAAACTTTAATAGGTTTGAGTGAATACAAACCATTCGAACTCCTACCTATTTTCTTTTGGCAATAATTACCAACATTAAACAAAGCTTCTGACGTATGCAACGTTAATTTAATGGCTTATCACTGGAGAAACCATCACACAGGTAGAAGTGGTCATAAAAACTACATTAATTACTGAATTCGGCGGTCTTTAGAGCACCGTTAGGTCAGATAATTTAATATCAACATCTTTATATAGTTAAATTATATAATTAGAAGTCTAGATTGTGAAAAAATATATCACTCATATAGTCATATGATATAATAAGTGTGTCAAAAAGTATCGATAGTGGTTCAAAAAAATTCTCAATTGGAAAACCCATTTCATTATAAATGTTGATAATATGTAAATAAAAAGAGAAGATTTTTGAAGATACTTCAGAGATTAGTTAGTTTTTCTTTAAATTAGACAACTATTTTTTTAAAGGATCAAATTTAATAAATAGCACTTTTTAGATTCTGTCATATAAGAACATTTAAAAAATATTAAAATGATCCTCGGACGAATCCGGTATCTGGATCCGTAAATTTAATATATGGATTTGGATTCATGGCTTTCGGATACCCGAATATCAGATATCGAGATAGATATTATACTATTCGGGGTATACGGATCTGGATCCGGATCCGTACAAATAATTTAAAAATACTAATTCCAAAAAAATACATAAATTAAATATTTATACGAGATTTATATATATATTATAATATGATAAAATTTAAACATAATATTATAAGACTAATTTATGTATAAATATTAATGAAATTAAAAATATATATATTTAAAAAATACGGATCCGGATCTGGTTATCTTCCTATTTTTGGAATAGATCCAGATCGGATCTCGAATCGGATCCCCATATAATAAGTTTCAGACTTAGTTACTAATCAACAAAATACTAAAGTTGTGATTAGTAAATATAAGAGTAAAATAGAGTAAATAAAAAGGCAGAAATGAGTGAAAAGTAAAAAGGGTGGAAACATGATAAATAAACAAAATTGAACATTAATGTATTTCTCTTGCAAAACATAAAAGAATGTATTCTACTTGATTGGTGATTTTTCAGCTGAAGTCAGAGTAAATTAATTTTCTCCAAATTGTTTACTCGAAAATGACTATACAGTCATACCCTAAACTACTCTATATTCTGAATTCTAATTTTAATTTAACTTCTTAAATACTAAACATTAACTCTACTAGACTAAAACTATAAATAATAGTTAAACTATTCAATACTTTCTTTTCCTTTTTTAACAATTCACATCATCTTTTTTCTTTCACCTAATTATTCACCACATTTTTAATTGAACCTTTTATAATAATTTTGTTTATTATCTTACTCTACCATTTTTATTTATATTTTTATTTCTTTAATAATTTAGAAACTACACATTATTAATAATTTTGATTGAAATAAATAATATTAATAAATAAATTTTTATACTTTTTAATAAACTTTTGTATTCTAAACTAATTATTCTTCAAATAGTAAAAAATAATTATTATTTTTTGAAACTATTTCATTAGAAGTATGATTTCTTATATTTCCAAATATAATAAAATAAGTCTCTACTTATAGAATATAAAATGATAACATTCTGGTATAAAAATTATTAAAAAAAAAATTTACTATTAAATAATTGATGTCAAATAGTTTAGACGAGAAAATTAATACTTAAACAACCAAGACAATACATAATTCATTTTTTATTTTAATAAAAAGTTAATTTTCACCTTCGAATAAAATGTGCTATATGTATTCTTTGCTCCCACACTTTATTCATTCAACAAGATTTAATCTGTGTACTTTTTGTTTTTATTCAACACGCATTATATAAGTTCAAATGTTGATTAAAATTATTTAATAGGTCACTGTAAATGGTCTAAACACTGAACCTAATTCCAAATACATTAATATATTTACTACCCTTTACTTTTTAATGAATGTTATTTTAGGAATTTTCGTTTTTTTAACAGAACCTTGGTATAATTTAGTGCTATCTGGAATTATTCTTTAACAAAAATTATACGATAATATTTAGAAACTTGGGTGCTCTAAAAACCAAATAAAAGACCATTGTCTGAGAAACATGAGGGTACAAAGCAAAAGCCTACAGACAAGGATGATATCGAGAGAGAGAGAGGTACATGAACAATGGCAATATATCCTAATTACTTTACATACATTACTCTACCTCAGTACCTCTCCTTGTTTCGTTAGAGACACCATTCATCATCGTTTTACTTAAAAAGATTTTTCTCCTGCAAACACCCTTATAAAATTAACAAATTCATGGAAAACACAACAAGCAAGCCCACCATCATCATCACCACCACCACTTGCTAGCTTTTATTAGTTTTGTCAAGGCTGCTCTCTTCAGAACAGCGCTTCTTGCATTGCTTCTGCTTCTGTCTGCGGCTGCCCTTGTCCATGTCCCTCAAGCTCTAGTTCATTTCCAGGGTGTTGTTCATCCGGCTGCACTTCTTCCATGTGCGTTGGCTCCTCCGTTGTGGTAACTGTTAGCTCTTCCAGCGCCTGTATAGCTTGAACCACTGCATGGTTTCCACTTCCTCCGACCTCGGCTTTCAACACATTAACAATCTCCTTAGCTTTCTCTTGCTGCATAAACAAGAAGACCAAAAACTACATTAAGCATGGAGAATTTAGAATTTAGAAAATAAGAAGAAAACTAAACCAAGAGAGGATGACCACATAGTTTTAATTATGTTCATTAGTCCACTTACAAACAACTCAAACTTCTTCTGGAGTTCGCCATAGCCAATATCTTGTTGTCTGGAAGCTCCCTTTGCCGCAGCATTCTATGTATAGAAGAAGACAATAAAATAGATGTAAGTAAATGATAACTCATTCATATTAACAGATTCTAGAGGACAATTAACAATAATAAAAAGACTCAAACTTCAAGCTAAATCAACAATCTATTTTGTACATCAGAAGCTAATGCCCTATGTAGCTCAAAACAATTAATACAAGCTAAAGCTACAACTAGCTCTTGATTACCAAACAAAGAGAACCCTTAAATTAATGAACAGTACACCATAAGCAGAGACAAGACGAATATAATTAAACTGTAGAAACTATCAAAGATACTCTCTACCAGCAAACTCGAAGGAGACAATATTCAGAGTTGACAGTGACATTTATTCACGAGACAAAAAGTTCCAGACTTTATAAAGGGCGGCCTCGAGGTGAGATAAGAGATACCTTTCTGGGTCTTCCAAGGGGTCGTCCAGTACGAACATAGCCTCCTCTCTTGGGCTTCATAGGCTTCCTCACCACACCTCCTACCTTAGGAGGCCGTCCTCTTCCTCTCTTCGCAACCACGACTGATCCTGATCCTCCACCCTCTGCTTTAGGCGCAGAAGCACCAGCGTCAACTCTCTTTGGTCTTCCTCTGCGTCTGACACCGCCGTTAGAAACATACGGGATCACCGAAGCAGGAGCCGAGACAACAGCTGGCTTCCTCTCTCTCCCGGCAGCTCTTCCGCTCGGTGGCCGACCTCTTCGTTTCGCAGCTTCAACAGGAGTCTTCACTGTCGGTAAAGCTCCGTCTTTCCTAGGACGACCCGGTGGTCTCTTAACCACCGTCTGCGGTGGGGGTAAGGGCAGTATCTGCTCCTGAGGTAATCCGTTGGTCTGAAGAACATCCGGTTTGGGCTTTGGAGGACGACCACGACCACGCTTCTGAGAAGCTGTCGGAGCAAGATCTGGCAAGGGTTGCGTCTGGTTGAAGTCAGATCTGGGAGGTTCAGGTGCTAGTTTGTAGGACTTCTTCACCATCACGAGGACGCCACTGTTCTTGAGAGACTTGAGATGGTGAGTCATCAAAGCTCCGTGAGCAGGAGGTATCCCTGTGTACGTCCTCTCGATGTACCTCGATATCGCTTGCTTGCTTGACCCCTCCGCTTCGTTCAACGCAGCAATCGCACAGCAAATCATCTACACAAAAAAGAAAAAATTCAAATTTGTAAAAAAAAAAAGTAAGTTGAATAGTAAAGGAGCTTACTTCGGAGTAAGGAGGGTGAACCCATGTCGGATTCGGCTGCGGTTGATAGAACTGGTTGTTGTTGTTGTTGTTGTTGTTGTTGGTGTAGAAGGGGTGATGGTGAACGGAGAAGGGGAACGGTGGAGAATGGTGAGGATCGTTCGGTGCAGAGAGGGAAGGATCCATGGATTTAGAGAGAGAGAGAGAGAAGGTGATGAGTTTTTTGGGTTTTTTATTTTTGTTATTTTTTCTAATTAAAAAGATTTTGTGGGAGGAGGAGGAGATTAAAAAAGTTAGGTTGGAGAGAGAGAGAGAGTGTGTGTGTGTGCGTAGAGAGATGAAAATGACGAGAGGGTGATTGAAATCTAACCGTTGATTGTGTCTTTTTGCGCCGATTTACGACACGGATCGATGAGGTGGCGCTCTTTCTTATATTAAAATTGTGTTTTGTGTTTCTTTGAGCTATTTTCTATGTTACTATTACGCTGTATTAATTAATTAATTATATATAAACAAACTTCCAAATCTTATAAACAGAAAGTTTGACTAATCATTTTTTTTATAAATTTACTCATTAATACTCATAAATTTTTTAATTTATCTATTTTCCCTAGTTTAAAAGATTTATTACTGAGGAATGAGATCTAATACCTTTTGAGTTAATATGTTTTATATATCTGTTTAAAAGTGCTAGAAAAATAAATTTTTATTTTATATATTTAATTTAAATTATGCAACTTTAAATTTTCAGATTTTTTTGATAAACTGGGCCAATTAAATAATTTTGATATTTTAAGCCTGTTTTCTTAATAAAGTTCCAATAATCATTTAGTTATTACAAATTTTTAACTTATGGAATTTAATAAAATTTAAATATTTAATTTTAAAATATATATCTTATTATTTTAAAACTTTATAAGATTCATTTTAATTAATCTAAAGTCATTTAATTATTTATCAAAGATAATATAATGAAACTAGTTTTTAAATAAATAATTAAAAGATATGTACATAATACCTAATTATTATATATTTATATTACACTTAGTTTTTATTTCTAAAAATAACACTCAGCTATAATTAATTAATCTTATTATGTAATTTATTCTTATAACTAATTATTTTAATCCATTTAGTATTTTAATTTTACAATAAATAATTATGATCCATAAAATATTTTAGTTATATTTACTAGATGTACATACAAATATGAAGTCTAACTATTTTTTATAAATTAATTCAATTAAATAGAAATAGTATTACTTGTATATATTTCATATCAATGTTTCAAAAATCTTATTTTAACATTTTAATATTTTATAATATTTAGTGAATTTATCAGAATATAAATAGTATATTGTAAAATGTTAGAGAAAATTTGTACATAACTTTTATGGCATTACAAAAAAAAAAAAAATAAACATTAAAAAGGATGAACATGGATCAAAAGTAGTTCATTTTAAACCGAAAGGGCATGAACTACAACGTATTAGATAATAACCATAGTTCTAATTGTCTAACTCTATAGTCAAAGTTTTGAATAGTTGATCCATGTTCGAGGTTTAGGTTTCTCTTTGATAGATTTGCCTTAGTCGAAAATCAAGTTAGACCCTTCCATTTCCATATCATGAAATATGGAGAGATCTCCATTTAATATAAGTTTTCACTTTATCGAAAGCATGAACGAACCCGGCTTTGAAGACAGTTTGGGTTTTCCTTTAATAGATTGTCCTTAGTCGAAAATCAAGTTAGACCCTTTCATTTCCATATGATGAAATATGGGAAGATATCCATTTAGTATAAGTTTTCACTTTATTATAAAAAAATATCTAAATTTTATTAAATCACAATTGTAAAAATTACTAACAGAATATTTGCTCTTTTCAATTTTGAAATATCACAATCTTCACTAACCTTACATAATATTTCTCATATATATGACAATCCCACTTACGTGAAGAAGCACAACTTTAAATCTAATATTTTATCATGTATAATCTTTTACTTTCTACTTAATGCATCATAATTATGTGGATACCATATCAATACTACATGTTACTTCTAGCTACATTTTAAGCTATTCAAAACCACTTAATTAATAGATACATTGCTTATGTTTATTATTGTTTTACTACTACTTTATTTACAAATCTTAATCCATAAAAATCCAAAAAGTAATATACTTTATGTTGTATATTTTCTCAGTATTATATATTAGATCATATTAATTCATAGAATCATGAATCCAATGTAATATATATACTTATTCAAAATTTTAAATATTAAACATTATACTAATATGTATATAAAAAGATTTACTTATCCATTTTATAAATATAGATAAACATACAAATTGGTGTATTAGTTTATAAATAAATACATTAGAAACGGTTCATGTAGTTAAAAATATGATTTGACGAATATTTTATATAACATATCATTTTATTAGTTTAATTTCAACCACAATATGAGCAACTAACAAATTACATACAATTAAAAACCGTCGATTTATCATTAATGTTAGATATTACAAATCGAACTAACACTCACAAAAACGCATGTTTGTGCAACCATTACATTTTTGTGTTGTAAATTTTTTTAAATATCTATTACATTTTTTGTAGAATATCTACCAACTTAGATATATGAACTAGCACATAGCATTTGAACCATTTCACTTCACAGTTAGCGATTTATGAACCTTAAAACATGTCATAGAGGATCTTGGTTTCTTTCTAGGAACAGTATATACGCTCATGATTCTATTTCAATTACGTAGTTATGCCTGGATGCCTCGTTTGATGTTTTTGTGCATGAAGAAGTTTAAGTTTTGAACTTCGATCAAAACCACCCTGAATCAGATCACAATGATCGAGTCAACTAAACTTGGCACCGATTGGTTCATGACTCCTGATTCCCTTCCTGGATTCCTAATCTTGTGGTGGGGCTGGGATTTCAAGATGACAGATAAAGTTAGGTTCAATACTGCATAACCCCATGGTGCTAACTTGCACGACGTCTTTTCATTCTCAGTGATTCATCACAGATGCGCGTCTGCAAAATGTGCAAGAACGTTCCTAATGCCCTCTCTTGAATTCAATCTAGTTAACTTTCAAAGTGTATAATAATTAAACATGACAAAAATAGAATCAATGGATCAATATCATGCTTATGAGTGGTCCTGGAAATACAAAACCAAATAAATCTCAAAAACACTAAAACATAAGAGAAACCATTTGAGTCGATGAAAAAATTGGAGAGATTAAATAAACTTTTTCTCGACAACTGATTCTAGTCATGTCTTTTTCTTCACTCTAAAAACGACCAAGACCCCAAACTCTGATGACTCCATCAGTGTATCCACTGAACAATGTGCTTCCATCAGCACTCCAGTTCAAGCTTGTGCAATAGATCACCTGCATTTTGCATTCCACATTAGAAACACACAAACCCACAATAAAATCTCATACAAAAAAAAAGTCAAAAACCATGTAGACAGAAACAATCAAACATTACAGGAACCTCAAAACAAACTTTGTACCTTAGTCTTGTTTCCGGTTCCGACAGAGGCATCAGACTTCTCAGCCTCAGCCTTGAGATCAACCTTCAAATCCTCAACAACACTCTTGCTCTCAAGATCCCATATCCTAATGCTATTCTCCGTCGCTGCACACAACCAGTACCTATTGGGACTGAAGCAAAGAGAGTGAATAATCGCTCCCGCCTCGAGAGAGTAAAGCTTCTTTCCTTCAGCCAAATCCCAAAGCAAGATCGCACCATCTTTCCCACCACTAGCACACAACGAACCATCAGGCGACACAGCCACAGTGTTCAAGTAACCAGAGTGACCAGCGAGAGTGTTCCTAATCTTACAGTTCTGAAGATTCCACACCTTCACTGTCTGATCCCAAGAACCAGACACAATGGTCGGAACAAGCGTATTAGGACTAAACCTAACACAACTAACCCATTGCTTGTGTCCATCACCGTGATCGGACCCGATAGTGTACTTGCATTCACCAAGCGTGTTCCAAAGCTTAATCGTACCGTCACGAGAAGCCGACACAATCTGACGGTTATCAGTTGAGAAAGCAACAGAGAGAACGTCTTTCGTGTGCCCCACGAAACGTCGAGTGGAGACTCCTGTGGCGAGGTCCCAGAGACGAAGCTCGTCGTCCCAGCTTCCGGAGAGTGCGAACTGTCCGTCGGAGGAGAGAGCGACATCCTCGACGAAGTGGGAGTGGCCGGTGAGGCGGCGCTGAGCTACGCCGTAGGACTTGTCGTCCTTGGTGAGTTTTCAGAGGATGATGGACTTGTCGCGAGAGGATGTGACGATAGTGTCGGAGCTGTCGATTGGGGTGGCGATGGCTGTGACCATGTCGGTGTGGGCACACATTGTGCCTTTCAACACGAGTCCCTCAGCCATGGTTTAGGGTTTAGAAATGTAGGCGGCAAGAAACGAGGGTTTATATATTCTGAGTTAGGGTTTTGTTCAGTTTCAAATAGTTTGGGTCTTCTTGTTTGGCCCAGTGTTAACCCAACAAGGATATATGGATTGAGATCAGTTTATGGATAACATTTTTTTTTTAACAACCAATATATAAATAACATAAAATCCTTTATAATCTGAAAGTTATTTTGTTTAGTAAAATAATTATATTATCGTTGTATTTCGTATTTAATGTAAATTTATAAACCAATTCAAATTTTTCAAAATTGAATAAATTAAAAAAATTCAATATGATTATTAGGTTCATCTAAATTTTGTTTAGTAAAGATTATTCATAACCAAAATTTCATAAACTGAAAAATCCAAATCATGTCAAAATCCAAACTAATTAACTCGAATCTTATCTGTGTTCACAAGGTCTAAACGTTTGAATATTTGATTTGAATTGTTTTTTATTTTATTTTTAGTACCATTATACAATTATACAAATTAAAGTTGGTTTAGGTAATACAACACAGAACATGCTAATATCCAAAAAAGTTAGATTTAATTTAGTTTCATTTAGGATTTTAGCATGTCCTGTGTTGTATGAAATACTATAATTTATATAAGATTATTAAAATAATTATTAAAAACATTTTTAGGTAGTATGATAAATAGTTTCATATATTTAAGATTTTGGTTTGGTTTGGTTTAGCTTGTATGGCTGGAGTTAATCATACGTGATTTTGATAACCACCTGAAATCTCTACCGACAAAATTTGATGAAATAAAACCAAAGTCGGTTCAGTTAAACAAACCAAGTTGGGCCAATTCTATTATCCAACATCCCTAAGAAAAAGAACGACGGCGACTGTGACCGACCGTGTAGAAGGGAACTCGGTCGGGGATTTACATGTCCGAATTTCGAAGAATAAGAAGAATCTCGTGAGGAGGAAATTTGGATAAAGTTTCACTCTTTCGAGTCAATCACATCTCTGAAAACAAAACCCATCTCCTCAAATTTGTCTTTAGCCTTCTCCAGCCAATGGATTTCGTCAGGTCTTTGCTTCTCTTCTCTCTCTCTCTCTCTCTCTCTCTCTTCCCAAAAAGTTAGGATTTTTAACTGATTCGCCATCTTCTGGAATAAAATTAGGGGCCTTTGGAGTAAGCATAGAAGAAAGATTCTCGTGACGGCTGGTTGTTTGGGAAGTGGGTATCTTCTCTACAAACTATACAACTCACATACTCGTAGGCTTGCTGATTTGCAACGACAACTCGCTAACGACCGTGAACATGACGAGAACATCAAAGCTCAGTTAAGTTTCTTAACCAATTAAAAACACACTGTTGGATTTGTCCTTACTGATCTTACCGTTTTTGATTAGAATGAAAGCCCATTTCGAGAATATTCAGATGATAGTGGACTCCACCACACTGCCTCACGCGATGCGGTGCTTGAGTATCTCTATAAGGGAAGAGATTGATGTCTCTAGCGTTATGGAGAGACTGAACAGAGGGAAAGGGGTGTTGAGTCAGTCTGAGAAGCTTCACCTCTGGGACCAGCTCAAGATTTTGAGTAATTCACTTATCTTTTTTTTTTACATGTGTTTTGAGTGTGCGAGTTCGATGTTTTTCTTACTTGCTATTTTGTCTGTGTGTGTGTGTGCTCTCTTTGCAGGTTTCACTAGGATGGTTTTGTCTCTGTGGTCCGTGACGATGCTCAGCTTGTACATTAGGGTTCAAGTCAACATTCTAGGTAGACATTTGTATGTTGACACCGCTCGAGCTCTTGACACCTCCTCCTCCCATTTACTTGTAAGATTATTAGCCTTCCTCTCTTTTCTGCTTGTTTAATCGACACTGCACACGTTCTTTCCTCTTCTCTCATTTGATTGCAAGTAGCTATAGTTATTAGTCGTCGTTGATATAGTTATTGTTACCTTTTAAACCAACTGCTACCTGTCCTGTGATCTTTTGGCAGGAAGAGTTAGATGTCATTGATAGAGATGATGAACAAAAGTTCTTGTCAAGTGCTGATTTTCTTGTGACCAATGCAATGCCGGGTTTGATTTCAAATATGCAAAGTGCTGTCAGCGAAGTTCTTAAAGGGTAATGTTGCAAATCCATATCTAGATTGTTTATAATTTGACTATAATTTGGGAGAAACAAATGTCATTTGCGTTTTTTTTTTTTAAAAAAATTTCAGAATGCAGTTAAAGGATGTAATAACAACAAGAGTTCTTCAAGAAACCCTGTTACGGATTGTAGATGTGTTCATGAGCAGTGGAAGTCCACATCACTGGGTTGATTATCTAATGATGCCTCAAGACACAAAGCTTTCAAGAACCACAAGTGATGGCTCTTCTGATGAAACTGTGAGCAAGTTTAATCAACTTATGGTCGAAACGCGGCAAGTACTAACCAGGTAAGTAATGTCTCACTCTCGCTCTGCATCAGAGACTCATGAGGAATAATAACCTTATCTCTTTGTTTCTTTCTTGTTTGCAGCACTGAGTTCACAGATATAGTCGAGATTTCGCTCAAGTGTTTCACGGATGCGTTGGTAGAGGAAATGGAAACGCAGAGTATATCCGGCGGTTTGGCTACGGGGATGCCATTGGCGAAGATGTTACCACAGATTGAGAAGACAATACCTGTGATTATAGCTGAACCTGGCAAGAATCAGTTCTTACAACTCATCAGAGATATGTCTGAAGTTCAAGTCTTTTTTACTCTCTTATATGCTAGTATGCCGCAGTAGCAGCTTTTGTTTGTTCTCTTCAGCGTTCTCTAATCGCAATTTCAGTGTTTTAACGTTTTGCTTTCTTCTTTGGGGCCTAATTAGCTTGTCGTTTTTTTTTCTTGGTTTACATCATTACATGATTTAAAGTTGGTTATATTCACATGATTTATTTTTTCCCTCAAAATATCTTCAGTTATAAAATTAAATTTATAAGAAAGTTTCTTGAGAATTCTATCATAATGGTATGTATTCAGTTAGGTTTGTTATGGTGCACATAGTTGTAGATGATGAAGTGTTCCCAAAAATAATGATGAATCGTTTACTATTTCTTCTTCTTCTTCACATTTATCTTCGTTCAAAATATACAAATGGAACACATGGATGGCTATACATCATTTACAGCTCTTAAATATGTACAAACATGGCATCTTCTGTCAAAGAGGGATCTTTACAACTTTGGATTGTGCTCAACCAGATCATAACCCACCGCCCAAACCAATGAGAGAAACAAAAACTAAGACTATTGGATTAGGTACGTAAAAGAGTATACTTCTAATAGTCAACGCTTCAGCATGATCGATCAATGGCTCTGCAATAACTACGCAGTTGCAAGAACATGAGTTTGGCTAGACTTGCTGATCTTTGTTTCAAAAAAGAACGCCCAAGATGAAGATGAAAGTTATAGTGGAAATAAAAATTATCGAAGTAAGGAAACTCCAATTAAGACGCATAGTTAATAGATAAGATAACTCCAATTTGGTAAGTATCATATGGTAAACCAAAGTTAGGTTCAAATTGTGATTTTGTTGTAATAATATTGATCTTCGGACTGGATGATGAATTCAAAACGTACAATGGCGTAGCAGTTAGTCTCAACTTGTGTGGTAATGAAAGGTGGATCAATTGTACTTTCTATAAAGGTGGGATACGAATTTCTCATGGTACGTTCCACCTCCAAGGGTGCTTCTGTGTATCAGTACAAGACACCCCTATGCATCAATTTTCTATGTGACAAGTCCCCTTCTCTCTGAACAGAAATCATATCATATTACTAAAGAATAATGAAGAGACAATGTTACTTGGTGAGGTTAGTTTATGTTTTGTCTAGACAACTGTGTAGTTTGTGATATGTGTAACATGTTAATTTGAAACAGTTTGGTTGTTAATAAGTGAATCACACGAACGAAAATAAAAGACATGCCAAGTGAAATCAATCTACTATAGATCATTGTTCTACACCTACCAAGTAATGATCAAAACCAAATATGAATTACGGCTTCTCTTGTAGACCTGTAGTTCACCTACCTACTACACAGTACAGCCTACTTTAGACAAAACATTCAAAATGTTACAAGGTACCCAATAAATATATTTTTGAAGTATATAGTTTGATCTTACATGGTTATTATATGTATACACTGATAAAGAAGAATCATAAGCTTAGACTTAACTAAGACAGAAACAAGACCAGTTCCACGAGCCACTCCTTTTGATCTCACCACTTAGCAAAAGTCTACAGAGCAATTTGTTAGAGAGCTGTAACGTGACGCCTTGGTGGGTTCTTGATTTAGCAGCCAAACCAAGAACTAGAATAAATCACCTACAAAATCTGAAAAACTTCAACCAAAACCCACTCAGTATATCGTCTAAAGAATCTTCTGGTCACGACTCTTTCTGAGAGATCAGGAGGTTAGCAATATATAATCCATACCATCACGTTCAGTTCTCTTCTATGAACCCTTTAATTCCATCTAGCTGGTGCCCTTGCGGATTTTTTACTCTTGTCCTTCTTTAAGAGCGTCGACATGTGGTTAAGATCATTCAAACTCGACTTAGACTCGCCTTGTAACCACAGCAACGCCTCATGAGCTGCATCCTTCTCTGCGTTTTTCTTACTACCACATGGCTTTCCCATGAAATCCAGTCCATTGAAAGTAACCATGGCCCGAAACTGGTTGTTCTTCAGCTGTCTTGTCTTGTACACTGGTGTTCCGTGTCCTGCTCGGGCAAGCACTGTCTGAAGGTGGTTCTTATCGTTTTCCCCGCCGCTGTTGGGCAGCTGAGTCCCTACTACTTTCAACTTCTTCGTCGTTGTAGGGCTCAGAGCTTTCCGGCCAAAGACGAACCTGCCCTCACATTGGTCCTCAGACACAAGTAATCTAATGGCAGTCATGAGTTTGTCGTACAGTTGAATATCAAGTTTTGGATTCACAAGCTGTAGAAAAGACGAGAAGCAAACTTTGTCAAAGAAAGTAAAGAACACAAAAGATGTATATCCTCGGGACTAGGATTGGAACTTTTACCTTATTCTGAATAAGCTCGTCGAGCTCTCTTTTTAAAGAAAGGTATGTATATGCTAAAGAGGGCTTCATGAAAAACTCTAGATATCCTCCCAGCATTTTGAGATGACCATCCTGACAGAGACGACATGACGTTAAAACCAGACCAACAAGGAAGGAAATTGACAAAACATGATGGGACTATAACTTACAAATCCACCCGAAGATACTTTATCCCCAAACAATAGAAGCACTGAATCAGATACAGCAGTGGAGTCTCGGAGAAACACAGAATTGACTTTGATTTTTTCGTTGAAGACTAGCCAAGGGAAAGGAATCCTTTGTACATTGCCATTCACAGAACTCTGCAAATTTACAAAAAAAAAACAGAATTGGTAAGCCTCTAAGCGTAGTTTGCAGACTAATAAGCTAAATAGATAGACTCACCGTGTATAGAAGCACTTGCCCATCCTCCATTGTCTTGAGCGTAATTGACTTTTCCTTATTCTGTGAAGCAGAATAGTTTTATTATTGAGTAGAACTGCAGCTAAGAGCGGTTATGTAAATGTAAAGGCGACTGATGACTTACAACAACAGAACAAACTCCAGGGAACAGGCCAGCACAGATGATGGCGCGGACAAGATGTTCATCATAGCTCAGCTTACTGCAACTCTCAACGTTATCAATGAGAGAAGCCTCCTTGAGGAGAAAGAAGAATTGTTTCCGCATAGAGTCCATGGCCTTAAGAGTTTGGGCAGATAGAAAGTTCTGCCAGCAATACTCGTTACCAGAACGTGTTCTTTCAGCTTCTTTCCAACCGCTGTACGCTCGAATCAGTGTCAAATGATCACTGCAATCACGGCCAGAGAACTTGGACCTCGCTGACTCTGCTAGCTGCAAAATAAAAAAAATAATAATTAGAAGCACTTCTTGGCTTTACGCTGGGCTCTAGTCATTTGAGAGCAGACCCTTTTTGCCAAAACCAATCTGAATGAATCACATGAATAATCCACTATAAACTTACATCTTTTTTGTCAAATGGCATAAGGAAGGGGTCTCTGACACTAAGACCAGCAACAACTGTCATTATTGGATCAAGACAATTGAAGATAGCCCCTAAAATAAGCATTTTTCCAAGTTTAGGCTCCACAGGAAGCATCGACAAATTCTTCCCTGCATAGGAATACCACATAAATGAGTTCATACCAGAACTTGAGAACTCAGATATTTAAGATAATAGAAAAAATATTCCAGTATATACACACCTAAAGCTGTTAAATTTTCGTTGTCATCAAGAGCACCAATAAGCTTTAGATAATCAACAGCATTCTGGACCTGGAAACCAAAGTGACAATCAAGATTTGATCGCAAACCCAAACTAATAAGTAATAACCCAACAAGTGGAGAAAATAAACAGTAATAGATCATTACTGATAAAGCTTCAGGAGGTTGCAATGCTCTGGAAAGGAACTCTGAAATGCTTCCAAGTCCTAAGCTTTTGATTTGTAGACACAGAGACTGTAACGGAGTCCTCAGGAGTTCTGGCTGCTGGTAGTCAGCAAAAGCATCATAGACGCATCTAGGATAAAGGTGATAACACTCTCCAGGCATAACACGACCTGCTCTTCCTCTTCTCTGTAATAGAAAAAAAAAAGAAAAGGCACAGTTATTTACAACACACAGAGAATGTGAAGCAAAGCAGCAATAATCAATGTCTATATCTCACTTGGCGAGCAGCTGCCTTCGAGATCCAAGATGGAAGCAGACAAGGGGTGTTGTTAAGCGCATCATAAGACGTCTCTTTTGCTTTTCCACAATCAACCACAAATACAACATCATTGATGGTGATACTTGTCTCAGCCATGTTGGTGGCCAGCACTACTTTCCTAACTCCTTCTGGAGGTCTATCAAAAATCAGCCTCTGCAGATATGAAAAGGAACATCATCATCAAATTAAAACATGTGTAGTACTTGTATGCACATACAGGCAACGGCGAACAATGGGTACTAGAACTACCTGCTCAGAGCTGGCCATGGATCCGTGACAGGCAAGAAGCAAAACTTTGTTGGGGTCTCCCAGAAGATGATGAGCTTCGAGCTGTTTCTTCAAGGAGTTAATATCATCCCAACCAGTCATGAATACCAACACAGCACCAGGTCTCTCTCCTTTGACGATGTGGCAAAGCACATTCTCAATGAGGTTAAAGCCCATCGAATCAGGGCTCCAGCATGACAAAGAATCTCTAGTACGAAACTGGTATCCTTTGAAGTCTGCAGCTTCAAGAGCACCCTGCGCACAAGTTGAGGAGAAACATACTTTAAGCATATAACCTGAGAAAATACAAATTCTATCTTTCTCGTACCTCAACAGCAGAGGATATCTGGGATTTCCTTTTTGTGAATTGAGCTTGTTTTTGCATCTTCCATGTCTTTTCCTCGCCATAATCATCAATTTGATTATATGATGTCAACCTGTACCCAGTAGTCTCAAGAAAATCCTCCAAGAAATGGGCTCGGACAGGGTATGTAAATCCCTGTACAGAAATTTTCACTTTATTTCAGTGACTTTTCTACAACATGATAGAAATATAAATATGTGCATAAGCTTACTGGGATATGCATGGCTGGTGCACCACCAAAATAAGAAGAAAAGAGCTCAGCGTTCAAAGTGGCACTCATCAAAATCAGCTTAAGGTCAGGTCGACGAGGAAGGAGATCTTTCAAGACAATAAGCAGAAAATCTGACAGAAAAAAACGAAGAAGATTGTGTGTGAATATGAGACTGTCACTACCAAATGGAACACTTTTGGTAAATAACAAACTCTACCTTCATTCATCCCACGTTCATGAATTTCATCAACTACGACATGAGTCACACCTTTCAAGCTACGATCTATAAGTAGTCTTCTAAGCAAAACACCAGTTGTACAAAAGAGAAGACGTGTGTCTCTCCCCCTCATCCCTTCAAGCCTCACTTTGTAGCCAACCTTCCAAGAGAAGAGAGCGCATGTCAACCTCAAAAAGTATTCTCACAAATACAAGAGAGGATAAAGAACTTACGGATTCTCCTATTTGTTCACCACGTTCTGCAGCGACTCGTTCAGAAACAGAAATAGCAGATATTCTTCTAGGCTGTGTGCATATGATGCTGCATGCAGCTCCACGGGCAGCCTCGATCTCAGATTCTAATATGTACTGAGGAAGCTGTGTTGTTTTACCACAGCCAGTTTCTCCAGAAACCACTATGACCTATGTAACATGAACACAACGCCCATTAGATAAACGTCATCATTATTACATTAAAATGAATTGAAGACTTCTGTTTCACCTGGTTTGCTGAAATAGCTCTTAATAGTGCTTCTTTCTCTTTGTATGCAGGAAGTGTTTTGCGGAACTCTACCATTTTCTGGCCTTCCGGAGAATCCTGCCAAGACAATTACACATATTAAACCACATACGAGTCAATATGATTCCGAGAATATGAAGCTACAACTTCAAAGAAAAGCCTACCACCCATTGCTGTTGCTTGCTCCTCAGTTGCAGACTCCTGGGACGGAGTATTCTTTCCCTGGCGAGACTATTCTGCATCACCGCCTCTGGGTTCTCGTAGTTTCCATAATTAGTTGCTAAGCTTTCACTACTATTTGGCCTGGGCATCTCCGGAATCAACATTTTCTTCTGATCCAGGAAAGCATGTAGATGGGCATCCACCTCACTTTGTAAGCCAAAAGGCAAAACCACCTGATGAATCCAAGACGCCATGAAAAATGAACAAACCAATAAGAAACTCAGTAAACCAAATAAGCATTCAGCTTTGCACTACTAGTAATCAAAAAGCTAGATAAAGAAGCTTAGGGATAAGTTTGTTATACCTCTCTCTGAGGACGCTTATCATCAAGATCAGGTCTATAGTTTGGCAAGGGAGACTTGCTAATGACAATGATCTTCGAATACTGACGGCTGCAAACAAACAAACATAAAACAACTCTAAAGTCTTGTAGAGGAAAAGAAAGAAACATATTTTCTCTCAGTAGCACAACAAAGCTTAACCTGAATAATCCCATTCTAGTAGCCATTGCAGAGATGTGATCAAAATCACGCCGATCTTTCCTCTCCCTGGACACAACTTCTTGGTCTTCTCGGTTCCGTAGAAGCATAGTAAGTTTAAACCTCCATTGGTCAATGTTATCAAGAGTCGAACCCGCCTAACAAAACAATGAACACAACTAAGCAAAAAGACACAAACTTTATATTTAAAGTTCGAAACTTTGAAATGTAAAGTTTAAAACTTTACCATTTGCTGAGACTGAGAAGAGCCGACGATGTCACGGTCCGACTCATCGCTGGACTCGTAGTCGTTGTAAGCGATTCTTCCATAGCCTTGCTTTTGAAAGTAAGGTAAGTTAGATACTCTCCACTCCAACGAAGAACGACCTGCTTTGGCTGACAAGACCCTTGACCTCTGAGAATGAAGAGACCTAACTAGAGACGACGGTCTGCTGAAGAGTAAGTTAGGGGTCCGAAAGAGGTGGAGGGAGCTATGTTGGATGAACATGGAGGCAGCACCGACGACGGCGTTAGGTTTGATATGTCCTCGGAAAATTGCAGAGTAGTAAGGCATCTTTTTTCGAGATTCTTAGAACATCTGAAGAAAAGAGTTAAGTCTTCTCCAGAGACGAGGGATGGAGGTTTGGGGGGGGGGGGTTTTGATGGAAAAGGTGAGGTTTTTGTGAGGCTGCGGAGGTGCCACAACCTTTTCTAATGACGGCCACGACGGAGAAGAAGAAGAAGACACTGAGCTATCCTTTGGGCTTTGGGCTTTTGTTATTTGGGCCGAGTTGTACTTTACCAATTCTTTTTTTTTTTTTACCAGGACAGACTTATTCACATAGTATAGCTATATGTATTAACTATTTAATTTTTACTATTAACTTTAGAACTTTTTTGAAATATTCAATTAATATTTTTCTATATTTTTGTATTATATAATATGTTAAATATTACATTCAAACTTAAAATATTTCAAACTCAATTAATTTTCCACTCAAAATTTTATTTGAAATGAATTCTTTTAAACCTGACTCTACTTTCATTTCGAAATTTCTAGAGTACTCATATGTAATATTCTGTTTTTACTCCAGAATAAAGAAAAAAACTGGAGTAAAATTTTATTTTATTTTTGGTTATAACATTTTGAAGTAAAAACTTATGAATATATTAGAAATGTCTTGTTTTTTTTTAACAACAATACTTTCATTGAATCAAACAGTGTAGAGATAATACAAATAGTCAATCAGCCACAAAGGAGGCAAAGTAAAAACTTCAGACAGATTATTTGAGTACAAGACAATCCGCAGCTTGGTTCTTCTCTCTATTAACTTGATCAACCGAGCAATTAGGCAACAAACTGATCCACTGTCTGATATCATATACTAGATTTCCGAGTTCCACATTATCTTGATACTCATTTATATTAGAATTTATTTTATTTTTTTTGAATTATACAGAGGTATCCTGGCCCCACAGAAGTGGTCCAGACTAGTCACGTGTTGCCACGTGTCGGTCTTCTGTCCCTGGCGATGCCGAAATGTTAATTCCCCAGTGGCCATGACTCGAACCCTGGTGGTGTACCGTATTGGGTTTTTTTTCCCTCAAGTTAATCACCACCAGGCCACAAGCCCTGGTTGAAATGTCTTGTTTATCCTATCAAGTCCTATATTTTTGTCTTCGTCATGTGTTTTGCTTAATAGTTAAATTGGAACCTTCTATTTTAACTAGGCATGACATAAAAACCAACTCGAACGTGACTTGAAATAAGGGTATTAGATTTGTTGCGGATCTAGCAAATAACTCGATTGAGTTTCATATTATGATACCTCAGATATTGAGTTCGGTTCCAAAACATATACCCGAACGCCCATGCCTAGTTTCAACCATGTGCCATTGAAGCTAAGTCGCCTGGTTTTGTATTTCTTTCAAGAAACAATCTTTTGAATTTGCTTCCGCACATAATGTTTGTTTGTCAAACATAATTTTTTTTAATGTCCCACCACTCTATTTCTAGATTCAGTCCACAGCAGTAGAATAGGAATATGTGTATATGTGGGAGTACAATATTCCAAATGTAAAGTAAATCAATTGGAAACAGTAAGATTGAAACGATACAAAATGCTTGTTCTTAGCAATGATCTGAGGAAACAAAACAAAATATAAAATAACCACCAACAAGATCCTTCTATAGGACCTCTGGTTTGGCAAAGTTCTTATTTGCTATATCCTTGTCATGTGTGTGTATATACATAGAAAATTGTCTTGAGTTGTGTTTTCATGTATATGCTGTCTTAAACTGGAGATTCAGAATCATGAGCTTCTTTAGTTTCATCTCCAAGAAGGTTTTTGGTGAGTGACGACTCATGATCTTCTTCTTGACTTGACGCTTCATTCACCTGTCTTTTCTCCTCTGTTTTACCCCAAAGGACTAAGTACAGCCCCAACATTATGAACACTGAGCCAACAATGCTGCACACAAGTAAAATACTAAATATTACTATCTTCTTTTAAACTATGTGGAAGACCATGTTCTAGATGTTTCCTCTTGTGAACTTACCTTCCAGAGTACAGTTGATCACCGAGGACAACAAATGCCATTGCAGCTACTAGAAGTGTCTGGAGTGGTTGAAAGACAGCTACAAAGACAGGACCGCCTTTGTAAATACACCATGTTTGAAGATAAACCACCAGACCAGACGCCACTATTCCCTGTAAGATTCTGTCTTTGTTAGCTCAATCATTGGACTCAGAGATCTTGTGTAATGCACATAGAAAAAAGAGAATTACCGCGTATAGGATGGTGAAGAGCTCTTCCCATGAGCCAATGATCCAATTATTGGGATCAGTTTCAACAAACAGTGCAATGACCAGAAACTGAATCAGACCAAAGAAACATGTGAATGATGTTAAAGTCAGCTTCGCTGGGTACTTCTTTAAGACAGGAGCTTGAAGAACCATCCAAGCAGCCCATGACAAGCAGTGTCCCATAAGGTATAAGCATCCAAGTGTCCAATTCTGAGACTTGTTAATGGTTTCTTGCGCCGTAAGACTTCTGTGAAGAAGTGGGAATCCTCTGTACAATGTGATGGTTGTTGCTCCACCTATGCTCACTATAGTCCCTAACACTTTGGCTACACCGTGTCTTCGAACAAGGTTTATGCGCTCGATCCTTGAAAATTGATGAAGCTCAACGTTAGGATATGGATATAAAGATGATAAACTCCCTTGAAAGGATTTTACTTGAAAAAAAAAGAAGGTTAAGGTACCTTAGGGTACAAGCCATGATGAAAGTGATTGCAGGAACAGAGTTCTGCATTGCTGAAGCAAACGTTGGAGATGCATATGTCAGTCCCAAGAGGTAGAATCCTTGATTTGCTGTGATTCTGATGTTCATTGGATCAGATGGAAGAAAACAAGAATCAGGTTTCATACTTGTTAAGAATAAAATTGATTATTGATTTAAAAAAAAAAAGGAATGTTTCGTTTCTTACCCTATTAGTGCTAAGAGAAAGAACTGAACAAGTAATGAGAATGTGAGAGGAGGCCTTTCCTTCCTAAGAAACACACAAAAAAAAAATTGATTGAGATCTTATCCATTGAAACTAAACCTTAATGATACATAATGAATTTTTTTTCTGGTTCATATGAGATACAAATAACAAAACGTTCTGGTTCTACCCAAGAAACCCAAATGAGATTTAGAGAAGAAAACTTTATCCTATATATATATATAATTTCTTCTTACACAAGCAACCCTTGTGAACTCAAAAGAATAAACCTATATGGTTTACCAAAAAAGAAATCAACATCTCAGACCAAAGGATAAACATTGTCTTTCCTACTCAAGAAACCACATATGAAATCCAAATGACAAATCTCTGCTGTTACCAAGAAACATATATGAGACAAACCAAACACATTGTTTATCTTGAGACAAACCAAAAATATATGAGACAATCCCAAATGCTCGTTGAGCCTCGGCGAGCTAAAGGATTAAAAGGAAGACTGTGAACTTACTTCTCCAAAAAGTAAGCAAAAGGACCAATGAGAAGAAGAGCAAGAATGTTTCTGTAAACAGGATAGACCACTTTACTAACACCAATGTTAAGTGCAACTCTTGAGACAATGTGGAAACCTGCGAAACAGAATTGTAAAGTTATCAAAGCTACAAGAAGCTTCATCTTCTCAGATACTACTGCTTTTCCCATTTCTCTTATTCTACTTTTACTTTATAAAATCTTATATTTCTTTCTGCTTGATTTTCTTTTGTTCTCTCTTTCTTTATCTGTACTTCCGTATCAAGATTACTCTTATATGTGAGTGTGTGGTGGTACAGTTTGAGATTCAAAATAATTATTAGAATTAATTATTATTTAGTAAAATGAATGATTGGCTGTATCAGAGAACTCTGATGGGTATAATTCTTCAAGGGGGGCCATTATATTTGTGTAGTAATGATTATGAATAATGATGTAAGATGGTATACATCTTGACTAGATTAATAGGCTTTGGATGGTAGTTTATGAGATTTTTATATTTTTATTCTTTGCGTTGACTCAAATATGTTGGGTGCATATCTAATATATAAAAAATTATTATTCAGCATTTTTATCACGAACTATGATAATACCATCGCAATATCATTCAGGCGCCAAATACCAATAGTTTTATTAGAAGAGCAAATAAAATTTGATATTAGTCAAAAAAAAATTGATATTTAATATCTATAGATATAAACATGATACGATAAATGAATTCCATAGTTCAAGAAATAAATGCAAAGTCGTCCCATGTTTAGCAAGCAGACAAACACAGATCAGTTATATGGTTGTCTCGATCCCTGTCTCCCTAGATTCATTTCTCGAAGACTTTGTACAAGTGAATAACTAACAAACTAACGACAGCCTGCCTAAGAAAAGAATGGTGCATCGCATCTTCTGTTTCACACTTATTGCGTGTACTCCATATTACTTTTCTATTTGCGTGTTAGTAAGAACTTGAGCTTTTATCATTATAGAATAATCTAAATTTCAAAATATTTTATTAAACTACATGCATTATGTGAACCTCTATATATGCATTCATCGTATTTTGTTTGATTTAAAGTACTCGGAAAAAACATTATGTGAACCTCTATATATTATGTAATAATGATTTTAGGAATCGAATTACATGTGGGCTCGTTCCTGATTATTAGACGGGTTGTCTTCAATTCTAGAAATAAAAAATCAGTTAATATTTAACAACTATTTTTGTTAGTTATCCAGAATGCAATTATGCCACCGGAATATTAACCACCGTTTGTTCTGTTAACTTGTTCTTATTCATATCATTAGGTTCTCTGAATGAGTATAAGTTTAACTCTAATAAATAACGTCATCTCGGAAATGCTTGGTTTATAAGTGAGTCCTTTTAGTTTATTAATCATAACCATTAAATTTTCTGAATACTTTTGGTTCCAATCTTCTGCTGGTGGCCATGGAATGGTCACATGCAAAAGATGCCGGCCTCTATATAATTGCATTTCATGATAGAAAATTGCCAGCGCAGTTTTTTTTTTTTTGAAAAAAAAGCAACATGGTGAATTGCCAGCGTAGTTACAAGATTATTATTGTATATCCAACATAAATATAATTGTTTCCCTACTAACATCAAATATATATATATATATATATATGATCAACTTTTCACACTTTTACGGTGTGGTTAAAACAGTTTAGCGTATTAAGGTGAAAATGATATGAATTAACAGAAACGAAAAGAAAAAACCAAGATTAGAAATAAATGAATATATATGTATATATATAATTAACTATAGCTTTATTTTCATTTCGGGCATGAGCTCCTGTTTTTTTTTGTTGACCGGTCTATGTGACACCGGAAAGGGTTTCTTCAGCGCAGATTATTATTTTTCGGTAGGTTTCAAGTGCTGTGGCGGATCTCTGTTGCAGCTGTTTGTCATCTTGGTGTCGCTCTTGGTCAATGTGTACATTCCAGTATCACAGTGGTTCTTTTGGCTATTTTCGGTGGTGCATTTGACTTTCCTGTGCAGGTTTAGAAGCTACATGTAAGGAAGCGCGGTGATTACAACCCATTTCTTGCACGGTCTCGATCCTCTCACTTCTTGTTGTAAGAGCTTCAAAGGCGGATTAGATTACAAATTTAGATAAGATTATTGGGAGCCATCTACTCAAGAGACGACACAGAAGACATGTCATCCGGGAAAACGAGCTGAATCTCTCTTTCCTATGGTTCTCGTTGATGGCTAAGAGCGGCTTTTGGTTCTTGAGGATTTTAAATCTGAGCTAACAGAATGCGCCGGAATATAGTCGAGATGAACTAGTTAGGAGTATTATGATTCGGGAAACTCTGTTCCAGCCAAAGTTTGTAATCCAAATTCTTATTGCCGTTGTGGGATTAATTTATAAAAAGGAAAAAGAGAGGGAAGGTAAATGATCTCAAATCAGAGAAGATGGAAACATATGAAGTAACGATTCTCTTTTTTACTATAACTAGGTTAAGACGGGATGAACATTATATATAAAAATAATTTTATATATTATATGTTATTACATATTCTGAAATAATAAATATATATTGAATAATTAAAAATCATTAACTATTACATATATAATTAAACCATGAATCACAAAATTTGAATGTGAGATTTTAAACAGTTTTAGTAATTTATAGTCATTTTTTAAAATTCAAAGTATAACATATACAAAAAAATCTAAATTTTTATTATATGATTATTGTGGTTGTTTAATTCATTTTAATAGTTTAAAATTAAACAAATATGATAGAAGATACACTAATTTTTCTAAAATCTTTATTATTCAAAATCATTAATTGTCATATATACTTTAGCCGTATTAGACAATTCCGTAATTTTTATTTAAGAAAATTATAAAGAACATTAATAATAAATTTATGGTTAGTTTAATAAAAAACTTATTATATAATTAGATGGACCAACATAATTTTCTAGTGATTCTAAAAATCATTCTAGTGATGACACATGGCTACAAAAAGAAGTTGTAATGTTTCTCAAATAATATATAGGGGATTCAATCAACCAATCAATCACACTCTCACTCAAAACAAAAGTCTAATATCACTCTTCATAAAAGTCTAAATTATAGTGGTTGTTTCCTCTGCTTATGATAGAACTTACCACAAACTAAGGACAGTTATATAAATATCCCCTAAATATGACCCACGTATGACGTAACCTTTATTATTCATATATTTCTCATCGTATAGATATGAGGCAAACAAATCTCACAAAATCGATATGAGGCAAACAAATCTCACAAAATCGATCTAATGAAGAGGTGTTAGTTGATATCGATCATTTGAAACAACCTATTAATATCAAATTTGATATAAACATCCACAAACAAAAAAAAACACCCATAATCAACAAAATCAGATGACGTACAAGATGTGTTAGAAACAACAAAATCAGACAATTTTTTTAAAATAAATTCAACATATCTGTTATTTAAAATTTAGGGAAACCTGCAAAACCTATAATTATTTTAATACAATAAATTCAACAAATCCATATCCCTCTGCCAATTATGCCATATGTGTTTACTATATGTTGTTAAATAGATCACTAACTCTGATGTATGAATATCAACTACATGAAGATCACATGGTGGATTGAACTAATTTGAATTGAGCAGGCAATTATGATAAAGTGGATAGTGCTTTATAAATTATAAAAGAACAACTTAAACTTACTTGCATCTCTGTGTTTAAACCTAGTTGTTTACAAGAAATATGATCTAGGTTAATTTCATAAATCTATGTTTACTTGCATTTCACTCTTCACCTTGGAACATAGAAAAGGCATAATAAGTTTTGGTGGTTCAGGAAATCAATGAGTACATAAACACGATGTACGGTCTCTCCCAATGTGGCTTGTTGGATGAGTGATGCTACAGTTGGTTTCGTTCTCAACTTTTTTGTTCATCTTCAGCCTGCTCTTTGTGCGGCTTCCTCATTGTCTCAATTTTTTTCATGTTAACCGCCTCCCATTTGCTTATTTCTGTTTGCAAAGTTATTGTTCGGTTTTCTAGGGTCTTGTGTTGTTTGGGTTGGTTGTTTATTGAGTGGTCACTGTTTTAGTTATGGGTTGTGGTTTCGGGTTTGCTTAGATATTAATCTCAGAGATTAACGTGGGTGTCAGGTTTGATCTCTTTCCACTCAGGATGGTTTGATTCACCTAATTTAGGCCTTAGTTATTTAAATTAAATGTAATGTTGTCTTTTTCTTCTTTTTTAATCTCTTTCTCCTTTGTTCCCTTCTTTGTTTCTTCGACAAGACTGTATTGTTTTTCCTTTCTTCCCATCGTGATTCTCTTGTAGCTTTGTTGAAGATATTTGACTAGGCGGATTTCGCTCCGCTCCATACCCGATCTGAGAACTTGGTCCAGTACCTTTTAGGTCCACAAAAAGACAATGTGCTTACGAAGATCCAAGACCCATACCAAGCTTAAGAGAAGGCCCACGCTGAGATGAAATATTCAACTTATAGTATAACGGATGTCAAAACATTGGAGACGACCATAAATATATGTAATCCACGCTGGAGATCACGTGGCCCTTACGATCCATTCTTGAAGTTCTATAAAAAAGACCAAGGACAAGAAGATCCAAATTCTTCTAAGAAATTATATACTTTTAGTACTTACATAAGTTCTTGTTCTTAGATACTCTTTGTCTTTGTATTCATATTTGTATTCTACTCGTATGTGAGCATAAAGGTAACCATGGTATCTTACAAAGATGATCCAAACGTAACAACTTTAATGCATCAAGCGAGCTATTTGTAAATTGGCTGAGAAACTCAAACTAGACAACACATAACAAAGCATGGAGAATGCTTGGAAGGTAACTATACCGTTTTGCTGTGATTTGAAAACATTTTCAAGAGGCTGTATAACACTATTGTATGTGACCTTTATGAGTTTTCTTTAACAAAAAGTGTTACTCTCAATAAGCGGGTCTATAGAAAAGCTATAACAAAAACAAATGTTTGCATGGGCCCGCAGATCAACTTCTGATTTTTTACATTATACTAGTAACGATTTTGTAACACTATCTTAACATATAAACAATCAAACCCAGCATGTTTTTCCGTGTACCACATGCTCACCAAACAGACGTAGATGCACTAAGCCAGCCTGGCTGTCTCCACTGGGTCGTAATTTATTGATATAATAATGGGAGGTGACTTGGAGATCCAATCCTGTAGCCTTGCATAGCTAAACCATTCTATGTGAATTAGAGAACCAAATATGAGTATAATCTCTGATTTCAACGACGAAGAAAAAGAAAAGGTCCTTGAGGACCTGACCTCCAATGTGAAGCAAATACAAGACGATTTGTTGAAAGAGATACTCACACTTAACTCAGGAACTGAGTATCTCCAAAGCTTCCTTCATGGAAGCTCTTCTAAAGAGCTCTTCAAAAAGAACTTACCAATAGTCACCTATAAAGATGTGAAACCTTATTTCGATCGTGTCGCCAATGGAGAGTCATCGGATGTAATATCGGCCCTACCTATTACAAATGTCTTCGTGAGGTAATATAAGAGCTTGTTTGTTCTAGAGTTAATTTTTTTTTGTTTGGTATTAGTAATGGTGTATATAAGACTAAATGCTTTGAAACTATTGTTGTATAGTTCAGGGACTTCTGGAGGAGCAAACAAAATACTACCATCAAATAACAAATTTTTGGATGGCTATGCATTCAGTAATGATCTTCTCGTGCACATTATAAGCAAGTAAGTGCATATAACTATACTAATACTAAAAATCAGATTCATGATTGATAATAAATGTTTCGTATAGAAAATAAAAGAAAATTCGGATATCTAATTGCGGCCTTGCCGATTTCGGCCCTACAGTTCACGCTAAACCTAACTCGTCTCCGCCGTGGATCTAATGGTTCCGTCTTTTATTTCTCCACACCTTTTAATTTTATTGAAGCATACACTCTTTTTCTAAGGTTGTTTAGGTGAAGTATTGCTCTTTATCTTTGAGTAATTGATGCTTTGTTCTTTGGTTAACCGCCTGTTTTGTTGTTGTTTACTTAATACTATACTAGAGTTTGATCCTCCACCTGCCCGGATATTTATTTTTATTTTTTTAAAGTATATATATATCTTATATTCTTTTCATCTCAAAATAGTTAATGTTTTGATTCAATGCACAAGAACTAAGGCATGGACTTTTACCTAAAAATAAAAATAAAAATATAAATAAAAACTAATTCAACCAATCATTGGTCACACAATCTTCAATAAAACTAAAACTAATATAAAATACCAAAACATCATGTATTTTGAAACATTAAGAACTCTTCAAAACATCATTTATTTTGGAACGGGATGAGTACAACTGAAAATATATATATTTAAAATTTATATGTATTAAATAATTTTTAGCTTTTTAAAACAAAATAATTTGATAATTAATAATGAATAATTTTATTTTATTTTTTGATCCGTCAATTGTATCATCTATATTTTTAAAATATGACCCTTGTTTTTGTGCGAATGTATTTTTATGGATCAAAATTTTAGTGTAAAATAAAGTTGTTATCTATGATTTATATTTGATTTATACGATATAAAATTCAATATATCATTTACATTTTCTGTTTTATATTATGTATTTTATAACATTTTCTTGTGTTTTTTTCGACATAGTTAATTATGCCAAAGTTAAAAATAACCAACCCATAATAATGGATATATTTTTACATATTTGGCATTGATTAATTATAGTTTAATATTTAGATAGATTATAGAAAGTATGGCTGAAATAATATTATATACATATTATTATTTTTGAAAACTAAAAATCAAATATACTTCAAATATAAAATACATGTATAAAAATATAATTTAACATATAGAGTTGGGTTAAATTATAAAACATGTTTAAAATATAATTATGAATTAATTTTCACAATAATTCAAATTAATAGATTAAAACACATAAACTAAATAATAATTAATATAAATCATACTCCTTATTAAATATATAATTATTTTATTATTTTAGTTTATTAAGTATTAATGCTTAAAATATGTCTATGTGTTTGTATAATTCCCATTAAAACGCTATTATGCGTTTGGATTATTTAAATCCACATAAAATATTGTATAATCCTCCCTATATGTTATAAAAAGTTTCATTTTGACAATTTTTTTTGTTATACAAAATGTCATTTTAGAATTCCAGCAGAATTTATACTTATTGATTTAATAAATATTTTTTTATCAAAAATTACTATTAACTAAATAGGTGTAAATGCTAAGAGCATAAATACATTTTTTCTAAATTTGTGTACAAATATAAAAATGACAGTATTCGTAAACACAGAAGGAATATAAGACAAAGGTGGTCGACCAACGCCTAATCCGCATTTAAGAACATGGGTTGGCATTATAAGAAGAATTTGACATACTTAAGATGATAACTCATTCAGAATTGAGAAACACAAGATAATCAGTTTAAACATTTCGCCTAGTTATTTAGAGATTTTTTTTGTTAATTTATCAAGAGATATAATTACTAAAATCATACATCTTTATTCTTAAGAAAAGATGTTGTTGTTGTTCTGTTAGGCATGTGAAAGGTGTGGAGAGAGGAAAAGGGATGATTTTTTCCTTAACCGGACACGAGACAAAAACTCCTGGTGGCTTGCCCATTGAGTCCAGTACAAGCTGGTACTTAAAGAGCGACTATTTCAAGAATCGACCATCCAATTGGTTTTATTCCTTTACGAGTCCTGATGAAGTTATGTTGGGAAGTGACATCAAGCAAAACCTTTATTGCCATTTACTATGTGGTCTTGTCCAAAGAGATGAGGTCATGAGAATTGGTTCAACATTCGCTTCAGGTATGGTCCGAGTAATCAAGGTTCTTCAAGATTCTTGGAAGGAGCTGTGTTCGAATATCCGATCAGGTCATCTCAGCGAATGGATCACTGACTCTGGCTGTCGAAACGCTGTTTCTATGGTAACTGGAGGCCAGCCCCGTCCCAAGCTATCAGACGAGATTGAAAATATATGCAGCTTAAAGTCTTGGAAAGGTATAATGAAAAAACTATGGCCACAAACCATGTACATTGAAGCTATTGTTACAGGTTCAATGGCACAATATGTTCCTACACTGAACCATTATTGTGATGACCTCCCTCTTGTTTCAACAACTTACGCTTCTTCCGAGTCAATCTTCGGTATTAATATTGATCCTTTGTGTAAACCTGAAGACATCTCTTACACGCTCATGCCCAACATATCTTACTTTGAGTTTATACCAGTGGAGGAAGGTAGTGATGATGTTGTAGACCTCGCAGATGTCAAACTCGGGTGTTCTTACCAGTTATTGATCACAAACTTGTGGGGTTTGTATAGAATGAGAATCGGAGATATGTTAAAGGTGACTGGTTTCCACAACAAGGCACCTCAGTTTAGGTTCATGGGAAGAGAGAACACACTGTTAAGCATTGATACCGACCGGACAAACGAGAAATACTTGTTCAAGGCTTTGAATCGAGCAACACTGGTTCTTGAGTCATCAGATCTAAGACTTGTAGCTTTCACCAGCTATGCACAGTGGCGGAGCCACCTTAGAAGCATGGTGGTCAAATGACCCATGTGAAATTAATAAAAATAAACTTGTAAGGCTATTTTTCATGTTGCTATTGTGGTAATTTGGTCAAGATCTCTCCTACTGACCCACATGTTCCTAGGTTCAAACCACATAGATGTATATTTTTGTCTCTAATAAATGAGTTATGACCCATATAAACGTGAGATCTAGCTCCGCCACTGGCTATGCAGATACCTCCAGTAGTCCAGGTCACTATGTGATTTACTTGGAAGTAAAGGCTAAAAACGAAGACATTAGGGACCTCGAGTTCGACGAAAAGACATTCTTGGAGTGTTGTTTAGTAATGGAGGATTCATTTGATGATGAGTACAGGTACTGTCGGTCTAACGAGTTTGTTGGGCCTCTCGAGATAAGAGTAGTGAATGATGGGAGTTTTGATTCTCTTATGAACTTGTCCATCTCAAAGGGTACTTCGGTTAATCAATACAAGACTCCTACATGCATTACGTCTGAAAAGGGCGTACAAGTATTGGAGACAAATGTGGTTGCTAAATTCTTCAGTACTCTAAGTGCATCTCATTTTGCTTAACTCATGCCGTGGTTCAAGAAATTGGAGAAAATTGTGTTTTATTTGTATTTTATTTTCTTACTATCCATGACTATTTGCTTATTGCTTCATTGATAAGATGTTCTTTGAAACTTATGCTTTAAGAATTCTCAGATGTATTATCCTTAGTTGTTGCTCTTGGTTTCCCTGAACTTTACAAGTTTTCTTGTAGCGAATTCTTTTTATATGAATTTCATTTTCCAACGACATAATAACTAGGTGATAATGCGCGTGATGAAATTAAATCAAGTTTACTAGCGATCCTATAAACATTATTTAATTTACCTAGTTTGTGCTTATTAAATGATATAGCCCATTAAGACTTGCCAAATGTTTGAAAAATTGGTTTACAGATAACTAACGCACAGCGTTTAGACGTGCATGTACGCCGTACAAGCCGTTTTTTCAGAACAGAGCCCTTTGAGAAGTCTAAAGGGTAAGGCACCTTAGAGCATCTTTAACCAAAGCACCCCTAATGGGGTGCTTAATCATTTTTTTATTGACAAATATGTGTTAAGAATTTTATTAAGAAACTTGTATATTTTCTCCTTCCAATGCAAGGTGCTTAATATGGGATGCTTGATCCGTGAAGTTCAACAGACAAACACACAGAAACAAAACAAAAATGATTAACCGAACATGATACACGATTCAACTCAGACCAGATACTATATCATATAATTGAACTCTTAAACAATTGAGATCAAATTCCAAAGCAGATGCTAAATTATATCATTTCAGACAAGAACAGAAGCTACAACATATCAATTCAATCGTTCCTATATGAACCTAAGTAAAACCGAGCAATATAAACAAAGACTCAAACGCAGACTAATCAAAATAACAAACGCTTCAGACATGAAAGGAAAAATTATTAACTTTACCTTTCGTCGATAAGAGCTTCGGGCCTGAGAGAGAGGAAAGATATGGCGATGAGAGGTCCGGACCTGAGAGAGATGCGAGGTGATTCTTCATCGAGGTGAGCCGTCTAGAGAGAGAGTTGGAGGAGATCGACACAGAGAGTCGCCGAAAGATTCACCGCGGAGTCGTCGAGGAGCGAAAGACACGAACAGAGATCATCTTCCACTGATTCGTCGAGGAGAGAGAACCTTCGAGGAGGGATCAGGAGGAGAGATCACGGAGGCGGAGTCGGATGCATGTCGGAGGCGTTGAGGATATATCACGAGGAGAGATCACTGAGGCATCGCAGAGAGATCGCGACGATAGCTCACGGAGGCGTCGAGGAGAGATCACGAAGGCGTCAAGAGAGATTACGGAGGCGTCGCGAGGAGAGATCACGGAAGCGTCGAGGAGAGATCACGGAGGCGTCGAGAGAGATCACGACGGAGGAGCACCGGCGATTCTCGATTTCGTCGAGGGAGAGAACCCGAAGGCGGAGTCGTCGAGAGAGAACACGAGACGGTTTTGTTTCCTCATGAGTGAGAGAGAAAGAGACGCGGATAACCCATGGTGCAACACGTGTCTCCTAAGCTTCGCTTCTTCTGAAGCTTAATTAAGCGCCGTGTTTTTAATAATTACTTCATTTTCATTTTTTTTTAAATACAAAAATCTTTAAGCACTCCACTAAGAGCTTGCGTTAATGATGCTCTTAGAGCATGTTCATTAGTGAGACACATTAAGGTCTCTTAAGTGGGTTGTAATGATTATTATATTATTAAAATTATGGTAAGAGATTTTGCTAAGAGACAGTTAATTATTGGGGTTTATTGGTGGTATCTTAATTAAGGTTCTTAACAATTTAAAAAGACTAAAATTATTTTTTAATATAAAATTCAAAACAAAGATTAAATTTATTTATTAATTAAAACAAAGTCAAACATAAGATTTTAAACATAGATTTAAAAAAAAACATAAAAACATAAAAACAAATAATACATAAATAAAAGATAATAATTTCAAAGCGGCATCGAATCTCAGTTGTTGTCTTGATCACTTCCGAATTTACGCCATATATGTTCAACCAAATCACCTTTTAGTTGTTCATGCGCTTGTCTATCACGAATTCTCGTTCGAACACCCATCTGGTTGGCGATATTAGTAGGGATATCTGTAGAATAGGTCATATCAACATGTGAACTTCCGTTCCCTTCTCCTTGTTGATAACCCGAGACATCAAAATGAGAGAAGGTATCTCGTTCATTTTCTACTATCATATTATGGAGTATGATGCACGCTCTCATAATCTTTCCAATCTTAACTTTATCCCAACAAAGTGCCGGATTTTTAACAATGGCAAATCGAGCTTGCAAAACTCCGAAAGCCCGCTCAACATCTTTTCGGACAGCTTCTTGATTTTGCGCAAATAAAACTGCTTTCGGCCCTTGTGGAATTGAAATAGATTGGATAAAAGTTGCCCATTTTTCATAAATACCATCGGTGAGATAGTAAGCCAAATGGTACTCTCTTCCGTTGACCGAGAAATGCACTTGCGGGGCATGACCATTTATTATGTCATCAAAAACCGGGGAGCGATCAAGAACATTAATATCATTTAAAGTACCTGGAGGTCAAAAAACGCATGCCATATCCAGAGGTCATATGAAGCAACCGCCTCTAAAACGATTGTGGGTTTTTCCGAACCCCGAGAATATTGGCCTTTCCATGCAGTGGGACAATTCTTCCACTCCCAATGCATACAATCGATGCTTCCTATCATCCCGGGAAATCCACGAACCTCTCCAATATGAAGCAGACGCTGAAGATCAGCCGGGGTTGGTCTCCTTAGGTACTCAACACCGAACAAATTTATTATTGCGTCCACAAAGTTTTCTACACATAAGCGAGCAGTGGTTGCACCGAGCCGGAGGTATTCGTCGACCGCATCAAGCGCAGAACCATATGCCAACACACGAATAGCTGCTGTACACTTTTGAAGTGCAGATAGACCAAGTCTTCCGATAACGTCTTGCTTTTGACGAAAGAATCGAACTTCATTGAAGAGGCGATCAACAATACGCATGAATAACGCCTTGTTCATTCGAAATCGTCGTCTGAATAAATTTTCGGGATATGTGGGAGTGTCACTGAAATAATCATTCCATAACCGGAGATGACCTTCTTCCCGATTGCGTTCGATGAAAACGCGTTTTTTTCTTTTCCTCGTTTCATCTTCTTGATCACCATAAACATTGCACATATTGTCAAATGTTTCATCGAAAGTTTGATCAAAATATTGATCAAATGTTTGATCGAAAATTTCATCAAAGGACCCATCCAAATTATGATGAGAAGAAGAAGCTATTAGACGTTTGGTTTACGAAATGGAAATTTTTGAATATAGAGAAGAATGAGAAATAGTGTGAGAGTAGAGATAGAGAGATGGCTTGTGAGAGTATTAGATAGAGAGATGGCTTGAGAGAGTATAGATAGAGAAATGGCTTGTGTTATGAATATATAACAACATCAACACTTACGAATATATAACAACATCAACACTCGAACACTATACAAAAACACCCGTGACCTCTGTCTTTTCCTCTAACACCCGTGATGCTAAAAGACTCCAAAGACCCGTGAAGGTGATTCTAAAAGACTCCAAAGAAAAAGTACAAAACTCCAAAGACCTCTGTCTTTTGCTTTACACCCGTGACCTCTGTCTTTTTCTTTACAGCCCTGAACTCTTTCTTTTGATTTAGCTGCCTCCTGTCGATCGTAATTTTTATATAATATTATAATGACATGTGAATTGAACCTCCCAATCATGTAGCCTTATCTATAAAGCCCAATCATTCCATGTGAAGTTAGAGATAACCAAATATGAGTATAATCTCTTATTACAACGAGGAAGAAAAGGGAAAGGTTCTTGAGGACCTAACCTGGAATGTGAAGCAAATACAAGACGATCTGTTGAAAGAGATACTCACCCTTAACTCAGGAACTGAGTATCTCCAAAACTTCCTTCATGGAAGCTCTGCTAAAGAGCTCTTCAAGAAGAACTTGCCAATAGTCACTTATAAAGATGTGAAACCTTACATTGATCGTGTCGCAAATGGAGAGTCGTCGAATATAATATCGGCCCTACCCATTACAAATTTCTTTAACAGGTAAATAAGAGCTAAATTGCCCTAGAATTTCTTGCTTTTTTGGTATTGGACTATTGGTAATATAAAACTAATTGCTTTGAAACTGTTGTCGTAGTTCGGGAACTTCTGGAGGAGCAAACAAAATACTACCATCGAATAGCAAGTATTTGGATGGCTCTGCATTCAGTACTGATCTTATCGCGCACGTTATACGCAAGTAAGAGTGCATAGCATTTTTATTGTAGATAGTTGTTAATACTTAAAAACATCAGATTCATGAATGATTATAAAATTTTCTTAAATATAATAAATAAAATTGTATATTCTATTTCTGAATTTCGGTCAGTTATTGATCCGAATGGAAGTTTATGAAAAACAAAATTGCTAACCTTAGGAATATGCGGGAATTATACAGTAAATCAGGCATACTTACGATGCCACTTCATTAGAAATAGAGACAGACATGATAAATCAGTTTTGGAGTTTTGCCTAATTTTTTAAAGATAATTACTCATAAATTTATGGAAAGCTTCATATTTACTACAAAAATTAAAAGAAAAAGTTACTAGACCAATGCTCAAAAATGTGTGTGTGGGGGGGGGGGGGGGGGGGGGGGGGGGGGGGGGGGGGTGGGGAAGGGGGTAGAAGTCTTTTAACTTTGAAATTTTATACTTTTATCAAAATTGCCATTATCATTACAATAGTAATAATATACAGTATAATAATAACAAAAATAATATTTTAGTAAAAACATTTATTCTTTTTTTTTGGCAATCGGCATTTGTGACCTCATTTTATGATAATCATTTGCAGGTTGTATTTGATACTTTTAGATCTAAAGTAGATTTACTTGCATTATCAAAAGTATGTGATGATTAGCGGTGAATGTTATGCCCTCTAAAAGGTTTTATTAGTATTTGTGGTAAATTTGTTTTAATTATCTAAAAAATATTTGTATATTGATTTATTTTCTAAATGATGGTAGACATATATATCAGCTTGTGTTTCCGACTATCGTTTATATGTATCATACAAAATTACTATAGGTATATAAATATACCAATCTCTCCCAGTATGTAAATATACAAATCTACAATCGTTGTATGTGAATATTTTAGTAAACTCAAAATATTATATATATTTACTATCAATTTAACAAACTATACAAATCTATCGTTGTGAATCTACCACAATAATAACCAATAAATGTACCAACATAAATATTATAGTAAACTCAAAAATATTAAATAGCTATCTTTTTTTTGTCAACAAATAGTTCTATCTTTTTTTTTTGTATTCATCACTAATAAAGCTATTACAGTACTATAAATACATCAGCATTATCCTTTCTCAAAAAACAATATATATATATATATATATATCAGCATTATAAATAAATTTATTATCATATCTAAAAAAAAATTATCATATCCACCAAAAATATTATAATTACTACACAACTTTAATTTACTATCAAACAAAATAATTCAGTCACGACTATTAACAAAAAAAGATATTGCAATTAAATAAATATATCAGTAGACAAAATAATCTTTTAATCCATAAAAATCTATGAGATAAGTCTGCTACTCAACTAATAAATTAATCTATCACAATAACAATTCTATTACATTTGACAAGTAAAATTTTCACTTCAAAACTCTCTACCAAAGAAGTCTACAAAATAAGTATTATCCTAATATTAAATTATCATAACTAGAAAGATAAAATATATACTTATTTGTTTGGGTGCACATATTTTTCCAAGTGTTGTCTGTGTGTAAAAATGTAATGATGTTTTTATCAACAAAGAAAAGAGATTGAAAACAAACTCTATTTTAATGATTTTGAAAGATCTTTTTAACAAAAAAAAAAAAAACTTTGCAAAATTTAGGCAATCTCCCAATTATATATCATATTGTGGGTTTGTGCAAGTTCTTTTGAAAATCAATTCATAAGGTTTAAGCCTATAACTACTAGTTGGAGCAAAGATGTCTTAGGGTTAGTAAAATTCATGATAAATTTAAGTGTTTCCATTTGTTCAAAAAAAAAAAGTAATTCTATAAATTTAGTAGAGTTTGGAATAGTTTGGCGCGGATACTTTGGCGCTAATAAAACAAACAAGAATTCATGATGATACATTTTTATTTTATAAAAAAATAAGTTGTTGTTGTTCTGATTAGGCATGTGAAAGGTGTGGAGAGAGGAAAAGGGATGCTGTTTTTCTTAACAGGGCACGATACCAAGACTCCAGGTGGCTTCCCCCTTGAGGACGGAATAAGCTGGTACCTAAAGAGCGACTATTTCAAGAACCGGCCATCTACTTGGTTCTACTCTTATACGAGTCCTGATGAAGTTATGTTAGGCAGTGACCTCAAGGAAAACCTGTATTGTCATTTACTATGCGGTCTTGTCCAAAGAGATGAGGTCACCAGAATTGGTTCCACATTCGCTTCAGGCATGGTCAGAGTAATCAAGGTTCTTGAAGATTCTTGGAAGGAGCTGTGTTCTAATATTCGATCAGGTAATCTCAGTGAATGGATCACCGACTCTGGTTGTAGAAACTCCGTTTCATTGGTTCTAGGAGGTCAGCCCCGTCACAAATTATCAGACGAGATTGAAAGTATATGCAGCCAGAAGTCTTGGAAAGGTATAATGAAGAAACTATGGCCACAAACCTTATGCATTGAAGCTATTGCTACAGGTTCAATGGCACAATATGTTCCTACACTGAAACATTACAGCGGTGACGTGCCTCTTGTTTCAACAATTTACGCTTCTTCCGAGTCAATGTTCGGTATTAATACTGATCCTTTGTGTCAGCCTGAAAACACCTCTTACACGCTCATGCCCAACATATCTTACTTCGAGTTTATACCAACGGAGGGAGGCAATGGTGATGTTGTGGACCTAGCTGACGTAAAACTCGGCTGTTCTTACCAGTTATTGGTCACAAACTTATGGGGTTTGTATAGAATGAGGATCGGAGATATTGTTAAGGTGACTGGATTCCACAACAAGGCACCTAAGTTTAGGGTTATAGGACGAGAGAACACGTTGTTAAGCATTGATACGGACCGGACAACTGAAGAATACTTGTTAAAGGCGGTGAATCGAGCAAGGCTGGTTCTTGAGTCATCAGATCTAAGGCTTGTAGCTTTCACTAGCTATGCTGATATCTCCAGTAGTCCCGGTCACTATGTGATATATTGGGAAGTAAAGACTAAAGAGGAAGACATGAAGGAGCTTGATGAAAAGACATTCTTGGAGTGTTGTTCAGTAATGGAGGATACGTTGGACGAGGAATACATGTACTGCCGGGCTAACGAATTTATAGGGCCTCTCGAGATAAGAGTAGTGAATGATGGGACGTTCGATTCTCTTATGAACTTGTCCATCTCAAAAGGTGCTTCGATTACTCAATACAAGACTCCAACATGCATCACATCTGAAGAGAGCTTACAAGTATTGGAGACAAATGTGGTTGCTAGATTCTTCAGTACTCTCAGAGCATCTCATGTGCTTAAGCCATGATATATGGTCCAAGAAACGGGGGAGAAATGTGTGTGTTTTATCTGTATTATCTTGTTTTCTTCTTACTATCTTTTGACTATTTACTTGTTGCTTCATTAATAACAAACTTGATTTGGTATGCAATTATATGCTTTAAGAATTCTTGAATTATTATTTTTAGTTCTTGCTCTTTATCTTTGTTTTACTTTCTTTTTATTTGAAATTCATTTTCTAATAACACAGTAATCTATAGCTTGATTAGATCCTCGAAGCTTCGCAGGAACAGATTTATGGGGTTTTTTTTTGTTGAACAGAAGATAAGGATTTTGATAATAGGCCTTAATAATTTCATGTTGAACATTTTGAGAAAAATATGTATACTAATTCGAAACCCAAACTTAAAATTTGTGCTGGAGAGCCAATCAAATGGCAAAAGGAAAAAAAATGTTTTAAAAATTAATTACTATATTTTAGTTTTTTTAAATACACTTAGTGCATTTTCAACCCTACTACAAAATTTATTGCAAAATGGAGTGGAGAATGCAGTCATGAACAAATAAAAAAGTGATTACTCTATAAATAGAATAATGTATTTTTTGTTTGTTCATGGTTACATTCTCCACTTCATTTTGCACTAAATTGTGAAGTGAGATTGGAGATTATCTTATAGGGAGGAATAACACAAACTAACAAATTTCAGTTGAGAATATTTAAGAAAATAGCAAATAAGAGTGTCAGTAACATAATTATACAACTTTTTTTTTTGGCTATACATCAACTATATTTTTCTAAGCATCTGTCAAAAATTAGTGAAATAAGCTAGAAGGATGCATAGATATATGCTTATAATTACATCGTCATTTTGTAAAAAAAAAAGTTATATATATTTCTTTTATCGGGACTTGCACCCTATAACCAGAAAAAGCATTAATTCATCCGACAATCAAACTGAAACCATGGTTCGGATATACTTGTATAGGTCTTTCCTTTTATAGCCAAATTCGTTCTTTTTTTTCTCTCCAAATTGGTGTATATCTTTAAATGCCTTCTAGTCAAGTGGGACAAATTTTGTTTAATTGATGTGTTTTATCCGAATCCTAGAGATATAATTCATCTCTACCACTTTTGTAGTAAGAAGTTTCAGTGTCATGAAAATGTTCTTGCAAATTTTTCTAAGTAGAAAAAATTAGAATTATCATGTAACAGATTGTGTTTTTAAATTGAATACCTTTTGCAAAAACAAAATCGATGATAACATACAAACCAATACTCGATATAGAGGAATATGCAATGGTTGATTGCTTTGGTGTTGGAAAAAAAAAGCCAAGCTCGAGGCCATTTTCGCATTGTCCAAGCTTCAAACAATTGATGACGCCTTCTGTTGCTTAATTTTTTTTATAAACTTTTATTACTTAATTAATGAACAAGAACAAATCTTCGAACAATGCTCCAACACGAGTTCAATTTTATATCTTCAATGTCTATTATTTACTCGTTTTGGTCTATATTTACCTAATCAACCAGCTTTTGGTTGACTAACTAATCAATCATTACATTTAAAAGTTTTAAAAATTCATATTAGGTCATTTATAATGCGAGTGCTCAATAAAAAATTCAACAATTGAATAAATACAATGTGTTTTTTTTTGTAAAATAAAAAATTTGATAATGTGGAATATTTGGTATAAAGATAGCCAACATATTGAATAAGAAAAATTGGAAACTACGGATACCACATGTCAAATTTTAGAGATTTTTGATATTTTCACAACCTCTTAATTATTTAAAAATTAAATAATTTATTTTCTGTTTTTATAAGAAGAATATTATTTTAAATTCTTCATAAATAGTTACTAAGTTTATTTAACTAAAAAGGAAAATAATAATTAATTAATAATATAGAGTATTAGATTTTAATAAACAAAAAATTGTATTGTGGAAAAATTGCATGTTAGTTGAATCATGAGATGAAAAAAAAAAGATGATGTGAAGTATTAAAAGATGAAAAGTATGATACTGAATCATGAAACAATTATAGATAATCTTAATCATTGTTTACTATTTCTCGTTTTCCTATTCAAATCTGTCCACAATTTATTTATCTCAATAATCTTTTGCTGCCTAGCTAACTGGTCAATCATTATATCCAAATTTACTAGTTTTTAAAATTAAGCATAAATTATATAAAAATGAACAGACTCGGTTAAAACTCTGCTAATCAACTAGAGAACTCTATGTCCATAAAGATAAAATAAGAATGTTGGCATCGTCACCTCGTGCAAGCTTGTCAGCCGTTGTGTTTTGAGTCTGGAGCACATACTTGATCCCAAAAATGTAAAACCTTCCTTGATCCGATGTATTTTTTCAAGATATGATGTAAACGCCGACCATTCTTCTGGCTCTAAAACCATCTTCACCAATTGAAAATAATCTTTTTTAAACATCACATGAAATTATCGTAGATTTCTCATACTTTCCATCGTTCAAATAAAGGTTTCACATGATTCCACATGTAGTGAGGATACATTGAAAACATAATATATATATATATATATCGCTTTCTTATGTATCGACACCCTATTTCATATGTGGAACATGTGTCAGTTCTAGTTTCAAAAAAACACATGTCTCCATTTTTTTTGCAAATCGTATCTTTTTTTTGGGTATATTTGGATTTGGTGTTTCCAAAACCGTTTGTAGTTTTCTAAGTTTGGGCTTTAATGAAAAGTTAGATTTTGATCCGTGCTTTCAAAAGCTCGAGATTATTTCATATTGAAAAATTTATTAATCTGTATGCTTATTCACTAATATCTTAGGCATGATTGTTCATTCTTCCGATTCCGGTTTCTTTTTTTTCTGGTTTTCAATTTCGGTTCAGTTGTGGTAATTGTTTTTTATTCAAGAGATATAGGAATGGTGAGTTATTTATAAATTTTGGTCTAGTTTTTTTTTTTATTATTTTAGCTTTCAGTTTGTTCTCGATAACAATGTTATGAACCCGGGATTATTTTTTTAGTTCAATTCAGCTCTGATTTGGCTTCTGTTTTCTGATAATTTCAAATAAATCGAATGATCACATTTTTAAAAAATTTAAATAAAATAAATTAAATATTTTGATAAAAAAATATTATGGTAATTCTGTTCTATGGAAAAACTAAGATAATTTTAAATATTTCAGATAAAAAGTAACAGTGTAATCACGATTTAGGGTTGTTTGGTTTATAAGTAATATTTTTAGAATATTTGATAATTTTAAAGCTAAATCTATTTCTTTTTTGAAGGTATATAAAAAATATTTTAGATACTTTGGTATCTATGGATAAAAAACTAATTTAATTAAAATAAAATAAATTATGTTCTTTCATTATAAGCTCATGTATCGGTCCATTCTTATTACTTGTTCAAATAAACTAATTTAATTAAAAGAAAATAAAGTACCAAAACTTTATTAAATGTAAACGTTCATTTATATAACTACTTAGATTTTAATATACTTCGTCTAACCATTTTACCAAAATTTGATTACACATTTTATACTCCCTCTGTTTTTATTTGTAGGTAGTTTTACATAAAAACACGCAGATTATGACTTTTTAACTTCTTAGAAACCAGCAAGCAAAACATGTTGCTTTATTTATAACACACTCATTTTGTCTGGGACATTTAATTAGAGAGTGAGGTTATTGCCATTCTTAAGAAGAATTAAAGAAAAAGAAAAATTTAAAAAGTGAACAGGAATACGAAAAATCACACGTTTGAGTTTTTAAGAAATTTTTACAACATAATTTTGGAACCAATTTTTGTATAACTAATTTGAACTAAAAACTCAAAATTTAACAATGGAGCCAAAATCAAAATTTTGGAAAGCTTTTGATCTTTATTTAAGCGTCAAACCAGAAATGGTCACTGATTATTTTCTATGGCTTCTGATTTTGATTTAAATGTTTCAGTTCAAAATTATGAAAGTTTGATTGTGTTTTGTTGATGTTTTCAACATTTTCTGTTTTGTTTTCTTTTGATTTTCTTCTTCCTTTTCTTCCATTATTTTCTGAAGAAAAAAATAGGTTGAAGAAAACAAATCAGAAGAAAATCTGATAGAATAAGACATTTACATTAGATTTGTTAGATTTATAGTGAATTTAGAAGACACGTTTTTGGTACTAGTAAATGTTAGTAGTTACTACCTATTAGATTTAAAATTTACTCATTGTAAGTTGTGTTCAATTTTTTGGGAAAAGTAAAGATTTTTTAGTTAAATGTTTTTAATTAAATCATTTTATTGCTTTGGATTCTGTAATACCTTACATTGTGAAACAAGGGGTATATTTTGCTAAAACTACCTATAAATAAAAACAGAGGGAGTATAATCTATTTTAACTGAAGTAATTGCAAATACAAAACGTACATGTTTATTATGAATATTTTTGACCTGTTTGTGTTTTGTCAAAACAAAATTCACAGGTGAATAACATCTTCAGTTTTCAAGTATCCACAACCAGAATCTAATAGATTTATATCAACATTGGATGGCTAAATGAAACACAAATTGTAACCTTTCTCTGGTTCAATCACACTAATCAGCAAATCTTTCTCCTTGGTGTATTAATGGCTGAAGTTTCCCAGCAGAAGATATCACCAAACCTCTCACTTTTGCAGCTTGTGTTTGCATCTTTTTGGCAAAGTCTTACAGTCGTAGTCGCTCGAACGAAGTTGGGATTCGATTGGAATTAGGGTTTTGAATACCCCTTTCCTTCTTCCACGATTTTTTCTAGTTTCTACGATCGAATCTTAATGCAATCAAAATCACTAACTTGGCTTGGATCTTTGAAATGCCGTATTCAAGTAGGCTTGCAGTTTTAGGAACTTTTTTTGTTAGGGTAGAGGTTGTTTTTCACAAAATGGGTTTCTACTCTGTTACTCAGGAAGATCAAGGTTGTTGAACTCGAAATTCACGAATAGTTTGAAGAGTATTCCTGATGATTTCGTGATTTTTCATTAACCAATCATCATAAATGATACTCTCCTTGTCCACCTCCTCCTTCTCAAAGGAGAGAATCATTCTACAAACATCCCTCTTTGTAAGAGATCGTCTTATCCCGATTGCAATATCGGAAAAGCTTTTCAACCCCTTCACCATTTTGCTATCTTGTTTAGAGGTCTGTACAGGACCAGAAGATGCAACCAGACTTGTCTTAGTGATGTGTTCTGGAGGTAAGGGTTTGTTTTCAACGTCACAACATATACAACATATGGTGACTATGGTTTATGAATCCGGTTTTACCGTGAATCTCCTATCGACGCATTTGAGCATTGTCTCTTTTTCGCTGTCAATCTCTTCGGAGAATCTATCTACTTTAACTTCCTATGGTTTTAAGTTTTATTGTTGTAATCAAAGAGGATAGATAATTCCCTCTATCTACTGTTTGTTTGAAGTTTAAGTTAAAGAAATGAAAGGTTGCACAAAAAAAAAAGATACTCTCCTTCTGTTCTCTAAATGTTTCGTAAATTATGTGAAAGATAAATCAAAGGAAAAACGTAACTACTTTTGTTTATAGACGAAGAATACTCTAATCAGTGACAAAAAAAAGACATAGAGAATGTGGTTAGTGATTTAATTAAATTAGATACAGTTATACAATAATCAGCTTTTTCTAAAGCAGATTCAATGGCAAAAAAATAATAATATGTCAATAGTAGGTGAGGCAAATATTAGCAACAATCATGCATGTTTTAGTAATGTTGATAGTTGATGAAGAAATAATATATTTATCATGTGATGTAGCAGACGAACGAATCCTTATCTGATAGACGTAGATGCCTTAAACCAGCCTGGCTACCCTCACTCTGGGTCGTAATCTATCAATATAATAATGACAGGTGACTTGGAGCCCCAATCAAGTAGACTTTACATTAATAACTTTTATACCCCAACAAAATACACGAAGCCTTATAAATAAAGCCAAGTCATTCCATGTGAAGTTAGAAACAACCAAATATGAGTATAATCTCTTATTACAACGAGGAAGAAAAAGGAAAGGTTCTTGAGGACCTAACCTGGAATGTGAAAGAGATACTCACACTTAACTCAGGAACAGAGTATCTCCAAAACTTCCTTCATGGAAGCTCTGCTAAAGAGATCTTCAAGAAGAAGTTACCAATAGTCACCTATAAAGATGTGAAACCTTTTTTTGATCGTGTTGCCAATGGAGAGTCATCGGATATAATATCGGCCCTACCCCTTACAAATTTCTTCATGAGGTAATATAAGAGCTAGCTGGTCCTTGTGTTCCTTGCTTTTTTTTTGTGTTACTAATTGCTTTGAAACTGCTGTTGTAGTTCGGGAACTTCGGGAGGAGCAAACAAATTACTACCATCGAACAACAATTTTTGGATGGCTATGCATTCGTTAATGATCTTCTCGCGCACGTTATAAGCAAGTAAGTGCATAGCATTTTACTGTATATATATATGTTGATACTAAAAATCAGAAATTGGTAAAAGTCTTTTAACTTTGATTTTCATATCTTTTTTTCATACTAATAGCAAAACACCATTATCATTACAATAATAATAATAATAGTAATAATAATGATAATAATAAATAATATTTTAATGTTTTTGAAACCAACGTTTGTGACATGCATTTATGTCACTGTTTGCAATTGACGTTTGCATTTGTTGACTTTTCTAATTAAATGTCATGATAGATTTGTTTGCATTGTCCAAAAAGTATGTCATGATTAAGGGTTGACACAAATAAAATATCTAGTTTTTTGAAGTATTCATAATCTGATTTTTTTGTCTGAATAATCAATTATCCTATCTAATCTTATTTGATATATAGCCATCTGGATATACACTGTCTGAGATAGTCATAAAATTTAGATTTTAACCGGATATCCAATTCGATCCGTACATATCAAATAAATTATGAGAAATAAATGAAAATAAAAAATAATAAAAAATAATAATTTTTATTACGTTTAAATTGATGACAAAAAATAATATTTTATTATAAAATAAAAGTTATTTACTTTTTAAATTATAATAACTAGTATAATAAATTTAGTAAATTAAATATTGTTAAGCTTATATAAATATATTTATATAATTATATATATAATTTTTTAGATATATGTATATAATGGATTGTATCAGATCGGATATCTGTTTCTAATTTTTTTTATTAATTGTGATTTGTTTCGTTCTTTACGGATATTGCATATTAATATTTGCTTTTCTTCGTAAAGTTACAAATATCCGTATTTTTAGTTCGAGTCGAAACTAATAACGAATCGAATCAAAATTTAAGAAAACCAAGTAGCTCTTAGCTAGTGGTAAAAGAATGTCTAGTAGGCATGCCACTTGTGTTCAATTCTTGTTGGGAAAAAATATTTTATTATTATTTTTTCCGGTAAAGAGGTGGAACCACATGTTTTGTTTATCAAACAAAATTATTATTAATTGTAAATTTTTTTTAATCCTGTAAACATATTTTTTTTACCAAGTATGTTCCTTTTTTTTTTGGAATACGACCAAGTATGTTCATCATTGTTGATAATCTCTTATATATTAATTGAGAAACATTACAATATTGTTTTGTAAACACATGTCACCATGAGAATGAAATTCAGAATTTTTAAAGAAATATGTTGGTCCATCCTAACTTATATTATACTTTTTATTACACTAAATATTAAATTGATAATAGTGTACAAAAGAATATTCTTGCACTTTCCTTAAATAAAAACTACTGAATTACCTAATATGATTAACATATATATGTCAATTAATAATTATGAATAATAAATATTTGATAATATGTTTTCTAACTTAGCTCTTTTTTGGTTAATTTCATATTATTAAAAGATATTAAACAACCACATTAACCATATAATAAAAAGTTATTTTTTTTCTTATATGTTATATTTTGAAATTTTAAAACGACTATAAATTACTAAAAACGTTAAATGTCTCACACTAAAATTTTGTGATCAAAGATTTAACTTTTTTTTGGTAATAACAAGATACAAATGATTATAAATCGTATAAATATGAAGTCTCATTTACTAGATATTTATATTATATATTAATATAGTTTAAAATTAAACTATATAACATAAAAATACTTAAATATGATAATTTCTAAATTTGTATTGAAAAAGTATTGAAATCTTAATATTTTAAATTTGAAATTTTCATTCAGAAATTCACACATTAGAAATTTTGTTTTTATCATATGAGTATGAATTCTCAATAATAAATATATATATTAAAATATATTATATATCTATGTCTATGTCATTGAAAATTAGCTATATACCATATAAAATAAATAAAATGATTGTTTTGATTTATTTACCAAAAAATATCGTAAATAAACAAGATGTATTGTTTTGATTTATGTATTTACTCTAATTTAATTATATACATAAATGAATACAAATAAATAATATTAGAAAAAAATATTTTTATATATAACATTCATTCCGCGCAATTGCGTGGATCTTAAGCTAGTCCATATATTAACTATGGAGCATTGGTTAAATAACAACTTTGAAGAACATGCTTACGTGTCAAGCTGAGAACGCTCCCAGTTTTATAATTGGACCGATTTTACTAGGATTATTAAAAGAGTGACATCAAATAGACCACTCAATACTTTATTATATATCATCAATTTTGAATATAGAAATAAATAAATTTAAAACTATTTCATTTGATTTTTGGTCATTTAATATATAAAAAAAACATGATTATTTTTAAAGAAAGAAAAACTGGAAAATGAAGATGAAGTTAGAAGAATTCCTCAAAATTTTATGTTTGTATATATAATGTTATAGTCTTGTATGATCAAAATAACTACCTCATCGGGGATATTCTACCAACTAGTAACAATACATATATCACGACTAACTTTATGTACCAAAAGACCAATATATATATCAATCAATAATAAATATATTATCATTTAACCATTAAGTATATCACATTAATATATAGTAATTAATATACTAGTCTGCTAGTCTCAAACATCTCTACCAGAACAGAAAATAAGTCCAGGATTTAATATATTATTATGTTTAGGCATGTGGAAGGTGTGGAGAAAGGAAAAGGGATGGTATTTCTCTTAACCGGGCACGAGACCAGAACCCCAGGTGGCTTACCCATTGAGCCCGGAACAAGCTGGTACCTGAAGAGCGACTATTTCAAGAATCGACCATCTAGGTTTTACTCTTATACAAGTCCTGATGAAATTATGTTAGGGAGTGACCTCAAGCAAAACCTTTATTGCCATTTGCTATGTGGTCTTGTCCAAAGAGACGAGGTCGTGAGAATTAGTTCCACATTCGCTTCAGGTATGGTCCGAGTAATCAAAGTTCTTGAAGATTCTTGGAAGGAGCTGTGTTCGAATATCCGATCAGGTTATCTCAGCGAGTGGATCACCGACTCTGGTTGTCGAAACGCTGTTTCTATGGTTCTTGGTGGTCAGCCCCGTCCCAATTTATCAGACGAGATTGAAAGTATATGCAGCCAAAAGTCTTGGAAAGGTATAATGAAAAAACTATGGCCACAAACTAAATACATTGAAGCTATTATTACAGGTTCAATGGTACAATATATTCCTACGTTGGAACATTACTGCAGTGACCTGCCTCTTGTTTCAACAACTTACGCTTCTTCCGAGTCAATCTTCGGTATTAATACATATCCTTTGTGTAAGCCTGAAGATATCTCTTACACACTCATGCCCAACATATCTTACTTTGAGTTTATACCGATGGAGGGAGACAATGGTGATGTTTTGGATCTGGCAGACGTCAAACTCGGCTCTTCTTATAAATTACTGGTCACAAACTTATGGGGTTTGTATAGAATGAGAATCGGAGATATGGTAAAGGTGACTGGATTCTACAACAAGGCACCTCAGTTTAGGTTTCTAGGAAGAGAGAACGCCTTGTTAAGCATTGACACGGACCGGACAAATGAAGAATACTTGTTCAAGGCAATAAATCGAGCAAAGTTGGTTCTTGAGTCATCAGATCTAAGGCTTGTAGATTTCACCAGCTATGCTGATATCTCCACTAGTGATCCGGGTCACTATGTGATATATTGGGAAGTAAATGTTAAAACCGAAGACATGAAGAAGCTCCAGTTCGATGAGAAGACATTCTTGGAATGTTGTTCAGTAATGGAGGATTCATTTGACGATGAATACAGGTACTGTCGGTCTAACGAATTTGTCGGGCCTCTCGAGATAAGAGTAGTGAACGATGGGACGTTCGATTCTCTTATGAACTTGTCCATCTCAAAGGGTACTTCGATTTCTCAATACAAGACTCCAATATGCATCACATCTGAAGAAGGCTTACAAGTATTGGAGACAAATGTGGTTGCTGGATTCTTTAGTACACTAAGTGCATCTCATTTTGCTTAAGCCATGATATGGTCCAAGTAACTGTGGAGAAATGTGTGTTTTATTTGTATTATCTTGTTTTCTTTTCTCACTATCTTTTAATTATTTGCTTGTTGCTTTATTAATAGCAGACTTGATTTTGTATGAAACTTATGCTTTAAAAATTCTTGAATTATTATTTTTAGTTCTTGCTCTTTATCTTCGCTTTACTTACATTTTATTTGAATTTCATTTTCTAATAATACAATAATCTATAGCTTAAAAACCGATCCTCTCACTACTTGGTGCAACAATCACACCGGACTGGGGAGATACTATCACCACTCTCTTGCACACGTCTTGGAATAGACTCGACACAGTACTTCTCGGGCCTGTGTTTCAGACATCCGTGTCTATGCTGTGGAAGGAGAGGAACTCAAGAAGGCATGAAGGTGCTTGTGCATTAGTGGAAATGAATACATACATAGCATCTCCAACTCCACTCTAATTTTCACTCTAAAATAGAATTAAAAAAAAAATGTTTCAATCCCACTCTATTTTCCACTATATAATAGAATATAATATAAATTAAAATAAAAATATTTTATAAAAATAAAAATTTATTTCTATTGAAATTTATTTATGGTTTTACTTTTTCAAAACGATAAAGTTAAAATATTAAAATATTAATGTCCAAATTTAAAAAATATTTTTTAAGATAAAATATATATAATATTTCAAATTATTATTTATGTGCATGATGCATGAATATTATATTATTAGTATATAAATTTCGTATATAGACATATTTAAAATAACTTATCAACTAATATAATATAATACAAATTAAAAAATTTATATTTATAAAATGTAATCTTAACTATATTGAAATTTAAATAAATCCAAAGTAAAATAGGTATACTAAATCAAAAAGAAATAAGATTATAAAATAATACATTTTGGTTTTATTTTTTTCTAGACCGGTGAAATTAAAATATAAAAATAATAATATCCAAATTTATAAAAAAATATTATATTTAAAGTTATAATTTATTTGCATGGTGCATGAATATTTTATTATTAGGATGTTATATATCTATATATAGACATATTTAAAACTTAAAAAAATCATTAAATATAATATAAAAAATCTAATCTTAACGCTACTAAAATTTAAATAAAATTGAAGTGAAAATTTTAACCAAATAAAAAAAATTAAAGCTCAAAAGTACATTTATGGTTTTATTTATTTAAACCAATAAAGTTAAATAAAAAATGATTATGTCTCAAAATAAAATTTTTATTATAAGTAATAAACTTAAAAATAAAAAATAATATTCTATTTAAAATTTTTATTTCTGTTCATGTTGGAGGAAAACTCCTAATCTATAGCTAAAAACCGATCATCTCGTGTATGGAGAGAAAGCCTTTGATTAGATCCTCAAAGTTTAGTATGAACAAAGTTATGGGTTTTTTTTTTGGTTAACAGAAGATAATAAAATGTTTCAAAAATTAATTACTATATATATATATATATTTTTTAGAAAATACACTACATAGGAAGGAATTACACAAACTAACAAAGTTTCAACTGAGAATATTTCAAATAAGAGTGTCTGTACTCTGTAGGGTATTGATACAACTTTTTTTTTTGTTATACATCCACCACCATTTCATTCTCATGTCATATATGATACTAGTTAAATTCACACTACTTGACATGTTTGCTAAGCATCTATTTAAAAAATTAAGAATAATTTAGAAGGACATATAGAGATGAGCATAATAAGATAGTCATTTTAATTAACCAAAAAAAAAAAAGTCAGATACTGTATTGTTTAGTTTTATTTTATTACAGACAGAAAAAGCTTACCCAAAAAAACCGCATAACGTTACAATAATTCAACAATATTAAAACAAAACAAGAAATTGAGAGAATAAATACGAAAAAACTTTGAACGGCTCGAAGCTTAAACAAAAGACGAGAGAAAAAGAGCAAGATTCATCAATGGAGCCTCCTCCTCCAGAAAGATCGAAACGCCTCCATAACTTCACCTTACCTTATCTCCGCTGGGGTCAACAGAGATTCCTCAGATGCGTCAATCTACCTTCGCATCATCTTCCTTCTTCTTCTTCCTCTCCTTCTCCAGATCACGCAGCCAACAGATCCGTCGTAGCGGCGGCTCGGCCGTGGAATCTGAGGACGAGAAGAGCTGCATGTAGTGAACCTGGAGACGAATCTCCGGCGAAGATCGAAATCGGCGTGAAGAGAGGTTTGGATGTAGAAGAAATGGAGAAGGATGAGAAACTGAAATTCTCGGTTTCGTTGTTGAAGAAAGAGATCGAAGAGGATTTTTCGAATATGATTGGGAAAAGACTTCCAAGGAGACCTAAGAAGAGACCACGAACTGTTCAGAAGAAACTCAATGTAAGTTTTGTCGGAAAACTTTATGGTTTGGTCTGAGAATAATCAAAAATCAATTGCTAATTATTATTTTTTTTGTTTTTGTTTTCGGCAGACGATTTTTCCTGGATTGTGGTTGTCCGAAGAAGTAACGATAGATTCATATGACGTCCCTGAAGCTCTTGAAACGTGATAAAGGTGTTATAACTTCTTTTGTTTTATCTGTTCTTGAGACATTCTCAAGTTGTCATTGTAAGCGATGGAAAGTGTAGCGATTGTCCGTGAAGAAGATTGTAGTTTAGAAGATTGTAGTATTGGTATTCATCACCAGTCTAGTTGTAATCTCCCAGCTGTTTGTTTTTTGTAATTTCTGGTTTCTTGAGTATGTTTTATGACTCGGTTCAAGAACTTGCTACTCGTTTCGCCGATAGTTACATTTGAAAACATTTGTCAAGTGTTGGACAGGTTTCTCTGTACAGACACTTCAAATGTCTAATGTTTTTTAAGGTGGTTACTTTCTCTCTGGTCATTTGTGTTACAGATATGAGTGTTTTTGTTAAATATGAAGATTACTTTTGAGTATGTACCACTCAACTTTATGCGCCTGAATATTGAACTAAAACATATTATGCTGCTGTAATTTTTACTAAGTTAGCATGATCATATACTAATAACGATCTTGAAAAAAATCTTTTAAAGTTTCTTATTCTTGGATTTTTCATCTTTGTGGTTTCATGTGTTATCTTGATTAGATGTTTACAACAATATATGAATGCATACAATATCTTTTTGCTATCATATGCTGTTTGATAGCTTCATTTAAGACAAAAATCACACAAGGTTCACATAGTTTTCTTCCTCTCTGAAAATGTCATATTTAAACACCCTTTTTTTTCCAAGTCCAGATGATCCAGATTTATAGATGCATTAACCAACATCAGTTTTGTACAACTTTATCTACATACTTCTTTGATGTATGTTATTGCTTCTTTTTATTTATTTCTCAAGACTTTGTTCTATCACATCTTCAAGTGTTCATCTCATATTACTTGCATTACTCTCCCTTTCAAGATAACTATATATTAGATTGGGCTGAGTTTTGAGTTAATCCCTTGTTCTCTATGATCATGATCCTTAAATGGATCATCCATCCTAACGGTAACATACTTATTCAAACCCTGTCAAGATATTTTGATATAGATATAAGCAATTGCTTTCTCTGAAGACAAGTAATGAGTGCCTAACCACAATCTTTAGTCAGATTACGCCCTTCTATTATTATATTCCAAACTTAAAAACTTCTTCCCACCAACTAACTTATGTGTTTCATTCCAAACCTTACAACTTCCATTGTTCTAAGAAAGCAAAGTTTGACATTGTTCTTTTGTTTCCAAATATGATCTGCACGGAGTCAAATCACCAGCGTATTTCCTTCTCCAGTGATCTTGGCCAATCAGATAACGCACCACCACCACCACCACCACCACCTGTGATAGAACCACCACCAGCCCTTATCCGAAGAGACGAATCTCTTCTTGATTCATCAAACTCTTCTTTCGAGTTCCACATCTCAAACAACTTTGATCCTGGAGACTCCTCACCAGCCGATGAGATCTTCGCTGACGGCATGATCCTCCCTTTCCATGTAACCCCACCTTCCACCTCACCAAAACGTCTCTACAAATACGAACTCCCTCCCATTACCTCCTCTCTTTCTCCATCTCCATCTCCTCTCCCTCCACAACCATCACCGCCAAAACACAGCGAGAAGGACACCAGCGGTGCAAACTCGGACTCGGAAGCAGAGAAGTCGTCAAAGTCGTTTTGGAGTTTCAAGAGAAGCTCGAGTCTCAACTGCGACTTAAAGAAGAGTCTGATCTGTTCGTTTCCTCGTCTCACGAGAAGCAACTCTACAGGTTCGGTTACTAATTCAAAGAGAGCAATGCTGAGAGATGTTAACAACCATAGGGTCTCTCCCACTTCTTCTTCTTCCTCTGTCTGTTGCAACTATCACTTCAGGCCTCAGAAGCACACAGGAAAGAAAGGTGAAGCAGGATCGTTTCTACGTCACTCAAAGAAGAAGAAGAACAAGAAGTAGATGGTTACATGAACAGAGAGTTTCGATAAATTGTTTTTTTTTCTTGTTTGATTGTTGTCTACAAATTGTTGGGTGTTTTTTCGTGTTACTACCAAACGTTTTATTTAGGTTGCTGCATTATTTTGAACTGGACACAACCTTAATGACACATTTAGTAATCAGACTGAAGTGGTCATATCTAACAGAAGCTACTTGTAACACAATGAATTTTATTGCGAATAATACCAAGTTTTTTGTTGATACAAAAGGACTCTTTACTTTGAATTGTCAATGAAGAGACAGGTAAGATGTGGGTAGCACCAATGTCCTACAAAATCTCTATATACACACCAGAGATCGTACGTGAACATATCAAAAGGTTAAAAGATGATTTAATATATAGAATTGTATTAGTTGAAATAAGGTGAAAGTGAATATTAAAGACTAGTTTTAAAGCCAAGTATAACTTCACCCGTTTACTAGATAAAGTCTTTTATGTTATTTAACTGATTAACATAACTTTTTTTGTGTTTGAGAAGTTGGACATGACATGTTCCCCATTTGAATCAGAAGACGACAAAAATCACAAATAAACATCTGTTAAAGCCAAGTCTAACTTGACCCGTTTACTTAATTAAGACTTTTAAGTTATTTAAGTGACTAACATAACATTATTTGTGTTTGAGAAATTGAACATGACATGTTCCCCATTTGTACCAGAAGACGACATAAGTCACAAATATTTGTGATTTACATTGCATTTTCCCCATAAATATACAGATACATGCTTTTTAGATATATTGTGAGCTTGTTTAATAAGATACAATTACTTCAAATTTTTCTCGTTTTTTGAATTATTTTCACAAAATCACATGTAGATTGTACATAAGCTTACGTAGATCATATTAAAATGGTAAAAGGAAGATATACCATAGTCTCACAAGTCCAGTGATGCTATCTCAGATCGATGACATCGAACTTTAGATTTGGGTTCATGTAAACATCCGTACATGTATTGTAAATCGGTCCTCCGTCTGCCGGCGAACTGTGTGCGTGAAAGCCACGCTGGTCACAGTTTCTTATCACCGTCATCCCTCCCGGCGTTGTCAGCCGGAATATTCCATGTTTCCTAAGAAGACAGAACCAATTTATTATGGTTCTCGAATCATTTCATGTTCAAAGATAAAGAAAGGTTTTGGTCTTTATTACCTTGAAGAGTCTTGCGGGGCCATGACGATTGCCACAGCTTCCGGTAACATAATCTAAAAAAAACATTGTATAAGAGCATAAAGAGATGAACCCTTTGTTGAGATCGTGTTATGCAAATTATTTTGAACGATTATTTCCGTACCTGGTATGAATAGTGCGTGTGTACATCGATAGATGACATGAAACAAGACTGTGTCGGATGCGTCTGAAGAATTAGAGACAGTGATCAACAAGTCAGTAGAGAAATATAAGACACCACTTGGCCAATGAAAACGATCTTCAAGCATAATCCACATGTAAAAACGGAGATAGAAAAACATGTAATATGTTACTCACATGAATCCATCCAAGTGGGAAAAGAGATTGCTTGTCCTGTACTTCAAATATCTCCTCCTCGTTTGTGGCCTGACACTGTAGAGATAACGAGATAAAAGTGTTTTAAGATTGGCATATCTTAACTTTAGCAGAAATACCAAAACGAAACTGAGCTTACCGAGTCAGATGTTGATTCCTGTTTTGGTATGATGAGAGCTGTAATATAGAACTTTCTGTTTTTCTGCAAGCATGTAATTCACAAATCATTATGAGCTGATCCATTTCAATATTGCATTTTTCAGATTTGAGAAACAGAAGGCCATTGGCATGTAACAACTCACTAGTGAACCAGCAAGAATACCACACGTCTCTAGATTCTTCTTGGTGTTTGACTTGGCAAGCCTCAAAAATGTATCCATCATTGTTGTAGCCTGCAAAAAACAAGGTTATTATCAAAAATACGAAGGCAAATGGATTAATGAACATAGAACCAGAGGCTGCTACCAAACTTTTTCTCAGTCTATTTTATCTTTCTGTAGATAATGTAACAATGCTTACGTGAGAAACAAAAAAAAAATGATATGTATGTATTGTCGAAGTCATATAGGACAAACGAGCAAGATAAATCATTCACAACAAATCACCAATGGATGCATTCTAAATTCACTTTTCTCCCTAATGTTTGTATGAGTTTTGACATCAGAATAACAACAAAGAGGGGAGAGCTATAGCAAACTTACAATATGGAGTTCAAGAGGAGACTCTGACCGTAGAGACTCATCAGGTAAGGGGTTATCCATCTTACATTCCGCTTCTATCGCTTCATGACATGAACCAGCAGCCAAGTCTTGAACTTCTGCTAGTACTGGAGGTGGTGAAGGTTGCCTGATGATATGGTTGTCATTAACACTTTCGGGTTCTTCGAAAGAAATCATGGATGAAAGCTCTTCCGTGTAGTTTTTCTGGATATTTTCAGTTGGAGTAGAAGTTGATTCCACAACTGGCCTCTCAGGTTCGTTGTTACTGCCGTTTGTTATCATTGGTTTGCTATCCACGAATTGTCGTTGGAAGCTGTTCCCCATAGAGAACATCAGTAGAGAAGGTGAACACATCAAGCAACGAGAGTGAAAAATGTAATATATCAAACCAAATCTCAGGATCTGCAGAATGAAAATGTACAATTTGCTTAAAAACCAGCTAGATGGTCAAACCTTGGGATTTCAACTGGTGCAAAATCTATATTGCTTGGATACTGAACCTGATAATAGAACAAAAGGAACCATCAGTTTAGTGTGAAGAAGTGCATAAAAAATAGCAATGATATATAATACCTTAATGTCAATCTTGGGAGGCTGCCACTGTGCACGGAGTCCACCTGGACCCAAGATAGAATGCTTAGAAAGGGTTTCCTCTGTTGGCCGCATCAAGTTAACTGACCTAGAAAATCGTGCATCAAATAAACAAAGTATGAGACAGGATCAGGAAACCAGTGTAAGAAATATAGCTTAAGATTGAGGACAGCTTCAAGAAGTAAAATTGAAGACATACATCTTTCGGAAACGCTCTTCAAGTGGTGCAGCGTTCAAGAGTTGCTGACCCCTGGAACCCATGTAGCCAAAATTATGTCCAGAAGGATTTAGTACCTATGCAGAACAAGAGCAACACAAAAAGGAGCAGGCAATGTTTATCTAATGCAGCTTAAAAATTTCGCATCATAACGTTATCTTTTACTAATTGAAACCAAAAGTTTCAGAAACAAACAAGAGTGGAAAATAATGCATATTTAGTAGAAATAATTGTATGCATGGCATATGTGACAACTACGAGTAGAGCAAATAAAGCACACCTTAGTATGATCATAGCTAGTTAACGATGGTTTTACAGCCGAAGACCAACGTGGAGTACCATTTGCGGGATGAGCATGCACACTATATCGAGGTAAAGGCTTAGGATTGAGTTCATCGATCCTTTGCTGTACAACTGGTTTCAACTTCTCCAGCTCGGTCAACACATCCAATAGTCTCTAGAATATACAAAAAAGAGCTCACATTTAACTACCGATTGACAGAAAAAAACATCAACATTGACAAGGAAGGCTCAGAAGGATATATATAAACACATTACCATTCTCAAATACTCTTTGTTGCTTTTAAGAGAAGTTCTGTAATCTCGATGGGAGGGTATAGTCTCGAGAGCCAAGCTAGTTACAAACAAAAATAATGTTAATTTCATTTTTAGTAGTAGGATCTTGTTCTGTATTCAACGAGTGTCAGCAGCCTTTTCATTCTCATGTATAGTTGTCACTCACCTCGAGAAACGTAGAAGCATGACATATAAATCAATTACATTCTTCTCAGCCCGGAATATGTTGGCCTACAAAAACGTTTATGCATATCATTACAAGCTTCAGAGAGAACAACAAATCTTAAACAAGGAATCACTCTAAGAGAGACCACAACCTAATAAAGATGAAGATAACCACAAATATGGAGAAATGGCCTAAGAACTAAATCTGGAATTCCACTAAGCTTCCGAACGTTAATTGCAGTTTTAACGGTTATAAAAACGTATAGATATATGGTATACGTAGAGATTTTTGTTAGGGTGGACGGTGGGCTGCACTTGGTATCATTCGAAGCCTAAGACTATAAAAGCATCGAGGTCAAGCGACCAAAGCTCAACGGTAACCAGATTTTAGAAATCAAAGAGAGCTCGATAAAGTAACCCTAAATCAAAACCAAAGTGGAGTACCTGTTTGAGGATATTATCTGCGATTCTGAAGTAAAATTTGAGAGAGATACGATTGTCTACGGTTATTCTCCGAGCACTAGTGGAGAGATCGATGATCTCGCAAGAGGACCCCATGGTTGCTCCCAGCAGAGAAGAAAAACAAAAGCAAACTTCCTTCCTCCGGTTCGCGTATAAATATATAGGAATTGAAGAGGATGACGGAGATCTGAGCCGATCAGCGACGGAAGCGTCACAGGGTGGTGGAAAACCGACGACGCGTTAATGGCGATTTGGCGAGAGGAACCGATGAGTTGAGTAATTTGACTTTCTTTTAGGGGGCAATATGTAAATTAGATTTTAGGTGGGTGGGTTTGAGATTGACAAAACAAAAGTCTATTTCGACCGTACTCAATACAATCAAAGTTAAAAAGTTCTTACGCCAGGGGTCCGACTGATTCAAATGCAGCGATTACGGATGGATGGTAGCAAAGACGTCAACGTCCGCAACACTGTCCTCCTCACCAGATTTTTTACTCGTCCTGAAAGTCTTCTTGAAACTCAGACATAACATTAAAACTTCTGTCATCTTCCTCCCGGAACAGGATGAATCGAAGGATCGAACCCTCGGCAGCCAGACCCATGACTGAATTCTATAAAAAAACTCTCCGACATCAGAACATATCTGGGAAAAACTAATACGCGCAGCAAGCAAAAATCTTTCACCAAAACCACACATGGGGAACAAATTAACAAAGCAAGGTAGGGTGTTCAATTTGAATATCGGTTCGGTTTATATACCGTCGGTTTTTGGTTTGTTTCGTTTTATACCAAAAAACCATAAATATATTTTATGAATTTCACTTTACATGACATCGGCTTTAATATAACATTAAAGTATTTCGGTTTTTAAATAATTTTTTTTTCATTTTTTTCTTTAACTATTTAGATAATTAGTAAACATATTAAGTTATTAATAACAGTTTTTATAGAATAAAAATAAGAAAAATTAGTAATCCATAATATTATTAAATAACTAAATATTAGCACACATATTTGTCAACAAAAAAGTAAAAAATGTTTTTTTGTTTAATTTGATAAAAGAACAAAATAAATTTTAACTTAAAACAAAATATTAAATTACTAAAAATTAACATTTTAAGTATGAAGATCACATCAATAAAATAAATTATGTATTTATTATTAATTGTATTATAAAATTTACATATAATTAGATTACTATATTTTAGTTGATCGGTTTATTCGGTTTGATCAGTTTATAAACAAAGTCATATCTATATATTCTGGTTTTTTTAAAATAATATTCATTCGGTATGTTTGATATTACCAGATCGAAACCAATTTCTCTATTTCAGTTTGATGTCAATTTTAGTTGGTTTAGTTTTATCGGATTAAACACTCCCTATTGCAAAGTTTTCCTTCATCGGAAAAGATACATAAGAAATAAACTGCTCAAATAATTAAAGTAAAAATTGGAAGGATTCAAGGACATCTAAATAACCTATAAATAACCCATAAACTTAAAATAAGATCTGAATAGCCCCCTAAATCTTGATTTAACTTTTAGAAGTCTGGGGTCAAAAACATAATTACATATTTTCCAAAAACCCTAACGCCTCTCCGAAACCTTGGCGAGGACCTCGAGGGACAATGGATAATAGTTCTGTCTGTGGGGAATGCAAGTTGAAACCATGGAAGTACAAGTGTCCGGGATGTTCGATCCGTTCCTGTGGGCTTCCTTGTGTGAAAGCTCACAAGCAGCGAACAGGTTGTACAGGCAAGAGGAAGGTCACAGACTTCGTTACTCTCTCACACTTCGACGATAATCTCCTTCTCTCTGGTACATAATTTCACATTAAAAGTTTGATACTTTTGATCTCCTGTAATACTTTCTTGTTCTATGATAAGACTATAGGATGCTGGAGGAGACAAAGAGAGTAGCAGAGTCTGCTAAGAGAATGAGAGATCAGATATGTAAAAATCCTTACTTTAAGGAATCTCAGCGTAGTAAACTTCGAGCTGCTGCGGCTAGGGGAAGTACTAATCTACTGTTTCTTTCTAGTGGAATGTTGAACCGGGAAAGGAACCAGACTCGTTATGATAACCGGTAAATTAATCATTATGACTCTCAATGTAATGATTTTGACCAATTTTAACCAATCTTTTTTTTTTTTTTTTTCAGGAGTAAGTGCATCTCTTGGACTATTGAGTGGCGGTTCCACTCTACAGATGTGGTTATTGTTGACCATGGGTTAGTTAGTTAGTTATCTTCTCTTTGACTTACAGTTTCGTGTTTTTTTTTTTTTTATGCTCGATTTAACGTTTGAAACAATTTATCACCAGAGTTGGTGAAGATACAAGTCTTTGCTCTGTGATAGAGAATCATCTTAAGCCAGGCCCTTGGATTCATAAGCTCAAGCCTTTTTGTGATGTGGATCTTTTTTCTCTCAAACTTTTTATCCAAAAGGTACTCACTATCCTCCTCCTCTTTATTGGTTCTCGAGTTGCATTCTTCTGCAACTTTATTTACTTTTCTTTCTTTTTGTTGAAGGGTGCAAAGGCTACTTTCAAGGAGCTGGACATCAAGGCTTCTTTGAGGAAACAACTTGCCAAAGTAGCTATTGTAGAGTACCCGGTGATCCATGTGTATCTACCTTCACAGAGCTATGACTTTGAAGTTATCAGAGACTTCTACCAATTAAACACTACCACACCTGATCCTAATGGTTCCTTATACTATAGCCACGGAGATACTACAGAAGGTAAAGTAACCTCACGAGAAGAGGAAATAGAAGAAGACGGCCGTTGAAACATTTTTGATCAGCAAAAGGATTATGTTCATGCCTAAGCTCCCATGTTCAAGCACATTGGCTATGGTTAGTATCATCAGAAGCTTTTTACTGAATGAGATAGGCCAGTCCATTTGGTTGCTGCTACGTTTTGGGTTTAGGCTTTGATCAACTACAATGTTTGTGTGTAGCGAGCTTGATTGTTACGTTCTCTAAGTTTTTGTTCAGCCTTACTTTATCAACATAAACAAATCTTTGATACATATAATCAAAGACCACATATTTGATCAACCAAACATGTTATTTCAGTTTTTTTTTTTTTTTGGAATGCATCAAGTGGGAACCAAATAGGAGCACAACAACAGAGTAGAAAAACGTACAATACCTAAGCTTTATCAAGTAGGGAATGCTAATTGAAACACCTCAATGATGCAGTTCAAATGAGAAGAGAAAATAACCAATATGATTCTCATGATCGGTTAAACTTTTCATAGAATCCAATCAAGAAGATTTGCATCAAATGAAACAAAAGGAGCAAACGTGAAGCAAAACTTTCTTCTTTCTCAACAAATTGATACCAAAATTTGAAATTAATCAGAATCCCCTAACCCGCTGTTGGAGAAAGTGAGGAATCCCCTCTAGTGAACAGGGGAACCCGGCCCGGGGTGGCTGAGTACATTTACTCGATTCAACACTTACAACGTTTGGTTCAGTTTTTGTTCTCGTCAGATTATGTTGTTCTTTATAATATTCATCAAGGTTTTTTTACTTTTTTTTTTTTGAATTAACCACATTATGTCCTATCAAGATCAATCGACTATTTTGTGGGTCCTAAAAAGTGCAACTTTAGACCAGGATTAACGGCAACTCTTATAGCTGTCTTTTAAAAAATAATTCAAAATAAACGGGTCCTACCATATTATTAAGAGCTGTCTCTTCTGCCTCTTTGTAAGAGTCAAGTTTAGTTTGGTTTTTGCATTGTGCGCGGGTCCCTCGATACATGGCGGTCTGCAATTAATTCGATTATTATTATTTTTATTTTATTTTTTTAAAACCAAAAAAACAACAACTAAAAACTTGTGCCTAAGAACTTTACCGTTGGATATGCTCTTAAATAATCTACTTGTGTTGTTGTCTTGTTTAAATATTTGGTATTTTCATTGAATATGCTAACGCCTTATAAAATTAACAAAAAGAAACGTTATAGAAAAGAGAAAAATAATTGCTCTTATTAATTTATTATCCAACGCAAAGAAAGCACACGAATGTGCGAGGAGGAACATAACCATGAATAAGGTGAGAAAGAGACTAAAAGTCATCCAAAGTGGACCATCGACACACGTTCACTCAAACGCCCATTGGTTTTCTTTGCGAATCTCTTTCTCTTCTTCGGGTGTGAAATCGTTCTCGATGTTTAACACAGTACGAATCTCCTCTGGAGTTTTACCTGTGATCATATCAGCCACTGTTTGGCAACCAAGATCAAGAAGATTTTTTATATTCAGAAAATTAGCAGCAAGAATAAGGTTAAAGAGCGTCGACTGGTCTGTCTTCATGAACTCGGCATCCCAAGCCTTGAGCTCCTCTTTGGCGGAAGAGGACGAGTCACCATCGGGGAGGACGACGTGTTTCTTGCAATACACGATCACTTTAGAGAGGATCTCGCCATTAATGTTGGGAATAGGGATTTCATTGTCGACGCAATCATCTTCAATCATGTTAGCTATGGTCTGCGACTGGAGAGCCACTGCTTCTTCAACCTCAAAGATGTGGCCATCCGAGCTCTTCAACACGATCTTCTTGGAGGTCGACATCGTTCGTTCTTTGTTTGAATGAAACTAGGACTTATGATATTTATTTAATGTGGTGACTGATACAATCTATCCATATAAATAGGATTTTGAGTCGGTGCTTAGTCGAAACAGGATTGGAGATTATGGAAATATACCAATTTTATGGTAGCCCTATCCGAAAAGCAGAAAAAGCAAATATGGAAATATATCAGTTACAAAAACAAAATATGGATATATATTAACGATGTAAATTCAACATGCTTAATAAAAGCAAATATGGAAATATATATATATTTTTTATCAATATATATATATATATATCTCCATTATTTTTTTTATAAATATACATGATTAAATACTTTTGATGTTATTGAACTAGTAAACCAAACAACTCATTTTATCCAAAAAATTAGTTAGAATATTCAAAATAAATAAATATATATATATATAATATAATTTACTGGTTCATTTTATTTATATATGATTAATTTATTATATACTTAACAAAGTTAACCATAATTTTTTTTATTAATTTTACTACTTTATTTTTTAATTTATTATTTTCAAAAAAATGAATATATATATATATATATATATATATATTTAAAATATATTTTATATCATTTTAGATTAGATAAATTTATTCATGTAACTAATTTGTTAACCAAGTCGCTTTTGGCCTAGTGGCAAAATGGCTCCAACTAGAGTTTTCGCTTTGGGTTCGAATAGCATTGGTCACCTAGCCGTGTCCTTAACGATGTGATTTTGCATACTCAGATGCAAGGTCTCGTGGGATTAGTCTTTGGGTCTAAAATTTTTTTGAGATTTCACAGTGGCACAATTATTAAAAAAGTAAATGATTTGGTAAATAAAAAAAAACTAAACTTAAAAATAAAATAATACATAGTAGTATAACCAAATTTATGAATGCCACTGGTTTTACTAAATTATTATAATTAAACATACAATTATAAAATTGTGGTTTTTGTACCTATATTATTAAAATGGGGTATGATTTCTCATATTTATTTTATTTTAAATGTACTTATAATAACTTAAAAATTGAATTAAATATTAAATAATTTAACATACATATAGATAGTATGACTTTCGCTCACCAAATTTATATTTAGTTTTTTTTTACCTAAAAATTGTAATTGAAAATATTACGGATGGTTTTTAACTTTTAAGGTACTCATTGGGATTCTGTTTGAGTCTATTTTACTTTCATATTTTTGGGGTTAGAGATTTAAATCTCATTCGGATATTTATCAGTTTCGCTTCAGGCTCGGTTCAGATCCTTACAGGTTCCGTTCAGATACCCGTTGAAGTTATATAAACAATTTCAAAAATATACCTTAAATCCTCAAAATCCAAAAAAATAAAAAATTGTAAAGTATGGTTAAATACCTAAAATAAATATGAAATTATTTTGGTTTGGGTATTTAAGTAGATAGACAGCATGTATTTAACTTATTTTTGGTGTTTTGAGTAATTGTTGACTTTTCAGATTTATTTTTGGTTATATTGGATATTTTCAAGTATTATGTATTAAAATATTATGTATTAAAATAAATATATAATTGTCATTAAGTTATTTTTAGATATTTGAAATATTTTGGTTCGGATCGGATTCGATTTCGGTTCCTCAAATATCAAGATTTTGGATTCGTTTGGATATTCTGCCAGATTCAATACGGATTTGGCATAAATTTTTGGGTCTAGTTCAGTTTGAGTAAATTATGTTTGAAAACTTATCTATACTATTAAAAATGACTAATAGCTTCTTTTATATATTTTGTTACATATATTTAAGTTATGAAAAATTATATAAGCTATGTGCATTTATATTTTCTAAAATAAAATTATAAACCATAAGATGTTATAATAGTCCCTGCCCTAACAAATACCACTAAAATTCTAGACATCCGCTTTATATCCACCTTTAGATGTCATGCTTATATTGTTTTAATAATCTTCGTCAAGTTATTTATGTTTTACCCATCCACTAAGTTCAGGATTTACCTTTGTATGTTTTTTTTTATATATGTTGTTAAATATGATGGATATGTAAAAAATTTTAAATTTGTGACAAAAAAAAATGTAGAACTTTTAAGTTAATAGACATGAAGATTAAAACATTATTTTCTCGCAATTTATTAAATAGCAAAGAAGCATGACTGCGCTAGGACAAACATAAAATCATGAACAAAGTCATACAAAGTGATCACTCAAAAGCCCATTGGTTTTCAGCGCGAATCTGCGCTTCTTCTTCGGGTGTAAAGTCATTCTCGATGTTGAGTTGAGCTCGAATCTCTTCTGGAGATTTACCTTTAATCATATCAGCGACTGCTTGGCAAGTGAGATCAAGAAGATCTTTGATGTTTAAAAAATTAGCAGCCATAATCAGGTGAAAGAGTGTCGACTGATCGATATTACTCAAAAACTCAGCGTCCCAATTTTTCAGCTCCTCTTCCAAAGATGAAGACGAATTACCATCACCATCAGGGACAACAGTGACGTGTTTCTTGCAGTACTCGATTACTTTGGCGAGGATCACGCCGGTGATATTGGCGAGAGGGATTCCGCCATCGATGCAGTCATCTTCAACCATGTGAGCTATGGTTTGGGACTGGAGAGCCACTGCTTCTTCAACCTCAAAGGTCTCACCATCGGAGCTTTTCAACACAATATGTCTGGACGCCGACATCTTTAGTTCTTTGTGGAGATTATTGATGAACGTTAGCAATTAGGATTTAGGATATTTAATATGGTGAAATGATAGTATGATCTCTATTTATAAGATTTTTATCCTTAAAGGTCATTAAATGTTTAGGAAATGTATTTTATGTTAACCAAACAAATAGAAAAAAATCTGTATTTTTTTAATATTGCAATTAAAGTCTTAAAATCTTATTTTCAACAACATTTGTAATTTACCCAAGATGCAGTATCCACGCGTCAGCTTTTATAATTTCTAGACCATTATATATATAAATAATATCTCTTATATATTAATACAGAATCATTTAAGAAGTTGTAATCTTAACTTTGTATTAATTAATTTTTTTTTACTTAGATGTCAATTAATTAAGATATGCTCACGTGGCAGCATAATAATCAATAAAAAATTAGTAATAATAAGAAGAGTATATGATAAACTTAATACTCGGCGATTTCATTAACTTAATACTCCGCGATTTCATTAACTTAATACTCTTCGACCTCAAGGCTATTAACTTAATATTCTTAAACCTCAAGGCTATTAACTTAATACTCTTTGTAAATATGGAAAAATTATATTTTATGCAAAAACTTTGTCATCAAAGCAAGAATTGATAATATTTTTTGGAGAGTTAAAGAAAATTATAATAAATGCAAATCGTATTAGTTAATAATAATTAAAGATGACTTTAATCTATATAGCTAATCCTTGGTAACAAAGTTTTTTGCATCAAATATAATTTTATGTAGACAACGTTAATCTATATAACTAATTCACATGGACAGTTGTATTATAAGCCTAACCCAATTTACAATTATTGTATATGGTCTATGGTCCATAAAGAACCAGAGTTACAATTATTTTCTAAATTATAAGACTAACCCAATTTATATAGACTATATGTAAATTTTAAATTGGGTTAGGTTTATAATACAACTGTCCATGTGAATTAGTTAAATATTTTCATTTTTTCACCATATGTATTATTGTTTAATTCTAAATAAAAATAAAAATTTTAAGCTCAAACCGATAAATCCATCATAAATTTAAGATAGGTTTTTGTCTACAATTACAATTACGAATGGTTCCGGCCCAATGTATAAAATGATTATATACAGTAAACATAATTGTGTACATAAAACAAATCCGATCAGATATAAATATTTAATTTGCCAATACTATGAGTTTTTAATTCTAATTATAAAAACTCATCCTACGGCGCAGGTTTTAGATCATTATATAAAAAAAACATAATTGTATACATAAAACAAATTTGATTAGATATAAGTATTTAATTTATCAATACTATATGTTTTTAATTTTAATTATATAAACTCATCATGCGTCTCATCCTAGTTTAGAACTAAAACATAAATACTGTAAAATCAAGTATTTTCTTATATATAAAATATACATCAAAATATAAAATCTAAATAAGAAATTATGTAAATTAATAAATTATCAAAATTCCAAATTATTAATTTATAGAGATTTTACTGTATTGACACTTTAAAAAATAATAAATAAAAGTAATAATTTGTTTAATCTTTTCTAATTGTTTCAGTTTGATGAGAAAATTGATTTTTTATATAGAAATTTATATAATATTTAGATTTAATCAGAATTAAAAACGAAATAAATATTTACTTTTAAATATTTTTACATTAAAATCTTATTTTTAACAGTTGTTTTACGTTGCCCACAATGGTATCCACATGTCAGCTTTACTAATTTCTAAATCATTTTTATGTTTTCGAAATTACAATCGAAACCTCTACATTTCTACAATTTATGTGGCAGTCCATAATTATGGAATGTCCTAATCACCCCATCTAAACTCGCCGTAACAATCACAAGTCTCCACGCGCCGCCTACGGAGGACGAGGACGTAAGCTTCTCCTCAGGCCACGTGGCGGTCACACGAGAGGAGCGAGACAATCTCCCGGAGTTCTGAATCTGTCTCAACGCTCTCCGAGATTCGTCCTCTTCTCCGGCCACGACCGACACTTCCTTTCCCGTCGGAGACCAAGCCGCCGCGACGGAAACGCCCGGCGAGTTAAAATACTCGAAAGAGCGCGACGTCGTCGCTTGTTTCTTCGCCGGAAAGCCATCGTTATCCCAGAGGAAGACACCGTGGCCTCGTCGCACTGATAAAATATGTTTCCCGGCGGAAGAAACAAACGACGCCGACGATTGTTTCCCAAACTTCGCCGAAGCTGAAGAGAAGTTTTCAGACATCAAAACACAAACTCGAAAAAACTGTAAGAAACTCAAAAAGATTCGGTTTCAAACTTACCTTTGAACTTGTGAAGGATCTGTGATCTATCAAAGATCCGGAGCTTCGAGTCGTCTGAAGATACCATAACTTTCTCGGAGCTTCCAGGACAAAACTCCACGGCGGTGATGCTGTTTCGCCCCCTGATATGAATCTGCTCCTCCGTTAACACTTCGTCACCTGAGATTCGATAGAACCTGCAATCTCCGGTGATGCAACCAACGACGAATCCCTGAATACATAAACAGAGCAAAGTTGCAAACTTTAGAATCTCAAAAACAGAGCAAAGCTGTTGAAACAGAGCAAAGCAGCGATTTTTAAAACAGAGTAAAGCTGCGAATTTTAAAACAGAGCAAAGCGTGTGAAGAGAGACTTGAAATGAAAATTACATTGCCGTTGTGTTGGTAACAGATTGCAGAAATGGAGTCACGAGCATCGGTCCAAGCGACGACTCTCTGTTCAGATAAGCCCCAGATTCGAGCTTTGCCATCTATGGAACCGCTTATGAAGTTGTTCTTGTTCACAGGGTTGAACTGAACACACGTCACTGTATTACACAAAAACGAAAGAACAGTGAGTCACTTTTTTTTTTACCAAATCTGTTTCTTTTTTAACTGAGGTAAGAGTTTAAAAGTTACCGTAGTTGTTATGATGAAAGACATGAAGACACTCATCACAACCAACTCTCCATAACCGAACTGTCTTGTCTTTAGAAGCTGAAAGAAGTAACTGCAAAAAAAAACAAAGATTCTCATAAGAAAACTAATCAATAAATAAAATAAAATAAAATAAAATAAAAGACTAAACTCACATTTGAGTCTGACCATGCCAAGTCCAAGACATCACCGGTATGACCATAGAGTTCTTGAAACGGTGTTTCCTCAAGATAAAAAGCTTTGTTAGGGAACATAACCAACGCTTCTTGTTCCCTCATTAGCTCCTGTCCGACGAAAGAAGCTGATAACGTGATTCTCCATATCTTCACAACTCCATCTTCCCCTCCCGTTGCTAAGAACTTACCGTCAGGACTAAACTTCAACGCCCAAATCTTCCCTTTGTGTCCATTAATCTCTTGCACCTTGTACGCTGCGGATAACTCCACATGACTCTTCTTGTTAGTCTTCACTTTCACTTTGCTCATCATCACTTCTTCCTTGGGCTTGTATTCACGCTCTCCCACGAAGCACTCGAATAACCATTTATTTGCAGTCATCTTTTTTCTCAAACTCGGAGATGGACTTGAACAAGCATTAGACATTGAGGTTTGTTCTGATTCATTCTCTTCCTCATCAGACATTGAATTGGTTGATCCGTAGTTCTCTTCCCTAACGCAACACTCACCACACGATGACTCTGAGGAGCTAGTAGTAACCTCGTCGCTGTCATCATTTATCCTCTCCTTCTCCTCCTCAAGTAGACCCATTTTCTTGAGGAACCGTTGACGACGTTCCTCAACACTAACCGGCTCACACGACCAAACTTGAAACTCTTCTTCCTCTACTTGTCCAACGGACAAAACATCAGATGAATCAAAGAACTCATCATCAACTTCTACACTCTTCATCTCAATCACAACAAATAACTGAAAAGCTTGTTTCTTTTTTCTTTATAGAACCTCTTCTTGTAGCTTCCACACGGTTCACGGACCGTGAATCCCTCAATGTTCCAACCTAAACCAAAGAGTGAAAACCGTTAACAAACGACTCCATTCTCTGAACTTACATAACTACGAGGACTTGACAATTTCTTAAACTAATCGATTAAACAAAAAGACGGTTCCTGAAACTCAGGAAGTGAATTAGAATAATCAAAATCCAAAGGTGAAAGTGTGTGTGTACCTTTGACTCCGTAAGAAGCAATGACGCAACAAAACAAGAAGTCAAACGATGTTTTTAGCCGACGAGGAACTGGGTCGGGTTTTGAGTTTTGGTATCTTCAAGATCCAGCAAGAGAATAAAGTTTGTTATTTTTTTTTAAGTGTCTCCGTGTGAGATATAATAATATAAAGGGAAGATTGAAATGGACAGAACATTCACGTTATGTCTGTGACTGGGTCTGGCTGGGTTCATCAATGGCGGCCCAATCAGAGGCTTGGCGGCGAAGTGGCCGCGAGAAAGGAGACAGGAGACAATTAAAACCTCTTTCCCTCCCTACCCGACCAATCTCTCAGACTCTTTTACTGTTGTGTTCTGGTTTCGAGTTATGTCTCTGCACACAAACGGCGATAATAAAGTGTTAACCTTTTGGATCAGATTCGTGTTTGGTGTGCAGAACAGACGAGAAGAGCCGATTGTCGACAAATCCCAGAGTTAAAAGAGCATCAAAGTTTCTTACTTTTAATTATATTAATACATTATTTTAATATTTTTTTAGTTTTTTTTGTGAACTAATAATAAATTTTAGTTATTTTTTTAGATTTTAACTAAAAGAACTTAAGCCATTTTATAATAAAAACATGTCATAATAGTTTTTAACCAATATTATTTTTATGTCATAATTATGTTAAAGTTTTAAATAATTCAAAATTATGAAAACTCGTGTAGTTTAGAATTTTTTAATTCACTGTAGTTTTCGGAATATATTTTTGAGTGGGATATAATATTTGCCTTGCTTTTTTTTTTAACAGCAAAAAAAAAAAAATCTTTGTAAACGTATAATCTTTGAGTGGGATATTTGCCTTGTTTTATTTTTAATATTTCAATTAAAAAATTATGCAATGGTGAGTAATATATATATATATATATATATAAATCTTTGTAAACGTATATTTGTCTACCCTAGATTTTTTAACATTTATGATCCTATAAGAAAAGTAAAAGACAGTGCATTGGCTCTGTTTTGAGTATTATTATTACACTATATGGAAGACATTTCATTTTCTTGGAAGATTCGTACCATTATTTCTCCTGACATCGGTTTGTCCTCTTGCAAACAAAGAAATAAAGATGTTTTGTTTTTATCTTTTTTTTTTTTGGAAATTTGTTTTTCTCTTTTTCTCTTATGTAACTAATACACTTTTATTTATTTTCTTTGTGAGTTATATATATATATAAAGAAGTTGATGACCCATCATCATCTACATATATATCATATTATCTTCATAATTTTCTAACTTGAATATCAAATAAGATTGATATTAAGGTTGTTTATCATTTTTGATATTATATAAAAATTGGATGGAATATGAATTACAAACAAAAGTTATATATTTGATATATATATATAGAGTATAAAATAAACTTATGATTTCATAATTTATATAATTAAATTCTATTATTTTATATACTTATCTTTTTCCGACAAGTAACTTTAAGTAAAATAGTGAAATGAACTATTAGCATCTCCAATGGTAAACTTTATTTTTTTCTTCAAAACATGAAGATTTTCAAAAAATGAAGAAGCATGTTTTTCAATAGTTTACTTTATTTTTTCTTCAAAAAGGAATATTTTAAGTATATTATTTTTTTGTTTTATCATTATTTATCAAAAGCATCTTTTACTTTTGCTAATTTACTAATTTTACCCAAATATTTTATTTTAATAATATTTCACCACAATTGCTAATTAATATTAAATAAATATTATCATACAATATAATTAGTACACATCTCCAATGGTATCGCTTGTTATTAATACCTTGGAAGAAGGAAATAAAAAACTATTAGAGAAATAAGAAAAAACAAGCGCACAAAGATAGCAACATTTGAAGATTCAAAACAAGAATTATGCTTTGAAAAAGTTTAAAGAAGAGACAAAATTTTATTTCGTGATTTGAACTCCATATAAAGTCCTAATGTTCGTGCATACATTCAATCTGAGCAAATTCGAATTTTAATAGAAATGAGTGAACAACAACAAGCTCAACAGCCTTCTCAATCAGCCACTTCATTTGGACAATATTTTAACAATCTTAGTGAATCTAAAAATAATTTACCAGATTATTAAGTGTTAGTTTATGATGTGCTAAGTTTTTATTTATATATTTAAATTGATGTTTATCAAGTCTTTGAGTTTCTATATTATTTATGTAATTGTGTTTCATCTAAATATTAGTAAAAAAACATGTTTCTAGTATATTTAATATTTTAAATTGATTGAATAAAAATAATAATAAAAACTTTAAAAGTAAGTTGGTAATATTAACTTTTATAGTTTATTTAAGTAAAAACTAAGAATAAGTTAAAGTTGAGAAACCAATCTGTAGTTAAAAAATGTATCTTCAAAAATGAAGAAGTGAATAGTATTTTTCACATTTTCTAAGAACATCTCCAATAGTGATTCATTTTTTACTATTCAATTCTTCAAAAAATAAAGAAAAAAAAAATGAAGCACTAATGGAGCAAAAAATGAAGCAAAAATTAAAAAAATGAATGAAAATGCTCTTAGAAAATGTACACGTGTGGATAAATCGTTTTGATTTTCGTGTTACAGGACGAGGAGAAAATTAATCAGGGAGATCTTTGGACGGAATCATTATATATTCTGAGACCATCAAGATTGCTACATTTTGGGCATTATCTGATACGATGATCGCATGATGTAACAAGGACTGGAAAGTTTTGAATTTAAAATTCTGAAAGAATCGAGTTGTTGGTTTACTGGTTCCAAAATATGACAACAATGATCATGATGAAAATAGTAAGAAATGATATTGAACCTAGAAGCTTGGTCGCGTTGGGATTACGGAGTCAATAGATAAGAAGCAGAGGTACATTGTAGTTCTTCTTCTTCTTTTTTTGCTTAAATACATTGTAGTTCTTTCAAGTTTCAACAAGCAATGAATTAACATTACATTCATCAATTGCTTATGTACTTATAATATATAATGTGGTTTTCATTCTTAATTTGTACACTTTTCTATGTAAAGGCAAAATACATGCGTTTGGTTTCATACCTATATATCTTTTTTTCATGTATATAGAAAAAACACAAGAATATACAAGACTATATATTATGTAGATCTAAAGGAAAATATTGAAAAATAATATGATATATAGGTAAGAACACGAACCAGCAATCTTGACTGTAGTTTGGACTAAAACTGAACTTGTTCACCAACAATGGCGGAATGTATTTAGCAAAAAAAATGGCGGAAAGAGAGAGGGAGAGAGAGATGATTAATGTTATAAAACATTAGTCGTCGAAGATACGTGCTTATATAGTTATTATGTTTAAATGTCTGAACAGTACATGATATTCGTTGATGTATAGTTAAAAATTTGATTAGATTTTAAAAGCATTGAGAAATGTTTATAGAGGAAAGAAAGATAAAAACAATTGAAAACTTTATTATGACAACTATTTCTTCCCCAGCTAGTAGGAACGCACATTCTTCTATATCTTGTGTAGGCATACACAAAAATTTTATAGGTACAAATACAATACATTTACATTTGACTAAATGGTTCATTGGAATTTGGATGAAAACTACAAGAACACCATCATTTTCAAGTGAATCTCTTAATACTAAATTGTTTCGATATTTAATTTTCAAAGTAGAAACATAAATCGATTAAATGTTATTAATAATTATTTTAAATTGTAAGAAATCTATATTAAAGTTTTCAGATGTGAAATTTTATTAGTGTAAAATTTTAAATTCTGAAATAACTTTTAACAAAAAGTATTAATATATATACCTTGATTAAGAAACTACTAATTCGAACATATATTCTAAATACAAATGAAAAATGAAAAATGAAAAAATTTACAAGTAACATAATGCGGCCACTAGCTACCTTTATTTTGTGATTCGGGAACCATTAGATGATACTGTTCAAATCTGAAGAGATTTGATTGGTAGCACGTAATTTGGTGGCCAATTAATTGTTTAATTGCCCAGAAATCTGCATTTTGTTTTGTTATACGGTACCAAACCTAACTCGTATCTTCGTCATGAGAATGATTCATGCAAATAATTGAACCATGAAGTTAATAATTATAACCAGTGATTATGAATAAAGGTGATTATTAGTTTATTACAGGCTAATGGTGGATACATCTTGAACGTGGAATGTTTCGAGTTGGTGTACCTTTTCTAATGGAACCCTATCTTTTTAGTTTTATTATTTAAATTTTCGAAAAGGAGAGTGTTGTGAAAGTTTTCAGAATGAATAAGTTATAAAGATCTTGTTCTTTTAATTATTTGTCAAATTTTAAACGTTTGATGCAATAGCGTAGTTGATTATTACCAAGAAAGACTCGGTTGTTTTTCACAAAATATTTTGTTGAAGAGTTTTTTTTTTCTTTTGGGCCGGGGTCAAAGGAGCTTTATTTTCCTTCTAAACGGAACTTACAAAAATATAAATGTTGTTTTTTTTTTTGAAACTAAATATAAATGTTGTTTTGTGGTTGAGTTTGAATTTGTTATGGAGTTGAGTTCAATACTTTTCTATATAGGTGGATGAGTTCGAAATATTATTGAAATTAGTATTTTATATTCAGTGATGACCAGTACTCGTGATGACCAATATGTATAGCTGGAATAGGTTATTTTATCGATATAGTAAACAAGAGTTGTTCCTAAAAAAACTTCGGTTTCTTCGTTCCACGAAGCCTAATAGGCTAATTAATACTATCTTGACGCTCAAAAAGGTGCTACGACTAATTGTACCATGCAAGCTAACTACAATATTATGCTAATTAACTAAGAGAAAAACTACTAATGGCTACTGTCTCGAGTCCCATGCAATTGCTGGGTTCTGCTGACTTATTCCTTGGACGGGTCAATTTTAATAGACATATTATATAGTTATATACCATGACAATATACCATAAAACAACTTTTTGACGAAAACATAATAACGAAATTACGCAGATTAATTCTACAGAGTATAACTTAGGTGACTTTTGTAGTAGTATTCTTTTATACCATGACTATCATCGAGTTTGCGATTGGGTCCAAGCTTACAAAATGTCATTTGATAAAAACAGCGAACATACAAAATTTCGGATATATACGACACATATCTCTTACTGGCCAAATATTTTTTATTTCCATGAACATCCTTACTGGCCAAATTGTTTACTCGTGGATTTAGTTGTAGTTAATGATTAATACGTGATTAAAGATTGAGATACGGGTATCAATATCTTGTTAGTTGAAAAGTTAATTGATAAGATATTAAGATTTGGGTAATTAAGTAGAGTTTATGATAAGATTCTGCATGTGATCAATCCTTAGGTTGGGCTAATAATTCATTACTTTTTTGGGGTCAGGGTTGTATCTTTGTCATAGTATTTACATAATTATTATTTTTTGTTTGACAAGATTTCGTATATTATAATATTATTCTGCAGCTAAAAGCCTAAAAATAATATTCATCTAAAAATATAAATATACGTTGTATTAATTTAGATTACAAGAGGTATGTTAGTTTTGGAATTGTTTTTGCATGGACTGTACTACGACCCGCGCGCACATGGTTAGAAAGGATAAGATCGACCAAACCGGATGCCACATGATTAGTCATGCAGCACGGCAGATGAAAATTCCTAGTTCAGGTCCGAGAAAGAATTCCACCTATTATTCGAGTCAATTTAAGGGGAGGAGACGCACAAGTTTCATCTATAAATAAAAGGAATAAGCCTCAATGCCTCATAAGGAACATATCACATTTACTGGTTTGGATAACGTAATCTTTTTGGTTCAGCTATTAGATTATATGACCATATTCTATCTTAACTCGGTCTTGAGCCCAACAGTGTGCAGTAAAATATGTAGTATTATGGTGTCAATCCACTGAAAATTGCGGAATCTACACTTAAATTTTTAAAACTTGAGTTAAATAGATCAAAGCAAAGATTTGTGAGCCTTTTTGATGCAAGAAAAGTAAATAACTATAAGAACGCGACTCTTAGTGCAGTAAAAAAGGTGAAGCGATGAAAGACTTGTAAAGTCCATAACTTGGCTGTTTAGCTTAGTTGATTTGTTCACATCCTTCTAGCTTCCCATGTTTTTATTCTTTTTTACCATGGAAGCTTGTAACCTTAGGTGTTCATTTTGCAACCACCTAACATTTCATTTATATGATATTAACGTTTTTAGCAAAAAATACCATAAACATGCTTAAATGATACTCAAGGTTCATTGAATAGGTTCTTAAATTCAAAATACGTTTATATGACATTTTAATTCTCGTGGTTCCAATCACTATACTTAACAACTCAATAAATTCAAACTTTCATTGGGTAGCTATTCGAGACAGACTTCAAACAGCTGATAAAATGCAACATTGGAACGTCGCAATCAACACAATTTGTGTTTTGTGCAATGAAGAGCATGAATCTTGTTGCCATTTTTTCTTTGATTGTCAATACTCGAGACATATATGGAGAAGGCTGATTGGAGGTCTCTTGCTCGACGATTTCACCACAGACTGGAATGCGCTCAAACTGCTCATGTCCAACCCGAGACTCACCCCAACAAAGACTTTTATCTTTCGGTATGCTCTACAAGCGACAATGCACACAATCTGGAGAGAACGCAATGCTAGAAGGCATGGAGAACATCCACAAGATACTAGCTGCTTGATCAGGTTTGTGGACAAGACAATGAGACTCATGTTGCTTTCAGTGAAAAAAAAGGGCCAGAAGTATCTTGATGAAGGATTGAGCACTTGTTTTTGGATACAAGAAACAAATGGAGGAGCTGGATAAATTCTTTTATTTATAGTATTCTTGTTGATTCTTTAAATACAAAGAAAAACTGATGGACTTGATGTAAATAAGTTTTTTTGGTTTGAATAAATTTTACATTCATTCAAAAAAAATAATAATTCAAACTTTCAATTGTTATTACGAAATGTATATGTATATCCATGAGGTCGATTAAGTTAAAATGGTTTACTATACTCTTCAACTCAACTTTCGTTGGTTACAAATACAATGCATAACTTACCAAATTTTGGTTCATATATTAAGATGTAGCATTTGTCGTTGTTCTCAAACAAAAAATAAAGGTGAATAACTTAAACCTATTACGGTCAATTATATATAAGAATGACATATTATGCATGCATTGAAAATTTCACAACCTAACAATAAACCTACTATAAGACATGGTTAAATAAAAAGTGGAACGAATCAAAGTAGAATCCATAAGTTTATGAAAAAGAGAAGGGATAAAATACCAGACTAAATCCTTGAACAAAGGGAATAAACTCTCGAATCTCTAGTAATAAAAAGCAATTTTAACGTAAACCTTGCCGGTTTAAAAATCAGAACCTGTGTCAAGCAAGGAAGTGCGTCTTGTCCGTGGCTATGGCGGCTGTCTCTGAAGCTCTAGCGATCAAGTCTGCCCTGTTGGAGAAAGTCTCTTTGTGGGGGGGGGGGGGGGGGGGGGGGGGGGGTTTAACAATCTTGAGGCCATGATCAACTCTAAAGACTCAGGGGCCGTTTGTTTCACCATTTGTCATTTCCATTCAAATGATTCATTTGTATGATCTATTCAAATGATCCATTCAGATTTTTGTGATTGTTTGTTTGTCCATCCACATAGCTCATCTAGATGAATCATCTAAATGGATCTTATGTTTGTTTTTTTATTTTTATTTCCATTCAAATGAGTTTAGCAAACAAATTACCAAAATACCCTTATGTTGATTTAATCATATGTTTGACATTAATTTTAACTATATTACATTTAATTATTTAATTTAATATATTTACATTAGAATTATTTCAAAATTAACGAGTTTTCTTTTTTGCGGTTTGAGCGGGAAAACAAGATTTTTCGGTTTTAGCGGAAAACAAGATTTTTCGGTTATGGCGGGAAAACGAGATTTTTCGGTTTTGGCGGGGAAATACAAATTTTCGGTTTTGGCGAGAAAACAGGTTTTTTGCGGTTTTGTCGGGAAACACGTTTTTGGCGAGAAAACACGTTTTTTGCGGTTTTGGAGGAAACCACGTTTTTGCGATTTTGGCGAAAAAACGCATTTTTGCGGTTTTGGCGGGAAAATGCGTTTTTGCAGTTTTGGCGGGAAAACGCGTTTTTGCGATTTTGGCAGGAAAACATGTTTTTGGCGGGAAAACGTATTTTTACGATTTTGGCGGGAAAACATGCTTTTGATGTTTTGGCGGGAAAATGCGGTTTTGCGGTTTTGGCGGGAAAACGCAGTTTTAGCGGGAAAGCACATTTTTGCGATTTTGGCGAGAAAACACGTTCGGGAAAACACGTTTTTGCGATTTTGGCGGAAAACGTGTTTTTGCGATTTTGTCGGGAAAACACGTTTTTGGCGGGAACACATTTTTACGGTTTCGCGGGAAAACAAGATTTTTCGGTTTTGGCGGGAAAATACAAATTTTCGGTTTTGGCGAGAAAACACGTTTTTTGGTTTTGGTGGGAAAACATGTTTTTTTGGTTTTGGCGGAAAAGTACGTTTTTGCAATTTTGGCGGAAAAGTACGTTTTTGCAATTTTGGCGGGAAAACACGTTTTGCGACTTTGGCGGTAAAACATGTTTTTTTGTGTTTTGGCGGAAAAATATATTTTGGGGGTGTTGGCGTGAAAACATTTTTTTTTTGTGATTTGTGCATGAAAACATGTTTTTCAATTTTTGCGGGAAAACACGTTTTTGCAATTTTGACGGAAAAATATTTTTGTGCAATTTTAGCGGGAAAATGCGTTTTGGGGTTTTGGCGTAAAAAATAGTTTTTATCACGGGAAAAAGTGTTTGTAGTTTTGTCAGTTTTCGTTTGTGACAAAAATGATTTTATTTTTAGGTTTGTAATTTGTGAATTACATTAGGGCATAATAGACTTTATACTATTTTGAATGAACCATATCCATTCAAATGATCCAAATTGGTTCAGCTGAATGGACTTTAAAATTAAGCCTAAATTTCCAAAAGTCATCTTAGTGCCTAAACAAACAAAACTCTCATCTTCATCCAGATGATCCATCCAAATGGAGAAACAAACAGGCCCTCAATGGTGGAAATTCAAGGAATTCTCCGTGGCATCCGCACGTTGAGCCACTCCTTCCATTATATCTCTTTTTCTTGTATTTCTCGTTTAGAAAATGTTGCAGCAGACAGCCAGCCTCGCGAAGACTTCTCTGGTTTGTCTATGTAATTCCTCCGTCATAGAGTAAACTCAGTTATCTAATCAAGTAAGGTTTGCCCCAAAAAAACTTAAACCTTACGTGGGCATGTGTCAGCTTAATTTAGGTTTAAGGGCAGAAAATAAAATCTTCCTAAAATTGATGCATCCCTCTGCCAGAGGATGGGTTGTGCATAGGTTATGGGTCTATGGTCGAGGATTGGTCGATATTGGTGGCTCCAAGGTTCGAGCTTCACTTCTCCGCAGACTTCTCTTTAATTTCAAACATATATTTCTTCACTAAATAGGGGTCATCTTCTTAGAGTTCCAAATGACTTGATTACACTTGTTTCTGATATATAACTCAAGGAATTTATTTCAACCAAATATAGGACCCTACAAGGCTATATTTCCTGTACATTGGATATGTCTTGTTGATCAAAACACATTTTTCTGGTCTTCTGGACAATGATCCAATCTTTGAATTACTTGATAATATGTTTGGATTGTTTTGTTTAAAAAAAATGTTTGGATTGTTTTTAAATGTTTTTTTTGCTTTATGTACTGTGCAATCCTAAGCTCAATCCTCACAGTAGACTCTCAACCGCTTCAATACTTTGTTGTTAGAATCAGATTCATTTGAATGTAAGATGAGAGATAAACTATAAAGAAACGACACAAGATCTTGTTTACCCGGTGTTCACCTCCCTCCTCCAAATCGGAGAAGGAGCTATATATACTCACCGGGGCTGAGCATGAGCCAGCAATCCACCAGAGCAACTCAAACTTGAGCTCCTATCAGTATACAATGGTAACTCTCTCTCTTTCGCTCTTGAATAGGCATTGACGTTTGGGAGACCCATCGGTTTTAGTTCAGTTGATTCGGATTTTTATATTTTTGGTATTATGCTCATAAGTAACATTCGAGTTTTACTAATTATCGGTTCGGATTCGGTTTATTTTTTTTCGAGTTTGGTTCGGAGCGGATTGAAACCATTTTCTGAAATCGTCCAATTTTTTTTCTTTCTAAAACCTGAAAATTGACAAAAATTAAATTATATAAATTATTCAAAAATCTAATTAAAAGTTAGTTAAACCATCAAAAATATCTAAACATTATTCAAAATATAACAAATAAAACAAACTACAAAAATATTTAGAATAGTATAAAATATATAAATTACCTTAGCATATATAAAAACATTTATATATTTAACTAATTTTGAATATCTTCGGATCCTAGTTCGGATTCTGATTCTTTTCAGGTTATACCCAAACTCCAAAGTACTAAGCCCATAAGTCCTATTCATATATTTTTATATAATGGCTCGGATCCGGTTTCAAATTTTTTCTGTTCGGGTTTAGATAGGTACTTCGGCTTGGGGTAAATACACTCAGGCCTTCCTACCAAAGAAAAAAATGTACACTCAGGCCTACTCTTGAATATGTTACATCATCTTCTCACCATATTTTATTTCTTCTTATCTAGATAGATGAGTCACCAACGACTTATACTATAATAGAAACTCTATAAATTAATATTCAATAAATTAATAACCACGATAAATTAATAAATTTTTACGTCTAGTTCAAAATATAACGCAAATTGATAAATTAATAAAATAATATTATTTTTAGAAAATACTATGTAAATATATAGTGTCATTAAAATCATAAATTAATAATTTATATTTATAAGGTTTATATAAGTACAAACAAAATATTTTATTAGTTGTTTTGTATTCACAGTGAAATTCATCTCTATTTTTTCTTAACATTTTAATAATATTTAGTAAAATTATAGCTAAATCTTATACACATAATAGTATAACAAAAACAATATATTTTATAGAAAGGAATTTTTTTGTTAACTAATAACTCTATAAATTAATAAAATTTCACTTGGTTTGTTTGATTGCCAATTTATTTTAAATCTGACAAAGTTTTGATTGTTTTTTTATATGTTTCTTCCAATAGATTTGAAAAGAAAAAAAAATTTGTTCATCTGAACGTTCAGAAAAAGTAATTACAGATCTACTGTGCAGATAGATCTTTATTTGACGGCGATGGAATTCTTTGTGCAAACTATGATTACTCCGAAAGACAACATAAAATTTTATAGAACATTAATCTTTTTGACTCTGTTATTATTAATAGAAAATATAAAAAATTATTTTATCTCGGTTGCTCCTACTAGAATATTAAAATGAGACTGACACTCGTCCTCATTTCAGACTGACAAATGTTTTTGGATTATTACGAGATTATCTCTTGAGATTCAACTATTCTATACATATAGAGTTTTATATGATTTTTTTTATCCATACGATAAAATAAATATGTGTTAGTTTAATTTAGATTTCTACTGGTATATCATTTTTTCTACATTTGTTTTTCGTAGTGAATTAAACGTGTGTTAGTTTAATTTGGGTAGAAAAGTTAATAATACTATCCAACGTTAATAAAAAGAAAAAAAAGAAAGAAATGTTCAACTTCAATTGGTTCAGACCGGTGCTGATCAGCGGAACATAAGTGAGATGGCGTTCGGTTCGTTAAGCATTAAACTAAACCAACGGCTGTGATTACCCACCTAAGGCGTGGGGGTCCCACCACGCGGAAGGGCAAAAAAACTCAACCTACCCTCCTCGAAGAAGAAACAGAAAGAAAGCTCCAACTAATCAGAAAAAAAAAAAGTTAAAAAAAGTCTTCGTCCTTCCTCGCTCGTACCCTTCTCTTCAAACCCTAACAACCGATGAAGCCTCCTTCCATAGATAGCTACACGTAAGTCTCCTTCTTCTTCTTCTTCTCTCTTTCTCTCTGTCTTAATATTATTAATTAGCCCCCTCTTGAATTTAGGGTTTCCAGAAACTTGAAATAAGCTCTAATTTAGGAAGGGCATTCGAATTTAGTTCGTGGGTAGCTGTTCTCGCATTGATTCAGACAGGATCTTATGCTTCACTTTTGTTCTTTTTAGAAATATTACTTTTTTTTTTTTTTTTGCTGTCTGATTCTTAATTCATTCCCTGGTAGTTTAGTTTGGTCTTGTCCTTTTGAGAATTGAGATATGCTTCTGCTTGAGTGTTTCAAACACATGTACTCTCCCTCTCTCTCTTTGCAGACAATACTGAGAATGAGTAGTTCTGGGAGGAAACGTGTTTCGAAATGGGACGCCAAGCAAGAAGCCACTGAGAATGGGAATGATTACGTTGAGAAGTCAGGTTCTTATTACCACGACAAAGATCCTGAGCATGCAGGCTTCTATCCAGAGGGTAATGGTAGAAACGGAAGCAGCAGGAGATCTGTTCCCGATGATGATGACAATGACGACGAGCGTCTGAAATCTAGACAACAACATCAAGGAGAAGCTTGGCCTTCCAGAAGCAGAGTTTCGCATGACGAAGGTGATGACGCCATGATGAGTTACTATGATACTAGAAAGTCTTCTGAACAAGATGAAACTAGGCAACCGTATTGGGACAGGCCTCGAACCCGTAGGTCAGTGTCGGTTATGTCTTATTCCTTTTGTTTATGTAATAAGCTGATACTTGTGTTTGTCAATAGGAGTGGAAGTAGAAGTAACAGCAGGAGCATGAGCCGTAGCCGTAGCAGAAGTCCATTGCAGAGAGTAAGGCGAGATGCAAGAGGATCCTATGACAGACACAAGACGAGAGATACTGATGGTCGATACAGTAGAGCTGGTGACTATAATGATAGAGATACCAAATACTATACTGAGGATTCACGAGAACAGTATCCCTTGAGGAGGTCTGATTACCCAGAGGATCATAGTAACTCAAGAAGAGAAGCTTCAGATCCTATCTTGAGAAGCCACAGAGACAGAAGGGATGTTCCTGAGCGAGAATACAACAGGGTCTCCAATGTTCCTTGCAGGTACTTTGCGTTAAGGAACTGTCGTAATGGCACAAGTTGCAGATTCTCTCACCATGGTGCCCCACCTGCGAGGAGAAGTCCTGAGAGAAAGCCGCAAGACCAGATGTTTAGTAGTGGCACAACAGAGAGGATGCGGAACAGTCATAGATGGAACGAAAGGTCAGATACAGGGAAGTCTTGTGAGGGATCTAAGGGTAATAATAATAATAATAATAATGGTAGCTGGATTGGTGATATGGAGATGTCTCCAGATTGGAACTATGGAGTTAAAACTTTAAAGAAGCCTCTGAACGAAGAGCACAGTGTAGTTAAAGATACTTTAGCACCTGGTTCTGCAGCTATATCTCATTCGCATCATGGTTTCAGTAATAACATCATCGCTAACTCAGCTCCTCCAGTGCAAGCATTCAATCAGAAGATTGAGAATCATAGTGCAGTGCCTTACCAAAGCACACCACTAGCTGTTGGAGGAAGTCAAGTGCTGCCGCCACCTCCTCCTCCTGCTGTTACTACTAATCTTCCTGAGAGTGGAATTGCTCAAAGCACTGTGAGTAGGGAAGAGCTTAATCATATTAGTAACATCTCAGCATCTCTAGCACAGTTTTTCGGAAACGGGCAGCCGATTCCTCAGCTTCAATCTACTTTGAACCCCAAAGAGACTATGCAGGTGCCTGAAGTGTATGGGAAAGAGCAACAGTCTTCACTTGCTCAAAGTGACCTCCTTAGTAATAACTCCATTCAAACCGGAGTAGTTCCAGCTGTACAGATACTCAACAGCGACACTTTGATAGCTGGAAATCCAAAGGCTTCTGAAGAAGAAGCCAGCAAAGAGCCAGATGTGAGAAAGACTGAACAAGAAGGAGGAGAAACGACCGGGAAGGATGTAGAGGAAGAAGAAGAAGAAGATGATGGGGCTGGCGATGAAAACAGCAAGAAAGAAAAGGATCCAAAGGGAATGAAAGCGTTTAAGTTCGCTCTGGTGGAGATTGTTAAGGAGCTTCTAAAACCTGCTTGGAAAGAAGGTGGGATGAATAAGGATGCTTACAAAAACATAGTCAAGAAGGCAGTTGACAAAGTTACAGGCGCAATTCAAACCGGAAACATTCCTCAGACACAAGAGAAGATCGACCATTATCTATCAGCTTCAAAACCAAAGCTTACCAAGCTTGTCCAGGTCTGTTTGTTCACGCACATGCGTACTTCTCTAGCTTAAGACTAAATATGCAGTCACTTGAGGTTTCATTAACCCCTGTCTTTGTTGTTCAACTTTCAGGCATATATTAGCAAAGTGAAGAAGAGCTAATATAAATGGAAATGGAACTCCATTGTTTCTTTATACAAAACGGCCATCATAGATGGAGCTGCTGAGAAATGTTATAACTTGTGCTTCTCTTCGGGGATCACGCAAGCTTATGTTTGGTTCATGTTGTCAGATTAGAGAAGAGGTAGATCAAGTTTCATGATATTATCAAATCTATGTGTCTTAGACATGTTTTTTTTTGTCTGGAAATGCTTTTGTTCTTTACCAAAAGCACATGTTTATACTCTGAACTATTTGCTCGAGTTTTTTTAAGGAAAATTCTATCAATTTTAAATTTACATAAAAAATGTTTTCATTTTCAAATACAATCTGTAAGATCATTTTAGTAGACAAGATTTCAATTCTAATAGTTCCTGATATCTGGGATGAAATCTTGCTCTTCTTCCTCTTTAGACAACAAGTATAATAAACCTGACTCTCTTTCTCACTTCATTCTTTCCTTGTTTCTTCCTTATTGTATTATTATTGATTCGAAGAGGTTTTGTTCAAAGCTAAAACAGTACTCTTATGGTGTAAATGATTTGATTACAAAAAATAAAAGAGACAAATAATGACAAACGAGCAAAGTGTTGTTGTTTTTTGGGTGAGAAAGAAAGAAAGAAACTACTTGTCTTTGCCGCCGAACATTCCCATCATATCCTTGCCGGAACCCATCTGTTTCATGAGACTTTGTAGACCACCCATGCCACCAATCTGCTTGAGCATCTGGGGAGGGAGGACCTTGCTCATGTGCTGAGCGTTCATGTTTCTCGAGAGTGCGCTCATGTCTCCACTCTTTGGGATCTTGAGCCCTTTCATCTTGCTCCATATCTTTGCTAGCCTCTTGTACTCTTCCAACATCTCCATCACTTCTCTTACAAGCCTCCCTGACCCTCTCGCTATCCTCATCATCCTTGACTCGTTAAACACCTTCGGGTTCGAGCTGTCCAGTTCTGCACCAGTTAAGAAACAAACACCATCAGTTATTACTTATTACTTCTACTCTGGAAACTTTATCCAAATTATAAGAAAGTATTGCTCTCACCTTCGTTTGTCATAGAATCCATCATTGTCATGTATCGCTTTACCTTGGCTTGGCTTTCTTTCTCATGTCCTTTCGGCATCATATCAGCAGCACCTCCAGGAAGCATTGAGAAAACCTACACACAGACCCAACACCTCAGGCTATTGATATATCACTCAGGCACCTCGTGCTCTTAAGCATAATAATAATTTGACAAGAGATTCTCTGACCTCCTTTAGTGGGCCCATGTTCAGTATGTTCTGGAACTGGTCGTACATAATTCTCAATGTGAAGGTACCCTGAGAGAGCTTTTCCAGAAGTTCAGGCTGTTGATTTTTAGGTACCACATCTTGTAGTTTATCCACGAATCCAGACCAATCACCCATTCCTGTTGTGCATAAAAACCGATTCCGAGTCAACAAACAACTCAATGGGAGACTTCGATTACTCTCCTTCAATAATGCCATGGAGGTTACCTAAGAGACGGCTGACAAATGGTTTGACGTCAAACACTTCAAACTCATCCATATGCTCTCCTGTTCCGATGAATATCACAGGACTCTTTGTAGCTGCAACACTAACAAGATGAAAACGGATCAAATTCAATTGTCCAACTAAAAAAAAAAAACCGCAAGAAAGATTTTCAGACTATTTCGACTTCATAGAACGAGATTCAGTAGGTGGAAGATACTTACGCGCTAAGAGCACCACCACCCTTGGCATGGCCATCCATCTTAGTGATAATCACAGCTCCCACGGCAACACTTTGCTTAAATGCTTGAGCTTGGTCAAATGCAGCTTGACCAATACTGCTGTCCATGACAAATATAACAAGATCTGGTTTCTGCAAAATGAATAGACCATGATCAAGAAGACATCAACCAAGGAACAAACATAATACTTCAAGATAACAGAACATACCGTTGCTTCAGCAACTTGACGCATTTCTTCAAAGAGAGTAGCTTCTTGTTTATGGCGTCCACTGGTGTCGACAATAATAAGATCACAGTTTTCTTTCTTAAACGTATCAACTCCCTCAACAGCAATTTTCACAGGATCAGATTCCGTGTAGCTGCAAAGTATCACAACCCAGCATTAGACTTTTTGTTATCACAATATGCCCTATAGAATATCTCTTTCGCTTTTTCATCTCCCTCTTTTACAGTCACTGACGTAAATAAGAAACTACAAAAAGCCAAGTCACAGTAATTGACAAAAAGGTCAAAAGGGCTTAAAGAAACTCCTAAACATAAATGACACGCAGAGAAGTATAACGAAAACATACTGGATAATGAAAAAAAGAAAAATATGTTATGTAACCAATCAAATATCCATCCTAAATCAAAGAATATCATAGAATTTTTTTGTTCCTTGAGTCTGTGAGCTACTATTCTACTGGAAAAACAAGCAACAAAGGTCTGCAAGAATAAAAATCTCCATACCTTCCATAAAAGGGGATCCTAGCCTTGGTGGCATTCTGTTTCAGCTGATCAAAAGCACCAGCCCTGAAAGTATCCGCACACACCAGAGCCGGCTTGTACCCTTTCTTCTGATGGTAATAAGCATACTTGGTACACGTTGTGGTCTTACCAGCACCTAAACATTAACAGTCAACAAAACGTTTACACATTCAACCTTTTATCTCAAGACCTCACCTTGTAACCCCACGAACATAACTACACTAGGTTTAGCCTTCTTGGGCGCAAATGCAGGCTTCCCTGGATCCAACATCTTACACAGTTCACTAAATATCGCCTGAAAAGAAACAACAATTAAATAAATAATCAATTTAATAAAAAAAAATTCTTTAAAAAAAAAAAATCAAACTTGTTCAATGATGCGTCGCTTGTTGTGACCAGCAGCTAGCTCCTCGAGGTTGACGATCTTCTTGATGTTGTTCTGCATCTCCCTCACAAGGGGGAAAGAAACATCGGAGTGGAGAAGGGCGCGAGTGATCTCTTTCAAGCATTCGTTCAGAGCCTTCTCGTCGATAATCGTCACATTGCTCATCTTCTGTAAGGCGCTGGCGATCTGCCCGCCCAGCTCCGCTAAAACCATCTTCGCTGATGCGGGGATTCACGAAATCGAATCGGATTTGGGGAATTAGGGTTTAGGTTTTGATTCAGAGATTGTAAGGTTGGGAGAAGAAGAAGAAGTCGTTGTTGTTATTAATCATTAAACCGGTTACGACTATAATCCGTAAACCGGTTACGACTATAGTCGGTAGAAACTTTGCAGGTCCAATGGGTAATGGGTAATCGGTAAACAGTACTTATTTTAAAACTAAGGCCTAATTCACTTAGATTTCTCATTAATGGGCCATTTTAAGCCCTATCTAATCTATCTATCTTATTAAAACTCAAGTACAAAATTAGAGTGTTTGGAGACTTGAATAGAAGTGGTTGGAAACATGGATTGTAGTCTTTTAAAAAAAAATTAATTTTGTTTGAAAACAAGGATAATAGTATTAAGAAAAAATGTAATGGGTTTATGTTATTAAGAAAAATTGAAAGTCCATCATATTATAAGAAACTATCTATGTGTGTCAGTTTTAAAATATACTAAAATGGGTCAATCTAATTACCTAAAACTTTTTTTTTCAAACTAACCATAAAAAAAAATTAAACTTTATATACATATTTCAAATCAAAATAATAATTCAAAGTTGATTTATATCAAAAATTGATTCAAAAATATACATATATATTCAAAAATGGATTTTTACTAAACTATTTTTCAATAACCATTATAAAAAAATGTTGTCAATATATATAAGAAAAATACAATACAAAGCCCAATTTGAAATAACAACTCAAATTATGGTTTTTATATTTCATATTAAGTTTTAAAATATAATATATGTAATTATTTATATGATGGTATGTATAAAATACTATTAATTATATGATTACTTATATGATGGTACGTATAAAATACGATTAATTATATGATGACAATATACGTATATAATAATGACTATGGGCTTTCGGGTACCCATACAAGCTTGGTTCTGATCGGTTTGTGTTTTGGGTTTTCGGGGTCAAAGATTTCAGTCCTATTAGGATGTTTCTAAATTTTGGTTTGAGTTCGATTCGGATTTTTGCGGATTTGACGGGTTTGGATAACCCATTTGAATTATTTTAAAAGTTTTAAATCATTATATATTTTAAATTTCTCAAAATTTATAAATAAAATAATATATTTGAATAACATATGTCAGAATACCTAAGCTTAACATATCAATTGGCTTGATTTAAAATTTTGGATATGGAATCAATAATTATTTTAAGTATTTTTGGTGATTTGAGTATACTTTAACTATTTCAGATATTTACTTTTGACTATCTACATATATTTTCAAGTATTTAAACCAATTTAAAGTATTTAAACCAATTTAAAAGTATCATTCTTGATGTTTTATATACGTTAAATCTAAAAATAATTAATATATATAACTATATAAATCTATTTTTAGATAAATTCGGGTACCCAAATACTTCAGTTCGGATCAGATTTGGTTCTCTAAATAACAAAATTTTGGATAATTCAAATATTTAATCAATTTATGTTCGGGTTTGGTACTATATTTTTGGATCGGTATTAGTTCTGTTCCTCAGATTCATTTTTCCAAATCATAATAATTACATGAAAAACAAATATCAACATATTTTTCAAAATATACATCCGCGCAGGCGCGCGGATCAAAGTCTAGTTAAAAGTTAAAACTAAAAACACTTTTGAAATAAGAAAAAAAAGACTAGAATAGCACCAAACCAAGTTTTTGTTCCCAAATTAGCATTTAAGACTCAAAGTCACAAAAATATGTTTCAGAAGTAAATAAATACTTATATCCCTTGGGTTAATTAATCCAAACCTTAGGGTTTAGAGTTAAGGGGTGGGGTTTTGGAATTATGATTTAAAATTTTATAAAATAAAAAATAAATACTAAAAAATTTTAAAAACAGTTTCAAAAAGTATTTTTGAATTATAAAAAGAAAATTTGAAAAAAATAAAAAAAAAAATAAAAAAAGAAACTCAAAAAAATTATAAAAAATTTCGAATCTGAAAACATATAATCTGAAACTATAAAAAAAAATTATTTTTTTCATTTTTTTATTTTTTTATTTATTTTTTATTTTATTTTATTTGTTTATTTAATTTTAAACCAATGATATTAGAGATATTTTACCTTTTAGTGAATGTTATTTTTGTGACTTTCTCCTTCTAGTGTTATTTTTGAGACAAAAACTCAAAATGTGCTATTATTGACAATTGCCCTTGAAATAACCCTTTGGGCAATTCTCTCGAATATACATTTTAAGTTTTTGTCACAAAAATAACATTAAAAAAAAATTGACCAAAATAGCTATTTTTAATTTTAGAATTTTTAATATTTATTTTTATTTTTTAAAATTTAAAACCATATACCCAAAACTCCACCCCTTAAGTCTAAACCATAAGTTTAGATTAGTTAACCTTAGCGTGAAAATATATTTTAACTTTTTAATAAAATTTATTTTGGTCATTTTTTTCATTGAATGCTATTTTTGTGATAAAAACTTAAAGGACTATCTTAAAAAAATTCTCTAACTCGTTATATCATCCTAAAATAAACCTAAATTATCAATATTTTCTAATTTAATGGAAGTTTACCCGCATAGTTCTCTAATCAAACTTTTCCATCGTCTTCCTCTCATCACACAGGTCAGAAGTTATCACTTATTTGATATTCCCCCTTTTATCTCTCTCTAGAAATATCAGTAAGGGTTTATAGGTTTCTTATGCGATCTTGATGGCAAAAAAAATCAAAGTAGGTTTTGTTTAGATTAGCGCTGAATCTTCTTGTAGTTATTCAAATTTGGGTTATGGGTGAAGCGAAAGCTTGATCTGGTTAAGATTTTAAGAAACAAGATCTATTTGCCCGAAAACGTACGAAATTATGAGAAATTGCTCTGTTTTCTTTTCTTAAACTTACAGTTTTTTCCTTAATGATTTAGTTATTATTACCAACAGACACAAAAATCAGTGACAGAGAATTTGTTAATCTTTAGACTTTTTACAAGTTGAGTTTCCTTCAAAGAAGTTCAGGACTGAATGGTACGGAATCTCTTTTCTTGCTTAACGTTATTGCATATTAAGTTTGCAATTTGTCCCCTTAAGCAAGTGTCTTTCTCGCTTCTTCTTATTCACAAGTGGTGTCTTGCTTCAAATGGAAATTACTTTATATGTGATGTGGTGGTTCATTCATTTTGCTATGGTTTGGAAACACCAAAAGACTTATTAACACAAAGAAGAGGAGTAATGGAGAGACTGTGAGGGGCGGAGGTAGTGAAGGAGAAGTGGGGTCAGCTGACCCCACTATTTTTTTAAATATATTTGTTTTTGTTTAAGAAAAAAATTATTGACTCCATTAAAATATATAATTTGACCTCACAAAATATATAATCCTACTAAAATAATTATAATACATTAAAAATTAAAGTTATAATTTGTAGTTTTTAATGGTTTATAAATTATGTTTTTGAAAAAAAAAAATTATGACCCCGGTATAAAAAATTTCTGGCTCCGCCACTGACTGTGACTATGTGTTAATTATCAACACCTGTTCTAACTCTTTTGCTTTATACTTGTCATTTCCAGAGCAATAAAAGAATGTGTTGATAATAGAATAAAAAGAGCCTTTGTATAGTAAAAAGGTTTTGTACTAAAGGTTAAATCTTTGCACTTGGTAGAAAAATTATTGCAAAAGAAATTGTCTAGTGTTTTTCAAAATTTCCATACCAGTGTTTTTCACAGGTTTCACTACCAAAATTGCTTTTTTTTAATCATTTAGTCGTAAATGACAACCAACAAATCAAACCTTCGTTAAAAGAGCTACCGGTTTAATGACTAAAAGTGTTTACTAATATCGGCAAATTTAATAACGTTAACAAAAACACTTGTCAATAACCCCAGAAAGTAAATTATTAATTTTAGCTTAAACTTGCATTAATCCAAAATATAACTTTCTGCAACAGTCAACAAAATATTTGTCATAAGATATCAGACCAAAAGTAATAGTCTAGTTTTGTCACAAGATTTCATATCAAACATATTTTTCTCAAAAAATAATTAACCGTTGTGGACAACTGACAAATTAACCTTCATTTGCTCCATTCAAGATTGTCGGTTTTAATGATTTAAATTGTTTACTAATATGAAAAAACTCAAAAAAGAAATGACCAAAAACATTTGTCAACAATATTAGAAGGTAAATTGTTAATCAGAGACATTAAATTACAATCATCCAAAATATAAATTTATGTAAATCTCAACACAATTTTCTACAAAGATTTCATACTAAAAGTATTTTTAGAGAATTTAACCAGCCGTTAAGGAAAAACGAAAAATTCAAATTTTTTTCCGTAAAAAAATTGTCGGTTTAAAGATTAAAAGTGCTTACTAATATCAAAAACTTAAATAAAGAAATGAAAACCAAAAAAATTTGCCATCAATGTTAGAAGGTAAATTCTTAACCACATAATTTAACTTAATGTCATCCAAAATATAACTTTATGCAAAAGTTAATGTAATTTTTTTTGTCATAAGATTTCAGACCAAAAGTAATCAGCTGATTTTATCTCAAGATTTCATACCAACATTATTTTTTAACAATTTAGTCGCTAATGATAAACGACAATTAGAACCTTCACTGGTTTTGTTAAAACAATTTATATTTTAATATTAAAATGCTTACTAAACCAAAAATCAATAAAGAAATGAAAATCACTTTTCGACAACATTAGAAGGTAAATTCTTGATTTGAGACTTTAACTTTCCGTCATCCAAAATCAAACAATTCAGAAAAACCGGTACATCTATTTTTTAATTAGATTTTAGGTCAGAACCATCAATTGATAACCCATTTATAAAAATAAAAAAAAATAAAATAAAAATCTTTGATATTTACATCAGTTAATAGGAATTTGATGTTATACATATATATTAATTTTCTAAATTCATACCTCTACTGAAAATATAGGACATATTTACTCATTGAAACTGTAGGAAACAATAAAAGAAGGATTTTACTATAAAAAGATAAATTATTTTAAATAATATTAATACATTATAAAAGTTTAATTTTAAATAATTTTAATTTCACTTAATTTTAAGCATACTAATTCTATTCATTTCTTAAATTTTCTTTATTAGTTTTTTCTTTATTTGAATTATTATATCATTTTGTTATCACTATGAGTAACCAAAGTTATTGTTTAATCTCTTTTTGTCAAAATTTATTTAAATAATAATAATAATAATAAATTTCAATCTTCAACTGTTACTATTTTGAGTTATCATTTTTATGTTTAAATTAATAATGACATATAAGAATAGCTAAACAAAAAAGCAATCGTCTAGTTTTGTAACAGGAAATAAAACGTGTTTCCTGTTACATAGTAGAACTGCAGTTATCCAAAATCTAACATTCCACAACAGTTGATTTATAGGCAAGTTATTTTTCAATAGACTAATTGTTAGTGACAACCGGAAAACTAATTGAAATAATGAAAACAAAAACACTTCTCAACAAAATTTGAAAGCTAACTCTCAACCTAGATTTTAAAGACGTTTTGGATGTTCTAAGACTAAAAGTAATAGTCTAGTTTTAGCACAAGATTTTAAACCAACAGCATTTTTTTTTAATTCAGCCATTAGTGACAAACAACATCTCGAACCTTCATTGGTTCCGGATAATAAAATATTCAATTTTAATGAATAAAAGTGTTTAATATATCGATAAAGTACATAAAAATCAAAAACAAATTTTTTTTTCAACAACATTAGAAGGTAACTCCCAGTCTGAGACTTCAAGTTTCCATCATCCAAAATATAATTTTATGTAATAGTCAATAAAATATTTTTATTATAAGATTTCAGACAAAAAGTAGTTGTCTAATTGTATCAAAAGATTTCAGGCCAAAAGTACTTTTAACAATTTAGCGGCTAATGGCAAATGACATATCAAACCTTCATTGGTTCCATTAAATTTGTTTTGGTTTTAATGATTAAAAGTGCGTACATATATCTAAAATTTCAATAACGTGAACAAAAACACTTGGCAACAACGTTAGAAGGTAAATTCGTAATTTGAGACTTTAAATTTACTCATCCAAACTATAACTTTCTGCAATAGTTAACACAATCTTTTTGTTATAAAATTTCAGACCATAACTTTTTAGTGTTTTTGACAAGTTTCCATACCAAGTAGAAACTTTTTAATCATTTAGCCGTTAATGACAAATGACAAATCGAACCTTCATTGGTTTTGTTAAAAGAGTTATCGGATTTAATGACTAAAAGTGCTTACTAATATCAGAAAATTCAATAACGGTAACAAAAACACTTGTCAACAATTTTAGAAAGTAAACTCTTAATTTGAAACTTTATCTTGCCTTCATCCAAAATATAACTTTCTGCAACGGTCAACAATTTTTTTTTGTCATAATATATCAGACCAAAAGTAATCTTTTAGGTTTGTCACAAGAATTCATATGAAACTTTTTTTTTAAATAACTGTTGAGTAGAAATGACAAATCAACCTTCAGTTCCTCCATTAAAGATTTTCTGTTTTAATGATTAAAAGTGTTTACTAATATGACAAACTCAGTAAAGAAATGAAACCAAAAACATTTGTAAACAACATTAGAATTTACATTCTTAATATGAGACTTTAACTAACCGTCATCCAAAATATAACTTTCTGTAACAGGAAACACAGTTTTTTGTAATAATATTTCAGACCAAAAGCAATCGTCTAGTTTTGTTACAAGATTTCATACCAAAAGTATTATTTTTTAACAATGTAACTGTTAAGGACAAACGACAAATCAAACTTTCATTGTTTCCGCAAAAAAATTCGGTTTAATGATTAAAAGTTATTACTAATATCGACAAATTCAATAAATAAATGAAAACAAAAATATTTTTCAAAAACGTTAGAAGGCAATTCTTAATCAAAGAATTTAACTCGTCGTCATCATAAATATAACTTTCTCCAATATTCAACACAATTGTTTTCCTAAGATTTCAGACCAAAACTATTTCTTTAACAATTTAGTCGTCAATGATAAACGACAAATAGAACCTTCATTGGTTTTGTTAAAAATTGTCTGTTTTAATATTAAAATGCTTACTAATATCAGAAAATTCAATAAAGAAATGAAAAACACTTGTCAAAAACATAAGAAGGTAAATGCTTAATTTGAGACTTTAACTTTCCGTCCTCCACAATCAACCATCCACAAAAACCAGTACAACTATTTTTTTTTCATTGGATTTTTGGTCAAAATCATCAATTCATAACCCATTTATAAAATATAAGTAAAACATAAATTTTGATATTTACATCAGTTAATTAATTTTCCAAATTCATACCTTTATGGAAAATGTAGGACATGTTTACTCATTAAAACTGAAGTGAAAAAGAAAACGAAACATTTTAATATAAAAATTATAAATTATTTTAAATAATATTAATATAGCATAAAATACTAATTTGAATAATTTCATTTTGTTTAATTTTAAGCACAAAATTCTAGTCATTGCTTAAATCTTTATTAGGTTTTAATTTATTTGATTTATTATGAAAATTATTGACAAACAATTGTTTTCAACATAATTTTAAGATAGTAGATTTGCTGTTTTTCAAATTATAACATTCGAATTAGACTAAATTCATTGTTCAATAGACTAATTGTTAGTAACAACTGGCAAAACTAATTAGCAGATTGAAAACGATATAGATTGTAAAAAGTTAGAAAGCAAACTCTCAACCTAGATTTTTAACGACCTTTTGGATGAAAATCAACATTATAAAATTGTAAAAAAAAAATTAATATTATTCGTTTTAATTCATTTTTAGTATATTTTTTTAATCTTTTTGTTTTATCATTGTATTTTATTATATATAAATTGAGTACTAATATTGCACTATGAAAATTATGAACATCTTTTGGGGGAAATAAGTATTTCAAAAAGAAAATCGTTATTTAACTAATAAAAATTTGAGTGTTGTTAAGTTTCTGAATTGCTTTGTATTTTTCTGAAGGCCACATATGTTGGTTTAGGGCACCAAGAGTGACTATGCACTGCCCTGCTCATTCAATTACATATATTTGAGTGAGAGGCAATTTTGGTGTAATTTTTGGCACAACAAATTGCAAATGTCTAGCCATAAATCTCTGTTTGTTTCTATTGTGGTGCGACCTAACTCTCACCTGTTTTTTTCTTTTATCTACTCTATTAAAATAAAGTCCTATTTGAATTCTACCATGGTATGTTTTTAATTTTGGGCTTATTAAATATGTTGTGACTAAATATAAAAATATAGACTTTATTAAATTCACTTTCATCTATCATTGTTTGGAGGAGGTTTAATACACATTCACCTAATTATTAGATTAAACATATAACTAAACTTAAAAGTCTACACAAGCTCATCTGTCATCGTTAAGAGCTTTGAACGAAAATACCATCAACAGTGAAAATCAAAAGCAATTCTCGAGTCGAGATGGATTTACTCTTAAGATTTTCAATCTAAACAGGAAGTAGGGTTTTTAATCTGGATGTGGGAAGATCGATGGGTAACGTTTTCATTGATGGTTCATTATAAATTTTTGGTGCTTGGTTAAGTTTGTATCTGTTCTTTTGGGTGGCTTGATGGGTTTATTTCGTGAAATTTAAAAGGTTCAGCCACGTGAAAACGTGGTGTGTGCTGGTGGTGGGCGTAGGATAAGTCGGAGAGACCTTCGACATCTGGTTCGAGTTCCTCATCATCCAATGTTCTAGATTAGTACTTTACTAGCTTATGTGTCTCTTCTACGTTATTCTTTGTCAAGGATTGAGTTTTCTTTTTCAAGTTTAAACACGACATCAAATAAAAGACATGGGTTTCAGATGAATTTAAAGTTTATGATAATTTATAGCTGGTGACAGCAACCATGTGTTATTGGTTAGTGCTTACTATATATATATCCAGTGAGAACTCGGTACCAGTTCTTCAAAAATAGCCAATTAGTTTTTAGTTTATGTTTAATTTGTCATCTTGCTGTAGAGATAACTTTAGACTATGGCTGTTGCGAAACTAAATGAACTACTGACCTTGGAATATTTATTTGGGGTTTGTAGAAGAGACGCATATACCAACAGGCAACAACATCTTTAAATACCCAACCCACAATATTTTCTACACTAAACATATTATAAATAAGATTTGTATTGTTAAACATCTTTTTAGTTTAACGTTTTCAGGAATATTTTTATTTTATTCATTTCCTGTGTTTGCTCTTTTTATATGTAGAATATATTAATTACATTCCAACTTTCCCAAAACAGTTTAAGAAAGTTGTTCACTATTTATTCACTTAATTAAGTTTTTAAATAACTAAATTAAAAATAAAATGTCTAACATTGTTATTTGATCCAAACCAAAAACCAAAATAGCTAAATTCAAACCATATTCAAATTCAAAAATAACTGAACGATTACTATATTTTTTGAACCAAATACCACATCCGAACCGGAACCAAACAAAAAAATACAAATCTGGAAACGAACCAAAATTCATAAAATTTTATTAAATCATACTTTTTAATTTAAAAACATAAATTATAAATATAAATAATTCCGCGCATCCGCGCGGCTCAAAGTCTAGTCTATACTATAAAAAGAGAAGGAGTCTTAAAAAAATCTACCATAAAAAAGTTGTTGGACCTATTTAGGATTGCTATTTATTAGTTTTTGCCTTTTTGGTCCTACAATAATTAATCTAACAATACAATATCAATCAAATACACTACATTTTCTTCTAGAGAATATAACTAACCAAATCAAATTTAAGTAACTAGATTCATCATATCTTTTCAAAATAATACAAAACTAGGTTAAGACCCGCGCCTTGCGCGGGATGAACATTATATATAAAAGTTATTTTATGTATTAAATATTTTTACATATTATGAAATAATAAATATATATTGAATAATTAAAAGTCAGTAACTATTAAATATATAATTAAATTGGTGTGAACATATAAATCAATTTTATTAATCCAATTTTTTTTAATATTTGATAGGATATGTAATTAAATTTAAATGATACTAACATACATAGTATATTTTAGTATATTTTTAATATTAATATCTATTAAATGATGATTTCTACTCATATAGTGTTTTTGATCATTTGTATTTTTTATAGCAAAATATTTAAATTACTAACAACAAAATTTTCATTGTGAGATTAATAGTTTTAATAATTTATAATTTAAAAAAAATAAGTTGTCAGTGTTCGTTCAAAACTTTTACCAAAAAATTGTTCAAAGTAAATTTTGAAACTAAAAGATTTATGTATTTTATATGGTTTATAGTTTAATTTAAAACGATATATATATATATATATATATATATATATATCAATATTAATAATTAATTAAATTATACTTTTTACTTATATAATTTTGTAATCATTTCAATGTGAAACTTTTAACAGTTTTACTAATTTATAATCGCTTTTCAAAATTCAAAATACAACATATATAGAAAAATCTAAATTTTTTATTATATGGTTATTGGGGTTGTTTAATTTATTTAATAGTTTAAAATTAAACAAATATGATAGAATATACACTAATTTTTATCAAATCTTTATTATTCAAAATCATTAATTGTCATATATATACTTTAACCACATTAGGCAATTCCGTAATTTTATTTAAGGAAATAATGAAATACATCCCTTATATATTAATTGAGGAACATTTGAAAAGATGTAACCTCAATTTTGTATTAATTAAAAGAGACCCCAATGCATAGGTGGCACTCAATTAGGTAGTCAATTACATTCAATTGAAAAATAAGTAGGTCCACATTCGATTTTTATATGTTGTTAGATACATAAGTTGGTCAAACTATATGATATAATGATATGATATGATATTTTCTTTCCTTAAATAAAACCTACGGAATTACCATAAATGACTAATATATATATGACAATTAATGAGTTTAATAATAAAGATTTGATAACAATGTATATCTCCTCCATCATTTTTTGTTTAATTTTATATTATTAAAATAAATTAAACAATCAAATTAGCTATAAAAATAAAATTTATATTTTTTCGTATATGTTATATTTTGAATTTTTAAAAACGACAATAAATGACTAAAACTATTAAAATTATTATGTTAAAAATTAATGATCAATGGTTTAACATTTTTATTATAAGAAGATACACATGATTTTAAAACCATATGAGTAAAAAATATCATTTAATAATAAAATAAATAAATATATATATATATTAAACACTATATACCATAAGATTACATAAATATTTTAATATTAAAACTTTCAATGAATTTTCAAGAACATTTATAAATTATAAACTTATTAAAGATTTCAGATTGAAAATTTTGTTATCGATGATTTAAATATTTTGTTATAAAACGATATGAACGATCATAGAACCGTATGATTATAAATTTTTATTTAATAAATAACTATACAAAATATTCTATTTCTAGAAAAATAGGTTGGTCAATCTTAACTTATATTACACTTTTTATTAAACTAACTATCGAATTGATAAATAACGTACCAAAAAATGTTTTGCACTTTCCTTAAATAAAAGCTACGAAATTACCTAATATGATTAACGTATATATGAAAATTAATTATAATGAATAATAAATATTTGATAACAATTTTTGTATCTTAGTTCTTTTTTAATTTTATATTATTAAAATATATTTAAAAATCACATTAAATATATAATAAAAACATTTTTAATTTTTCTTATATGTTATATTTTGAATTTTTCAAAACGTTTATAAATTATTAGAAATTTGAAGATCCTCACTCTGAAAATTTTGTGATCAATAGATTATTTTTTTTGTCATAATAAGTTACAAATGATCATAAAATTGTATTAATATGAACTTTTATTTAATATTATAAGAAGATACACATTATTTTAAAACCATATGAGTAAAAAATATCATTTAATAATAAAACATATATATTTATATATATATATATAGATTATACTATATACCATAAGATTACATAAATATTTTAATATTTAAACTTTCAATGAATTTTCAAAAACATTTATAAATTATAAACTTATTAACGATTTCACATTGAAAATTTTGTTATCGATGATTCAAATATTCAGTTATAAAATGATATGAATGATCATAAAATTGTATGATTATAAATTCTTATTTAATAAATGACTATATAAAATATACTATTCTTAGAAAAATACGTTGGTCCATCTTGACTTACATTATATTTTTTATTAAACTAACTATCGAATTGATAAATAATCTACCAAAATTTTTTTTGCACTTTCCTTAATTAGAAGCTACGAAATTACCTAATATGATTAACGTATATATGAAAATTAATTATTATGAATAATAAATATTTGATAACAATTTTGGTATCTTAGTTCTTTTTTTTTAATTTTATATTATTGAAAGATATTAAAAAATCACATTAAATATATAATAAAAACATTTATATTTTTTCTTATATGTTATATTTGAATTTTTCAAAACGTCTATATATTATTAGAAATTTGAATATTCCCACTCTGAAAATTTTGTGATCAATAGATTATTTTTTTTGTTATAATAAGTTACAAATGATCATAAAATATAACGCATATGAATTTTTATTTAATAAATATTCAAACTAAATAATATATATATAAACACTAATGATTTAAAGCAACAAGATTGGCTGATCAATTTAGTCGTCCAGTTGAAATCTTTCAAAAGTATGTGAAAGACTAAAGTCAAAGTAAATATGGATTTAAAATAGTAGTTATATTTTACTAACCAAATACCGAAAAAAACCGAACCGAACCGAAACCAACCCGATATCCGGATTGAACACCCGTAATCCAAATGAAGCCAAACTATTGTTTCATTCTCCAAAATATAATAAAAATAATAACTTAATCCCGCGTAAGGCGCGGGTCTTATCCTAGTTAATAATGAATTTATTGTTAGTTTAATAAAAAACTTATTATATAATTAGATGGACCAACATATTTCTCTAATGATTCTAAGAATCATCCTAGTGATGACATGTGGCTACAAAAAGAAGTTGTAATGCTTCTCAAATAATATATAGGGGATCTTTGTCAATGCAGTACTATTATATCTAACGTGTGCAGTACTAAAATATTTGTCAATGCACTACATTTTCTCCTAAAGAATATAACTAACCAATTCTCTCTTAATTATATCTAACGATTTTAATGTTGTCTTTGTTAATGCAGTGCTATTCCACAAACTTAAGTTAAAAAACAAAACTCAAAGTATGAATTAACAATTCAATCACACAGTATTTTTTATGCATAATAAAGACAAAGTGTACATATGTTCTGTTACATTTTCTTAGTTATTATATTTTATCTATTAGATATAATATGTTTATGCAAAAAAAAAACTAGATTAGACAGACATGTGTTAGATAAAGTTTTTTTTGGAAAATAATTGTTGGTTCACTTAATCCATAATTAAGTATAACTAGGTTTTGTAGGTTGTTCCATTAAAATTGAAAATTTATTTTATTTGATACAAAATACTGAAATATATCGGTTATCCAATTTCATTTTTATCAATGTAAAATTAGATTTTTAAACTAAAATAATTTGTATTTTATAAAATAAAATAAAATGGCAAATAAAATAGTATAATATATAAGATACTGAAACTATATATATACATATAATAATCCTTTTATTTAAAATATTAATATAATGTAGATAATATCATATCAACACATATAGTTATTACTAATAAAAGAAAATAGACAATTTATAATATATTATTAAAATTAATTTCTAAATAAGTAAATAACAACTACTAAAAATTAACTTTTGAATATAAAAGAAAAAGAAAATAGGTAAATTTACAACATAGCATCAATAATATAAGTAAAATAATATTGAATTATAAAAATAAATTTTAGTTTCTTCTATCACAATTTTCTTTATTTTCTTCAAATGATACAGTAAAAGTTTTATCACAATTAAAAATAAAAAAATAAAATAGTTTTTCAAATATTTGTACTATTAAAAAATATTAAAAAGTATATCAAACTGAATAATTTTCTTAAAAATATCATAAAGTTTTATAAGGGTTTGTATTGGGTAATCCAGTGTCAGATCTCAGGTTAAGGAAGGGTTTTTACTTTTTTATCAGATGTTATCTGATTTTTAAATATCGGATTTTAACTAAGTCTGAACCGGACTATATAGGGTTGACCTATCATTTACCGGTTCAACCATGGGTCTGGATTGGGTATGAAAACACTGTTAAAACTATTTAACCCTAAAAAAATTAATACTATTAAATTGAACCAAAATATGCCGGGTAAATAATATATCTCACCAGCTCAACATATATATAATCTTGCACACAAAATATAAAAATGACGTTGTAAACTAAAGATGTACATATAAAATCTCACATAAACTAACTGATCAATTATATAACTTTAAACAAAAAATTATTTTCTTCTTCAATATAATACGACTTTGTAACTTAATAATGTACATCAAAATTATAACACTAATTTATATCAACATTTTATTAACCAACAAAAACTCGCGCTTTTGAAACGTGGATCAAAATCTAGTTTAACATTAAAGCAACTAACTTTTTTGGTGGGCTCAATTTTCAAACGGATAAGTTGTAGAAGAATAATCTGTTTCGACTTTCGTATATCCGACCATTAGGAAACGTTTTACATCAATACCAATCTGAACTTGCGTGGGCATACGAAGAAACCATCTTTTGGATACATGCAAAGTAAATAGATTCCAGTAGTCCATGGACACGTTCATTTAACGTATATAGTAAATCAATATGTGTCATTTCTTTGTTAAACAATATGTGTAATGACTTCATAACTGATTCAGTTCATTTAGAATATACATTTTATTACTTTCCCAAAATATTAAGAGAACAGCGGTAAGACTAAATAACACGTATCACTCTATTACTGATCATTTCAATATAACGTCTACTTTTATTTGAACCTTACAATGGTTCTTGTTTATAATATAACCTAGATAGATAGATCATAGAAGAAATAATCTTTAGGATTTAAAATATAATTTTGGAAAAAATGACCAAATACAAAGAACACTACAAAAAAAACATTGAATTGTATCACTTAAATTGTATCACAAAAATAAGTGATACCATTTTAAATCACTTATTCAGAACTGAAACAAATATTTATACTTTTAAATCATTTATAGTAATTGATGTTATTATTAATTAATTTAACATCAGTTCGATATAAGTGATGTCTTTTCTTTTAATTTGTATCATTTTAACAAAAATGATACAATTATATAAAATTATATCAATTACACAATTGATGCATATATTATTTTGTTTAGTATCACTTATTTAAATGATCTATAATTTACATCAGTAAAATAATTGATGCTAATAAAAATTATATATATATATATTAGCATCGGTCTAATAAAAATGATATTGTTTTTAATCTTATTTTGCATCTGTTGAAATATATTATCTAGTACAAAATTAGTTTGGATCTATAAAATAATTAATAAATATAATATAATTGTATAATTATATACTAAACAGGATCTATTATAGTTCCCCAAAAAAAGGAACCACAATCCCACATAAAACGTGAACTAATCAGTTAAAAAGTAGGGATTACGAGAAGTAGTATAATATTCTTGTGATTTTAATTTTTTGTTAGCTTTAATTTTACTGGATCATAATTTTCTATAACTGTTTCACTTCAATATTTTCATCTTCGTCTCTTTTTCATCTTTTCTCTGTTTCAGTTTCTTAAACTTTTGTTCAGAGCTTAAAATTTGTTGTTTTGGTTATTTGATCAGAAACAGATTTCAACAATATCAAGCATTATATGAGTCACGATGACAAATGCGTTTCTTTTCATGAAAGGGTTTAAAGATTGCTGAAGTTTGCTAATCAAACGACTCTGATTAAACTTTTGAGAGGTATTATTTCTTTTTTCTTTCTCTATTCTCAAACTTTTTGAAAACTACAAGTTCTTATATTTTTTGTTTATGTCTTAATAATCATTCTCTATTAGGATCAGAATAATTCAGAGATATATGAGGACACGACAAGAGTGATTTGAAATGTGGAGGAAAATCGATAGAGATTGAAGATGAAAAAAGAAGATGCAAAGAATGAGAAGAAAGAAGAAGAATCTGGATATAATTGCTAGTATTTTTTTTGTATCTCCGCATTCTTCATGTTTTTTTCTTTCTCATAACTAGTAATTTGTTTAACTTTCTATAGTCTTTTTTTCTTCTCTGTACCTTTTTTATTTTTCTTGTTTTCTTGGCTACGTTATATTTCAATGGAAAATTAATAAATTGTTACAAAATAATATTTTATTTTATATGTATTTTCTACTCTACAAATGATTCTAATATTTAAAACAATAACTATAAATAGTAAAACTATTAAAATATTTTTTAATAAATCGATATTAATTTATTAAATTATTAATTAATATTTTATTAACTAAATCAGTTATTTTAATTGATGTCAATACTAATATCATTTGGAAAAATTGATGTAATTGTTAATATCGTTTTTTACAATTGATATATATATTGACATCACATAAAGTAACTGATGAAAATATAATAATTTCTTACATCATTTGTTAATAAAATGATGTAAATTATTTGTATCACCACTTTCAGAGTCATTTATTTAAGTGATGTAAAATTATTTTACATCATTTATAACTAATGCAAAAATATAAATTAAATGATGCTAAATGACTCTTTTTTTGTAGTGGAATATCAGTCTCTTTCTATTAAAGATTGAAAAATTGCCACAATGTAAAAAATGCTGTATGTTTTAAAGATGATTGCAGTAGTTTTACAATAAATATGACACTAATATTGTCTTTTACTGCGAAGTTAGATAGTCAAGTTAAAATTTAATTATTTTAAACATATGCCTATATTTTAAGTAGTTCAATGTAAATATAAAATAATGGGTGTCAGTAAAAAAATTAAAAATTTGGTTTTTTTTAAAATGTTTTTTCAGAACTTTAGTAGTTATCCACTTATATACTTGATCTGTATTTCAAAATTAAATAAAGAATCTCAAAATAATAAATGTTTTGAGATTCTGTATTTGGCTAGTCTTATCAAATATATACAAAAAAGTATTAATATCTAAGCAAGTATAGTAGTTAAAATCATAGTCACAAATGTCAAAATAAAATAGCATAGTCAAAACAAAAATATATTATCATACATCCTCTCTGTCAACTCACCATTCAAGTTGTAAGCCACGCAGATTAAGGAATATATGATTATATTTGTTACCTTATGCTCATAAGTTCGTAACGTTTATGCTAGGCTGTATTCTCTCCTTTATTTACAGAAATTATGTACATAGTTCCAAAACATTCACCAGTAATAAAAACCACTTTGCATTGTGTTACAAGTGTCGAAAAATTTAAGATTCCTTATTTCATCGTTTTTGCTCACACATATCACCATGTCCTCATATCTTTATATAACAGCAGAATTAATGAACATCTTCGAACAACACAAAGAAAAAATCTATCATACCTAAACACACGATCAAGATATATAGATATGGAGACTGTAGTGGTGATTGTGGGAGCTGGACCAGCTGGTTTAGCAACATCAGTTTGTCTAAACAAACACTCAATCCCAAACTTGATCCTCGAGAAAGAAGACGTATATGCATCACTTTGGAAGAAACGAGCCTACGACCGTCTCAAACTTCACTTAGCCAAAAACTTCTGTCAGCTGCCTTTCATGCCGCATGGTCCCGATGTTCCAACCTTCATGCCCAAAGAATTTTTCATAGATTACCTTGACGCTTATGTCACCCGTTTTGACATAAATCCTAGATATAACCGAACCGTGAAGTTCACAATGTTTGACGTGTCTAACAACAAGTGGAGGGTAGAGGCCGAAAACACAGTGACCGGAGAAATCGAAGTGTACTGGTCGGAGTTTGTCGTGGTCGCAACGGGAGAGAACGGAGATAGATACATTCCTGAGGTAGAAGGACTTAATAATTTCTATGGCGAGGTTGTGCATTCCAGTATGTACAAGTCCGGACGTGACTACAAAGATAAAAATGTTCTCGTAGTCGGAGGAGGAAACTCCGGGATGGAAATAAGCTTTGATCTAAATAACTTCGATGCTAATACCGCCGTTCTCATTAGGACTCCGGTAAGTATTAATTCATTAATGTTTCTTTGGTCTTTTAATTATTATTTTTGAATGCATGAACGTTAAAGCTGTTTGTTTTACAAAAAAAAAAACGTTAAAGCTGCACACTTCTCTTGCATGTCAAAATGTTGTTTAGACTTTTCCTAATTCAGTGTGAAATAATTACTTATATGCCTCCCAATGTGTTACAGAAAAGCCTCCCAATGTGTTACAAAAAGGCCTCCCAATTATAATTGATACTTTGTCCATTTATGTTTTTAAATCGTTTGGATTACTGATAGTGTTGATGGTATGACCTTTGGCTAGCTTAGTACAATTTATATCAATATATTTGGTTCTTCAGCTTTAACAAAAAAAAATCTTAATTTTCTCAAAAACAATAAACGCTTAGCATATGCTTAATATTGTTAAGTTTTTGTTTGGTATGATTTGTCATATTATTAAATTCTTTATCTAAATCTATACAGAGACATATATTGACCAAAGAGGAAGTATACGTGGGGATGACACTGTTGAAATATTTCCCGGTGAGAATGGTTGACACATTAGTGATGATGATGTCTAAGGCAAGATTATTTATATACGGAGATCCCTCCAAGTACGGGCTCATCCGACCAAACCAAGGTCCTTTTGTCACGAAATTCTTGACCGGGAGAACTCCAGTCATTGACGTGGGGACTGTCCGAAAAATTCACGAAGGAAAGATTCAGGTACCTTCCATTGTCGATCAAGTTTATAGTCATCTTTGTTAATTCGGTTGCACAAGAAATACTTAATTTTAAATAATTCAATAACCATAAAACTCAATATATATACATACGAAAAGGAAGTATTGATATATTAAATCTGAAAATGAAGAAAAGTATTTTATAAAGGAAAATGGAAAAACAAAAAATATAAAATGTAATGTAACTATGTAATCTTTCTCATAAATGTAATGTCATAATAAATCAGCGTTTAAAAAAGTAAAATATAATGTAACTTCATGTATAAATATTTCAGAAAACGAAACATGACTTCCAAACCATGAAAGTTTTATCTTCTATATTTTAAATATCGTAAAAATGAAAACCTTTATTTCTGGAAAATTTCTACTTTTCCATATCATCAAAATAAAAATATTTTTATTTTGTATTTATTTCCTAATAAACTTTTATCACTACTTTGTGTATATTTTCGATAAAAAATTATCACTGTATTATGTATATTTTCCAATAAAATGGGATCACTAACTATTGTTGCACTATTAGGTTATCAATGGTGGCATAAGAAGCATCGAAGGCAAGACCTTGACGTTTGAAAATGGACTGAGACAAGATTTTGATGTCATTGTGTTTGCGACTGGTTACAAAAGCTCTGTATGCAATTGGTTAAAGGTACCCCCCCAATAAAAACAAATCTACACAAAAACAAATTAAAACCACTTTAATGTAACTGATTGAATAAAATGATAATGGTTATGTGTTTTGTAAAACTTTTAACACTAGAACTATGAGTACGTGATGCGGGATGATGGCTTCCCCAAAAATCCAATGCCAGATCATTGGAAAGGAGAGAAAAATATTTATTGTGCTGGATTTTCAAGGAAGGGAATCGCTGGAGCCGCTCAAGATGCGATGTCTGTCGCCCAAGACATCAAATCTATTTTGGAAACGGCCAGATACTAAGGAATTCTCAAAACAACCACCAGAAAGATTGGATTACAATATACACTTATACTAGGTGAATCACTATGTATACGCAGAAATTAATATTTAGTAAAACAATAATTTGTAATAGTTATTAATATTTATTTTGTTTTTGTTTTATATTTTATATTATGTTAACTAAATAATAAGCTTGCCAAAGTTGACAAAAAAGAAAAAAGAAACTAACCAAAAATCATAGCGATTAGCACTATCATATATTACTACGGTCTATAGAACTCAAACATCAATAATCCAAATGAGTATTTAACCATGAATAGATAAAATATCAATTATTGTTGAGAGGCATAGTAGTAATTATTTCAGACTAAAAAAAATCTAAACCACAATTTGACATGCAAAAGAAGTGTGCAGTTGTTTTTTTAAATATAGAACTATATAATAAATTCTAAAACCCGGGCATCCAATGTCGGTTACAACTTTGTCTCGAAGAAAATTAAACTAATTTTAATCTTACGCAACTAGCTTCACATCACTATCTAACTGGCACTTTTCGCTAGATAGTTCGAGAATCCTTCAGTTACCAGTTCCCGTTCTCAACGATGATGGTAACCCGGGGAAGGTGGGTTTAACCTTGTTGCCTGGGATGCCATAATTCCCAAGACGTCACTAGAAGTAGCTGGTTCTTGATGTTCTTATCACAGCATGTAATCTTCATTGACCTTTAAGCACGAGACGAAGAACGTGAGAGGAGGATCCAAGATAGACACACCTGAGCGAGCTTAAGAAGAATCCAAGCTATACACACTCGCCATTGACGACGAAACAGAATGCAAGAACATGGATTGTAACCGCGACTGCCTCTTAACAAGTATGGGATCCTTAACCTGCACAGAATCGAGTCTAACACACTAACAAGGTTGACCAAGGGCCAACGATGGCACTGGATGTGTGTTCCGACCAAATGCTGACACCGCAAGGACCCTCTTGGTGGGGTTTTTTTTTTTTTTTTGCGAAAAACGTTTTTGTGAAGATTCTCAGGCGCTTATTGTTGCAATATGTTGTTATGTTAGTCTTCATTAGATCCATGTTTTCTAAGAAACGTTAGATAGATAACTAGTTTTTGCTATAAAGTACAAAAAACTAATTTATAAACTTTTCTTTTTTTTTGTTCAACCAAACAGTTCTCATTTTATTTTATATTTTCAAACATTTATGCATGATCTCTAGATTCAGTTATGCATTGAACTGTTGCACACTGGAAGTAATGATATCGTTTGAGTTTTATGTGGGTCAACATTAACATAGGAACATATATGATACAAAAAACCAATTTACATATCTGAATTAAATATTGTTTTTATTCTGATGAAGGACATATAATGTGCATCTACAATATATGAATATATGCCACCATTTTACTGATTCATCCATAGACAAAACACACTTACAGACATGAACACTGAGATGAAACACCAGACTCAACCAAAACTGACACAATGGTTCCTACTTTAATTCAAAAAGTCTTTAATATTTGGTTGCCAAGGTTGATTTGATGTCTTCGGCGATGGAAATAACATCTTGGGCAGCTATGGGGATTCCCTTACAGGAAAATTCAACACAGTAAAGATTCTCTCCATACCAATGCTTCGACATTTGTTTCGGGAAAGCCATCATTCTTTATCACATACTCATAGTCTTGTGTTTATAGTTTCACAAAACACATAACCATTATCATATTATTCAGTCAGTTACGTCAAAGAGGTTTGAATTTATTTTGTGTAGAGGGTTTTTGGGATAACTGCAAACAAAATTGCAAATAAATCTGTTTCATACCATTTGAAAACGTCAAAGTCTTGCCATTGATGCTTTATATGCCACCATTGATAACCTATAGTGCATCAATAGCCAGTGACAACTAAATCAAGTTTTTGTGAAGCCTCGGTTTATGGAAAATGAAGAAATAAAAACATATAAAAATAATGTTTATACTATTTTGTTATGATATACTAAATTATTTTTTGCCATTTTAAGAAATAAAGATTTTCACTTTTTAGATATGAAAAATGTACACAATAATATTTCATGATTTAGTTGTCAGAGTGTTTTTTTAAAACATATAAATAAATCTACATTACATTTTTTATACTTTTTCCTTCAATTCTTTTATTTTATTTTTTCGTATTTTCGTTTTGTTTTCGTTATTCAATATTTTTTTTATTTTTTCACTTATATATATATATATATATAGACATAAATTAAGTATTTACGGAATATGTTTAACACTACCCATTACATAGAAATCACATTAATAAATATGAATATGAAATTTGGTGGACAATGTGTTAAAAAAATAGATTGACAATAGAAGGTTCCTGAATCTTGCCGTCTCGAACCCTTTGGACAGTTTCCACATCGGTTACTTATCCGGTAAAGAATTTGGTGGCGAAAAGGCTTTGTGTTGGTCGGCAGCTCCATATTTGAAGGGATCTCCGTACATAAATAACATTGCTTTAGCCATCAACATCACCATTGTGTCAATCATAGTCACCGGAAAATACTTTAGCAACGACATCCCTAAGTATCCCTCTTTTTGGTCAATACATGCATGTATACACATTTAGAGAAGGGATTGAATAAAACAACATATGGTAACAAAAAAAAATTAAAATTAATTAGATGGTTTATTGGTTAAGCATTTATTTAAAAACGTTTGAGAAATAAAATATTTGTTTCTTGGTCAAAGTTGAAGAGACCAAAGACATTGATAAAAATCATATATTACTAACCTAGCCAAATATCATACTCCATCCGTTCCACAAAGATAGACTTTTTAGTATTTTCACATATATTAAGAAAACACATTAAACTACAATAATAAATGTATTGTTTTCTGTAATTTTCAATAACTTTTAACCAATAGTAATTCAATAAAGTCAATTATTTTTCTTGAAGTTTACAATTTTTTTATAGAAAACACAAAAAATACATATTTGTGAAACAAACTTTTTTTCTAAAAAACCTATCATTAAAAAACGAAGGGAGCTTTAACCACAAATAGATAAATATTGTTGATAGGCATATTAGTAATTATTTAACATTGAGAGGAAAAAAATCTAAACCACAATTTGACATACAATAGAAGTATGCAGCTTTAACGTACATGCATTCATAAATTAATAATTAGAAGACAAAAGCGATATTATTTAAGTTACTTAAGGAGTTATAATATTTATTCCCTCGGGAATTCTGTCAGAAAAAGCCATATTTTCTTGTTGAAACGGCCATACGAGCATCCAAGTTATTAAGAGCAAAGCACATCTCCATACTAGAATTTCCACCTCTAGCCACAAGAACAGTTTTACCTTTTAAGTCATGTCCAGATTTGTACTTACTCGAATGCACAATTTCACCATTGAAAGTATCAAGCCCTTTCACCGCCGGAATGTAACATTCTCCGTTCACTCCAGTCACAACCACCACAAACGACGACCAGTACAACCTCCGGAGTTTGTGGTACTGGTTGGAGTTTCTGTCGGTTGCAACTGAAGAAAATAAAGATCAGTATCTTCTGGTGGTGAAAGGCTTGATACTTTTACCAGAGATATTTTGCATTCGAGTCTGTACACTTTGGACGTGACTTTAAAGGTAAAATTTTTTTTCTTGTGGTCGAAGGTGAAAATTCAGGTTTGGAGATTCTTTGATCTAAACAAATTGGATGCAAATAAGTTCAGTAAGTAAATGAATTAATGTAGCTTTGTCTTTTAATTATTAATTTGTGAATGAATGAACGTTAAAGCTGCACAATTCTCTTGCATGTCAATTTATTTTTTACGATTTTGTTTTTTGGTGTGAAATAATTACTAATATGCCTCTCAAAAATAATTGATGTTTTATATATTCATTAAAATCTTGTTTGAATTATTGAGTGTTGAGCTCATAGACCATAGTATCATATAATAATGCTAGTCGCTATGATCTTTTGCTAGTTTAGTACAATATGAGTCTTATCAGTGTCTTCAGTTTTTCAACTTTAGCAAAGGAAATAAATTTTTTATTTCAAAAAAATAATAAACCCTCAACATCTAATTTTTTTAATATTTTCTTCTTTTTTTTGTTACCCCTATGTCAATATATATGATGTTAGGAGTTTTCAAGGCTCCTAAGACAAATGTTGTAGTATAAAAGATTGTCAAACCATTTTTAAGGGATATCAAAGCACTGAGAATGCAAGTACTCACTTAATCTAAGTGCAACCAATGATTTAGATGAGTTTTAAACTAGTACTAATACTAGAAAGCAATAACAGAATGATACTTTCTTGACTAAGAGCATCTCCAACCCATCTCCATAATAGAGATCTCTAAAATAGAGATAAAATAGAGATGATATTTTTGCTCCAATATGTTCCTCTATAATAGAGGAATGCTATATTTGTTTCTATAAATAGAGGAATGTTATTTTTTCCCCTAAATATAGAGGATAAAAATAGCATTCCTCTATTTATAGAGGCAAATATAGCATTTCTCTATTATAGAGAAACACATTGGAGCAAAAATACTATCTCTATTTTTTTCTCTATTTTAGAGATCTCTATTATAGAGATGGGTTGGAGATGGTCTAAGGAAAAAGAGAACTCGTACCCCCAAACCAAAATCAAAACGATTATAAATACAAACTCCGAAAACCCTAAATCGAAAAATATCTTACGCAGCTTATTTGCCTCTCTCTCTCTCTCTCTCTCTCTCTCTCTGCAGTTCTCAAATTCGCCATGGGTAAAAAATCCGCCACCAAAGTAATCTTCTTCTCCTTCTGGGTTTTGCTAGTTTGTTCTTCCTCGTACTCTGTCTCGAACTTTAATTGAAACTTTGTTTGTGTTTCGTAATTTACAGGTTGAAGCAGCCCCTGCTGCCATTAAGGCGACCAAACCTTTGAAGAAAGGTAACAACTTTATGGTTTTATGTCTGATGATAGATAAAGTTCTGTACTTTGGTTTGCCCATCTATTACATGCTTGCTTTTGTGTTCTGTTTGAGTTTAATTGATGGCTAAATCTTTGTTTTTTGAACCCTTTTGTTGATGTAATTGTTTAATTCTGAAGGGGTTGTTTGATTTTTAACTGTGTTTGCTGTTATTATTCAGGTAAGAGAGAGCCTGAGGATGATTTGGAAACCAAGGTGAACCTTAAGAAGCAGAAGAAAGACGTGGTTGCTGCTGTTAAGAAGGAGAAAGCTGAGAAGAAGGTGCCCAAGAAGGTGGAGAGCTCTGATGAGTCTGATTCCTCTGAGTCTGAGGAAGAGAAGAAGGTATAATGTCTTAATAGTCACATGGTTGATTCAATTGTTTGAAAACTTAGATTAAGTTTACTTTAAGCTTTGTTTTGTATATGAGATTCTTTTGAAGAACCCTGTTCTTATTTGCCATGATTAAATTGTGCTAGGCTAAGAAAGTTCCTGCCAAGAAGGCTCCAGTGAAGGCTGCTTCAAGCAGTGATGATGACGACTCTTCTTCAGATGATGTAAGAGCTGTTTATCACTTTGTTGTTCATTTATCTTGTGATGCATGTTGCTTAAACCTTTAATTCTGTTTCTGAAGGAACCCACACCAAAGAAGGCTACTAACGGAACTGTTGCAAAGAAGGCAAAGGATGAATCTTCTTCTGAGGAGGAATCTTCAGATGAGGTTAGTTTCTGGTTACTATACAACTATACAAGTTTAGCCTGCTCTTCTTGGCTTTTTGCTTAACACAATTGATTGTTGTTACCTTCTCTTTCAGGAAGAAGTTGCTGTTACCAAGAAACCTGCTGCAGCTAAGCCAGCTGCGAAGGATTCTTCATCCTCTGAGGAGGATTCTGAAGATGAATCCGAGGATGAGAAGGTGAAACCTGTTGCTAAGAAGGCAGCTCCTGTTGCTACCAAGGCTGCAAGCAGTTCGGAGTCGTCTGAGGAAGATTCTGATGAGGTTAGTTTATGTTCTTTAAATGTACCATTAAGCAGCTTTTGATGACAAGGAAACATTTGATTCATTTGACCACGTGGTCGATTTACAGGAAAGTGAAGATGAAAAACCTGCACCAAAGGCTAAAGAAGGTACCAAGAAGGCTGAAAAGGATAGCAGTAGCGATGACTCTGGCTCTGAGGAGTCTGAGAGTGAGGATGCGAAAGAAACCCCAAAGAAGAAGGTTCCAGCAATGCTTCCTGCATATTATTTGATTGTTTATTTCTTTTACTTGCTGTTTGCTGACGGAAAGTTACTCCCTCTAATGAAAACAGAGCTCTGATGTAGAAATGGTGGATGCTGAGAAGCAACAGGTAAAATATACTACTAATCTCATGGTTGATTAATTCGTATGAAAACCTTAACTGTGTTCTGCTGTAGTAAGTTATGTATTGTTTATGTTCACTTAGATACTTTGGATGTATCCTGTTCTTATTTGCGATGATTAAATTGTGTTAGGCTAAGAAAGTTCCTGCCAAGAAGGCTCCAGTGAAGGCTGCTTCAAGCAGTGATGATGACGACTCTTCTTCAGATGATGTAAGAGCTGTTTATCACTTTGTTGTTAATTTATCTTGTGATGCATGTTGCTTAAACCTTTAATTCTGTTTCTGAAGGAACCCACACCAAAGAAGGCTACTAACGGAACTGTTGCGAAGAAGGCAAAAGATGAATCTTCTTCTGAGGAGGAATCTTCAGATGAGGTTAGTTTCTGATTACTATCAAGTTTAGCCTGCTCTTCTTGGCTTTTTTTTTGCTAACACATTAGACTGTTGTTACCTTCTCTTTCAGGAAGAAGTTGCTGTTACCAAGAAACCTGCTGCAGCTAAGCCAGCTGCGAAGGATTCTTCATCCTCTGAGGAGGATTCAGAAGATGAATCCGAGGATGAGAAGGTGAAACCTGTTGCTAAGAAGGCAGCTCCTGTTGCTACCAAGGCTGCAAGCAGTTCAGAGTCGTCTGAGGAAGATTCTGATGAGGTTAGTTTATGTTCTTTAAATGTACCATTAAGCAGCTTTTGATGACAAGGAAACATTCATTTGACCACGTGGTCGATTTACAGGAAAGTGAAGATGAAAAACCTGCACCAAAGGCTAAAGAAGGTACCAAGAAGGCTGAAAAGGATAGCAGTAGCGATGACTCTGGCTCTGAGGAGTCTGAGAGTGAGGATGAGAAAGAAACCCCAAAGAAGAAGGTTCGAGCAATGCTTCCTGCATATTATTTGATTGTTTATTTCTTTTACTTGCTGTTTGCTGACGGAAAGTTACTCCCTCTAATGAAAACAGAGCTCTGATGTAGAAATGGTGGATGCTGAGAAGCAACAGGTAAAGTTACTCCTTCTCTTAACATTGTAGGTGCTGTAATCTCTGTCTATATCATGCTTATAATTTAATTTTTGTTTCAGCCAAAGACACCATCGACTCCTGCTACAGGAGGAACAAAGACACTCTTTGTTGGGAATCTCCCATTCCAAGTTGAAAGATCAGATGTGTAAGTAGTAGCACTGTCCTCTCTAAATAATCTCTTTCTCTGTGCAATTTCATTTTCTTCATAACTTTATTTTTTCATATACAGTGAGGAATTCTTCAAGGAAGCTGGCCAAGTTGTTGATGTTAGATTTGCTACGAACAGGGATGATGGCAGCTTCAGAGGCTTTGGCCATGTTGAGTTTGCAAGCGCCGGAGAAGCACAGAAGGTGATAGTAGTTTTTTTTTGTTTTGCTTATGTTGAAACATTAAAGTAGATTGCTGATTAAAACCATTTGTTACTTAGGCACTTGAGTTTCACGGTAGACCTTTGCTCGGTCGTGAACTTCGTCTTGATGTTGCTCAAGAGAGGGGTGAAAGACCCGCTTACACTCCACAGAGCGGGTAAGTTAAATTTTTCAGTTTTCTTTTGTTGGGACTTTGATGTTCTTGTGTTGATAACATTCTCTTTGCCAAATTATTACAGCACTGGTAATAACTCCAGGAGCGGTGGTGGTGGAGGCCAAGAGGTTTTCGTGAAGGGGTTTGACTCTTCTCTTGCTCCGAATGATATCAAGAGCGCCTTGACTGAACACTTTGCTTCATGTGGAGAGATCACAAGGGTCTCTGTTCCCGTTGACCGTGAAACTGGTGGTTCGAGAGGGTGTGTGACTTTACTCTCTACTTTATTGTTGTTACCACTTCCTCAGGATGTTAACTAGCTTTTGTTTTTTTTTTAAAACAGAATTGCTTACGTTGAGTTCAAAGAAGGCACAGAGAAGGCGTTTGAACTTAATGGTAGTGACATGGGAGGATGGAACCTCGTCGTTGATCAGCCTAGACCGAAGGAGAACAACAGTGGTGGTGGATTCAACAGTGGAAGGAGCAACAGCTTTAGCGGAGGAAGAGATAATTTCCGTGGCCGTGGCAGAGGAGGAAGTGATGGTTTCCGTGGCCGTGGCAGAGGAGGAAGAGACAACGGCCGTGGAAGGCCTAGTTTCACTTCTCAAGGTAGTTAACATGAATTTGTTTATTTGATCTTTGTTTGTTCAAGAACCCAACTTCTCACTGATTCTTTGTTTATTTTTGCAGGTAAGAAGACTGTCTTCAGCGACGAGTAGAAAGCTTGTAGAAGATAGTGCTGTTTATGTTTTTTTTTAAAGTCTAAACTTATGATACTTCATCGTCTTTTTTATTGTTTTGGATTTTTTTTTTCTTTTTCTCAGAACCTTTGAATTTTTTTGCTGTTGATGTTAAAATTAAGCTCAGTTTTGAGTACTTTTGATGTTATATCATTGTCTTTCCCTTCGTTAATCCTACAATGATTGATACGTAGACAACAAAAACATCTCTCAAAGGGATGCAAAGTTACATTTCTCAGAATGCTAATAAAGAGTCTTAGTAGTAACTTAAGACTGATACTTTAGCCTGAGGACCACCTTGTACATAGACAAAATCATGTGTTTGTCCGGCTCTCAGAGTCTTTTGCCACTGAGGAAGCTGGTAGGTATTCTTTTGCCCTGTTGGGATTAGACCCCATATAGGTCCCGAGAGGTCTTCAATCTTGAGCTTGAGATCCGATATCTGTTTCTTAGAATTGTTCTTGATAATCACTTTGTGTCTGTAGTACCTCGTGTTCCCAGCCAGCATTGTGTTACAAGTGTCAAAAATTTTAAGATTCCTTATTTCATCGTTTTTGCTCACACATATCACGATGTCCTCATATCTCTATATAACAGCAGAATTAATGAACATCTTCGAACAACACAAAGAAAAAATCTATCATACCTAAACACACGGTCGAGATATATAGATATGGAGACTGTAGTGGTGATTGTGGGAGCTGGACCAGCTGGTTTAGCAACATCAGTTTGTCTAAACAAACACTCAATCCCAAACTTGATCCTCGAGAAAGAAGACGTATATGCATCACTTTGGAAGAAACGAGCCTACGACCGTCTCAAACTTCACTTAGCCAAAAACTTCTGTCAGCTGCCTTTCATGCCGCATGGTCCTGATGTTCCAACTTTCATGCCCAAAGAATTTTTCATCGATTACCTTGACGCTTATGTCACCCGTTTTGACATAAATCCTAGATATAACCGAACCGTGAAGTTCACAATGTTTGACGTGTCTAACAACAAGTGGAGGGTAGAGGCCGAAAACACAGTGACCGGAGAAATCGAAGTGTACTGGTCGGAGTTTGTCGTGGTCGCAACGGGAGAGAACGGAGATAGATACATTCCTGAGGTAAAAGGACTTAATAATTTCTATGGCGAGGTTGTGCATTCCAGTATGTACAAGTCCGGACGTGACTACAAAGATAAAAATGTTCTCGTAGTCGGAGGAGGAAACTCCGGGATGGAAATAAGCTTTGATCTAAATAACTTCGATGCTAATACCGCCGTTCTCATTAGGACTCCAGTAAGTATTAATTCATTAATGTTTCTTTGGTCTTTTAATTATTATTTTTTTTTGGTGTAAATATTAAGCTTTTAATTAATTATTATTTTTGAATGCATGAACGTTAAAGCTGTTTGTTTTACAAAAAAAAAAACGTTAAAGCTGCACACTTCTCTTGCATGTCAAAATGTTGTTTAGATTTTTCCTAATTCAGTGTGAAATAATTACTTATATGCCTCCCAATGTGTTACAGAAAAGCCTCCCAATGTGTTACAAAAAGGCCTCCCAATTATAATTGATACTTTGTCCTAAACCCCCCCCCCCCCCCCCCCCCCCCCCCAATAAAAACCAATCTACAAAAAAAAAAATTAAAACCACTTTAATGTAACTGATTGAATAAAATGATAATGGTTATGTGTTTTGTAAAAATTTTAACACTAGAACTATGAGTACGTGATGCGGGATGATGGCTTCCCCAAAAATCCAATGCCAGATCATTGGAAAGGAGAGAAAAATATTTATTGTGCTGGATTTTCAAGGAAGGGAATCGCTGGAGCCGCTCAAGATGCGATGTCTGTCGCCCAAGACATCAAATCTATTTTGGAAACGGCCAGATACTAAGGAATTCTCAAAACAACCACCAGAAAGATTGGATTACAATATACACTTATACTAGGTGAATCACCGTATGTATACGCAGAAATTAATATTTAGTAAAACAATAATTTGTAATAGTTATTAATATTTATTTTGTTTTTGTTTTATATTTTATATTATGTTAACTAAACCAGTGATTTATGAGTTATTGAGTTAAGATATTTTAATGTACTTGATTTTGCAGAATATTCAACTTTGCTATGATATGTTCCTAAGATTCTAGTTTGATTTTAATATAGTGTAGTTAGTTTCTTGTTGCTTGTATGGTTATTTTAATTAAAATTTTGTATTTTGTTTATGTAAGTCCTGGTATAACTGATATACCTAGTACAACTAAGAAAACAATATATATGACTCGTATAACTGGTAATACTAAGTTCTTTTAATAACTCATAGTTGTATTTTCATATTTAGAAGAATTTTTTTCATGTTTTAGTTGTCATTTTTTGCGTGTAAAACTTATAGATAAATTTACATTAAATTTTCAGAAAAATTCCTTTAATTATTTTATTTTCTTCATTGTTTTTCTTTTTCTTCGTTTGTATTTGATTTTCAAATATTCTTTTTATTGTTTTCACTTGTTATATATATATATTTCCTTTTCATAAATATAAATAATGCTTTACTGAATATATTTAATACGAGTTATTACATAAAAATCTAATTAATAAAGATGAATATGAAATTTGATGGACAATGTGTTAAAAAAGTTGATGGACAGTAGAAAGTATTGAATCTTGCCGTCGCAAATATTTTGGACAATTCCCAGATCAATGACTGGAGTTCTCCCGATAAATAATTTGGTGGCGGAAAGACCTTGTTTTGGTCAAACAAATCCATATTTGGAGGGATCTCCGTACTTCAATAACATTTCCTTAGCCATCAATATCACCAATGTGCAACCATAGTCACCGAAAAATACTTCAGCAATGAAATCCACAAGTATACCTCTTGTTTGGTCAATACATGCTTCTGCACGAATTTAGAGAATGGATTTTTCTTAAGAGTTCACCATTTAAGAATATTAAAAAGTTAGTTGTTAAGCGCTTACTATTGTTTTGAGAAATAAATAACTTCTTTTCCTTATTAAAGTTGAAGAAACCAAATACATTGATAAAACTCATAATATAATAAGCTAGCCAAAGTTGACCAAAAAAAAAAAAAACTAGCCAAAGATCATAGCGATTAGCACTATCATATATCACTACGGTCTATAGAACTCAAACATCAATAATCCAAATGAGTATTTAACCATGAATAGATAAAATATCAATTATTGTTGAGAGGCATAGTAGTAATTATTTCAGACTAAAAAAAATCTAAACCACAATTTGACATGCAAAAGAAGTGTGCAGTTGTTTTTTTAAATATAGAACTATATAATAAATTCTAAAACCCGGGCATCCAATGTCGGTTACAACTTTGTCTCGAAGAAAATTAAACTAATTTTAATCTTACGCAACTAGCTTCACATCACTATCTAACTGGCACTTTTCGCTAGATAGTTCGAGAATCCTTCAGTTACCAGTTCCCGTTCTCAACGATGATGGTAACCCGGGGAAGGTGGGTTTAACCTTGTTGCCTGGGATGCCATAATTCCCAAGACGTCACTAGAAGTAGCTGGTTCTTGATGTTCTTATCACAGCATGTAATCTTCATTGACCTTTAAGCACGAGACGAAGAAAGTGAGAGGAGGATCCAAAATAGACACACCTGAGCGAGCTTAAGAAGAATCCAAGCTATACACACTCGCCATTGACGACGAAACAGAATGCAAGAACATGGATTGTAACCGCGACTGCCTCTTAACAAGTATGGGATCCTTAACCTGCACAGAATCGAGTCTAACACACTAACAAGGTTGACCAAGGGCCAACGATGGCACTGGATGTGTGTTCCGACCAAATGCTGACACCGCAATGACCCTCTTGGTGGGTTTTTTTTTTTTTTTTTTGTGAAAAACGTTTTTGTGAAGATTCTCAGGCGCTTATTTTTGCAATATGTTGTTATGTTAGTCTTCATTAGATCCATGTTTTCTAAGAAACGTTAGATAGATAACTAGTTTTTGCTATAAAGTACAAAAAACTAATTTATAAACTTTTCTTTTTTTTTGTTCAACCAAACAGTTCTTATTTTATTTTATATTTTCAAACATTTATGCATGATCTCTAGATTCAGTTATGCATTGAACTGTTGCACACTGGAAGTAATGATATCGTTTGAGTTTTATATGGGTCAACATTAACATAGGAACATATATGATACAAAAACCAATTTACATATCTGAATCAAATATTGTTTTTATTCTGATGAAGGACATATAATGTGCATCTACAATATATGAATATATGCCACCATTTTACTGATTCATTCATAGACAAAACACACTTACAGACATGAACACTGAGATGAAACACCAGACTCAACCAAAACTGACACAATGGTTCCTTCTTTAATTCAAAAAGTCTTTAATATTTGGTTGCCAAGGTTGCTTTGATGTCTTCGGCGATGGAAATAACATCTTGAGCGGCTATGGGGATCCCCTTACAGGAAAATCCAACACAGTAAAGATTCTCTCCATACCAATGCTTCGACATTTTTTTCGGGAAAGCCATCATTCTTTATCACATACTCATAGTCTTGTGTTTATAGTTTCACAAAACACATAACCATTATCATATATTATTCAGTCAGTTACGTTAAAGAGGTTTGTATTTATTTTGTGTAGAGGGTTTTTGGGATAACTGCAAACAAAATTGCAAATAAATCTGTTTCATACCATTTGAAAACGTCAAAGTCTTGCCATTGATGCTTTATATGCCACCATTGATAACCTATAGTGCATCAATAGCCAGTGACAAGTAAATCAAGTTTTTGTGAAGCCTCGGTTTATGGAAAATGAAGAAATAAAAACATATAAAAATAATGTTTATACTATTTTGTTATGATATACTAAATTATTTTTTGCCATTTTAAGAAATAAAGGTTTTCACTTTTTAGATATGAAAAATGTACACAATAATATTTCACGATTTAGTTGTCAGAGTATTTTTTAAAACTTATTAATAAATCTACATTACATTTTTTATACTTTTTCCTTCAATTCTTTTATTTTATTTTTTCGTATTTTCGTTTTCTTTTCGTTATTCAATATTTTTTTTATTTTTTCACTTATATATATATAGACATAAATTAAGTATTTACGGAATATGTTTAACACTACCCATTACATAGAAATCACATTAATAAATATGAATATGAAATTTGGTGGACAATGTGTTAAAAAATAGATTGACAATAGAAGGTACCTGAATCTTGCCGTCTCGAACCCTTTGGACAGTTTCCACATCGGTTACTTATCCGGTAAAGAATTTTAGTCACCGGAAATCTTTTATTGACACAATGGTGATTTGTATACAAGAAACAAATCTTTTATTTGTCAAACGTTTTTAAATAAATGCTTAACCAATAAACCATCTAATTATTATTTTTATTTTTTTTGTTACCATATGTTGTTTTATTCAATCCCTCCTCTAAATTTGTATACATGAATGTCGTTGCTAAAGTATTTTCCGGTGACTATGATTGACACAATGGTGATGTGTCAATCATAGTCACCATTGTGTCAATCATAGTGACTATTGTGTCAATCATAGTCACCGGAAAATACTTTAGCAACGACATTCATGTATACAAATTTAGAGGAGGGATTGAATAAAACAACATATGGTAACAAAAAAAATAAAAATATTAATTAGATGGTTTATTGGTTAAGCATTTATTTAAAAACGTTTGAGAAATAAAAGATTTGTTTCTTGTATACAAATCACCATTGTGTCAATCATAGTCACAATGGTGATGTCGTTGCTAAACATCACCATTGTGTCAATCATAGTCACCGGAAAATACTTTAGCAACGACATTCATGTATACAAATTTAGAGGAGGGATTGAATAAAACAACATATGGTAACAAAAAAAATAAAAATATTAATTAGATGGTTTATTGGTTAAGCATTTATTTAAAAACGTTTGAGAAATAAAAGATTTGTTTCTTGGTCAAAGTTGAAGAGACCAAAGACATTGATAAAAATCATATATTACTAAGCTAGCCAAATATCATACTCCCTCCGTTCCACAAAGATAGACTTTTTAGTATTTTCACACATATTAAAAAACACATTAAACTACAATAATAAATGTATTGGTTTCTGTAATTTTCAATAATTTTTAACCAATAGTAATTTAAGAAAGTCAATTTTTTTTTTGAAGTTTACAATTTTTTTATAGAAAATACAAAAAATACATCTTTGTGAAACAAACTTTTTTTTAAAAAAGTCTATCACTAAAAAACGGAGGGAGCTTTAACCACAAATAGATAAATATTGTTGATAGGCATATTAGTAATTATTTCACATTGAGAGGAAAAAAATCTAAACCACAATTTGACATACAATAGAAGTATGCAGCTTTAACGTTCATGCATTCATAAATTAATAATTAGAAGACAAAAGCGATATTATTTAAGTTACTTAAAGGAGTTATAATATTTATTCCCTCGGGAATTCCGTCAGAAAATGCCATATTTTCTTGTTGAAACGGCCATACGAGCATCCAAGTTATTAAGAGCAAAGCACATCTCCATACTAGAATTTCCACCTCTAGCCACAAGAACAGTTTTACCTTTTAAGTCATGTCCAGATTTGTAATTACTTGAATGCACAATTTCACCATTGAAAATATCAAGCCGTTTCACCGCCGGAATGTAACATTCTCCGTTCACTCCAGTCACAACCACCACAAACGACGATCAGTACAACCTCCAGAGTTTGTGGTGCTGGTTGGAGTTTCTGTCGGTTGCAACTGAAGAAAATAGAGATCAGTATCTTCTGACGGTGAAAGGCTTGGTACTTTTACCAGAGATATTGTGCATTCAAGTCTGTACACTTTGGACGTGACTTTAAAGGTAAATTTTTTTTTCTTGTGGTCGAAGGTGAAAATTCAGGTTTGGAGTTTCTTTGATCTAAACAAATTGGATGCAAATACGTTCAGTAAGTAAATGAATTAATGTAGCTTTGTCTTTTAATTATTAATTTGTGAATGAATGAACGTTAAAGCTGCACACTTCTCTTGCATGTCAATTTATTGTTTACGATTTTATTTTTTGGTGTGAAATAATTACTAATATGCCTCTCAAAAATAATTGATGTTTTATATATTCATTAAAATCTTGTTTGAATTATTGAGTGTTGAGCTCATAAACCATAGTATCATATGATAATGCTAGTCGCTATGATCTTTTGCTAGTTTAGTACAATATGAGTCTTATCAGTGTCTTCAGTTTTTCAACTTTAGCAAAGGAAATAAATCTTTTATTTCAAAAAATAATAAACGCTCAACATCTAATTTTTTAATATTCTCTTTTTTTTTGTTACCCCTATGTCAATATATTTATTTCATTCTCTGAATTTGTGCAGATGTATGTACTGCAGAGGCATGTATTTCAGAGGAATGTATTGACCAAAGAAGAGGATACTAGGAGATGTCATTGCTGAAGTATTTCCAGTGACTATGGTTGACATATTGGTGATTTTGATGGCTAAGCAGGGTTATTTATGTACGTAGATCCATACAAGTATTGGCTCGATCATCCGACCAAACAAGGTCCTTTCACCACCAAATTCTTTACCTGGAGAACTCCAATCATCAGTGAGGGAACTTTCCAAAAGATTTGGGATGGCAAGATTTTCTTATGGAAAATAGAAGATACTTGAATCTTTTGTCTCAAATCTTTTGGACAGTTCCCTCACTAATGACTGGAGTTCTCGCGGTAAAGAATTTGGTGGTGAAAACCCTTTTTGGTAGGAAAATTCACTACTTGGAGGGATCTCCATACATAAATAACATTGCCTTAGCCATCAAAATCACTAATGTGTCAACCATAGTCACCGGAAAATACTTAAGCAATGACATCCCCATGTATACCTCTTCTTTCGCCAATATATGCACATGTACTTTTCTTTTTGGACAACTACATGCACCTGTACAAATTTAGAGAATTGATTGAATAAAATAACATATTAAGTTTTTCTCTAACGTTGCTTTTTCAATGTTTTATACATGTATAAGGGATACAAATACATGCCTCTTGTAAGAAGTTTTACATGGAAAGTAAATGACGCCTCTGTTAGAATATGGATACACATTCAAAATTTCATTGTTGAGGTACATTTAAAATAAAATAAAAATATATGAAAATATTACATTTCATAATTATTTTCTAATTTTGAAAAAAAAATTAAGGGGAAAACAAATCCGCATTTTGAAAGTACGAGTCAAAAGGAAAAGAAAAAGGCAAAGAAGTAGATTTTATATAAATGACATTTTCCGAGGCCGGACAGAACAATAAACAAAGGCCTAGCCCACTACAAGCCTAATAAAGTCAGCCCATCTTTGGCCTACCCGCTGCCACATATCAAGTAAAATCTGTTTCCATAATCAGACTTCCGCCACATATGGACGGCACAGATCAAATAACACGCGCGAGGAGATAGCCGTTAGATGTAAAAACGAAAAAGACAACTATATCCCCAAACCAAAATCAAAACGATTATAAATACAAACTCCTAAAACCCTAAATCGAAAAATATCTTACGCAGCTTATTTGCCTCTCTCTCTCTCTGCAGTTCTCAAATTCGCCATGGGTAAAAAATCCGCCACCAAAGTAATCTTCTTCTCCTTCTGGGTTTTGCTAGTTTGTTCTTTCTTCGTACTCTGTCTTTAAATTTTAATGAAACTTTGTTTGTGTTTCGTAATTTTCAGGTTGAAGCAGCCCCTGCTGCCATTAAGGCGACCAAACCTTTGAAGAAAGGTAACAACTTTATGGTTTTATGTCTGATGATAGATAAAGTTCTGTACTTTGGTTTGCCCATCTATTACATGCTTGCTTTTGTGTTCTGTTTGAGTTTAATTGATGGCTAAATCTTTGTTTTTTGAACCCTTTTGTTGATGTAATTGTTTAATTCTGAAGGGGTTGTTTGATTTTTAACTGTGTTTGCTGTTATTATTCAGGTAAGAGAGAGCCTGAGGATGATTTGGAAACCAAGGTGAACCTTAAGAAGCAGAAGAAAGACGTGGTTGCTGCTGTTAAGAAGGAGAAAGCTGAGAAGAAGGTGCCCAAGAAGGTGGAGAGCTCTGATGAGTCTGATTCCTCTGATTCCGAGGAAGAGGACAAGGTATAATGTCTTAATAGTCACATGGTTGATTCAATTGTTTGAAAACTTAGATTAAGTTTACTTTAAGTTTATGTTCACTGAGATAAACTTATTTGCCATGAATAAATTGTGTTAGGCTAAGAAAGTTCCTGCCAAGAAGGCTCCAGTGAAGGCTGCTTCAAGCAGTGATGATGACGACTCTTCTTCAGATGATGTAAGAGCTGTTTATCACTTTGTTGTTAATTTATCTTGTGAAGCATGTTGCTAAAACCTTCTGTTGTTTGAAGGAACCCGCACCAAAGAAGGCTACTAACGGAACTGTTGCAAAGAAGGCAAATGATGAATCTTCTTCTGAGGAGGAATCTTCAGATGAGGTTAGTTTCTGGTTACTATACAACTATACAAGTTTAGCCTGCTCTTCTTGGCTTTTTGCTTAACACAATTGATTGTTGTTACCTTCTCTTTCAGGAAGAAGTTGCTGTTACCAAGAAACCTGCTGCAGCTAAGCCAGCTGCGAAGGATTCTTCATCCTCTGAGGAGGATTCAGAAGATGAATCCGAGGATGAGAAGGTGAAACCTGTTGCTAAGAAGGCAGCTCCTGTTGCTACCAAGGCTGCAAGCAGTTCAGAGTCGTCTGAGGAAGATTCTGATGAGGTTAGTTTATGTTCTTTAAATGTACCATTAAGCAGCTTTTGATGACAAGGAAACATTTGATTCATTTGACCACGTGGTCGATTTACAGGAAAGTGAAGATGAAAAACCTGCACCAAAGGCTAAAGAAGGTACCAAGAAGGCTGAAAAGGATAGCAGTAGCGATGACTCTGGCTCTGAGGAGTCTGAGAGTGAGGATGAGAAAGAAACCCCAAAGAAGAAGGTTCGAGAAATGCTTCCTGCCTATTATTGATTGTTTATTTCTCATTCTTGCTGTTTGCTTATGGAAAGTTACTCCCCTTTAATGAAAACAGAGCTCTGATGTAGAAATGGTGGATGCTGAGAAGCAACAGGTAAAAAATAACCCCTTCTCTTAACATTGTAGCTGCTGTAATCTCTTTCTATATCATGCTTATAATTTAATTTTTGTTTCAGCCAAAGACACCATCGACTCCTGCTACAGGAGGATCAAAGACTCTCTTTGTTGCGAATCTCCCATTCCAAGTTGAAAGATCCGATGTGTAAGTAGCACTGTCCTCTCTAAATAATCTCTTTCTCTGTGCAATTTCATTTTCTTCATAACTTTATTTTTTCATATGCAGTGAGGAATTCTTCAAGGAAGCTGGCCAAGTTGTTGATGTTAGATTTGCTACGAACAGGGATGATGGCAGTTTCAGAGGCTTTGGCCATGTTGAGTTTGCAAGCGCCGGAGAAGCACAGAAGGTGATAGTAGTTTTTTTTTTTGCTTATGATGTTACATTAAAGTCGATTGCTGATTAAAACCATTTGTTACTTAGGCACTTGAGTTTCACGGTAGACCTTTGCTCGGTCGTGAACTTCGTCTTGATGTTGCTCAAGAGAGGGGTGAAAGACCCGCTTACACTCCACAGAGCGGGTAAGTTAAATTTTTCAGTTTTCTTTTGTTGGAACTTTGATGTTCTTGTGTTGATAACATTCTCTTTGCCAAATTATTACAGCACTGGTAATAACTCCAGGAGCGGTGGTGGTGGAGGCCAAGAGGTTTTCGTGAAGGGGTTTGACTCTTCTCTTGCTCCGAATGATATCAAGAGCGCCTTGACTGAACACTTTGCTTCGTGTGGAGAGATCACAAGGGTCTCTGTTCCCGTTGACCGTGAAACTGGTGGTTCGAGAGGGTGTGTGACTTTACTCTCTACTTTATTATTACCACTTCCTCAGGATGCTTAACTAACTTTTGTTTTTTTTAAACAGAATTGCTTACGTTGAGTTCAAAGAAGGCACAGAGAAGGCGTTTGAACTTAATGGTAGTGACATGGGAGGATGGAACCTCGTCGTTGATCAGCCTAGACCGAAGGAGAACAACAGTGGTGGTGGATTCAACAGTGGAAGGAGCAACAGCTTTAGCGGAGGAAGAGATAATTTCCGTGGCCGTGGCAGAGGAGGAAGAGATGGTTTCCGTGGCCGTGGCAGAGGAGGAAGAGACAACGGCCGTGGAAGGCCTAGTTTCACTTCTCAAGGTATTTAACTTGAATTTGTTTATTTGATCTTTGTTCAAGAACCCAACTTCTCACTGATTCTTTGTTTATTTTTGCAGCTAAGAAGACTGTCTTCAGCGACGAGTAGAAAGCTTGTAGAAGATAATGCTGTTTATGTTTTTTTTAAATCTTTAACTTATGATACTTCAGCGTCTTTTTATTGTTTTTTTTTTTCTCAGAACCTTTGAATTTTTGGTTTTGATGTTTAAATTAAGCTCAGTTTTGAGTACTTTTGGTGTTATATCATTGTCTTTCCCTTCGTTAATCCTACAATGAGTGACAACAAAAACATCTCTCAAAGGGATGCAAAGTTACATTTCTCAGAATGCTAATAAAGAGTCTTAGTAGTAACTTAAGACTGATACTTTAGCCTGAGGACCACCTTGTACATAGACAAAATCATGTGTTTGTCCGGCTCTCAGTCTCTTTTGCCACTGAGGAAGCTGGTAGGTATTCTTTTGCCCCGTTGGGATTAGCCCCCATATAGGTCCTGAGAGGTCTTCAATCTTGAGCTTGAGATCCGATATCTGTTTCTGAGAATTGTTCTTGATGATCACTTTGTGTCTGTAGTACCTCGTGTTCCCAGCCATCCAGTTGGCAGTTATTGAATGTAGAAACTCGATTGGTGCACCTGATTGCTTTGGAGTGTATGTTGTTGGTGTTGCTTTGTATGAGGAAGCTGTGAGAGTTTTCAGAAAAATAAGAATCAGACACTGCTTGAAAAGACAAGATGTGCGTAGCAAGTTAAAAAAAAAACCTGGTGGTTTTGTTGTTTGGTAAGGTTTGGAATATCCTCCTCCGTAAGATCCTACAGAGAGTTTAGCGAATAGACCAACGAGTGGGGCTGTGCCTGACAAAGTTGGTTCTGATTGCTCGTAGTTTGTCCGGTCATCGGAATAGTTATCATTCTGGTCTGGTCCACCAACAAGAGCACCATGGATAACATTAGGATCAGCTTGTGCTCTTCTATACCAAGAATCAAATCCTTGTACACAGCTCACAGAAGAATGTTGAACAAAGATTGAAGGGACTGAAGCGCCTCTATGGTGAACTCGGATTGGATATTTTGGTCCATATCCAACTAAGTAACTCATTCCTTGACGGTTCTTTCCAAGAATGTAATCAGCCTGCAAGTGGTTAAAAACTCGGTTACTGCATTTAAATCAAGAAAAATGTTTTGGTTCTTGAAAGATTTGGTTTTACTTTTACCTGAGATCTAGCAAAGTCTAGAAGTGCTCGAGGTTGAACCGAACCATCAGGACAGTTGAGTTTAGCGTTCGCTGCTGAGAGATAGTCAGAATAAATCGCAAGAAGAAACGCAGCCACAGATGAATATTGCAGATTGTTCCACTCTCTAACATACATCAAACCACCTGTAATTGTCACCCTTAAAGAATTCAGAAGATTTTACTAGCTGTTAGATTTGCTTATGACTTAAAGCTGTACTAGTTTACATACCAGGAGTTGTTTGAATGTTGTAGCCACCATTCTTCTTGAGACAAGCACAAGAGAAGTAATCAGCCTTCATCTGATACTGCTTCAATGTTGAAGTATACGGACCGCCTTTACCTTCTAACAATACCTATTCACACAAAAATCAAACAAGAATCAAAATTAGTATTCTTGAAACTGTGGAAAGTACATTCTTGAAGAAACCAGTTTTGGTTTACCTTGGAGAGAAGGACTTGAACACCAGCGTATTTGTTATCCCAAGAGAACTCTTTCATCCCCCAGCCAGTTCCACCCATGTAACCGGCATTGTCTATAGTGTATTTTAAGTAGTACTGGTCCCCGGTGGCACGGTGTAGCCAAGCTGCAGCCCAAAGAAGCTCATCCTTCAAAACATTTACACAATATAGACTTTATTTATTTGTATTGAAGCAATAATCAGAGATTTCAGAGAAGGAAAAATTTTGAGAGATCAGATCAAAGGTGTTATACCGAGTAACCAGATGACATGTAGAAAGCTTTTGCATTTGGGATTGAATCAGTGTATAATCCTCTGTACTTGTCAGCAAATGAGAAGAGCTGAAACACACACAACAACAAAGATCCAAATGTTCAGAATCTTAACCGACCCGGTTCATAGTGTGTGGACATATAACTGGACAGAATTTATAATCAAAACCGAACCGGAACTGGACAAATAAAAATCAAAATAAACAAACCAAACATAACCAAATAACTTCCCTAAAATGAATAAAAACAGAGGAAGAAAATAACCGAACCGAAATAAACCAAACCAAAACCGAACCAGACAACCAAACCAAAACTAAGAAAAACAAACCTCTTTAGCATGGCTTAAGAGGATAGCAGAGTAAGAGGAGTTATAAGGCTTGAAAGCCAAAGAAGCAGCGGCAAAAGCAGCAGCGGTTTCACCAGCTAAGTCTGAGCCAGGATGGTACTGGTCAAGCTTATAAGCTGTTCTTGAAGTTGTCATGTCTTCAGCACGTTCCCAACAGTAATGGTCTGATTGTCCATCTCCAACTTGACCCCATAGAACATTAGGCTGAGGATGAGCTTTGATGAAGTAATCAGTACCCCATCGGATTGACCACAATGTCTGTTGCATCTGGTTCAAACCGGATAGCTCTTTCCGGTTATCAACCGCTGCCCACGATAGCATTGTCACTGAGAAAGCCATTGGTAAACCGAATTTCACATGGTCTCCTGCATCATAATATCCTCCTTCCAAGCTCACCTGTTCATTCATATATACACCAACCTCAGTATCATTACATAAACTATTTTTTTTACTGGTGTGTTTTTAATAAGCATGTATAAATCCAAGAACATTAATTATATATAAGCATTGTGAGTATGTTATATGGGACTTACGCCTTGAGCAAGACCATCCTTGAGACCAGAATGGCCACGCCATTTGACGCGTTGAGTAGCAGGCAACTTCCCTGATCGCTGAGCCTCAAAGAACAAGAAGGTCTTGTCAAGGGCACTTCCGTAATTGTAGTACTCTGCGGCGGTGGTGGCTGCCGCTAGAAGAACGGTCAGTAATAGGCTTACACCCAACAAAGACCTACCAAACTTACTCATTTCTCTCGATCAATGTTAGTTTTAAGTTCCCAAGAAATGTTCTTTGTTCAGAATTGTGTGATGCGAGTTAGTATATATATATATTGGACAGAGAGAGTTTGTGTCCCTGAGTTTGGCGAGAGAGAGGAATGAATAGAATCATGTAGGTACACATTTGTCTGAACAATCATTGTCTTTGTCTTTATTTGTGTTCGTGTGTGTTTTGTGTTGTTTGATAATATACTAGTTGTGGCTTTCACGTTTTCTTAGAGCTTCTCACGTTGTACCTTGAGAGTTTTGTGCCGAAGCTGAACCAATATTGACTTACGACGTGTATTTGTTATTAGCCGTTGGATGAACGTGATATCAACTATCTATATGAATAGAAGAATAGATGAATGTATCTTGTGTAAAAAATAATTTAGAGTTGTTTTAAGAAAATATATGGGTTGATTTTTGTTGTGTCAACGGGCAAGCTTTCGTTCGTTGGTCTTCACATCTTCCAATACTTTTTTTCCATTTTGTCTTTTAATTTAGAGTTGTTTTAAGAAAATATATGAGTTTTATCTTTCTACTTTAGCTTTATTTATTTTAAATCACTAAATTTTACCAATCATAATGTAGCTTTACTTTTAAAAATTAAAGTCTACATCAAATTTTTATTTAGTTTTACCAATCATGCTGTACCTTTATTTTTAAAGCAACAACAAAAAAAAATAAAGCAAAACTTTTTCTTATATATTTTAGATAAAAATGCTACATCATTTTTTTATAGACTGTAGAATCTGTAAAATGAAAAAAAATATCTATAATATCAAATAAATAATATAATCATAATAAAAACTTTTATAAATATTTTAATTTTGAATTTGAGTGTTTTTTAATTATTATGATATTTAAATAATATAAATATTATTTACATATCACATTTTAAATTACAATAAATTTTGATAATTTATAAAAAAAATATTAATATAAATTATTTTAATTCATATAAAATAATAATTTTATATATACAACACATATTACATATATTTTATTTTAAAATATCTACAGCATATAACTTACAGCTACAACAAATTTAACTACAGCAAAAGTCTCTGCAGAAAAAGTCTACAGTCACAACTTTACAGTTACAACCAATTTATCTACAGCTAAACATCTACAGCTTTAAGCCACAACCGAACCAATCATCACCGTATCAATTTTCAAGTTTGTGACAAAAAATTATAAAGAAAACTAGTAGTAGATTACGGAATTTAACTAAACATCAAAACCTAATATGACAAAAGATTAACCCCCCAACAGGAGTGCGGAAACCAAACCTAGAAACCAGCTAAGCAAAAAAACGAGCACATACCAAAGTAACCGAAGTGGCTGAGGTCGGGAGCCGGGCACCGTGAGCAACCTAGACAAAGACGCCCTCAAACCTTGAACGATATTAGTGACATATGACAATGGCTGACGATGCGTTTAGTAGTCCTTAATAATGCAATAGAGTGGAAGATAAGGCCATATAGCTTATGTATTTAACTCCAGTTGCTCTTATTGTTCTTGGAAGACCACTGGTTGAGCATATTTCCATGACTACTAATTGTGGTATGAAGCCACTTAGTAGAAAGGGTGCACAGACACCCATTTTTTTTTGGTTAAATTATTGTAATAGTAAAAGAATTTTAAATGTGCATTCATTAAAATATATGATTGTGCACCTATTAAAATTTACATTTAGCCCAAAGAAAAAAAAAACTATCCCACTAAAAAAAATAAAATTAGCTCTACAGCTCAATTAGATTGTCTATTTTTTCTGTTAAAACCCTAACTATTCGTTCAACTTGTTTAATCGCTTAAGTTTCTTCTAAAACCTGCAAGAGCAAACCATCAATTCGACATAATTTCTTCTCTTGTATACCTTATAAAACTGGTAACTATTTTAGTATTCTTGTTGTTAATGTTTTCAGTTGTTCCAACAATTATTTAAACAGCCTATGGATTTTTGTTCTGTCGCAAAAGTCCAAAAGTCATAGATGGTGGCTTTACCCAATAGTCCAACAATAGTTAATGAACATGTTCGATTGTTTTCAAATTGTTGTATTAATACTTTTCAGAAAGAAAATCAAGTTTTCGTGAATCTTTGATCTATGGAAAACGAAGAAATAAAAAATATACACAACATACATATTTTATTATATTTTCTTATTGATATGCAAAAGTATTTTTCCCATTTCCAGAAATGAATTATGCCATATGAAAAATGTACACTATATTTTATATATTTTCCTTTAATTCTTTTCAGTTTTCCTTTTTGAAATATTTTTTCTTCTTTTCACTTATTATATATTTATATTCCATTTTCATATATATAATTTAAGTATTTACTGATGATATTTAACATTATATATTTCATAATTAATCAAATTATAAGTAATCAAATTAATAAAGATGAATATAAAATTTGATGGACTATGGAAGGTACCTGAATCTTGCCTTTGGCAATCTTATGGACAGTTTCGACATCGATGGCTGGAGTAGTTTTTCTATTTAGGAGTTTGGTGGCAAAAGGACCTTGGTTTGGTCAGAAGAATCCATACTTCGAAGGATCTCTGGAGATAAATAACCTTACCGTAGCCAGCACTGTCACTAATGTGTAACGATAGTCACCGGAAAATACTTAAGCAATGACATCCCAAAGTATACTTCTTCTTTGGACAATATATGCAAATGTACAAATTTAGAGAATGGATGGAATAAAACAACATATGGTTACAAAAAAAAAATAAGAATATTAAAATTTGTATTGATTAAGTAATTATTAAAAAATGAGAAATAAAAGAATTGTTTTCTTTGTTAAAGTTGAAGAAACCCAAGACATTGATAAAACTCATATTGTACTATGCTAGCCAAAGATCATAGTGATTAGCATTATCATATATAAATCTAAAAAGCAAATTTCCAAACCAGAATTTCAACCGTCGACCATAAGAAATTTTCACCGGTGAAAGTATCAAACCCATTGACCGCCAGAAGATACATATATGTCTTCTCTTCGGTTATAACCACCAGAAATTCCAACCAGTACCATAAACTCTGAGGTTGTACTGGTTGGAGTTTGTGGTAGTTTCTACTGGAGAAAACGGAGAAGGGTATCTTCTGGCGGTGAAAATGCTTGATAATTTCACCGGTGAGATTGTACATTCAAGCTAGTACATGTCTGGATGTGACTTTAAAGGTAAAAATGTTCTGATTCGGATATATTTGGATGCCCAAAATATATTAATTAATTTTAGAATTTCCACCTTAAAGAACATTTTTACCTTTAAAGTCACGTCCAGACTACCGAATCGAATGCACATTATCACTGGTGAAAGTATCAAGTCTTTACCGCTAAAAGATACCAATCTCTCTTATTTTCAGTTGTAACCACCAGAAACTTCAACCAGTACCACAAACTCTGGAGGTTGTACTGGTCGTAGTTTGTGGTGGTTACGACTGAGGAGAACGGAGAAAAGTATATTCCAGCGGTGAAATGGCTTCATACTTTCTCCAGTGAGATTGTGCATTTGAGTTAGGACAAGTCTTGATGTTACTTTAAAGGTAAAAATGTTCTTGTGGTCATATGTAGAAATTTTGGTATGGAGATTAGTTTTGCTCTTGATAACTTGGATACGACCGTTACTACAAGAAAATATGGTATTTTCGACGGAATCCTCGACGGAATAGATATTAAAACTCCTTAATTAATGTTTACTAAGTGGATGCCCGCAATTTTGCGGGTTTGAATGTTTTGTAACAATATATTTATTATAGTTTGTCAAATTAAGATATTTTTTCATCATCAAAAATTGTATATGTGTTTACTGTTAAATTTTCTTAAAGAATAATTATTTTTGAAAAAGATGATTATGAATATTTTAAATATCTGTTGATATTTTTTATTGAATTTTTTTACTAAAATTAGTTATATATAATATTCATAATTTAGTTTTTAATAAAAATGAGTTTTGAAGGTATGTAGTTTTGAAACATTTGATTTTTAAATAATTTATAGCTAAAGTCATATGTCTTTATTAAGAGTAAAAGATAAAACCATATGATTGTTACACATTCTCTATATGTTCATATTCAAATACATAGGAATATAAAACTACTATATCAATTATATAAATTACTTTTGAAATGTATTATATAGTTTATAAATACTTGAGTAATAAAATGATTTTATGAGCATTACGTATATTTTATATAAATCACATACTTAATTACCATAAATTAAATTATGAAATATATTTATATCATTTGGATACTGATAAAAATTGGTTCTAGAAGTGATTTTTTTACTCATAAAATAAATAAAATAGAAAATCTATTAACGAATCAAATTATAGTAGTTTTTCTAAAACTCAAAGACACCTAAGAAAAAAATAATTAAGTGAGTTCTCATTTAATATACAAATATTTTCAAAATACATTTTATAAATTATTATATAATCTTCTATAAATGACTTAGAACCTCTTATAATAATTTAAAACATCTGATAAGTCAATAAAATAATTTTATAAATTTATTTATAACTGAATAAATGATTTATAAAGCATAAATGAAATTTATTAGACGTTAATAGCTATTATGATACTTTATATACAAATATAAAATCATTATATCAATTCAAATAAAAATTATTGTTTCTAATTTTATGTAATTTATAAATATATAAATATATAAAAAATTTGATAACATTATTACTCTTTCATAGTTTCAACAATTAGTTACCATAAATAATTATTTCTAAAATTATGTAGATTATTTGGAAAGTGGTAATTGAATTATCCTTTCCTTTTAGATATAATTATAATAAATAAAATTAAAAATTATCGACCAATCAAATTATAACAATTTGAAGAGTTCATTTATGATCGACGCATAATAAAAAAATGACTTATGCGATTTCTCAATCAATATATAGTAGATTTATATTTTTATAAATAATTTATAACATTTTATAAATTATTTTAAAATTCTGATAAATTTATTATTTAAACAACAATAAATAATTTAAAAATAATATTAATAAACATGTTTGGATTTTGTAATATTTAAAATAGTTATTATATAATTATATTCGTATACAATTCATCAAGTAGAATATAAAAATATTATAATTATCTTATATAAAATTTCGTTTATTATATTTTATAGTTTATAAATATTAAAAGTAATAAATAAAACATTAATAATCTTTCTATAATTTCGAGAATTAGTTTCTTTAAACTGTTATTTGTAATATTCTTTAGATTATATGGCAAGTGACGTTAAATGATTTTAGACTTACCTTAAATTTTTAGATCTAAATTAAATAAATAAAAATTAAGAACAATCGACCAATCAAATTATAACAATTTCTTGAAACTTCACCTATGAGCGACACATCAACAAAAATTACTAAAGTGACTTCTTATTTAATATATAGGGAGATTTTGTCTTTTAATTATTAATTTATGAATGCATGAATATTAAAGCTGCACACTTCTACTGCACGTCAAATTGTGGTTTAGATTTTGTCTTTGTTTTTCTCTCAGTGTGAAACAATTACTAATATGCCTCTCAACAATAATTAATATTTTATCTCTGTGGTTAGAAAACCGTTTGGATTATTGAGTTTGAGCTCTATAGACCATAGTATCATATGATAATGCAAATCACTATGATCTTTGGCTAGCTTAGTACAAAATGAGTTTTTTCAATGTCTTTGGTTTCTTCAACTTTAACAAAGAAACAAATCTTTTATTTCTCAGTTTTTTAATAAATGCTTAAACAATAATTTTTTTATTATTCTTAATTTTTTCGACCATATGTCATTTTATTCAGTCCATTCTCTTAATTTGTACAGGTTCATGCATTGGCTAAAGAAGAGGTATACTTGGGGATGTCATTGCTTAAAAAAAATTTGGTGACTATGGTTGACACATTGGTGATTTTGATGGCCAAGGCAATGTTATTTATGCATGGAGATCCCTCCAAGTAGGTCTGGACAAAAAATATGAACCCGAAGAACCAAACCGAATCCGATCTGAAAAAGTAGTATCGAACCGAAATCAAACTGGTTAGATACAAAAATGGTCTCTAAATTTGGTATCTAGAGAACCGAAACCGAACCTGGTCCAAACCAACATATTTTGGGTATCCGAATATATCCGAATAATATTTATATATTTAAATCTATTAATTAATTATAGATTTAATTTCCAAAATATTAAAAATATAAGATATGTTGAAGTAGTCCAAAATACTTGAAAATATATACAAAGAGTCAAACTTACATACTTAAACCGCTAAACAATACTCAAAACACCAAAATACTTGAAATATTTCTTGTTTTTTTTAATCAAAATAGTTAAATAAAATCAATTTTTATATTAAGTAAAGGTATTGTGGCATACATTATTCAAATTTATATGTTATATAATATTTTAGTTTTAGATTTTATGAAATTTAATGAATTTTAGCTTTTTAAAAATAATATAAACGGGTTATTTGAACCGAAACTGAACCACAAAGATCCGAACTAAACCTGAACTGAAATTTGTAAATTGTCTGAATTGGGCTGTAATCTTTAACTCCTTAAACCCGAGACGTGAATATATCCGAACCGGATACCCAAATGCACACCCCTACCTCCAAGTCTGGACTCGTCCGACCAAAACAAGGTCTTTTTGCCACCAAATTCTTTACTGGGAGAACTCCAATCATCGATGTGGGAACTGTCCGAAAGGTTCCCAAATCTTGATGGACAATTGAGAATACCTGAATCTTGTCATCGCAAATCTTTTGGAAGTTCCCACACTGATAACTGGAGTTCTTCCGGTAAAGATTTTGGTGGTGAAAGGACCTTGTTTTGGTCGGACGAGCCAATAGTTGGAGGGATCTACGTACATAAATAACTCTGCCTTGGCCATGAACATCACAACTGTGTCAACCATAGTCACCGGAAAAATAATTTTCAGAAATTACATTTCCAAGTATACATCTTCGTTGGTCAACAAACAAAATTTAGAGAATAAATTAAATATAACAACATATGGTAAAGAAAAATAGGAATATTAAAAATTTAGATGTTGAGCATTTATTATTTGTTTTTAGAAAAAAAGATCTATTTTATTTGTTAAAGTTGAAGAAAGGAAAGACATCGTTAAGACTCATATTGTAATAATAACAAAAGATCATAGAAATTAGCAAATATCTTATGATACTATGGTCTATATAGCTCAGAAATAAATAATAGAAACAAACTTTTAACCATGAATAGATGATACATAAATTATTGTTAAGAGGCATAATAGTAATTATCTCACACTGAAAAAAAGAACCAAAATCTAAACCACAATTTGACATGCAAGAGAAGTGTGCAGCTTTAACATTTATTCATTCAGAAATTAATAATTAAAAGGCAAAGCGACATTACTTAATTTACTTACCAGAGTTATTAGCATCCAAGTTATTAAGATCAAAGCTCATCCAAACAAGAATTTCCACCTTCTGACCACAAGAGAAATTTTACCATTAAAGTCACGTTCAGACTGTACCGGTGGAATAAACAATCTCACCAATGAAAATATAAAGCCTTTCACCGCTAGAAGTTACCGATCTACCTTCTCTTCAGTAGCAACCACCAGAAACTCTGACCAGTGCCACAAACTTTGGAAGTTGAACTGGTTGGAGTTTGTGGTGGTTGCGGCTGGAGAGAACGGAGAAAGGTACACTCCGGCGGTGAAAGAGCTTTATAGTTTCACCGGTCAGATTGTGCATTCAAGTCAGTACAAGTCTGGACATGATTTTAAAGGTAAAAATGCCCCTCTGGCCGGAGGTGGAAACTTAGATGAGCTTTGCTATTAATAACTTGGATGCTAATATGCCTTTTTATACAAGAAAAATGGCATATTCTGACGGAATACTCGAGGGAATAGATAGTAGAACTCCTTAAGTAACTTAATTAATGTTGCTTTTGTCTTTTAATTAATGCGTGACCGTTTAAGCTACTCACTTCTATTGCATGTAAAATTGTGATTTAAAAAAAAAAAAATCTCAATGTGAAATAATTACTAACTAAATTAAGATTCGCGCCTTGCGCGGTATAAACATTATATATATAAATTATTTTATATATTATATGTTCTTACATATTATGAAATAATAAATATATATTGAATAATTAAAAGTCAGTAACTATTATATATATAATTAAATTGGTGCGAATGTATAAATCAATTTTACTAATCCAAACAATTTTTCTTAAAAAAATTGATAGGATATGTAATTAAGTTTAAATGATATTAACATACATATTATATTTTTAATATTAATGTCTATTAAATGATGCTTTCTACTCATATATTGTTTTTTATCATGTGTATCTTTAATAGCTAAAAATTTAAATTACTGATAACAAATTTTTTATTGTGGGATTAATAATTTTGGTAATTTATAATTAAAAAAAATTATTAATGTTAGTTCGAAACTTTTATCAAAAAAAATTATTCCAAGTAAATTTTGAAACTAAAATATTTATTTATTCAATATGGTTTATATTTTAATTTAGAATGATATATATAAATATATATTTTAAATCTTAATGATTAATTAAATTTGACTTTTACTTATATGATTTTGTAATCATTTGTATTTTTTCATAACAAAAATTTGAAACCATGGATCGCAAAATTTGAATGTGAGACTTTTAACAGTTTTAGTAATTTATAGTCGTTTTTTTTTAAATTTAAAATATAACATATACAGAAAAATCTAAATTTTTATAATATGGTTATTGTGATTTTTTTTTACTTATTTTAATAGTTTAAAATTAAACAAATTTGATAGAAGATACATTATTTTTTATCAGTTCTTTATTATTAAAAATAATTAATGTCATATATACTTTAGATACATTAGGCAATTCCATAATCTTTATTTAAGAAAATAAAAAATGACATTAATAATGAATTTATGGTTAGTTTAATAAAAAGCTTATTATATAATTAGATGGACCAACCTATTTCTCTAATAATTCTAAGAATCATCCTAATGATGACATGTGGCTACAAAAATAAGTTGTAATATTTCACAAATAATATATAGGGGATATGCATCTTACCAATAATTGATATTTATCTATCTTATATATTAAAACAGAAGTCACAACCTTGATTCATGTGTGATTTTTTTAAAAATGGACCTAATTGACATATTCCTAGAATGTCATATTACATTTAATCTCTAATCTTATCATTTAAATTTTGGGCCTACTAAAAATTTTTATTGGGCTATCAATAATTAGATTTAAACAATAGATGATTCATTAAATTTATAGATAATATAAATTAAATAGATATAATTTTAATTTTGTAATACTATACCTCGATATGTTAATTATTTAAATATTTCTTGATGTTAACTTTTAAAATTATAAAGATTTTTTTTAAATAGCAAAAATCATATTATCTAACAATGATTAATCTTTACTACCTTAAACCAATGAAAACAAATTCTAAACTATATAGTTTATTTTAAAAATTAAACAAAAACTAAATGTTTAATTATTTACTCGATAATATAAATCTACGAAGCGAAAAGTTTAATTTTTTAAAAACTTTCTAAATTTGTGAAATGTTACAATATCTTTGGATATGACAATAAATAATATTTTACTAATATTTATATATATAGTTATGATTTTAATGATATAAATATCCAAAAATAATATATAGAAAGATACAAATAACGTGAAAGTTTGAACAATTATTCAATTAAAAAAATATACCGTAAACTTATTATGTTTTAAAAACTGATATATATATATATATATATATATATATATATTATAATATATCCAATTTAAAATCGAAAATATATTTACATAAAAATAAATAAAACCAATAACCCGCGTGGTTGCACGGATCGAGATCTAGTTCACGGTTAAAAAAAATCGTTTGGATTATTGAGTTTTTGAGCTCTATAGACAGATAGTATCATATGATAATGCTCTATAATGATAGTATCAACAGACAAATGTTGATTCTAGTTTCCTCACTCGCAATTCGCAAACTACAACATAGAATATAAAAAAAAGAAAAGTTTAGAGACATACACACAACTCTTTAAAAGTGGAACTCGAATGAATAATCAGTGATAAAAGGTATAGTATACATAGGAATAAGAACTTAATTTTTAAGAGATTTACACAAATGCAAAAAAAACTAATACACAATTTTGATTAATAGGATGAATTAATCAGAAGCCATGTGTTAATCAAGAAGGGTTCCAATGTGGTGTCTGTGAGGATATAAACGAGGTTGAAGTGCATTCACCAAAGTGCTCAGTCATGTACAGAGATTGTTGTTGCACCCAAAGTTAAAGCCTTGTGTGTTGAGATTGTTGCTGCACCCAAAGTTGAACCCTTGTGCCCCATGTGAAGCCGTAATGAGGTTGTTGCTACACGGAGTCAACCCTTGGTCAAAGCTTGAAGAAACAGAGTTGGGAAGTGGAGTAAACGTAGCGGTTTCATGGTTAAACAGAAACATTGAGAATTTACTCCGATCATATAAACGAGGTTGAAGTGCATTCACCAAAGTGCTCAGTCATGTACAGAGATTGTTGTGCATGAGGTTGTTGAGACACGGAGTCATTGGTCAAAGCTTGAAGAAACAGAGTTGGGAAGTGGAGTAAACGTAGCGGTTTCATGGTTAAACAGAAACATTGAGAATTTACTCCGATCATTGGAGGAACCGGACGCATCACCACTCATGAGAAGATTCGTTAATGATGATCCTATTTGTTGTTGATGAACAGAAACAGGATTGTTAATTACCTGCGGACAAAAGTTCATCAATGGATCCTCCTCGTCTATTAGTGAAGAAGATAAGTCATTTTGGGGGAAGAAGCCAGAAGAAGACGTCGGGAAGTTGTGGTTTTGTTGGGACATAACATCAAGACAAGTGCTCTGATCTGGCTCGGTCTGATGATCCTGGGAGTAAAGAAGGTCACGAACCCTGTCTTTTACTATCTGTAACTTATGTTCCAAGGAACTCTTGAACTCTCCAACTTTCTTAGTGAACCTTTTGCGTTCCTCTGCGTCCGTAAGAGATCTCCTCTTCTCGTCAACGAGTTTCTTGTTATAGAACTGTGAAAGATTTGTGTTTTTCTTGATTTTTTCTCCGTCCCTCAAATTCCTATACCTCTCGACAATGTGTTTAACTTGGCACTGATCTTCAGGGTAAGTGTTGACGAGGTTTCCTTCACGGTCGTAATGTATCACACAAATATCGTTGTCGCAGAGAATGGAAAGCTCTAACGCTTTCTTGAGAATGGTCTTCTCTCTTAACAACAAGAACGGTTTCTTGAAACGGGTTTGGTTTCTGACAGAGAGCTTGTTGTTGTTCTTCATCTTTGTCGAAGTAGAAGAAGAAAGAGAATCCATGGCAAAAACAAAAGCTTAGAGAGTTTTACAGAGAGAAGAGAATTGTGAGTGATTATTAGTAGCGTGACCAGAAGGTTTAGGGCTGTGTATATTTATAGATTTTGATGATCGTTGTTGATTTCCTTTTTTAACAATTAAATCAGTCTAATTTCCAATTTTCTTACTCGGTAATTTCCATTTTTCACTATTTCATATAGCCGTTGAAAGTTTATACCGTTGTTGTATACATTTTTTAATAATAAAATAATTAATTACATAAAGCTTTCTTTTCTTTCAGTCGTTAATCGGTGATATAGATAGAGATTTGCGAATCAGTGTTGCTTGGTGTTAGACTTGATTTGATTTGATTTCTCCACTCGGTTACTCGGTACACATAATTTATTATTAATTGGTTTATTAAATTAAATAACTGCGAATCTTTTTTTCATTCTCATAAAATTAACTTTCTCGGTTGTTACAATCATTGTATTTCTTTTCTCCACTCTGCTACCCTCTCCTTTCTATTTGCTTTTGTTATCTTATTTTTGAACTAGTTAATCGTAGCTTCTCAGATTTATTTTTATTTTATTTGTTTCCAAATTTTGTGATCTAATTAATTGAATAGTTTTGATAAGTATATAATTTTTAATATATTGTTTGTTAATTATAGATTAAAATAAAATAAAAAATAATTTTTTATCATCAACTTAAACAGAGTTATAATGACCCTCTAAAAATATTTCCAATGTAAAATTCTATCTTTTTCTCCAAACATGAGTAAAAGAGAAAATGAAGTAAAATTGTTTCAATCCAACTCCAAATCATAATAGAGCAATGAACAAATATAAAATAGATTACTCCATTATAGAGTTAGATATGAAGTTGGATTAAAATATTTTTTACTACATACTTCATTTCACTTTATTTTAGAGTAAAAAATGGAGTGGGTTAGAAATGCTCTAAACAAAATTAAAAAAAAAAAAAACTAATACTTGCAAGATTATTGTAGATATGTGATTGGTATTAAAGGTGATCATTTTGCTACATGAGATATTGTAAACTAAACAAAATTTGATTTTGGGGTTTTATTAAAATTTCTCTTTAAATTTCTTTGATCCAGACATTTTGTGAGATTTTGTTTAGAGAGTGAGTATAAGTTGTTTAAGTTGATGATAAAAAAAATTAGTGTTTTTCTTTAATTTTAATCTATAAGGATGGAAAAGACAAACACAAGTAGATCCCTGATATACGACCATTTCCTTCCGTCATGTCCCACTATCTTCATTTTAATTATTCTATATCAAAACTTTTCTAAGACAATAATAATTTATGAATACTTTTCAATTTAAGTAATTATGTGGACCATCCCCGGATTCATGGCTCAAGTATATGGACTATGCTAACACATTTGTGTTTCTTAAACTTTTTTATGTATTAAAGAGGTGTTTAAGTCCTTGTTTATATCTGTTTGCAGCTTCTTTATCACCACCAGGGATCATCTACTTGTGCTTGTCTTTTCCATCCTAATTCAGTATGTGAACTTGTGATCCTACTTTAATAGACGCGGGTTTAGCACCATAAACACTACCATTAAAAAAATCCTTGTAAGCTTTTAATGTATGTAACTGTAAATCATATTTTTGATTTTCGATCACTGATAACGTGCACGTATGGAATTATAAGAACTTACAAAATCAAAAATATGTGAAATGAAATGGCAAATTTAGTTTTTTTAATGGTTCCTGGTTTTTTTTTGTGCAACATGGTTCTTGGTTTTAAGAATTAGTATTTAATCGGATGTTCAATGTGCATATCGTCGTATAAAAGATAAATATATGCATAATTAAATGGTAAAATACTAAAATTAGTTTCTATTTACTTAATTGTGAAGTGACCGAACACGATTCCTGTTTTTCAACCCATGCTCAATGTGGTAAATGACTAGAACAAAGTTATTGTCCCAAAGAGTGTAAAGCTGCAGCACGTTCACTCTACCCCAATAACAAAAACCCGGTCCATGCTTTCATACTCAAACACACATTTGACCCACTTTAATTTATTTCCACAAACATAAAGTTCCAGCTTTCATAATGCATACGATGATTATTAACTTATTATATACATTATTCACATATTGAGACGCAAAGGAAAGAGAGAGAGTGACTCACAAGATTACGATACAAAACCGAACCCAAGTCAATTCTCTTTCTTTCAGACCAAAGACGAAGAGAGAGACAGAGAGAGAATCGTAATGGGAGAAGTACAGAGGATCGTGGTGGTTGTAGAGGATAAAGAAGCGGCCAGGACAGCGTTACAGTGGGCACTTCATAACCTCTTCCGTCACGGTGACGTCATAGTCCTCCTCCACGTATTCTCTCCTCCGCCCCGCAAGAAAAAATCCACGGCGGCGCGTCTCCTCCGCCGCCACGGATACCATCTCGCCCTTTCTTTCCGTGAGCTCTGCGACGATTTCTTCAACGTGAGTGAATGAAACAGTCTGATCTCAAGATTTTCTTGATTCTTGATGAGAATTTTGATTAGCTCTCTTCGTGCTCGTGGTTAACAGACAAATACAGAGATAATCGTGAGAGAAGGAGACGAAGATGGAAGAACGATCGCTGAAGTCGTGAAAGAGACTGGTGCGTCAACGCTTCTCGTTGGTCTCCATCAGCAGAGCTTTCTTTACAGGTACTACTATGATCGTTTCGAAAGTTACGGGTCATTTTTAAAGATTTTAGAATCCCCACAAGTTATGATTTTGTTTAATGTGATGTGCAGATGGGCAGTGAGTGGGATTGATGTAGCTAGAAATTTTAATTGCAAAGTGATGGCTATAAAGCAGCCTTCACCGGAAGAGTCGCCGCTGCCGGGAAAAGCTAAGGGACGCAAGACCTCACAGACGACGGTGACGTTAGATAGTCTAACTAATTTTGACTTTTCTCAAATAGACATCTCTGGATTACAGTAAGATTCCTAACCTCTTTTGTTTTCAAATTCTATTATATTGTTTTTAAATATTAACTAAAACTATGTGATTTGATAAATAAATAATCTTAAGACACAGACCAGTTTGATATCTACAGAACATTGAATGTTTGACATGTAGCTTTGTCTGAAACAGGGTTCCTGAGATGCCAACACCTAAAGTACCGTACAGATTATGTCCGAGTCCTCATGCGATACTATGGAGAACAAGACCACGGAGATCTAACGACCGTTACGCTGCCGTTTTATAGTCTAGCTTTACTCTCAGTTCTTGTGTAACACACATTTTAACTCCATACAAAAAATCATTCGAATAATGCGAAATTAACACGCATAGGCATAATGTAAAAAATGCTCATTTATGTTAAAACTTAAAACTCGCTTTCCTCTCCATAAGTTGTATCTGTATCTGTAGGCTAAGAATATCCTAACAACATTACCTTTTATAGCAACTCTTCAGATATTTGGAAATTATGATTCGCTTCCAGTTTTAGTTATTTCGGTTCAGTCCGGTCGGTGTTTTAGATATAGGCAAAATGTCCATGCCTAATCCCATATGCCAACAATACCTATCCACCTCTACTCTCTCTTAATCCCTATAAGTAACCGATCCACCTTTACTCCTCTTCATATGTACAGTCGATCCTTCTAGATCTTATTCTATTTTGACTGATTGCTCTCTTATTTCCCATATAGTATGTTTATCTCCCTTGAATTTTTTTAATCTGTGTTTAGTTATGTTTTAATTCTTTTTTCGGTTAATTTTTTTACTAATCTTCCATTTATTAATAGGTTTGGCTTGTAATATTGCATGGAACTGGACTAGATTTTGTAAAACGAATAACTAATAAATAGTATATTTCTTTTAAGAAAAGTAACATCCAGTTAAGTAATATGCCAAAAATATATCAAATATATAATACATTAGCATATAGAGTTAAAATATATATATAGTAAAATACTTAAAAAATATAATACTAGATAATTGTATTTCTAAGACTAATCTTCTGATAGATCTATAAAGGTTTTTCTAGTCTCCGAACTTTTCAAACATATTCAATTTATACAAATTTTAAGAGAAAAGAATGGTCAATGCAACTTCGCCACTTGTTCTTCCCATCATCTTCCTTGTTTTGTTTTCCTTAGGTACACACTTTCATTAAGATTTATTCATAAAATTATCTTCATCATTTCTTTTTCAAAAGACCGTTATACTATTGTCAGATCTATCATTGACATAGTCCCCAATATTGTAGTTAGTTATGATGTTAACCGTTGGTGTATATTTATCTTTATACTTCACTTGTGCTAATGTTATTTAAAAATATCGATTATTATTTGCTATAATTTTCAGATTTGGGCAACTATTCATCGCCACCTTTTTTTTTATCGCCACATATAACAAATATTGTAGTTCAGTATATTTATTTTCTTTAATAGTAGCGAACTTTTTTGTTATCTGAGAAGATATGAAATATGGCTTTGTTTGATATAGGTGAACAGAGTATGGGATCCAAAGAGTGCGCAAGAATACTTGGGCCGTGCACAAACCACCATTGTGATACCCCGTGCCCTGATATCTCAGACTGTGATCGGGCATGCAAAAATTATTTTTCTGGACATAATGCAAGTGGTCTCTGTGACCCCCAAGTAAGAATTGTATGTGCCGATATGATTACCCTTGTGTACCGCCTGGTATGTGATTTATGTACTGTATCAACTTTATCCAAATATGTAAGTACAAATAAGAGCATAAAGTAATGTCAAGTTTCGATAGAGCACACTGTGCTGCAATGATTAACATTTAGAAATTAACTATCAAAGAGTACATCAAATTGATCAAAAGAGGAAGTAGAGGAAGTAGAAAAAGCTTGTATCCTTCTCTATTTTGGTTGAAAACAGAATATAACAACCTTTCAACAGGAGGTCGTTTTCATCATCTCAATCCCAACTTAACCAAGATGAACTGGTCAATTCTTCCGGTTAACAGACGATTCCAATTTAAAACTGATACGGTCTTTACCAAAGACGAGCCATAGATCTTATGTATACATGTGGGTTTCTCATGGTCCATTAAAATCGCAATGGACAATCACAATTTTTTAGATGATAAAAAAGATAATAAAATCATTTGGTTAGTAACTTCATTGAAGTTTTCCGGTGAAATGACTTGGTCAGATCTAAGAAGTCAAAACCCAATTCGTCAAGTGACATGCGATAGCTTATACGCATATACAATTTGATTATGACGTGGACGACCTAAACAAAAAGTCAAAATATCCAATCTGTTGACCGTTAACGCCTTTTAAACCAAACTCGAATTTATCTCCATACGTACAAGAGATCTTGACTGTCCGATTCTGATTGATTGAAATCAATGAACGCTTCACAAATCAACGTTGCCTCCGATCAATTCTGCTCTCTAGAACAAGGTAAAGGCGTATATAACCATTACTTCAGCGGGAAATTAAGCTTATGCTTGTAATTTTTGGATTAGATTATTCAATTTTTATTTGAGTTGTGTAGATGAACTGTAACAGCATTTAGTTGATATGGATATAGAGGAACTTCAATTATTTTCAAATTCAGTGGTGATTAATTTAAATTAGAAGAAACCCGTAACAATATTAATTGATGATTATGATGGAAACGGCACAGTCTATGGTGTTCATTTGGTTGGTAAATCCAGATGATTCTTTGGATCACTAACACATGTTTCAGTAGATGCTGTTGATATGACATTGGAAGATCAGGAAGATGCATGTAGAGATGCGAGTTGTGATAAACATAAGTTCTCTATGGAGCAGAGAAAGCTTATCCAAGTGATGAATGTGAAGAGGAAAAGAGACTTTCTTTGCTTGGAGAAAGTTAACGGCGAGATGGTTAACATACTGGAGGGACTCGAATTACATACCGATGTTTTTAATGCAGCGGAACAGCAAAAGATAGTTGATAAAGTGTGTGAGCTACAAGAGAAGGCACGTAAAGGAGAACTAAGTAAGTGAGGCTAAAGCTTTCCTTGTTTTTTTTTGCCAAAAGCTTTACAAAAGACTCCTCTTGTATTTCTCTTTGCTGTAGAGCGTGCATTTACTCCTAAAGGAAAAGGACGTTCAGCTATTCAATTCGGTTGTTGTTTCAACTACCGAACAGTAAGTAGTAAAACTCGTTCTTGATCTGTCTGTTTCTTCAGTAAGTAGTAGAACTCGTTCTTTGTAATATAATCTTTTGTTGCTTTCTTCTCATTTTGACAGAGCAAAGCTGGAACCCCGGCTGGGATTCTTAGACATGAAACTGTTGAACCATTACCTGCTCTTTTCAAAGTGATCATTAGAAGGTTGGTTGAATGGCATGTTCTGCCTCCAACTTGTGTACCTGATTGTTGTGTCGTCAACATCTATGATGAAGGTGATTGCATACCTCCTCATGTCGATAATCACGACTTTCTTCGTCCATTCTGCACCGTTTCTTTCCTTAGTGAATGCAATATCCTCTTCGGATCAAACCTAAAACTTGAGGAAAACGGTGAATATTCCGGTGGTTCATACTCATTACCGCTTCCAGTTGGGTAAATCATATGTATTTTGGCTTGCAAAATAAATTTATATCACGTATTGGAACTGTATAAAACAAAACTAATTGAACTTGTTTCAGATCAGTGCTTGTGTTAAACGGCAATGGAGCTAATGTAGCTAAGCATTGTGTACCTGAAGTTCCCACAAAAAGGTAGTTTTGGTTGGTTTTCCTTTTATTAACAACATTGTTTGTGCTATTTATGTGTGTTTTACTTGGTTTTTCAACAGAATATCAATTACATTTAGAAAAATGAACGAGTCAAAACGTCCAATCTGGTTCACACCAGAGCCTGATCTGCAATGGATACAGCCATTGCCATTCGAGCAGGAATCGTCTAGTTCATCTGACCATGTTTATTAGTTTCTGAAAATGTGCAACTTTAAGTAAATTTCAGTTTGATTTGTGGTTATATTTTTTTTTTTTTTTTTGAACAACGTTTGATTTGTGGTTATATATAATGTGAATAATTGTTGTTGTTTTTAATCGAAATTAACATTTTATTTAAAAAAAGGAAAAATTGTTTTTTCACTTTTTCTTTAATGATGTGACCAAACAACATGTTCTACGAAATCAAATTAATTGAAAATTTATATGGAGTTAACCAATTAGTGAGAAATTTCGTTTCTTTATGCTTTATAACCATGAAGAACGGTCATGGACTCATGGTAAGTAGCGAAAGTCATGGATAACGAATAGTTATTTACTTATATTAACTTTTTCAAAACGAATAAAATTACATTTCTAAAAGTTTCAGCACCAAAAATCAGATTTAACTAATAATATTGACCAGAAAAGAAAGGAGAAAACTTAAACCAACAAAACTTTCAACGGATAATGGTAAACGCAGAAGAAGCCAGTAAAAATAAACAAGACCGGAACCACACGTGTTTGCATGCATGCGCCTTTAAATCCGAAACATGTCTCCATTTGTTTCACCCTTTATCTCCTCTCTCTCTTTCAATCTCGTTACCTCATTCATCTCTCTTTCTATCTCGTTATGGCTAGCGACATCCAACACAGACCCGTGTACGGCTCAACCACCGTGCCTCGCAGCACCAACATTAACAATCCAGTCGCATCCTTTCTCCGTCAGCTACAATCAAAAGCTCCTAATCACTCTGGCCAGCTTTTCGGCCTTCTTGCATTCTTCATCTCCGGTGGAATACTCCTCTTACTCACTGGAATCACCGTCACAGCTTTCGTCCTTGGATTCATCGCTTTCCTTCCAATCATCATCATCTCAAGCCCTATATGGATCCCTTTGTTCCTCCTTGTAACCGGCTTCTTGTCCCTCGCTGGAATGGTGTTCGGTACGGCGGCTTTGATCTCGTGGACGTATAGGTATTTTAAAGGCATGCACCCTGTCGGGTCGGATCAAGTGGATTATGCTCGGAGTCGGATATTTGACACGGCTGCTCATGTCAAAGACTATGCTGGTGGATACTTCCATGGCAAGCAGAAAGATGCAGCACCAGGTGCATGAAAAGCTTCGCCCGTATACGGTTTGGTTTCATGTAGAAATTACTTTTCTGTTTTTATTATTTGTGTTGTTTTAGTTTTATTCTGTCTCTTTTTGTATGAACATCAATGATGTATACTGAGATCAATTTAATCTTTGAAATTTAGTTTGTGTTTTTGTATGAAATGTCACTTAAAAATGGTAAGATTTTTTTTTCTCGTATAAAATATACTAGTATGAGATCTGTCCCTTGCGCTACCTTATCTTTGACCGCTCCGTATATACGTAATCCGTAAACCATACACGAAAATAGTTGGTCCAAAAACATAAAGTTTGATTATTGATATAGGCCAGACCAAAACAAATTCTGAAAACTATTGGACGTAATTTTTACAATACCAACAACTGGTCCGACTATTACGATCCGTTTATTGTCAATTTTTTCCTCTCAATTGAACATTGACATTAGCGATGAAAGAGTACTAGGTTTTGAACAAGAAGGCAATTCTTATAAAATTTACGAAGCATTTCTTTCATTTACCAACAAGGTGTGTTATGGTAACGAAAAATCTTTCAATTTCTTAGAATATTTAAGAAGCATTGATGGGCCAGACCAAAACAAATTATGAGAAAGCTCTAATATGAAGACACCTGAGCTAGCTAGTGAAGTTGTAAATATTATATGCCATTAAGGTTATTTATTTTAAAAATGATCCTAGGAGATTTACTGTATAATTTTGAGAACAATTACCACGATAACTCTTTAATTGCCTAATCGGCAAATCATATTCATTCTACAAAAACTTAAGATAGCCAAAATTTACCTACATCAAACCACGATGAACCGTTTTATTTGCAAAATTTCATATTAACTTAATTTATTTGCATCCTTTAAAAATCAAACATTTGACTTCATAGTGTAAATTCATTACTTAGCTGGAGGTAGACCACTGGACTAAAGACTTCCACATTGGTGGAATTATTTTGATTAATGCTCTTAAGTCTTCTGCAACCAAGAGAGTCGATTTCACTTGGACAAAGAGACACAATAAACACGACTAAACACTGAGAGCTTGAGAAGAGAATTTTGTGTGAAAGAAACAGAGAAAACAAAAGAAGAGACGTTGAAACAAACAAGGAGAGAAAACATGCAAGTGATGAGACAAGTAAAGAGTATACATACTAACTTATCGAGTATACCCGATTTAACTAGGGAGCTACGTCTCTGTCCGAGAATATGTCTCATAATCTACTAAAATCAGTGATTACAGTAAGAAGTTACAAGTAATCTGCATAATATCCTTCACTAGTATTTAGACTGATCATGTATTTCTCTTTGAGCTAGAGAAAAACAAGTCTATGCAAATTATTGGGCCCAGCTGGATTTGAACCAGCATAGACATATTGCCAACGAATTTACATTATGTCCCCATAAATCGCTCAATTTATTTATGATTCTTTTTCACCACTTTCTTTTTTACAACCTAGTACTTACCCGTACCATAACACACCTTTATATATTTCAAGTGCATTAGGTTTACTCGTGTATGCCTCCAAAGTGACATGTTAAGGCCATTGGTCTTACCATCAGCTGGAAGGACTCGTGCTTTATTGACCATAGACGGATAAAACCATTATACGTTGACAGCTGTAAAATTGGTCCTCTTCATCGCATTTCACAAAAAAACCGCATGCAGCATTTCAAGTGGTTCCAATAAGCAGACTAAACTTGATCTTTATTACTTCTACTGTACTTAGCTTTAAGTTGTCTTAGCTGGAAGATTCAAATATTGCTTGAACATCAACAACTCCGCAAACTCAAAGTAGATCATCAGCATGTAATCTATTTTTGGCCTAATCTTTTCATTCAAACACTAGAAATTTCAGATCTTACATCCATAATCTCTTTCCACCGTGGAGAGTCATTAGCTTAATTAACCCTACATTAACATCACCATATTTTTTTGAGTCCAAAATATCACCATATTTGTATGAAACATGGCGAGTAGCCTCTTTCGATTTACGAATAACTAAATTAATTTATGTTTTTATAAAAAGAAATAATAAGAGTGGAAAGGCAACTTTTATTTCAGTTTTGTTTTCCGTTTTGGCTTTTGGGCATGGCCTCTCATTTTTGGTCAATAGCTTTTGGGCCACTCACCGCTGTCTTGTTCTTGATAAGCAAAGTATAAATAGCATTTTCAGTTTCAACACATAACCGAGTCAAACTGAACCTCGTCAAATTAAATAAATAAAGCGGATCGAGTCAATATTAAAATGAACAACCAAACTTTAATCGAGACAACAAAACTCTTATCTTTGCCTACAATTTAAATAAACAAACCAAAAGGAAAAGCTGTTTTCAGTTGCTGGCTCTATGCTAATATGCTATGATCGAAAGTTGGCTAACGCAGACTACGGATAGTTTCATTATATCGTAAAAATAAAACATGAACGAGATTAGAAAACATTAAAGCTTAACACAGTAGCAACTGAAGTAGCAAGAGTATATTAGTATGGCATGTTGGTTTGGACTTTGAACCCTAAACTTTACTGGCCTATCCAAGTTTAAATGTTGTAACATAACTTAGAATATAAAGGCATCACAATAACATGCTTAATATACATAATGTTGAAGTAAGCTTGAGATAAGCTTGAGGAAGAAGTAATCCTAATCCTAACCGAGATATGAGGATGTGAATCAAATAGATTTAGGAGTTATCTATATCTATGAATACTAATAAGATTAGGATTACTTATTTATAAATAGAGAGATCATGAGATGATATGTGTGTGTGAGTTTATGAGTTTGAGAGCTTGAGGTTTTGAGTTAGTTTCCTCAAGAGATTAATAAGAAGAGTTTCTTATTTGTGTGATCATTACTTGTGTTCGAGTTCTATATCTTTGAGTTCGTGAAATCAGTTAGACAATAATTGGTATCAGAGCTTAACGATGGGGGATCTGATTGTGTCGACAGCTAAACCTAAGGAAGGAGGATCTTCAATCAAGTGTCCGATATTAAATTCAACAAATTATATTGTATGGGCCTTGAGAATGAAGGTCTTACTGAAAGTTCACAAAGTGTGGGAGATAATTGAAACAGAGACGATCGATGAAGAAAAGAATAACATGGCGATGGCTTTGTTGTTCCAGTCCGTTCCTGAGGTGCTTATACTTCAGGTAGGAGAGCTGGATACAGCAAAGAAAATCTGGGATGCAATCAAAACACGACACATGGGAGCAGAGCGTGTGAGAGAAGCAAGATTACAAACATTGATGGCTGAGTTCGACCGTCTCAAGATGAAAGAGACCGAGACAATCGATGATTTTGCTGGGAAACTATCTGAGATTTCATCCAAGTCTGCAGCGCTAGGAGAAGAGATAGAGGAACCAAAAATTGTCAAGAAATTCCTAAAGAGTCTTCCAAGAAAGAAGTATATTCAGATAGTGGCTTCGCTGGAACAAGTCTTGGATCTCAAGACTACAAGTTTTGAGGACATTATCGGACGTCTAAAGGCTTACGAAGAACGCGTGGCTGAGGAAGAAGAAGACTCTCAGGATGATCAAGGCAAGTTGATGTTTAGTAATAACGAGTCACAGACTTCCCGAATCAACAACAACTACAACAACAACTACAATAGCAATTATCGAGGCAGAGGACGAGGGGGAAGGTCTCATTATAGAGGTCGAGGTCGTGGGAGATACAACGAGTACAAATACAACGAGGTAAGAGATGCCTCTCGGATAACATGTTACCGTTGTGATAAGATAGGACACTTCGCTGCGGACTGTCCAGACAGGTTACTAAAGCTACAAGAAGCTCAAGAGGATGAGAGCAAAGATACACAGGAAGCAGACGAGCTTATGATGAATGAGATTGTTTATTTAAATGAAGGAGGAATTCTTCCCAGTAACTACGAAGTAAACAATGAAGCAGAGAGTACTTGGTATCTTGATAATGGAGCATCTAACCACATGAGTGGAGATAAACGATACTTCTCCTATATTGATGACTCTGTTACAGGAAAAGTACGCTTCGGTGACGACTCTCGCATCGATATCAAAGGAAAAGGAACAATAGAGTTCACAGATAGGAATGGAGATTCAAGGAGAATAACAGATGTGTACTTTATTCCAGAATTAAAAAGCAACATCATCAGCTTAGGGCAAGCCACTGAGTCTGGGTGCGACGTGAGGATGAGAGGAGAACATCTCATTATGCACGATCGAGATGGTAAGCTAATTGCAAAAGCAGTTAGATCGAAGAATAGGTTATACAAAGTGCGAATGGAGTTAAAGGAGACTATGTGCTATCTCTCAACAAAAATGTGTGACTCAAGTCTTTGGCATGCGAGACTTGGTCATATAAACATGGAAACAATGAGGTTGATGATACGACGGGAGCTTGTTGGAGGAGTACCACACATAGAAGTCGAGAAGAAGATTTGTGGCTCCTGCTTACTTGGAAAGCAAGCAAAACAGTCATTCCCACAAGCAACATCATATCGGGCTCAATGTATACTTGAACTTGTTCATGGTGATCTATGTGGACCTATAACTCCAACTACAAGCGCAGGAAACAAGTATATCCTTGTGTTAATCGATGATCATTCGAGATACATGTGGACGATTCTACTCAAAGAAAAGAGTGATGCTTTCAACAAATTCAAAAACTTCAAGAAATTAGTGGAGCAAGAGACAAGAAAGCACATTCAAACGTTCAGAACAGATCGAGGAGGTGAATTTGTTTCTGTTGAGTTCAACTCATGGTGTGATGAGGCAGGAATCAAGAGACATCTCACAGCTCCATATAGCCCACAACAGAATGGTGTCGTCGAGAGGAGAAACAGAACGATAATGGAGATGACGAGAAGCATGATGAAGCACATGTCCGTACCAAACTATCTTTGGGGAGAGGCGACAAGACATTCCACTTACCTCATCAACAGAATAGCTACAAGAGCAGTGAAAGATCGAACTCCATATGAGGTATATCGTGGGAGAAAACCGAATGTTAGTCATCTCAAAATCTTTGGTTGCATAGGATATGCGAAGATAGATGGAAAGCTACTAAAGAAGCTAGACGACAGGTCACGGTTGCTTGTTCATCTTGGAACAGAACCAGGCTCAGAAGCCTACAGAATGTTTGATCCGAGAACACAGAGAGTTGTGGTAAGTCGGGATGCCATCTTTGATGAATCAAAAGGATGGAACTGGAGCTCAAGAAGGGAGGATCAAAAGGATGCTGGAACCTTTAAGGTCATAGTTGGAGAATTCGGGAACCATGGTCTGCAAGAGACCGCGTCTGATGAGTTTCAGACAAAAACAGAGGAGAATCATGAGAGGTTTGTGGAAGAAAACCATGAGAGTGGAAGCGAAGGAGATCAAGAAGATGATCAAAGTGACGAGACAGTAACACTAAGGCGGTCAGAGAGGATCAAATCAACACCAAAGTACTTAGAGGACTATGTTTTGTTCTCTGAAGAAGAAGGAGAGATATTGCTCATGTTTCTCAACGATGAGCCACCTAATTTTGACGAGGCCAAGAAGTACAAAGAATGGGTACGAGCCTGTGAAGACGAGATGGAGTCCATCTCACGTCTTAAGTGCTGGGAACTTGTTGATCTTCCACCTGGAGCCAAACCAATAGGATTGAAGTGGGTTTTTAAAGTCAAACGCAACTCTGACGGAAGCATCAATAAATACAAATCTCGCCTTGTTGCAAAAGGATATGTCCAAAGGTTTGGGATAGACTATGAAGAAGTCTTTGCTCCAGTAGCTCGAATAGAGACAATACGTTTTCTTATTAATCTTGCTGCGACAAGTGGTTGGGAAATACATCACCTGGACGTTAAGACAGCATTTCTCCACGGTGATCTGAAGGAGATTGTGTATGTGACACAGCCAGAAGGTTTTGAGGTTAAAGGCAAAGAAGATAAAGTTTATAAACTGAAGAAAGCGTTGTACGGGTTAAAACAAGCCCCTAGAGCGTGGAATGACAAGTTAAATGGAATCCTGCTTGGTTTTGGGTTTACAAGATGTTTGAAGGAACCATCGGTCTATAGAAAGGAGACAAGTGAAGGTCTTCTAGTTGTTGCAGTCTATGTGGATGATCTCTTCGTAACAGGAGCCAGTATGGGGAGCATAAACGGCTTCAAAAGGGAGATGGCGACAAAGTTTGAGATGAGTGATCTCGGCTTACTTACATACTATCTTGGGATCGAAGTAACCCACCATGAAGGAGGAATCACCTTGTGCCAGAAGAGATATGCATTAAAGATATTAGAAGAAGCAGGCATGAAGGACTGTAACCCTGTTCAGATACCGATGGATTCTGGTCTAAAGCTGGAAAAGTCAGAGAAGGAAGCAGATATTGATGCTACAGGGTACAGAAAGATTGTTGGGTGCTTCAGATATCTCCTCCATACCCGGCCTGATCTTTCATATTGTGTTGGGGTACTTAGCCGTTATATGCAGAACCCAAAGGAGTCACATGGAGGTGCAATGAAGCAATGCCTAAGATATCTAAAGGGGACAACGTCATACGGTTTAAACTTCGAGAGGACAGGGCAGAGAGCATCAAGGTTGGTTGGCTATAGCGACAGTAGCCACAATGTAGACCCGGACGATGGAAGATCAACGACAGGTCATATATTTTACTTTGGAAGCAGTCCAATAACTTGGTGTTCTCAAAAGCAAGATACAGTGGCTCTATCGTCATGTGAAGCAGAGTTCATGGCAGGTACTGAAGCTGCACGACAAGCTATTTGGCTTCAAGATTTGCTGTATGAAGTCATCGGAGTTCCTTTTGCTAAAACAGTCATCCGGATAGACAATCGATCTGCAATAGCCTTAACGAAGAATCCGGTGTTTCATGGTCGGAGCAAGCACATTCATACCAGGTTTCATTTCATAAGAGAGTGTGTTGAAAAGGGCCTAATGGAAGTGGAGCACGTACCAGGCAACAAGCAGAAAGCAGACATATTAACAAAAGCTCTAGCACGGATCAAATACAAAGAGATGCGCGAGTTGATTGGAGTTCATGATACAGACAAATGTGATTTCAAGCTTAGGAGGGAGAGTGTTGAAGTAAGCTTGAGATAAGCTTGAGGAAGAAGTAATCCTAATCCTAACCGAGATATGAGGATGTGAATCAAATAGATTTAGGAGTTATCTATATCTATGAATACTAATAAGATTAGGATTACTTATTTATAAATAGAGAGATCATGAGATGATATGTGTGTGTGAGTTTATGAGTTTGAGAGCTTGAGGTTTTGAGTTAGTTTCATCAAGAGATTAATAAGAAGAGTTTCTTATTTGTGTGATCATTACTTGTGTTCGAGTTCTATATCTTTGAGTTCGTGAAATCAGTTAGACAATAATTACATAATATGTTTACTGCTTCAAAATCATTAGTTCCTATCATGTCCAACGGTGACCCGTTCACGGCGACCCGTCTTAAGAACTGGGAACGGAGAGCCACGTGGAGACCTCGGTGGCATCTCTCTTAACTGCCGTCCATTACGGTCGTAGTGAATCACTCCCGAGAAATCTAACGGCTCACATTTTCCGCCCATCAAAATCTCTCTTTGCCAAAGGCCATGCTGCTCCTCTTCCATCGCCGCCGTTTTCTCCTTTTCAGCCTTAAATCTCATCGGCGAGCTCGCCATATTCCATCGGCCGCCGAAGTTTTCGTAGCGAGTTCGCTTCTTCGGCTTTAGCTTCTTGGAGAGGCGATTCGCGTGCCTGGCGCAGAGTACCATCAGAGAGACGAGATAGCTCACGCTTAGACCCTTGTTTGAAGAGTTATGTGTCGGCGTAGAACGGTCCATAACTTCGCCGGACAAAAAGAAAGATCAGAAAGATCAAGGCGGATTATTCTCATACTGTCTGAAATGAATGAATATATAAATAAATTCAGACGCGTCGACGAGATTTAAGAAAATGGTGTTAGGTTGGTTACCCGTGGAACCGGTCGCCTTTGCGGTAATTTTGTTCTTTTTTTTAATATTTAATATCTCGTCATATGTGGACAATGAGTTTTTGAAACTTTGAAACATTCGTTTTCTTTAGAATTATACTACAAAATGTTTCAAAGTTAAAAGAGCATTCAACGGACATGCATAAACGATCTCACTCGCGACAATAAAACTATTCGTGAACTCAAGACTATAAGAAAACAAGATTTGAGTCAGCAAAGACTACTTGTGTACGAAGAAACTACAATCAAGTACCAGTAAAATCTTATGAAGGAGAATTTCTAGAATTCAGTCTTTGAATCTTTTTCTGTTTGTTCCCAAATCTATTGTGACTCTCATCCATGAGGATTCTGTTTCTGGTTACTAATATGAGATATGCCATGGATGTTTAAAAATAAACTTATTTACAATATATGATTGTGAAATGGAAATTTTAGGATATCAATGTCGTCTCTCTTATATAATAAAAAAATTGGCGATTGGTGATTACATACTCAAAAAATGACAAGAGGAAGTAAACGTCACTTTGTTTGCCATGAATGATTTAATTGGCAGAAAATGATATTCAAGCTTTTCAACCAAAAAATTAATAAAATTTTATTTTCCATTCGATCGGCTGCAAGAAAATTTCACACTATTGATATAAACACAGGTTAGTGATTTACAATATAAATGCTGATTTGTTTGTTAACATCCAAATCAATTCCAGTTGTGCATTCTTGGAAACAGGTTTCAGTATTGTCATCAATTGCATCAACTTTACAGTATACTTTATTTTGTATTATTCGGGTCGAGTTTCGTTTATGGGGCATTCCTATAACAAACAACTTGATCTTTTGAATATTGGCAGGGACCTCAGCCGTTGACTTCTGTCTTTTATGTTTTGAACGAACTTCTGTCTGTTATTATTCAAGACTCTGACTCAGTCTCTGCGGTAGGTCGTTCATTTGACATTTTTGTGTTTTTATTTTTTCATTTGGACAAAATTTAATCAATATCCATGAATGTATTAACCCTTAAAAAAAGTATTAACCCTTAAAGAAACAAAAAAAAAAGCTATAATTTTTTGACCGCTATCCGAATTAACAATCCTACTATATAAAAGTTACTAATTTTAAGGCTTCTTAAGAGTGCCACATAGGACAAAATATTCCCCACCAATCAAACTGTCATGTCATAGCGAATGTTTAGATGATGGGTCTCGAACCATCCAAACCCATCAAAATAGTCAGCCCATTGTATAACTTATAGCTTCCTTTTCTTTAGTCTACTCGCCTCAGACGTCTCCAGCGACTCCAAAACTGTTCGTCTACCCAACTTCACCGGTATAACTCCTACGACTACAACAATGGCACTTCAATGCTCCATTATAACTCATCAAGTAAAGACTCTTTGTACTTCTCCACACCCCTCCTCTCAATCTCTTGCCCAGTTCCTTAAATTTGATTTGTCATAAAAAGTCAGTGCATCAGATAGTTTTTGAAATTCAAATAATACTAGATGTTTTCCTGCACCATGTGCAGCATAAAGTTTTTAAAACTTAAATTATATTTAGAATGAAATTTATTAATATTATATATTTATTATTTTGACTAATATTTAATATAAAGTTGATTATTTTTGCAACTATAATGTTTGCTATTGTGATCAACACCTTTTTACAGTACTCTGTTTGTATCTTTTTTTATTAGTCATCTTCCTGTTCTTTTTTTCTTTTTGGTAAAATGATTTAAAAAAAAAGACTGAAGCTAAAATTAATCTTTTTGTTCTTGATCATTCACGTTATCTTCAAAGTCAATAACATGGCCAACGTAAATTATCGACGTTGAGATTTCAGCTTCTTTGATTTTTACTATTCTAATGTTTCAATATAATTTACATATTCTCTTTGTTTTATAATATAATGGTTTAAAAGTATTTTTTGTTTCACTATATAAATTGTTTTTTTTTTGGTAGGGAAATTGTTTTTATATTTCAATGTAACTTTATATTTATTGGATATAGTATGACCAATTAAATTATGTAAATTATTGTGTAATTGATTAAATTTATATATTAAATGACAGTTTTCTAAAGTAATAACTTTTAATAATTGCAGATTTTAATTAAAATTGATTACATTTTGAAACAGATAGAGTAATCTATAAACTAACTCTATATAGATATGATGACAAAATTGTAAAGAGGTCTCATCTTGAATTTCTCTCATTCTGTGCATTCCTAATTGGGAGGAGATAATCAACATCTAATTTTATGTTACTCTCAGTATATTAGAAATGGTCGAACCGTAAACCAATTAAGGATGATGTAAGGAAGACATAAAGATGTATTTTCAGTTATCACAAATATAGAATCAATTGATAACAACTTAATTATGTCCAGCGTAGGACAACATAGAAGAGTTTCCATACCTTCTAATATTATAATATCTCACTATATTAGTGGTTAAATCAGTTTTTCTAGCACAAATACTCACTCCATTCTTAGAGTTTAAGCTTTTCTATCTGATGATATTAGTAATTTGATCCAAAAAAAAGAAAAAAACGGTCGAACTGTACATTATAATTGGAGAAAGAAAACAAACAAAAATAAACCGAAGACTTAAGGTATATGAAACAAAAATTGGAAATATCAATTCTCTGCAATTAAATAATAATGCGATAAAATTGTAAAAATACAAAATAAAACAAAAAAATACACAGAAAAAAAGATTTGGTAAAATAAAATCATAATATAATTTCCATAATTGATAGTGCTCAGCTACACTAAAAAGTCTAAATTGACAACATACACAGTTTTATTTACATCTTTAAACCTATTATCTAATTAAAATGATTCTAAAAAAAGTGCCAGCACGAAGAGTTAAAAATATACTATAAAATATAATACATAACGTTAAAAATACAATCATTGATCACTAAAAAATCATGTTAGTAGTAATAAAAATGAAATGACAACACATTTATTAAAAGCATAGAACAACACGCAATAAGGTGTTATTAAATATACAAATTACAAATTAAATATGCTCAACGCAAACACACATAAAAATGAGACATCATATTTAGATATATTTAAATAAATAATTTTAAATATATTATATTCTTGATAATTTTAAAATTACTTAAAAAGAAACTAAATTATTAAAAAAATAATATACAAATAAAACTAAAGCAATATTTTGTAACGTCAAAATAATAAATGAATAAAAAATATAGTATGTTAATAAAATAGATTTTAGATTTTAAAGACTTCTAATTCATGTAATATTACAAAATTCAAAATTTGTTTATTACAATTAATATTTTACATTAGATATATTAAAACAATATTCTAGATCGATATTCAATTGTCAGTTTTTAACTATTACACTTAAAAAAATATTATTAAGTACACTTTTGTTTTGAAAAAGAGGTTTTATATTTTAAGTAGGTTATTGGAGTACTTTTTCTTTTCGTAAATTTATTTGAGATGAGATTCTGATTTTTTAAACTAAGATAATTTGTGTTCTATACATAATTATATATTTTTTACATAACTCTAAAATTTCGGACTTGATTCTTCATATTTTATTAGTTAATTGTGTTACATATAATAGAAATATTTACTTCAAACTAAAAATATAAGAAAATTAAATTTAAAAATTAGTTATATATAATTTAATATAGAAAAATTCACATACAAATAAAAATGATAAATGTAAAAAATTTAAATATATTATCCGCGCGTAGCGCGGAGAAAGGATCTAGTAAACATAATAGTTACTCGGTTCTCTAATGTTAATGAATTGAAAAAGAAACCCTACAATTAGTTGTATCTCTAGTTTTATTTCATTTGTTAATTATGAATAGTAGTGATTATTTTAGACCGAACTTTTGTTATTCCCTCCGTTTCAGTTTAATTTTCGTTGTAAAGTAAAATTTTCGTTGCAAAATAAAATTTTCGTTTCAAAATAAGTATTATTTTAGAATTTAAATGCAAAATTTTTAATAACATTCTCCTGTTTTTTTATTGGTTGAAATATGGTTATGCATATAGAAAATATACAAAACTAAATATTTTCTTAATATGTATGCATAAATCTAAAATGACCATTACAATGAAATGGAGGGAGAAATAAATTGCATCGAATTCTTTGATTGGCAAAAATATATAATTACAATTAACCAAAAAAGAACCAAGGCCTTTAACCTTATAAGATTTAGGTAGTCTAATTGTGTTTTAGCGATCTTTTCAGAGTACAAAAAATACTTAATTTTTTAAACAAGAGAGATTGATCAAAGGTTAACCTCTCGACAAAGAGAAATTAGATATGTATTTTAGCCCCAAACTTTCGTTAAATATACAAAATTAGTAGTTAGTTTTTGTGACTGTAGTTATAGTCCATTTTTACTAGATATATTTAATTGAAAATAATATTTATTAAATTTAAAAATTAATTTATTTTTGACCAATCATCTTTAACCTAAGTCCAAACAAAATTTCTCACCCCAAGTGGTTCATTGTCATGATAAAAAAATTGAAACAACTAAGAGGAGCAAAGACATCACTGGATTCATTAAGTTTATATTATATTTTATTTTGATGTTTTAAAACTAAAATAATATAAACTTGTTTTTCATTATTATTTTGGAATGTTGATTAAGAAAGCATAACTGATATTAAGCAATTAATTACAGAACAACCAAAATATCAAAATATGTGGATTTAAGCTTAATAAATTAACTAGATAAGAACTTAGGCATTATATATTGATATGTGGGCATTGAATAGAATCATTTTTATTTACATAAACGTACATAATCATAATTATAAGTTTAAATTTTATTATCTGTAAATCTTTACTATGAAAATATTGATGGTGAGGAAATAATTTTAGCTCTATTGAAAATCTCATAGAGGGCCATCAAATCTTCGAAATCAATCGAGCCTTTGCTCCTTATCTAAGAAAATTCCACACTCAAAGTTACATTGAAGATGTGTGATTTTTGTTCTACGCACTCAGAGACACATCCACATAACAAGTAGGGGTGTCTGTTGACACCCTCACAAATATAAAAATCTTTAGTGTAAGTCAGCATGTAAGTTTGGATAGTGTGATTGGATAAAAATTTATATATTTGCCATCCTAAACGGGTTTCAAATCTTATTTTTTGTATTTTTTATATTCTTTTTATTTTTATTCATTTTCTTTGGGATTCAAACCCATTTTAATATGAACTCTTATTTTGCATCATTTTCTATTTTTAACCACCATATATAAGTTTAGATAGTGTGATTCGATAGAAACTTTTGTCTTTGAAACTCCAAACGACAGTTAAAATCCCTTAATTTACATCCTTTTCTATTTTTATTCATTTTCATATGGGCTTCAAGCCTATTTGGATATGATTTACTCTTTTGCATATTTTCCTACTTTATTTTGCGTTTGAAAATGCGCGCTTTGGCCTGTGTAATCCAGGTCCGGTTCTAGGGTAATACTGGTGGAGCAAAAGCACAGGGTCCAACAGTTTTTTCAACAAAAATTAGGTGATTTTAAGGTCCTAATTTCAGGAAAAAAAAATGCCCATATTTTTTTAACAATTACTGGAAAAAAAATTCTTGCACCGGGCCATTAGAAAGTTTTAACAGATGCAAGAATCCCGTTTCTAGTCTTCCGACGACTCCATGATGATACTATTTGGAGTTAAGATATAAATTTTTTTTGAGGGTAAAAATTTAAGACATATCTGATTCTTGAAGCGGCTATCCAATCGAACCGCATACCATACAAACAGGACATGCACTGCCTTTATTCGTGGCGCTATATTTAATTGAATGGCTAGTGAACAAACACAACCTTTTTGTTGACATTTGGAAAGATCGATTACTTTGTTCAAAAAAATGGAAAGATCGATTACTTAGATCCATGATTTACAAATGTGGCATTGTTTTCTTTACAAATTAAATGTCAATACCAACTAGATGCCATTCTAAACATCTTAAAGAAAACAAGTTCCAAACAAAAACATTAAATAACTTATATTGAGCTATATCACAGATCTCATTTTATTTAGGACGATAATATTATTTTTTTTTATCAAATATAGTACGATAATATTTTCTCACCTATTAATATCATAGAACTTTACTATCAGAAAGTAGTTTCTTTTGTAAAGAAACTAGTTTCAATTTCACAATAAAATAAAAAAAATAGGAAAAGTACAAAAGTATTATTTTATCACCACCAATAAATTTCAGATTATAACAAAAAGAAAAATATAAATTGCTTACATTCAGTAGATATCTTAAGAAACAGTAGTAGGATAGCAGAGAGATCTTTAACTAGTTTGCAAAAAAAAAAAACTAAATCTATTGATAGAGGATAACGAGCCCCATTCTGAAAACGAAGAAACATGCACAAATATAATGGTTACATCAATCTAATGCACTTCACAACATAGATTCATTATCCACGGTCATGTAGGCATATTATTCAAAAAAAAACAACAAAATCTATTGAAACAAATCAAACTTAAAACCCTTTTTAGCTAGTGATGCAGAGGGTTTGGACCGCTAGGTACGATCCGGTCCTCATCATTATACCAAGAATTAGTTTTCTTTTCGGCCGAGCTTCTACGCAGACGTTGAGTACGATCTGTCTTCTTGAAAAATGGAGTAAAATCAAAATTACTTGCTAGAATTCTCTTTTGGCCGAGACCAGTGCCGGCTTTACGCTTGTACGAGGTCGTATATGCACAAGAAACAAGAAGAAAGACGAATAGCACAGAGAGTATAGAGATGTGGAAAAGGAAACTACACGGTTTAGGGTGTTTCTTCATTGTCTTGTAGATGAAATATATGATGAAGAAGCAAGAGAGCTCATGGAGACAGAGACAGAGACAGAAGGGGAGAGAGAGTGTATAATTAAGAGAAATTGTGAGAAAAAAAAGATATGAGATTTATGATTTAACTTGAAGGTTGTATTTTCTTAGTCTCCAAGAAATGATATACAGCATGTGTCGAGTTTCTAAGAGAGTAAAGTATAGTTATATATTCAATTTATAAGATATGATATGGAGTAATATTTGGTTTATACCGCGGCAAAAAGAAATAAAAATAAGGTGAAACGAAGATTAACCTCGGCTCAGAATTTAAGATTTGCATTGTAAAATCTTCAAATCATTTTTATGATAAAAGAAACAAAATTGGCGTATACGTGTGAGGTGTGTGAGGTTTGTGCATACGATTTGTGAAACAAAATGTGAAAATGAGGAAAAGAAAATTACCATTGGTGCATTGAAGTTTGAACTAATGATTTAATGCTTAGACTTGATGCTATGGTGCCTTAGTTCGATTTCTGTTAGGAAAGATGATTTACGTTATATCAAAGTATATTACCAACGGCTGGTCTCGAACCTAAGAGATCATTTGGACTGAAGGCTCAGACATTTCTTAGTAAAAAAAGGTAGAAATTTTACTTTACTTCAAGGAAGAATGGGGGGTGGAGTGGTGCGGTGCCATGAAAAGAGGCCAAATAGTCAAAGTTTTGAATTTATTACATTGTATTTGGTAAAGACATAATTTTATTGGAAGGTGAGCACATTTTTACATTTTACATCTTCGACGTGTATATGTAATATTATTCATTATAATTCAGATATACGGGTTCCACTTAAGCCGAGAGATAATTTCTCCTTTTTGACTAATACTCAGATTAACTTTTGTGTTACTTTATATATATAGGAAACTATATTCGAATTAATTGAGCTGTATAAGTTTGAGTAGTCCGACGTTTTGAATATTGCACATTCGTCCATAATGCACGGTGGTAGTTGACTTGATGATGACTTTCATGATATTACTTTCGCTGGTTTCATGACTTATGAAATATAATATTGATATTAGATAACAGAATATAATATTATCATGTGTTAGAAGAAATTGTCACATGAGTTTAAATATTAACTAGAATTGATACTATAAGGTAATTAGATAAGTATTAATTGAAATAATTGAGAACTTATTTATGGTTTGTTTATATACTTGAATTTTAAATATATTATTTATTTGTCCAATATGAAATCTATAATATTACTTTCGAAGTGATTTTTCGCATTCAAACTCTCACGTTTAAAGTTAAAACAATTAATATATATATATATATATATATATATATATATATATACATTATCTTTAATGAATAGTTATATAATCTATTATTCATTTTATTATTAAACAATATAATTCTAACAACTCAATGATTCATTATCTTGACAATCTCATATTATTCAGTTATAATTCATTATCTAATTAAAAAATATATTTCTAACAAATTAATGAGTCATTATCTCGACAATCTCATTTTATTCAGTAATTATATATATAAACTTTATACTGTAAAACTAGTGTATTTGTTATAGTATAAATTACTATCTCCCTAGTCTTTAAAATTAGTATCTCAACTTAACAACAATAATACTTTGGATTCTATAAACGTAAAAAGTGAAATTACGAGCACACATCACATTATGGTCCAACTTCATTTACATGTTATTTGTTTGGTTTTATAAGAGGTAATTTTGGTGACCAATATGTACGGATAATTATGCTAATATATATAATGAATAGTTATATATAATATGTACTATAATTAGCCACAAACTCATATTAAATTTTTTTAATTTATATATTAGATTAGACAACTGAATATAAGTTAATATAATATAAATTTTGGCTAAAAACAAATAAGATAAGTGTTGTTATCCAAAAAAAACATTTTCAATTATAAAAATTTAAACTAAAAAATATAATGATGCATAATTAAATACTAATCAAGCAAAAAAAAATATAATGAATTTATTGTATAAAGAGATTTTACAAAATATTTATAATACATGAGTGGTTGCAAAAATGAAATGAAAGCAATAACAAGCATATATATTTTTTTTGATTAAAACTATGCTTTACATATTTTCAATATAAAATTTTGATAATATAAGCAATAACTTACATAGTAATCACTAAATTAATAACATATATTAATAAATATTCACAAGATGATTTATGTCCGCATGTGCAGGCCAAATGCCTAGTATATTTAAAAAAAAATATTATTAGATTTAGTAGGACGCTTCGATAATGAGATACATTATGTATAAATATATTAAATCTCTTGGGACAAATTATTCTATTAAACTAAGATGTAAACTAATAGGCATTTATTCATGCTTCATTTGATTTTGTTTTATCCCTTATATAATATCTATGGATAGTTACTATATGTAATTAATATTAATATGCATTCTACACAAAGCAAACGAATCAAAGAAAGCTGAAACCTCTTCTGAATAGTTGATATTTTCCAATGTAACATAATGTTAGACTTACATAATGTACACTAAGAAATGTTAAAATATAGTTTTGATGCCCTAAATATAGTACACATGCATGAATGTAAAGACACGAAAATGTTGCATTGCAGCAGACATTTTCTTAACTATTAATCTAGCATTCTCATATCCCAAACTTTAGGCCTCTTCTCACCTTAGATGATGCATATGTCTACTTAATTATTTCATAATTACATTAAAATTTTGAAACCCACAAAAATCAAAGCGTATGTAGTTCTTCTTCCGTACATTGCGTTAAACGTGATTCATTTCACAGCTGTAAACCAATGCCACCTTCAGCTTTATAATTTATCTTATTGATTAAAATGTAATACTACATATGAGCCTATAATGAGCCTCCCTTAAAAATGCATCATCCGACCTCTACTTTTTTACATTTTAAATATTTGGATATTCTAGATATTATGGATGCTGCATCTAGATGTTGATGTAATAGTGAAGACGAACAATATCTGAATGTTAACATCTAGATGCAGCGTTTGGATAGAAAAACGAACATGGTCTTGATGCGCGTGTACACACACACATATTTATATATATAGCCCTAAATTTCGACGCATATTCATTTACTAAAGAGTTACTTTCATGTAATCATGTTTTCCGAATACTTATATCTGATTCCATGCAATATATATATCAAAACATTTTACGAGCTTACTAATCTTTAACATTGGTTTCCGACTAAAAACATAAACCAAAAATTACCAAATCTCTAAAGAGTGAGGAGGATCAATTTATAAGAAAAGTGAGGGTGATCGTACGTCAACTACAAGAATCTTATCTTGTGCCTACTCTCGACACAATAGAAAACGAACCCAACTGATTGATGCTTGTAAAGTCCCCATCAAACCTCTTATCCTGCGCACATGTCCTCTCTTATCCTACGCAGATACACTGTCTCCACTTTTATCATGCGCACCTGAAAAACAAAAGAAGTTTTACACAAAACTCCAAAAAGCAAAGAATCTGACCCTTTCACATACGTTTCACAAACACCATCATGTCCACCACACGATCAAAGAAGAGAGTAAGAGAGAAGAGAGAAGCATAGAAAAGAGAGAGAGAGAGAGAAACAGGGATTGAAGCAAGAATCAAATGGAGAGTGTGGCAGTGACATGGAGCAGAGAAGAAGAGAAATCATTCGAGAACGCAATTGCTATACATTGTGTAGGAGAAGAGATAACAGAGGAACAATGGAGCAAAATGGCGTCAACGGTTCCAACAAAAACGTTAGAACAAGTAAAGAAACATTACCAAATCCTTTTAGAAGACGTGAAGGCAATAGAGAACGGACAAGTCCCATTGCCTCGTTATCACAGAACCGGAGACGAAGCTGCAGAAGCTTCTCCTGCGAACAGAGACTATCATGCCTCCGGTGGAAGCGGATCACCGGAGAAGAAACCAAACCACGGAGTCTCCGGGACAAATGGCGGCGGAAGAAGTGGTTCAAGACATGAGCAGGAGAGAAGAAAAGGGATTCCATGGACAGAAGAAGAGCATAGGTGTCTCCTTCTTCTTATTCTTCCTCACTTCATCTTAAAGAAAGTGAAAAAGATGTTACCTTTATTCAAATGCTCTGTTTCAAATGCTCTGTTTCGAATGCTCTGTTTCAAATGCTCTGTTTCGAATGCTCTGTTTCGAATGCTCTGTTTCAAATGCTCTGTTTTATTGTTTTCTTGTTCTTGAAGGTTGTTTCTGTTGGGTTTGGAGAAATTTGGGAAGGGAGATTGGAGAAGCATCTCAAGGAACTTTGTGATCACAAGAACACCAACTCAAGTAGCAAGTCATGCTCAAAAATACTTCATCAGGCTTAACTCGATGAACCGAGATCGAAGACGGTCTAGCATTCATGACATCACTTCTGTGAACAATCAAGCATCTGCAGTTACAGGACAACAACAACAAGTAGCTAAACCTAGACCAGCACAGCCGCAACCGCATCATCCGACAATGGCTGGAGTAGGGATGTATGGCAGTGCGCCTGTGGGACAACCGATCATTGCACCACCTGATCATATGGGTTCAGCTGTTGGAACACCAGTGATGCTTCCACCTCCAATGGGAGCTCATCATCATCATCATCCCCATCATCTTGGAGTTGCTCCTTATGCTGTACCGGCTTATCCGGTTCCACCGATACCACAACAACATCCAACTCCATCGACTATGCATTGACTACAAGAGTTGGTGAAAACTGACACTTCATTGTAATATGTAAACTTGTGTACATTTCTCAAATTGAACAGGGAGCAATAATGTACAGCAGAGGAATCTGTTTTTCCCATTTCAGTAATCTATGGTCTTTTAAGGAATTTTTAGTACATTTCTTGAAATGAAGATTTTAATAATAATTTATGTTCAGAAGGGAAACAGATATGCGGCCATGTTGTGATCTAAAAATTTCAAGAAATATGACAAAACATAGAAGCAGTTTTACTTACAGTTGTAAATTTGTAATTCTCCTCCAAGAGAAACGAAAAAAAATAAAATTATTGGATGCTCCAGAATATGCTAAAATGCTTTTGAGCAAAGCGTGTGGGCCAATTTGGGCCCAATACTAGATCAATTCAGCCCAGTATTTATTTCACCTGTATCAGAAATTGACAAAAAAAATTATTAACACAGTTGCCGGGAATACTTACCACTATACTACAACGACTTGATGATCTGTTGATATATACGCGCAAATCGTAGTTGTTGGATGTGTTTGCGTCAATCATTACTTATTTGCACCAAGTCAAGTCTTCTAGTAAGTGGCAAATAATAAGTAATGATTGACCATGTGCGTGTACAATCATGTTTAGCATTATCAGATAACAATATATTTACAGGGTCAATAGCAATTTGAGTTTTGTTTTCTTCTTTTATAGATTGTAATATTTTCTTTAAATTTTCACCAGAATAAGTCAATAATATTTTAAAACTACATTTGGTTTGGTGCCGTTTTCCTCCAAATGAAAGTATAGCTTAGTTTGTGATGCAAGCATGCTTCTTTAGGCAAGAATAACGCCGATATCCGTACATTACTGATTAGAATAACTCTCTCATTACGAATATTTCTTTTGCAGAAACGATTACTCATTCGTAAACCAAGTTATAATAATCTTAATTAATATAATCCTGGAGGTCGAAATCAGATATGGTTTTTATTGGACGCATACAACTAGGCGACAGATTTACTTGAAAGCTCTTTAGCTATAGATAATGGCGAATTCTTGCAAATAGTTTTTAAACTTCACTATATTGAAAGATGATCGTGGTCATATAGCTAGTTTCATTAGTAAATATTTACAAACTGAAATATTAACTATAACGAATTACCTTTATATGTATCATTGTCATGTTGTATATGATAGAAAAAGTGCAAAATGTCAAAACAAAAGTTGAAGATGTAAAGAAATTTTCAAACTAATTCAAGTTGTATGGAATCTATCGCTATATAAATCAAACCTCCATTCAAGTGTTTTATCACAATATAATAAAAGAAGAAAAATTCATTCTCAAACCCTAATCACTTATCTTCGGTTACAAATAGGTCGACCAGACCAAAATCCTGCAGTGTCTCATGCACAATCCGCACCCGGACCAATTGGAATACCAAGTCAACTACCAATGACCGGAGCCGCCAGCAACCAACCATCAAAATGGACTTCAGAACTTTTTGATTGCATGAACGATGGAGAAAATGGTTAGAAGTTTCAAAAAATATTTAAACCTAGACATTGAGTTTTTGATTTCAGTCAATTAGTTTTTCTTATAAAGGTTCTTATATATTATTGTTCCACTGTTAAAACTTATATATATGATTTTTGTTGCCTTTGATGTGTGTTTCGAATCAGCTCTCATAACATGTTTCTTCCCGTTCATCACATTCGGACAGATTGCGGAGGTTATCGATGAAGGCACAAGCGTAAGTATATATGTCAACGAACCGGAACATGTGTATCAATGTAGCATGGATTAATATAGATAAACGAGATTGTGAAATTAGGGAATCAGCATTTTAATAATCACAAATAATTTCTAAATCGCCCATTTATGTTTGATTTATTGTAATGTCGCACAAAAATGGGATTTTTCATTCCGGAACATTTGGAGACTTAATAACAATCGTGTCATTTTGTTTTGCATATTTCATTGTTGTATGGAGTGATATGCTTGTCTATTACTATTAGGGATACCATGTGTTTACTCATGCACATTCCGGACCAAACTCTGAAGCAAATATGTGCTACCGGATGCTCCAGCTCCAGATTGGATCACTCATTGCTTCTGTGAATATTGTGCACTTTGCCAAGAATATCGTGAGCTCAAGAACCGTGGTCTTGATCCTGCCATTGGTATAGCTCTTTTTCTGAAATAGTCTACTCACAAAGCATATCTTCCTCATTGCGCATTAAGACTATCTCATCCATGTTTGTGTGAAACCTCACGACTCTACATTCATCTAGACATGATTTTGATACCACTTGTAACCCTCCAATCCTCATGTATAATGGGCTCTCATATCCGCGTGCTTAATCCTCGGACTCATTTCATGCAACTGTTGGTGTATTAATTTTGAAAAACTAGAAAAAAACTTATTTATTGACCCTACAATCACTATGTAATTTTTACACATGCTTTAACCTTACTTAGAAAATATCATGAATCATTTTCAGATATGTCATTTATCATTTTATTACTCCAGTTTAAATATATGCTTAATTAGAAAAACAATTTGTAGACAAACAACCAAAATGATAATTACCTTTTGTAACATAGTAACCAGATCAAACTTTTTAATCTTTTACATGGAAATGTTACAGTTTCTTCGCCAAAACATATTGTGAGGACCAAATAGTAAGGGCTTCCTGTCAAACCAAACCCTTGCATGTAACATATATATTTATCTTGTTTTGAAACTAGTTATAAGTTGGAGAATTCTAATTGAACTCGTCTCTTTGCCTAAAATGTGAACGTGATCAACTCTGGAGGTTCAATGGGGATTATGCAAAAAAATATAGACCTCAAGAGGCATATAAAGAAAAATGAGACCTCGAAAGGAAACAATAATGTCAGAAACAAGACGAGAACTTAAACATAGAAACGAAGTTTAGTTTGATTTGGCTTACTAGTTTGATCTCGCCGGAAATTCTCAATCACGGTGTTTCTGACAAGTCTGACCAAGGAGATGTAGAGGGAGAAGCTACAGGAACAGAAGTGATGGAGGTTCGGTGACTTACGGTGGAGGAGAAGAAGATGAAGGTAGTGGCTATGGAAGAGAGGATCGTCCCTAGCGGACGTTGAAAAAGAAGGGAGAGAAATGGAGAGGAGAAGGGACAATAGTATAGAATGAATGAAGATTCTAACATGCATTTTTACTTCAGTGCATGCCTAATTTGTTAGCATCTTGTTACCTCTTCCACACGTTTCAAATTCTCTCTTGAGTTAACATATATACACCTCGATTAATTGTCTAGTAACTTGTCTTAGCATATCAGTTTCAGACACTTGTCTTAACATATATACACCTCGATTATTTGTTAACATCTTGTTACCTAATTATTGGAAAAGCCCTATTTAATAAACTTCACACTTCTATCTAATTTAATGATTAAAATGAATCATTTTGTTTTCCGAAAAAAAAAGTCACTTTGTTTTCACCAAAAATGAATCATTTAAGGCATAATGTTGCCTTGGTCCTCAGCTAAAATACATAACATTCTAAGCCAAACAAGTTTTCTAGGAAAGGCTTTGGCTTTCATATGCCCATTTTCTTCGTAAATAGTGGGGCATCTCAAGAATAAAAGCGTCAACAAACAATTGTAGACACTAGACACATAGGTCCATGTTCAAAGAATCATGACAGTAGAGCTAGTTTCAATATAAGAAAAAACGAATCAAAATAATAATGAGAACAAATTTATTTATGTACAACATTGATCAAGTTGTATTATAAATAAAAAGTGCAAGATGTAAAGAAAAGTTCAAACAAATTCAAGTTGCATAGGATCAACTTTTATATAAGTCAAAACTTCATTCTAAGTTTCTTTCACAATGCAAAAGTAGAAGAAAGCAAATCCTTTATTCCCTCAAACCCTAATCTATTCTCTTTGGTTTACAAATGGGTCGTCCAGATCAAACTCCGAGTCCGAGAATGCACAACAACTTCAATCCGATGTTTCATCCACAACCTGCACCTGAACCACCGGTGTACGAAAAGCAAATGGTCGACACCGAGCAGAAATATCCTCACAATGGTGGAATGCTTAACCAATCAAGCGGAGTACCAAATATGCCCAGACCGGTTCAACCTACGTATATCAATCCCGGTCGAATGGGTAACCAACCTTACGTACCACCACAAATGGCCCGACCGGTAAATATTAACCAAAACTGGACTTCAGGACTTTTTGATTGCATGAACGATGGTGAAAATGGTTAGACACCCAACTTTTCAATTATTTTATCCGTAATGGTCCGTTATTGTTATATCATGGTTTTCATCCCTTCATATGTTGTCTGTTTTTTTATCAGCAATCATCACATGTTTCTTTCCATTCGTCACATTTGGACAGATCGCAGAAGTTACCGATGAAGGTGCAACAAGTAAGTATATATATTCATATATAATGTACATCGATACAGCATGCATATAGATTATGATTAAGTTTCTGCATTTCTTGGACGCAGTTTATCTTGTCACGATTCTGTAGTTGAACAATGTTACCAATCAAAACAATTTATTTCTGCATTTCTGTTTATTTATATGTATATGTGTGTTCAGGTTGTGGAACGGGTGGAATGTTGTACGGCTTGATATGTTGTTTATTTGGGATACCATGTGTTTACTCATGCACATTCCGGGCCAAGATCCGAAGCAAATTCGGGTTAGCGGATGCTCCAGCTCCAGATTGGATCACTCATTGCTTCTGTGAATATTGTGCACTTTGCCAAGAATATCGTGAGCTCAAGAACCGTGGCCTTGACCCTGCCATTGGTAAATTGACCATCTCCTATTTCTCTCCCACAATCTTTTTAATAATTTGAAACTTGTTTTTTGTTTGTTAATGCTTGGTTGCCTTATAGTATATAATATCTTGGTGTATTTAGGATGGAGTGGGAATGTGCAAAGACAGCGACAACAACAAGAGATGATGGCTCCCCCAATGGGTCAGCGGATGATGGGTTGACTTAGAGATTAATTTTTATTACACAACATGCTTTTGTAATATTATTTGTGTTCTGTTTCTTTGTACTTATTTTATTTTGCGACCAAGAAATAAATGTCAACTTAGGTATGTAATCTTTGTTGTGATGTGAACATCTTTGCTACAATTTCTTAAAATTATCATATCACTGTGACATTCTTTTGAAATTCCAAAATAATAAGTTTTCTTTCTTACGTTTGTTTTTTTTTACTGTAGATAAACACATCAAAAGACAAATTCCTCAGCTGAGTCTTTGACTGAATATATCATTTCTTTTCCACAAGAAAAATGTAACTTATACTTTACAATAAGTTAACCATGAGGATTTTTAATAAGGACAAAGGGCACAACCGAAATAAGAATCATTGTTAAAACATGTATGTAATCTCGTTTATTGATAGACCAATCGAAATAAGAACTGGTAAAACATATTTATAAGTAATTAAACATAAAAAGATTACACCGAGAAAAAGTAAGAAAATCAAAATCAAAATGTTTCTTCAAAGGCCATAAAAAAAGCAAAAAGTAAAAAATGTATACCAAGATAAATCATAAATGAAAAACACCCAGAGTAAAAGAACAACAAAAAGTTAAAAAGAGATGCACAGGGATAACACAGATGTGGAAGGCAAATCAGATATTGATGGTCGCATCCCAAAGCCGGAGAACTCCATTCCGGCCACCGCTACATATCCGTTTCCTCTCCAGATCAGACGCAACACATCTCACCTGAATCACAAACTCCATTCAGTCTCAGTAGCAAAACAAAAAAATGTTTTTTCAATTCATGTGAAAAGAGGATCGTCATCATACCACGGCGGCTGTTTTTTGTGGTACTCTGTAAAGTTGCCAGCCTGAGACTTTGGTTCCAGCGTTAGAAGGACGATGGAAAAGAGACATTGAGTTATCTGCTGCTCCAATGCCTAACCAATGTTCACCAGCGTTGATTGATAGTATAGAAGAGTTATGCAGCGTTATGTTCTTCACGCATTTAATGCCATCTGTAAACCAAGAAGACCAAAGTATATTATCAGATTTTCGCAGAGCTAAATGTTTACAGTTGTAAGTTGTGATTGTACACCATAACGTTTATATGGTAATGAGATCCTTACCGTCATCATTTTCCCAAAACCGGAGTAACCCATCAGCCGAACCTGCAAGAAAAAAACATCAGCAATGCACTACCTTGAATCCTTCATGTTTGTTTGCGAAATCATTGCTTTTTCTCAATAGTTATTTTCAGAATTGGTCTAGCTGAAACTATCATTGACCTGTGATTATTCCTTTGTCGAGAGTGGAGTATTCGACAGCTTGTACTGGCCCAGCATGGCATGCCAAAACAGCGTCACATGATCCTCTGGAGATAGACCACACTCTTGCTGTCCAGTCATCGCTCCCTGTTATCAAGGTATCTTCCACCATTCGAATTGACCTGCAGAGATGACACGATTTTATCAAACAAGTCACACGTCTTAAATAACAAAATTAAGCAACCGGTAAATAGAACCCTATATATATTAAGAACTTGTACGAAAAGGAAAAGAGCACAAAAAATGAAACATATTCAAAAGAACATTGTGAGTCTCACCGTATCCATTTTGTATGCCCTTTCAGTTTATGCATCTGTCTTCCTGAACGAAGATCCCATATATTTGCGATCCTGATTATTTATCCAACCATATAGCTGAATCCGTAAGTGACATTCAATATAGCAAAAATCCATTTGTTACTTATGTGTAATATAGTATACATACGTGTCTCTGCCAGCAGCAGCCAAGATTCCTGTGGAGTCATCATATTCAATCGAAAGAATAGCGCTAGAGCATCGGCCAACAGTTGAGACGCACATATCGGTTCGAACATCCCACATTTTAACCGTTCCATCATGTGCAGCAGTGAGAACACGTTCACCTGAAATCATCTTCACACAACTAACCTGCACAATATATTTGAACGTACATGATGGAACAGTTGATAAAAGCTTCCTCTTCGGTGTCTTATTACTGATTGGTCAATGATACTAGCTTTACAAATTTAAATCATCGTCGATCAATTGTCAATGTGTAGATGCTAGTGATGGCAGCTCCAACATTTTCCAAACGGAATTCCAATGATTGATAGTTATCTGTTTAGCTAATTACTTCAATGTCTATATATTTATTCTGAGTTGACCATTAATATAATTTACCCTGTTGAATTATGTCATAATATCTGCTAAACATTAAGAGCGTAGTGGAAACCTGAGCATCGTGGCCTTTCAGTTCTTCTAGAAGCTGAAGTGTCTGTTTGTCCCATACGATAACAGATTGATCATCTGATCCTGAAACTATCTTTGCTCTGTCAGAGCTTATAGCACGCACGGTTCTACATCAAAATCAAAAGTTGAAAATAAAAAAGAAGGAAGCACTGTTAAAGAAACGAAAATTAACTAAATCCCACAACTCCTGAGAGGTATCAAGTCGAATTAGAAATATGTACCCTGTATGTCCTTTCAGAGTCGCCCGAAGTTCGGAACCACGCAGACTTGGATCCCAGATCTTAACCTGCACAAATTCAGGAAGCAATCAAAAGAGGATACTAGGTTGTTGTTACTCATTCTGAATTTGTACAAAACTACGGTTAAATCTATCTGAATTCCAAGAAATGAAACAATGAAAGACTATCCTATTTGACTACACAATCATCACCTTGAGTGAAAAGAAGTATCATACAGATTACTGTTCCAGTTCTATTTCGGCATACTTATTCTTCCAAATATTCCATCTACTATATTCACAACTACGGTAACATTAATATCAAAATAATACACTAATCTAAATAAATGCTAGCAACAGAAGAATGAATGTGTGTGTTCTCAACGATGATACTAACATGTATAGTTGCAAAGAAAATCTAACAAAACAATTAAAAACTGACGAATGAAAAAAAAAATCCATATAAACATTCGTGTAACTATGCATTTTATACCGACCAGACAGTCTGTACTGCCACTGATAAAGAACCCAGCATCCTCGCGATCGCCCACAAGATCATAGACTTCCCTTCTTGTAACAGAGTGCAAGGCAGTGACGGCACCGCTGTGACCCTTCAGAACACGTACATTGGTTTGGATTTTCTTCTGTGCAGCAGCAGTTATGTCTGTTTTGCCAAGATTAGTATACTGACTTTAGCAACAACAAGCCAGAATAGCAACTACAAAGGGAGGAGCTAATCATGGACATACCTGAAGAAGCATTATCAGAAACCCACTTACGAACACGACTGAACGAGTTAGCTCTTGATGCTGTATCTCTGCTAAACATACTCTGAACCCAACTCCTTCCAGAAGCTTCCGAAGGTTGCTGGGTTTCATCAGAGGCATCTGCTTTTGGACGTGGTGATGGCAACCCAGATGATATAGACTGTTGCTTAAATGAAGAAGCGCCCCAATAGCCTACACGAAGTTGCTGAACATGCGACAAGAACCCTCTGAGTTTAATCTGAAAAAAAGTTATTATTCCTCAGTTGGTTAGTGTTTCCAAAAATGTTAGAAAGCTTGAAAACTGTAATTCGTATGGAGTAAAAGGAGCCAATTCTCAAAAACTGCAGAATCAATTAAACAAAACTAAATTTACCAGTAATTTGTATCCAAGTTTTTGCTTCTCTGCTATTGTCTCTATCATGTTCCAAGCCTCTGTATCAGAAAGTCCCAAGCCAGCCTGCAAAAGAGTATTAAATAAAGTAAACAAGAAAACTGTAATCTTCCCATTACAGTAAACGAAGGTGAATAATAAGTCAACTTTGAAAATAAGAATTCACCATATGTGATGCCACTATGATTAGTCTGGCTGTGACCAAAGTAGCGTAGTTCACTGAGCTGAGATAGTACAATAATGGGTTACACCAATTAGTAATGCTAATGATGATCCAATCAATTGGTAGTATAATGTAAGACACAATAGGATGATATATGGCTAACAGGAATTATATTTCAAGTACGTTGACTACAATCGGCAAGTTGAAGAATCATCCTTAAGGGGAAATTTTGGAAAGACACATATGAGTCATGACACGGAAATTACTTTACAATCTATACGCAATTAAGCATTACATCTACAACAAAAACAAAGTAAATTCCTAAAATGAACCCTCTTTTCCCAATAATTTTCTTTTAACGCTCTAGTTTACCACAAAAAAAAGAAGTGAAGAGCCCCTTGCTAGAACCAAAATATCAATAGAAAGACTGAGATGTTAAAAAGAAAAAAAAAACCACGTGATCATGTATGCTAACAGAACTTCATTTACCAAGAGTCCATGACAAAAAAACCCACCACAAGTTTTAAGATTTACAGTTGACTCAACCAGCTCATTTGTTTAATATAGTTCTCAGTATGTCGAGGATCAGGAGCAAGTATACGAACAAATAGTTGATATTATCTAATGAATAGAAGATCTTAAGAAGACTCACTCATTTGCAGGCTGCTCCATGAGGTACTCGAAGTAACCTTCCCAGAATCTGTCAGAAGAACTCACAGTATGTCAATAACAAATTTTCTAAGCAGCATAAACATTAATAAAAAACTAAAAGAAGCCGCAACATGTTGGGTTTCAGACCTCAATTCCTCCCAGATGGGTATGGAGATGAGATGACGCTGAACATAGTCTGAGACATTATTGGCATCCTTCTTAAACATTTCTGCAGAAACTTCAAGTGCATACTGGACTGTCGATAAATCGTTCCTTGAAGCAGCACGGCTGACCGCCATTTTGAGCTGATTTTAACAATGAACAATAATTGTTGAAGAGTATAATTCTTAGAGTTTAAATAATTCTTCATTAACAGCCAAGAATACAAACTGCGCAAAGCTAAATATGCACATCTAAAGTGCAAGCTATTCAGAAACTAGGTATACTAACCCGGTATACAGATAGAATTACCTACCAATTCTTTTACCGCAATGAACTGCTCCACAGTCAATCCACCATTCCAGTCCTGCAAGAAATAAATCAACTATACAGTCAGGTCCAGCTCAGTCAAATTGGCTCAGTATATATCCGTACAGTTGCTAGTTGTTGCGCTTACCGAATTTTTCAGATGCTCTCTTATACACTCGATAAAGCCACTCCCACCAATTCCCTCAGCATCAGATTCAATGAGAGCTGCATGAGCAAAGTTTGTGTGTTTAATTTTCAATAAGGACAATAACAGCTCTTTTTTTTTCAGCAGAGGCAGAAATAATACAGTCAAAATGGCCACTATTTGGGTAGTATACTATCTGGCTGATTAAGCATACAAATTTGATTCATTCTTTTATTTAACCAATTCATGCGGCCAAAATTTTATGAACATCTATTCACATTCCTACTGATATGAAACATACCCAATATCGTGCCGTATTCAAATGATGAAAGAGGATCTTCATCTGAACCCAGTTTCAGAAGACGGAGCCATAATCCCTGGAAACCACAACAAACCAATGCAATCAGAGAGTGACATAGACTTAATCTTCACTGCAACCTATTAAATATAAATTTATTTGCTAGGACTGGAATCCGGGTAAAGTAAACCAACTACCTTTTCTAAGGAGAAATTTTACTGCACATGCTTTAGATCGTTATATTTAGAATAACGGAAAGTTATTCTTGGCCAAGTTTGGTAACATGCTTAGAGTTTTTGTGTAGCTTGATTTGGCTTACGTTAATATTCTTAAATCTTGTGTGTTTTTTTTTTTTTTGGCGTCAAATCTTGTGTGTTTATTTGTCAAGTTTGACAGAAATTTGAGGATTATCAGGGGCTAAGTAAATCTCACCACAGGTGAAACTTTATCACAAAGGTCTAAATAGAAAGATTTTTTTTTTTGAAGGAGGAAGTAACTGACTTCGTCCAATTTATAAACTTTCAAAGGAAACTATACCTGCAACTTGACTTTTATATCCAAGACCATGCGATCTCTCTCTGCCTGTAATCAGTACAATATCATTAAAAAGAGATGTAACGGCATGACATCTAGAATGGAAGTCTTGTGGACCTTTTTCATTTTTGGTTGAGTTATCAATCTTATTCAACACAAGAAAAAATGAAGACCAAAACGATAATGCAGAAGTTGATATAGCATCCTATAATATACTACGACAGTTGTAGAAATTAATTTCTCATTTGATATCCTAATTAATTGATGTGCATTGATGAGTTTTGTTTGATTTACTATCCAAGCATGACAGATCCATGCCACCTCTTCATGTTAGATTAATTTGTTTCGACCCATGCATGAGCAACAAGATTACATGCAACACTTACCGCCCTCTCCCTTGAACTAAAACTGTCTTCCTTAGTGTTCTTCCCTGGCGGTGAGCTGCAATCGGAAGATATAGAAATTAAGTAAGGGAGTCAGATTGCTGTTCCAAGCAAAACAGGATATACCTTGGAGAATGCCGTCCGTTGGATTCAAGAGCTCCGCTTGCTGCCGCGAGGATCTGCTTTCGCTTTTCTTCTTGTTCCTCTGACCTAACATTCGCAGGAAACCTGTCATAGGTATACCTGGTGGCTGAAAAAAGAATAGAGCTGGATCAGACCATGATCCCAAACTCAGTAGGCACTAGGCATACAACAATTCCTCAGAAGTAATACAACAGTCTGAAAGATTCTGATTATTTTTATACTGCTATGCATGCTACACCAACTTGTTTTAGTCTCTGTCCAAGTTCAACTACTAGTGGCAAGCAAAAAACCCATGAGAATATGTAGAATGGTAAACCTAAAACTGTATCAATCAGAACTCTTTTCATTCTCGGTAGTTCCTTATAAATGATAAACCTAAAACTGTATCATTCAGCTTATGCGCTCTAAAAACCAAAAGATCAAAATGCACCTGGTTCTTCTACATCCGGATCAGCTATTGTGATTATCTCAGGCTCCATAGAAGATTTTGGCAGAATTGACATGGCATCTTGACCCCTTCCAACAGCATCTTGTAACTTCTCCAAGAGATTAGTACTGTTCTCATCAGAGCCTAGGCGCCTTTCAAGATAATCGAGGAATGCAAAAGAGCCCAAGAACTGAACCAACTGAAAAGAATGGAAAACGAACAATAACCAACTATTATTCAACAGATAAAACGTGACTTAGATTCAACACTTTTTGATGAACACGGTAAATAGTCCAAAATTCAATAGTAAGAATATAAAAGACAGATTACCATACAGATTGGAACAATAGAGAGCAAACAGGTCGAGTAATAATACACGGTACTGTAAATATATACTTGACCATACATGAAACAGTTAGCTTACCATAGGCTCCGGTGGCTGGTTGGTGGATCGAGACCGTCTCTTCAGAAACGCATCAGTGCTAAAAACTTTGTTTTCCTAATTAATTAATCCGTATAAGTGATGCGAAAGGGTGAATAAATATATAAGTAAAGAGTGAAAATCACATACTATGAAATTGCGGTAGCCACCCAAGATAGATGCAAAAAACTTTAAGAATATAACCCTGCGAGATGAAATGGATTTTGTATAACAAACAGATGACATGAGTACAAAAAGTTCCAATGGAAATTTTTTTGCTAAACATATGCCAAAGTTTACTAAAGTCACCTGAGTTGAAGGTCATGATCCTCTCCCCAAGGTTTGCTAAGGCTTTTAGGGCCCTGCTCAACAGAATTACCAAAGCCCCTCAAGTGATCGATCCCCACAACATTAGGTTGCAGTAGTTTCAATATATCGTTTCTCAGAGCGCTGAACTCAGGCTCTGGTATCGGAGGTATCTCCTCCGAAGTAGTGATTTGGTTAAATTCAAGATCCACCACTACAACCTAAAAATGGGAATGTTGTGAGGCCAAATATCAGATAGCATAAATTTTGAAGAGAGAAAGTACGACTTAAAATTAGACTCACGCCATCCATAGCAAGATTTGATGTATCAACATCAGAGTGGAGACCCATCATATAAGGTGTTGGTGCATCAATGTAGTCTACTCCACTAAAAAATAGTAAAGGAATGTAGACTTGCTTCACAAACATACATCAAAACAAAGAATAAAGATCAGAAGAAATGTTTTAAACAGTAGAAATGCAAACAGCTTTGCTTGTTCTCATCTTATATCTATAATCAAGATATCCAATTTTCAATCACAATGTAATTCTTGGATTCACAAGTTTACAAATGCGTTCATTTATGTTTTAAGGGAACAATTAACATCTTATCAGTGTATTAAGACATACCTGCCATCGGAAAGGATAAATCAAATGACATATGGCTTCTGACACCAGAGTCAGAAGCGAATACCTATTGAGATTCAAAATGAAGTAAAATAAGGGTGCTGCTAAACAGAGATGGCATGCAAATGGTAAACGTTTCAAAACAAAAAGTAAAGATATTAATGCAAAATGTTAATGGTAAAACACGTTTAGAAAATGTCACTTAAACTCATTATGGGAAAGTTACTTGTTAGATCGAAGCAAAATCCTCCGTTCAACTAGTACAGATGTAAACAGCTTAATCAAGTTGTCGACATCCAAGCATTGTACAAGAGGTTGGAGAGATATCTGCATCCAGTAAAACCATGCCAAACATTACATTACATAGTTGGAGAACCATGAAATAAACCAGGGAACTATCACAACATATTAAGGCTAAGCAAAACAGATTAAGGAGACAAAAAAAGCAAAAGTCATACATCTGCCTGAGGAAGACTGTCCTCTGGAGGTGCTTCCACCGAGAGCAGGCAATTCTCGACAGCATACAAGACTCGGTCTTTTCCGGGAGTCGGCAATGGCACATTAGATACCATATAGGCTATAATATCCCACAATGGTTTACTGAAAAGGTTGAAAGGCACTAACATCAGTTTCAAAACAAAGTAACGAAAGGCAAAGGGATTAAATCAAGACAAAGATGTTTTCATGCACAGAGAGTGTTTCTACCAGCTTCCTTCAGAGGAGAAGCAAAGAACAAAAATCTCCTCGAGAGAATCCCTAAGAGCTCTGAAATTGGGGGCGTGAGAGACAATACAGATACACTTGTCAGCGTATGTATTGGGTGGTAACTGATAAGCTTCAGTAACATCCTCGCAGACTCGGTCCCGAAACGCAATGCAACTGACAAATATTTTCGCCCCATCACCCTCTGTGGATTGAAGATAACCGCAAACAGATAAAGCAAGTGCATACAAATCAAACAAACTTAATACTCCCTCCGTTTCTAACACAGACTAAGAAATTAGCGGAAATATATGTAAGTTGTTATTAATTACATATTTCATGCCAATAGTATTTGAGAGAAAAAAAAAGCTAGAATGACACTTAGGCTCCGAATGGTAACTGCGGTTTGAGCGGTGCGGGACAAGCGGTTTAATTGCAGTGCGGTTTTAACAGTTATAAAAACGTATAAACATACAATATATGTAGAGATTTTTGTTACTGCGGGCGGGACGGTTCGTAACATTCGAAGTCTTATTATGAAACAGGAATGCAATAACATATACCCGTCAAGACAATGGGATAGCTCCGTGGGAAGCTCACAGGGTCGCTGGAAACGAACCCAGACGAATGGAACGCCACACCAGCAGGAAGAACACACTATTCAAATCGAAAGAAGCTTAAAATCATCAAATCCGATCCAATTCGAAAGTCTCCAAACCTAAACCCAATCGGGATTTGATCGTAACTTACAGTGGGAAGCTGAGGAGGAGGGGGAGGGTAGAGAGAATGATCGGAAGGAGGGAACTGGTCTAGAAGCGAAGGCAAGTAATTGGTATCCAATCCGTGGAATCCGAGATCGCCGTCGAGGGTGCGCATCTCGGGACCCAGTCCGCACACGACGAAGTACTCGAAGATCCGACCCATGATCTTGGATCCTCCAGATCTGAACTTCGGGTTCTAGTAGTGCATAATCTGGAAATGGCTACGACGACGGTCTCTGGTAAAATGGTGATGGCTCAAAATAATGACGAGCCCGTTCGCGATTTGTTTCTCGTCTTTTCACATAGATTACCACTAATTATTTTCTTAGAGATAAAATTGCAAATTCAATAACAGAAGAAACAGTAAGAAAATAAAAATAAAAAATATTTGTTTTGATTTATACACGATGTGGCTTGGGTTTTTTTTTTTTTTTTGTCATTTGAGAATTAGTATTAACTAGAGATGGCAAAAGAAGGACCTGCCCGCGGGCCGGGCCCGTGTGAACTTGCTTCGGGTCGGGATTGGATTCTAAGACACAGGCCCGAATTGGGAGCGGGCCTCGCGGGTAAGGCTTGTGCGGTATTGGACCAGACGCGGGATTGGCTCGCTGTGTACCGCAGGACGCGCGGAGCTCCGCCAAAGACGATCTCTTCCAGCTCGAACGGCAATAGAAATGGCGATTGGTCATCTCCGCCAAACACTGTTCTCCGCAATTCCACCATCCACGACTTCTATGGCTCCAAGCAAAAGCTCTGGTGGTCGGTACCAAAGAGTGACAACATGGCTAGTCAAAGCAACAGTTCTCGCCTTCGGGTCGAAGAACGTCGCTAAACCAAAATCAGCTATCTTCAGAACTCCATTACCATCGATCAGAAGATTCGAACCCTTAATATCTCGATGAAGCACGCCGCGGCTGTGACAATGTTCAAGCCCACTTAGAAGCTGTCGCATGTAACACTTAACCTGAGGCTCTGTGAACTTGACACCGGGGGAGGGAGGAGAGTCCCAAGAGATCATGCTCCATGTAGTCAAAGACTAAGTAGAGGGATGATGAGACGGGTGTGGTGATGAGTCCTTCTAGTTTGAGGACGTTGGGATGGTCTAAACGCCGCATTACTATGATCTCTCTGGCCATGAACTTGGCGCTTTCTATGTCGTTGAGATCGAACCGGACTTTTTTTAGCGCGACGATCTTGTCGTGAGTGAGGTCACGTGCTCTGTAAACATTTAAAAACTATTTTGTTTTAAATGAAACTAGATCTTGATCCGTGCCTCCGCACGGATATTTGTTTTTATTTTTTGTAAACATTTAAAAATTAAATACATATATTATTGTACTAACTAAATTAAAAGATGTTAATAAATTAAATATAACTGAGTTAGTTTTATTATTCTGAAAATTTTAAACGATTTTGATTAATTTAATTTTAAATAAACCAATAAATTAATCTGATCATTTAATCTATTTTATAGTTTTTTATGGATTGCAAAATTGACTTTTTAATTTTTATTTTTTAAATAAATGAATGATTGCATATCTTATAAATTTATTAAGTAGCTAAATATTAGATAATTTCATAACAATTTTTATGGAAATTGCTATTTATAAGGTTAATGGCATATTATTGAGAAAAACTTAGGGTTAAGATTTATTTGTACTTTAGTTTTAATAATTTTGAGTAGACATTAGACATTGATATGTGCAATCACACATGTGTTTGTTTTCATTTTTATGTACGTAAAAGTTTTGTTTTTATATTATTAGTGGTATTTTTGCATCCCACAAACAAATTTAGAACAATTGGATTAATAAATGTAAATTTTGGTGATGAAAATAGAAATCGTTAATTTATTTACAGTTTTTTTAGTCAAGATAAATTTTAAAGTATTTTTTCTGTAACTGGTATGTTGCCTCCACGAATGAAGCAACATAACCTGAACACGACATCCACTTTTATTGAAGCAATCTAACACTTTTATTGAAAGACATGGCTCAAAATAGGGTAAGTGACAGTCAAATTTTCAGTCAATGATTTTATATTTATAGGTGGTCAAATATATGAAGGGGCTATTGAGAGAATATACATTACCTCCAATTTCATGAAAGATTTTCGTTAACGATAGAGACACTATTTTTGAAGTTCTTATGATAGTTATAATACAACTCGTGATATTAAACTAAAGCGATAATAGGTTGGAGTTATTATACAAAATTTAAATTGAACACATGTTTTTATTTTATTTTAAATTAAACATATGGAAACAAAATAGTGATCTTTTTTTATATTGAGTAATTTTATTTTGTTTTTCATACTGTCAACTGTATTACTCACATTTCTTATCATATATTTACTGTATTGAGTTTATTATTTATATGAAATATGCGCAAAATAATATCTTGACATATTAATTTATATTTTATTTATATATTACATAAATTGAATATCTATATTTTATAGTTTAAACGTATATAAATTTATATTTATATTTTGATCATGGTTTTCTGTCCGTTGTCAAAAAAACAAAAGATCATGGCTTTTTACCCATATATTTTGATCATGGTTTTGAGCCGGATGTTTTATTTATGGTTAAGTAGAAACGTAAAAATGCAAGATTATAAAGACAAATATTGTACTTGTTTAATAATAGAGAATATTTTTAAAGATTGTGTGTGTTCAAAAATCAATAGTTTGTTAAGAATAGAAAATGTTTATGGAAAGTATGCAAACATTTAACAATAACTCCAAATAAAATACAAATAAAACACATAAACGGATTCTTTGCATTAAATTTGATAAACATATAGTGGTGCATGTAATATATATATATATATATATATATATATATATATATATATTGGTGAGGAAGAAAAGTTTGTTTAAAAGAACGTTTGTGTGCATAAAAAAAGAAAGAAGATTTCAAACCATAATCATTACTTTTTTGGAATATGCAGTGGAGAAAAAATTCTAGTGTGAACTTGAATTTAATATAGTTTGTGAAATTTACATTTCAAAATCAAGCCTTTAAACAAAAAAAAATGGAAATGAAGATTAACGTGGTGAGACAAATATAACTTATGTTGTTACATAAATATTTTTTGTATACTGTTAATGTGCATTAATGTTTATAGTATTGATATGCAATAGGTAAGTTAAAGATTTATACTGAATTTGTTGTGAAGTCAATTTAGGAAATGTTTTATTGCAATATCTGGTATAGTAGTCAATTTAGGAAATGTTTTTCAATTTAGTAGTTAATTAAGATTATAGATCATAAGTACTAGGTACACTACTGCAATATCTGGTACCTGGTTTCAACTTTGGAAAACAAATGAAGGTTTACGCTTATTTTAAACGTGGTTAGAGTAATGATTATGTATGCAACGAGATTATTTTAGATAATATAGTCATACAATGTGGAAAGAACAAATATTACGTTGATATATATAGCAGAGCATATATATACGCATATATTATGTTGGTAATTAACGAAACATATATTAGAAGTTAACTACCAAGATAAAAGTCATATCTATACTATACTAAAATGGTTATATGAGGAGTAGAGAGGATGTCCACGTAGGATAGAAAAATCAACCAATCAGAGAACCCGAAGTTGCCACGTCATCTCATTTATTTTTTCGAAAAAAATGAAAAAACAATGCGAAGGAAAGGATCGAACCCGGGTTAGTATGACATAAATATAGGACAGTTACCGCTAAGCAATTGAGACTTTCTTGAACACATATATAAGAATCACTAAGTATGTAATCACAAACTCTTATGTACAATTACAATAATATGAATTAAACTTTCAAGACTACGATACTCTGTTTTGTAAAAAAAAAAAGTAAGTGACTAAGCTAATATATTCTTTGAATGTGTGAGAACATTGACAAATATGAAAAATCATAGAATTTTTTTCATGAGAATCCAACTAAATAAGATAAAAAACAATTAGAGTTACAAATATTTAATTACCATTTTATTCAATTTTGATTAATTTCAAATTGTAATAATGTATCTTTTTGGAGTTACAAAAAATAATGTTCTTTCTTTATTACACTAGCATTATATATAGATTCTATTTACACAAATAAATATATAACAACATAAGCTTCCTTTCCCCGATTTATATGAAAACTTTTTAAGTTATCCACCAAAACAAATTAATTAAATCAATCAAATTGTTAGAAACAACAATTTGATATATAATTTTATTTTAAATTAAATTATTTAAAAAGTGTATTTTCATTAAAAATAAAATAATAAATAAGTAAAACTGATTTGATGGTAATTTTTATGATATATATATATATATATCAATTCTGTGAAAGAAATAGTAGCTTAATATGGAGAAAAATCTTAAATACATAGAAATTTAAAAATTAACTAAAAAATAAATAAAAATTAAACTATAATATCACTTGAAAGCTTCTAAGACAATATTAATAAAATATTTAAGCGATAATTAGACAAATTTGATTTTTATTTTTGCCAGCCAAAAGTTTATTATTAATTAGCATTAGTTATTTCAAGATGTTTAAGAAATGATGGACAAAAAAATAGGATGGACATAAATGATATATAAACTATGAATAATATTTTGTAAAGCTGACTTGGATAACACATTTGCACATCTATTTCCAGTCTTTTTTATGCCCAAATTTAATTTCTTCAGAGCATTTATTCCACAAAAAGATCGTATGAGATATTGTTTTGATATTCAGATTTGTTTCTTGACTGTTAAGAAGATTGATAACTGTAAAAATGTATCCTTCGAATATGATATATCTATAACTGAGTCCCCAACATGAGACAAGTTTGTTTAAAAAATAAATAATTTCATTTTTTTATATTATATAATAAATATTTTATTTACTGATAATAAAAATATAGTTATTTATCTATCACAAATATCTATGCAAATATGTGAATCAAGTACAACAATCAAACAAAATAATGATTTCCACAAAGAAAATTTTAAAAATATATTTATGTTATGTAGTCTTATTTTATATTCTTTAAATAATGTAATATAATATTATACATTATTTTTTTAGAATTGATAAATACATATAATATCTTATCCGCGCGTAGCGCGGTTAAAAAATCTAGTATGACTTAATGATATACATATATAATACGTAGAATATTCTATTATAAAAACATATCAGATCTTTTATTATAATACGCAGAATATACATATATAATATGTATTCTACAGTTATTCATATATAAAGTTATAAACCACACTTCTATTATATTTATGCACATATCATCGTGTTTGTATATTCATATACGCATATATAGTTTTAATGAACAATGGTATTACATGTAATTATTTCTAGGCAATAGAGAGTTTTTTTAAAAAAATATGTGAAAAAAGCTTTCATAATGACATCTAAATAATGACATTTTTGTTAATCACACATGATAGTAGACTTAATAAAAATACTTCTCAAATAATAAAAAAAAGATGTTAATAAAAAGATTAGTAAAGATCAACAGATTTGAAGTTACAAAAAAAAAAGAAATCAACAGATGTGTGCATAATCTTTGGTGGAGACTTTTACATGTCAATTAAATATGCATTGAATGTAATGGTAACTAGATTTTGACCCGCGCAGGCGCGCGGGTGTATATTTTGAAAAATATGTTGATATTTGTTTTTCATGTAATTATTAGGATTTGGAAAAATGAATCCGAGGAACATAACCGATACCGATCCAAAGATATAGTACCAAACTCAAACATAAATTGATTAAATATTCTAATTATTCAAAATTTTGTTATTTAGAGAACCGAATCTGATCCGAACCGAAGTATTTGGGTATCCGAATTTATCTAAAAATAGATTTATATACTTATATATATTAATTATTTTTAGATTTAACGTATATAAAACATCAAAAATGATACTTTTAAATTGGTTTAAATACTTGAAAATATATATAGATAGTCAAAAGTAAATATCTGAAATAGTTAAAGTATACTCAAATCTCCAAAAATATTTAAAATAATTATTGATTTCGTATCCAAAATTTTAAATCAAGCCAATTGATATGTTAAGCTTAAGTATTATGACATATGTTATTCAAATTTATACGTAATATATTATTTTATTTATACATTTTGAGAAATTTAAAATATATAATGATTTAAGACTTTAAAAATAATTTAAATTAGTTATCCAAACCCAAACCAAACCCGCAAAGATCCAAATCGAACTCAAACAAAAATTTAGAAACATTTTAATAAGGCTGAAATCTTTGACCCCGAAAACTCAAAATACAAACCGATCAGAACTAAACCCGTATGGGTATCCAAAAGCCCATCCCTAGTCATTATTATATATCGTATTTTATCATCATATAATTAATCGTATTTTATATGTACCATCATATAAGTAATCATATAATTAATAGTATTTTATACATACCATCATATAAATAATTACATATATTATATTTTTAAAACTTAATATGAAATATGAAAACCATAATTTGAGTTGGTATTTCAAATTGGGCTTTGTATTATATTTTTCTTATATATATTGACAATATTTTTTTATAATGGTTCTTGAAAAATAGTTTAGTAAAAATCCATTTTTGAATATATGTATATTTTTGAATCAATTTTTGATATAAATCAAATTTGAATTATTATTTTGATTTGAAATATGTATATAAAGTTTAAATTTTGTTTTATGGTTAGTTTAGAAAATTTTTTTTTAGGGAATTAGAATGACCCATTTTGGTATATTTTAAAAGTGGCCTAGATAACTTTCAATTTTTAAAAAAAACATAAGCCCATTACTTTTTTTTCTTAATACTACTATCCTTGTTTTCAAACAAAAATATTTTTTTTTAAAAGACTGCAATCCATGTTACCAAACACTCCAAATTTTTAAAAGTCCTATTCAAGTCTCCAAACACTCCAATTTTGTACTTGAGTTTTAATAAGATAGATGTATAGAAAAGTTAAATTATACGGAGATATTAATATTGATGTAATGTGTCATAGAATTACCAATGGCAATTTCTGTAATTATTTTAATAAGTAAAGGTGAATTTATTATTTTGGCTGAGTAGGATTATGGTGTTAACACATTATCATAATGGTATAATTGTAAATAATACACAAATTTAAAGTTATTCTCTAAAAATGTTTTCTTTTTAATATATAAGGGATGAAATTATATCGTAAGTGTAGAACAAGAACAAAAAGCTAGCTAAAGATAAGAACACGTACTTCTAACAAATATACAATGTTTATTATGTTATTTTCCTGAAAGCTTTCTCACCACATCTCTGATATATCATACCATTATTGTGTCTTTTTGACAAAAGTGTAGATTAATTTATATATACGACAGATTACATGCCCGATCTCCTGTAAAAGCTCAAGAAAGCCTAATGGAATGATGGAATCCTTGGATCTAATCCCGATAAGATTATATCATAAAGTTCTTTAAAATTGTGTGACTGTGTTTGAACCAAGGCCTCCCCCTAAGTTATCATCAAAATTTAAAATCCCATTAACACAAAATACATTGATTCATGGAATGTCATGAGTGTTTGTATTCTCACCTTTGTATATGGAGTTTGATTATTTCCTATAAATATTTGTTTATTTTTAGTTTGTATAAAGTCATAGAGATAAACCCTACAAATTGTAAGGTCGTGAATAAATTAAAAAGAAGAGTCATCAAGATGTCTTACTATATATACTGATTGATCTATAAACGTTTCGTGACATAAGAAAGCCCTGTGGAAAGAATTATGCTGTTGCTCATCTAAATTGTTTTAATAAAAATGGAAAAATCCGAAGAAAGGAAATTTTTTTTTTTAATGTAAAATTTATTCAATCAAAACTGCTATTATATCTAGTGCAACTGTTTTTGATAATGAAATCAAATAGAGATACTCAAAATAAAAATCTACAACCCTTCATATCTATATTCTTGAGCCAAACCAAGTACATAACCCATCTTCAAGATACGGAAGAAGGGAAATTTCAACTTTGTGGGAAAAAAAAAACCAGACCGCCGATTATTATAAGTGTGTGGTCAGGGCCGGCTTACAAGGGGGGACAAGCGGTGCGACCGCTCCGGGTCCGAACCCGTGTCCCCCCGTGTAATGATAAATAAGGGGCCCAATTTTTTATAAATCTATATTTTTATATATATAAAAAATTATAAATACAATAAATAAAACTGAAAAGGGTCCAAAATTATTTGATATGTATATAGTTTTATTTTCATTACAAAATATACAAAATATTATTGATTAAATTTTAAAAATATTTTAAACATTATTTCTATATAAATTTTAGAAAGTAAAAAAATTTTTTTTGCCCTAGGGCCCCTAGGTGTGTGGTGATGTTCTTTTGAGAATATATTTCAACAACTTGATCCTTACTTAATAACATGTAAGTGTGTCAAATATAGTTCTTAACAAACATGTGGTTATGTGAGATGCAAAAATCTGTATGACGATTCTCTACTACTACGGAGGTAATATTTCTTGTCATGGCGCAACATTTTAGAAGTTAAATATTTCTTATGACTAATACATTATCACTAATTAAAATAATTCAAAGTGCAAATAAAAAAGTGAGGAAGATGAAAAGGAAGGACCCCGCATTTATTCTCTTTTGGTGGGCTATTTCTTGTCCACAAAATCTCAATACATAAACATTACCTCCAAACCTCTTAAATCTCAATCAGTATGAAATCTCTGTATTAAAAGTTAAAACATAACATTCCCTTGGATCCAACATTTTTTATATAAAATTTTAAACTAAATAGATCTTATTATTATAAATTAATTAAAGAAACTATATTATAATATTATCTGTATTTCCAAACAACACAATATATAATCATGTTTCCAAATACTATAAAAAAATTATGTCTTATCTTTTTAATAACTTGTTATCAGTTTTCTTTCAAATTATCTAATAAATCAAATAATTGACTAAAATGTTCAAAACATTTATGAAAAATTGGAAATTTATTTTTGCAGGTTTAGATACTACAAAATAATTTTAATCAATATCAAACCAATTAAATTAATGTATTATTTTATTTGTATTTTTATAAATAAAAAATACATTTATTTAAATTTAAATAACTTTCATATTAAAGTAAATATTATATAAATAAAATGCAATAAATTGACTTCAAATATATTTTATAATTAAAAATTCATCAAAATATATCATACAGTTAATCAAATAAATTATATTAATATTATTAAAAATTCATAAAAAGAGTTGAGATAATTAAAAATTAAATTATATTTAAGTTACAAAATTATAAGGACTAAACTGAAAAGTAAATAGTGTTTTAAGATTTTGAGGGCTTCTTGAGTAAAAAACCTCAAAATTTAACTAAAATATTCAAATAATCTATGAAAAAAAATAAAAAATAAGTATAACTTATTGTTGAAGGTTTAGATACTACAAGATAATTTCAATCAATATCAAATCAATTAAACTAATGGATTATATTATTTATATTTTCATAAATAAAAAGTTACTTCTCTCTTATTGATACATAAACATTCTCTAGCTAGGACCCAACCTTTTCTAGGATTTTAAATTATTTAGACCCTTATATTATAAAGTAATTATGAAAACTATACTATACTATTATCTATGTTTCCAAACAAGAAAATAATTAATCTTGTCTTTAAACAGTATAAAACATTATGTCTCATCTTTTTAATAACTTTTTATCAATTTTCTTTCAAATTATTTGATAAATCAAATAACTGACTAAAATATTCAAAAAATTTATGAAAAAAATAAGTATAACTTATTTTTGCAGGCTTAGATACTTCAAAAAAGTTTCAATAACTATTAAATCAATTAAACTTATGGACTATTTTATTTATATTTTCATAAACAAAATAATACATTCATTTAAATAAACTTACGTATTAAATTAAATATTGTATATAAATAAAAATTAGTAAGTTTACATCAAGTACATTTTATAATTATCTTTTTCAAAATATATCATACAATTAATCAAATAAATTACAGATATTTTATTAAAAATTCATTAAAAAAGTTGAAATAACTAAAAATAAATTAACTAATATCTTATACATATATTATTATCTGAAGATACATTGAAAATAACTACATTATACAATAAATATAATAAAAAAATAGTAATGAAAATGTTCAGAGTATATATTATCTGAAGATAAATGCTTAACACTATTAATAAACAACAAATTTAAACTTATTATAATATGAACTAAATTATTAGCAAGACAAACTATACAAAACAATTATAATAATGTTAATTAAGCTACATGAAATAAATATTATGCAACTAAAATCTCTTTTAACACTAAACAACATTCAATTAGTTAAGAAATATTAAATTAATGTACAAAGTGTGTTTAATCAGTTTAAAATAAAATATGTGCTATTGCCCAGATCATGATATATAATTTTTTACAACTGAAAAAGTATGCATAGTTTCATATAGTAATCAAAATGTGGTGTGTTACAAAATAAAATTTATTCAGTATAATTTATAATAGTAACAACTCTAAATGAATAAAAATAGTACGAACTCTATAAATTAATAATAGTACAGTTATATAATTATTAATTTATAAAGTGATAATTTATTTTTAAAACAACACAATCATCATAAAATGTAATTTAACTAATAAAAATTCAAAATCAAAATGGTTGAAACAATTAAAATAATTAAATTTTATGAAAAAACTAAAATAAGTCGTCTGAAACAATTGTTATCCTATAATGTCATTTAATTTTAAAGAAATTAAAGATTTATTAACTATTATTTGATGATTCTAATGAAATTTAGTCAAAGATTCTGTATATTCATGAAAATAGAGGTGCACTTGGCAAAATTTAGCTCAAGGATTAATTTTTTTTTTGGAATATGTAAAAAAAATTATTTTGTCTCTCTCTTTCTCTCTTCTTGCAGATACTATCCACCAATTTTTGCTTTTTTTTTTTCTCTAGCATTGGTTTTTTCACCAGTTGCTGCAAGAGAGTTTTTTTTTCTATTTTTTTTTCTTTTTGTTCTGACCATGTACTGTATTTCTAGATTCGATTCGGGTGTTTTCTGTCTTAGTGTTCAGATTTCTGGTGATGGAGGGTGCACAGTAGTCTTCTGTAACTTTCATAGTTTAAGGCTTCGTGTTTTAGCTCTATGAGGACAGATTTGAGTCATGATTCCTTAAGCTTTATATGTTTTATTCTCCTAGATTTGCATCGATGTTGGGTTCTTTCGATCTTCCGGTGAGGTGAATCCCGATCTCTGAGGGGAAAGTTTGACGTTGCAATGTGTTTTACCTCTACATCTGAATCACGGAGACTCTCACCTCTCTTTGATGTCTGCTTTAGGATGGAATGGATGGAGATAAAATTAGGGTTCTCTGGTGACAGCGAAGGCGAGTCGGCTGTTGGGTGAGGTTTCGGCTTATCCACTTACTGGCTTCTAACTTGTGAAGCCAGTCAAATCTGGTAGTCTTCTCTACGTGCCTTCTTCACTCTATTCTCTTTTCAAGTTTCTAAATTGTATCTCTCGATTTCATTTTTGGTTGTCGTCTATAGCATCTGATGGTTCTTTCAATTCAGTCAAGCTCAGTGTACCTCCTAGGTGGTAGTTGTTTTTTTGTTTTGACTTGACGCCTTCCGGTGGTTTCGGCGGTGACTATTTTAGTTAATGTAGCGGTTTTTGACTAGTTTCGGCAAGTATTTTTAGTGTTCTTTTTTTTCCTTTTCTGGTTTTTTACTTGGTTCAGATATTTCTAGTTTGGATTGGGTTGTGGTTAATTTCAGTCTATTTTTTTCTATTTTTTTTTAATTTTATCTATTTTGTAACTACAATTTCATCTGTTGTTATAAGTTAGAAACAAAAAAAAATTAATACGACGATTTTTTTAAAAGAACATAAAAAGAGCTCTGAATTTGATTAAATAAATTATAAATCATAAGATGTCACAAAAAGCCATATTAAATAAAGCGATCATGAAATAAATAAATAAAACATATTAAAAGTTAAGACACATGGGAACTTGGTACTGAGGTTGGGGAAATTCAGGAGAAGAAAGCGACAAAATTCAAATCCAAATGAATAACGTTCGATCTCTTTTCGTAAGGTAATCATATAAACAAACGCCGACCAAGAAAAAGAAGTACATAATCAAACAACAGAACCATTTATATGCAGACACTTAGATGCTTAGGAATATCAAAACACATTTTGCAATTTAGTACCGTAGAAAGAGGAAATAGTTTACATTGAAAAATCTAAAAAGGTCTTGTGATCTGATATCTCCCCATATCCAATATATCATTTGAGAAGTAAAAAAGGAGAAAGAAAACAAATAAACAAACAAACAAAACCATTTATATGCGATCATACCATAGAACTTTGCAGTTTAGCGAAAAAAGTGTTTCAAAAAATGTGTTTAAAAAAGTGTGTTTCAGAAAAAAACGAAAGAGAAAGAAAACAAATAAAAACAGAACCATTTATATGCAGACATTTAGCTGTTTAAGAATATGATTGATTCTGAACTAAAACATACGAAACACCAGTTTTAGTAAAAATCAATATTTACCTATTTCCTATATCTCAATGAAATTAGAGACAATCCGATCTAAAGAACTCCATTAAGATATTAGTCCAGGAAAAAAAAGAATTTTAAAAGCACAATATTCAAGAAATAAAAAATAACAAATTCAAATCTATTTCTTTAAGTATAAATAAATCAAATAATCGAAGGATTATAATTTTTTATAAAAAGTACCGGGAGTTTTATCGATTTCCACTTAAATATCTCAATAGAAAAAATATTAGTTAGTAAAGTGGATTATTAAGCAACACAACACATACACATGGAAAGAACAAAGAAACATAACTGCTAAAGCAAAAAAGACTGCTTTACAACACTACATATTATAGGCAAAGCATTAAAATTGTGAAGAAGATACAACAAAATCCTCCCCCTCCTGATAAAAAAGTATAGTGGAAAATAAAATAAATCCAGCTTATCAAGAATCAACACAAGGCCAACAGAATAAAAACAAAGTATTCTAATTAAAGTGAGACCAAATGAAATGATTTCAGAATTCAACGTTGGAAAAGTGATAGTCCCTACACAAGCATCTTGTGGTTGGAGGAGCTATGGCCCAAGAGTAAAATCAGCACTCAAACAGTCCAAATCCTCTCAAATCTCACTTGAAAAAAAGAAGATAATGCCACTTTCTTAAACAAATCTTACTCCCCACTCACTCAATCAGTAATCATCTCAAGCTATTTATAAGACCACTTTGAATTCTCCAGAAACAGTAAGAAGCAAAAAACAAACAAAACAAAGAGACAAGACTTTGATTCGAAACTTTTTTAGGAGTGTAAGAACATGTCGTCAAATGAATTATCTTCTTCAGCTCAAGCCTTCCAAGAACAAGTCAGTGGCGGTTTTGTCTCTAGAAAGCTGCTTCTGCACAACCCATTTGACCACAACACTCAACAAGCCTTCGTGGTCGCACCATCTCCCCTAATCACACATGAGAACAACCTCAACGGGAATGTCTTGATGCTTCTCTCAGTCCTTATCTGTGGAATCATCTGCTGCCTTGGTTTACATTACATCATTCGTTGCGCATTCAGAGGTACTTCAAGTTTCATGATCTCTGAGCCTATCTCCAGTCTTTCAACACGACATGGGTCACCAAACAAAGGAATCAAGAAGAAAGCTCTTAAGATGTTCCCGGTCGTGAGTTACTCACCTGGGATGAACCTGCCGGGGATCGGTGAAGAATGCGTCATCTGTTTGTCAGATTTTGTTTCCGGTGAGAAGCTCAGGCTGCTACCTAACTGCAACCACGGATTCCATGTTCGTTGCATTGACAAGTGGCTTCAACAACATTTGACTTGTCCAAACTGCAGACACTGTCTTGTTGAGACATGCCAAAAGATCTTAGGTGACTTCAGTCAAGCTGATCAAGTGATAGCAGCACATACAGAGAGCACAATTGTCAGGATAGCTCCTCTACAACCTGAAGGAAGAGTAAACACTTTAAGAGAAAGCAGCTAAATGGTCAAAAATCTATGCTCAAGTTCAGAATATATACTCAAGTTAGATAGAAGTTTGTAAATCTGAGCAAAATCATGTCTATAGCCATAGAAGAGTTCCAAAAAAAAGAAAAAACAGGATAGTTCAATTTTTTTGTCTTTCTTTATTTTGCCTGTAACACAAAGTGTATACAGCGAGAATATATTTATATTTATCACTTTCAGTAGTATCTCACTGAGATCATCAAACTTCTCTTTGTGAACGTATGTTTTCGCGGTGAAATGATAATTATTAATGCTTATCCATAAAACAATAAGAATCCTCTATAAGACTGATAAGTTTTCGTCATACATTTTTATGTGTCATAAATGGTCTTGACTTAATAACATTATGTGCCCCTGAAATTATTAAGCATATACCAAACAAGAACAACCGTTCTTCCATAAGCAACTACCTTAGCTGCTGCACAGTAAAGGAAACAACAACCTCTACCATTTGCCAGCTCTTGATTCTAAGTTCTAACTGTAACTCCCCGATCTCTAAGCTATAATAGTCAACTATCAACTACATATAAGATTCCAAGTCTCATAGTTGTTGCAGGTTTTTGATAGTACTCAAGTCAATTAATTTTTTTATTGGGTAAAAATGTAAAGATATTATTATCTTATTCCATTTATGCAGTTTATTGAGATATTTGTTATGTTATGCTTTGTTATGTCTGAGTAATTCACATGTTAGATTTAGGGTTCAATTAGGGTTATGAAAGATTAGCCAAAACTATATAATTGCTAAGGGGATAGACATCTTTAAAAGAATTGCTTGTAATGCTTGTGTTCTAAAGTAGTTAACTAAACCCTAGGATTGTGGACAATTATGATGGTAGATTCTGCACCAGAATAGATTTTCTTGAGATAGGATTATTAGAAATAAGTAACATGTGATTTAATTAAAACTAGTGAACCTATCTATTAACTCGTTAACACTTGCCTAAGGTAGCATCGATCAACGCTAAGTCAATAGCATCGATCGACGCTCGATCTGTATCAACAAGCGGCATCTGAGATATTGGACTTAGTCAATAGAATTGATTCACAGCAGAAGCTGGATACCTTTTGCATTAGACTTCGAGTTCTAGGATTTCAACCTCAGTATTTTAAATCACTATAATCATGATTAGGTGAAACCGTAAATCTAGCTATTTCTCTCAATTGTTAACAACCTCAATCAACTGAACAATTGCTCGTTCACCCTGGTTTCATTTATTTATTGTTTTTAATCTATTTGCCTAATTTAATCAGTACTGTTTTAGATATATTGTGTGTCCTTGTTTTATATGCATTCGACCACTAAGTATTGTGTGTCCTTGTTTTTTTTTTTCTCAAATTAAACTTTCTTATTTAAGAGAGTAAAAGTTTAAGTATTACAATTAAGTATTACAATTAAATTTTCTTATTTAAGAGAGTAAAAGTTACTTATTAAAGTAATTTGAGTGATATCATTGGCCATTTACAATTATATGGTAACTAGAAGCATATTAAAAATGAGAGTTCGGCTCTCAACGAGAGCACTTGTATAATCTTAATTCTCTTTGTACTTGATTCCCGCCAACTAGTTGGTTTGGGTTGCTTTCTTATATAATATTTCGGTGTTCAAAAAATAAGGAAACTTCTTTCAATAAACATGGAACAACCGAAGAACGAAACGTTCAAGTTTTGTGACACCAACGATTATTATTCTAAGTGCGTGGTCTTGTTCTTTTGAGGATATATTTAAACAAATTGATCGTTTCTTAATACATGTAAGTATGTAACTATGTCAGTGTAGTTTAAAAAAAAACATGTGGTTATGTGTGATGCAAAATCTTTATAACGATTCTCTAGTACTGCGCGCGGAGGTAATAAGTCCACCGATTTAGCTTGTCACGGCGCATCATTTACAAGTTAATTGTTGCTTATGGCTTTAATGCATTATCACTAATTAAAATAATTGAAAGTGCTAATAAAAAGTGCAAAGGAGGGTGAAAAAGAAGAAGGATACCACATTTGTTATCTATTCGTGGGATAATTCTTGTCCACAAAATTCATAAACACTATCTCCAAGCCTCTTAATCAATAATAATTAAGTTTATAAAATCCTTTTTCGACTGAAAAAGTGCATAGTTGCGTGTAGTTAATCATAATACAAATCTTGGTTAAAAGTGAAGAGCCCATAATTCCGACCTCCACTTTCAGAAGGAAGTCGTAAACGACCCTGGCAAATCCCCTTCTCTTGCTTAATTTATAGTTTCGCCTACTGGAACTTGTTTTTATGTTTTCTTTGTCGAGTTGTTGTGTATTACAGTGTTCGTCCGAACTTTACAGCTATTTACTTAATTTGCATTGTTACAATTGAATTATGCTATTAAAAAAATTGAAATCATTTTTTTTTCTATTTTAACTTTCCACAATTATTAAGACATACTCCATCCGTTTCATTTTAATTGTCGTTTAGACTTATACACAGAGATTAATAAAACATTTAATTCTATATATTTACTAAATAAAAACATCATTATCAATACGGCTAACCACATTTCAACTGATATAAAAATATATTAGAATATAAAGTCAATAAATATTGCATTAAACTTATAAAACGACATTTATTTTGAAACAAAATTTTTACTCTACAACGACAATTAAACTGAAACGGATGAAGTAATAAAATTACATCCCTTCCTTAAATCCGCAAAATATTTTTTTTTCATTTGTTTATAGTAGTACTGGATATCATCTATTTTTGATGTTCTTGCAGTGACATGTATTTATTGTTTTGTATTCCTATAACTTCTTAAGTATTATGGTAACCTGGTTACTATAATTACGTGGAACAATTTCTTGATGGACCTCCAATATTTGTCTGCTTTCGTTTTGGTTAGTCTTCATCCAATTTTGCTAAGTAAGCTTTACCGATCTTGAACTGTCTCCTGGGTAAAATTATTATGGCATATTAGTAAATTTTATTGGCATACAAACCTTATGCTACTATGCAGATATGTTGTAGCCTTATGTACATGTTGTTCTAAAAAATCTTGCATACCTCATACATAATGAGTCTCTCTAAGTGTCTATTTGAGAGACATTCATTAGATAGTTGTATATCTGAAATAATGCTAATGAATAGACTATTAAGGAGTTTATGTTGATATTAATTCTTGTAGACTCGACGGTATTGTGCGGCCTATGCTAGAAATGGTACGATTCCATGACAAAAGCTTGTTCGAAAAAAAATAGTGCTACACATGATATGATATCCACATGTATCCCTTTTGAGAGTCTTTCAAGGTGTGTTCATAGATATTTAAATCCAAAATATATGTTCATAGAAATTTTTGGTATTTTGCCTTTAAAAAAAAGTTTCTGAATCATTTCTTTCTCAGGGTTTAGTTCGAATCGGAATGAAATCATCCAAAAATCCTATATATACTACCAATAAATATCTGAACATATTCAAAATTATCTAAATTACGTAAAACTCCATAAAACAGTTAAAAGTACGTACAAATATATGAAAATATATAAATTAACTTAAAAACTGGTATTAAAATTATTTACATAAATATATAAATTGTCTTAAAACAATCACAATCATGACTACATGTTTGAGACAATTATGAGTATTATATTTATGTTTGATACTTTCTTATTTTAGGTTTGATATGAACTTATTTTCATTTATTTTAAATTTGTTGATACCATTGTGTGTTCGTATATATATAAATATTTTTTGGATTGATCAGTTGTAACTTTCTATTTAATTTATTTAACCTTTTGAACATATTTTTAATCTTCAACTTTTAAACTGGAACCAATAAAATTTCATACTTTTGTTGACTAATAGAACCAGCCATTAAATATTTATTAGCAAACTTAACAGTTGACTTTCAACATGTCTAGAACGGCTTGATCAACAAAAGTATAAGATTCATTTGTCATTGACTGAAAATTTGGTGATTAAAATGACGTGTTTGTGAGTTGAGACTTTTTGTAACTTACATGAAAATTAAAACTTTTAAATAGATTTTCACGAAATATTTTAATAAAATATTGCTAGTGATTTTCATTTTTTTAAATTTTGTCATTAAAAACTTATTCTATTGCTCAAACATGAAGTTGTTTGGGAAGTCATACCTGAATAGAACAACCTACGAAAAACATTTCTCTATGGATAGCTCTAGCAGTCGTAACTAAAGAATCAGCAATATAGTCATGTCCTCAAGGGATGTATAAAATCTTAAAGGTGTGAAATATATGTCGTAAGACCTCTATCTCCTTCAGCTCCATTGAAAAATTTGGCGACTCGCTTTATTCTCTAATCATAGCTATCAAATCCTTGTAGTCCATTCCAAAATTATGGCAAGTTGAGTGATGAAACACTTTCCAATTCCTGGGCAAGTGCTTCGAGCTCCGAGTGCAAAGACGACTCTTGTTTTTTTGTTTTTTGGTTTTTTGTTCCAATTTGTTGAATTTTCCTGACATGTATATCCAAACACATCAAGATTGACTACACTGTGTTGTAGAATTCTAAGAACCATCCACCAGTATTACTGATTTTGTTTAAAAGTGAATTACTAAGAAACATAACACATACACATGGGAAGAACAAGGTGATATCTTGCATATTTGCATTGTTTTATCCATTCATCCATGAGCATTTTCATCATGTAGATTAGGATTTAGCCATGTCTAGGTTGCATTTTGCATTCATTGTCCTTATTAGGTGTTGGAGTGCTACATGGAGTTCTTGGGGACATTTGGATGCATTTGGAGCTTAAAGGACGTGAAATAGGTGATCATTGGACGAGCAGAGCATGGGAGCGAGGTTCCGCAGCGACGTCATGAGCTCGCTCCAAAGAACCCCCCAGAGCGACTTGCCCAGAGCGACGCCCCGAGGTCGCTCGCATCTCACACCCCTCTCGGAGCGACCTCCCAAAGCGACACCCCGAGGTCACTCGCGTCTCTATGGCGAGACGACACGAAGCGAAGCCTGGAGCGACCTCTCAGAGCGACCTACCAAGGTCGCTCCCGATCCAGAGCGACGCGTTGGAGCGACACACCAAAGTCGCTCGCGACCTCTCGCCCGGAGACACCAAAAATCGGCCCTGGAGCGACTTCCCGGAGCGACACCTGCAAGTCGCTCCGCGTTATTTTGCTGCCGAAAATCATGATTTCTCAGGGACCTTTTTGCAATTTATTTTGGACGTTTTGCACTTGGAAAACCTATGTTTTAAACATCTTTTGTAGCCACCAGGCAGATTATCTTTGGATCTATGGAGAAAGACACAAGAACTCTCTTGAGAAGTTCATCTCTTGGGTTTTGATTTGTTATGTTCTTGTGTTCTTGTTGATTTCTTATCTATTTCTCTACATGGTTAATCTGAAATCCAATATGGGTTTAAGAGGAATCATGGAGATTAGTGAGTAATCACCTTTTGAATTCATGGGTTAGGGAGATTAAGGGTGATTAGGTTAGAGCTAGGATGTTTTAGTGTAGATCATTCATATTTCCTTGCTAGTAGAGTAATCATAATGCATCTTCTGAGTTGGCCATTCAGTTGTTGATTCTTAGGCATTTCTCACCCGAAAGGTGTTCGATGAAATGCCCGAGACAACTCTCCTAGGCTTTTAGTATACTTTGCCAAAGACATTTGTTGTTAAAGGTACTAAGATAGCTAATAGACTTGTTAGTAATGATTGCTTTCATATTATTCAACCAAAGACATTTGATGTTTGAGATATGTTAGCAAATGAGCATTCATCTAGACATAGAGCTTGCTTAGAATTGTGTCTAGGCTTAAGGTTGATAGTTTGATTGATCCTCTGCCATCCTTAGTTCGATACTTGATCACCCGAGGTCTAATCCCTATACCCATGAGTTCTCTTTTCCTTTAGTCAAGAAAGTATCATTCTGTTATTGCTTTCTAGTTTTAGTCATAGTTTAAAACCCTTCTAAATCATTGGTTGCACTTAGATTAAGTGAGTACTTGCATTCTCAGTGCTTTGATATCCCTCAGAACTGGTTCGACAATCATTTATACTACAACATTTGTCTTAGGAGCCTTGAAAACTCCTAACATCAAATTGGCGCCGTTGCCAAATTCTGAGTCGATTTGAACATTGAGATTTAGTCAATTGCTTGAGACTAAGTCATTTTTATTTTCTTTTGTTACTAACTCTTCTTCACCTCCCTTTAATCTACAGGTGTATGAACTTGAGGAGCAAGGGTCCATCAAACCTAGTTCCAAGAGCAGCAGACATCAGAGCTTTAGAGAGAGAGTGTGCTAGAAAGAGAAGAGAAGAAGACCATCAGGCTCAATTGCAGAGACTGAACACTGACATGGGAGACGTTCATCAAGAAGATGCAGGCGTCAATGGCGCTAACAACAATGGTCCACCTAACCAACAGCGAGCAGCTCGCCCCATTGGCACTTACGACCGTCCCAACATTCATGGTCATAGATTGGGAATCCGAGCACCCGCCGTGGCAGCCAACAACTTTGAGATCAAGTCAGGACTCCTCAACGTGATCGAGAACAACAAGTATCATGGCTTGGCTCTCGAGGATCCATTTGATCACTTGGACAGGTTCGACAGCTACTGTGGGTTGTCAAAAACCAATGGTGTGTCCGAAGATGCTTTAAAGCTCAAGCTATTCCCTTTCTCTTTGGGGGATAAGGCACGTCAGTGGGAGAAGTCTCTACCCAGCGACTCCATTACCACTTGGGATGACTGCAAGAAAGCATTCTTGGAGAAGTTCTTCTCTACTTCAAGAACTGCTAAGCTGAGAAACGAGATCTCCAGCTTTCAACAGAAGGGCTTGGAAGGTTTCAGTGAAGCCTGGGAGAGATTCAAGGGCTATCAAGCTCAATGCCCACACCATGGTTTCTCTAAGGAGAGTTTGCTGAGCACATTCTACCGTGGTGCTCTACCTAAGTACAGAGCCAGACTGGATACAGCTAGTAATGGGTTCTTCTTGGGGCGAACTGAGGAGGATGCAGAGGAGCTGGTTGACAACATGGTTAAGAGTGATGCAGTCTACAGTGGAGACCACGACAGAAGCAGTAGAACTGAGGATAAGCAAACGAGGAAGGAGTTGAAAGCTCTACAGGATAAGATAGACATCCTCCTTGCTGATAAAGCTACCCAAGAGCAGCTGCACTTTGTTGGCAACCCAAGCCAAGAGACACCAGCTGTTGTCCATGAAGTTGAGGGTTTGGAAGGTCAGGAAGAGCTGTGTTTCATCAACAACAATGGTAGCTGGTACAAGAAAGAACCCAACTTTCAGTACAACAACTACCAACAGAAGTCCTATTCCAACAACCAGCAGAGTGGTTATCAGCCTCGGAACAATCAGCAAGGCAGCTATCAGCCTCAGCAAAATCCCTCGTCTGGTTCCTCTGCTCCTCAAGAGAGCAGCACTGATACCTTACTGAAACAAATCTTGGAGTCTCAGACTAGAAGTGAGAAGCATGTTGGTTATGAGTTGAAGAACCTTCATACCAAGATTGATGGGAGCTACAATGAGCTCAACAACAAATTCTCACACCTTGCTTCTACAGTCAGGAATTTAGAGAATCAGTTTGCTTCCATGAACACTCACCAGAATCGCCAGCAAGGATCTCTACCTGGAAAGTCTGACCAAAACCCCAAGGAGGCCAAAGCTATCACCCTTAGGAGTGGTAAACAGTTGCCTCCTAGAACCCTCACCAAGGATGCTGAGAAACTAGGTGAGGGGGTTGCCATCAACATAGATGATGAAGTGGTGATTGTTGATGAGAAGATCAATGACGAGATCTTGGAGAAGATAGTGGAAGCCAAAGGTAAAGGAAAGGTTGGGGAAGAGAAGAAGACAGTAAAAGATGGTGAAGTTGTAACTCCAGCAAGTGAAAGTTCTTTTGTTCCTCCTCCCTATGAACCCAAACTTCCATTCCCTGGTAGATTCAAGAAGCAGCTGCTAGAGAAGTACAAGGCTCTGTTTGAGAAGCAAATGAGTGAAGCTCAGGTTGCAATGCCCATCATCGATGCTTTCATGTTGATTCCTCAATACAACAATTTCCTGAAAGATGTTGTAGCTGCAAAGAAGAAGGAGATGGACGGCATGATGACTCTTACCCATGAGTGCAATGCCATCATCCAGAGGCTTGATGTTCCAGAGAAATTAGAGGATCCAGGAAGCTTCACACTACCTTGTGCTCTTGGACCTATGGTATTTGAGAAAAGTCTCTGCGATTTGGGAGCTAGTGTCAGCTTGATGCCTTTGTCTGTTGCAAAGAAGCTTGGATTCACTCAGTACAAGAAGTGTAGACTCTCTTTGGTGTTAGCTGATCGTTCAGTGAAGTACCCTGTGGGCATCTTAGAGGACCTCCCTGTGAAGATTGGAAGGTATGAGATACCTACAGATTTTGTGGTGCTTGAGATGGGTGAGGAGGCTCAAGACCCATTGATTCTAGGAAGGCCATTCTTAGCTACAGCAGGAGCTATTGTTAATGTGAAGGAAGGCACGATTGATCTCCATTTGGGTAAAGAGAACATCCTCCACTTTGACATTAAGGAGAAAATGAGGAAACCAACTGTGTTCGGGCAAGCCTTCTACATTGAAGAGATGGCCACTCCTGCTGATGAGCATCTTGAAGAGTTACCACCTGAGGACGACGAGGAGGGAGCATCTCCCTCTACTCATTCCCTATAGAAGGTAAACCACCACACTCCCTTGTATATACCATCTCATTTTTTTGCATATTAGTCTTCTTTTCGGTATCTCTCTCTACTTGACAACACAGAGACTGTGTAACTCAAGTTTGGGGGAGGTACCAAGTATTTGATCATGTTTGCTTTGATGTTGTTTCATTGAGTCATGCATTGCATACCTATTTGCATATTAAAAAAAAAAAAAAAACAATCATTTAGTTTGCATCATTTGCATTTCTAGGAGAGTCTAGAGCATATAGGTTGCATTGGGAGCAATGATTTTAAATGCCTTGTAAAGAACACTACGTTGCACCTGAGTAGCTTTTGCACCTCTCAAAAAGACTTGTATGTTTCGAGCCTTGAAAACTCTTCCTGAAACTTGTTGATTGATGAAACTCAGTCTTTGAAGCCAACTACAATCTTATTTGAACTGAACGAACTTAATGTTTCTTGCTCATGGTCCCTTGTGTACTGAGTCATGGCTATACACACTTGAGTTGTCACATCTTTTATGCCGATCTTTTTTGACAAACTCTAGTGGTAGACCACTCCCAAAACCTTTTCCTCCTTTTAAGCTTTCATTGTTTGATGAGTGAGGCCTTTTTCGGAAAGTCTTACATGTGCATAATGTTGAGAGTATCGGGAACGACAATGCTTGATCTTCATTCTTGCTAGATTGGGCACTCTATTGTCTAGCTATAGGTGGGGGGTGAGTGTTGTGATTATGATTTGGGATAAATGAAAAAGAAAAAGATTAGACTCTTTGTGCTTAAGTGAATTGTTTTGTTGGGATAAGTAGAGGAGCATCTAGCTCAAGTTTTGAAAAGTCTTGGCCCCCAGCCTAAAAATAAAAAAAAAATAAAGGAAAAAGAAAAACGAAAAAAAAAAGAGAAAAGAAAAAAGAAAAGAAAAAGGGGGCTAGCAAAGTTGTTAAGAGCTAAGAAATGTTTTGAGGTTGTGAAAAATCCCTTGTAGATTTCAAAGAGAAAGAGTTGATGTTCTTAGGATCTTTTGGTGAGAGATGTGAGTTGGGTTTGACATTTGAGAATATTGTGTAATTGTACGTTTGGGAAAAGGGTAGAACAATGGAGATTGAGCATTGTATGCATGAGTTGATCCCTTTCTTAGATATATTATGTGCAATGTCAAGGCTACTTGTTTCGAGAGTAAACCACCTTAAAGATCATATGTTTTGAATCTCTTGAATCACTTGAATAAAAGCATTTCCTTATCCAACCAAATGACTTGGACCAACTGACCATTTGCAAGAATTCACCTGATGTTTTGTGCTTAATGAATGTGAGAGTTGGTTGATTTGAATGTGTGGATGCTTGATGATGAGTGTAAGAACAAAAAGAGTTAAGATAGGCCTAGAGAAGCTAGAGTGTAATAAGAGAGGGTGCTAGTTGTGTTTCTTTTGGCTATGTGCTCCCACCTTCAACCTCTCTCCCTAGAGTTCTAGAAAGTTCACTTGTGGACAAGTAAAAGAACAAGTTTGGGGGAGTTGATATCTTGCATATTTGCATTGTTTTATCCATTCATCCATGAGCATTTTCATCATGTAGATTAGGATTTAGCCATGTCTAGGTTGCATTTTGCATTCATTGTCCTTATTAGGTGTTGGAGTGCCACATGGAGTTCTTGGGGACATTTGGATGCATTTGGAGCTTAAAGGACGTGAAATAGGTGATCATTGGACGAGCAGAGCATGGGAGCGAGGTTCCGCAGCGACGTCATGAGCTCGCTCCAAAGAACCCCCCAGAGCGACTTGCCCAGAGCGACGCCCCGAGGTCGCTCGCATCTCACACCCCTCTCGGAGCGACCTCCCAAAGCGACACCCCGAGGTCACTCGCGTCTCTATGGCGAGACGACACGAAGCGAAGCCTGGAGCGACCTCTCAGAGCGACCTACCAAGGTCGCTCCCGATCCAGAGCGACGCGTTGGAGCGACACACCAAAGTCGCTCGCGACCTCTCGCCCGGAGACACCAAAAATCGGCCCTGGAGCGACTTCCCGGAGCGACACCTGCAAGTCGCTCCGCGTTATTTTGCTGCCGAAAATCATGATTTCTCAGGGACCTTTTTGCAATTTATTTTGGACGTTTTGCACTTGGAAAACCTATGTTTTAAACATCTTTTGTAGCCACCAGGCAGATTATCTTTGGATCTATGGAGAAAGACACAAGAACTCTCTTGAGAAGTTCATCTCTTGGGTTTTGATTTGTTATGTTCTTGTGTTCTTGTTGATTTCTTATCTATTTCTCTACATGGTTAATCTGAAATCCAATATGGGTTTAAGAGGAATCATGGAGATTAGTGAGTAATCACCTTTTGAATTCATGGGTTAGGGAGATTAAGGGTGATTAGGTTAGAGCTAGGATGTTTTAGTGTAGATCATTCATATTTCCTTGCTAGTAGAGTAATCATAATGCATCTTCTGAGTTGGCCATTCAGTTGTTGATTCTTAGGCATTTCTCACCCGAAAGGTGTTCGATGAAATGCCCGAGACAACTCTCCTAGGCTTTTAGTATACTTTGCCAAAGACATTTGTTGTTAAAGGTACTAAGATAGCTAATAGACTTGTTAGTAATGATTGCTTTCATATTATTCAACCAAAGACATTTGATGTTTGAGATATGTTAGCAAATGAGCATTCATCTAGACATAGAGCTTGCTTAGAATTGTGTCTAGGCTTAAGGTTGATAGTTTGATTGATCCTCTGCCATCCTTAGTTCGATACTTGATCACCCGAGGTCTAATCCCTATACCCATGAGTTCTCTTTTCCTTTAGTCAAGAAAGTATCATTCTGTTATTGCTTTCTAGTTTTAGTCATAGTTTAAAACCCTTCTAAATCATTGGTTGCACTTAGATTAAGTGAGTACTTGCATTCTCAGTGCTTTGATATCCCTCAGAACTGGTTCGACAATCATTTATACTACAACATTTGTCTTAGGAGCCTTGAAAACTCCTAACATCACAAGGAAACATAGCTGCTAAAGCACAAAGACTGCTTTACAACACTACATCTTGTGGGCAAAGCATTTAGGTTGTGAAGATACAACAAAATCTTCCTCCTGACAAAAAAAAAAGTATAATGGAAAATAAAATAACATCGATCTTATCAAGAATCAACACAAGACAAACATTACTAAACAAAGTTTTCTAATTAAAGTGAGACAAAAAGAAATGATTTCAGAAAACAATGTTGGAAAAGTGATAGTCCCTGTCCCTACACAAGCATCATGTGGTTGGAGGAGCTATGGCCCCATGGCACAATCAGCACTCAAACAAGTCCTGAAATTGGATAATCTCTTATGGGTCCCAAATCTTCTCGTCTCATTTGAAAAGAAGATAATACCAATTCTTAAACAAATCTTAGTCTCCAATTTTATATATAACAAGATAATTATCAGTCCCCACTCACTTAATCAGTACCTCAAGCTATATATAAGACCACTTTGAATTCCATAGAAACAGTAAGAAGCAACAACAAAACAAAAGAGAGAGAAGATACTTTGATTCAAAGCTTAAGAAAATGTCTTCCACTAAAGCCTTCCAAGAACAAGTCCATGGCGGTTTTATCTCTAGAAAGCTGCTTCTGCACAACCCATTTGACCACAACACTCAACAAACCTTCATGGTCGCACCATCTCCCCTCATTACACATGAGAACAACGTCAGTGGGAATGTCTTGATGCTTCTCTCAGTCCTCATCTGTGGAATCATCTGCTGCCTCGGTTTACATTATATCATTCGCTGCGCATTCAGACGTACTTCAAGTTTCATGATCTCTGAGCCTATCTCCAGTCTTTCAACACCACATGGGTCATCAAACAAAGGAATCAAGAAGAAAGCTCTTAATATGTTCCCGGTCGTGAGTTACTCAACTGAGATGAACTTGCCAGGGGTCGGTGAAGAATGCGTCATCTGTTTGTCGGATTTTGTTTCTGGTGAAAAGCTCAGGCTGCTGCCTAAGTGCAACCACGGGTTCCATGTTCATTGCATTGACAAGTGGCTTCAACAACATTTGACTTGTCCAAGCTGCAGACACTGTCTCGTTGAGACATGCCAAAAGATCTTAGGTGACTCCAGTCAAGTGACAGCAACACCATCAGAGAGCATAATTGTCAGGATAGCTCCTCTAGAGCCTGAAGGAAGATTAAACACTTTAAGAGAAAACATCTAAATGCTCAGAAACCATCATAAGTTCAGAATCTGTGCTCAAGTTAGATATAATTTTTTTTTTAGATCTGAGCACAGCTCATGTCTATTGCCATAGAAGAGTTCCAAAAGAAAAAAAGGAAAAAAACAGTATAGTTCAAATTTTAACAAATTTTTATGTCTTTTTTATTTGTGTGCCTGTAACACAAAGTGTATACAGAAGAAATATAAACATATTACTTTTTCAGTTGCACCTTGCTGAGTTCGTCAAACTTCTCTTTGTGCAAGTATTCTTCTTCTTTTTTTTTAGTAAACATCGTGCAAATATTATTTTGGTCTGCCTATTCATAAACATTAATAATCGTAATGTAACATCCCGGTTTGTGGTATATGTTGGAAGGAGTAGGAGCAAATCCTTAAGATTAAAGCACGTAAGTCTGGGGCTCCAGACAAATTGTGTTGGTTGGAAATTAGGAGCGGAGACTACTCAACTAAGTCAGGATACCACTCTGCGTTCAAGGAATCAAATGATGCTGAGAACCTGGAGTTAGAAGGAAACTGGAATCGAGAGGTTTGGAGCCTGCGTACTGCCCCATGCTGATTTGGCAAGCTTTAAGGGGAGCTCTGCCAGTGGGAACAAGGCTTCAAGATCGACATATCCAAGTAGACTCCCAATGTAAGCGATATGGAGAACCCGAATCTATTACTCATCTATTTTTTCAATGCGAGTTTGCAAAAGCTATGTGGTAAGCAGCTCCCTTTATGGGTGAAATTGAATTTAGAGGAATAATAGATTTGAGGGAGATGTCGAATCAGGTGATGACTGACCATGCTTACCTCCTACAGGAATATCACATCAAATCATTTAGCGCCTTGGATCATGTGGGATCTATGCAACAAGGAACAAGCTAGTCTTCTCTAATATAAATTTGGATGCAGAGGAGTCCCTGTCTAAAGTCATCGTAATGGCTAGAGAATGGCAAGAAGAGCAAGTGAAACCCATAAGGGTGCACATAGCTAGCAAACCTCAAACTCTCAACGATGCAAACATCGTTCTTAGATCAGATGCAGCATGGAGCGTAATATGACCTTTATGACCAAGGGAAGAAAACTTTGCTACAGACTTATTAGCAAAACAGGTGCTGGGTGTAAGTGAGGAATTTATGACCTCCACGTAATTTTAATTCAATGAAGTGTGTTTCAAAAAAAAAAAAAAGACACTAGTCACACTACAAACTTGGTCTATTTTGTTTCTATCTCAATGACAAATACTGTTATAACTTGGTCTACTTTGTGACTCAACGCTATCTAAGACGTTTACATTGATTCTCCAGATATCAAAGTCATCATCCTGATAACTTTAGTGATTCAAAACCAGCTAAACAGGCTGGAAAGCCACAACCCATTGTCAACAAAAATACTAATAACTGATATAGTTAAGGACCACATAATATAAGTACGAGATTTGGAGATCCTGCAGATTAAAAGAGACCAAGCTGTACCAACAGGTCATAAATAATGTTATCAAAATAAAAGCCAAATCGTAAACAAATGATGGTTCAAATAAGGCTCAAGATCCTAGGCGTTTCTGATTGGATTGGCTGTAACTAAAGTTTTGAAAAGTTCAATAAATAAAACAAGAGACTCACTAAAAAGTGGGAGTTTAATAGTAATTGAGGCTGTGCACATAAAATAAGGATTATTGGTTAATCATTGAATACTGTGATTTATAGGTAGCATATGTCCATTACGCATCTGAGAGATATCAGATGGTATCATATCACATCCGGTAATATGCGAGTGTGTGAAAACTGCAACAACATATATAAATCCAAATAAACAAATCATAGCATCTGTATATAACTTCGCATAAGTTTTTTTGGTCATATATAACTAAGTTAAAAGTACAATTTAGTAGTAAGTAATACCCTTAATATGCAACAGCAAATATGTACACAATTGCTCAAATTTCTCAACAATTGAGGTTGTCAATCAAGAGATATATTCCTTAATTTTTTATAGAATACATTACTAATTGATAACAACAGAACAGCAAAGATGTTTAAAATCTACTACCATTCAATTGAAGAGTTTTAAAAGTGCTAATTCCTATTGCAACAAGTTTAATGTTCTTTTCTTAGGAAAAACAAGAGCATGTATGTAAAGACAAAATCACTGAGGAAAATGGTAGCTTTAGAAGATAAGATTTTAAAATCAATCCTGTTTAAAGTGGGCAAAAATAAATCATTTCAATATTCAATATTGGAGAAGTGATAGTCCCTACACAAGCTTCTTGTGGTTGTAGAGACATGTGGCAACGGCACAATCAACACTAATGGATTCATGTAGTTGGATACGCTCTTTCTGGGTCCCAAATCTCACTTGAAAAGAAGAAGAAAATGCCACTTTCTTTGGAAACTCTTACTAATCTACAATTATAAAGAATTCTCAGTCCCCAATCAGTAATCATATCAAGCATATATATAAGACAATTTTGTATTCCCCTAAACATTAAGAAGAAAAAACTAAACAGAGCAGAGAGAATAGACCTTGATTCAAAGCTTTTTCAAAGAGTAATAAAATGTCTTCAAATGAATTACCTTCTTCGGCCCAAGCCTTCCATGAACAAGTCCTTAGTGCTTTTATCTCTAGAAAGCTGCTTCTGCACAACACTCAACGAGCCCATGCGGTCGCACCAACTCCTCCTATAAGCCATGAGAACAACGTCAGTGGTGCTGTCTTGGTGCTTCTCTCAGTCCTCATCTGTGGAATCATCTTCTGCCTCGGGTTACATTACCTCATTTGTTTGGCATTCAGACGCCATTCAAGCTTCATGATCTCTGAGCCTGTCTCCAGTCTTTCAACACAACGTGATCCATCGCACAAAGGAATCAAGAAGAAAGCTCTTAGGATGTTCCCAGTCGTGAGTTACTCACATGAGCTGAACCTCTCTGGGATTGGTGAAGAGTGCGTCATCTGCTTGTCGGATTTTGTTTCCGGTGAAAAGCTCAGGCTGCTACCTAAGTGCAACCACGGGTTCCATGTTTGTTGCATTGACAAGTGGCTTCAACAACACTTGACTTGTCCAAAATGCAGACACTCTCTTGTTGACACATGCCAGAAGATCTTAGGTGACTTCAGTCAAGCCGATCAAGTGACAGCAAGACCAACAGAGAACGTTATTGTCAGAATAGCTCCTCTGGAACCTGAAGGAAGAGTAAACACTTTTAGAGAAAGCAGCTAAGTGCTCAGAAACGATCATTAATCCTGAATATATGCTCAAGCTAGATAGGAGATTTTAGATCTGAGCATTATTCATGTCTATATGATTCCAAAAGAATACACTTAGAAATATTTTTATGTAACACAAAAGTATATATAGCGAGAACATATCTCACTTTTCAGTACTATCTCATTGAGTTCACCAAACTTCTCTTTGCAGATTAATTTCTTTACAGTGGAGTGTAAATGATGTAATCTTATTCAAAGATATTAAAATTCATCTATAACTAAAGAATGATAAGTACTAAAGACTGATAAAATTCATCTTATGTGCAACAATCATTAAACAAAACAAATGTTTTTTTTTTCCTGGCAATGAATGCTAACGTATTGCGTGACGGAGCAATGTTTAGTCTACGCGACAAAACGACGGTCCAGACCTGATCACATATATGCTTGATAGTGACAAATGCATGAATAAGAAATATAAAATGCACAATCTATATGCCTCAAAACCAATCCACAAACCTGAGTCTGAGTGATCAGGATAGCAATACCACATGATTCTTCGTCCTAATGATAACAAAATCAACTCTCCCATAGGAATATGGACCCAGCCCGATATGGTTCTTTTTCTCCACATCAGGAGCACATCTTGAGTATATACACTAGCTAGTCCAAGCTATTATCATGATAATAATACTGAGAAAGGTTAAGCCAAATGATTCAGATCTACTCATAGCTATCTCATAATATGGTAAACAGAAGAAAAAAATATACAAACTCAGCATATTCTGATCTCTATGATACAATTAGATTAAAATATCTTTCAAATATAATAGATACCACATGGAGTGATCAACTGATAGCCACTTGAGAATTTAGTAGTTTTCACAGATTCTCCAAATATCAAACTCAATATCCGGATAACTGAGTGATTCAAAAACAAGCTGGATTCCACAACTTGTTGTAATTAAAACTACTAATAACTAGTTTAGTTAAGGACCACAGGTGCTAACTACGAGATTAAGAGGTCCTGCAATTTAAAAGGAACAACATGTCCTAAACAAGCAAGACATAAGATCCTAGGCATTCCTAATTGGATTGGGTGTAGTTAAAGTATTGAAAAAGTGAGAGATTAATAGTAATTGAGGCTGTGATATCATATGCCATTGAGTGTCTATAAAACTGCAACAAATTATTTTTTGAAGTACTTTTCAGTGATAAATTGAGAAATTAGCTTAAGTAAATACCCTTAGTTACTGCAGAATCTAACTGTCTAAATTTCTTTAATCTCTCAGCAATTGAAGGTGTCTAGAAATGTTCCTTTTATAAACTAAGTGGAACAACTGCAAGACATCAATACAATTATAAATAACTATAATCAAACATTAAAGATGATCAATTTTTCCGATACTGGAAACAATATTGAGATATACTAATTTCCACTGCAGCTATTCTAATGTTTCCTGGTGGGGTGGAGGGGGGGGAGGAGTTGCGGAGGAGAATTTATTTATGATTTAACAGCGTTAAAAGTATAGCAGAATGTAATTACAGAAGCACTAGATGACAATGGTAGCTTTGGAAGATAATGTTTTAAAACACTATCATAGTGCTTTAAGAAAATTATCACCACTTGTTGGACTAAAGACCTCAATCAACAAGATAGATTCATGTATAAACTTTTTGTAATATAATAATCAGAACTATGCTAATAATATAATGAAGAAAGGTTGTGGACATACCCTTATAAAGCAAAAGACCTGTACGCAATAGGCTGTGCCTATTCATCCTAGCACAAAATGAAGTTCTCTACATTATCAAGAGAAAGATATTTAGTAGGAACTAGAACAAATAGTATATACTTAGAAAAGATATTTAGTAGGAAAGGTGAGCATATAGATATTTTTTTTTTTTTGAACACTGAATAATATAGATGAAACCCAAACCAAGCAAACTAGTTGGTGGGAGCAGAGTACAGAGATGATTTTGCAAGGGCGTCAGCAGCCGAGTTCAAGTTTCTGGAAATGAAAACAAAGGAGATACAATCAAAAGAGAGAGATAGAAACTCGATATCCCGAGTGATTCCGTGGAGATCCGCCGGGTGTTGTTTCGAGGAGATAATAGCAACAAGTGCTTGACAATCTGATTTAATACAGATTCTGGTATAGCCCGCTTCGAGGGCATTGAGGAGAGCTGTTCTGACGGCGAGAGCCTCAGCCATCAGTGGCGATGAAGTGTAGTTGAAGGTACTCGTTCCCTGCTTCAACCACGCATCCCGGTGGTCCGTGAAGATCCATCCACAGCCTGCCTTCTTTGATCCAGCCTGCCAAGCTGCATCAGTAAAACATACTACAAATGGGGATGTCAGAGTTGGTGGAAGCGTTCGGCTGAGCTGTGGCGAGGGAGATGAATATGGAGATGTTTGCGCGATGCTCCATTCTCTTGCCAATCTGATAGCATTCGCTATGATTTCCTTAGGTGTGAAAACTCTATTCTCAAAGACATAGTAGTTTCTTGCTGTCCAGATTCCCCAAGTAATCCAAGGAAAAAGGTTAGTCGCTACTCCTAATGGTGGCAGATTAGTGGCCGCTGTTGAACCGATGAAAGCTTCCGCAAAGGTGGCATGAAGCCTTGGGTCAAAGGGAGAAGACCAGATGTGTGAGCTCCATATCTGTCGTGTGAAGACACCGTGAAGAAACAAATGATCTGTGGTCTCTGGTTCTCCGCAGTGGCGACATGAGATGTTGTTGAGGATGCCTCGCCTAGCCAAATTTTCTCCAAGCGCTAGTGCTCCTTGCATTATCTTCCAGAGAAATAGATGTAGCTTTGGTGGTATTTTACTAGCCCAAATGGATTTGTAAAGGTTCTGATCTGGTAGGGGTCTCGCCTCAACTCTGTTAGCAGCTAACTCCATTGATGCAGCAACATAATATCCAGATTTCGCAGTGTAAACTCCTGACCTCGATGCTAGCCAGACAAACGAGTCCGGAACTCCCATGATGCTCGGTTTTACATTCAGTATGTCAGTCAGATAATTAGGTAGCACTTCCTTGATTCTCTGAATGTTCCAATCTGTATTTCCTCGACATAAAAAGTCCGCCACAACTAGGTCCTGATGTTCTTCATTTGCAGGTCCTATGGGTCTGGTCGGAAGAAGGGGACTCAGCCAAGGATCCTTCCAGATTCTAGTGCTTTCCCCATCACCAATGGCTTTACCCAGGTTAGTTGCCAGGAGGTCTCTGCCTGCAAGAATTCCCCGCCACCCATGGGATGCAGACTTCAGAGGTTCGACCTCAAGAAAAGACACCTTGCTGCAGTATTTGCCTCTAAGAACTCTGGAAAGTAAACAATCAGGTTTCGAGATGATCCGCCAAGACTGTTTTGCGAGTAAGGCCGTGTTAAAAGCTTGGATATCCCTGATACCAAGACCTCCCAATGCTTTAGGTGCAGTGAGTGTTTCCCAAGCTACCCAACACATTTTCCTTTTTTCCGGGGACTCATCCCACCAGAATCTTGTGAGTGCGGATTGAATGCGCTTACATAGACTCACTGGCAGTTGGAAACAAGTCATCGTGTATGCCGGAGTGGCGGTTAGGACCGACTTTAGCATAACAAGTTTACCGGCTGGAGAGAGTTGTCGGGAGGACCAGCACGCAGCCTGTTGTCTTATACGATCCACTATACCAGTGAAAAGGTCTCTCTTCCGTCGACCGAAATGTTCCGGGAGTCCTAGATACTTTCCTACTCCGCCCTCTTTCTCAATCCCGAGGTGTGATTTAACACGTTCCCGTATTACCTGCGGGGTCATGGCTGAGAAGAAGATGGAAGATTTAGAAGCATTAATCATCTGTCCCGATGACCTTCTGTATTTGTGAATAATTTCCATCAGAGAGATACAACTAAGGTCGTCCGTGCCAAGGAAAAACATAGTATCGTCCGCAAAAAGAAGATGATTTATTCGCGGTGCAGGTATCGCCACTCGCAGTCCTGAAAGATGTCCGCTGCGCTGAGCTCTTAAGCACAGCCCGGAGAGCACTTCTCCGCATAAGATGAATAAATATGGGGACAGCGGATCTCCCTGACGAATCCCTCTAGACGGGATGATCTTGCCGTGGACTGAGTCATTGATTAGGAAGGAATAGGATACTGAGGTCACACATTGCATGATCAGGTGCACAAAGGGGGCTGCGAAGCCAAAACGTGTCAGAACCTCCTCGATAAAACGCCACTCTAAACGGTCGTAGGCTTTGCTCATGTCTGTTTTCACAGCCATGGAACATCGGATAACGGCCTCCGATGTTTTGAGAGAGTGGAGGATCTCGTGGGTTATAAGTACGTTGTCAGATATGGCTCTCCCTGGGACAAAGGCCGACTGTGTCTCAGAGATGATATCTTGGAGAATTGGTTTCAATCTGAGAGAGAGGATTTTTGTGATCACTTTGTAGGCAACGTTGCAAAGAGCTATCGGTCGGTAGTCTGAAACGAGCTTGGCGCCTGTGGACTTTGGTATGAGCCTGACATAGGTAACGTTGGTGACAGTCGGTAGAAGGCCTGTTCGGAAGAAAGCTTGGATTTCCCGGATCAGTGAAGTGCCTACTGTACTCCAGTTAGAGTGGAAAAAACTTGCTGAAAATCCGTCCGGCCCAGGAGCTTTATCCGGATGGATGAGAAACAAAGCGGTTTTAATCTCTGCAGTGTTAGGTATGGCGCTTAGTCTCGCATTTGCTGACTCTGAGACGCTTGGCCTGATGGCTGAGCCTACAATCTCTCTCGTGTCTCCTTCAGTAGCATCACTGTTGAGCGAAGAGAACATCTCTGTGAAGTAAGCAGTGATCTGGCTTGCGATTTGTTCTTCTTCATAGTAGGCAATGCCATTTGAATCTTCTATTACCGACATTCTGTTACGGGCTTTTCGTCCTTTGGCCACAGCATGGAAGTAGCCAGAGTTTCTATCTCCTAGTGAAAGCCACATAATTCTACTCCGTTGTCGCCAGAATTCTTCTTCCGCTTTATACGCCAGCATAAGTTCAGCATTTAGTAAGGCGATGAGATCATCATTACCCTGGGGGTCAGTCATGGCCTCGTCCAGATTCTGCTTCAGCTTGTTGATCTTCTCCTTACTGTTGAAATGTTGTTCTCTTGTCCAGGTTGATAAGGCTCGACGACACTGAGCCAGTCTTGAGTTAACGGAAGCCTCTGGGTTGGAGTTCCAGGTATTCGCTATCAATTCCTTGACCTCTTCATTATCTCGGAGCCTACGGTCGAAGCGGAACAGACGATTCCGCCTGCGCTTAGCTGAATCAAAGACCGTGATTAGGGTCCTATGATCAGACGCTTCAAAACCTAGATACTGACATCTTCCGGAGGGAAAGCTATCCGACCAAGCCGGGTTGACAAGTGATCGATCTAATCTGCAGTACACCAGGTGATTAGATATTTACTCTCTCTTTTTGTCAGCATATAGATATTTACTTAGAAAAGATATTTATGATTAGATATTTCACTTAAAAGTTCACCAGAAAACGAACACTGAGAATTGGCATTGAAGAATAATGATTAAGACTAGGTTCCACCAATAATGGAATATAGATTATTAAGAGATGGGCTAAAGAGAAATTTGATCATAATGTTCCTGAAAATTTTCTCATGGCCTCAAAAACCCTTTGGAGAATCCGTTCCACATCATGAAAGCAAAACTCTTACTTGAGCATGATTTCAACTTGATGTGTTGTAATAAAACATTTCACTTCAGTCGTTCGAAGAAATACAACTGTATATTGTTTCTCTATGTAACCTCTGCAGTTCTATAGTCATGAAAAATCAAGAATATCAATTAGAGAGCAAATGGGTATCAAATTAAGATATTCCAAATAAAAGAATCATAATAGCATAAACTATAAAAGTAAAGTTAATTTGCTTTAAAGATGGAACCAAAAGACTAACATCTTTTTTTATACCAAGACAAAAGATAAAAGGAATCCATTTCCGAGTGACATTGGTAAGAAAAGATAGAAAAGAGGCATATTCTGCTGTGTAACGTCAACCTTTTTATCCCAAAGATACACAATCTTCACCAAAACTTATGTTTCACTGAACCAACTATTAGCAAGTAGTAAGAAAAGAAAAAAAAAAGTGTTCTATAGAAGCACCTTTCAAAGAATCTAGCTTTGATTTGGAGCTACAAGGAAAACATGTGATAAGATTCATGTAGATTTCCTCACAATTTGCAACCAATGAATGATTTTATCTCATAAAGCAAACAAAAAAGAATCGTTTTTATTTGTTCAATTCGTAGGACCAATTGCTTTAGTTCTTGATTTTTTTAAAAAAACAAAAGCATGTGAAAATAAAGAAAGAAAAAAAAAACTGTTTAGAAAAAGAAGCAGGAGCTGGATACTAATGCTTTGAAAGTGATCTTTATAGATAAAAGTAGTTTTTAACGAGTTTGATTGGGAGAGGTTCTGTCCTTTTGGCTTACTCATAGGACAGCTTAAGTTACTACGGACGGGGGTGGATTCCTGTTCCCCCAAGAATAAGTGGAATTCACTTAATGGAAATACATCATCCGTACACCTTCAGAAACCACACAAAATTAACAAAACTTTTAAAGATCCACCAATGTTAAATATATATCAAAAAAAGGCAACGAAAACAAAAGTTTAATCAACCCTTGCTTGGTTTTCTATATGAAACACTAGATCATATCATGGTGATGCCTAAAACCAAGCTAACATCTTTAGACATGAGGAACAGAAAACTCAAAAGGAACATCAAAAGTGGAAACTAACTAGCATATGAACTTAATACATGTGGTATTGCTTGATAATTTCTTTCAAAGGGAAGAAAGTGATATATATTAGAAGACTTGACACCAAAAGGAACAGTGAGATATTATCTGAATGCCGTGCTGCTATGCTAAAGATAGGGAAAGTTCACGGCTGCTTGCTCCAGTTAAAAGCTCATGGGTCCCTAGAAGCAATTCAGGGAGATTTGATTTGCTAAAGCCACAGCCACATGGCACTACCATTCGCAGCAACTGGTATGATGGACCCCATTCTCTATAACAAAGCATATTAAGCTGCAAATTATTTTTCCAGAAAAGACGAAACTAAAGTCAAGGAGGACCTTATTGTGGGCGTAATTCATTAAACCATAATTAGAAAAACGGAAAAGAACTATTACTAATTAAATATCTAAAAGATGGAAACCTTACCTTTCCTCTATATAAACAAGGCTCTCCAACGGAAACATAGAAACCCACACAACTATCTTAAAACCAATTTATCATGTCAACTTCCATGTCTGTTCCCACCATGAAACAAACTCAGATCTTTCAAGATATTCTTCGAAGTTCTTACGCAAGAAGATTACTACTTGATCAGTCACCAAGTCCAGCACCGTCCCCATATGCAGATGATACCAACTTTGATGCAAATGTTGTTATGGTTCTATCAGTCCTCTTATGTGCACTCGTTTGCTCGCTTGGACTCAACTCTGTAATAAGATGTGCCTTGAGATGCTCCAGTTTGGCACCATCCGAAGCTGGTGACAACCAACCAGCAGCTCGCTTGAGCAACACAGGAGTCAAACGAAAAGCCTTGAAGAGTTTCCAGACAGTAAGTTACTCTGCTGATTTGAATCTGCCTGGCCTAGATACAGAGTGTGCCATATGTCTCTCAGAGTTTGTATCCGAAGAGCGTGTGAAGCTGCTTCCGACATGCCACCACGGATTCCATGTCCGGTGTATAGACAAGTGGCTCAGCTCACACTCGTCCTGTCCCACCTGCAGGCACTGCCTCATCCAGACATGCCAGAAGATCGCCGACTGCAGCCAAACAAGCTCGTTGAACACTACTCAACCACCGCAAGATAGCATCATCGTGCAAATAGCACCTCTACAACCGGATAGGTCAATATACTGTTTTAGGTGAACCTAGTCACCTAGACATAGTAGCAGTAATGTTTAAAACCCGAGTAAAGTACTATTGTTTACCATTTCCATTGTAAAGTTGTAAATATTACGAGAAATGTTACTTTCTTCATAACTTAACCTTCTAAAATATATATATTTTTTGGGGTTAAATCGTTCTAGAATATTTAAAATTTCACAATTACAGGGCAATGAAAACTTTTGCATAACATCCAAATTCGAAATGTTACTAGACTTGCAAAACCTCCCCTTCGAAAAAGAACATATAAATGAAGAAGAAGTCCACTCCAAACGGTCTAATATTGTGTTTAGAATTAAACGAGATCACAAGCGGCCTACACTTGAAAACATGTTTAGCATTTCCATTGTAATTACGGGAAATGTTACTTTCTTCGTATAAAATGACCTCCTCAAAATAATAGTTTCACAATTACAGGCAAAAGTTTTACATAACAACCAGCCGCTTTGCTAGACTTGCAAAACCTCACATTCGAAAAAGAACATATAAAGAATTAGAAGTCCAAACGTGCAGACTTGTGAAAGGGCAAAACCAATTAAACAATAGTTCATTGGAAGTGGCCAAATCGCTAGGTCAACTAAGGAGCAATATCTTAATGTTAGCATTAAGAACTTTCAAGGTTATTAAAAGTCAGGTACTGCCACTAGCTAGTTTTATTTTTACTGATTATAATATGGGTTAATGCACTTTTATGTAAAAGCATATAACTATAATAATATAGCTTTCCAAAAGTAGTGGAAGACCAGCTCTTCTTGTATTGTTATTGAACAAAATTAAGCTGTGTAGGCTGTGATGATAATGATCATCAGGCCATATAAGAATGTGACAACACAAAGCCCCAGAAAAATATGTCAAAGGCCCACAAATGAGAGAAACATACACTAATGAATCCACTGAGGTGGGTTAAGGAAAAGAGAGGTCACAAGATATGGGGTCGGAGCACGAACCAATCACATGGTCAAATCAAAACATACTAAAAGAGGGGGTTGGGTGGTTCGGTGTTTTACAGATCACATGAAGAGAGTGACAGGAGGAGATGTGAGTAGCCATAACTAATTCAACAACCTAGCATCTATCAATCTATGCAACTATCTAATATAAAGATCAGTTTCACCAAACCAAACTCATCGAAAATTAAGTATAGTGAGCTGCAATCAACCACATAATTTGATACTGAAAAAGCAGTAAAAATACCATGATCGAGTTGCATCAATATATGATAAATAATAAAAAGTTTAAATGACAATTTAGTGTATTTACTTATTTGTAACAAATACCATGATCGAGTTACAACATTTGTTGTCACTGGTTAATGGAGTTCTCTCTTCTATAAATCAATCAAGGTTTAACATGTAAAATGATAATTTTTTTTTTTTTTTTGAAAAAAGGTTTTCAATTTAAATGCTAGAAAGATACAGAGATAAGGTTTTGGGGACCTTAAGAGTTCAAAGATAAAACAACATGCAACAGTTTTAAAGTCAAGAGAGCCACGAAAACAACATGCAACAGTTTTAAAACGATAATTTTGAATGAACATATTGTTCAAAAAAACAAGCATGGCAAATATTGTAACAACCAATATTTTCAATCTTTTATTATATTAAAAAATATTAGCACAAGATACATAAATTAAGAAATAATGACTTTTATTTTATTTTTGGCATTCAACAAACAAACACATCCAACAGTCATATTTTCCGACAAAAAACAATAGATATTTGTTTTAACGGATTTTGATGTTTATGGTTTAAACCCTGCGGGTAGAAGTAGTAGTAGTTTTGTTGGAGCCTCCTCCAATATTCATCTCCTCGCTGCTCGAGGAGGATGGGTCAAGCCCGTACTCACTGGTGCCACCGTACTCGCTACTTGCCCCGTAATCGCGACTGTCTAGTGTCACTTTCCGGAATTTCTTCATCTCAGCACCATATGTGCCCGTCTCATAGTCTGAGCTCCCATCACCTCCGCTTGAGCCCATGTATGAGCCCTGCCCTGGCTTCACACCATCGTTTAAGTCATCCAGAGATGCATCACCCTCCAATATCCGAACGATCTAGTACGAAAAAAAAAAGCAGAAGATTTTTAGTTTATAGTAAGCATTAGCCGAACGATCTAAGATTAACTAACGCCGAGAGTTTCTATGATTAAAAATGACTTGTTTTAAATAAATTGTAACATCTATGTAGATTTTTGATAGTAAAATACAAACTTATTATTTACCTGACTCATCTTTGGGCGGCGACGACCCGAATGCCTAACGGCTGCAGCAGCACAAGCCACCATGCGTGCCATCTCATAAGGCTCGTATTGATTCTCAAGAAATGGATCAACCAATTCTCCATATTCTCCGTCCTGAGCTGCATTCATGCATAATGGTCTTGCCTGCCAAATAAGATTAGTCAAACCATGAAACTGTTTAGTTTCATTTTGGTTTGAGTTTAGTTTAAATGAATGTACAAGTATATACCCAGTCGACCAAACTGTCTTCCATTTCACCACTCAGATCAACAGGTCTGCGTCCGGTTATGAGCTCAAGAAGCATAATCCCAAAAGAGAAAACATCTGATTTATCTGTTAATTTTCCACTTGCTGCATATTCAGGGGCTAAGTATCCGAAAGTCCCCATGACTCGAGTGGACACATGTGTGTTGTTGTCTTGAGAGAGCTTAGCCAACCCAAAATCTGCAACCTGGAGATTAATTGAAAGGAATGTTATGGAGCAATATTAAACAATTTTTTTTAACTAATTAAAACATACCTTGGCTTCGAAGTTAAGATCAAGCAGAATGTTTGAAGCTTTTATATCTCTATGGATGATTTTAGGATGACCTTAACACAATTATTAGATAAAAAGATATGAATTTTATAACTTTGGAGCTTTGATTTAAAGTCAAATTAATGAAAAGCAAAGAAAGAAACGATATTCACTCACAATCTTCATGTAAATAAGCAAGTCCTTTAGCTGATCCTAAGGCAATCTTGAGTCTAGTAGGCCAATCCATCACAGTCCCAGTTTTCCCTATAACTCCATTAATTTAGTGACAATGTGAGTTAGTTCTTTTTCTTAGAGAAAAAAAAGTGAGTTAGTTTTTATATAATTAATAACCTTTTTCAAGAACATAAGAAAAAAAAACTCATCATTAATTACCATGAAGGTGGAACTCAAGTGTGTCATTAGGAAGAAACTCATAGACCAACAACCTCTGTCCTCCTGAATTACTGCAATATCCAACAAGAGACACGAGATGTCGATGATGGACACGGCTGATGATGTCAACCTCTGCTTGGAACTCTCTGTCTCCTTGTCCGCTTCCCGCTTTAAGGCTCTTCACCGCGATCTCTTTACCATTAGGCAAGACTCCTTTGTGAACATATCCGAACCCGCCTTGTCCTAATAGATGGTCTTTGGAGAAACCTTGAGTCGCGGCTGCTAGCTCCTCATAAGTGAATGTGCTTTTGTTGAATCCCAAAGCCACTGAAGGGTGAGGTGGTGGTAGAGACGGAGCATATGGACCTGATGAGTAATTTGAGCTCATCTCATTGCTATGGATTGCATTTGCACCTCCTGAAACTGGTGCTGGTGGTGAAGGCATTGGCTGCCAGTTTCCTGGTGGTGGTGGGGGCGGTGAATTTACCCAGTTTGTTCCCATTGTTCCAGGAGGTGGAGGAAGATTGGCAGTGTTATCATTTTGGTTGTAATGTTGTTGTTGCTGTGTAGCGGCATTATTGAAGTATTGATCACCACCATCTACAGTCCCACCCAACAAAATAATTAAGACAAGACATAGATGAGATTTGACTTGAAATAAAACAATTTATAAGAACTAGAGTCTTGCAGGAAAAAGTGATTCAGCTGGTTTCTTGTGTAACAAGAAATCATTCTGAAGCTTATGAATTCGTACGGTGTATTTTCGTTTGTCTGTACATATTGAAATAGAGTAGCGGAAAATATGATTCATTTTTGGGCAAATTTTAAAAAGAACATTTTAAGAGTTCATCACAAAAATAGTACCCAATAATAGCATTCATTTGACAAAAATAAATAAAATAAATTACCCTCTAAAATTATAATTCCATCTTCACCCCCCTAATACGAAACTGTAATCAATGAACCATAAATCTAAATATGAATACTTTTTTTTTTTGCTTTTTATCGTTAATTTTCCCCGTTGTGTGTTAGTTTAATCATAAAATATGTTTGGTGATATTTGAGAATATTTCTCCGGAAACAAAATTCATGTTTTTTCTTGGCAAACAAAAAACTAATGAGGCTTAGTTAGGGTTCACAGGGTTTTGAATATACATACTTTTACCTGGAGCGAAAGCATTGCTTCCGTAATACGGCATCTGTTCAATCTTTGATTTCTTCTTCTTCTTCCGCAAGCAACAGACGCATAACAATATCATGACAAGGAACAAAAGTCCAGCTGCAGCCACAAGTCCTATAACAACACCCATGTTCGGACGATCGTTACTTGACGAGTTAGAGCCACCGTTGCTTGTAGGCGGCGCCAGTGATTTTGGTGGTGAATGGGAGCTATGTTCGGAAGTCTTAGACGGTGGTGGAGGTGGAGGAGAAGCGTTATTGCCTCCTCCATCATTTCCTTGGTTGTTTCCTTTGTTGTCACTCTGCTGCGGTGGGGATTGTGAAGGAAGTGGTGGAGATTGTGATTGCGAGGAGGGGGTTGAAGATTCATACGGTGGTGGTGGAGGTGAGGAGGAATTTTCCGGTGGAGGAGGTGATTGTTCTGGTGGAGGAGCTAGGGTTGGAGACGGAGGAGGAGAAGATGTTGTTTGACTGTCGGAAGTAGGAGGAGGAGATGTTGTTTGGTCGTTGGAAGAGGGAGATGACGGAGAAGGAGGAGGAGGTGCCGGCGGTGAGTTCTCCGGGGACTGCCCCTCCGCCATGGTCTCTCTCTCCGGTGGTGTCAATTGAAAGCTATTTGAAACAATGGATACCCACCTCTGTTTCTGTTCCTAAGATTAGGAACTAGAACTCCAAATCTTTTAAGATTCTATTTTTAAGAAATTTTTTGATTTTGTTTTGGTTATTTCTATGTTTGGGAATTATACAGCCCAGCAAAGTATTAAAATTTAAAATTCTGTTGTAACCGAGATGTTAGCTAAGAAAATTTGTTAGTTATAATGATTTTCTTGAAAGTTGAAAGTGAGACCTTGCGCTTACTAGATGGGTGCTCTAACCAACTGAGCTACAAGAGCTGTTTGCATATTTATTTTCCTTTCCAAATTTCTTATTTACTTGTTTTCTAACAACTAAGCATGTATAAAAGCAAGATATTCGAGAAACTGAATTTTGGAACTGAATGCTGAAGAATGGAAGATTTAAAAAAAAAATATATATATATATATATATATACACACAAGCAATGACAACTTAGGAGATGACCACCTACGGTAACTTCTACTGTAAAAGACTTACTAACAATGGAAGTGAATGAAAGTGAGATTGAAGAAGCAGTCTGTAGTATTGGAGCTGATGTGCACTTTGAGCAGACGTTTTAACTGCAATGTTTATCATATTTGTTGGGATTTTTGTTGGAAAATATGTGATCAAGACAAAATCTTCTTTATTTTAAGATGAATATTGAAATCACTAATACAAACATTTGTATAATCCCAAATGAAAAACCAAATACATGTTTCTGACTATCGCCCTACTGGATTATATAATGTTTTTTATAAACTATATCAAAAATTCTAGTGAACTGTTTCCAAACTCTTCCCAATAAGACTATTTCAGAAACACAGGCAGCTTATATCCTAAGTAGAATAATCACTGATGATAATGTGACAAGAATTTCTAAACTATATGTGACCACTAAAACTGATGTCTCCAAAGCGTATAGACTGGAAGCTGAAAGTAAAACACTCTTTGTTTCAACGCAACATTCATGGCGTATGGGAATATATGTATAGTTTTGAAGGTGAAAACAAAGTTCTCATAGACTCAATTTGTGGAAGATGGAAATATGCATCCATCGATTACATTCTTTCGGATATTTTATGTGGAGTCAGAAATTTTAAAAATACTAATTCAGTTTTATAAGGATATTAATAATCTGTCCGCACATAGCCTAACTAAATATGGATATATGATACTCAAAATAGGTTCCTTCATAGTTCAAAGTTGCAACCAACTTCATGGATGTATAATTGTTTGTACAATGATTACGTCCACTCTTACTAATCGTTATATAAGACTTTGCCGGAAAATAATTGTTTCTGACAATTTTACTGCTTATCTTTCCACTTTCTCAATCTGATAATTTTGAAGCTACAACATATATTTCTTTTTATTTCATAAGTTTATTTGATTTTGTAAATATTTCAACCAAGATAAAATCTGTTCTTTTGACTTATGGTTGATGAACTTTTAATGTTTAACATTGTCACATTCAATATAATTTCACATTCTGAACGAAATAAAAATAGTAAATAGATTATATATATCGCCAAATAAAAAATATATATATTATAATGTGGTGATAAGACCAACTGCCATTTTATGTCTGAGAAAACATCCAACTTATAATTTAAAAAAAAAAACTAAAGAGGACAGTCACACATGTGAGGATGAGGGAGAAGCAGTTGAACTAGGATTCTTGCGAACGTATTTACGAGCCCAAACATGTTTGCCATCAATAGTGAATTTTCTTTTATTCCCTGGACCCACAATATCATCCATCTTCGATGCACATTCCATCTTCAACACCATCCTCGCAAACAACGGTTGCTCATTCTCTTCCACCTCTTGCATCAGTATCGTTTCTATCACTTCCCCAAATATCCTTGTAAAGTAAACCATAACCTCTGACTCCGAAATGGGATATCCTTTCGAAAAGGTCAGAAAAACAGTCCTATCATCCGCCAGTACCACCACTTCCTCGCTCTCCGCCTCCTCCGCGACGGTCTTGTTTGTTTCTTCTTCAACAGGAAGAGTTGTAGTAGGAGCAGGAGTGCTTTCTTGTTGAACACTTGAGGTTACTTGTTGAAACCTCATAGGAGTTTGATGTTGCGCACTCTGCCTAGCAGGGATTCCTTGTTGAACACTTGACCTAATAGGACTTTGATGTTGAACACTCTGCCTAGTAGGGATTCTTTGTTGAACGCTCTGCCTATTACGGATTCCTTGTGGAACACTCAACCTAATAGGGGTTTGTTGTTGAACCCTTAGCGGAGTAGAGATTCCCTGTGGAACATTAAACCTATTAGGGGATTCTTGTTGAACACTTAACCTGATGTTGCTCATCTCCTCGATAACTTTCTCCCTCTCTAACGCCGCCAACAATTGCTCCTTATACATCTCTCCCTTCACGCATAAGTCATCAAAAGCTCGGCTGCAGATATCATTCATATTCTTTATCACACCAAGGAGGAGAGTTTCGCGGTGTTGATGGACGTATCTGAGAGTAAGCCTGCCTCCAGTCAAACGCAAGAGCAAAGGTATAACCGAACCATCATCGTTGTTGGCAACGAAGAGCGTTGAATAATCTAGGTTGTGTAAGATACTTAGACACACATCGACTTCGTTGGCCACCGCATCGATGAATGCGTCTGATAATTCGACGAGAAACGGTGTTAGGTTTCGAGCGTACTCGATTTGCTCGAGCAAGAAGAGAAAAGCAATCACTTGAGACGTTTGGTTCGTGTCTCGGTTAAGATCAAAGACAAGACGACTGAATAAGGTCCTGTCTATTTTGTGAAAAGCATAGTACTCCTCACGTGTTACACCCACAATAGATGAAGGAAGGTCTGTGAAAGCCGAAAACGACGAAGAAGAAGTAGAAGAATACATGAGGGTTTCTTATATTTTTATGGCGGTGGTGCAGTACTTTTAGTTTCTAGACAGTTTAAATATATGAGACATTCAAACTGGTGAAGAGGTGCGATCTTTTTTTCCCTATAATATGTTTTGCGTCGTTCGTGTCTGTAATTAATTATATCGAAAGAGGCTCTGCATCGCTGAATGATACATCATAACCCTTCGATTATCAGGGATGATTCATCCCCCCAACCCTAATTTTTTTCCTTTTTATTTTTGTATAGTTTTCATTTTTTTCCTTCTAGTTTTCTTTCCATTACGGAAAATTCGTTGCTATGCATGTGTATGAATATGTATATGTGTAAAACTTAAACATAAAGATAAATTTTATCAGAAAAAAAAAACAAAAAACTTATAAGGTAAAATCCTATGTATATGTATGTATATGTAACTCAAAGGCCCATTTCTATGTATGTGTGTATGTAACTTAAAGTTCCATTCCTAGGTATGTGTATGTAACTTAAAATGCATTCATTCATAAGGATCCGAACGGTGACATGCGGAACAATTACTTGTTTCTAACAGTAACAAAAGCCTATAGATATATGTATATATGTAAGTCAACATTCAAAGCTTAAGAATGTTTATAATTTGTTTTATTAAATGTTTTTGTATATTTACGTGCTTATTTTGTCAAACTTTCAAATTTTATTTTTATCCTATTTAACTTAATAGTTATCACTTAGACAAAACGATATATATATTAGATGCAAAACAGAGTATTTACTTTTAATATGTGTGAAAAAATTAAAACGTTATATATGTAATATAAAACAGAAGAAGTATGTATATATGTATATTGTATGTGTATATGTAACTTAAAGTTGCGTGATAAATATTTATTTACTTCTCCTCGTTAGTATTTTTCCCTATTCTGAGTGTTTTTTCTCTCCCAGGCACAAGTTACAAAAGTGGTCCTTGCCCACTAGTTCTACCCTCTAAGGGAAAATTCAATGGATAAAAGACCTCTTTGAGTATTAATTACCCGCCGGGTTCCACCTTCGACTTCGTCAGAAGGTCCGCCTCAGCCGTCGCAGCCGGCCTCCCCTGCAGCAGAGAAGCTCACCATGATGCTCCTCGGTGCCGATAAAGCTATATCTAGTTCTAAGGCGTTTTTTGGTCTCCTCTGTATTTAACTTAACCTCTCTGCTCTGAGTCGGTTTGAGTTTAGTTTCACCGCTATATCCGTGAGCTCGGATTCACTCTACCAAGTTAGATTCCACTACTACTTCTATGTATTTCGCTCAACTCCTCTGGAATATATTTTCTACTTGATGTAGTTTGTCTAATTCCTGGATCTACTTCCTGCATCAATGCCAGCAACCACTTCCTACTTCAGTCATGACGCACCACTACTCGAGGTCGAAAATGGGGAAATGGAAGGATGAGAGTCTTCCTCTGCGAAAATCCCTTGTGAAGATACGAAAATTCAATATCGCTGATCTCATTGAACGTGACATGTTTACTCTCATTGGTAGAGTCACCAGTCCCTCTATTCAAAAAACAAGAGCTCTAGTGGACTTCTTTCTCCAGGAATATTGTTGGAAAAATAACCGGCATATATTTGGGTCTTTTCCTGTTCCAGTTCGGGTTCGAGTCTGAACAACATCTCCAATCCATTCTTGTCAAGTTCCCTTTTCACTTTAAAAAATGGATGATGATCTTGCAAAGATGGGACCAGTTATCTCGGATACCTTTCCTGCTCTAATTCCGTTTTGGATTAACATTATTTGTATTCTTCTACACTACTAGAAAAATGAGACTATCAATGCTATAGGTGATGCGCTTGGTCCTATTGACGATTGGGAAGTCGATAAGGCTAGATTGAGAGTTTAAGTGAACGGATTGAAGTCGTTTATCATGCGCATGGACATCCAGTTACCTTCTCGTGAGGTTGTTGAAGTGGAGCTCAAATATGAAAAGCTAGAAAACATTGCTTGTTCTGCAAGTCACAAGCTCATGAAGATGGTGACTGTCAGCTCCGTTCATCAAGACAACACCAGGAAGAACGAAGACACCTAGGAATCTCTCAACGAAATACCTTGATGAAAATTGAAGAAGATAAAAGACGTAAAGATGATAGGAAACATGTTAGGATCCAGCAGTCCTCTCATAAGGACGGGGCTCGTTAGCCAAACTATAGAGGAGCTGAAAACAGAGGGATCTCTCTCTCTCTCTCTCTCTCTCTCAGTATGCACCTTCCCGCAATGGATCGCAGAGAATCTCTAATTTCGAAGAAAACCGAAGAAGCTACGATCATAGGAGTTTCTCACGCCGCAGCTCTCCACCTCTTAGAAGAACCTCACCTCATCAACGAACACCTAGCTTTAGAGAAGCAGCAGAAAGGAACTCGTCAGCTTCATGACTCCAAATAGATGGTCCATCGGCTATTGAACCCTCTTGTAGAGCCCAACCTCTCCAAACAAAGGAATCAGTTCCAAGTCAAACCAGTCTCCAGTAACAAGCTCTGCAAAGATCCCTAACTTGACCTCTAGCCTCTCAAACCCTCGGGTTAGCCCATAGTCTGGTGGAGAAAGAGTGTCTGCAAAAGAAAGACTATATGTTCATCCGTAAAGAATTCCTTCTTCTTCTGCCAAAGAAGGCAGCTCAATGTCTAACTCGTTTCCAGCTACCAATCAGACAAATTTAGAGAGGAAAGCAAACCTACCTTCTCTTCAGTATGCACCTTCCCGCAATGGATCGCAGAGAAGCTCTAATTTCGAAGAAAACCAAAGAAGCTATGATCATAGGAGTTTCTCACGCCGCATCTCTCCACCTCTTAGAAGAACCTCACCTCATCAACGAACACCTAGCTTTAGAGAAGCAGCGGAAAGGAACTCGTCAGCTTCAAGACTCCAAATAGATGGTCCATCGGCTATTGAACCCTCTTGTAGAGCCCAACCTCTCCAAACAAAGGAATCAGTTCCAAGTCAAACCAGTCTCCAGTAACAAGCTCTGCAAAGATCCCTAACTTGACCTCTAGCCTCTCAAACCCTCGGGTTAGCCCACAGTCTGGTGGAGAAAGAGTGTCTGCAAAAGAAAGACTATATGTTCATCCGTAAAGAATTCCTTCTTCTTCTGCCAAAGAAGGCAGCTCAATGTCTAACTCGTTTCCAGTTACCAATCAGAAAAATTTAGAGAGGAAAGCAAACCTACCTTCTCTTCTGTGTGACCCTCAGACTGGAATACAGTCAAGTGAAGAACGAGTGTCTGCTAAAAAAAGGTTATCAATTCAAACGGAGAAGAGAATTCGTGCTGGACTTGGAGACTCAAACTCTGATTCTAAGAACTTTCAGGAAATTAATGTCCAATACCTCGAGGACACCTTCCAGCCTTCAATTCTAAATAACATTACTCAGTCGTCGAGTTTGAACATTTTTGTTTTTGGTAGACTTGGACCATGCGAGAGATCCCCTATCCGAACTCTAAGTGAGGACAGAGTTCATGTATCACTCCAGTAGGACTTCTGCATAATTTTTAATTAATCTAAGAATATCCTAGATTTACATAAGGGTTCAATTAATCTTGAAAATGAAATGCAGTCCATGGATAAACTTTTCTCTGGATATTCAAATGGAGCCTAAAGTATGGATTTATATTCATGTGACCATAAGGTGAAGTGTAGTGGAGTGTTTTTGAATCCGGGCTGCATATCTCCCCAAGTCCACCTACCAATAAACCACGATATAGGGCACGAGTAGTCAGAAAAGGTTCATGCGATCGCAATCACGAACTCACGGGCTTTGCTCTTGCTTTTTTCGCCAGAAATTATGTCTTAAAACTTATAGTGTTTATTATTTTGATGCTTGATTTTAGGTACTTGCCAGACATAATCGATGTCAAAACCCACAATTAACAGAGGCAAACATGATGTGACACGGAAAGATTTACCTCAGCTCTCTAACCAACTAGTTTATTTGACTATCTTGAAGTGTTATTTATTGTAAATCTGTAATTATGTCGTATATTTTTTTTAATGTATAATCGTTAGGGATGGGCACGGAACGGATACTCATGATTTAAAGGTATCCGTAGTTTTTATTTTTAAAATTCTATAGCTAAATAAGTAATTTAATAAATAAATATTGTAAAATTTACATTAAATTTAAGAATTATATAATTTATATAAAAAATTTAATATATATATATAAGTATATAACGAATCTAAGTGGATTATATAAATATTTTGATTTATTTTATTTTTTACAGATATTACGTATTAATATTTGATTTGATTCAATACCATGAATATCCAGATTTTATGGAATTAAACAAATAAAAAAATCAAGAAATGGAACTGAACTGATCAGAGTTTGTGGCCATGAATCTCTTTTTCATGCATTTTACGCTTTTAGTATTAACATGAATCTGTTTATGATGATAGACAAAAAAAACGCTTTTAGTATTGACTTTGAACATTATTGTTCTTGTCCATCGCATTTACGAAAGACAAAATGGTTTCTTTTGTTATTACTTAGAACATTATAGTTGGTAGTATATCTAAGCTACGATCGCTCGTACAGTATATATATATATAAGTTAAGAAAAAATAAAATCTTAAGAAAATTATACCAGTCTTTCAAATCAATACTATGACATAAGGTTTAACATTTTGAAAACTCTAAATAAAATATATAAATATACATTATGAGAGATATTAGGCTCATCAAACTTTCTTTATTAAATACTAACACTTAACTACAACCACTAATTACTTTATTAATTTAATCTTCTAACATAATAGGAACTTTTAGTGGGAAAGTTATCCTAGTACAACTCCATTGAGCAGATTTTTACCGATTAATTTTTTTCCACAGTTTTATAAAGAAACACAATTTCATGTTCATTGACCTACATACATTGCGCGGTCCAGTAACATTAGTTAAATCGTGGATCCACTCAAGTGTTAAGGTCATTCGGCGGAGTAATAACAAGTTTCAGCATCTCATTTTTCAAGTCTTAGGTCATTTCCCTTGAGTTTCATGTTTAAGTTTCAGGGTTAATTTTACGTGTACACTAGGCGAGTTTCATGAATCAGAAATTTGTAACCGTCACTATTTATTTCTCTCAGATGGTAGATGAAATGACCTATTCGCTTAGTTAAAAATTTATTGTATCCCTCACCCTTGGCTCATCCTAAGTAGCTTGTTTTTCTTTTGATAAAGGCCTAAGGGCATCTCCAACCATACTCCAAAACCCACTCCAAACTTCATTTTACAGTAAAATTATCTTCAATTCCACTCCAAAATCCACTCTAAAATGGAGTAATAGATATAATTACTCCAAATATGGAATAAACCAACCAGGGACGAAGCCACGTTACGGAGAGTGGTGGCACTTGCACCCATAGTTATTATGATATTTAAAATTTTACATGTAAAAATATGAAATTTTCAGTGGTTCACATGGTAAAACCCAACCTAATGCACCCATAGTATTGCAAGTTCAAATCTCTTCCATGCATATTTAATTTTTACTACTGATAATGCACTCAGTCAATAACTCCTCTAGATTCGTCCCTGAAACTAACTCATTACTCCAAAATGGAGTTGAACTTTTTTATTTATAAAATAGTTCTTTATATCTAAATATTTTCGTTTTTAATAAAATATTATTATAAATAATATATAAATATTATTTTACTATATATATTATAAAAATTAATGTTAATATTTCTTAATCATATAAATATCCATCTAATGAACTATTTTAGGAAACAAAATATATATAATATAAAACATAAAAGACCATACATATAAAAAATAAAAGATAAGCACCATACAAAAGATATATAATATAAAACATAAAAGATCATACATATGAAAATGGACTATTTTGCAAATAGTATAAATGAAAGATGATATTACTAATTTTTTAATAAACATAAAACAAAATATATATTTAAAATATTCTATTTTGGAGTAGGAAATAAAAGATAAGCACCATACAAAAGATCTATATAATATAAAACATAAAAGATCATACATATGAAAATGGACTATTTTGCAAATAGTATAAATGAAAGATGATATTACCAATTTTTTAATAAACATAAAACATAATATATATTTAAAATATTCTATTTTGGAGTAGGAAATGGAGTAATACATTGGAGCAAAACTCAACTCCATTTTAGAGTTACTCTATTTTGGAGTAGAAAATGGAGTAATACATTGGAGATGCATTGGAGATGCTCTAATACATTAAAGGGCATCGCCAACGCTACTCCAAAACCCACTTCAAACTCCATTTTGCAGTAAAATCATCTTCAATCCCACTCCAAAACCCACTCCAAAATGGAGTAATAGATACGATTACTCCAAAATGGAGGAATAGATACGATTACTCCAAATATGGAGTCAACCAACTTATTACTCCAAAATGGAGTTGAATTTTTTATTTATAAAATGGTCCTCTATATTTAAATATTTTCGTTTTTAATAAAATATTATTATAAATAAATGTATAAACATTATTTTACTATATATATTATAAAAATTGCTGTTAATATTTCTTAATTATATAAATATTCATCTAATGAACTATTTTTATGCAACAAAATATATATAATAAAAAACATAAAAGACCATACATATAAAAAAATAAAAGATAAGCACCATACAAAAGATATATAATATAAAACATAAAAGATCATAGATATGAAAATGCATTATTTTGTAAATAGTATAAATGAAAAATGATATTACTAATTTTTTAATAACATAAAACATAATATATTAAAATATTCTATTTTGGAATAGGAAATGGAGTAATACATTAGAGCAAAACTCAACTTCGTTCTCGAGTTACTCTATTTTGGAGATGTTCTGAGTAGTTTGTTCAACTTTAATAATGATTTAGTTTTAATTGATTTGGACTCTGGCTGGCCGACACTTCTTGTTGAGCAACAAGAAAATTACTCTGACTTTTGGTTATATATAACTGAAGTTTTTTAATCACTTACTAGAACAAGGTGAAATATTTTGTGTTTTTTCATTTATTTGTTTCTGACAAAGAAAAGATATAAGAGCGTTTGTTGTCCTTTACTACTACTTTCTCCTAGTTACTTGAAACAATTCTATTTACTCATACTTTCTCCCTTTTGAAAATATCTACGTTTAAGAAAATAATTATTTTAAAAAATACTTTTTGCATTTTTAATATATTATTTGATGATAAATTGTGAACTTTAAAAAATATAATTACATTTATTAAAATTACATTGGTAAAATGTTGTGAAAAATAGTTAATCACAAAAGATAATGTATTAATAATCAAAATTTAATATATATTTTAATATGTGTGAAAATTTTAAACTTAGGTACTTTTTAAACTGAAGAGTACAATTTTATCAGTCAAAGCCTTAACGTAGATTTGACGACGACCTATATGGATATAGCACTTCTTTTTTTTTTTGTCACGGAAGGATATAGCACATATTATTTGAATAACACCATATAACAGTATAATACTGTACAGTCGGCCTGCAAATGTCTGTGCAGATGTTTAAGCCAGAAAAGCTGTACGTAGGGTGATATAGCCAGAAAAACTGTAGTTTCTCTAAATCAGTAGTGTATCTGTTAGTTTACTGATTCTTAAAAGGATGATATTTTCTTCGCAAATACAATGAAAGCAGTTGAAAAAAAAAGCTGTCAAATATTAGGGGAATAATTGGTTAAAAGACTAAAATTTTAAAATTTCATTCTTAAGTAACGTTAAAAAGTCATTTAGAGGAAAGTTAACCCTAATCAAATATCCGTAAGAAAAACCCCCTCGAGATGAGATATTGAAATTCCTTATTTTCATATAGTACATAATATAAGAAATACACAAGAAGCCCATTACCACACAAAAGACTCACATTACTGGCATTTAAAAATCCCTTATAGCTAGGGTTTACATTTCTTCACTACGGAAAATATACCTAAGTCAAACAACTCAAACAGCTGTTCTTTGCTCAATTAATACACACATATACCTGCATGTATAAACCGATACATACACAAACACAGAGCCATATATATATATATATATATGTGTGAGATTTAATTAATCATACGTTAGGATTGTGGTAGATGATGACGATAGATTTGGTTTTAAAATCCTTGACGAACCTCTCTTCTCCTGTCCTAAATGGATTGTTGAGAAGCTCTTTGATTGGTTCAGGTAATGGCTCATTCTTCATTATCTTCTTCCAATATTCCTCTGCAACTCCTCCAGATCTTCCTTCACTCAGATTCACAAACTATACCAACAAAATGCAACATTTTTTAATTATATATACATGTATAAATCAGATCTTGATCAGTTAGGGTTTTAATATAAAGAAGCTTTACCACGAGAAAGCTGAAAAGGACAAAGACGAAGACCAAGTAACGTTGTTTCTTCATATTTTTTAACTTTTGTTTTGCTGAGGATTTTTCTGGATCTATGATAAATCTTTGGGGTGTTAAGTTTTTATATATAGAGACCCTGTTAGAGGAAGTTGATTTCTTGATAATAGTGATAATTCTCCTCTAGCTCTTTGCATTTTAATTATTATGAAAATAATTTAATATTAGTACATTGTAAGGTCAACTTTGTACTGTGCATATTTATTTATAGTAATATTACTGTAACCAAGTTTTTATGTTTATCTAAATTTCAGAGTGGTGGGCCGCTAACTTGTGCAAGGATTTTTGTCTATTCTTCTATGGAGCGATCAACTATTACAGCTCAGAGAGCAACACAAACATTTTTTATATGTGATAACAATATATAACTGAAATAATTGAATAGAACATAGAAGAATTCTATGATTTATAATGCAATTTTTTGAGCAATTAATTATTATGATCATAAAGATTCCGTAGTTATAATAAAACAAAGAAGAATTGGGACAAATATACGAACATCGTAAGCTCGTATTCCGTTATAAGTATCTTCAAAACAATTTAATTTTAAAAATTGGTGAAACACTCTGGTACACCGTGTACCCAACTATGTTTTATACCTTTTTATTATGCGTACATATCACAAAATGCTACTTTCTTTATTATTAGTGTTTGCAATAATAACATGAAAATTATGATATATATCCCACAACAAGGTTTTCATTACTTTTTAAGGTTGCCATATCTCTATTAATTAATTTCTGATTATATATTGTTGAGGATCTTGAGATCGTTGTTTTCATGATTTTAATATATTTTGTGTCGACGATTTTAATATATACATGGATTTTTTCTTTCGAATTTGTGGTCCTTTAGAGGAATTTTTGTGTATGGAGAACCGGTGCAAAAATTGAGGGAACAGGTATGGGAACGGTTGACGAGGTATGGGTTATCGAGAACAGACCCTTGGTTCATTATTGGAGATTTAAACGAGATTACCGGAAATCATGAAAAAGATGGAGGTTCTTTAAGAAGCGCAAGTTCTTTTGTCCCCTTCAATGATATGATTAGAAACTGTGGTTTGTTGGAGTTTCCAGCTCGGGGAAACACTTTTTCATGGCAGGGGAGAAGGGGAAAAGGAAAGGGGGCAGTAACGATCAGATGTCGGCTAGATCGGGCTCTAGCGAATGAAGACTGGCACACGCTTTTTCCCTGTTCTTATACGGAGTACCTAGGGATGGTAGCGTCTGACCATCGGCCAGTGGTCGCTTTTTTGGAAGATAAAGTCTACCGTAGACGAGGGCAGTTTAGGTTTGATAAACGTTGGATTGGACAGGATGGCCTTATGGAATCGATTGCCTCAGGCTGGCTGGAAAATAATGAAGGACGAACAGGGGATGTTGTTTCAAAGATTAGTAATTCTCGACATGAAATTGCAGCATGGCGAAAAAATAACCCCCCTTATGGAAAGGACAAAATTCAGGGGCTCCAAAAAGCATTGGAAGAGGTCCAATCGGATAATAATAGAACGCAAGAGGAGATTTTGGAAGTATCTAGGAAGTTGCAAGAGGCTTATAAGGATGAGGAGGAGTATTGGCACCAAAAGAGTCGGAATACGTGGTATTCATGTGGAGACCTAAATACTAAATTCTATCATGCTTTAACAAAACAAAGACGGGTTCGAAATAGAATTGTGGGTCTTCACGATGAAACTGGTAATTGGATAACGGAAGAAAATGGTGTAGAAAAGGTGGCGGTGGACTATTTCGAAGATTTGTTTACTACTACTTCTCCTTCAGACTTTGACAGTTTTCTGGAGGAAATAGTTCCGTCTATTACTCCACAGATGAATAATGGGCTGCTGAGGCCAGCAGCGGAGGAGGAGGTTCGTCAGGCTTTGTTCCTGATGCATCCGGAAAAAGCTCCAGGACCGGATGGAATGACAGCACTTTTTTTCCAACATGCATGGCATATCATCAAAACTGATTTGGTTGCAATGGTGAATAATTTTTTGATCACAGGAGACATGGATTCAAGGTTAAATATTACCAATATTTGTATGATCCCGAAAACGGAAAGGCCTACAAGGATGTCTGAGTTGAGGCCAATTAGCTTGTGCAATGTAGGGTACAAGATTATTTCGAAGGTTTTATGTCAGCGGTTGAAATTATGCCTCCCACGGTTAATATCGGAGACACAATCAGCATTTGTACCAGGAAGGTTGATTTCAGATAATATTCTTATTGCTCAGGAAATGTTTCATGGACTGCGGACTAATAAGGCTTGCCAAAGTAAATATATGGCGATAAAGACGGATATGAGCAAAGCGTATGATCGGGTGGAGTGGGGTTTTATTCAAGCGTTACTTCTCAGGATGGGTTTTGATCCGCATTGGGTTAAATTAATTATGGAATGTATATCATCAGTTCAATATCATGTTTTGCTAAATGGGCAGCCCCGTGGACATATAGTTCCTCAAAGAGGTTTACGGCAGGGGGATCCCTTATCCCCTTATCTATTTATAATGTGTACTGAGGCTTTGATTGCTAATATTAAGAAGGCTGAAAGAGGAAATCATTTCACGGGAATGAAGGTGGCAAGAGCTTGTCCTTCAATCTCTCATTTATTGTTCGCAGATGATAGTCTCTTTTTCTGTAAGGCACAGAAGGAAGAATGTCATACTATTCTTAGGATTCTGAAGGAATATGAGGTGGTCTCGGGGCAACTGATTAATTTTCAGAAATCTTCGATTCAATTTGGACATAAGATTGAGGAGTCCACTAGACAGGAATTGAGAGACATCCTTGGGATACAAAATTTAGGAGGGATGGGATCATATCTAGGTCTGCCAGAGAGTCTTGGGGGATCCAAGATACAGGTTTTTAGTTTTGTCCAGGACCGTTTGAATAACAGGGTGAATGGGTGGACGTTTAAGTTTTTTTCAAAAGGTGGAAAGGAAGTTATCATTAAATCAGTAGTCACGGCTTTGCCTAACCATGTGATGTCTGTTTATCGGCTACCAAAAGCAACGGTAAAGAAATTGACGAGTGCGGTATCAAAATTTTGGTGGAGCCCAGGGGGAAATACAAGGGGTATGCACTGGAAGTCATGGGACAAAGTATGTACAAACAAAGACGAAGGAGGTCTAGGCTTTAAGGACATAACAGATTTCAATACAGCTATGCTTGGAAAGCAATTGTGGAGGCTGATAGAGAAGCCTTCAACTCTTTTTGCTAGAGTTTTTAAAGGACGGTACTATAGGAATGCCTCACCCCTAGAACCGATCCGTTCATACTCTCCGTCGTACGGTTGGAGGAGTATTGTATCTGCTAGATCTCTGGTTAGCAAAGGACTAATCAAAAGGGTGGGAACGGGGTCCTCTATCTCTGTATGGAGTGATCCATGGCTCCCAACCACTCGCCCGAGACCAGCAAACAAAAAGCAACATGACACTTATCAGGACCTCACAGTGGACTCTTTGATAGATCCAATTTCACGAACTTGGAAGTCGCAAGTAATCCGGGATTTGGTGGATCCCCAGGACGCTCAAATTATTGAAAGTATTCCTTTGAGTAAGACTCAATTGGTGGATAGGAATGGATGGCATTTCACAAATAATGGAAAATATTCGGTTAAAACAGGATATCAGCTAGAACGGGTCTATCCGGACAAGGCAAAACCACCAGCTTTTTATGGTCCCACAGTGGATACTCTAAAAGCTTTCTGTTGGGAGGTGAGATGTCCTCCGAAGCTTAAGCATTTTTTATGGCAAATGGTATCCGGTTGTATAGCTGTTAAGAAGAATCTGCAAGCAAGAGGAATGAAAGGAGATATTTGTTGTATTAGATGTGGAGCTGAGGAGGAATCAATAAACCATGTGTTTTTTGAGTGCCCTCCTGCGCATCAAGTTTGGGCTTTATCAAAGATACCGTCTAACCCAGTCTACTTTCCCACAAGCTCACTATTTACAAATATGGATCATCTTTTCTGGAGGGTACTCCCGAAGATGGAAGATCATCATTTTGCGTGGATACTATGGTATATCTGGAAAGGAAGGAATAATAAGGTCTTTAGTAATTTGGATATTGATCCAAAAGATACACTTACGCTTGCAGAAACTGAATCAACACTTTGGGCTGAGGCCCAGGTGATTAAGACTAAGCAGGCTCCACCACAGAATGAGGTTTTGAATCGGCAGCTGAGAGTTGGTCGTTGGTGTTTTATAGATGTTTCCTGGAAAGATAAAGAACCTTATTCAGGTCAAGGATGGTATAGCATACTCGAGGGCTTTCAGGGATTGATGGGTGCAAGGAATACTAGGGCATGTCTTTCACCTCTTCATGCAGAGATGGAAGCTTTGATATGGGCAATGGAATGCATGAGGAATTTACATCAGTTTCAGGTTACTTTTGCTACGGATTGTTCTCAATTGGTGAAGATAGTTTCGGAACCAGAGGAATGGCCGGCGTTTGAGAGTTACCTGCACGACATAAAGCTACTGAAGACATGTTTTACTAGCTCAACAATCATTCATGTACCCCGGACGGAAAATCAAAAGGCGGATAGTCTAGCACGATGTGCCAGAAAACAATCGTCTTTCGTCGTTCACATGGATGCGGAGTTACCAGTTTGGTTCGCAGAGTCTATATGAGTCTGTTTGTTGATGACAAAAAAAAAAAAAAAAAAAAAAATAGAGGAATTTTTAATTGAAAAAGACAAGAAGAAAATGTTGGCTTTTCTCCGTGAGAGTTATTTTAAATGATGAAAGAGACAGGCCAAAAGTTGGATTTACCAAAAAAATATTATAAGTGCCAAGTGAAGCCGGTCAACTTTGGATGTGTGCACACATTTTGCTATACGACACATAACCCTGCTTTTAAAACTTTCATTATCGAATACTTATAATTTAATACCTATTATGAATTTCATAATTGGTAGTGGGCTACTTATTACTTATTAGCTGAAGAGCCATTGATTAGTTCTTCTTCGTATTACTTTTATTAATTGGCGTTCGAATAATCTAGCAATCTCGATTTTTGTTTAGTATCATTCATTCGTCTAATTAAATACTGTTCTGTAAAATTTACATATGAAATAAGAAATCATTCCAGTGCGCTAATTATATTTTTGAATTTTGAATACGAAAAATCATTGAGATTAAAAACTGTTAAATTATTTTTGTTAGAATGCAAGGTAAAGAAATTACATAGTTATGACTTTGTCAGTCATATAGTTAAAAATACTTTTAAAGCATATAAGGACAACAAAAACTAACGAGAGTAGAAAAAAATAGTTCAATGTACATCCTTAGTTCAAAGTTGAAAGAAAGATTACAGTTATCTAAGAGTGATATTATTAGTCATTGTTAGCTCAAACGTGATTAGTAAGTTGTTAATTTAGTTTAGTGACTAGTGACTCATATATATGTGCATTCCTTTCTAGTAAGTGAGAAAATAAACCATGGGGGATCCAGTCAGCATCGAACATGAGATTACAACGATTGAAAACTTTGGTCTTGTCCAAAATAAAGCTGTCCTACTATCATATCTTAACCCACATCCAGCATCATCGAGAAGCCTACTCCTACTTTCTAACGTGCAAGTGATGATGAGTTGGTAGTAGGAAAATTCCAAATCAAGGTTTTATTTTTCTACATTGTTATCTTTTTGTATTGTATATCGAGTGCAAAATGGTATTCCTCTGATTGATTCTCGTTTTTGTTAGCTTCAGCATATAAGTAAACATCATTTAGAAATGAATAAATAGTCATATAAATTATTGAACACTCCACCTATACATAACTTTTAACTACAGACAACTAACCACTATACTAGAATAACTTAACATAATTGAACATTCCACCAATAGCAAAGTAAAAAAAAAACATTCCACCAATAGCTTTATGTCATCTTTTTTTTATAGAGTGACAAGTGTCAAACCAATACTTTTTAGCCGTGTTCGAAAACACAGTCGTTTAAGCACTGTTCGGAGGTTGACCGCGGCGATTATGCCTAAATCGGTGTAGTCAGGCATTGATCCGCGTAAGACCGTTTAATTTTCGTGTTAACCGGCTAATTCTCGCCTAATCCCACGTTGACTGTCTAAGTTTTTTTCGTCCGTGTAAGTTAAAACATGGTTGATTATTTTTTACTCATTATTGACAGATTTTGTGTAATTATTCATTACTAAATAATTATAATTAGCTATCAAACCCAAAACAAACACATACATACTACATTTAGAGATTTTTTTTCCGTACCAAACCTACCATTTACGAATCAAAACGAGACTGTTTAAAATTATATATAAAAAATTATATAATTATGTCTAAGAACTTGTATCATCTGTTTAAAATTAGCTAAATATATTATAAATACATTAAATTATATTTTAAACTAGATTCCGCCTAATCTCTGAGTACTCTTTGATTTTTCAGTAATTCGCTAAATCTAAAGTTATCGTCCGACTAACGCCTAGCGTAGTTCCGAACATAGCTTTTTAGTAACTGCGCTGCACTACATGTGGCATTTGTATATATCTATCTTATTAAAACTCAAGTACAAATTAGGTTTGTTTGGAAACATGTATAGCAATTTTTTTAAAAAAGTTTGTTTGGAAAGATAGATTGTAGTTTAAAAAAAAGTTTGTTTGGAAACATGGATTGCAGTTTTAAAAATGAGGTTTGATTGGAAACATAGATTGTAGTTTTAAAAAATAGGTTTGTTTGGAAACATGGATAGCACTATATTAAGAAGAAAAAAAGTAATGGGCTTATACTTTTAAGAAAATTTGGAAGTCCATTATATTGTGAGAAATTATCTATCTGGTACATAATCGGGTTCGGTTCAGGTCTGTTTGAGTTTCGGGTTTCCGGGGTCAAAGATTTCAGCCTCATTCTAATATTTCTAAATTTCTGTTTGGGTTCATTTAGGATTTTTGCGGGTTCGGTTCGACTTCAGATATAATTTTAAATTACTTTTAAAATTTTAAAACTCATTATATATTTATATACTTTAAATTTATCAAAAAATATAAACAAAATAATATATTAAATATAAATTTGAATAACATATGTCAGAATACCTAAAGGTAACATAGAAATTACTTTAGTTCAAATATTTGGATAGAGAATCAATAATTATTTTAAGTATTTTTGGTGTTTTAAGTATACTTTTACTATTTTATATATTTACTATTGATTATTTGTATATGTTTTCAAGTATTTAAACCAACTTAAAAGTATCATATATATTCTAGATGTTTTATATATATATAAAATCTAAAAATAATTAATATATATATAAGTATATAAATCTATTTCGTATACATTCGGATACCCGAAATACTTCGGTTCGGATCGGATTCGGTTTTGGTTCTCTAAAAACCAAAATTTTGAATAAGTCAGATATTTACTCAATTTCGGTTTGGGTTTGGTACTACTTTTTCGGATCGAGATCGGTTCGGTTCTTCAGATTCGGATATTTTGCATAGCCCTTATATTATTGACATGAAAAACAAATAGAAACATAATTTTGAAAAATATACCCGCGCGGACGCGCGGGTCAAAGTCTAGTATAATATTAAGAAAAATGACTGTTATATGTGGAGTAATCTATGTTTGTCTTTCATATGATATTAGAACAATATAAACTCATAATTTATAAGTAAATTAACGCAAACAAAATGTTATTAAATAATGTAATTTACCATATGAACAAAAGCTGTGACGAATTATGACATGTAACGAGAGCGACCAAGAGCATATATAATTATGTAAGTATTGACTTTTTACATATCAAATCAAACATTCATCGAACATAGAAAACTACTATTTGCATTGTAACTAACTAAAGGCAAGATGAGTTAAAGCCTCTTATTGTTTAGTGTTTTGCTTTTATGATTTTCAAATGTATACAACTTTCATATATACATATATTGAAAACTTTTCCATTTTAATCAAAACCACGTGTTAAATAGTCATTAATTTATAGGTAAATTTTAAATTACAACAATGCGAATTCAAAAATTGATTTGGCAGCCAGGATTGAGCACAATAACCTAACTTCATAATTGGTGGAGAACAATGGATTAATAAAGACCCTACCATATATTCATTAGCTGATCCTCTCAGTTCGATATATATTACAGGAGATGATGTGTCGCGATTGTGATCATCTGAACATAAATAAAATATTATTTGTCTTGTAATGATCTCAAAAGTATGGTGTTTGGCTAAGTGCAGTCATACTTTACCCAATTTCCTTTCAACTTTGCTAGCTTTTGGAATTTTGTCTAAAGATTTGAAACCGCTTATACGATTTTCCATTTATAAAATGGATAATCATGACTACCAGCTTACCTTTAGAAAGAAAGTCATGAAGAAAAAGCTGATCTTAGTGCTCCTCATAAGTGGATATTGAATATTTGTTACTATTTTAAGTTATGATAAAGGTAATAGATAAGATTTATGTATTTATGGTTTCAATGATTCCAACTTTTCCTGATTAATTGTGGTGCAGATAAATAGTTTCCGTATTTAATGCTTTCTGAAACATTTACATTTTTAAATATATTTAAAATTTGTAGTGCCCAAAAGAACAACATGTCACATAAACATGGATTTCTCCGCTTGAGTAGCTTTAACTAACTTAGGGAAATCGAAAGTTTTTTTGTAAGTTAAGAGATTAGGGTGTTACCGTGTTAGCACCAAAAAAGAGAGATTAGGGTTTGAGTTACTTCACTGTAATTTCTAATAGGACAGTTCTGTCAATGTTTAAATAACCACAATGTTTAACCATTTCATTTTTAATTAGTTTGGATTTGACTAGACCAGACCATCTGGCTAACAAATCAATAAATAACGTTAATATGCTTTCACAAATAAATTGTCTTTGAAACTGATATCACCAATTGAACGTTTCTTGAAACTAACACACGACTAGATTCGGATCTGCGTTTAATGCGGGTTTTAATTAATGTAACTTTAAAATATTGTTTGTAACGTTTTTTGTATCTAAATGTTATTTAATATTCTCTCAGTTTTTTTATATATGACACTTTAGATTTGTACACATAGATTAAAAAACATTTAATTTTCTAAACAAAAACATCATTAATTGTTTACCTAACCATAATTTAACCAATAATAAAATAGAAACTATAACATCATTGATCATCTAGTATTAATTAATAATAAATTTTACATAGAAAATTGAAAACGTCAAATAATTTGGAACAAAAAATTTTCTTTAAAACGTCAAATATAAAAAAACTGAAGAAGTACTTACGAATATAGAATATGTTTATTTTGTGGCTGTGGAATTAGGAATATAGCATATGTTTATAGAAATCTTGTGGAAAATCTAATTAGTTGCTAAATTTAATAAGTTTTCCGTTTTTGTTATTTATATATCAAAAGAATTTTGGAGATTATGACAGAGAAATTTCCTAATATAGTGTTTTTAGTTTATTAAAGGGTAAATGGTAAATGGTAAATATACATTTATATCTCAACGAGAAAAAAATGACCAAAGGAAATATATTAAAAAGTAAATATACATTTATATCCTAGGATTAACTAATCTATACTTATGATTTAAAGTTAAAAGGTAGAGTTATGAAGGTGGGGTTTCAAATTTTTAAAAAAATAGAAATATATAATTAAATTGACAGCTCAGCATCACATATACCAGTTACTCTTCTTTTCTTTTACGACATGTAAAATAAATCGGATCTAGCTTTGCAGTGGCCCATCACCAAGCCCAAAACTACCTTCTTCGTCGCAGTTCACCCTCCCAATAATCGATCTCCAAGGAGGCAGCACAGACTCAATCTCGTGGCGGAACTTGGTGGAGAAGATCGGAGACGCGGCTGAGTTCTTTCAGGTGATCAATCACGGTATTCCACTCAATGTGTTGGAGAGAATGAGAGAAGGGGTTCGTGAGTTTCAAGATGGTTTACATGAGTAACTTCGAGAGATACGCTAGGTTGTTTCACGGCTCCAGATCCTCCTAGACCGGAGGATTTGCCAGCTGTTTGTGGATATGATTTTTAAAATCTGTTTAAAAACTTTTTGTTATAATCAAATAATAGATCTCGATGCGCATAACTGCGCGGATTTTTGTTTTCGATTCTAAATTAGTATATATTATAATACATATGTGTCTATCAATTTTTAAAATATATAAGTTTACGGTATATTTTTTCATTGAATAGATTGTTTCAAACTTTCAAATGAATTTCTATCTTCTTCCATATATATATTTTCAGATTATTATTTCATTATTAAAATCATAACTATATATATAAAGATTAGTAAACTATTGTTATATTTCCATATTTAAAGATATTGTAACATTTCACAAATTTAGAAAGTTTTTTAAAAATTAAACTTTTCGCTTCATATATTTATATTATCGAGTAAATAATTAAACATTTAGTTTTTGTTTAATTTTTAAAATAAACTATATAGTTTAAAATTTGTTTTTATTGGTTTAAGGCAGTAAAAATTAATCATTGTTAGATAATATGATTTTTGTTATTAAGAAAAAATCTTTATAATTTTAAAAGTTAACATCGACAAATATTTAAATAATTAACATATGGAGGTATAGTATTTCAACATTAAATATTTAAATTACATATATTTAATTTATACTATCTATAAATCCAATGGATTTTCTATTGTATATATTCAGTTATTGATATCTCAATAAAAACTTCTGGTATGCTGAAAATTTAAATGATAAAATTAGAGATTAAATGTAATATAAATTTATAGGAATAAGTCCATTAGGTCTATTTTTAAAAAAATCACATATGAATCAAGGTTGTGACTTCTGTTTTAATATATACTAGATATTAACCCGCACATCTGTGCGGATATATTTATATTTTTAAATTAACTTTTAAACTATTAAATATCTTATAAAGAAATATATTTAATATCAATTTTAGGTATATAATTTTTATTTAAAAAAAAATATTTGTTGAAATTTGTTTGATGATATTGTACAAATCATATATTAATGAAGTATTTTTGTTTATTTATTTAAAATGCAACATCAATATTAATTGTTTAATTTTAAACATTAGTTTTATATGAATTAATAAAAAAATTATTAGCTTCTTTGTTTAGAAATTTTATTCTCGAAATTTTTTTATGTGAATAAATTAATTTTTTTATATTTTAAAATATTATTTATTTAGTATATTATATTTCAGTTTAATGTTTTTATTTTTACTAAAATATCAAAAATAAAATGTTACAACCAATCAAATATTATATATTTTCCTTTATCTAAAAATTTAATTTGATAATTTAAAAAGAATTAGGCTATACTATTTAATTTCAAATTAGTTACTGAAATATATAAAATATGATCTATATTAAATATGATAAACAGTCAAATGATAATTACCTAATGACAATATATTTATCTTTTCTTAGAAATGTTATTGTTTAGATGTATATTTTTTTGTTAGGAGAATATTATATATGAGTAATTTTAGGATGTTTAGTTAAATTTTTAATGAATGGTCTAACATAGATTTGTGTATGGTAGATAAAAAATAGGACTCTATTTTAATAGAGTAGAAGATATAATAAGATAGTAACAATCAAATATGGGATAATTTTTTACCAAGAGCATTTTTTTAGCCGGGTGTGTGTATTCGTGTCAAAGCATAAATCACTTCACTTGGCTGGTCATGATCGATTTTTTTATTGGATTTCTATATTGATTATTATATTTTAGAGTGAACAAAATAATAAAAGAATTATACTATCTTTTACAATAATATTTGTTTGATTCTTTTAGTAAACAAAATAAAGATATTCGGAGCGTCTCTCTCTTGAATCTCCGTTAAGTTAAGAGAGCCTATGGAGTTATGGATTCCACTTAGTTTACAACTAATTAGCAGTTTTACGGTTTTGGGGATGTAGTCAAAGGTTATCATTTAGGCCAATCGGTCATAGTACATAAATCAAAGCTTTTTCTTCTAAATAACAACTAATACACCTATTATGCAGTTTTTGTTCGGACCCTCTCTAACAACAATTTGTCGTTTATATACCAAAATTTCAAAAATTTCTTCTCAAGTTAGCTTGGTATAAGTATCTGATACATAAGCTTCAGCTTCACCAACCATGTATTCAGCAAACAAAAAAAGTTGATTTCAAAGCAATGTAGTTAAATAATGAAATAAGGAGCTAGGCTATAACGTTCATGCCGATAGACGGACTTCCATTTTTGCATTTGCTCAAGAAAATATCCAATCATTTTTTATTTTTTGATACAAAAGATGTCCAATCATAAACATAAGAAACCACCGGTTTGTATGACTCTCCATATGTTCGACTATATCTTCTTATTAGTATATAACATTCACTTAGGGGCTAAAAATAAAACACAGTAATTAGAGAATTATGCTGAAGTTCGTACACACTCACTTATGTTTTGTAAATTTTCTTTTACTGCAAGTATAAACTACAACTGAAGATTATATCAGTTCTTTTGCCAAACTTATGGTTTGTTCTCTTCCTACACAACCATTATCAGTTATTTCATATGTTTATGCTAAATTTTAAAAGAAATTTATAGAACCATATAATCCGCGCGTAGCGCGGACACGAACCTAGTTACTATAATGCCCACAATATTATTAAAACATGTGATTTAATAAATTTTCCTCACGTAAGTTACATATTAACATAATTATATTATAATGTGGGTGACCTTACATATTTCATCATTCATTAAACGATTTTTATTTTAGTTATTTTCTTAATAGAAAAGGAAACTACGTTTTAGTTAGTAAGAATTATACAAGTTATCCTTTTTTTTCCTTATTTACATTTTCCAATTTTGATATTTTTATAAACCTAAGGTGATAATAACTATACAATTTTCTACTATACATAGGAATATTATACTTTTTCAGAAGTATACAATTTTCTTATTTTTAAGAGGTTCTCCTAACAATTTTGTATATTTTAATATATAATTTCCTAATCCTAATACTATTTGAGAGCCTCAACATCTATATAAATAAACAACTGATTCTCCCAAATCTAAACTATCAAACTATCTACACAAATCTATTTATAATTTTTTTTTTTAAATCAACATATAATTTTGATAAATATTATGAAAAAACATGTACATTTAAGCGAGAAATAAAACTAATTTGATTTGAATTAATTAGAATTAATTAGAATAAATATAATAATTATACTTGAGTTTGAATTTGAAAGAATATATATGCAACTCAATATACTCACAACATGAGTGATTCGATTAATCCAACTTCTATCCAAAATCAAAGATCTAACTAAAATAAGAAAAATATAATTTTATTATAAAATCTATTTATTTTTATACATATAAATTACATGATGACTCAAACCATATTAATAAATGAAATAAAATATTTACTAATTGTTACAATATAATTTATATATATACATGAGATTTCAGAATATTCTTGTTATATTCATTTATGTAATTTCGAATCAAATACTTCAGTTTTATTGATTGTGTACCTAAGCCGTCACAACAAATTATCACACCACCATATACAGTCTTCACAAAAGTGGAATACACAATCAACATCTTCCTCTTGGGTTTTAATCCTTATATTCTATCCAACACGAAAACATATACTTGAATTTTTTCCTCCATCCGCCTCCACATTCGTTACTTTACCATGGTTCACCCTCTCTAACATATATAAATATTTATATAATACCTTATAATTTTCTTCTGAACTGCCACAAATATCTCTAGCAGCTAGTTTTTTTACCTCGCGATGCCATGGAATGAGACTTTCAAACCATTCCTTAGATGAACCATATTGATCAGACATTTAAGAGATGGAGTATCATATTTTCTTGGACAGTCTGCAGCTAGTCATGGTGCTATTTTCTTTCTATATAGTTTGTTGTACTAGAATTAGACCACAAAATGTATGCATATTTCTGTATTTTTTTTAACCGTGAAACATAATCATCATCCCTACAAGGACTATCCACAACCTTATCATCAGTTTCCTTTGTATGATGTTCTATATTCTCCATCAGCTCTTCTTGTTCACATTATGGTATTGGCTCCTGTTGTTCACCTACTTGTTCTTTGGGTACGTAAACAGCAAGTGCAAGCTCATCCTCACTTGAGTTTAACTCACTATAATTCACACCAAATTAACTTCCTCATCCAGCCCTAGAAAGTTACTCGCCCAGCTGGCCTCTTCCCAACTCTTTGTTAACCTCCACATGAAAAACACATCTATGTGTCTCTCTATCAATTAAAGTTAAATAAACATACACGTCCTCATCATTTACAATTGCCGCTTTACTTCGAGGTTTCACAACCAATGGAATGTAGTTCATTTTAATGGTGGACGAGGCGAAGCTATCCAACTAAATCGACAATCTAGAGAGGAACTAGATGAGGAAATCGAGGTGAGGAGTGCTTAATGACACCGACTAACTTACCTCGACGGGTAGTTCCTCATAGGGTTGAAGAAACAGAGGAATGATGTGTTAAGCACTTTCCCAAACCCGCTTTCCACTCGACCACACTTAAAGGCTTGAATGGTAACTGCGGTTTGAGCGGTGCGGGACAAGCGGTTTAACTGCAGTGCGGTTTTAACAGATATAAAAACGTATAGATATATGGTATATATAGAGATTTTTGGTACTCTTAACTGTGGTGCGGGGCGGAGCGGTTCGTAACATTTGAAGCCTTAGCTAAAAATATAATCTTTAGTGCAATAAATATTTCATAAATCATTATTTGTTAAATTAACAAATACTATATAATAATAATAAATTATTTTGATTTTTAATTAGCTTGGTTCAGTTTTAAATTTGAACATAATTAATATGATAATTAATATTCAAAATCTGTCTAAATTTATGGTCTCATATATGTTAAAATATATGTTAATATATTAATATAAAAATAATAGTTAATATGTTTTTTTATTTTATAACAAGTGATGTTTTAGAAAACAATATTATTATTTTTTTCTCAATCTTAAATAGAAATATTAATTTTATTGTAACTATATGTATGTAAATGATTTTTTCATTGGTGGCATTATTTTATAATACATTTATCGAATACATATTCTCATAATACTTTAAACTATTCTTATAAATTAATCACTTAATAAATTAATGAAATATTAATTTGTAGTTTATACTGTGATTTATATAAAACATTATTTAAATAAAAAATTTATAGATATCATTCTTATATGTTGATCTCTTATAACAATGAATAACCCTCATATTTTTACCTTGCATTTAAAAGTAACATCTTATCAAACGACACGAAGCAAGTGAGTGGGGATCAATGAAGTCATGCATGCATATCTTAATAGTTGGTTTTAATTATCTTTTCTTGAAATTATCGATGGAGTAAATATATAGCTATAGTCAACTTCAACATGTACTTGCTGGAATAGCCTTTTTAAATCCAAAGTCAACTTAGATTTCTCAATCATGCACAAACACTACAACTTTCTTTTTGTACTGCGATATTACAACTATTACTGTTCATTAATATAATGGCTATTCACTGTTATAAGAGATCAACATTCCTTTTATTTTAATAGATGTTATACTAATTGACTTGGAACAACGTAGATATATATTTGGGTATTAATTTTAGATTTAATCTTTGAAATATTGACAATGAAATTTTAAAACTATACTTTATTAAAATTACGAAATAAATATTGAAGAGACACTATTTGTGAAATGAAAAGAGTAATACACACACACATATATATATATATCCATATGATTTTTAATTTAAGTATTCAAATAATATGTGGTTCAACAACTCTAAAAATATACCAAACATCACTGAATAAAACACAGAAATGAATATAATTATTCATATAATTTTATTATCATTTTAGTTTATTATTTTTTTATATATAAGCTTGGTAGCGTAATGCAAATCAACAGGATCTGTGTAATGCAACTTCTTGTTTAAAATTTATTCGTATAATTAACTTGCTTCTCTCTTTTTTGTTTTAATATATATGGATCTAATACGTAAAAAAAAAAACCGAAACAACTTCCTGTTTGAAAATTCTTCAAAACGGATTTTATACCATTAATGATTTCATTTCTGTAATGACGGTGCATTTACATTCTTTCAAATTGGTTTATTTCCTAAGTATTTAAAAGAGATTCCACGAACGTGAATATTCTTTCTACATTTTGTTGTTTTTAGTTTTGCGCAAATTCGAATGTTAAAATTAAATGGTTGATGCATTAAAGTCAAAGATTGTAAATGTTGGTTGGTAAGAGCATCTTCAAAAATGAACTCTATTTTGAAATTTCCAAAACTTTATATTTGAAGTTTCAGTGTATTCTTCTCCAAAAGTAAAACTTCAAACCTAACTTCAAAATTATTTATATTTTACACTATAATCCTTATATTTGTCATAGTTGATGTAAATTCATAAAACTTCTATAAATAGCTAGTACATATATATAAATATTACATAAATATTAATTAAAAAAATCTTACACTAAAATATAAAATTATAAATAAAAGTACATAATTAAATATTAAACTGCAAGAAAATACTACATTATTCTATAAAATTATTTTCGTAATGCTCCCATATATGATCAACTAGTGCATTTCGAAGTAAGATTATGGTTTTTTGTAATATTTTTGTTGTTTAATTCTAGTTTTAAAATATTTTAAATCTTGTTTTAAATTTTTTATTTAATTTCATGTGTAAAACTTAAATTTATAAAACAAATTTAAAATATTTATGATAAAAATTTTAAGGATTAAAACAATAAACAAAAAAATATTTAAGAATTATAAATATGATTTATAATTGTAAGGACCAAAATGCAAATAAAAAGATGAAACTTCAAATTTGAAGTTTTGAAAAGTGAAACTCTATATTTGGAGTTTCACTCTTCAAAACTTCAAATTTGAAGTTTTGAAGTTTCTTTTTGGAGAGCAAAAAACTCTATATTTAGAGTTATAGAGTTTCTTTTGGAGATGCTCTAATAATGAAAAAAGGTCAATGATGCTGCGACTAAGTTCAATGAAAGATCAATGGCCTTCTTGTACTTTTTAAGAATATTATTTACAGTCTTCATAGAAATATATAGATTTATTGTGCGTTAATCCTTTTGAATTCGCCAAACGTCTATCATTCACATTCTAAATAAATAAATAAATGAGGTACCATTTGATCAAAAATAAAAAAATATAAAAAAATAAATGTGGTACCACAAGACTTCGTGAGAATGACTTCTTTTGTATACTATTTTAAAATAAGAACCAGAAACATTCAATATAATATATATGCTGAAGATTTTATATTTTCAATGAATATTCTTTTTCAGTAAAAGTTTTACTGTCGGTAGATTATTATAGAATTTTGTCTAGTTTCGAAAATCAATGAAATTTTGTGCTTTATTTATTTATATGTGATATCTAGACCTTCTCTTACCGGAACATCATATTCTCTGCTTCATCTCTCGAGAAACAATCGCATATATCCTTTTCTTAATGAATTCGCTTATGCTCTTTCCTCTTTAATGAATTTGAATATTCGATTCTACCTTTTTGTATTTTCTGAAATTATTATTTTAAAAAAGTTAAATTCGAAAATTGAAAAAAAATTAAAATTTCAAAATTTTCAATTTTTTTAAAAAATTTAAATTTTAATTATTAACGACAACTGATCAAACTATGATATACTAGTTTTCTTTAGTTTTACTCAGTTATACTTCATTATACTGAGTAGTACTGATATTACTGAATATATGTATATTGAGTTATGCTAAGTTATACTGGTATTACTGAATAATACAGAAGGCATTACCGAGTAATACTGAGCTAATGATACCGAAACATAATAAGTACTACTGAATTTGTTGAACCAAGTTCGACTATGTTAGTTGAACCAGATCATACATAATTCAGATCTACAAATGCATTAAATAAAAATGACGAAAATAAAAGAAAAACAAGAAGAACCATAATTCATAGAAAACAATAAAATCATCCTAAAACAAAAACCTTAAGTCAAAGAAAAGCCTGAACTACGTTCACAGTAGACTCGCCGAATAAAAATCGTTCATAATAGACTCACCTTAATATAGAAACAAAGCCAAGTTCAACTTACCTTAACAAGTTTGAATAACTCGCTGAGTTGAATTACGTTCATAGTAAAATCGTCTTCATCTAAGCACAAAACCTAGTTCAATTCACCTTGACACGAGTAACTTGCCGAGTTGAATGACATTCACAGTAAAATCGCCTTTGTTTGACTTTAACTCACCTTGAAAGGTATGACTAACTCACTGAGTTGAATGATGTTAACAGTAAAATTATCTTCATCTAGGCATGAAGCCAAGTTCAAGTCACCCTGACAAATACAAGTAACTCACTGAGTTGAAGTAAACTCGTCTTCATCTAGACAAAGAGGATTTTAACCCAGCTTGACATGTACGAGTAACTGAGTTGAAAGATGTTCACAGTAAATTCGTCTTCATTTAAGCACAAAAACGAGTTCAACTCACCTTGACACATACAAGTAACTTGCAGAGGTGAATGACTCTGAACAGAGTTAACAATAAACTCACCTTCATCAGAAACTAAGTAGTGTATAACTCTCTTTGACATGTTTGAGTTACTCTCCTAGTTGATCATCACCTAGTTGAAAGACTAGAAATAGTTGGTAATAAACTTGTCTTAATCCCTTTCTGAATGCAACTCTTCTTGACAAGTTTGAATTACTCGGCTAGTTGATCACCGTCTAGTTGAATGACTCTGAAAAGATTCACAATAAACTCGCATTGATCAGGAACTTAGTTGAGTAAAACTTTCATTGATAGATTTAAGTCACTCGTCTTGATCATCATCTAGTTGAAAGAAGGAAAAGAATCATAGTAAATTCGCTTAGATCGTCAAAGGCATAAAACTTCGAGGGAGTGATCTAGGCACATCACCAATCCTCTAGGCACACACATATCATCTAGGCAATCGACAATCGTCTATATGACTTTATACATAAAGTCAAAAAGAGCAAGTTCTCTCTATAAACACCATTTTGGCAATTTGTCTCTTTTATAATGAACTATATGATATGTTTGATACTCCTTCAAATGGTATGTAGACAACCTATCTTCAGGTTCAACTATTATATAAAATATTCATTATATTTATTCATCTAGTTCAAATCTGAGTACAAAAAAAGTTCTTTTGAACCCACCACCATCAAAATTATGCATACTTTCAATATGTAAAATTCAGATTAAACCCCTACTTTTTGCCCTTTTCTTCAGATCATCATGAATTTACTTGAATTAATGATAAAACATCACATCTTTCTTTGAAAGCACTCAAACATCTAAAACACCTGCAAAACGTAGATGAAAGTTTTTTTTTTTGAAAAGCTTCAAAAACCACTGAAACAGTTTCAAAAGTTAGAACAAAAAACAAAGTATATCGCTATGAATATTCCTCTTTTTCTATACGACAAGAAAATAATAATTAATATACAAAACAAAATTTAATTCTTTTATTATATTTTTCTTCAGGACGTAAAGGATGATCCATGAAATATACTGTTTGTATTATAGAATCAATCGAACCAATCTCTGAGTTAATATCAATTATTTTATCTTCATCTTTTACCGTTTCAAATCAGATGGCGATGTAAGAAGCTGCAGGCTGCACAATAATTAGTTTTAAAAATCAAATGGAATTAAGAATGTCAACAGTTTACTTAATATGTAAACTAATAGATGAAAACATCAATGAAATTAAAATAATAATAATAAGTCCGCATCAGCACAAGTAGATTTATTATTATAAATATGTAGAGAGATGGTGGTATTCATAGTTCATTGAGATCTAAGATCAGTTGAATACCTTCTTCTAATTTCTTTAAAAGAATTTGCGCATCTTTTTTTAAGGTCAAAACTAGAAGAAGAAGAAACTCAATTTTCTCCACAGAGGAAATAAAATCCATGGCTTCTTTGCGATTCTCAGTCACCTTCCACACCTTCCTCTTCTTCTCTCTGGTATGTTATGTACCTCTTTTCAAGTGTTCTAATTATACTGCAAGAATATACATAAATCATTAAAAACACTAATTATACTGCAAAAATATACATCGATTTCTTTTTTTTTGAGTGAATATTACATCGTATTCATCAAATAGTTTGTAATGAATTAATTTTGTAGCTTAATCTGCAGAAGTTTTTGATTCGTGGTTCTAACTTCTTACCACATTTTTAGAAAGAAAGAAACACAAATCTTTTTTTTTTGAGAAACATGTTATTAAATTTTTTGTGAAAATGAAAGTCAATTTTTTTTTCTTTTTGTAAAATGGCTTCGTAAAATGAAAGTGTAGGTAAAATTTGAGTTTTTTTTTTTTCAAAAGTTTTTCGTCTCTAAATATATCAAATCGGTTATTGTGTTAGTGGGTCGTGGAGGCACACACGTCAAGAAAGCTGATATCAACCAAGGAACAAGAAGTTCAGAACAATAGCCATTTGCTCAAAGATGGTGAATTCGAGGATCCTACACTGTACATGTTTTTCAAAATCGATGATCTTAAAAAAGGAACCAAATTGCCCATTTACTTCAACAAAAACGATCTTAGAAAAGTTCCTCCACTTCTCACAAGACAAGAAGCTGATCTCATTCCTTTCACTAAGTCTAAGCTTGACTTCCTGCTGAATCACTTCTCTATCTCAAAAGAGTCCCCTCAAGCTAAAGCCATGAAGGAGACTCTGGTACGTTGTAACTACAAGGCCATCGAAGGAGAGTACAAGTTTTGTGGGACATCTTTGGAGTCAATGCTTGATCTAGCCAAGAAAACAATAGCGTCTAATGCAGATCTCAAGGTCATGACAACAAAAGTAATGGTACCTTCCCAACAGTACACAATAAACTATGCTTTGCATAACTATACGTTCGCCGAGACTCCAAAGGAGCTTGTTGGGATAAAGATGTTGGGGTGTCATAGAATGCCATACCCTTATGTCGTTTACTATTGCCATGGTCATAAAAGTGGTACCAAAGTCTTTGAGGTTAACTTGGTGACAGATGATGGGAAACATCGGGTTGTGGGACCTGCTGTTTGCCACATGAACACGTCTATGTGGAACGTTGATCACGAAGCTTTTAAGGTGTTGAAAATAGAGCCAAGGTCCGCACCAGTTTGCCACTTCTTCCCTCTTGATAACATTGTGTGGGTAGCAAAGTAGGAAAATAAACTTAGTTCCATGTGATGTGAGTATATGTGTCTTCTAATAACTATGGCTTGAAAGAAAAAAAAAAAAGAAAGCAAAAAATGGACGGACTGTTGGTTTTGGTATTGCCACTTTTGTGTGACTTGCAGCTTCTAACGTGAAAATACAACGAAGATTGATGTAACATATTTTTTTTTTGGAATATATGTAAAATTTACTCAAAAAGAAAAATACACTGTTTTTTCATATTGTGCTACATGTTTAGAAATAAAACAACTTCAAAACCTCTCAAACTCCACCGACAGAAGATGGTTTGATTCTTCGGTTCCCGGAGGCAACGTGTGGCTGGGTTCTCTAATGTCGGCGTAGTCAACCGGTGGAGGAAGCCTGGTGTAGGTACACGGTGGGGCCTTACTTCCCAACACCAGCAACGGCTCTGCTTATCCTCTACTTATTTTTAAAAATATTTGACAAAATTTCAGAAATAGTAATCTTCTTCTTTTTTTTGGGTCTAACCTACTTCATAAAATCAAGATTACCAACAAATCTAACTATTAAAAGAGGAGTACAAAATAAAAATACCTTTAGTTTTGCAAGTTATTTACACTTCAATGCCACTGATATATTTAATGAACCTATTTTTAAGTTTTTTTTGTTTTTTACATATTAATAAATGTATGTCCTAAATCTATTCTGAAACAGAGAAAAATGTCTAAGAGGTTGATTGTTTGCTGATTTTGGATTAGATTCTAGTTTTTGTTTTTCTAAAATCTACTTTTTACCCAATCAAGATTTAACTAAAATAGATTCCCTATATTTTAGAGAAACCAGTTTTTCAACTCCTACACCATTTTATACATAGAAACCAAAATCCACTTTTTATGTGCTTTTGTGGTTTCCAAACGACTCACTTCATTTTCTTTCAAGAAATTAGTTTTTCATATATATAATTATATATGCCATTCTAGAAAACAAACAAAAAAACTTACAAATAATAATCTTCTCTACGAATTAAGTTATTTTAATTTTTATGTAAGTTAATTTATAATTTTTAGTCAATTCAATATTTATACCATAAATCTTATAGAAAAGTTAAATAATTTCTTTAGTTATAAGTATTATGCATTTATTACACTGGATTTTTTTTAAAAAATCAGCTTTTAATTTTATTATATAATATTTAAATTACAAAAAGTTATACATTTTTACCAAAGTTATAAAATATATTTAAACTAAAACTACACTAAAATAAAAAAAAAACAAAATTTAAAATAAATCTTTATTATTTTTATATCATTAGTTTTAGAAAAACTTAAAATTTACAGAAAATAACAAACCATAGAAATATATATATATATATATATATATTGTTTTTGCATTTAACCAAAGTTTTATTTTGTATCTACAGTATTGTTTAAAATAATTTTATTAAATAAATTTATATGTGTTTTGATAACAGTATTTTATATTTTATTATTTTGCAGATTAAATATTTTACTTTGAATAATATTTTCATTCTATTAGTTTTAAAAGCAAAAACCAAAAACTAAAAACAAAAATCTACAAACACCATTCATGTTTTTCAAAAATCCAAAATCTACTGCAAAAACCATTTTCTTTCCAATCAAGTTTTTGATTTCCTAAGAATTAGGAAAACTGATTTTGCAAAAAACTAGTTTTAAACCAATCAAGATTCTGACAAAAAGGTTTTCCTATAAAATAGGGAAACTGGTTTTTAGATCTTTTGACCAAAATTCAAAGAAAAACCAAAAGCCATGTTTTAGTGGTTTTGTAAAATGTACTACGATTACTTTTTTTTTTTTTTTTGTCATCAACTTTACAGACTCATATAGTACTACGATTACTTTTCATATATATTTTTCTTATTTTTGTAAATATCAATATAAAATACATGACCATTATATGTATATACTTTCTATCTTTTTGTTTAAGTAATTTTTTTTAATAATGTGAAATAATTTATTTTTATTTCATATATGTAAAATAAATTTAGATATTTATTTATAATACTAACTAACTATAAACTAATTGTAAAAACTAGTTATTAAATTCTATAAATATAATTACTGAATAATTTATAATAATTATTAGACATTCAAAAATAACTAAAAATTATAAAAACATAAAATATTTTTTAATAACCAAATAGAATATATTATTTTTTAAAATAAAAAGTTGCCATTCAAGTTTTTAATAATAAAAATAATTTAGATATATTTATGATTTATATTTTAGTATAATGTAAGTTTTTTTAATAAAATATAGTTATTAAAAACATGTTAATGTATTTTTATGTTTTAAATAAGAATCACAATATTTTGATCAATTTTAATTGTAACTTCTAAATGTTTAATTTGTATTTTTGTTGTATTATTTTAAAATAATGTATTACTTGCTTTTTTGAAAACTTAAAAACTACAACAAAATCAAAAACCAAAATCAAAATCCAAAAACCAAAAACCAAAACAAAAAGCTGAAAATCAAATATTAAAAGCTAAAAACCAAAAACTAAAAACTAAAACCAAAATCTAAAAACGAAAAACAAATATTAAAAATTAAAAATGTTTTAAATTAATGTGAAATATTTTGTCATAAAAATAGCATCCAATACCTAACTATTTAATCCTAAAGATTAAAAATGTTAAAAGCACATGTAAATAATCAATTAATATCACCAAATGGGGTGTATATGTTAATTTTAATCGACAAAAAGTGGTCGTCTCACTGACTTTTTCGGAGCCCAAATTATGAACATGGGTGCATGTCTCTCTTAACCAAATGCCTCTTACATTTTTTGAAATTTATTCATCCCGTAAAGCTTTAATTTATAAGGCCAGCCATGAAGCTATATCAGCATTGTTCATAAATAAACCGGATCTTAATCCGATTCATGTTTCCGGTATGGTTTATACCGATTCTACCGATTTGTCTCTACGAACACTTTTAGCTGGATTTTACCTATTTACCCCTCTCGGAGATCTTCCACAACGGACAAATCATTACCCCAAGAGCGAGAGAAGAAAAAAAAAAAAAAGGAAGAGACAAAACGAATGACGATGATGACTCAGTCGACGTCACAATGAACCTTCAAACCCCTTCCATGGCTTCCTCCTCCTCATGCAAAGAACAATTGAACCCGCACTCACATTTATGATCTCCGCCGTTCGTGGATCACACGAGATTTCGACTCCGTCTTAAAGGCAGATCCGATCTCGAACCTTTCAGCTAAATTTTTCTGTTTCTTTCCCATGGAGGCATTGACGGAGCTTTGCGACATTATAGCGGAGAATCCGAAGCAATTCTCGGAGAAACTAGCGTGGATATGCGGCCGTTGCCCCCAAACCGAATGGCTCCTCGCCGAATCGCCCAGGGTTTCTCGGAGCCACCTCAACGCCGTGTTAGCCGTGGCGCGGATCATCTCCAAGAACCCCGAATCAACCGACAACCGCGCCAAATCCGCCGTGAATGATTTCCTCAGCGCCGTCCCCGCCTCGTTCCGCCGCTCCTTCTGGCCGCATTCGTTCCCCTCGCAGTCGATCTCTGCGTTCTACTGCGATTTCTTGAGTTACCTTTCGTCCGCGGCGGATCTATCGCCGGATTTCGCCACCGAGGTTGCTAGGTTTACAGGTGAGGTCGTGATTGCCGCCGCGAGCTGCGGCGGCGATGGCAATGGGGATGGTGATCCGTCGATTTCCAAGGCGTTCTTGGTGGCGCTCTCTCAGAATTTTCCGTCGATTCTGCAGTCTGATGGGGATAAGTTGATCACAATGTTGCTTGATCAGTTTGTTGTGAGCCGTGCGCCTCTGAACTCGGCGAACTCTGAAACTTCCTCGGCTCAGAGCTCTCCCGTTAGCACGAATCGTTATCCCTCAGGAAAAACGGAGGAGTCTAGTCCTGGCGACGGGTCCACCGCGTCCTCTAAGAGTTCTTCGTCTGTTGTGGTGAATGGGGGTAGTATCGTGTGGAAGACTGGGGTTGATCAGCTGAGCTTTGGATTTAGTGAAGGTAGTGGAGGCTCTAACCCTGTGTTTAGACAACAAGTGGCTTCTTTTGAGGATGAGTCCATCGAGAGCTTGGAGAAGCAAGAGATTGCCTTTAGGTTGATCACTCATATTTTGGAGAAGGTCAAAGTTGATTCCAAACTTCAGGATCAAGTGCGGTTTATAGCGAAGAGGCAGCTCCAGTCCATGTCTGCGTTTCTGAAGGTAATGCTTTTCTCGTGGTTATAATATTATTCGGCATGTTTTCAAGAGGGATAGTAGTATAGTACTACGGTGGTGCTTACTTTGCGGATCTTGAGTGGAGTATGGATTTCTTAGAAAAGATGATGACTCTGTTTCTGCATTTTGTTTACAGTCAAGAAAACGAGACTGGAACGAACAAGGTCCAGTTCTGAAAACTAGAGTCAATGCGAAGCTCTCTGTTTATCAGGCTGTAGCTAAAATGAAAATCAAGAGCCTGGTGTCTCTGGAAACAGATGGAAAAACTTCTAAAAGGTTGGTCCTGGAGACTCTTGCATTGCTATTAGATGCTGCCGATGCCTGCTTGACATCTGTGTGGCGGAAAATGAAGGCCTGTGAAGAGCTGTTCGGTTCTCTGCTTTCTGGGATTGCAAAGATTGCAGTGGAAAGAGGAGGCCAGCCACTTCGTGTGCTGCTCATCCGACTTAAACCATTGGTACTGGCAGTCTGTGCTCAGGTAAAATTTTGTTTGTACTCAGACGAGCAACATTTTCTACTCTATCGCTGGATCTCTATAGAAGTACAATCGAACACATCATGTCACAAGTTTGGACAGATATTAGTATATTATAGTTCGTTTTCAATTAAATTACTAAACGAAGTTTCTATGTATTTCTAATTGTTTGTTTGAACAGCCTGATCAAGGGGCTTTGCTCGAGAGCGTATTTAAGACTAGTTGTGAGATTATTGAATCTGGCTGGTCCAAGGACCGAGCCCCAGTGGACACCTTCATTATGGGGTTAGCATCAAGTATTCGTGAAAGAAATGATTATGAAGAACAGGTAATTTTTCAACCGTTCTCTTAACGTGGAGAAAATCATTTTACTTCGCCAGCTATTAATCCGCCTTCCTTAGGTTCCCTTTTTATCTTACCTTTCCGCTAAGGCTCATCATTTGGTGTCCAGGTTGATAGAGAAAAGCAAGTGCCTGCTGTACAGCTAAATGTGATACGGCTGCTTGCTGATCTCAATGTTGCTGTGAAGAAGCCCGAAGTAGCAGACATGATATTGCCACTTTTTATTGAAAGCTTGGAAGAGGGTGATGCTTCGGCTCCTAGCTTCTTGCGACTCCAAGTATGGTTCCATTTTCTAGCATGATACCCCATATATGTTACTTTCTCGAAATTTGGCAGTGATATCTTCATCCTTGTTGACATATTTATTTATGCATCTATGCCAATTTTATGCAGCTTCTTGATGCTGTTTCTCGCATAGCAACGTTAGGGTTTGAAAAATCTTACCGCGAGACGGTAGTTTTGATGACCAGAAGTTACTTGAGCAAACTGTCGACTGTAGGATCTGTAGAGAGCAAAACATCAGCACCAGAAGCTACAACTGAGCGTATAGAGGTATTTTACTATGTTTTTTTGATTTTACTATTATACTGATCCTTACAGATCCAATTGTGCTATAGACTCTTCCTGCAGGTTTTCTTACAATTGCCAATGGTCTTGCGGATACAAAATTGCGTTCGGACTATCGCCATCGTTTGCTTTCCTTATGTTCAGATGTAGGCCTGGCTGCCGAATCCAAAAGTGGCGGGTAATTATATCGTCTTAGCTTTGTATAAACATTAGAGTTTTTTTTCACTGTCTATGGTTTAGTTTATCTTTTAACTGCCTAGTCATATAGTAACTAAAAGCTTGAACAACTATTCGCTGTTGAATAAAAAGTATTTTATACATTAGAAAGTCTGCAAACTACGAGAAATCTGCTGGCAACAGCTTTTGCTGGCTACTATGTTCCCAGAAAGGTTTATGTATTGCATGAAGGATGACTGGATGATCAATGTTGTGATCTTGCTGTTAACATTATAGATAAAATAAGCATTTTCCTCTCTACTACAATTGTCCTAAAACTAGAATAATCGGAAAATCATCAGTGGATGCTTTTCCAAAGTTTATTTCTCTCTTCGTAATGACCTGAATATTTATTACGCGCTTCCTTTTCTTCCAGGAGTGGTGTGGATTTTTTAGGGCCTCTTCTTCCTGCGGTGGCGGAAATATGTTCGGATTTTGATCCTACTTTGGATGTGGAACCCTCACTTTTGAAGTTGTTCCGCAATCTTTGGTTCTATATAGCCCTTTTTGGCTTAGCACCTCCTATTTTGAAAGCTCCAACACCCGCTGGGAAGTCAACCTCCAATTCAGCGAATAGTGGGAGCATGAATGCTGCTTTGCAAGCTGTGGGAGGGCCTTACATGTGGAATACAGAGTGGATTATTGCTGTTCAGCGGATTTCTCAAGGCACTCCCCCTCTTGTAAGTCAGTCTAGAAGGTCATCTTCAGAGTTTAATTTATGGTTCACCATATTATAAACCTTCTAAATACTGAGTCTTATATCTCCCAGTAGATACGTACTTGTTCTGAAGTTTAACTGTACCTAATTGAGCATTGCTCTTTGTAGGTTGTCAGTTCTGTAAAATGGCTTGAAGACGAATTGGAACTCAACGCGCTCCATAATCCTGGTAGTCGTCGAGGAAATGGAAATGAGAAAGTAGCTTCAACACAGAGACTTGCTCTTTCAACTGCCTTAGGTGGCCGAGTTGACGTTGCATCAATGAACACCATTTCAGGTAAAACAAACTAGGAGTTATTGTTTAATATCTGCTTGAAGGATTTTGGTTTGGCTATCTTAGATGCTTAGAATTTATTTTTATTTTAATTATTTTAATCCTATTAGGAGTGAAAGCTACCTATTTGCTTGCTGTCGCTTTTTTGGAAATCATACGCTTTATTAGCAACGGGGGTATCCTTAACGGCGACTCAAGTGTATCTGCTTCTAGAAGTGCCTTCAGCTGTGTCTTCGAATATCTGAAAACTCCAAATCTTACTCCTGCTGTTTCCCAGTGTTTGACGGCAATTGTGCATAGATCCTTTGAAACAGCAGTCTCATGGCTGGTACGTAAATACTTGGTCGTACTATTGTAGCTCATTTTTGGCCAAGGGCCGTTTGATGGCAACTCTAGCCCGTTCATTCCTTCTGTCCTTATATATATGCACTTTGTTCATTTTGTCACCAACACCAGTTCTGCTTTTCTGTGTGTTTGCTACATCCTCACATACATTCTAACAGTAAATGAATTTTTCATAAAACTTCCATCTGATTTCAGGAAGATCGAATATCACTTACTGGAAAAGATGCTCGTAATAGAGAACTGACAACGTATGCACATGCTTGTTTCCTCATAAAGAGTATGTCACAGAGAGATGAACACGTTAGAAATATCTCTGTGAACTTGTTGACTCAGTTACGGGACAAGTTTCCTCAGGTAAATGGATATACACTCTCGTTCAAAAGATTATATGTAGTTTCACCATGTTTGTAAAAAAACGAGCCGATATATTGCTTATATATGATGAATATACTACACTGATAGAAGTATGGAGAAGTAGAGTTATATTTAGCCATGATAGTATTTTCAAGGCGACTTAGGCAATAATTAATATTATCAAATTCTAATAATTATAGTTTACATTTAGCTTTGCATTGAACAATTGCAGATTGAAGTGTTTTTCTTCCTACTGGCCTGCAATAATTTCATGGGTTACCCATTGCAGACTTTTTTCCTATCTTTTGCTGAATCTAGTTTTTCTCTTTCTATTGATCTCTAACAAATATCAATTTTCTCATATATAATTCCGTTAGATACTAGTGGTGTAGTCTGTTTGTTTTATTGGATTTCTAAATATGTTGTGTTTGCTGTTTCACGTCTACTATAGACATTTTTCACGGTTTTACTCTCTTTTTTTCTGCATATTTCCTCTCTGTTGTACATCTAGTAATTTACTCTCCTCCTTCTCTTTACTGGTGTCTGTCTTATATCACTGCCTTTGGTACTGTCTACTAAGTTTCGGTGTTTGCCTTTTGCCTTCTCCAACTGTTCTTTTGGAAATTATCCACTGCTTTGTTGATCGTCTGACAATGAGAAAATACAGGTCCTCTGGCATTCGTCGTGTCTGGATAGTTTGCTGTTTTCTGTTCATGACAATACATCTTCAACAGTTGTCAATGATCCTGCTTGGACTGCTGCTGTTCGATCTTTATACCAGAAAGTTGTTCGAGAATGGATCATAATATCGCTTTCATATGCTCCATGTACCAGTCAGGGTTTGCTTCAGGTTTCCTTCTGTTTACCAATTCATATTATCGTATATATTCACATTCACATTCACATTTCCTTATTTTGAGATTTCTGTTACGCCAATTCAATCTGTTAATTTGACATTTTAAACAGAACTTACTGTGGAGATATAATTCCTGTCTGTTCTGTTGCAGTGCCATGTTTTCCTTCCATCTACTTTGTTTAACGAACTTCTTTTTAGTTGTAGACTTCCCTATTTTCTTGAAATGATTCAAGAAGGTGGGATTCATTCAGTTTTTCTCTCCCTTAATAATTACTGTTTCAGTGTTTATGGTATTGGTTGCGTGTTCCTTTTCAGATATATGAGTCTGTTTTTGGTGCACAAACGAACTATGAATTGCTTTAGACATAGGGGCTTAAGTTGTTGTTTTCATGGATTCTTTTTGTATATATTCTCATGGCTGGGGTTTTTTTCGTGGGTTCTGCTTAAGTTAAATTGTTTTTGCTTCCTCTGAGTTACAATAGGGTTTCACGGTCCTCTCTTGTTTTTAATATCCACCACAGGATAAGCTGTGTAAGGCAAACACATGGCAGCGAGCACAAACTACCACGGATGTGGTTTCTCTTCTATCTGAGATAAAGATTGGAACTGGGAAAAATGAAATTTGGTCAGGGATAAGAACTGCAAATATTCCAGCGGTGATGGCAGCAGCAGCTGCAGCATCAGGGGCAAACTTAAAAGTTTCTGAATCCTTTAACTTGGAGGTGCTTGGTACTGGTGTAGTCAGTGCAACAGTAAAGTGCAACCATGCTGGGGAAATTGCTGGCATGCGAAGGTTGTACAACAGTATTGGTGGATTTCAATCTGGCTCAGCGCCTAGTGGTTTTGGTGGTGGCCTTCAAAGATTAATATCTGGGGCATTTTCCCAGGCACCACAACCAGAGGATGACTCATTTAATGAGATGTTGATAGCGCGATTTGTGCGTCTCCTTCAGCAATTTGTTAATACTGCTGAAAAAGGTGGAGAGGTGGATAAGACACAATTCCGAGAAACTTGTTCTCAAGCAACTGCACTACTTCTGTCAAACCTGGTAAGGTTTTCTAACCAAGAGCAGATGAATTGACGAGCACATGTATTCTAATTTCTCCTCTTGTTGCATCAGGGTGCTGAGTCAAAAACGAATGTGGAAGGCTTTTCTCAGTTACTGCGTCTCCTTTGTTGGTGTCCTGCATATATATCTACTCCAGATGCTATGGAAACTGGAATTTTTATTTGGACCTGGTTGGTTTCTGCTGCTCCTCAACTTGTATCTCTAGTCCTTGCCGAGCTTGTAGATGCATGGATATGGACAATTGATACAAAGCGAGGGCTCTTTGCGTCTGATGTGCGATACTCTGGCCCAGCTGCAAAATTAAGACCCCATCTTGCCCCTGGGGAGCCAGAAGGATCACCGGAAAGTGATCCAGTTGACCAAATAGTCGCTCACAGACTGTGGCTTGGATTTTTAATTGATCGTTTTGAGGTTAGGATTTATCTCTCTACTTTTTTCTTTTACAGACGGAACTCATGTAGGTGGATCACCTCAATTCTTATTAGTCGTTGGTTAAGAAGATCTAGAGTATTATTAGTGGTGATAATTTTATAAAACTAGTTGAATCAATTATCACTTTTCTGCGAACGTCCGTAGGCGACAAAGTTGTGGTCTTGGAGAAATTTTGTTTCACTTGGGTATTTGCTTACTAACCACTAAGTAAGCAAATAATTATTTATGTGAGTTTCTTATCACAAAATGCTTCTCTAGGTTGTTCGACATAATAGCACGGAGCAACTCTTGCTGCTAGGTCGAATGTTACAACGGAGTACAGACCTTGACTGGTGCTTTACTCGCCACCCTGCAGCTGCTGGTACCTTTTTTTCTTTGATGCTCCTTGGACTGAAGTTCTGCTCATGCCAAACACAAGGCAATATGCAGAAATTTAGATCTGGACTCCAGCTATTGGAAGATCGAATTTACAGGTCAGTTTTTGCTAATTCGCAGTTTTTTTCTTTGTAAGATGAGCCATTGTTTTTTGTTGCACCATACATTTTGTTATTCTTTCTTTTTTGGAGGTCTCCCATCCTGCGTCTATGATCTGGCGTCACATATTTGATTTTTTTTCTACTTTCTTTGCTGGACTGTATATTAATGTTCATAGGCTCTCTTACTGTTTTGTCCGCCTTAGGATTTAAATTGAATTGCCATTGCACATTGCATTGAACTGTATGGCCTAGTGTCTGCTATTTTAATAGATATATCATAGATTGAGAGAAAACTGAAAGTAGCTACATTTTAGGCCTTATGTTAATCCGCCATTTAATATGGCATGTCCCGGTGTTTCAAATGGCTTAATGCTTAGGCCAATTTTATTATCTCTGATATACCTTTGTTCTATGTTCGTGCACGTCAATAAGAAACTATGTCTTTTCTACTTGTTCCAGGACTTCCTTAGGCTGGTTTGCTCATCAACCAGAGTGGTATGATGTAAATATTCCGAATTTTTGTCAAAGCGAGGCTCTATCTGTTTCAGTTTTTGTTCACTTTTTATCAAACGAGCTATTGGATTTAAGTCAATCCGATTCCAAAGGAAAACCTCGTGAAATAGGGAACTTGATTGACGTGGTATAGTAACCATCTGCAAACTTTTTTTCTACTTTCTCGGAGTAACATAGTTTGACTGCAAAATATGATATTTACTTTGGCTGCATGTCTACAGACCGATCAGTATCATCCCGTCTGGGGTGAGATGGACAACTACACTGTGGGAAAAGAAAAGAGGAGGCAGTTGCTCCTAATGCTCTGCCAGCATGAAGCTGACAGGCTTGACGTATGGGCGCAACCTATTAGTTCAAAGTAAAACTTGGTTTCCTTTTATGACGCTTTCACTTCTCATTAGTTCTCTTTGACGTAAATGATATTCATTCTTCCAATTGGCAACGTATGTACAGGGACAGTCCATATTCGCGGCTGAAAATAAGCTCCGAAAAATGGACCGAACATGCTAAAACCGCCTTTTCAGTGGACCCTCGCATTGCTTTATCTCTTGCTTCAAGATTTCCGGCAAATGCTGGTGTGAAATCCGAAGTCACTCAGCTTGTTCAGGTATAAAACAGATGCTACTCCTCTAAGACTGTAGAAAGACAGACCTCTTACGATTTTATAGTTTAAGTGGGGTATACTGTATCTTTGGTTTTAAGTTTACAAAATCAGCAGGCATGATGCAACTGGAAAAAGTTTGGCCATGATACTTTTACTTTGTATTGATCGTCTGATGTTTATGAGCTTTCTCACTGAGACTCTTTCATGCAGACACATATTGTAGATCTTCGTACAATTCCCCAGGCATTGCCGTACTTTGTAACACCCAAAAATGTTGAAGAGGACTCAGCGCTGTTGCAGCAGCTACCACACTGGGCTGCTTGTTCAATCACACAGGCTCTTGAGTTCCTCACTCCTGCTTATAAAGGCCATCCACGTGTCATGGCATATGTACTAAGAGTTTTGGAGTCCTATCCTCCTGACCGAGTTACTTTCTTCATGCCCCAGTTGGTGCAGTCTCTACGCTATGATGAAGGGGTACGTCTTATCTAATATGCATAGTCTCTATAAGCAGTTTGGGGTCTAAGCTATTTCAAGTATATCATTCGTCATGTGCTCGTTAGATTTGAATTATATCATTCTGCTTGTGCTCACTATATATATTGTCGCTCATCTTAATACGTGAAGTTTTATCATATTGCTTTTTCAGTGCTGTCGTTGAAGTGTTTTATAGTCTCAAAAATAGAATTCTGCATTTGGTGTACTGCAGCATTTCCCAGAATTTATCCAACCATGGTGTGAAAAAGAAACTACGAGCCCAGGAACCTTTGTTTTGTTGGTCTTTTATCTAAAACTATTATTTAAAAAAGTAGAATTGGATTATCAACCTCGCATTTTCAAAACCATGTCTATTTTTTTGTTATTAGGCCTTTGATTGCTCACGGTTTTTCTTGTCACAGTATCCTCAAACTCTACAGAAATTATACTTCTAGGGAAGCTGGATATTACGTCTTTCCTTTTTTCCTGCATTTAAGATGTTTAATGTTTTGATTTCTTTTTGAATGCAGAGGTTGGTGGAAGGGTATCTTCTTAGAGCTACCCAAAGAAGCGACATATTTGCCCATATTCTCATTTGGCATTTGCAGGTAAATTTAACTTAGTGGACTTTGCAAGATCTTAGTTTTGCTTGTAACCTATGTGGAGATTTGTTAATTTCAAATATCTCTTATAATGCCAGGGTGAGTCTGTTCAGGAAACACCGAAGGAGGGCGCTATCGATAAGGTTTGCCCATTATTATAATTTTCTGCTTATATTTCGTTGGTCTTAGTTTATGTAGAGTCAGCATCTTACTCCTGTTTGGCTAGTATGTTATCTATGTTACATACTGCTATGTAGCTTAACGATCTTTCACAATATTAAATAGCATTGTCATCTAGTACTATCTACTGGCCCTAATTGTGAATATCCCGAGTTCCAAACTGGTCTCCTGTAGAAAACATCTGCAAAGTCTTCTGGGGTAGGTTATTCTTCACATGTTATACGAGGCTGAAAGCATTCTTGATTTGACATGTTGATCGCTAGTTCTAGTTACATAATTCCAAGAGTGAAAATGAGTTTCATAACTGCTTATAGTTCTGTATTAGCATGAATTTTTCATTGGAAAGTATTATTTGGACAAAAGATTTTGTGAGAAAGTGATTAGTTTGTTTAGATAGAGATGGAGTAGAACTTTGTTGTATAGCTGTGGAGTGGTCGGCTGTAATAATCCGGGCTCACCTGTTGTTTCTGTAATATTTCAGAATGCATCATTCCAAGAAATTTTGCCACAAGTTCGGCAGCATATCATTGATGGTTTCAGTCCCAGTGCCTTGGACATGTTCACTAGAGAGTTCGACTTCTTTGACAAAGTTACATCGATTTCCGGGGTGCTATTTCCCCTTCCAAAAGAAGAGCGCAGAGCCGGTATCAGGAGGTATGAGTTTATCTTTCATGGTATGGGTGGGTATGTTGGATGCAAGGTTAATCTAACACTTTATTTATGGCAGGGAGTTAGAGAAAATTGAAATGCAGGGAGATGACCTCTATTTGCCAACTGCTCCTAGTAAGCTTGTTAGGGGTATCCGTGTAGACAGTGGAATACCCTTACAATCAGCTGCCAAAGTCCCTATTATGATAACTTTCAACGTTATTGATCGTGATGGTGACCATAATGATGTGAAACCACAGGCTTGCATTTTCAAGGTAAGCCTTGGTATGATTTTCATACAATTTGTAGGGTTTCTAGGTCCACATGAAAGCTATTCTACTGTGATATCTTTCATAATTCTAATAGTATTTGCCAATACCCCCAAAAAAAAAATCAGTCATGCGCTCCCCCACTAGTTGGTATTTACTCTGAGTCTGATTTGCTCTTGTATTCAGGTCGGAGATGATTGCCGACAAGATGTTCTTGCCCTTCAAGTGATATCTCTTCTTAGAGATATATTTCAAGCGGTTGGTCTTAATCTTTATCTTTTTCCATATGGAGTACTCCCAACTGGTGACGAGAGGGGAATCATTGAGGTAAACTCGGTCTAAAATGTGTTAATCTTGAGCTTATTTCTCTTATTGCTCGTTAGAATAGATTTTGGTTGTATAAGAATTTCATGCATCAGATAAGGTTCATACGGGTTTCTTTCTAATGGAACTTCCATCTCTTTTCTTTACTTTGATTACAGGTTGTGCCTAATACACGAAGCAGAAGTCAAATGGGTGAAACAACTGACGGGGGTTTGTATGAAATTTTTCAACAAGACTATGGACCCGTGGGCTCAGCCACCTTTGAAACAGCAAGAGAGAACTTCCTCATCAGCAGTGCCGGTTATGCTGTGGCTAGTCTTTTGCTCCAACCCAAAGACAGACACAACGGAAATCTTCTTTTTGATGAGTATGCTTCCTAACTCTCTCTGGACAATATTATTTATTTGTGCAATTTCTTGAAAATAACACCATGTGTTACGGTAATGCAGCGTGGGAAGACTTGTCCACATCGACTTTGGTTTCATATTGGAAACTTCACCTGGTGGAAACATGCGGTTCGAGAGTGCTCACTTCAAACTGAGCCACGAAATGACTCAGTTGCTAGATCCATCAGGTGTTATGAAAAGCAAAACATGGCATCAATTTGTGAGGTAGATATCTTAAAAACTTTCTGAGATCTTTTCTTTTTGTTGTCAGAGAGATAATCTTATTGTCTTTTCTGCATTAAAAAGCTTGTGCGTCAAAGGATACTTGGCTGCTCGCCGGTACATGGACGGAATCATAAGCACGGTGCAAATGATGCTAGACAGTGGATTGCCTTGCTTTAGCAGAGGAGATCCAATTGGTAACCTAAGGAAAAGATTTCACCCAGAGATGAGCGAACGTGAAGCTGCACACTTCATGATTCATGTGTGTACAGATGCGTATAACAAGTGGACTACTGCTGGCTACGACTTGATTCAGTATCTGCAACAAGGCATCGAGAAGTAAACCAACAAAAAAAAGAAGAGGAAGAGGAATTCGATTATCGTAAACCAGAGTTGCCATTCACAAAAGACAAGGTAGAGTGTTGTGTGACGAGTTTAAGATAACGTAAGGTGCAAGCTATTAATGTATTTGATTCATTGATGATAGAACTGATCCACGTATATCATATTATCCTGTTGACATCAGAACCTACTTTATTATTTTACTAACCAGACGATCTCCAGCATCAGAAAATGATTCTAGAAACATGTGGTAAAACGCTATTCTACTCTAACCATAGTTGCCACGAACGAGAATCCTCGCCCAGCTCTATCCCTATTCTGTCGGTTCCCCTTAGAGTTTCTTTTGTTCAAACCTCGAGACAGTTTCATTTCGATTCCAGACTCTCTTACGAAGACTATAGAGTACTTGAAGTCAGAGCTCAAACTTTCATTATCCTCAAGCACTTCGAAATGACTATTTAGTTGCTCAGTTTCATGGAACCAAGCCCTCAATCAACAACAATGATTTTTTCTTGGATCGTACATCACAATCTTGAATACAAACGGGAAACTTTACCTCTCTAGTCCATATTGACCTTGAAAACAATAAAAGTCGATCAACTCTACATTTGTCATGCAAAGCAAAAAACGAAGAGCAACAAAAATTTGCGTGGTGGGTTTACATATACAACTGGATTATTCCATCTAATAAAAGAAACAAATTTTACCTCAATTCTCCAAGATTCAAACGTAGGCATGATAACCAGTCAGTCGATCGTCCACAAAGTTTTAAATGGCCCATGTAAATATCCATAAATCCAAAAAGATTGCAAGAAAGAAAAGAGACGTGTATGTACCTTCTTTCCCTTTTCATTGTTAAAAGATAAGTTTTAGAGACATGCATGCACTCACTTATTACGCTCTACAAAGAAGGACGTGACGCGAGAGCCAAACGCATATGGATGTTAAATGATTTCTCCTTGTAGACATTTGAATCCTCTTAAGCTCCATATTCTTATTTCTTGTTTTACATCACTGAATACGTAAGCACTAAAACCGAGTGTTCTCCAATTTATTTCTTAAATAAGTGTATACAATTCGTTGATTACGTTACTAATACTTTTCTTTCTCGTCGAAGTAGCAATACTTGAATCCAATGGTACTGATTTTTCATTAATTTAAAAAAACAATTCGTTAATATATCTTCAATTTTTGAGAAAAAAAAAAGGATTTGTTAGCACGATGAGTCAGCGGTGGTCAACGTGTACCCAAATATAGGATAAGTATGACACACGTATTTAGATTTATCTGGAAGTTATGTTTTATATAACATTTTTTTGTAAATTATCATAATTAGAATGTATTGATTTGGTATTTTGTTTTTTCTACATTTGCTTATTATTCTCCTAATATTGAAGATTTAATTTTGATAGTTTAAATGGAAACTTGACATTTGCAGAAGCGAATCCATCAACTTTGGAAAAAAATCTTAATATAAAATTTGTTTTCTAACCTTGAAATATAATTTCTTTTTTTATAATAATATTTAAAGGTTAATACTGTTAAAATTAGCTTAGCTTTGCACTATGTTATTATGAAAAAAATCCATTTGTAGGATAATATCTACATATATATTTTCTAAATATTTCCTAGTTTTTTTTTTCATTTTCATTTTTATTAAACATTCACTGGAACTATCAATCTTTACAGGGTCTTTTTGTTTAGGGTTGTCAAGACTATATATACCAGACCATAGTGTGTCAAGATTCACACACTCATAAACAAAAGAAAATTCTAAAACAAATATAATAAGAAAATGTCTGCAAAACAGATCCTCCAAAAGTTCGACAAGAACAACGACGGCAAGCTCTCACTGGAGGAGTTCCGTGAAGCGGCTCTTGCTTTCTCTAAGAACATTCCTGATGAAGAAATCACAAATATGTTCAAGGAATTTGACGTGGATGGTGACGGTGAGCTTGACGCTGACGAGTTTACTTTGTGCATTAATAACATGTTGAAGGAAGCTTTTGATTTTTGTGATACTGATGGTGCCGGAAAGGTAACAGCAAGTGAGTTCCATGCGGCCATGACTGGGCTTGGGGAGGACTTCACAGAAGAAAAATGTGCAGAGATGGTTCAAGCCGTGGATGCAGATGGTGATGGTTATGTGAGCTTTGAGGAATTTATGGCTATGATCATTGGCGAGTTTAAGAAATGAGGGATGAATGGTCTGCTTGCTTAGCTATGTTTGCTTATCCTTATTTATGTGTATTGTCATCGGTTTAGAGATTTCTCGACCGTGTCTTGTCTTTAAAAATAATTTCAAGTTCATGCTGTTAAATACTGCACTTGCCAAATGTCATGTGGGTCTTTAGCAATGATTATTGAAATCTAAAATAATTTTTGTTTAAGAATGCCCTTTTTTAAACATTAAATCAACTGACGAAAATGTTTATATACAAGCCTAAAAATATGTTTATGTACAAAGTCTAAAAATTGCGATCCATTAGCTTGTGCTCGGTGTAATATAAGAGCATCTCCGAGATATTTTGTAACTGGTATAAGAACATTTTACAAGACATTATATCAGAAACCTCAAGGAGCCCCTTTGTTTCGAGTGAGATTGATCTCCGACAATGTTTTGATTGTTCGTAAAATAGTTTACAATCTCCGGATAAATGATATAGTATCTGATGGTTTTATGGAGGTTAAGACAGACATGTCCAAAGTCTATGACCGGATGGAATGAGATTTCTTGGAGATACTACTGGAAAAATGGGATTTAATCGTGTTTGGATTAGATGGATCATATCTTGCCTGAGCTCAATGTCATTTTCGGTCCTCATGAATGGGAACTCGCATTCATCAAACCCGAGTGTGGTATTAGACAAGGTGATCCTCTCTCGCCATTCTTTTTTTGTCTTGTACGCAGAAGCTTTAGTAAGTTGCCTTAATGTCGATGAATCATCGGGTTCCCGTCATGGTATCAAGTTGGCTATCTCGGGCCTTCTGTCCACCAGCTCCGCTTTTAAGACGACATTCTCATGATGCGTATCTTATATCTCAAACGTTATAGCGAGGTTTCTGGTCAGGTCATCAATCTCCTAAAACATCCGGTAATGTTTGATGCAAACGTGCCAAAAAATACAAAGGAAGGGATTAAACATGTCCTTGGAATAAAAGCAAAGGGTGGTGAAAGCTTATACCTCGGTCCCCCCTAGTGTTTTAGTGGATCAAAGAGGAAGCTACTGAGTTTTATCTGAAAAAGTTTCAGAGAAAGCTCCAAGGCAGGTTTTCTATCTCAGAGAGGTAAATAAATTCCTTTCAAATCAGTGACTTTTGCGCTTCTAGTGTTTGTAAATTCGTGTCTTAAGCTCCCTAAAGATGTGTGCGCCAAGCTTACTAGCGCGATGATTAAGTTTTGGTGCAACAATGTCGACAAGGCGAAAGAGATCCCTTGAGTAGCCTGAAAAAACTATGCAAGTCCAAATATGTGGGAAGTTTTCCATGACATCAAATTCTTCTATCAAACTTTACTTGGTAAACAAGCTTGGCGTATTTGGGACAATCTAGAATCTTTGATGGATGATGTACTTAAACACTAATACTTAGTCAACTGTTCTTTCATGGACTGTTGTTTAAGTATATGCCGTTCCTATGTGTGGCATAGTATCCTCCATAGTCGTGAACTAATAAAATAAGTATTGGTGTAAAGGAAGAAAATACGAAGGTCTGGTTAGATAATCGTGACACTATCCCTCACACAACACATTATTAGCATGATGCCAATGTGGACATGAATCTTGAGGTTGCTGATCTCATTGATGATCCATCTCATTCATGGAACATGGACTGTATTAGACATATGATCATTAGTGAGGAAGATGTCATCTTAGTGATAATACAGTAATCTCCCCTTCGCGTGAGGACTCTTTTGTTTGGGGTTTCGCAAGCTTTGAAAGCTACACAACGAGGAGTGGACATAAGCTAGTAAAAATTGTGAATGACCTTCGCTTCCCCCCAACCAAATCAGCTTCATCCCTTGCAGAAACAGCTTTGTGATTGTTTATTGAAATTGAAAATCCCTCTTACGATAAAAACACTTTATGTGGAGGGCACTCTAGATGCGTTAGCAGTCAGGGCAAGGCTGTCGTTGAGGGGCATTGTGACTGATACCTACTGCCCAATGTATGGTTCCAGTCAGGAAACTATATTTCATGTTCTCTTTCATTGCAGAGTGGCTCGAGATATGTGGGCGAGATAATCATTTCCACTTCATCTAGCCGATTTTTCCATAAACTCATTCTTCCTCAACTACCATCATTTACTCGCATGCAGCAAGAAGCATGATATGCATGAGAGGCTCTCCATGGATCCTTTGAAAATTTTGGAAAACTCGAAATGCAATTCTACTTTGAGAAGACTCGATCTGACACTGAATCAATCTTTTTTCTTTTTTTGGTAAAAGACACTGAATAATCTTCTCTAAGGCTTCAGAAGAATTTAGGTTGTATATGCATAATGGAGAAAACTGTTTGAAGAACCATGCATCAATGACAGTACACCTCCATTATTAATCACATTTAAAGCAGTCGCCAACGTCATCCATAATATACAAACAGTCAACCTGCTATATCGGAGGGTGAAACATACATTATTAGGGTTTAAATGTTTTTTTTATAAAATCAATTTTATTACTTTAGCTTGAGTGTATGTGATCAACAATGTAAATATTGCGGTACATAGAAATTAAATTGAAAATCTACTCCATCTTGTAAGCGCTTTGCCAGACAGTCTGTTACTTTGTTTGCACTCCTCTTCGTCCATTAGGGTTTAAATGTTATATCCTAAATTTTCCATCACAAATGGTATATTCTTAAGATTGATTAGAAAAATAGATATTGCACAAATTGATCCAATAATCTATTTTTAATTTATTTTGTTCCCTTTTATAAATAATAAATCGGAACTTTATGTCACACTAAATTAGATATGCATATACACATATAAAATAATTATTCAGAAATGATAACATATGAATGTATATTTTTATTTTATATTAAAACATAAATATGTTGGATTATCTAAAATTATATATTTTAAAAATCTCAGTTAATTAAATATTGAAAACCTTAGAATAATTTTTTGTATGAATATGAGGATTTTATTGGGCATGATGAAACTATTAGGCTTACAAATATCTAATTTTAAAGTTATTGAATATTTTCAAATCTAGGTTAGAAGTTATTGTGAATGATTATTTGATTTTGTTTGATTTATGTGGTGACCGGTTCACTTTCACTATGTAATTTTCCACATGTATCAATTTTTTACTAACTTTTTTTTAATGGTTTTTACTAATTTTATATTATTGTTAATCCACTAAGCATGAAAACCGTAGATACTAAGAATTTTATACATGAACTACAATCATTTAATTTTTCATTTTTTTCAAAACAAAAAATAAAAATTTTGACTTCAACTTTTTAGAAATGAATTAAAAAAATTCTTAAGAAAAATACAATACAAATATACTTTTTCTAAAAATTAAATAATTTTGGAACTTAACTCAAGATAAATCATAATCGTCTAAATAGATCAATACAATTACATGAATCTAAATAGATAATTTTTTTGAATCTTATAAGTAAATGAGTTCAAACGGTCGTAAATGTGTTGGCGAAAAATGAGACTGATTTAAATAAGGTGAATCTACCAATTTAAGATTCTTAACAAATCATGTGACGGAATTTTTATTAGATTTTTACAATGTAAAATGTTCCGGGCTTTAAAAATCTAGTTTAGATTATAAGCATTGTTGTACGACACTGCACAAACAAAAAAAAGCAATTTTGTATGACAATATGGATCTTCTTATTAGATAGTAAATATCGTTAGAGGTAAATCACCCGAGCTTAGTACAAGATCGCCAGGATAATTCGGGCATATCCTCGATCCTGCGTTGGCAAAAGCCCTGTCCTAGCTTTGTGAAGTACCTCCTGGATAAGAGAAGCCGAGAATAGTGGTGCCTCTTGGATCCTGGAGAACAATGTAGGACAGACTCTAGGGGATAGCCGTCGATCTTACTCTTCTATCCATACACGGGTACCCTGGCTTTAACCTTCATGTTCTGTTTCTGCTACAATACGCTGTTTTTATAAGCCTCGGCTTATTCCATTTTTTAAAAACTGAAGGCACTAAGCGTTAAAAAAAAGAAGTTAGTAAACATCGTAAGACTTCACAAAACGGAAGTGAATGTATGAACAGTTGACCTTTTTATCTTCCCAATTGGATATATCCTTATTTTCTCGAGCCCTCTTAAACCTTCTATGATCTTGTTGCAGTGTTTGTTAGGAGTCGGAATGCATAGAGAGGGAAGTGTCTTTTAGATAATGGATATCATGAGCTCCAAAGGAAAATGGCATTGGACTAATCGAAAACATATACATCCATCGAGGTTGATTTTTCAGGATGATGTATGTAATATATTTGGTTTCCTAGGATCTTTATGAGTTATTTTATGGTAATCGGTAATGTAGTGAAAAGTTGCTGTAACAGTGTTAGTAAATTCTCACTTTATATCACACTCAACACTTTGACCATTTTAATTTGACACCAAATCAATCAACTAGTCAAGTTGCAATATCAGCTTTTTTACCCTCATTTTTTTGTATATCTATAGCCTTGACTATTTTATCAAGTTTTTCTTTTGAACTTCACTATTTTATCAAGTTGTAGGAAGAGGTTTGGATATAGGCCGTTAAGTAAGCGTTTTTTTTTTGTTCATTCCCTCTGGAGATGTTCAAAATGTTTTTATTTTGTCTGGTTTAGTTCAGAAAAAAAGTCTGGTTTAACCAGGTTCGTTTTTTGGTATGTTTAAACCAGGTTCGGTTTAGTGGTTGGTTGAGCCAGGTTCAGTTTCTAATAGGTTTAAGTATATACAACTTCAAAATCATAAATCTTCGTTCAGTTTCGCTACGAATTCTTTTCTTTTTTTTTTCTGGATATGGAACTGATTACACCGAATCAGTCACATTGTTTATTCGGTTTGGTATAAAAACCAGTTATTTCCATGCAATTTTGGTTTGGTTCGTTCAAATTGTTTAAAATTTTAAACCATAACTTATAGCAGTTGTATATGTATACTTAGATGTGATATATATAATTAAAGAAGCATCGTTAGTGTATTGTAAACAATGAAACAAAACATTTTAAAAAGCCTAAATTAAATAAACTAGTTAGATAGGTAAGGTAATAATGTGTGTGATATCAAGACTTCACATAATAGTGCAAGATGAGCCGGTCTCATCTCCGTACCAACCTCCACCTCCATAGCTATCATAAATGGGTCTTGAAGGATATCCATTATACATCGGCTGACCCCACTGCGTCTCCGGGTAAGACCTATATTCTTGGTAATAGCCGTTGTAAGACCCACCATACATCGGGTGACCCGGCTCTGAATTATTGATCATTGTTTGAGAACTGGAAGCTGCTGGAGCTGGAGCTGGAGCTGGAGCTGGAGCTGGAGCTGGAGCTGGAGCTGGAGCTGGAGCTGGAGCTGGAGCTGGAGCTGGAGCTGGAGCTGGTTTTGGCTTCTCTGCTTCTTTAGGCTTTTCAGGTGCCTTAGGCTTTGGTGCCATAGGGTTTTCGATACCATACTCGATCTTCTTGATAGCTCCACCTCCCTTTTTGCAGAGTTTGTCCGCAACTTTTTCAGGACTGCAACAAACCACTTTGATCGTGACTGTTTCGTTATCGTCGAACCGTTGGTCTCTTATTTCTTTAGTGTTGCAAAGGAATCAAAAGAAAACACACACACAAATTAATCATTCATTCTCTTTTTTTTTTTTGAATTATAAAATCATTCATTCTCAATATATTCAACGAAAGAAAAAAGAGAGATAAGAGATAACTTACGAGTCAGGCTACAAAGAGCCCTCTTGACTTTACTGAAGTTCTCCTCCTTGTCAAGAGGTTTCGTCGTCAACTTCATCCATGTTACCTGTTTTTATGCATATATCATTATGGTTACTTTAGTTGCTTTTATATTATAAGAACAACCTTGTTTTTGCTTGATAGGTTTTTATAGAGAAGTTATTAGATTATTTCATTACCTTCTCCTTGCCCACCACTGGCATGGTTTCCAAAAAGAGATAACGAGAGAATAAAGAGAAAGCTAACAAGGGGAGAATACAATTATGTATGATATTCTTCTATGAATTTCTATGCTTTATATATGGAGTTTCAAGAAAGATTTTAATAGGAAAATAGTTGAATAATGTACAGTTTACTTACTTATTTATTAGATTTTATATTTACGTTCAATACAAACATTTTGTATTATTTCCATTGCTATTACTAATACAAAGCCTCCAAAATGTATTATTTTGTTCAAAAAAAAACAATACAAAGTCTCCAAAATGTAAAATTTTCTTTTTATTTTGTGCAAATATCCAACTATTACTTTTCCCTACGCATTGTGAAAACAAACAAATCTAGAAAGTATAGATGCTGCTTCTTAATTCTTATTGGCATCATTGCCTCATGGCCAATGTTTTATACATACAATACAACTCTTTTAACCTACATAATTTGGTTTACTTATCTGATAGTCTAATTATTATTTATTTATTACAGTTCAATTTTTTTTTAACAAAAATGTATATTAAATTTCTTCAACAGAAATTGCATTCACCGACAGTGAAATATTCAAATTCTACTAACTTGAATGTCTTAACAATTTATTTTTCGTATATATATATAATATATCATATTTTTAATTCATTTTATAGTGAAATATGTTCTAATTAATTTTTGTTATCTGTTTTTTTTAAAAAATTTTATATAGAAAACTTAAGATATCATAGATGAAAATAAAAATTTGAGATTTTTGATAGTTTTTACGATAATATTATATAATTTAATACTTATTATTTACTATGCTCATTGTTAGGATAAAATAAAATAGAGGTTTTTTTTGTAATAATAGTACAGAAACAAGAAGTAGTGTAGTAAAACAAAAAGAATAGATCAAAAGTATTTTTTATCGATCAATAGAATAGAACGTGAATACAATTTATTTGTCCGGAAACCCTATAAGATGTGGAAGTCTGTGAAGAAATTTACCAGTAATTGAGTTATTATGATCAAAATTTTCAAAAAAACGCCACCGCAAATTACTAGAGGTTTGAGATGAAAAAATATTTGACATCGACTACGAGAAGATGATGTGGCTTGTTTTCAATTACTAAGAATGCATGTCATTTTCATGTTTCACACCATTTTATAAGATTCTACAAACAGATCTTGGGCTCCAACCGACATCAAATATAGTTGACACTGATCTTCAACCTGCAATGAATCTTGTTTGTTGTAAATTTGGGTCAACGGCTCAACGCCTCTCCAACTAGTACTCAATATCTAAAAGCAAAAACAACAACACAGATCCACACGATCCCTAGTGTTTTAAAAGAGGTAAACTCTTTATTGCAAATCATTCACACGTGGGTTAAAGACTAACCACACAAAAGAAGCACCTATGTTTCAGCTTTGACAATAGCACTTGACATTTGCACATCTGCTGCAGAAGAAGCATCACTCTCACGTAGCCATTCCTTCGCGCAAATAAGAGCCTCCACAGTCTCAGGCCTCAGTGACGTCTTGTACTCATCCATCTCCCTCGGTTCCACGTCAAAGACATAGTCAAAGGCTGCAGCCGAGACTGGGATAGCGAGGATGTCTCTAGCCATCTTCGACAATGTTGGGAACTTGAGCTTGTTCTGTTTCCACCACTCGAGAACATCAAACTCCTGAACCCGTGGTAACAGCGTTTCCTCAAGGTACTGGTCCAGCTCTGACTTCAGATTCTTCCCTGCCCTCTCCTTTATCATGAATTTGTCGAACTCTGACAGTTCATCTTCAGATGCCGGTTTCACCAGCGCCGAGAGTGCCACGTACTCGCTGAAGAGCTCGTGGATCCCATCATCCACGGTGTTGATGTTCTTCCCAGCGTCTTCACCGAATATCTTGGAGAAACTGAACTCCACGAGCTTCATCTTGAACCGAGGATCCATCACAACCGCCATTGCCAAAACCAAGCTACTCTCTCTCCAGTACTTGTCAGCCTTCTCTTTCATGGTTTTAGCAATACCCGCTACGTACGGATCCTCTCCGGCAATGGACCTAGACAGATCTGACTGCGTCTTCCACACTTCGTGGAAGAACGTAACAGCAGAGGGACTTCCAGTTGTCTGAAGAGTAGAGGCCGCTTCGAAAAGAGGCTTCAGGAGTGTGCAAAGTGTCTCCACGTGGCTCCAATCTTCTGCCGAAGGAGGAGGTTGCTTGAAGTCAGGATCAACAGTGTCTAAGCAAGAGAACACTTCCTTTAACTCTGAAGCAGCCACAAGCATCTTGTATGTTGTGTCCCATTGCGTCTGATCATCAAGAGAAAGTACCTTCTCGCCTGGAAGTTGAAGCTGTTCCATGAGCGCAACAAACCTCTCCTCATGAGACTCTGAGGTTTTCACGTGCTTCACACAGTCACGGACCTTCTTGATCACATCTTTCCCTTTATCCAGCACATCTTTAGCAATGCCACTGAATGTTCGCGCAACGCAGTTTCCTATCACCATCTGACCATTCAGAATCCCAGTGTTCTTGATGCATAGTAGAGGTCTGATGTTTTCGGCTGCAGGCTTACTCGCCGGATGGTTGAAGGTAACGCTAAACAACTTGCCCTCCAGACCCCATTCAGAAACACAATTAGCAACAGCAAGACTCAGAGCTTGTTCTGATTCTGGATAAGGCTCCATCAAAACGTTGAGAAGCTTCTTCTGTATCTTCCAATCACTGTCAATGAAGTGGCAGGTTATAAACACATAACCAAGAGTTAACTTGGAGGTCCAGAAGTCAAGAGTGAGACAGAACCGTCCAGGAATCTCTTCTAAACACTTGATGACATTCTGTTTTTCGGCAAGGTAAGTCGCCACACAGTCTCCTTGAACATTGTTGAAACTGAGAGCGTCAAAGAACTGAGGCTGGAGAGTCTGCACAAAGGAGACGAACCCTGGATGCTCAACCATGTGAAGAGGGTAGTCATGCATAGTGATCATCTTAACAATCTCACGGCGACACTTGTCCTGATCAAACACAACACAAGCACTTCTGTCCTGGGTTCGGTAACGCCTCCTCCTAGGTGTCTCACTAGGTGTCTCACTCTTGGCAGTTTGGGGTGTTGTCATTTCATTGCTGTCCTGCGTATTATGATGATGAACAAGTGCAGGACAAGTGCCTTTATCAATATGACGCTTGAGATGGCTAGTGCCAGCTACTTTTGAGCCGTTGCTGTAGGAAAAGCTCTGGTTACAGCCTTTGCAGAAAGCCCTTCTGCAACCTGGCTGTGTAAACTGGATAGTGAAGTGCTCCCAGACCTTTGACTGCTTCTTGCGTCGCTTGATGGGTTGTATCTCTGGTGTTCTATTGTCAACGCCATTGTATACCTCCAACGCTGTGTCCATCTTCTTGTTTTTCTTGCTTCTACAGAGAGCAAAATAAAAAAAACAAATGATTAAAATAATTAAAGAGACTGTGTTTGTTTCGTGTTGTGCGTTGGGCCCTATTTAAGGCCATCATCGAACCCATGGTCTATAATAATCTATATAATTAACATCTTATCGTAGGGGTAAAATCGTCATTTAAAGATATACAGATCTGGAACTTTAAAAGTCCTTAACACATCGATCAAGCATGGGCTGCAGAACGAAAACTAGAGCCCAGATTACAAGGCTCAACACGAACGTGAATCCAAGCTCTCAAAACTATAAACCTCGATATCAATTTCAAAATTGATTTGCCTCCAAACAACTTTCTCAAAATTCGATCAATTTTCAAATTGTTGACGGATTCGAATTTATTCCGAGTCTCAAGCTCTGAGAATTTCTAACATTAGAGGCAAAGTTCGCTAGATAAATTGATTTCGAGGAGATCGAGCCGAAGAACAAGAATCTCTAAAATAGATCGAGAACAATACCTGCGAGGAAGAAAGCGCGGTGGCGACGGAGGAATCGAGCGGATGTCCGGCGGAGGGAGTGGGAGAGAGAGAGAGAGATTTGGGCTTGAGAGGCTAATTGGACCTTTGGTAGAAAATAGAGATAAGAGATAAGGGTTTAGGTCGAGAAAGCTTTTTAAACTGCCTTTGGGCTCACTCTTGGGCTTTTACAACGGCCCATCTTTCGGACTTCCTTCTCACTTGTCCACGCTTTACTTTATAGCAAAATTGTTATTGGAATCGGAAAGTATATTTTAATATATTAAAATATGACATGGTTGAGAAGTTTCTTATTTGTATCAATCTCTTATTATTATTTTGTATATAAATTTAATTATAAATATTTGAGAAATATTTTAAATAAAAAATCTGTAAATAATGACCTAATTTAAAAGAAAAGAACATTTCTTCCATATTTATACTATTTTCGAAAAATTAAATTTTAATATTTAGAGATACTTTAATTTTCAAGCTTATCCTACTATATAAAAGGGACTAAATTCAAGGCTTTTGAGACTATCCACCTCAGCCAAAATATTCTCATCCAAAAAGAATTAAAAATAAATGTCATTTAGAAGATAATTAACTAATATAAAACTTTTGATATTTCTAAAAATTTCAAATTTGTAACTGCTAATTTATTACTAGAATCATATATCTATATTGAATTATGTTCTATTTTTAATCGTTACTTTAAGAGTAAATAAATTATTAATTTATAATATATATATATATATATAGTTTATAACTTTATATTGTAGTTATAAATAAATAGAAAATAACCGGGAAAGGTGAAGCTCATATAAAATTATGTAATTAAAATGGTAAAATGGTGAATATGATGAAGTGAATCTAAGAAAATTTGTTGTACAAATTATGGTGATTTCTTCGTCCACTATAATGATTTAAAATAATATATATATTCATATAAATAAGTCAATATTTGTTGTTTTTTTTGTAAGATGTTAAGATTATCATTTTCTGAAAGGTTACACTGATCCAAAGAGATTAGTTTGTGGAGCTAACCAAACGAGGATTATAGTGTTTACTTTGGAAAAAGTAATAGGTTGAACGATAGATGGCGTGCGTGTTTTTTCACATGGAAATCTGCACATATATTAAAATTGTAAGATTTGAATCATAGAGAAAATATAGTGTATATGACTGAAGTTGATTCATTCCGAAACTAAAGATGGCTAAAATTCTTCTTTGTCAAAATACATAGATGTGAATCTTATATGAATAGAGTTCTCAATTGCTTATAGCAGTGTAATAAATTCCGTGTGTAAAGGAAAAAAATGTTATATAAGTGAAAACAAAAATTATGATTTTTTTCTTGTGCCTATAGGCTCTTCGCAATTTGAAGAAGAAAGAACATATTGTGTGAAAATCTTTGGCTCGGTCAAATTTTATCGAGTTGTTTATAAAACTGTTGTTATATGATTCATGTAAATTTTCAGTGTTGATTTAAAAGCCCAAGAAAACCCATCTATACTGACTTTTTGATTTTTTTCTGTGATTTAAATTTAAAAAAGATAAAATTTTCGATAAGTTATGTAAATTCAGAACAAGTATTTAACTTTAGAAAACATTTACATGTTTCAAACTTATAATATATACATATATAATGTTTAAAATTATGTATATAAAACCTGTATAAAATGTGCTTAAATATGTTTCTCTTCTTTAATGTGTTAATTGTACTATATATAACATTATTTTAAAATTTCAAAAAGTTTATATCACATACAAAAACCATCAATAAAAAATATAATTCTCCATCTACAACCAGAAAAAAGAAAAACTATAAACATATAAATTTAAATTAAGAAAAACTAACATTGGAAAAACAAAAAATTAATGTAAAAGAAACAAACCGACAAATAATATTATAAATAAAATAAATTTATAAGACACAATCCGCGCGAAGCGCGGAAAAAATCTCTAGTTCTTATAACAATATACAAATATTCATTAAAATTTAAGAGTAACGAGAAAAATAAAATAAATGATTGTGTCAATCATATATTTATATATTTTCAGCTTTTATATAAAAATTGTAGAGTAACAATAAAGTATAATATTTTCAGTTCCTATATATTTAGTTTCATTAACTTTTAAAACACGTTTATCTAAGAATCTCATGACGACTAACATTTCTTATGTCATGAGACTAATTAAATGTTACTAACATATGCCTTATTATCCTGGAAAAAGAGAAAAACCACTGAAATGGTTTAGTTCCGCCCTATAAATTTGTGCAATGTGAGTTGTAAGATTGTCTCAAAGATCTTATGCTAGAGACTAAAGAAGATTTTGCATGAATGAATATCTGAGATCCACTCAGTCTTGCTCTTTTAATTGTATTTTTTAGTGTCAAATAGATATGCATGATTCTGATGTTGAGTTGTGAACTCGTATTTTAAGGAAATTAATATTGTTATCAAAAAGTCCAAAATTAAATAATTTTGATTGTTACTTTTGCATTTAATCTTGAACCTATTTTTATTTGACACATTTTTTTTTTCAGTTTGGCACTTTTATTTAAGCAAGATAGATTACAATATATATTAACTCATCTGAGTTAGGGACTGAGACTACAGATTTAAGAAGTAAGAACTTCTCAATTTTAATTTAAATAAAACTTCTGTTTTAACAAAACAAAAAAATTAGTATATATTAGTGAAAGCTAAATGTAAATCTTAAGAATTAAAGCTTAAAGTCTATACATTTACAAAAGCTACAATGTGTCGTTATATGAATTCAAACAGCATAAAGTTCATCTTGACTCAAATTTAACAACTTACCTGTCTGCACATATTTAAGTAGAATATGTATAAACTAAAATACAAATAGTTACATATTTGTACAATTTCAAACAGAATACATTGCATGAACTGAAACTGAATATGGAAAACAGGGAAATAATATATGTCCTCAAAATATTTACCATTTAGAGCTGAAAATATACTATTTATATGAAACGTACCACATGTCACTATGCTGATTCAAACCGCATAAATTCGTGCATTGGATTCAAATCTTGTTAAGTACATGTGTGTGCATAATCAAAGAACATATATGTATGAGGCAGCGCCAGTCCGGTTGTGGTGAAGGCCCCACTCAAGAATTGGGTTCAGTTAGTGTAAATATTGTATTAAAAAACAGTGAAAATTTAGCATTAAAAAAATTGGATAAAGGCTTGAACCCATTTAGCAGCTGCTTATGCTGCAGGCCGGGTCTGGCATGAGATCAACTCGGAAGGAAAATAGTGGAGAAAGGAAATAAAGTATATCCTCGTAAAAATTACCATACGAAGTTCGAAATCTATTGTTTGTATGGATATTTTCCACGTGTCATTATTGATTAAAAGAGAATCGAAATTGCGAGTACAAATTCAAATCTAAACCATACATGTATATGTATTTATACGAAACTAATTTATTATAATTATTGACTAAGAACAAGGACGGTGAAATTTGGAACAAAAGTAATGAAATAAAGTGTATCCTTATAACTGGTATGAGGTCAACTCGGAACAAAAATAGTGAAGCAAGGAAATAAAGTATCCCTCGTACAAAATTACCATACGAAGTTAGAAATCTATTTTTCGTATGAATGCTTTCCACGTGTCATTATTGATTAAAAGATAATCGAAATTGCGAGTACAAATTCAAATCTAAACCATACATGTATATGTATTTATACGAAACTAATTTATTATAACTATTGACTAAGAATAAGAACGGCGAAATTTGGAATAAAAGTAATGAAGTAAAATATATCCTCATAACTGGTATGAGGTCAACTCGGAAGGAAATAAAGTATATCCTCGTAAAAATTGCCATATGAAGTTGAAAATCTATTGTTTGTATGGATGCTTTCCACGTGTCATTATGGATTAAAAGAGAATCGAAATTGCGAGTACAAATTCAAGTCTAAACCATAACATGTATACCAAACTAATGTATTATAACGGTTGACTAAGAACAAGGATTGGCGAAATTTGGAAAAAAGTAATGTTAGAACCCAATGACTTTTCACTATATAAAGCCAATGCACAATGCATCACCTCTCACACCCAAAAATTCTCCTCTCTTCTAACATATAAAAAAAATGTCTCAATCAAACCATCTTACAATACCTTTACTCCAAAACATGCCTCTTCAGGAGAAACTGCATTTCCTTAAAAATTACTTTACTGGAGCATTCTCAGTCGCCAAAATCTTTTTCCCATTGCTACTCGCATCTGTTTTCACTTACCTTCGCTCCTTAGCCACTATGCATTTCCTAGGCCGTCTTGGTTCCTCTACTCTTGCTGGCTGCTCCCTTGCCCTTGCATCCGCCAACATTAGCGCTTACGCTCTGTTCTCCGGCTTGATCGGGGGCGTCGAAACCATCTGCTCACAAGCCATCGGCGCAAAACGCTATAACCTCTTCAGGGCAACCATCAGGCGAGGAATGATCCTCCTCCTCCGCACATCATTCCCTGTTTTCTTTCTCTGGTTAAACATCGAGAGGATTCTGACACTGCTTAAACAGAACGTGAAGCTTGCGTCCATAGCTGGCACCTTTCTGCTTTACTCTGTTCCGGATCTCGTCGCTCAGTCTTTATTGCACCCATTAAAAGCTTATCTCAAGACTCAGTCAAAGACTCGGCCTCTATTAATCATGACAGGAGTGACGTGTCTTCTCCACTGTCTGATCATGTACATTTTCGTGTCGCACTTCAAGTTTGAGGTTAAAGGTATCGCTGTGAGTTCTGTTTTGTCAAATTTTATCCTTGTCGCCTTTCTCTTCATCTACATCAAAAAAGAGCTAGGCAGCGACAATGACGAGGAGGAGGAGGTTACAGAGGAGTCGTACGAAGATCGTGAGAGAGAATGGAAGAAACTGTTGTATCTCGCGTTACCGAGTTGTGGAATGGGTTGTCTAGAGTTTTGGTTCTATGAGATAATGATTTTAATTTGTGGGCTTCTTGAAAAGCCCAATATAGCTATTGCTTCAATGGGCCTTATCATTCAAATCACTTCTCTTGTTTACATTTTCCCTCACTCTTTGAGCTCAGCAATCTCCACTCGGGTCGGAAACGAGCTTGGTTCGAACCGGCCACAAGCAGCGAGAAGAGCCGCCATCGTGGGACTCAGTCTCAGCATTCTCCTCGGGATCATGGCGTCCACGTTCATGTTCTCGGTCAGAAACGTATGGGCCACGTTTTTCACGGATGATGAAGACGTCATTGATTTAGTTTCCAAGGTTCTGCCGATTGTCTGCCTTTGCGAGCTAGGAAACTGCCCTCAGACGACGGTAGGTGGCGTTCTCAAAGGGTCTGCGAGGACGTGGATGGGAGCTTGGATTAATACGGTGGCGTTTTATTTCGTTGGTTCGCCTGTTGCACTGGCTCTGGCGTTTTGGTTTGGGTTTGGATTAAAGGGACTTTGGCTCGGGATGCTCGCAGCGCAGATAACTTGTGTGATTGGTATGATGGTGGCGATGTATAGGATTGATTGGGAACTTGAGGCGGAAAGGGCTAGGGATCTCACATCGGTGGATGATTGCAGAAGCGACGGTGAGGTCGAGGATGGGGAGGCTGGGAGGTTGATAAGCAGGGTCGAGTCTTTTGAGGGATAGAAGACGTACTCTGTGTCTGAAGGGGGGAAAAGTGGTCTGTCTTTTGTTATATTTTAGTCTGTTGCATTTGTGTTACAAAAAAAAAAGTATTCTGAACTCATTGTTTATGTTTTGTTTTGAATTTGTTGTTTTGTTTTTGGATTTAATGTTAACTTCTTAATTTCATCGAACTAAAGTAAACTTTGTAAGATGGAAAAATATTGGAGTAAAATTAAATGGGTTTGATTATCTTTTTTCACCACCACTACCAAACTTTACTTCTTCTTTCTTTTTGTCAATACTACCAAACTTTACTATTAGTGACAAGCAGTTATATGTTGTATCGGTGGTGCATGCTCTGCCCCGCTTTTACCTTATGCAGCCACAAATTTGGATTTAGAAAAAATGGTAGAAATTATGAATTTTCAAACTTTCACTCAGTATCTATATATTAAAACTGAAATACAAATAGAAACTAACAGTTAAAACAATTTTTTTAATTATATTTAATGCCATTCCTTTGTTACTTTTAGACATAATTAATGTTAATAAATAAATTTACAAAATACATAATAAATGACAGTTTTCATAAAATTGTATGCATATTAAAAAATTGCCAAATATTTAGCTACCAAATAGAAGATTGCAATATTTCATTTCTAAAAAAGATCTAAAATATAGAAGTCAACTTTGCAATTATATGCGTATTAAAAAATTGCCCACTTTTTTTTTGGAACACAAACATTGAATAAAAGAAAAAATGGGAGATGAATTAAAGTATACTAATATTTGTGTTTAAAAAAAAGAATTAAATTATAATATTACTTTATTGGTATATCAAAAATTAAATGATCAGATTAAGAAATGGAAATGAAAAACTTCAATACGGACCCGGGTTCAAGATTCGTTTAAAAAGAAAAAAAGATTTGTTAACATGGCTCGCCCAATTACTACGCAAACCCATTACCCACCCAATATATATAGAGCAAACCCATTACTAAGCTATGAATTTGAATATTGTCAGGCCCAATTAAAATATCAGGAAACAATATATATATATTTCTCAAGTCACTTTTATCTTCCCTGATAAAAAAAACCACTTGAGAAATATATCTGAACACCCTAAGTGCAAAGTTACAATTGTTCTACCAGACCAAAATTTGAACGGAAGTGACAGTGAAATCTGAGTTCTGCTTCTCTTCATCACGGCGAGTTACACAAACCACCACGACAACTAACACACAAAACCCTAATCTGAATTTTGCAGTAAAGATGGTAACTTTCTCTCGACAGTGGTTTATGTCTTTGCTGATTTTCAGACGAGATTTGTAAGATTTGGGTATAAAGTTTTGATCTTTTTGGTCAGGCGAATGTTTGTGAGACTTGTGGGGACGAAGGTTGGGTAGAAGCACTCATTTTCTGTGACTCTTGTAAACTTGCCGCTGTGCATCGGTGAGGAGTATATCCATCTATCTATATCCCTTGTGGTTTTGTTTTTGTGTTTTGGCTGATTTGTGATTTAGAGTGTTCCCTTTTTTGCAGCCATTGTTGTGGTATAACGCCTGTTCCTATAGATGGCTATGTGACTTGGTTCTGTTCAGACTGTGATGAGAGTGACTCTGCCTCTGATTCCGAACAAGTTGGGGTTGAGGATGTTGAATCTCTAGATGTGTCTTCTTCGCCACCAACAATGGAGGAGACTGAGACCAGAGGAGTCCCTGGTAGCAGCAAATCTAACGAATCTGTCTTGGAGATGAGTGGGAACGAAAAGAAGAAGAAGAGAAGAAAGATTGTTACTCACTCCCTTCCAGATGACACCGTTGTTGAGACCATGGAGGTGTCTAAGAAGCAAGATGGCTCAGAGAATGGAGAATCTGATGAATTGGTTGGTTTAGCGAGGAATGAAGTATCTGTCTTGGAGAAGAGTGGGAAGAAAAAGAAGAAGAAGAAGAAGAAGATAGAGAAGGGAGAAGGTAGCAATCACGTCTCGCCGGTTCTAGAGGCTGAGGGCCATGGGCTTCAGGGTACTACTAGTGTTGAGCCTATGAAGGAGTCTAAGAAGCGACAATGCTCAGAAGGCAGAGAACCTGAGGGATTGAATGTTTTAGTAGGAAATGAAGCATCCGTTTTGGAGAAGAGTGCTAAAAAGAAGAGGAGCCAAGAGAGCAGCAATCACACCTCGCCGGTTCTAAAGGCTGTGGACTGTGGGCATCAGGATACCGCCAGTGTTGAACCTATGAAGGAGTCTAAGAAGCGACAATGCTCAGAAAGTAAGGAAGCCGAGGGATTGAACGTTTTAGTAGGAAATGAAGTATCTGTTTTGGAGAAGAGTGCGAAAAAGAAGAGGATCCAAGAGAGCAGCAATCACACCTCGCCGGTTCTAAAGGATGTGGACTGTGGGCATCAGGATACCGCCAGTGTTGAAGCTATGAAGGTGTCTAAGAAGCACAAAACATCTGATGAATTGATTGGTGAGAAGAGTGAGAAAAAGAAGAAGAAGAAGAAGACAAATGAGGAGAGCAGCAATCACACTGCACCGGTTTTAGCTGCTAAAGACAATGTAGCCTGTGACACAACAGACAATGTTGAACCGGCAAAGGCACAAGAAAGCTCAGCTAGCAGGAAACCTCATGAACCGGCTGGATTAGAGAAAAATGAAGCATCAGTCTCCGAAGATGGTAACTCAACTAATGTGCCAGATGACAACTCTTGCACCACCAGCAAAAAGAGAAGATTAAGTTCTGGCAACACACAGGTTACTAGTGAAAACATGGAGTTACCTTCTTGCAAAGAAACTGAATCAAATATGCCTCAGACAAACGAGGTGATGCTGGCACTGAATAATGGTAGAGCGCAACCAATCTGCACACCGGTGTGGAGGTAAAGTAAAACACATTCCTCTCTATTTTAAGCATCTTAGTATCATCATCACTTGAGTTCTGATATGTTTTTGGTTAATATGTAGAGGGTCAGTAACTGTAAAACAAGGAAACAATTGTAGCATTCATGGACTTGTTGCTCATGTATCAAACTTAGCGTGTCCTAAAGTCTATGAGAAGGCAAGTTCATTACGCACTCGCCTATCTGCTGAAATGCTTCCGAGGTTGGAGATATGGCCACCGAGCTTTCTCAAGAACGGACCACCTACAGATGACAGTATCGCTCTTTACTTCTTCCCTTCCCATGATAGGTATGTAATATACACACACTAGAACATATGCGTATGTTGTAGAGTGTTGACCTTACCTTTTCTGTTTTCCAGTAACAGTGAAAATCTTTACTACTCCCTTGTTGATGAAATGAAGAAGAAAGATTTGGGGATGAGATGCTTGCTTGACGATGCGGAACTTCTACTTTTCACCTCGTATCAGTTACCACTGCCTTGTTGGAGTAAGTCTATAAGTCTTTTTTAAAAATCTATTACACTTCTACAGGTTGTTCATTTATGATTCTCTTGAAGTTGTTAAGCTAAAAAGGCTGAGTTTTCTTTCTGCAGAGTTTCACTCAAAGGAGTACCTGTGGGGCGTTTTCAGACGCAGAAAGACCTCTGGACATTAGTCACTAGGCTCAAACCTTTGACAGTTTCTAAATAGGAGCAAGTTTTACCACATATCTGGTTTTGGTTGTCTAATTTTTGCTAGTTGGCCAGGTTCTGTATAAAATCTACAACGAGATAGCATTGTCTGTTAGGTGGATTCATGCAACCAATTAATCAAATTAGTGAGAACTGTATGGATACAATTAGTGTGGAATGAATATGAGCAGGTCAATTACATCAAGAAGCATGATATCAAAACCCATTAGCTCACATTCTTTCTTAACATTACAGCATAATATTATTCTCTGCAATTACCAAGACGAATTCATAGTTTTTATCAACCCGACAACTTTGAAAAAGTCTGAGATATGATAACATGTTTCAACTTAGCAACCCAAAATTTGCATAAACAGTACAATGACGACAGTATAGGGAAATAGAGTTTTAGCCATTATTCAGTACAAGCTGTTTTGTGTTGCTCAGAACTTGAAGTCAAAAACTCTAACACAATTATCATCCCCACAAGAAGTTAACCTCAGCAAACTCTGGTTACTCTCGGTTGGTCTCCATGCTAACCGGTTCACAGCCGAGACATGACACATGAACGGTTCAAGCCTCAGAGCAAGAGCTGCTGTTGCTGTTGTACCTTCTTCCTCTGTTTCTTTAATCTTTATGTTCCACAGCTCAATCAGTCCACTCTCCATCCCAACAGCTATGCACCCGCTCTTCTCCTTCTGGTCTAGTCCCGTCCAAGCCACGGCTGTGACACTGCTCCCGAACTGAGGCAAGGCAAGAACCTGTTTGACGTGAGCGTCTTTCTCGATGGACCAGATCTTCACAGTCTTGTCTCTTGATGAAGTTGCGAACTGATGGCCATATGGGTTCCATGAACATGCCCAGATGATCCTCTTGTGTGCTTCGACCTTTGCCATGAGTTTGTGACTAACCTCTCCATCATCTGAACAGAAATGACCAAAGAAGAAAAAATAGATAAGACTTAGATGACTATACTGACACTCAAGACTAAAAGCTTCCAAGTTCAAGGTGTTTACCTGTTCTTTGGATAGAGAACACTGAGAAGTGACGATCTCTGGAGACAGACAAGAGCAGAGTGTCATCATAAGAGAACTCCAAGTGTGTCACTGTCAAGCTGTGAGATTGCAAACGACCAACAGCTTTCCATGTCCCAACCTCCCATAACCATATCTCCGCCATGGCTGCAGATTGAGCCTGAAAAAGTTTGTGGTTCATGCTCGGTCAAATATGTATAGAGGAGATGGAGCAAGTGCAGACATATATTAGCTTACCTTACACGATGAAGCAACAAGGCTTCCGTTGTGGTCACAGCAGAGAGAAAAGAGTTCATTACCATGACCATAGAGTTTATGAGACTCAGGCCATAAAGTATGAAACGCAAGCTGATCTTCAATTGGAGGCTCCTTCAACTCCACTGGAGCAGCCTCTGGAACCGTTTCAAATGTCTCCAAACCTTCTCCTCCCCCATTTCTCTCTAAAGGTTCACTAGAAGCTGCAAAAAAATAAAAAATAATATGAAATCTCAAGACCGTATTTGGTTAAAAGCTAGACAGGAGTTGAATCAATCACTCACAGTGTAAGTAGATAGGCTTCTGTGATAAACCAAGAGCAGACATGTTCGCCCCAAGGACCTGCACATCTGCTTGTAAATTCTCAGGGAAGCTTCCTTCTCCTCCGGCACAAGTGTGTTTCAGTGTCTTCAAGAAAGACAGAGGAGCCTCAAAAACTCTCACAACTTTCTCCTCCGCTCCACTTACAAAACGGTGGTTGCCTTTGCCTTGAACCATTGCCACACAGTTAATGTCATGACCATGAACCTGAGGACGAGCCAGCTCATGCCAATGCTCATCCTCCTCATCACTCTTCCATGACGAGAACACCCGAGTGGTCTGATCGTGGCTCACGGATAGCAAGTACTCGCCGGTTCTAGCCCACGTAATGTCAGTAACAGCAGCAAAATGACCTGAAGGGACTTTCTGCATCTGCCAGTTCTCAGACTCTTTGCTGCTACCAACATTTCTCCAGAGATGAAACGATCCACCATACCCATGAGCTAGGATGGACACACTATCTGGGCTCCAGTGACCACCGTAGAAGCCAAGAGCGCAGTGACTAAGCTCTCCAACACACACAACGTTCACCCACACACCCGTTTTCTTCTCAGGTCGCCAAATCATCATCGTCTTGTCCATTGAAGCCGATAAAATGCTCAACGGTTGGTGGTGGTCCACTGGAGGCTGCCACTCCACGGAATAGACCCAATCTTCATGTCCAATGAGAACAGATTCCACTGAAACCTGATATGTGAACCTCCCTGAGACGAAAACAGGACCTTCAATGTAAGAAGCAAGAGTGATCTCTCTTTGCCATGAGCCAACATCACCTACTAACACAAGCTTCCAGATTCGAATGACTTTGTCCTGGGAAGAACTCACAAGCATAATACTATTGGTGGTTTCTTCTCTTGGTAAAGAGAAGTCCAAACTCCTGATCCAGTCCGTGTGGCCTTTAAGCTCACAGACAGAAGTGAACTTCCCCGTTCTTTCTCCACAGTACAGTTTGATTTTGTTGTCTAATCCACCCATGGCGAGGGCGAATCGTCCAGGATTTTGAGGCAGTTCCGCTAAAGAGAGCGTTACAATTGCTTTGGAGTCGGCAGAGATGGAGTCCAAGCACGAAACTTTACATTCCTCTGCAACAAATAACACATTACAAATTATAGATAATGCTTTCAAAGACATACACTTTGTTTAACTTTTAGTGCGTACCACTAGGCTTTGATGGAAAAGAAACATCCCAGACATTCACAACTCCATCTGAAGAACCAGAAGCAAACATTGCATTGGTTTCAGAACACATAAACGCAGTGATGCAAGTTACACCTTTCTTATGAGACTGTGGAAGCTGTAGCACATGTCTCCACTGTTGTTTATAACAAACAGAACACGTAAAAAAAGGATCAGCGGTAATACAGAAACCATAAAGAAACTCAATTGAGATTTGAGAGATTGAAGGAAATTTTACATTGTTACTTTTAGTTGATAGCTCCCAAAGGATGATTACACCATCTGTATCACCTGAGAGCAGATAATGTCGGTCCAAATGCTTGGCTGCAAAAAAAATCATATTCATTTCAAGGGATTAATCAATCATTCAATGATTTTCTCCTACAATCTATATTTAAATTCTACAATCTAAACCACCAAACCGGTAAATAGAGACTATAAATAGAAATCTGAATGCGTATTTACTTCACATTTTACTAAACATGTGTCTAATAGTGCTAGCTATAACTCAAGAATCCTACAGTCTAAGATCTCTTTATGATAAAAGGAGCACACTTAGATCTAATAGATAAGTCATATAAGAATAATTAAAGCCTCCAATATCAAAAGTTTCTTCCTTTGCAATGCAAGAGATCCCAAACACAAATAGTTCAGCAAGTAAGCTAGAAGCAGAAGCAAGAAGGTACCTTTGAAAGCAAACTTGGCACTAGGTAACCAATGAGTGCAATTGACAGAAGCTTTGTGACCTGGAAGCGTTGTAAGAATCTGGGCTGTCTGAAAAAAAAACACAAGAGAAAAAAAGTCACATCTTTGCTTATTGAGAGAACAACAAAAGGGTTCTTGAAGATGAGTGAAAGAGAGAGACCTTAGGGCAGAAAATAGCAACGGCGTTTTGAGCACCGAAGGAAACGAGACCAGAAGCTCCCCAAGAGACGTTGTTGACGACTCTGTTGCATCCTGCTCCTATGAACACTCTCTTCGCTTCCACTTGGGTGTTTTTCGACATCTTTGTCGGAAGGATGGCTTTTGATCTGAAGATTACGGGGTTTCTTCTCTGTTTCTGGTGCGTATTCAAGTAAAATATCGCCGGCGGCGGAAAATCTCGCCGGGAATTGTACAGACTGAAAATTTCAGGGGAAAGCGGAGACGAACAAGGGTTATTATTACTTTCGAGTTCTGTCTGAGAGGGAGTATTTTGCTGGGCTTTAATATTGGCCCAAAGTTTATTACAATATTTATGAGTTATTGTTTGTATTGTTTAAACTTTTAATTGCACATAATTGTTTTTACTTTTAATTGCACATAATTGCACATAATTTTTTTTTATTTTAATTGCAAAACTTATAAATCTTTTAATTTAATTGCATATAATTTTTTTAATTATCAATATCAAAAGTAAATATTATAACTAAGGAAAAGCTATATAATTATTTTTCTAGTCATAATATAGATATAAGTAATACGCAGTTGGATATGTTAAAATTTTAGATTTTACCATCCATGTTATAAATGTTGAACTCTATATTTTAACTAATTCAATAATATTCACAATTTTTAAAAAGTTTCAGTTTTGCAATCAATAATTAATTTCTAGGTGTTTTTATTTATTACAATAAATAAGAAAAATAAAATTAAAAGAAATTTACAGGAATTTTCATAGTTAAACAAAAATATTTTTTACTTAAGCGACAAGTAATAGGCCAAAAATGTAACCATCATATATAAGCAAACAAACAAATGGTCAAAAAGGTTAAAACATGATTTTAATGTTGATACCATTATTAGCTAGTTAATTATATATGAAGCAAAATTATTATTAGAAAAATATAACTAATACAGTAAATTTTGTTGTTACATAGAATGTTTAAAAAATATAGGATTAACAAAAATATATTCTTAAGCATGTATACCAATAAACCTACATATAAGTTGAAGCATAATTTTAATAACAAAACGCATAGGAAATAACATCCCAAGACAATCTTCTGGAGCTTTCAGTAGAATAAAGCAACATTCTTTTGTGATAAGTTTGAACTGGAATTTCTTCACTGCATCTATGCAATTTGGAACTTTCCTAGCATCGTTTACACACTGAAATGGATTTGGTAGGAATCCTTCCTCTGACACTGGACTAAGCGGAATATTTGCATTACCTTTTGTATTTTGAGAAATCGACAATAACGTTACCATCATTAACATGGTCAATACATAAACTTTTTGCTTGTTTTCAAACATTGTTTAGTTTTTATTTATTTTGTGGTTACTACAATGACATTTTCTTGATATTTATAAATGTCTATGATCATGACTTTTCTAGTAAATGAGATATGAGGTGATTTCATTTGATTTTTTACATATATGTACTAACAATTTTAACCATATTACCTTTATTAGAAAAAAAATACAACGTATAACGCCAAATTATCAAATGTACTATAAAAATGGTACAAAATATATTATATTAACAAGTTACATGTGTTCATTATTATATTGGTAGATAATTTGATTTAAATTTAGTAACATTACGTATATGGTTTATTTTATTATTTAAACTATTAATTATTTTTTCTTAAAAATCAAGATATCCTTTATAAATTAATTGAGGAACATTAGGAAGAGACTAACCTTTGTTTTTTAATAATTACAACTGAACAAGCTGACGCGTCAAGCTGTAAGGCTCTCTCACGTTTTAATTATAAAGACCCACTAATTAATAGAGTATTTACTTATAATGTCACGGAAACCAGTTAGCCTAACCAAAAATAAGATGAATTACATTGCTTGTACAATTCATTATACATTTACCTTATTTAACATTGCGTTTCTTATTTTCCTTTATCATTGATTCTTAACGTTAATCATTACTCACTTGAAAAATACTTTACACCCAGTGATTATATATCTTTCCGCTTCTTAATATTAATGTACCTACATAGAAAAGGAACACAATATTTTAATTTTTAAAGCCCAAGATGACCAGTGGTAACTAACAGGGCCGGCTTACAAGGGGGGACAAGCGGTGCGACCGCCCCGTGTCCGAACCCGTGTCCCCCCCGTGTAATGATAAATAAGGGGCCCAATTTTTTATAAATCTATATTTTTATATATAAAAAAAATTATAAATACAATAAATAAAATTGAAAAGGGCCCAAAATTATTTGATATGTATATAGTTTTATTTTCATTACAAAATATATAAAGTATTATTGATTAAATTTTAAAAATATTTTAAACATTATCTCTATATAAATTTTAGAGAGTAAAAATTTTTTTTTTGCCCTAGGGCCCCTATCAGTGTTGAGCCGGCCCTGGTAACTAATAATGTAATGCATTATTTTGCTACTCCGGCTATCCCTTATATGTTATTACACATTATACTATATATTTTATCATTAATCAGACATGTAGATTATGTATGTGGACTAAATTTTATTAAAAACAATTTCACCCTGCAAATGGTGCAGGCTTAACAAGTTTTACAAACCTTCTTAATACCATGCTAGATTGTTAATAATAGAAAAGCTATAGTCCCCTAAGCATTATTTTAAAAGTGATTTTCGATGTGTCATCACCACAATGAAAAAATATGTTGACCTGACATGCTAATAATTATGATACGACTTGAATGTAATTGTGACATAGACATTTACATTTAATGTTGATTTATATTTTTGAAAAATCTTTTAGAAGATGATAATTAATCGTAGACAGATCATCATTAAAATAGTAATAAAAAATAATATAATAGTTAAAATAGAAATATAATTATAAATTTTAAATATTATATAATATGAAACATATTTGACTATTATTAATGTGATCGTAATGTTAACAAAATCGCCACAAAATAAGGGTGTGACCGTTATTTTCTTAGTAGGGATAAGATATCAACTAATATCTCCAATTTTCCGCGAAATACTAACAGGTTTTAAAGACTAAAAACAATTCTTATAAATCTTTTACTTTTAATTGCACATTTTTTTTAATTATCAGTATCAAGAGTAAATATTATAACTAAGGAAAAGCTATATAATTATTTTTATAGTCATAATATAGATAAGTAATACGCAGTTGGATATGTTAAAATTTTAGATTTTACCATCCATGTTTAAAATGTTGAACTCTATATTTTAACTGATTCAACATTATTCACAACTGTTTAAAAGTTTCAGTTATGCAATCAATAATTAATTTCTAAGTGTTTTTATTTATTACAATAAATAAGAAAAATAAAATTAAAAGAAATTTACAGGAATTTTCATAGTTAAACAAAAATATTTTTTACTTTAAAAAAAAATGAGCGACTAGTAATAGGCCAAAAATGTAAACATCATATATAAGCAAACAAACAAATGGTCAAAAACGTTAAAAGCATGATTTTAATGCTGATATCATTATTAGCAAGTTAATTATATATGAAGCAAAATTATTATTAAAAAAATATAACTAATACAGTAAATTTTGTTGTTACATAGAATGTTTAAAAAATATAGGATTAACAAAAAATATTCTTAAGCATGTATACCTATAAACCTACATGTAAGTTGAAGCATAATTTTAATAACAAAACGCATAGGAAATAACATCCCAAGACAATCTTCTGGAGCTTTCAGTAGAACAAAGCAACATTCTTTTGTGATAATTTTGAACTGGAATTTCTTCACTGCATTTATGCAATTTGGAACTTTCCTAGCATCGTTTACACACTGAAATGGATTTGGCAGGAATCCTTCCTCTGACATTGGAGCAAGCGGAATATTTGCATTACCTTTCGTATTTTGAGAAATCGATAGAAACGTTACCATTAATAACATGGTCAATACATAAAATTTTTGCTTTCTCTCAAACATTGTTTAGTTTGTATTTATTTTGTGGTTACTACTATGACATTTTCTTGATATTTATAAATGTCTATTATCATGACTTTTCTAGTAAATGAGATATGAGGTGATTTCATTTGATTTTTTTACATATATGTACTTGCAATTTTAACCATCTTACCTTTATTAGAAAAAAATACAACGTATAACGCCAAATTAACAAATGTACCATAAAAATGGTATAAAATATATTACATTAACAAGTTACATGTTTCATTATTATATTGGTAGATCAATTGATTTAACTTTAGTAACATTGCGTATATGGTTTATTTTATTATTAAAACTATTATTTTATTTTTAAATCAAGATATCCCTTATATATTAATTAAGGAACATTGGGAAGAGACTAATTTTTGTTTTGTAAGTAATTACAACTGAACGAGCTGACGCGTCAAGCTGTAAGGCTCTCTCACGTTTTAATTATAAAGACCCACTAATTAATAGAATATTTACTTATAATGTCACTGAAACCCGTTAGCCTAACCAAAAATAAGATGAATTGCATTGCTTGTACAATTCATTATACATTTACCTTATTTAACATTGCGTTTCTTATTTTCCTTTATCATTGATTCTTAACGTTAATCATTACTCACTTGACGAATACTTTACACCCAGTGATTATGTATCTTTCCGCTTCCAAATATTAATGTCCCTACATAGAAAAGGAACACAATATTTTAATTTTTAAAGCCCAAGAAGACCAGTGGTAACTAATAATGTAATGCATTATTTTGCTACTCGGACTATCCCTTATATATTATTACACATTATAATATATATTTTATCATTAATCAGACATGTAGATTATGTATGTTGACTAAATTTTATTAAAACCAATTTCACCCTGCAAATGTAACTAAGTTTTTTTTATTACAAACCTTCTTAATACCATGATAGATTGTTAATAATAGAAAAGCTATTGTCCCCTAAATATTATTTCAGAAGTGATTTTCCATGTGTCATCACCACAATAAAAAAAAATGATGACCTGACATGCTAATAATTATGATACGGCTTGAAGGTAATTGTGACATAGACATTTACATTTAATGTTAATTTATATTTTTGGAAAGTATTTAGAGTATGGTAATAAATCGTAGATCATGATTAAAATAATAATAAATAATATGAAATAGAAATATAATTATAATTTTAATTACGATATAGTATGAAACATATTTGACTATTGTTAATGTGATCGTAATGTTAACAATATCGCCACACAATAAAAGGTTTAACCATTATTTTCTTAATAGGGATAAGGTATCAACTATTATCTCTCATTTTCTGCGAAATACTAATAGGTTTGAAAGACTAAAAAAAATCTTATAAATCTTTTACTTTTAATTGCACATAATGTTTTTAATTATCAATGTCAAGAATAAATATTATAATTAAGGAAAAGCTATAGAATTATTTTTCTAGTCATAATATAGATAAGTAATACGCATTTGGATATGTTAAAATTTTAGATTTTACCATCCATGTTGTAAATGTTGAACTCTATATTTTAACTAATTCAATATTATTCACAATTGTTTAAAAGTTGCAGTTTTGCAATAAATAAATAATTTCTAAGTGATTTTCTGTATTACAATAAATAGGAAAAATAAAATTAAAAGAAATTTACAGAAATTTTCATAGTTAAGCAAAAATATTTTTTTACTTTTAAAAAAATGAGCGACAAGTAATAGGCCAACAGTGTAAACATCATATATAAACAAACAAACAAATGGCCAAAAAGGTTAAAGCATGATTTTAATGCAAATATCATTATTAGCTAGTTAATTATATATGAAGCAAAATTATTATTAAAAAATATAACTAATACAGTAAATTTTGTTGTTACATAGAATGTTTAAAAAATATAGGATTAACAAAAAAAAATTCTTAAGCATGTATACCAATAAACCTACATGTAAGTTGAAGCATAATTTTAATAACAAAACGCATAGGAAATAACATCCCAAGACAATCTTCTGGAGCTTTTAGTAGAACAAAGCAACATTCTTTTGTGATAATTTTGAACTGGAATTTCTTCACTGCATCTATGCAATTTGGAACTTTCCTAGCATCGTTTACACACTGAAATGGATTTGGCAAGAATCCTTCCTCTGACACTGGAGCAAGCGGAATATTTGCATTACCTTTCGTATTTTGAGAAATCGATAGTAACATTACCATCAATAACATGATCAATACATAAACTTTTTGCTTGTTCTCAAACATTGTTTAGTTTTTATTTATTTTGTGGTTACTACTATGACATTTTCTTGATATTTATAAATGTCTATGATCATGAATTTTCTAGTAAATGAGATATGAGGTGATTTTATTTGATTTTTTTACATATATGTACTAGCAATTTTAACCATCTTACCTCTATTAGAAAAGAATACAACGTATAACGCCAAATTAACAAGTGTACTATAAAATGGTACAAAATATATTACATTAACAAGTTACATGTGTTTATTATTATATTGGTATATCAATTGATTTAACTTTAGTAACATTATGTATATGGTTTATTTTATTTTTGAAACTATAAATTACAATTTTTAAAAGTCAAAATATTTCATATATATTAATTGAGGAACATTGGGAAGAGACTAGCTTTTGTTTTGTAAGTAATTACAACTGAACGAGCTGACTCGTCAAACTGTAAGGCTCTCTCACACTTATAATGTCACTGAAATCCCTTAGCCTAACCAATACATTCATTAACAAATGGCATATCCAATCCACCTACCACGACCACCAAACCTAAGTAATCCTAATTAATAATGGCAATTAACGTTAAAAACGAGTAAATTACTAGATATATCCAGTCCACCAACCAGACCACCTAACCTAACTAATCCTAATCAATACATTCTTTAACAAATGGCATATTCAATCCATCATAAAATAAGTGACATAGCTTCTATAATTCGAGGGGAAAAGGTTCAAAACAAATTTCTTCTTTTTCCTCTCCTGAGAAAATGGGGTCAAAGTTTCATGCATTTATGTACCCCTATTTTGCTTTTGGTCATATGATCCCATATCTTCATCTAGCCAACAAACTAGCTGAGAAAGGTCATTACATAACTTTCTTGCTTCCCAAGAAAGCTCAGAAACATCTCGAATCTCTCAATCTTTTCCCAGAGAGCATTTTCTTCCACCCTATCACTCTTCCTCCTGTTGAAGGTCTGCCCGTTGGTGCAGAGACAGCCTCAGACCTCCCACCAAACCTGACTGGGAAAGTCATATCCGATGCCATGGATCTCTTACGCGATCAAATCGAAGCAAAGGTTTGTGCTCTGAAACCAGACCTAATCTTTTTCGATTTAACTCCTTGGGTTCCAGAAATGGCGAAAGAGTTTGGAGTCAAGAGTGTGAGTTACCAGATCGTATCTGCAGCTTGTGTAGCTATTGCTCTTGCACCTGGTGTTGAATTAGGGTTTCCTCAACCATCGGGGTTACGTGGGCACGACGCTAACCTCTATTCTATCTTCATGAACTCCCACAAACGTGTTTTTAGCCGGATCATTACAGGGATTAAGAACTGTGACGTAGTTTCCATTAGGACATGCGCGGAAATCGAGGGTAAATATTGCAGTTTCATCGAGAGAGAATGTCAGAGAAAAGTTTTCTTGACCGGTCCAATGTTCCTTGAGGCGGAAGAAAATAGTGTTAGACCACTAGAAGACCAATGGAACCGCTGGTTGAACGGATTCGAACCTGGCTCGGTAGTGTTTTGTGCTTTGGGCAGCCAAACCATTTTAGAGAAAGATCAGTTTCAAGAACTCTGTTTAGGAATGGAGCTAACTGGTTTACCATTTCTTGTAGCGGTTAAACCGCCAAGAGGCGCATCAACGATTCAAGAAGCGTTACCACAAGGGTTCGAAGAACGGGTTAAAGGGCGTGGTATCGTTTGTGGAGGGTGGGTGTGTTAGGCAATAAGTATATATCTATAGGACCTCCTTGTAATTAGTATAGAATACTAAATACCCTACTTGTATAATGTATAAATACCTTCTACGGTTGTTAATAAAGAATCAATTCAGCCTCTAATCTTATATGGTATCAGAGCTAGCATTAACCCTAAGCTAAGCCGCCATCTCTATTGTTCAAATTTTTCCTTTTCTCTTCGGCGACCATGCCTCCCACCGATGAAACTCAAACCTTTAACCATGAAACAATCGAGATCTCAACCACGAAACGCCTTCTCAACGTCAACATGACGAACGTGACTAAACTCACCTCCTCTAACTTCCTCATGTGGAGCCGTCAGGTCCACGCTTTACTTGATGGCTACGATTTGGCTGGTCACATAGATGGATCAGCTATCGTTCCACCACCTACAATCACTACAGATGAGGGAATCGTTCCCAACAATGAATTCACTCTTTGGAAACGTCAAGATCGGCTCATTTACAGTGGTCTCCTCGGTGCAATCACCCCTACCATCCAGCCCATACTCTCCACCACGACAACATCAGCTGAGATCTGGACGACCTTGAACTCGACATACGCAAAGCCCACACGCGGGCACATCAAACAAGTTCGACAGCAACTTGACAATTGGACGAAAGGAACCAAGTCTATCAATGACTATTTCCAAGGTCTTACGACGAGGTTCGATCAGCTTGCACTTCTTGGGAAGCCAATGGACCATGAAGACCAGATTGAGCGGGTACTTGGTGGTCTTCCGGATGACTACAAGACTCTTGTTGACCAAGTTGAGAGCCGTGATACAGCTCCTTCTCTCTCAGAACTCCATGAGAAGCTGATCAACCAGGAAGCAAAGCTTCAGACAGCGACAACACAGGTCTCCTCTGCTCCTGTTACGGCGAACTTCACCAACTACAAGGGACTGTCCAGTCACAACAACAAACATAATGGTGGACGTCGTGGTGGCTATCAAGGCCGTGGAAATCAGAACTGGCAACAACAACAGTTCACGCACACTGCTTCTCAGGGTCAAGGTCGTGGCTACCAAGGACGTTGTCAAATTTGCTCCGTGTATGGTCACAGCGCTCGTCGCTGCCCTCAGATGCCTCAGTCAGGAGCTTCTTATGCGCTTCAAACACCACCGTCTCAGGCCTCAGTCCCATGGCAGCCGCGCGCCAACTTTGTTACAGCGTCGCCTTACAACGTCGCTCCCTGGATCCTTGACAGCGGAGCCACGCACCATCTCACGTCTGATCTCCAGAACCTGTCGCTCCACCAACCTTACAATGGAAGTGAAGCGGTCTCCATTGCCGATGGCTCGAGTTTACCAATAACTCACACTGGTTCTGCATCTATCTCTACATCATCTAAGTCTCTTAAGCTTAATGATATACTCTGTGTTCCTACTGTTAGCAAGAATCTTGTCTCGGTTTATCGGTTGTGTAATGCTAACAAGGTATCGGTTGAATTCTTTCCTGCTCATTTTCAGGTGAAGGATCTCAGCTCGGGGGCGAAGTTGCTTCAAGGCCGCACGAGGGATGAACTGTATGAGTGGCCCATGCCTACCCGCAACCCTACAGCTTTTGCTACCTACCCTGATACGAAAGCAACCTTAACCCAGTGGCATCATCGGCTTGGGCACCCATCTTCATCCACTCTCAAATTTGTTGTTTCCAAGTTTTCTTTACCTTGTTTAAACACTTCTAGTGCTTTTCCTTGCAATGATTGCCTTCTCAATAAAACTCATAAACTTCCTTTTCATCAAAGTACAATTGTTTCAACAAAACCTCTCCAATATCTTTTCTCGGATGTATGGCAATCTCCGATCACTTCTTCTCAAAACCAGAAATACTACCTTGTCCTAGTTGATCATTACACACGTTATACGTGGTTCTTCCCCCTCAAAGCCAAATCAGATGTCAAAAATATCTTCATCCAGTTCAAACCCCTTGTGGAAACACGATTTCAAACCAAAATCATACACCTCTACTCCGATAATGGAGGAGAATTTCTCGCCCTCAGACCATTCCTTGCTGCCCAAGGTATCTCTCACCTGACCACTCCACCCCATACTCCAGAACACAATGGTTTGTCGGAAAGAAAACATCGACACATTGTTGAGACTGGTCTCTCCCTCTTATCCACCGCCAAAATGCCTCTCACTCTCTGGCCGGAAGCTTTTGCCACTGCTGTGTTTCTCATTAACCGTCTGACCACACCCATACTCTCAAACCAATCACCCTTCCAGAAACTATTCCAAACTGAACCCAACTATCAGAAACTGAGAACTTTTGGTTGCTTATGTTATCCCTGGCTACGACCGTATGCTCCTAACAAGCTTGAAAACCGATCCACTCCATGTGTGTTCATAGGGTATTCCCTCACACAGAGTGCGTATCAATGCCTTGATCCAACTACTGGCCGCGTATATACTTCGCGCCACGTCCGGTTTAATGAAACCAACTTCCCATACCAAAACCGCAACCCACAACCATACCTGAGACCACAAACCCATCTTACTCCTATCCTCCTCACACCACGATCAACCTCACCCCGTCACTCATACAGTCTCTGTCACCGGCTGCGAACACTACGCCTGCGAACTCTGATTCCTCACCGAGTGTTGCGACAACACCGTTGGCACCATCAACAACTCAGCTGGAAGTCTCAAGTGGAACAGCAAATGAGGAACCATCACCTGTAGTCGCAGAAGTGACGACCACAGCCACCACTTCGCAGACCAACGAGCAGCCTCGACATTCTATGACCACAAGGTCACAGAATAATATTGTCAAACCTGCAACCAAGTACAATCTCAACGTCAATCTTGAGTCCGACCCTCATTGGATACCGACTACTTGGCAACAAGCACTCAAACATCCAAAATGGCGTGCTGCGATGTTAGCTGAAATAAACTCTCAGCTTGACAATCGTACATGGGATCTGAAAGCTGTCACAGAGAACATGAACATTGTAGGTTGCCGGTGGATTTTCACGGTCAAATATAAGCCAAATGGGGACATTGATCGTTACAAGGCAAGGCTTGTGGCTAAAGGTTACAATCAGCAACCTGGGATAGACTTCACTGAAACCTACAGCCCTGTTATAAAGTCGACAACCATCCGTCTGGTTCTTGGCTTAGCCGTGAACAAGGACTGGCCGGTTCGACAAATCGATGTCAACACGGCATTCTTACAAGGCACACTTAATGAAGAAGTTTTCATGTGTCAGCCTCCTGGTTTCATCGACTCTGACAGGCCGACTCATGTCTGTAAGCTCAGGAAGGCCATTTATGGTCTCAAACAAGCACCACGTGCTTAGTACTCTGAACTTCATCGCTATCTCATCTCCTCCGGGTTTCGAAACTCTCTTGCAGATACGTCCCTGTTTGTATACAGACAAGGACAAGACTTTGTTTATGTGCTGGTCTACGTCGATGATATTCTGGTCACAGGTACCTCACCCCATCTCATACAGAGTGTGATTCAGAATCTGGCTCGCAAATTCTCGATTAAGGATATGGGAGACTTAAGTTACTTTCTTGGTGTTGAAGCTACAAGGACCAAGCATGGCTTACATCTCAAACAGAAGAAGTACATCACGGATCTTCTGACCAAAACGGATATGCTTCATGCCAAACCCGTCTCTACCCCAATGGCGTCATCTCCAAAGCTCTCTCTCCGGTCTGGTACTCCTTTAACAGAACCTCATGAGTACAGGAAGATTGTGGGTAGTTTACAATACCTTGCTCTCACAAGACCAGATATTTCCTACGCGGTGAACCGGCTGTCGCAATTCATGCACCAGCCAACGACGGATCACTGGCAAGCGGTCAAGAGAGTCCTACGCTATCTCTCAGGCACGCTACATCATGGTATCTTCCTCCGCAAGCAACACCAGCCGCATCTCCATGCCTTTTCCGACGCAGACTGGGCAGGAGACTCTGATGACTATGTCTCCACAAATGGCTACATCATTTATTTGGGCAGTCAACCTGTGTCTTGGACATCACGCAAACAGCAAGGGGTGGCTCGATCATCCACAGAAGCTGAATATAGAGCCGTTGCCAATGCCGCTGCAGAGTTGCGTTGGATTTGTTCACTCCTCACCGAACTTGGCGTCTCTATTCCATCAGCACCTACGGTCTACTGCGACAATGTTGGCGCGACATATCTCTGTGCGAATCCGGTCTTTCATTCAAGAATGAAACACATAGCAATTGATTTTCATTTTGTGCGGGGACAGGTTCAGAATGGCTTGCTCCGCGTCACTCATGTCTCCACGCACGATCAGTTGGCGGATGGACTCACCAAACCTCTTCCTCGGACGATGTTTCAGAACTTATGCAACAAGATTGGTGTTACTACAGTCCCACCATCTTGAGGGGGCGTGTTAGGCAATAAGTATATATCTATAGGACCTCCTTGTAATTAGTATAGAATACTAAATACCCTACTTGTATAATGTATAAATACCTTCTACGGTTGTTAATAAAGAATCAATTCAGCCTCTAATCTTATAGGGTGGAACAACCTTTGATATTGTCTCATCAATCAGTTGGTTGCTTTGTTAACCATTGTGGATCCGGTTCAATGTGGGAATCTTTGGTTAGTGATTGTCAGATTGTGTTTATTCCTCAATCAGGTGATCAAGTTCTTACCACAAAATTGTTGAGTGAAGAGTTCGAAGTTTCTGTGGAAGTGCAAAGAGAAGATTCTGGATGGTTCTCCAAAGAGAGCTTGAGAGATGCAGTTAAATCTGTGATGGATAAAGACAGTGAGATTGGGAATATAGTGAAGAGGAATCATATGAAACTGAGAGAGACTTTGGCTTGTCCGGGATTGTTGAGTGGTTACGCTGATAAGTTTGTTGAAGCATTGGAGAATGAAGTCAGCAAAACAAGTTATTCTTCTTGAATTATATACTATGTTTTTTTTCCCCGAACATTGATTGGGTTGTTTTATATTATTCTCTTGGTTTTTATCTGAGATCATCCACGAGCATCTTTATAAGCTTAGTTTCAGTTATTCTTAGTTTAGCTTCAAAGTTGTTGGTAACGATCCGTTAAGCTTTAGATTCCAAAGCTCTAATAAAAATACTTGACTGTTCTTAAATAGACACTCAATGTATTCTCCTTTTTTTTTTTACCTATAAAATAGAGATGTGTTTTTTTTTTCAATATATTCCTCTATCTTTACTTCTAAAAATAATGTTCTCAAAAGATTCTATTTTAGTTTTACAAAAAATAGTATTTATTAATGAAAGTTGATAATTAATCCTATTTACTTTAAACTTTTACAAAATTTTCATAAAATAATGACTTTGTTTAAACTAAAGTTTCCTTGAAAAACTATTATGTAAATAAAAAGTGTGATTATATTTTTATAAAAACTGCATTCTTCTAAAAATAGTTCTTTTGGTTATAACTATAAAATTTTAAAGTTAAAACTATTTTAAAAATAAAATAAAAAGTATAACTCTACAATAGAGAATTCATATTTTTTTCCTCTATCTTTAGATCTATCTTTACAGGAATGTAAAAAATAGATTAAAGCACCTTTTCTTTTATTATAGCATTTAGATAAAAATGACAATGAGCTAGACATGCTCCTAAGAATTAAAATCCTCCAAAGTTTAGATGAGCAAAATGATTGTGGATGCCCACATTTACGGATGTTGAAAGGGGTAATTACTCATAGGTTAAACTAAAACTATAAAATGATAGACAATGTTTCATCCTTCTAAAATTAATTGGGCTAAAGATGGGTAATATATTTGTAAGTGGTTACATGAGACAAATTGGACATTAAGATCCAAAGTTATTTCATTTTTTTCGTAATAAGCAGAGATGCTCATACCACCGCAGTTGTCTGGAGTTGAACACATTAAATATCAATTATTGAACCTTTGGTGCTTTCACAAAACATAAATTCAGTGTTATCATCTTTGTAGTTCTTTCGCAACTGGAGACAAATATAGACTGGATACAAGTATAAGAAGAGTCACCGGCTATGAGCAAGATTTGGTTTTATGGGGAATCTAGTATACAGCTAAAGTTTTTTGTTCGTAAAAGCGGATTGTCGGAAGAGTTGTATGCTTAAGGTGGATATTCGGAAGGCCTTTGATACGGTCTATTGGAATTTTGTGCTGAATATTTTGAAATCTCAGGGGTTTCTGCCTCTGTTTATTACATGGATCAGAGAATGCACCTCCTCTCCTTGGTTTTCAGTTGTGATCAATGGTGAGCTAGCTGGATTTTTTGCAAGAAAGAAAGGACTTTGCCAAGGCGGTTCATTCTCTCTGTATTGTTTATCATGGTGATGAAGGGACTGTCTAGAAGGCTTGAGCTCATGGCTGATGCAGGCTCCATCAGATTGCACCCACAATGTTCAACTCCAAAGATCACACATTTTATCTTTCAGATGACTTATTGGTATTATCAGACGAATCAAATTTCATATATTGATCTTAGTTTTCGCATCTCGAAGGCATTAGTTATGTATTGTGACAATATCAGTTCACTTCATCTCTCTCACAATCCACAAACACCAACATACTAACCATATTGAAATAGATATTCATTTTGATCAAGATAAAATAGCTATGTGATAAGTTTGGGTACTACATATACCTTCTTCACACCAGTTTGTAGATATCTTCATGAAATATCTTCTTTCAATATTTTAATGATTTTCGACTAATCTTACTATCTTCAGCCGGATGATGTAATTCTAGAAGTTGATAGAATATAGATATTATGTTAGTAACAACTTTGTTTCTATATTGTTTTGTACTATTTGACTCCCTTATTTTTGTGTAACAAACTTGGCTATTAACTCTCGTAAATAAGACTGCAAGGTCTTTTTAAAAAGATCTATGTTGTATTAGTTATTTTATTCCGGTCTAACTATCCAGACCACCTCTAGTTTGAGTAATAGAATAAGTTTTCGATATCAAAAAAAAAACTCTCGTTAATAAATAAGAATGTTATCCTCAAGAGATATTAATCAAATTTCATATATTGATCTAGCTATTGTTTTTAGAATTTTAAAAAAAAAATATATATAATTCTGAATTTCCTAAACCGAGTGCAACTTTAGTCTTGTAAAACGCATTTTGTAATCAAAAGTTAATCAGATCAGTCTGTCTTAACATTTTAGAAACTATTAGTTTATAGATGCAAAACAGCTCATTTTCACATAATGTGCCCATTTAGACCTCTAATTTCAAGTCCGTTTTAACATTATTAAGTCTGCTAATTCGAATGTGTTTGTTATTGTATGTAAATCATAGATTCATCTATCTAGATTCACATTCAGACAGGGACGTCCCTAGAGTTATGGAGACCATCAACAAAAAAGAAATTGGGGGCCTATCTAATTGTGGATTTATTTTATTTTTAATGTTTCTTTATTAATATTATTTTTGTTTTTTCACTGACATATTAGTAATGGACTGAATTTAATTCATTTTGACATTGGTATATTTTTTTACTTTACAAAACAGTAAAATCCAAAATTATTTATAAAAATTATAATAAAACTTTTAAAAATGGAGGTCTTAAAAAAAGGGGGCCCTAAGCCAATGCTTCAGTTGGCTGTGCCAAGGGACGCCCCTGCATTCAGATCTCAGCATAACTTCAGTTTAAACAAATGAATTCAGTAGGACCCTAGTATACAAATAGAAGTGGCGTAGCCAAAACAACGAATTATTTTAAAATAAATCCTAGGAAAATACAAAATAGATTTTTCTTTTTTTTGGTAAAAAGTTAAATAATACAAAGTAGATTCTTTGACTATGACTATCCGACAAAATCAGTGGAGATGAAAGAAACCGATGTGGATCCAACGCAAGGTCCAAACATCCATGTTTCGTACTGGTGTTGTATATCATGACATCAAATTTGCATACTGATATAAAAAAATATTATACACATATATTTTAAACCATTGGTTGATGGGCAAGATTCTTATATCTATGAAAGAGTAAAGTAAGAATCCAACCAGCATAAAATAAATATATTAATAGATAGAGATTCGATTGGCCTTTCCAAAATATTTGTCTCGGTTCATAATTTCGAAGAATATATTGGCAGAGTGACATACAATTTTTTCAATAAAATGTATCTGCATGTTTGGTTCGTCAGACAAAACTATTCTCTGCACATGACATGGTGAGTCAGAATATGCCTACCTGCATCATCCATTATTTTGTTTTTTTTTTATTAAAAAATGCATCACTTTTTAAAAATAATTGATTTTAAAATAACTAAACCAGACAAATGAATATAGTTTCGTCTAAATCTCCCAAATATTTAGACTAAAATATAGATTTTGAAATGATTAGCGAAGAATAGATAGAGAAGACTAAAAGATTGACATTCTTTTACTAAGTGCTTTCATATTTTCTTAGTTAGCAAGAAATAGTTGATATTGGAAAAAATGATGAGTTTAGAATTCTATATTAGCCACTAGTGGACACGAGTCCGGTATCAATTGGAGCAAGAGCCAGGAGAGCATTTGCAAAAGTAATTATTTGGACAAAACCTTCAACTACACAAAAGCTCGAAATCGGAAAGCAGAGAAAAAAGGGTGGAACGAACAACCACATTTCTCTGTGCCCCTAATCCTATGATTTTAGTATCTTTGACTTTTGAGGCACCACATCTTTGAAATTTATAAGCTTTTCACCGACAATTATGAAAATTTAAATACCTTAACACCGCGTTATTAATTTTGTTGGACCAAACCATTTATCAAGAACACAGAAGAAAGGTGAGTGTAGTAACTAGTATGCTATTCAAATGCAATGCTAAGAGTTATTTTACTAATAAATCAACAAGAATTTTAGTCATGCTATATGTTTTCTTCATAGGCCTAAAATAAATGAAATGTAACCGCATTTTATAATAATGGTTCTATGCGTACCAAAAATGGTTTTTAGTGTTGTAATCTTTGTTTTTTTGTGTCTAGAACAATTGTTTATTAAGTATAGCATGGTCGTCAAATTAACAAATTAGCCAATATTTTGAAGTTCTTTTTTTCTAGACTTCTAGTAGCCAAATTATTTGTTTCATTTTAGTAGAAATTTATTAAAATAATCTAATTTATATTTGATTCTCACAAAAAAAAATTTTGTTTGAACATAAAATGCTATTAAATATGAAATGGTCCAACATTGAAAACGCAACAAATATTAATGTTCAAATAACGTTATAGATGATAATTTGGACAAAAATAACTATATTCAACAAACTTTTCTTCCAAAAATCACAAATGTGTATTCTTGCATCTTTGAAACTCCTCCATATATATTACAAACACATGCTGTTTTCTGGTATATAAACCATCATCACCATAGAAATATTGTATTATTTCATAAAATTATGTAATTATAACAATGTAAATTTCTACTGATTATTAATAATAAGCCAAAAAATTAAGGGATGTATTCAGCCAAAAGTTTAAGGTGATTTGTATTAAAATAACAAATCATATGTTATTCAAACATGAATTTCAAAAACTCATTTAAAATCTAGTGTTATCAACAACTTGACATTTAATAAAATATTCTGAAGTTGTGCATAATTTTAGACTGTATTAGTGGATTTTCTTAGTTGAAAAAAAAATAAAACACAAATTTCATGGTTTTAAATGAAATTTTATAGCGGTTATTTAGATAAAATCATCTAATAAATCAAAACTGCTCAAACTTTAGGATGAATACACAAATTATGGAAATATCTTGTCTTCAAATACAAATTAATTTAATATGATTTGAATTTTTAGTTTACATAGTAAAAATTAAAATGTCATAATATATTATGGAAATATCTCGTCTTCAAACACAATTTAATTTAATATTATTTGAAGTTTTAGTTTATATAGTAAAAATTAAAATGTCATAATATATTACAGAAGTATCTCGTCTTCAAACACAAATTAATTTACCGAATCAGGTTTTAAGCCACTAGTTTTAAGAAAATGGAATGTGAATGTTAAATGATGATCATAATAAGCATTGAGAAAAATCATGAGTTTGGTACGAAGAATAAGACCGAGTCAAGTCGCGACTAACATGTAAAACTCGAACTAGAGCGAGTGAGAATGTGAGAGATACGCGACGAAGCGAAGAGTTTTAGATTTTTTTTGGTATCTAAAAAGAAGAAGATACCCCACAACAATATACAGAATCTTCTCTACTGTTTCTCTTCCTTCCTTCAATCTTCTTCTCTCTCTCTAAACATTCCATCTTCTCTTGCTATAAAATCTCTTCACACAGATCTCTTCTCAGGTTGTTACAGCTCACACTCGAACAGGGTTTTGTCATGACAAGAAGACAAGTTTGAGTTTTTTTTCTTTCCAAGTTTAAAGATCGAGACTTTGAACTTAAAAAGATCGATTTCTTTTTTTTTTGTCGATGGGTTCGTTAGGAGATGAGCTTAGTCTAGGATCTAGAAGTCACTGTTCGATTCCGACAAAACCTTCGAGGATCACGAATGTTAAAAAGCTTGAAGAAGAGAAGATAAAGATCGAAAGCAGTGATCTTGAGCTTCCTCTCTGTTTGCAGATCCTAAACGATGGTCTGTGTTATCTCATTTTAACAATTTTGAATTTGATTTAGGAGAATGCTGAAACTCTGTTTTTTTTTTTTTTTTTTTTTGCAGCTATTTTGTATTTGAAGGAGGAGAACAAGAGATGTTCGGAGATGGATACTCAACCATTGTTGAAAGATTTCATCTCTCCATTGCTATGGAGAGAAGATAACAACAAACTGGATGATATTGAGGTAAGAGTTCTGACATCGAGACAACGTTTTGGATTAATCCAGGACAAGGATTGAGTTGGTTTGGTCTAGTTGTTGCAGAGAAATGAGGAGAAATCTTTAAGTGGTTTGCCTATGTTGTTGAAGACTCCAGAGGTGGAAACCGGTTTAGGTCTCGGTTTAGCTTCTAGCTCGATGGTTAACGGAGGAAGAAGAAAAGGGACTGCCTCTTGTGGGTTTAACTCTAACTCTGTGCCACAGCTACCACCATATCTTCAGCAGCAAGCGTTGTCGCGGAAGCAAAGAAGGTGTTGGACTCCTGAGTTGCATCGCCGTTTCGTTGATGCGTTGCAACTACTCGGTGGTCCTGGAGGTAAAAAGACATGATAATCCATCTTCTTGTTTTTGAAGTTTGGTTTGCTTAATAATATTTTTGTTTATTTGAGTTTACAGTGGCAACTCCTAAGCAAATAAGAGAGCATATGCAAGAAGAAGGCTTAACCAATGATGAAGTGAAGAGTCATTTACAGGTAAGACCTTTGAATCTCTTTAAGCAACTGTTACTATTACTAACAACCTTTCTTTACATTTTTCTCTGTTATATTTGTAGAAGTACCGGTTACACATCAGGAAGTCTAATTCGAATCTGGAGAAACAATCTCTAGTTGTTTTAGGGTTTAACTTGTGGAATTCATCATCGAAAGAGGAAGAAGAAGGAGCAGGTGAAGGAGGAGAATCATCAAAGAGGAGCAACTCGCTGTCTGATTCTCCTCAGGGTCCATTGCACTTGCCTTGTACAACAACTACTACTACAACAGGTGGTGATAGTTGCATGGAAGATGCTGAAGATGCTAAATCTGAGAGCTTTCAGATATGGAGAGATTGAGATCTCCATAAATCTCAAAAAAAAAACATTTTTCAAGAACTTCTTTTTTTTGTTATATTGGATTCACTACTAGTAGTGAAAGAGAACAATAATTATAGAAAGGACATATAGGTTTATATACATATAGAAAGTGAGAGAGTAAAAGAGTGAGGATGGTTCAAATTATTTTTGTGTACGGCATTTTTGGTTGGGTTTTAATTGAGAGTAATAATCTTCCTATTTTGTTTCATCATATTTTTTTTTAATATATAATACTTTATTAACTAGTTGCATGTTGGGGTTTATTGATTTGGGGTTTATTGATTATAATAGGCATATAATAATCATGTGTTGTTTTTACAATCTATTGCATTCGTAGAATTTTAGAAGAATTCATATTTTGTAACTTTACGTCAATAAATCTAGAAAAATATAAACACTAGAATTGTAGTTAAATTAAATACATTAAAAATTTAGAGTACAGTAGCTTTTGCCTGCAACTGAAATCTTTTAAATTCTACGATTCAGTAACCCTTCTTACTCTAAATTTCTCTAGCTATGTTTTGGATTTTATTTATATTGTTCTATCTAAGTGTTTTTTTTTTTTTTTTGAATAAAATTAATTGGAATACCTTGAGTTTCAAGAAAACATACCTCTCTTTCAGACCAGTATTATAAAAACAGTGGCTTTCACTGCATGCATGTCGTCTCTTTCAAAAGTTTCACTACACTCGCTCGCAGCCTCTCAGTTATGTTGTTTCCTCTCGTCGCTTTGTAGACAAAAGCATTGAATACGCTTTTTTTTCTTTCAAGTGATTTCGCTAAAGAAGTAACGAACTTACAAGTGATGACGAATATGTTGTGTTTATTTTACTTAAAAAAGTGGGATCATTCTTGGCAATGGCAAGCAACTCCAGCCAAGAAGATCATCAAAGTAAAAGAGACTTTCAAGTTTAAACATCTGTTTTTTTTTTCCTTTATCATTCATTAGAACACACACAAAAAGAGACAGGTCTCAGCTTTGTTGTTGAATAGCTGAAACAACTTCACCGATACACTTAAACTTTCTCCTTTCCTTGAGAAGCATCTTCCCAAACTCCAGCGCCTTTCTCTCACAAACCGCTCGTTCTTCATCTTCTTTGATCGATTCAAAGTCTTCCACATGTGCCACACCCACAATTCTCCTAATCAAAATACCAAAACCAAAAGATAAAACTATCAACAAGATATTCAAGATCCACAAATAAAATCTATGTGCTTAGCATTCATTCATTCTCTCTCACCTAATCATCTTTGCAGCGCCGAATCCGAGCGAGTCATGAAACAAACTCCTCATGTACTTCTCTTGAACAAGCTGCATAACCTCGGTACTGTTATAGATATCTGCAAGGTATGCTTCTCCAGGACCATCTTTGTTTTGATCCCACAGCGCAATGAACCTTTTGTTAAACATATTCCAAGTCTGCTCAATGGTCCTCAAGATCCATTGCTTGTATTCCTGCATTGCAGATGATGATGAGAAGAAAGAAAAACGAAAATGAGAGAGTTTTGAATATATATATTGCTTACTTTTCGATCGTTTCCCTCAGTAGCATGCCCATCTTGTGCAAAGAAAGCTAATATCAAGTTACCAAGATAAGCTCCAATGTCGAAACCCATTGGTCCGTAAAAAGAAAACTCAGGATCTATAACTTGAGTTGAGTCTTGTGTAACCATGACAGAGCCAGTGTGAAGATCACCATGTATTAGCGCTTGAGCTCTTTCACAGAACCTAACAACATAACGAATACACAATGGTTTAGAAGCAGATTGTAATGGAAATGGTAGCAAAAGAATATACATTGACTTAAGCTCTGAGATTTCGAGCTTCAAGGCGCTATCTTCACGCACAGCCTTAGCATCATCATCCAGATAAGGTGAAGTCCAACGATTAAACGTAGAAACTCTATATGGGTCAGAGAACACTACTTGCTCAGTTAACCGGCATAACTCCACATTACCACAAAACTCGGTTACTACAAAAAAAAAAAAGGTTGTCAGAGAATCAATCTTGAGTTCAGGCAACACCAAAATGTTTATTGTAGCAAGTTTGGAACCTGCTCTTTTGTGCTCTGTGGTATCATGATAGAGTAGCGAAGTGAAGAAGAGGGTTTTGGCCATGTAATCAGCCATGTGTTCTGCAAGGAAAGGGTACTCGATTCCAGCAACGAGTCCTTTGCGGAGGATGATGTGAGGAGGCTCGAGGTATCTCATTCCAATCAAAGCCATGGTTCTGTCAAAATGGTAGACTTCAGGAACATGATCAGGAGACAAACCACCGTGCTTTCTCAGAGTTGTTGCTTCAAAGTAAGCTCTTTCTTTCGTCATTGGCCATGATTCTCCAATACAACGTATATACGGAAGCGCCTACTTAGATAAAAGAACACAAATTAATCAACAACTTGAGTTACTTGAAAGATCAAAGCTTGTTTCATATCCATGGAAGTTAATAGCAATGTTCTCTATAGATGGAAGTAACGGCAGAGAAAGGTACAACCTTTTACAACTTGAAGACAAAGTGAATCACTTTCGAGTTACAATCTCTTCACAATTAAGACAAAAAGGTACAAACTTGAAGACAAAAGTGAATCGTTTACGAGTTACAAACTCTTCAAAATTAAGACAAAGGTATGAACTTTCAGACAACAGAGACAGACAAAAGTGAATCATTTAAGAGTTACAAACTCTTCAAAATTAAGACAAAGGTATGAACTTTCAGACAACAGAGACATATATGATTGATGATTGGACAGAGAAGGCTTTGATCTCCAATACCCATCATCGAGAAACTCGATTCGAGTTACAAAAGATAAACCCTAATTCCTGATTAAGACTGGGTACAAAGTGAATCATTTACAATCTCTTCAAAATTAAGACAAAGGTACAAACTTTCAGACAACAGAGACATATACGATTGCTGATTGGACAGAGAAGGCTTTGATCCAATACCCATCATCTAGAAACTCAATTCGAGTTGCTAACGATAAACCCTAATTCCTGATTTAGACCGGACACAGTAGGAAGTGATAACGAATCTGTTATGGTTTAGATGAGATGAGAAAGAACCTGTTTGATGACGAGTGAGCCAGTGGATCCGACAACGATGAAAACGAAGTTGAGATTGCCATCTCCAACTTCTTTGATAACCAGATCATCGTACTTGTCTCCGAGCCTGGAGGAGAGGGCAGGCGTTGCCTTTATGTACTCTACTAGAGATTTCTCGTTCAACGGCTTGAACTCATCGAACGACATCTCTTTTCCTCTCAGCTTCAGTTTCAAGCAAGTGTGGAGAGATAAGAGAGAGAGAGAGAGAGAGAGAGAGAGAGAGAGAGAGAGAGGTTCAAAGATTCTCTATTTGTTTTTGGCTTCACATCTGCAGTCAGTATAAGGAGTGACCGACCAACGAGACGGCAATACTCACGCAGGCCTTTCAAGAACCGTTGAATAACCAACCGATCGTTAGTGTTTGCCAAACCCAAACCAATTAATTTCTTACTTGGTTTTTCTATCCGGTTGTTTTCAATCAACCCAAGTCCAACTTCGGCTTTGGTTCGGTTTGATGTGCACACATGGTTTAGTATCAGTTCAATCTTCCTCTTTTTTTTGCGCAACTTTAGTGAACGTTCGGATATCCATTCGGATTTGATTCAGGTCTATTGGGATTTTAGATTCTCGGAGTTAAAGATATTTATAAATTTTGGTTCTAGTTCGCTTTAGATCTTTACGGGTTCGGTTTGGTTTGGATATTCTTTTTAAATTATTTTAAAATTTTAAAATTAATAAATCATTAAAAAATTTAAAAAATTAAAAATAAAAATAATATATTACATATAAATTTGAATAATATATGCTAAAATACCTAAACTTAACATATAAGTTGGTTTAACTTGAATATTTGGATATGAATCAATAAATATTTCAAGTATTTTTGGTGTTTTGATTATTGTTTAGCTATTTTAGACATTTACTTTTGACTATTTATATATATTTTCATATATTTTGGACAACTGCAACATATCTTTTATATTTTAAATATTTTATATATTAAATCTAAAATAGTTAATATATTTAAGTATATAAATCTATTTTGGATACATTCGAGTACCCGAAATATTTTAGATACATTCGAATACCCGAAATATTTTGGTTCGGATCGGGCTCAGTTCCGGTTCTCTAAATACCAGAATTTTAAACCCCTTTGAATATTTAACGGTTCAGATTCAGTACTATTTTTTTGGATCAGATTCAGTTCGGTTCGATTCTTTGGATTCTGATTTTTTTGCCGAGCTCTAGTCTTAAAGTTTTCTAGCCGTAGTGTTTGTGGGTGCTATCGGCAAAACCAATTAAGCTTTTAGGATAAATATTTTTCATTCCAATACATATAGTCTTAAAGTTTTCAAAATGTGTTGGAATGTATCCAAAATCAAAATGTGCTGGAATGTATCCAAGGAAACAAAAATTTTAAAAGGAAAATTATCGGATTTTTTGTTGAAGAAGTATAGATGCAATATGTTTTAAAATTGAGTTCTAGCAAGCCGAAAAGTGTTGTGATATATCTTAGTCAATATTCTGTAAATAGTGTTAGCCATCATAATAGAAGTAATAAAAAGAGGATCAAGAAATAAAGAAATAAAGTAGTTGGTGAAGAAAACAAAGATTGTAGCATAACCGATGTTTGTGTATGTAAGTTTTGGGTAGATTTGGAATGTCAGAATCACGACTTTGATATTCAGTACTTGTGATTGTTCAATGTTTTTTTTTAATAAAGATGCTGTCTTTAATCTTCTTTTTTATTTTTACGTTTTATCTACGTCTCATTGCTTTTGGTTTGACAGGAAACACGTACGTACTGGACGTTGTTTGCTACTTTTCTTGTTAAAAGATGTTCGGCAAACTATGGGTAAATATTTTTCTTTCTAAGACGTTAAAGAAGAAATAAATTTAAACCCTCAAAAAGAAAATTGCACTTCAACATCCCATAGGACAGTTCTTGCCAATGCATTGGTCAAAGAAAATAAAATAAAATTGTCGAAAGAGTCACTAGACAACAATGTTCGAAGAAGCTTATCTCTTCTCTTATTCTTTGTTTTTTTTCTTTTGATAATAATGGGTTATAAAGTGCAAAGTCCAAACTTATCTCTGCATGCACATCGATAAAAAGCCGGGACTTTGTGAAAAACAAACCCTGAAAGTACTTAAAACTGAAGATTCATCCAATGACCTGAAAAGGAATTCAACCCGAAGCAGCCATTTATAATTCAAGGAGATGAAAAATATAAGGCCAGTTCATTAGCAGCTTGCTTGAAAATATCCCCTACTCCAAATCCATCTCCCAGTAACTGATTCTCATAACTCGGACTTACCTGTTTCAATACAAAAGAACCATTGTTATAAAAAAATAGTATCACCACATATCATATCATAAAAATGATATATGTAATATTATACCTGTGCTTGGATCACGTAGGTGCTCCGGTAAACATTAGAGGAGACATTAGCAAACACGACTTCAATGTTGTACTTCTCAAACAAGTAACAAACATTAGTGAAAACTCCTGATTTGTCTTTTGGGCAACAAATATTGAAGAAAGCTTCATTCCCACAGAAATTCAGCACGACGTTACTTGAGGACCAAATATCGAAAGCAGCGGTCGGGTCATTACAAGGGTAAGGCAGGTTTGTGATGGAAGAAGATATCTGATCGGCCAAGAAAGCTTCACGAGAGTAACAATCTGCTGGGGCGGCACCTACGGGAAGGATTTGGGAATGGTGTGAGATTGGTGTGAGCAGAGTTGTAGGAGAAGTAGTTGTGTTCGAAGCAGAAGAATATTGAAGTTTCTCGAGCTTTTTCATTTGGAGCTTTTGCAAAGTTTGTTCAAGGGATTTGATGGAGCTCACTGCTTCGTCTACAATTGTTGATTTGTCAGCCTATGGATCATAGGTTAAAATATATTAGAATATGTATACGATTTTACATAACGTAAGATATCCGACACACTAACATCCACGAAAATTAATTATCAAAAGACGGGAAAAACTGGGACAAAGACAAATAAGAAAAAGGAATCTAAAGCTTTGACAGCTTTGCCAAAATCTCACCAAACTTAAGTGACATATATCAGATATATTTATTTATATAAATTTAAAGAAATGTAACTTGACCTGAAAAGAAACAAGAACCTGCAGTTGAATAAATCGAAATCTAAAATAAAATAGTCCGGTAGAGAAGAAACATAATTGATTGATGGGAACCATATGTAATACCGTACAAAAACTTATAGATGGTCGATGGAGTTAAAAAGATTAATGTATTTTACAATTTTTAAATAATGACTAGTATCTAAATTTAAATTATAAAAAAAATCTTATAAATAATAAGCTTATGGATAAAATTGTTAAAATAATATATGAATTTTACTTTTGAATTTTAATTAAATTTTAATAAAAAATTTAATCATCGCAAATAATTGAATTCATAACATTAAAATTAAAATGTGAGGTGAGACATTGGTAAGTCTTATGATATTTTTTTTTAAACACAGAGTTTTAGTTAAACAATACTTTCTAAACATTTTAAAAATATATATAAAACGAATTTCAATCATGAAAGAAAAAATAAAAAGGTAAGCTGGGTTGAAATGTTTGTGGCTTAAAAAAATAGAATAGTTAGAATCACAATAATTTTGAATATATAAACTAACTATTTAAAATAAGCGTAGAAAACTTTAAATAAAAGTTTAACTAGTATGAAATTTTTTTTAAAACATGGGGACTACTTAATGAAAATTCCTTTTTCAATCTACTTATACAAACGGCTCTAACCGTATGTTAATTAATGATGATATAACAGCAGACAGCAAATAAATAAAAAATATCGTCTACAGGTTCCGATTGGTAGTAAATGAATGAAGAAATAAATCAATCGCATGCACTATATCAAATATGCATGTTTTTGTTACCAAATCTTGTATACCTTAGGAGGAAGCTGGGGAAGCAAAGCATGTAGTTTAGAGAACATGTCCCTCATTTTCTTCCTCCTTTCTCTCTCGGTCCATATATGTATTTCATGATCAGGTGAGTCTTCAACATGATTTTTTCCATTTCTTTTCGTCCTTTTCTTTCCTTTTGCATCCTTCTTATCCATCGAGATCGGATTTTCTAACAGAAGAGAAGGTTGCAGTAGAGGTAGTTGCGTCTCGATTCTTCTACTACCGCCTCCAGAATCATCAGAACTGGATACGCCCCACATAAAACCCTCTTGAGCATTAGTCATATTGAATTGGATGCTCATTTTACCTCTTTTGCTTTGGTGTATTTATGGTGCTTTTATGAATGTCTTATATAAAGAGAGAAAGAAGCTTCAAAGATGGTGAAAGAAAGAAAACTAAGAGACCATATATATATATATATAAAGTAAAGTGAATTCATAGGAAAACCCCAAAATACAATCATAACACGAGGGCCGTTACTAAGAACTTAAAATCAAAAATTATATACGTTATAAACGTTTATCTTTTTGCCTTTTTACGAAGTTATTAAGAAAAAATCTATTAAAATTATTTACAGCTAACATATTTTTATATCGATTAAATGACTAGCATAATCAAATACGTGTTTTTATTAATTTTTTTTTAAAATGGTATAATTTATTTGTATACAACCATACCAATTCAAGATAAATTAATCCAATTTAATAAGTTAGTGCATGGTTTGTGCTAATGTTGTCATCAATCCTATTTAACTCACATATATTTTTATTAGTGACAAAAATAAGTACATCACTATATATATAGCGAGATCAAACGAAAGCACACAAATTAATATTAATATACTATTTTATATGAAGTGCATTTTATAAAATGTTATTAATATACACTTTATAAATTGTCTTAAGCATATATTTTATATAAAAAATGGTGTTATATATTGAATAACTTTTATCCTTTGGAAATATCGACAAATGAGTACCAAAATATTAAACTTCTGATTAATTCATTCCAAATTTCCATTTTGTCTTAGTATTATTTCAAAAAATTTCCATAGTTTCTCCACTTGTATATATGTATGTTGTAAAACTATGTACTTAAGTTTAATATTAGATAAAAGTTGGTTACATATGACATAATGTAATTGATTGTATATATGTATAGTAGTATAATATTTCTCAACCTCATCCCAAATTTAAATATTTGAAAGTAGTCATTTAATTTTATAAAAACTTTTTGACATATGTCATACAATTATAAAAATTCATTTCCGATACATATAAAATATACGTTACATTCAATGCTAATTTGAATTTTCTCTCTCTCCGTGTTGTGTTGTATGACGTAAATATGCAGATGCGTTGGATTTAAGAAATTACTAAATTTTGACCGATTCTTTTAAAGTGTGGTATATATTTTTGGTTTAATTGTTTCTGCTTAAAAGCTACCATGACTATTTTTTTTTGAATTTTATGATGGTCCAATACTACTAATAATTAAGAGTTATTTTGTTAGTATAAAATGATAAAATATATCTAATTAAGATTTGAAAGTGTATGATTTGTTGTTTTTGTATACTATATTTTAAAAAGAGTTTTAATAATGTTGCATATTTACAAGATTTTGTCACGCGTATCTAAAGGCGGGGTTATATTTTGCTCAAAATTTTTTTAATGTAAATTATAAATATTTTGTTATAAATGATATTTTTTCCATAATAGTTGCTTGAATTGTTTTAGGATAGTAAAAATATTTCCCGAAATATAATCTGTTGATTTTTCTTGGTAATATCTCATACTGATTTTGTTAAATGCCTTAATGTTCTGTATTGAATTTTTTTTTCATATATAATATATTTTTGGATTGAATAATGTTATTAATTTTGGCAAAGTAATACACATTTCAACAGATTGTAGAGATGGTTCAGATATGATAGTCTACAGAAGACACGCTTAATCTCGCAATCAGATCGGCACGTGAATGGCAACAAGCGCAAGTTACTAGACAACCGAACGCTCAGGTTATCAGCTACGACGTATATCCTTCAGGACCTTCACCAACCATAATGACTGCCTGGATTGTTTCACTGATGCTTCATGGAACAAAACCAACAAAAGAGCAGGCTGTGTTTGGATTATTACTACCTCAGATGGACGCGTTCTGAGACAGGCATCATTGCTGGAGTCCCACATCTTGTCACCTTTAATGGCTGAATCTCTCGCCATGCGCTCTGCCCTCCTTAATGCCAAGGATTTTGGCTTATCAAAAATCTGCATCAAGTAAGATTGTCAAGTTCTCTTAGTAGCAATCTCCTCGAAGGCTCCTCCGGTGGATATCTATGGAATCTATGGGGACATCGACGCACTATCAATATATTTTCAGTTTCGATTTCATTCCTAGGGTCCAAAACTAGATGACTGATGCTATGGCTAAAGCCACCCTCTTAATGGTACTGCTATCGCCAACTAGCTTAGTGGAATGTTTTTAATCAAATCAGTGTTCAAACAAACGTTAAGATATGAGAAATAAGATTTATGAATATATTTGTATTTTATAAGGAAATATATCTTTAATGATTTTTTTTTTATCTTTTAATGATTTTGATTTAAGAAAAACATAAGCTACATTATTATATATACAATAATAATATTATATACAATAGAAAGTTATATATACAATAGAAAGTTGTTACATAAAATTTAAATAATATCATAATATTAAATATACAAACAACATTAGTCAACCAATTATTATTTATCGGATATTTTCATCCAAAGAGTTTTGAATGATAATAAGAGTAATATGTATAAAACTTTATGGTATTGATAATATCATATCATTTATCATATTTTTATGGTGGGGATGTTTAATATGAAGTAAAAAAATTGAAAGTATGATCATATAAATATTTAGAAAATAAGAGTAAGTTGGATTAAAGATCTTTTAATATTACATAAAACAGAGTTGTAATTTAGAGTAATATTTGTTTTTTAAACTGCTGGCTAAATGTGTTTCGGTGTTGTCTCTCCTCTCTTGGTGTCAGATATTGTTGGATATATTAAATTATGTAAAATAAAGAGTCCATATTGTTAGAAATATGTATGATGCAAATCATATTTATAAATATTAAGAAGAAAACTTTACTATTATTGATGTAAAATTAAAGGCAAGTAATTAAGAATCAAATCGATAAACATTATTTTAATATGGCCCACAAATATATTGATCCAAAATACATTCCATAATTAGGCTAGATTTGATGTGTTATTAATATTAATGTGTTCGGAGAATTTATTATAGTGTATAATTTTAAAAAAAAAAAATTCCACTTATAAGCAAGTCTGATCTAAAGTTGTAATTATGTTTTAACATTATATGTGTGTTAGGAAAATTATTATAGTGTATAAGTTTAAAAAAAAAAAATTCACTTATAAGCAAGTTGGATCTAAAGTTGTGATTCTGTTTTGATAGTATAGATAATATTAGATATGTTACTGAAAACAAAATTAAGATTAAGTTTAATGTTAGTGAATTGTCAAGTTAATGTGTTGATAAGGGAGCTGAAGTAGAAAAAATGTCAATACTTCTAGTTAGATCACATAAAATCTATATTTTGGCTAAAATATCCGAAAAGATGTGAAAAGGTATTGTTATTTTTAAATGTACTGAGATTTTTCATAATAATTAAACATTGTCTACTTAACTGATATTGTAACATTTACACAATATATATGGTGTAATATACTTATAGAATCAATTTTATATTTTCTCATACTTATATTCCCTTTTAAAATCACTATATTTTTATATATTAAATTATTAAAATTTTCAATTAAAGATTATTTGTAGCCTTAGTTTTCTCCGAAAATAGAAATAGTTCTACTTTGTTACAAAATTCTTTTTATAACTTTAAATTTGTAATTTCAACAGAATATTTTTTATTTTTAATTAATTTTATATATTAAATTTATCAGTTTTATACTTTTTATAAAAATATATTTAGCTACAAACACAAAAACTTAGAAGCAATGGACGTTTATATTTCAATAAAATATTATCTTTAAACAAAATTTTAGCCAATAATAAAACTTCAAAACACAAATGATTATAATATGTATATATAAACTTTTCATAATTGTAGAAATGAGAGAAAATGAAATAATTATTCTTAACAACTTATATTGGAGAACAGAAGACGTATATATGAGCAGAAAAAGACTCAACACCTAGTTGTAAATAAAATTGAAATCACTAGACAGTATTATATTTCAAAATGATGAATATTTTATAATTTTTATACATATTAATAAAACATAGTAAAATCATAGTTATAAATGCATAAAAATAGTTATAAATGCATAGTTTTTTGTGATGACAAAAATATGCATTTTTTTTATGTTCTCCATTTCCCATACTTTTGAAAACCAATAAGATTTTAATAAATGCAATCAATACTTTTGAAATTTTCATTTATAATTCTTATTTGATAAAAATAAATAAAAATGTATCTTTTTGAAATTATTATTTTCTAAGACATACATCTTTATTAAACAGAGAGAGTATTTAATACTTGTAAATGTTTATTTGGGTGATGAAGAATAATTTTAAATTATAAAACTAGATCTTAATCCGCATATCCATGCGAGTTTTTTCTTCTTTTACTAAAACATTTTAGTTTATATAACAACATTTATCATTAAACTAATGTAATTTATATGTATTATATAACTCTATAATGCCTACATTTAAATGATTTATATTGTTATTACAATAATTTTTTGTTTATTATACTAAAATATTTTAGTTTATATAAAAACAATTATCACTAAATTAATGTAATTTATATGTATTATATAACTCTATAATGCCTACATTTAAGTGACTTATATTTTTATTACTATATTTTTTTGTTTATTATACTAAAACATTTTAGTTTATATAAAAACAATTATCACTAAATTAATGTAATTTATATGTATTATATAACTCTATAATGCCTATATTTAAGTGGCTTATATTGTTAATTATTTTGAGAACATTATTATGTAACAATACTGTATTACATAATTTTTAATTTTATTTCTAAGTTTGAAATGTATATGGAAGTCAAATTAAATTAGACTTACATAATAGAGAAGAAATATTGTGAGATATTGTTAAAAATAACAATAATATTTTTTTAAAAGAAACTATAATATATTGTACATGCAAAATAATTTTGTAGTAAAAATCTTATTTGAAAAATTGCTTGAAATACACAAAATTAGATAAGATTTTTTTATTTGAAATAGAAATGGATATAACAAATATTTTTAAGATCTTTATAAAATTTATTTCCGAAAACTAATTAATTTAAATTTTTTATCATTAAAATATATCTAAAAGTATTTTATATGATTTTAATTTTCGTTCATAAGAAATAAATTTAATTTGTACTTCTAATTATATTTTATGATAGTTAAAATTTAAAATAATTAATTTTCAGAAATAAAATTTTAAATGATTCTGAACAGATTTTCTTAGATTTTTCTTAAACAATATTTATTTGTATTTTATGTAAAATATAAAAATATTAAAAGATATGATGATTAAACTATGTAAAAAATTGATAAATATTTTAAAGAATTTTCCATTTTAAAATATCACACATGAAATAAGTCATGACTTTTGTTTTATAGTATAGATAGATTCTAAAATTTTAAATTGTTAGTGCTTAAAGACGAATTCTAGTGTCTTGGTACTCATTAGTTAATATTTTATGTAACCTTTTGTTTGATTAAATATGAGCTATCTAAAAATATTGTTAACTGATCTCTGACTGAAACCATTTATCAAAAAAGTTGTTACTCTGGTTCGAAAAGAATAAAAATGTGAATTTAGGATCCTTAATTAACTTGTGATTATCTTAACTGTCTAATAATTATCAGGTGGTAAAAGTGAGCGTTATCTTTATGGTTTTCAGTGCCTGTAATCATTGATCGCCAGAGATAAGAGTGTCCTTTTCTTTCCTCTTTTAAGTAATTATTTTTTTGAAAAACACTTTTTGAATTAAATTGAAACTGTCCGAATCTGTTCATATTCACTCTCGAGTTTTTGAACTTATTCCTTATCAAATGGAAACAGTCTGGAATATTATTTTAATGTACTATAAAACAAAACTAAGTAACTTTTTTGTTACGTAACGTGGCAATCATTCACACATCACGATTCATGAATCCAATATCCTAGCGTCGACAAAAGAAAACCATTACTAGGTGAATTAGGTATTTAAAAAAAATATAACTAGATGTACGATGTGCGGACATTAATATAATTCTCTGATTTATAATAAGAATTATAGTTACATTTCTATAATCTATATTCTACTGGATGGAACAGGCGATTCATGCTATTGGAAAGGAACTTGGGGATGTCTCCACTAAAGATGTCACTCAGAGTCGACATTAACGGCCTCCAACCTCTAGAAATGACTATGGATATCCTCCTACCTTCTGGAGAAACTACTGAAGTGGAGTTTGAACACTTCATAATTGAAAAACACTGTTTTACGTGCTTCTCACGCTTTCATGAGGACAGAGACTTCCCCTCCAGGCCTAGGAACGCTCCCATTCCTAAGGACAGAATCTTGGGCATCACTCAACGAATTGTATTTCATCAAATTGAAGCTGAGAAGCAACGTCATGATGATCGACGCGGTTACCGTCGGTTAGATAACCAAAGACAGCCTCCTAGAGAGACTCGACACTACTCCTCCTAGATAAGACTTATGAACTTTGACGAGCCGGACAACTTGCTGCGAACTGCACAAGAAGAAACAGCGATGCAATGGCTTTCACAACGACACAAGACTAAGATTTCCTGAACCTTCAGTTCAAAAAACCAAACCAGAACTCACAAGCCTAACACCATACACCAACAAAGAAGCAAACAAACAAACGTCTGGAAATTAAGCTCCCTGCTCAATTGAACCTTCATTGGAGAATCAACAGCCTCAACCTCTTTATAAAGTTTCCATTAACCGAAACTACCGAGGACAAGAAAGGCAGAAGACACTTAAACAAAGGCCAGAATGCTGGATGAGACATGATATACTAATTACAATTATTTAATAATTATTTTATTATGTATTTCTTACCAGATTGTTGGTTAATTCATGATTATAAAGGCAAAATAACATTTACACATAATATATCGTATACTCTAGCTAATTAGGTAAAACTGTTAGATTTTTATAATTTTTTTGTTAGGCATACAATCTAATTTCCATAGTGCCTTTGGTGTCAATATAGAAACAAAGAAAAAAAACACAATTTGGATGAAATATTGTTTTGTGTATGCAATTAGAACTAAATGAACTAATTAATATGAACTCAGCAATGCGCTAGTTTTGGTGCATTTTGTGACTAAGATCATCAAACGCATTAAACCAAACGTTTTATGAATCTTAAATAGATAAAAGCAAACCAAGATCTATGGAATGGGTAAATGATCCAAAACTTCCCAAAGTATTAAAGATTAGCTGAAATCCAAAACAAAAAAAAACACATTGTAATCCAAAACTTTCAAGAACCACTCTTTGTATCTGATTCTCCACAAGGACAAACAAAGCACTTATAACTCAAGGTACGATGTTGTCTCCAAGAGACAGAGACGCTAACTGATCAGCTGCACCACCAGCTTGCTGCTGCTGAGCTACACTCCTCAGCACATCCATTGCCTCTGCAACTTTAGCTTTAAGTGCATCAGGAGATTCCAGCAAGTGAAGTACTTCGGTTTGGTCCATTTCAAGAAGCATTCCCGTGACTTTAGCTGCTGATTCTGGCTCAAGCTGCTCCACTAGTGGGTACAGATTCTCACCAAGCATCTGTGAGGAAGAAAAAACAACACTTTTTCAGTAAACAATAAATTGTCTCAGTGACAAAAAAAACAACATTTTAATATTACCGTTCTCTGATGCTCAGGAGCCGCATTAGCTAGTGATGTAGCCAAAGCTCCAATAGGAACAGGCTGAGAAGCAGCAGGTGAATCACGAAGATGAGCACCACCACCAGACACATCATACGGTACAGACAGCATGTTTGGAGTAAGACCAGGCATTGGGTTTACATCTCTCTGTGGATACCTATACATTCTACCCCTTGGATGCATCTGGAGAATACAGCAAAATATAAGAACGCAAATGATTCTCAAAGAGACAATAATTGCTGCAGAAGATACTTAACCTGCTGTGGCTGCATCATAGGGGAAGGTTGTTGTGGAAGAGCTCCTCCTCTTCTACCACCACCACCAGGTCGTTGCTGCTGCTGTTGTTGCTGGCCTTGTTGCATCATAGGCATGAAGAAGTTTGGCATCGGTGAGCCGCCAGGTCTCATGCCCGGTACAAGCTGTTGTTGATACCCGTATCCAGGCTGTTCAATGGAGAAGAAGAGTTATAAAGATTGGTTTCACATGTTTTTAGCTAAAGAACTTTGACTTTTACCTGAGGAGGAATCATGCCAGGAGGTCCTTGGCCATAGAAGAGTTGTTGACCCATTGGTGGGCCACCTGGTGGATACATTGGCATCCTTGGACCAACCGCAGGTACTGGCCTCATCTGTGAAAACTGAGCCTAAAATGCAAAGAAAGTGAAAATTGAGTACTATGAGAATAGGATAACGTCAACTCTTGTTTTAAGGTTAAAAACATAAACAGACCTGTAACCTAGCTTTGCGGTCTTCTTTCCTCTGTGCAAGAGCGACATATAGAGGCTTTGAGACAATCATTTTACCATTCATCTCAGCAATCTGAACCCAAGGACAAGTTAAACATTGAGATCGCTTTAAAATTCACATGTCTTCTTTATATGGTAGTCACTTACAGCTCTAGATGCTTCCTCAGGAGTTGAGAATGCCACAAATCCAGATCCTCTACTCACTCCAGTAGGGTCACGCATCACCTGTCACATTCAAAATGTAATAAATTTTTTAGATTTTGTATTTAAAGAGTTATATAGATTTAGATTTTATAATTATTCTAGTCTTATTCAATTGAGTCTTTTCAAAACAATGTTAAAATCTTGTGTTATTAGTTTATGAACTTGTAATAAGTAGTTAATAGTTTATAAGAATCTAGAGTTATTGGATTCATTATTTTACAAAGTCAACAAAAAGAAAAAAGTTTGAAAATGACTAGCCGTGAAAAAAACAGATGAACTGCTACAATAAGAGAGAGAGAAAGGCAAAGGATTATCTTCAGTTAAAAATCTAATAATCTACAAAACTCTTCAACTAAATTTTTCAAAATAATTAAAATCATCAGAACTCTTTTTCAAATTCAAAATACTTTTAGTGTTAAAAATCATCAAAACTATTTTAAAATAACAAACCGATAACAACTGTGTCAGTCACATACCTTGCAGGATGTAATAGTTCCAAAGGAAGTAAAATGTTCCCTGAGCTTCTCATCTGTGACAGACTCATCCAAGTTCTTAACATACAAGTTAGACCCCTGAGACTTATCTGCAGCCTCCTTCAAACTCTGCTCATACTTTTGCTTGAGTTCGTTTTCCCTCTCCGACTTCTTCTGAGCTCTCCCAACAAACCACTCCTTGTCGTCAAAGGTCTTTCCATTTAAAGCCTCAACAGCTTTGGCTGCGTCTTCTGAACTCTCAAAATTCACAAATCCAAAGCCTTTAGACTTGCCTTCCCCATCTCTCATGATAACGCAGCTAGTAGTCACACCAAACTCTCCAAACACTTTCTTCAGCTCCTCGTCGCTCATGGACTCCGACAGGTTTTTGACATAGACGTTGTTGAACTTCACCTTCTCGCCAGAAGGGTCTCTCTGCTGCTTGTGAACAAAGGGTCCAACGTAGACTTGCTTGTCGTTGAGAAGCATCCCATTCAACTGCTCTATGGCTCTTTGAGCTGCTTCTTCGGTGTCGTACTGCACAAAGCCGTAGCCTTTGGACTGGCCAGAGGGGTCAACAGCCACTTTGCAAGACAGGATAGCACCAAAGGCGGAGAATGTCTCGTGGAGTGCTTTGTGATCAATTGATTTGTCAAGATTCTGAGATATGGATAAACAAATGTCAAAACAAGAAATCAAACACTGCATTGTAAGTTCATATTTATATTGCGTACCTTGATGAATATGTTACCAAGACCGCTTTTACGGACACTTGGATCACGGACAGAGTACATAACTCTAATAGCCCTTCCATTGAGAGCCATGAAGTTCAGCTCATTCAGTGCCCTCGTAGCTGTCACACAAAGAGAATCATTTACACATACAAACTAACGCTTTAATCATTAATGGAGTCTAAGTATAGTTTTCTTGCAGCTATTAAAGCTAAACTGAACCGATTGTTCAAGCAATGCACAAACCAATCGTTTAAAAGATGAACAATACCACAATCTTAAGCAATTATTTGTTTAGTAAATCAAAAGTAATATTATTATTAGTTTTGCCAAGAACAAAAATGTCACACTGATTCCAATTTTAAACCACTCTACAACCTAAAAAGCTTACACATTTTTATTTATATAGTTTCCAATAACACAATCTTAAAGCAATTATTTGTTTAGTAAATCAAAAGTAATAAGCTTTGCCAAGAACACAAATGTCACACTGTTTTCAATTTTATTAAACCACTCTACAACCTAACAAGGTTACACATTTTTATTACACAAGTTTCCAAATAATATTATCTCTCACTACGCCCTATCCTCAATAAAAAAAAAACAGATCTCAGAAACATAATAATGACACATCAATGCAGACAACACAACAAGCAAATCTTAATTTCAATTTACCAATCTTAGATTCTAATCATAAAAAGACAAGAGAGTTACCATCTTGAGGAGTGGCGTAATTAACGTATCCGTAGCCAAGAGATCTCCTTGTCGTCATGTCTCTACAGACACGAACCGAAACCACCTGTCCCGCTTGGCTAAACGCCTCGAACAGCTGCGAATCCGTCACCGTCTGGTCTAGATCTCCCACGTACAGCGACGTCGTCCCCTGCTGCCCCGCTCCGACCACAGCCGCCGCCGCGCCGGCACCGGAAACCGCTACTCCACCGTTGGCATTCTGAATCTGCGCCATTTTTTCTCTCGTCTTTCTTCTTCTTCTCCGAATCAGCTCAATGAACAACAACGAAAATAAAAATTGGATCTTTTTAGATGCAGTGTTGAGCTTTGATAGGAGTGACCTTATCTCTCAGAGACAAAAGCTCAAATGAAAGAAAAAAAACTGCAAAGAGGAAAGGCTACTTGGAGGTGTCCGAGTTTATATAGGGAAGGTTACACACCAAACCCTAGTAGCTTTGATGGAAATTGAGATATCTCAGCCGTTGGATTTATTCTTTCGTGTCGTGTTCTGGGTCCCATTGTGGATGCTTGTTTCCATATTTGGTTTTGCCTTTTTTTTTTATTTATTTAGAAAAATAAATGTGAATTCCTTTTGTTTTTCTTTTTTGTTTTGGATAACTTGATTTTTCCTTTGGTTAAAAGTAAAATAAAATTATTTAATGTTCTGATTCTGTAAGTATTTAACGTTAGTTATACCGTTAATTATAAAATCTTATTGTTTTAAATTTATAAAATGTATTGTTCAGACATGTTTAAATTGTCCACATGTGATGCATTGAAACACAATTTACAAAACACAGTTGAGCAATGCTAAACCGGTTTACCTATTGGGTACTGAATGAAAATGGGCCACGAATTGTTAACCGGTTTCTTGAAATGTTGAAAATATCTGGACTGCATTTCTATGGCCCAATCTTATAAAAACCCAATTTGACCAGTCCTAAACTAATCTGAAAATATCAATTTCATGGGATATTTCGTGTATGGAAATCATGCATCATTCACCTTGTTGGCTTGTTCTCTGTGATTTATTTTTAAACGGTACATGTTAACTTTTGTTGTGGGTTTGTATAGGACTATGTATCTTTAAGCGGATTGAGTCACCATGCCATATTGATTTGGTTGTTGAAATGGGATGGATTATTATTTATTTTATTGTCTATGTTGTCTATTTTTCAAAAAAAAATTATATAAAAAGTGACTTTGGTAATTATTTAGTCGCAAAATCACATTTTCCTGTCAAAACTGCAAAATTGAGTTTTTCTGTCTAAACCACAAAATTCAGTTTTAAAACCGAAACATGAAAATCTCGTTTTTTGCAGAAATAAAAAAAAATCAAATTTTCTTACCGAAACTATAAAGTTACTGTTTTCGTCGAAACCGTAAAATCATGTATTCGCCAAAATTACAATTTTTGTTGTTCCGCCCAAACATCAAAATCAAGTTTCTCGCGAGAACCGCAAAATCTCATTTTCTCGTCAAAAATACAATATCAGTTTAGATATATTTATTTTAATATTATAATTTGTTCATTATCAAGAACAAAATCATGCAATTTAGTCTTTTAACTACTTGTATTCAAATGCTATTACAGAATCAAAACGACATCTAGATGTTGCATTTTGATGCATATACTAACTATAAAAATGAACAACATTTAAATACAATATTTAGATATTGTATTCAGATGCTATATCTAGATGATGCATCAAATACAAAAACAAACATGGTCTAAATGATTGATTTTTGACTGAACTGAAATGGCTTGATGAATAAAAATTTGAGATGTATTCGTGTGTGACTGAAAGTTTGACGATTATAATGGTATATTTTTTAGTTATAAATTTTTTGGCTTAAGTTTTAAAGTTGGAGATTATTTTGTTAAGTTTCTTGTTATAGTTATAAATTATCACCTATTATAATGTTGTTAATTAACTACAAATGGACATATCTTAATCTCGCTAAATTATTTTAAAAAAAAAATATGGTGTTTCACATTCATTCACTTGTGGTTTTTATTATATAGATAAATTGTTTAGTGATTGGTTCGTATATGATTAGGAGTTTGTAAGATAACCTAAGCATTACACTAAGAAAACAAGTTGCACAATGGTGAAGACAAACACAGAAAGTCAACATCTCTGATGGGTAAATCAACCAAAGCTTTTGGTGATGAGAGTTGCCTCTGGTTGCTCAGTCTGTCCTTCTATTCACACTGCCCGTTCGCCTGCAAAATCTAATGATTTTTCTTTAAAAAAAATATTATAGGATATTACATAATGACTTCAGATTCAAAACAGATTAAGAAAAACAACCTTGCACGCAGCAAAATTATCGCAACCACATATCAAATTGCCATTAGCAACATCAACAGCTTGCGGTGCTCCTCCACCATCACTTCTCTGAACCAGATGCACAAAAATGAAACTTAAGTTATAATGAATAGTAATAATTAAGACCATATCCAGACCTACAACTATATATACCTTGTAGAAATCGACTGCTATGAAGTTAGGCCACCGTTGTCCAGCAGCTTGGTAACATGCCTTGATGGATTCAAGTAGAGGAGCAGAGTTTTGTTTACATGCTACTACAAAATCCGGTGCATCTGGAAAATGGTTAGCAAGAACAAGAGATTTCGATTTATCGCTCATAGGTGCTGATTGAGCTCTGTTTGGACACACTCCTGCTTTCAACCCTCCATTTCCATCTGCAATTTATTTCTTCATTCATTAGCAAAATATGTTCGTGTAAATTTGTATATAATATGGTTTGCAGCACATAGATAGGGACTCACATTGATTCTCAACCATAAACTTCCACTGATATGCGATTCCTTCGGTTGCTTCTTTACTTCTATCAGATGTGAAAACTAGCAATCTTTGGTTTTGTCGTATCATGTCGTCAAGCTTTGGCCAATCTCCTCCATTTTTCGGCATTCTAGTAACCGGAAACATGAACTTTCGTAGCCCTGCCGTGTCAAACACTCTTGTTAGACCCTTGGGAGATTTTACGTAGTCTTCGATAATAACCGTTACAACTTCGTCCTTGTTATTCTCTAGAAACACTTGAATCTCCCTTAGAACGTTAACCGCCGGTTGCTGCCATTTTACATCAAACAAACAAAAAACATAAATCACAAACATTTTCGTATACAAAACTGGTCATGGACATAGCCAAATAAAATATTGACTTTAGGTCTCAATTTTTTACGAGTTAGTATATATAAGTCCCCAAAATTTAAAGATATTTACTAAAATTCGAAATAAATTGTCTGTGGCCTCTAAAATCTTAGGACATGCATGCTCGTATACAATACATAACAGAAAAAATGTCCTCAAACTTACGAAAGCCGTGAAGTTAAAACACGTCCCATCGAAAGAATGACAAAGCCAGACATCGTTTTCAAAGTCATACATGTCGAGCATAAACCCTCTTACACCGTTCTGCAATAGTAATCATCAAACCCACAAAAGATTCACTTTTAGCAATAAATCTTTGAAAGAGATTATTAATGTTTGAAACTGTGTAATGAGTATGGAGGGAAGAATCTTACAGCGAGTTGGCTTGTGATCGAGTCTTGCTGATTAGTAGGAGCCAAGATCACAGAACCGGTCTTTGATACTTCCCCCAATCGAGCAAACGAGTTGTGAGTTGTTAACCATGAGTACTTGTTGAAAGGCAAGCCCTTTACCTTTTGATATATAATCAATTGATTAATTTGTTTAAATGAAAATAGTCCATAAGATTCTTCTAACGTCTAAACTTCATTGATATCAAATCGGATTCAACAATAACCCGTTTCTTTCTATTCATCCTTATAACTAACTTTATATATCTTCATTTTCAGTTTTACAATATCTAGATGTTGGCTTTCATCAATTGTCATAAACTGGTCCATATGACTATACTGATAAAAGTAAAAAGTGTGAACCTTTGAGATGGGGTTGATGGGTTGAATTCGAGAGCATCTGGGTCTCAAGTTGTTGTTGGCTAGACATGTTTCACAGTGTAGTCCAGCGTCACAGTTCTTGTTTAGAATGCATGTCTTTCCTTCCTACGATCCAAAATAAAAAGATATAGGTTAACGTTTCTGTTTTTTTCTTGGAAACCGATTACTCAAATTAAGATCACTAGACGACCCATTACTTAGTTCAAAATGATGAGCAATACGTTTCATTAGAACCAGAAAATAAAGATTTAGGTAGACAAAGATCCTCTACATGTTGTATGTTTGCTGATAATTGCTTACCTTGAGAGCAGATGAAATCTCAAAAATACAAGAAGCTTGAAACAGAAAAACAATGAGAAGGAAGAATAATCTTTGAAACATGGTTTTCTTCGCCAAGAAAATGTAACCCAACACGAAAGAATAGGAGGAGGCAAAGGAGAGCTAGTTCATCATCACTGTGGTTTGCTTTTGCGTGAAGATAGCAAAGAATCTGACAATTTTAAGGATAAAATATAAGAGTGAACGGAAGTGCGCGCGTGTTGGTGAATACACGATGATGTAAAAGCTGCAAAAGTGGGTTGTTGTTGTGCGTTTCTTTTCCAAGGTCTCTTTCTTTGATTTTTGATTTTATGTTTTTTGTGAATTTAATTTTATGCGATAAAGTCCAACAATTATGAGCCACAAAAATACCATTGGTCCATACCAGAACTCTAAACAACTCGGCCAACTGTACCTTTTATTCAAAAAATGAAAACCGTAACGGAGCTTTGGGTGTCTTTACTAGCTCTATGTTTCTATATTTGGTTATATTGCTAGACTTAAGAAATTGTCATAACATATTAGCATGTGTTGCGGTTCACTGATTTCACTCTTGAGTCTTGGCAATTGGCCTATTCAAGTGTTGTGATTTAAACTTTTAAGGACATTTTTAAACTTCAAAATTAAATGCTAATAAATGAGTTTCTTCTCCAAATTTAGGCTAAATAATGATTGGAGCTTGAGTCTAGGAAGACTTTTCCACCAGTCTTCAAACCGCTTGAGCCAATCGCGCTTGAATGATAAATTGAATATAGTACTAATGTGGTTTGGATATGGACCTCTGGTTATGCACCACGACGTTAGAACGAAATATCATCTAAATTGTAAGGTCTTCGCCATCTAGGGCTAATGGAGCTCTCACTCTATTCACTTGATATGTGATTTCTATACTATATAATGATCTGTACGGAATGACATATTAGTTAAATCAATTCTTTTAAATCTTTTAATATACATCATTACATAGTAGAAATCGGGATGTTACGTAAACAAAAAAATTAACTTACTAATCTTTTTTATTTCTTATTACGATAATGGAAATATATACCAATTATATGAAATGTGGTTTAACTTTCTATAAGATACGCATTATGTCCTCTAAAGGTACCAAAATTAGAGGCTTGAACGCTAAGTCTTTAGCTGAGGATTTGTAATTATGTATACACATGAGATGAGAAGAGTCTTGACGAAATTAAAAGGCAAATGATATTTTTCCATTATAAAGTTTGCACGCAATCACGTTCACATACCTTATTTTGCATGGCTCCTAATGGTCCATTTGTAAGCCTTCAAAGTCGACTAAGAGAGCCAATGGGCGCCCAATCCAGCCCAGTCTACTACATTTTAAACCAATTTCAAAAATATCTTTTCCTTCTTAATTTATTTACCAAACAATTTGTTTGAGCCCGACACAGAACAATTTGGGACAGGTATGAATCAAACTTGAAATTATAGCTTATATAAATCATGAAAATTTGGCACGACGAATCATTTTCATGTAGTTTGGAAAAAATCAAAATTTTAAAAACAGAAAAAAGTTGATGTCAAAAAAAAACACAGAAAAAATGTTGTAAAAATCAAACATCAAACAGAGAATGTTGCGGTTGAGGCCTGTGATATGACAGGGTGTACACATGTGAGTGACCCCCACCACCGTTATGTAGAGCATTTAGGTTCACACTGCTTCTTTCATTTCTCAATTTTTTTTTTGAATTTGTTATATAATTTCTTTTTTCAAAACCAAAATTAGGATAATTTAGGATTAATATCCCTCGAATCCATTATCCATTTAATCCTAACTGTGTCGTTTTCTCTTCTTCAAACACTTGAAATAAATGTTTATTTTTCTTTTCTTTAAACAACCAATACCTTCCTTCTTCTCCAAGAAAAGGACAAAACTATAATCTTCCTTTTCTAAAAAAAAACAAATACTAAAATTAACTGTTTTAGTTAGATACATAATAATTGTTATGAGCAACTTGCATGAGACATAATCATACAATAGATTATAATAATTAACATGCCAGTTCCCATTTAAAACTTCTGTTAATCCTACTAATAAATACGCACTAATGTTGGTTTGAACCAATCAAAGAAAACTTCACATGAGAGAAACTAATCTTATAACAAGACCATTTGAATAATTAAACATGATTTGTGAGGATGTTTTATTCATTTCATATTGGATGAGAACGAGATGAAATGATAAGTTATGGACTTCTTTAAAAACATTTCGTCGTTTATCATCACGAATTGAATAGAAGAGTTGTGATTCTTTGTCTCTTTCCTTGTCTAGTGAGAGAGAGTATACAGACCCTCGAATGTCATATCACAGGACCTTCCATTAACCCTTTTTATAATCTCTCTCTCTTTTCTCTTCTCTCTCTCACTCTGGTTTGGTCTTGGCTATGGTGGTGAATAGTCAAGCTTTCTTGTTAGCATTAATTGCATTACTTGGAACCCAATTGTCTTCACTAATGGCTGCAGGTTTGTCTTTCCCAATTTTCCCCTGTTTCCTTATCTCAAAACTTCTTTTTCTAATCTTGTCCTCTTCTAAATCAAAGATATAATATGGTGGTCCTTTTCATCAAAATCAGATTTTGAGCTTCTGGGTTTTCCAAAATTTTGTTGCTTTCTTTCACTAGTTTGAATTTTGATGAGTTGCTGGTGAATGTGTTGCTTACATGCAAATACTCTGTTTTGGATTGAAAACAGATCTTGAAAAATAAATAAGATTCTAAGTTTCCATGAGTAAAATCAATGATATAAACTTTAATTTTGTTTGAACAAAAAAGAAAAAAAAACTTTAATTCTGTTTGTGACCAAAAAAAAAAACTTTAATTTTGTTGAAGCAGTGATTAACAAAATTAAAGTTTCAGACACTAACGTTTTACTACATTGTTGTCTCTGTGTCTGAAGATTGTCCACTAGATTTCACTTCATCAAACTTCACTCTAGTAGCTTCCGTCTGCTCCAACATAACCAACAGAGGCAAATGCTGCCGCTACATGAACGCTTTCGTCGCCATATCCGTGGCTCGTTACGCTAACATATCAAACAATCTCGGAGTCACATCGGATCTATCCGAAACCTGCGTTGCCTCCATCTCCAAAACAATGGAGCTCTACGGAGTCTCTAGAAACGCGACTAGTTTCTGCGGGTTAGGAACAAAGATCCTCGTCACGTACAGCTGCGAAGGTCGGACCACTGTAACGCAAATGCACCAGTCTCCAACGTTCGGACACGTTACAAGAAACTGCAGGGGCCCGCTTTCTCCGGTTAACCAATGCAGGAAGTGTTTGAACTCTGGTATCACTTACCTTCGTAATCTAGTTGGTGCGGAGACTAATAACGTTACTCTGAGTACTTGTCGTGATGCGACTTACGCTACACTAGCGAGCCGTATGGACGATGCTTCGGCTCTTGAGCTGCTTGGTTGTTTCTTTCAAGTGACAGAGCTTAGTGTTGTCCCTTCAGGTTAGACTGTTACTCCTTCCAGTTTACTCTCTCAGTTCCACGATATAAGATGTTTTGGAGAAGTTTTGATGTTTCAAAATATAAGATGTTTTGATACTTTTAAAGTACTTTAACTTTATTGAAAATTGGTTAACCAATATCATTTTACTACAAAAAAAAAATATCATTTTACTACATTATTTATGATTGGTTAATTTATGCTTAATTTATATAATTTAATAAATTTATCTCCTACAAGGTAAGTTTCTTAATCTTTGTGCATTTAAGCAAAACATCTTATATTATGGAACGGAAGAAATATTTTTTATTAGTTGAAATATAGTTAGATGTATAATTAATGACATTTTTATTTAGAAAACATAGAAAATTAAATATTTTCTTAATTTCTGTGCACAAATCTAAAACTACATTAAAAATGAAACACAGAAAGTATAATTTTCTTACCATCATCACATTCAGGTTTGTATCTTTTTATGATTTGGTTCTCTTGTGGACAGTCTCATTTCCACCTATGGAGAGTCCAGGACCGTCTCCAAGCGTGGTTGATGCTGATGTCCCAAGCAAGAGTGATTCTCCAATGACTTCTTCAAGTGAAAGCAACAATCCATATCACTTAACATTGCTTCCAACCATTGGGATTGTTGTTACGGCTGTTTCTCTTACAATGCTAGTGGTTCTGGTGATTCTTATACGTAGAAAGAACCGGGAACTCGATGAATCCGAGAGTTTGGAAAGAAAATCAGCAAAGACACTTCCTTCTCCCCGCCCTGTATTCAAGATTCATCAAGGTGAAGAAAAACAACATGTGTACTTTCGTTACACTAAATCATATGAATGATATTAGGACGAAACTAATATTACATGATGTGGTTTCGGTTTTCTCTGTAGATGATTCTTCTCCTTTCCAAAAGTTCAGCTACAAAGAAATGCGAAACGCAACGAATGAATTCAAGACGGTGATTGGTCATGGAGGTTTTGGGACTGTTTACAAAGCCGAGTTCAGCGATGGATTGGTTGCAGCTGTAAAAAGAATGGACAAAGCCTCTGAACAATCTAAACAAGATTTCTGCAGAGAGATAGAGCTTTTAGCTAAGCTTCATCACCGTAACCTCGTTGCCTTGAAAGGCTTTTGCATTGAAAAGAAAGAAAGGTGAAGAAACATGCATAGTTTTTTTCGTAAAAATGTTAAAAATTAATTCTCTTCTTTTTTTCTTCCCCTCCAATCTTTCAGGTTCCTCATTTACGAGTATATGGAAAATGGCAGCTTAAAAGATCATCTACATTGTATGTACATGCTTGCTTCTTTTACCTTAGGCTTAAAAGATCCAAAGAGCTGAAACTTTTCTTCTTTCCAATGCAGCTACAGAGAAGCCTCCACTTAGTTGGGAAACAAGAATGAAAATAGCTATTGATGTGGCTAATGCTTTGGTAAATACTCTCTAGTAGACTGATAAACTCTTTTAGTTTCATTATAAAAGTCTCTTACAGTTTTTTATTTTATTTTTTGGCTGCAACTTTGTTCTATTCTCCAGGAATATCTTCATTTCTACTGTGATCCACCTCTCTGCCACAGAGACATTAAATCAAGCAATATACTACTGGATGATAAATTTGTAGCTAAAGTATCTACCATCACTCATTATCTATGTTATAGAAACCATTCAACTTGTTTTAAATAATGTTTTCTTGGTGCAGCTTTCAGATTTTGGCCTTGCACATTCGTCTAGAGATGGATCTGTTTGTTTTGAGCCTGTGAATACTGATATTCATGGAACTCCAGGTTAAGAAGAGAGATACATAACAAAACAACATGACTACTTCTGATGGAAACTGAATTTTATTTTTTCAGGTTATGTAGATCCAGAGTATGTGGTGACACAAGAGCTGACAGAGAAGAGTGATGTGTACAGCTACGGAGTTGTGTTGCTGGAGATCATTACGGGAAGAAGAGCTGTTGATGAAGGTAGGAACCTTGTTGAAACGTCTCAGCGGTTTCTAGTGACTAAATCAAGACACAAGGATCTAGTAGACCCAAGAATCAAAGACTCCATTGATGATGATGGAGAGAGACAGCTTGAAGCTGTTGTGACGGTTGTGAGAATGTGTACTGAGAAAGAAGGCAGGTCTAGGCCATCGATTAAGCAAGTGTTGAGGATGCTGTGTGAAAGCTATGATCCGTTGCATAGCGGATTTGCTAAAGCTGTTGATGAAGAGGTGGGACAAGATACTATGCAGAGAACCGTTTTGAGGTTTCAAAGAAGCAATAATAACCGATTCATTGGTGGTTCATCGTCGTCCAAGTCGCTTTGCAGCCAGAGTGTGCCTCACTCTCCAGTAAATGGACTCTCTTTCTGAGTTAAATCTTTAAGTTTCACATATAAATATAACATTTATGAATTCATATTGAAACGCTCTCTCATACTCTTCACTCTTTTAAGTAGATTCAGTTCAAAAGATTTCTACATTGTCTGCATCTCTCCTGTACAGTAGAATCTATCTTCTATTACATTAGTTTTGTCTTCCAAGTCCCAAGTCCGAGTTCTTCTTGCTTGTGTTTGTCTTCTTACCATGGACCGGTTAAGGTTCTTCTCAAGCATTGCGTTTTGGCCAGCCATGGACGCTGCTTTGCCGGTTCCTTTAGCTGTAAATTCAACAAGCCGTATCAGTAAACTTAAGATCAAAAAGACAGTAGCGCACATTCAGACAGACAAAAGTATCTGAAAATGTAAATAGTCTTTTTGCTGTGGGTAGTTGTTGTTTACCTCATTCTTCTGTGTTTTCATAATTTCAGCCTGCATCATTATAGGGATAGCTTAGTTAAAGAACTGAGCCAGCTAGATTCTTTAAGAAGAAGTAAGAAAACGCACCTGCTTTCTCTGCAAATCTTGATTCAGTTGCTTGAGATTTTCAATCTCGGCTTCGAGTTCCAAGGTGTAAGCCTGTGGTTAAAGGGAACATCGAAATCAATATGAAAGTTCTTGAAAAGAATATGGTAATGAACACTTTTTACCTGCTTTCGAGCCCTTGATCTAGCAGCTGATTCACGATTCTTGATCATTCTCTTTTGTCTTCTCTCAACAACCTTCTCCACCACTCCTGTATTGCTTCTTCTTCCCTGACCACCAAACACATAAGGAACTGGTGATGACCAAGCTGCATTGTTCTCCGCACTAGGAGAAGTTGATGCCACAGTAACCCCTCCTCTTCCCATAGCAGCAAAACCACTATTATTGTTGTTCACAGGCGCTGCAAATGTTACATTCGCTTGCTTTGGATATATAGTTGGTGGCAATCTCTGATGTGGTGGTTGAAGCTGCTGCTGCTGCTGCATTGTTGCTGGTGCTTGATTCAAGATCATAGAACTATTGTTGCCCTTGGACGATATGTTGTTTTGATTCGGCTGACCAAATCCAAATCCCAAACCAGTAGAAACACAGTTGTTTTGGTTCTGTTGACTATCTTCTTTCACAACACCAGCTCGGAGCAAGAAGTCCTCTAAAGTCATTTCCCCTAAAGTCTCCTGCCTCTCAGGCGCATCACTTCCATTAGAACTATCTTTGGACATCAAGTGTTTCCAGACCTCATCAACAGTTTTCTGACTAAGCGTTCTAGGCAAAGTCAAGGAGCCTTGCCTCTGCACAAGACTCCCTCCTCCTGGAGCAAAGCCACTACTTGGTTGCTGCACGGATGCAACGGAGGATGTAGTTGTCATGATGGGTTGCGTAGTTTCCTCAGCAGTCCATATGTTCTTGAGAAGCTCATCCATATTCATTGACCCAAACTCTTTCCCTGGCTCGCCTAATGTGCTCTGAAGCTCATCAAATGTTAATGAATATAACGAAGACTGCCTCCCCAATGGCTTTGACTGGCTATTGTCACTCCCATTACCTCCTGAAGAGTCTACGTCTAAGCTGTTGAAATTGATGTGAGTACCCATCACTCTCCTCTTCAGATCTTGAAACTAAATGAAACACACACCCTCTTTAGCTTTTACCTATAAAGAGCAAAAAACCATTGATCTCTTGTTACATACAGTATTTGTGTATCTGAGCACCCAAATGATATTTGATTTCAGACCAATAATAAAAAAGAGATTAAAATAAAAAAAAAATCTTTAAAATACAAAAAGACAGATCTGTTCAAGAAGGAACAAAAAAAGAAGAAGACTTTGAACTCTTATTCCACTACAAGTAGTTACTCCTTCATTACTACTACTTTATTTACTACATACAGAAAATAAACATAGATCAGATATTCAGATGTAATGAATCGGACAAAAGACAAAAAAAAACAGTTCGAGGGATGATTAGACAAAGACAGATCTCAAAAAAAAAAAGGTTTAAGAGTTCTCACCTAATGTTATTGGTGACTGCGGAAACACGAGAAGAGTTGCGGGAGAGAGACGACAAGTGTGTGTGTGTGCTTGCTACTACCTCGACACAAACTGCCATTTTAAGGGGGTGAGCTTTTTCCTCTTTAAGGGTTTTTTTAGATATTTTGTTTTCAATTTTTAGAGTAAATTAATAAATATCCTGTTTTTTTTATATTAAATTTGTTAAGCTTATTCACTTAATTGAGCTGACATCCACGTTGACTGGTAACCAATGAGAAGCTGAGACGTGTGAAAGTATTACTCGTTGTTGATTCTGTTGCCTTCTCAGAGTGGTGAATAGGTGAAAAACAGATCGTGTTTGGAGTTTTCTTCGCACTTTATTTCCATGTTCGGAATCGCGCTAGGCGTGAGTCGGGCGGTTGGCATACGCCTAGCGAATTACTAAAAAATCGGAGATTAATCGGGGATTAATCGGGGATTAGTTTTTAAGCTTTTACGCATTTGTACATGTACATATATTAAGTATGCATTGGAACTTCAATAAAACACGCTGGCACAGGTGGTTTCGGAGAACTTTTGAACCAAATAATTCGGGTTCAAACCTCTTCCAAAGCATTTTTTTAGTTTATTTCCTTTTTCTATTAATGAGGGGCAAAATAGTAAATTAGAGTTCGTCTTCCTCCTCCTAAACCTGCGATTTTGTTCTTGTAAAAATGGCGGCTTCTATGTTTTTCTCAGATCCCTCATTCTTTTTTATCATTTTTCACTTAATCTAGTTCAAACTTTATAGATCTAACCCATTTTCAACGTAAAACAGAACAAAAAAGCAAGTTTTTTTCGCAGCTCCGATTTATTAACCGAACTGACCCTAAACGCCACGGTGAAGAGTCGCCTAGCGCTTCCACGCCGAGAATCCGGGCGCATTGCCCGCGTTTTCGAACATGGCTTTATTTTAATTTAAAAGTCCATATTATCACCCAAATCACGTGCTAAATTTATTTTGACAGACATGTTATTTTTTGTTACTCGTTTATTATTCTAGTAAATATTGAGTAAATCCCATGTTCGAAAACGCGGGCAATGCGCCCGGATTCTCGGTGTGGAAGCGCTAGGTGACTCTTCACCGTGGCGTTTAGGGTCAGTTCGGTTAATAAATCGGAGCTGCGAAAAAAACTTGCTTTTTTGTTCTGTTTTACGTTGAAAATGGGTTAGATCTATAAAGTTTGAACTAGATTAAGTGAAAAATGATAAAAAAGAATGAGGGATCTGAGAAAAACATAGAAGCCGCCATTTTTACAAGAACAAAATCGCAGGTTTAGGAGGAGGAAGACGAACTCTAATTTACTATTTTGCCCCTCATTAATAGAAAAAGGAAATAAACTAAAAAAATGTTTTGGAAGAGGTTTGAACCCGAATTATTTGGTTCAAAAGTTCTCCGAAACCACCTGTGCCAGCGTGTTTTATTGAAGTTCCAATGCATACTTAATATATGTACATGTACAAATGCGTAAAAGCTTAAAAACTAATCCCCGATTAATCCCCGATTAATCTCCGATTTTTTAGTAACTCGCTAGGCGTATGCCAACCGCCCGATTCACGCCTAGCGCGATTCCGAACATGGAGTAAATCTATTAATTATCTTTTTACTTATTATAATTTTGGTATTATTATTTTTATTAACGTAAATGGTGGCAAAAAAAAAGATTAGAAGTGGGTAGTGATTGTTTTGGGACCCCCATGGTGTGCGAATTTTTATTCCAAGCAATAATTATATCTAAGCAACCCAAAAATGAACAATACTGTTGCGTCGATGTAAATACAATTCACTTCTAAATATGGAAAGTTTCCCTCTCCATATCTAGTAATTGGTTCCTCATATCTTATTAAAACTCAAGTACAAAATTGGAGTGTTTGGAGACTTGAATAAGACTTTTAAAAATTTGGAGTGTTTGGAAACATGGATTGCAGTCTTTTAAAAAAAAATATTTTTGTTTGAAAACAAGGATAGTAGTATTAAGAAAAAAAGTAATGGGCTTATGTTTTTTTAAAAAATTGAAAGTTATCTAGGCCACTTTTAAAATATACCAAAATGGGTCAATCTAATTTCCTAAAAAAAAATTTTCCAAACTAACCATAAAACAAAATTTAAACTTTATATACATATTTCAAATCAAAATAATAATTCAAATTTGATTTATATCAAAAATTGATTCAAAAATATACATATATTCAAAAATGGATTTTTACTAAACTATTTTTCAATAACCATTATAAAAAAATATTGTCAATATATATAAGAAAAATATAATACAAAGCCCAATTTGAAATACCAACTCAAATTATGGTTTTCATATTTCATATTAAGTTTTAAAAATATAATATATGTAATTATTTATATGATGGTATGTATAAAATACTATTAATTATATGATTACTTATATGATGGTACATATAAAATACGATTAATTATATGATGATAAAATACGATATATAATAATGACTAGGGATGGGCTTTTGGATACCCATACGGGTTTAGTTCTGATCGGTTTGTATTTTGGGTTTTCGGGGTCAAAGATTTCAGCCTTATTAGAATGTTTCTAAATTTTGGTTTGAGTTCGATTTGGATCTTTGCGGGTTTGGTTTGGGTTTGGATAACTAATTTAAATTATTTTTAAAGTCTTAAATCATTATATATTTTAAATTTCTCAAAATGTATAAATAAAATAATATATTACGTATAAATTTGAATAACATATGTCATAATACTTAAGCTTAACATATCAATTGGCTTGATTTAAAATTTTGGATACGAAATCAATAATTATTTTAAGTATTTTTGGTGATTTGAGTATACTTTAACTATTTCAGATATTTACTTTTGACTATCTATATATATTTTCAAGTATTTAAACCAATTTAAAAGTATCATTTTTTATGTTTTATATACGTTAAATCTAAAAATAATTAATATATATAAGTATATAAATCTATTTTTAGATAAATTCGGATACCCAAATACTTCGGTTCGGATCAGATTCGGTTCTCTAAATAACAAAATTTTGAATAATTAGAATATTTAATCAATTTATGTTTGGGTTTGGTACTATATCTTTGGATCGGTATCGGTTATGTTCCTCGGATTCATTTTTCCAAATCCTAATAATTACATGAAAAACAAATATCAACATATTTTTCAAAATATACACCCGCGCGCCTGCGCGGGTCAAAATCTAGTCATCATTATATGATATGTTATTTAAGGGAATGTCTACTTTTGTGTCACGCTGGACCAAACGTATGGAATGAGCATCAAAACCATGATAGAGTTCACCTCCACTTATGTTTTTTTTTTTTTACCTCCACTTATGTTGATGGAGATGATTCTCACTAGTTACAGTAATGATGCATTATCAAGAACTTCATCTAAAGATCATTTAATTTGAAGGATGAAAGACATGTGCAATGAGATCCACCACGCCTAAAGATTACTGAAAACACCATGGATGCATATCAGTAGTAAAGTTATACAGTTTTTGTCTGGAGTATATGACTATAATGTTAAGAGAATGCAAGAATTAAGATTTACACCATAAACAAGAAGGTCAGTTAAACATGAGTTAACCAAATCTCCCATTATATATTAACAAACTCTAGCAAGTAAACAAAATTTTCAAAAGTCATGGGGTTCAGCTGACCCTCTCCTCCTTGCCTAACTCTACCAACGTTAATAATACTTAAAGTTTGGCTACCAACTCTTGTATTAATGATAAATTATACGGGACAAATCGGAAAACAAAACATCTCATGTATAAGATTATAAAATGGTTCTCTTATAATAATTCTTTCAAGGGAGAAGAGAAAAGACTCACTGAATGAAAGATGTCTTGTTCAAGAGCCCCTCTCTAAGCCACAGAGTTTGAGGTTAGCAACTTTCTTATTTGGCAAGCATAACATACCTGTGTACTCGATAAGTCTTTGAGAGTGAGTTCCAATCTCATTCCCTTAGAATACCCCACACACTATCACGACTACCATATATGATATATTGCAATTGAAATTTTTAAATGGTTCTGTTCTTTTATCAACAATTTAATTTGCTATATAAAGTAACTAAATTATAGTGTTCATGCGCATGTCAATTACAACTCATTCAATGAGTAATACTCCCTCAGTTTCAAAATGTATGATATTTTATACATGTGCATAACAGTTAAGAAATTTAATATTTATTTAAAAATATCATTTAAAGTATAAATTAAAAACTATCTAACCAACAAAATACTATTGATTACATAATTTTTAATAACATTAAAAGTTACATAGAAAAATAAAAACATCTTACGTACTGAAACATCAAAAATTTCTCAAAACATTATACATTAAGAAACGGAGGGAGTAATATCACCAAAAACATGTCTAGCATAACTCTATTTTCACTATAAAATAGAGTTTAAAATAAAAATGTTCATAATTCTAATTCTGTTTTTAACTATATAATAGTTAAAAATGGTTACTCCATAATTAAGTAATTCATTTATGTTTTGTTCATTATTTTTATTCACTTTAAAATAGAGTACTAGAGCATCTTTAACATCATTCTATTTTTCACTGTAAAATAGAATCGAAAATAAAAATATTTTAATCCTACTCAATTTTCATTTTATAATATAGTAAAAAATGGATCTACTAAATCAATAATTTAATTTATTTATTTTTTTGCTCATCACTCTGTTTTTAGTATAAAATAGAGTATCGTTAGATTATAACTCATTTTCATTTTAGTATTTACTCTATTTTGAAGAAATAATAGTGATCAATTAAAAATGATTTTATTAACTCAGCTCTATTATAGAATTAACCTATTTTGAAGAAGAAAATAGAGATCCTTTGGAGATGTTGGTGTTTAATGATTAGAGTTTCAAAACATTACTTATAGATATGGTAGAATCTGTTCTGACTTTCTCTGGCGAAGGTCTCCCCATTCTACAATGAAAACAAAGTAGTGTGGATGTGTCTCTATATAAGCGAGAAGGTGGCGTGAGAATAAAAAATTAATTCAAGGACCCATCTAAAGTCTTCACTCTAAAGTTAATGTAGATGCTATTTGAAAATGCGGGATCTCTATAGGTTGTTTAGTGTGAATTTGTATAAACGTGTTGTCCTATTCATTAGATTACGTTCGTATATATATTACACAAATCACCGACTTAGTGAATATTCTCCTAACTACTCTTATCTTTATCACAAGTTTAACCAACTTCATCATTATCTACTCTAATACTCCCCCTCAAGTTGGGAAGATGCAAGTTTCGAACTCCCAACTTGAACAACAATTCTTCAAATTGAACTCTCCCTAATGCCTTCGTCAACACGTCTGCCAACTGCTCTGTTGTACGAACATGCACTGTCTCCAACAACCCATCTTGAATCACATCCCTAACCTGATGACAGTCTGATTCTATGTGTTTCGTACGTTCATGGAACACCGGATTGGCTGCGATATGAATTGCAGACTTACTATCACAATACATTTTTGAGGGCTGACGTTGCGGAGCTCCCAAATCACACAACAGTCTCCTGAGCCACTTTACTTCCCGCGTAGCTTGTGCCATAGACCTATACTCAGCTTCTGCAGACGAATGCGACACCACTCCTTGTTTCTTTGTCTTCCATGACACAGGTGAGTCTCCCACAAACGCTACATATTCTTATTCTTATTTTAGTCTAGACACTACCTCTTTCCTTATTCTTATTTTTGAAAACATCACAAGAATTTTAGTGAATGGAAGACTCCACCGTTAAACTCGTTACTTTGATTCTTCTCAAGCATATAGGACTGGCATTACTCGTGATGGCAATATGGCATAGGCCTCTAGTAATGCTTTTATTTTTTGTTCATCACTCCATTTCCCACTCCATTTTCTCAATTTTGGAGTAAAATATGGAGTGGGGTTGGAGATGCCCTAAGGACAATGTTATCTGTTTTCTTATTAATTAGACATAATCTGTTTTTTCACACTTTAAAGTTTAGACCAACTGTAAAGCTAGTTTTGTAATGTATTTGGTGTATATATAAAAATTAGATATAGCTATGAAGTTCTTTGCATGTTAACATATTACTGTATACTAGTTTTTTTTGAAAATATATTTATATAAGTAACCAATTAAAACGGTTTAAAATACAAATTGATAGATACGAGTTTTATACAAATAGAATCATATGAATAAAACATATCATTTTAATTCCCATCAAAAATTTATTTATTTATTTATTTTTTACAGCAAACAGTCACAGACTCATGTAGACTCAGCGAATGACAAATGTTTTTTATAAAATATACAATTTAAACATATTATCTTATACTTTATAAAATCAAATTAAAAATAAGGGTGAGCTAGCTTAATATGTTAAAAAATACTGTAGTTGTGAATGAAGCAATAAATAAAAAAAAAATTTGACAAAAAAAAACAAAAAAAATATGTTAAAAAGAAAAGTAAAAAAAAAAAACTAAAAATCAAAATACGTAGGCGACTTTATAGCACCGCCGATGACTATACAAGTTCTGAGCATTGACTTTGAAGCAAAGCCTACCTGATAGTATATCAAAACACAGCATTAATCAGACAGACTCTCTCTCTCTCTCTCTCTCTCTCTCTCTGAAACCTCGTAAAGGCAAAACCTTTAATCCTTTCTCCTCACCGAGATTCGTCCTCTCGCTTCATGGGTCCGTTCTCCAATCTTCGAGGACCCAGAATCGGAGCTACCCACGACGAATTGCCTCTAGCAAATGACTCCTCTTCATCTTCTTCGCCGTCGTCTCACTCTTCATCGATCAGGCGAAAGCTGTCGAATTTATTACCAATCTGCGTGGCTCTTGTCGTCATCGCCGAGATCGGGTTTCTGGGTCGGCTCGATAAAGTCGCTTTGGTCGACACGTTGACTGATTTCTTCACTCAGTCTCCGTCGCTCTCTCCGCCGAGTAGATCCGAGAGGAAGATCGGTGTGGTGGGGACGGAGAAGAGCTGCGAGGAGTGGTTGATGAGAGAAGACTCGGTGACTTATTCGAGGGACTTTCGTAAAAATCCAATCTTTATCTCCGGTGGTGCCAAGGTAATACATCATTTATTATTTATGGAAGAGTGGTTGGTTAGTCCATTATGAATCATAGAAAGTAATTTGTGAATCATGCAGTGAGAAAGAATGTTTTATATAGTGTTTGTGTCTTTTGTTATAAGATGTTAAGCTGCTGCTTCTTCTTGATGGATTCATTTAAATTGTGATGGATCGAGTTTCTTAACATCTATCACAAAAGAGAACGATTTGTTTGGTATATACATCATTGGCTAATCTTGTATTTGATCAGTTATTATTCGTTTTTGGGCTCAAGTTTCTCATTATGGAAGGGTGGTTGATGATCACACATAGTAATTTGTGAATCATGGAGTGAGAAAGATTGATTTGTTCATGGGATGGATTCATTTACATGTTTCATATAGTGTTTGTCTCTCTTCTAGATCTGTGATATATGTTAAGCTACTGCTTCTTCATGGCTTATCATTGGTTTCATCTCTCTCTTTCAATTTATAGGACTTTTAATCTCGCTCTTATGGATGGATTCACTTACGTGTTTCATATGTGTTTGTCTCTCTTGTGATTGGTGTATGCGTTATCATGGTTTTTTCCTCTCTCAATTTTTTTTGTAGGACTTTCAATCTTGCTCTGTCGATTGTACATTTGAAGCTAGCGCAGGTAAGACAGCAGATGCTACGTTTGGATTAGGTCATAAACCTGAAACTCTTGGCATAATCCGTTCCATGGAATCAGCTCAGTACTATCCTGATAATGATCTCTCACAGGCACGACGGTGGGTAAGCACAATCTTTAAACGTTTTCTTCAGGACATTTTTGTGTGTAGAAGATGTTGTAAATGGACTGACTTTTTTTTTGTAATATATTCTTTGTTTCATCAGGAGAGGTTATGATGTTGTGATGACCACTAGTCTTTCATCAGATGTTCCTGTTGGGTATTTTTCATGGGCGGAGTATGATATTATGGCGCCAGTACAGCCTAAGACCGAGAAGGCTATTGCAGCTGCTTTTATTTCCAACTGTGGTGCTCGTAATTTTCGGTTGCAAGCACTTGAAGCCCTGATGAGGACTAGAATCAAGATTGATTCTTATGGTGGTTGTCATCGGAACCGAGATGGAAAAGGTAGGCTTAGAGATTAGGATTCAACTTGAACACCTGCATGATCAACGAGCTAATGTAATTTGGTGTTGTGAAATTCATATAGTTGACAAGGTTGAAGCACTCAAACGCTACAAGTTCAGTTTGGCTTTTGAGAACACCAATGAGGAGGATTATGTCACTGAGAAGTTCTTCCAATCTCTAGTTGCTGGTATGTTTTAGATTCACTGTCTTTCTCTATTAGCATATCTTAGAAACTCTTGTTTGTGACATCGTTAAATAAAGAAGCATTTGATTAGAGCAATTTGTTTAGAAACTCTTGATTGGTGACACAGTTAAACAAAGAAGTATTTGATCAGAGCAATTTGTTCAATGTTTCTTTTCAGGATCTGTTCCTGTGGTTGTTGGTGCTCCGAATATAGAAGACTTTGCTCCTGCTTCAGGCTCAATCCTTCAAATCAAGAGTATGGAAGATGTGGAGCCAGTTGCAAAGAGAATGAAGTTTCTCGCAGATAACCCTGCTGCTTATAATCACACACTAAGGTCCATTTCTTTGCCCTCAATGATTGTATCTGTGTGTGTAAATAACTTCTTCTTGAAAGCTTTCATGGTTGTGTTTTGATTTAGATGGAAGTACGAAGGTCCTTCAGATTCTTTCAAAGCACTTGTTGATATGGCTGCTGTACACTCTTCTTGCCGTCTCTGCATTTTTCTGGCTACGAGGATCCAAGAACAAGAAGAGAAAAGCCCTAGTTTCAAGAAACGGCCTTGCAAGTGCACCAGGGGAGGATCAGACACAGTTTATCATGTTTTTGTTAGAGAAAGAGGCCGTTTTGAGATGGAATCCATCTTTCTGAGGTAAGAAAGCTTACATAAAACATGATATGATTATGTTTTGTCTGAAATATTGCTTTCTTGTCCAATACAGGGGTAAAAATCTGACTCTGGAAGCTTTGGAATCTGCGGTTGTGGCCAAGTTCAAGTCATTAAAACATGAGCCGGTGTGGAAGAAGGAAAGGCCTGCAAGCTTAAAAGGAGACAACGAGCTTAGAGTACATAAGATTTACCCGCTTGGCCTCACGCAGCGACAAGCTTTGTACAACTTCAAATTCGAGGGGAACTCGAGTTTAAGCACTCACATTCAACACAACCCTTGTGCTAAGTTTGAGGTTGTCTTCGTGTAGTTTCATTCTCAAAGATCTATTTCAGCATTTCATCTTTAGTTTTGGAAGGCATTTCCCTGTGTTAAAATCGCAAAAGTGCAAGAAACCGATTAGAAAAGACAAAAGGTCATTAAAGTTATGACACTGGTTTGTTTTAGGCAAGATATTTCTCTGTGTAAATCATTCGGACATTGCAGATGATTTGTTGTTGCTTTCTTGGTGCATAGATGTTTGAAGTTTTAGATGAATTTGATAGTTTTTTTTTCTCTTTAGAGTTGGTTGATTAACCTTTTAAATATCTTTCATAGGTTTATGTTTAAACAAAAACCACTTCTCATTAGGGTTAAACTATAAAGGAAAATTGTCAATTTGTAAGTATCCCATCAGTAAAAATGTAAAATACTATGCAATATTGTATTAAATGGAGAGACACATGATCCAATTATATATTTATGAGTGATTTGTTTCTTTAAAAAATATTATTAACTACCATATATTTTGACCAATAATATCAGGAGAAATATCCTAACAAAAGCATAAAATTATATTTACATAACGTATAAAATATATGCAATACCTTTTTATTCGCTACTTGAATATTTAAGACTATTTTATAATTATAAAAACAAACGGATAAACTTTAAGCAACACTATGCATCTAGACTCTATGATTTCTAGAGAATCAGAAAAAAATTACAAAAGAAAAAAGACGGAACAAAAAAGATGTGAGGTAATTATTTGCAAATTTCAAACATTAGAAATATTATTCGATAAAAAATTAAAGTAGTAGAGTAAATATCGTTAAAAAAATCAAAACAAATATTTGAGTATCTTAAGACGATTTTATAATTTTAGAAACAAAGGGATAAACTGTAAGCAACACTATGTATAATGCATCTAGACTCTATATATGATTTTTAGAGAATCTGAAAAAATTACAAAAAAAAAAGACTGAACAAAAAGGATCTGAGGTAACATTTTCAAATACTAAAATCAGAAATATTTATTCGATAAAAAAAAAACCAAAGTAGTAGAGTAAATATCGTTAAAAATCAAAACAAATATTTGAGAATCTTATGTAGAAACCGAATAAAAACTACAACCCAACACAACAACACTATATTAGTTAGTTTCTTTCGCGCAATCTACGACTCATCATATTTAAACAAACCAAAGAGAACCTCATTATTCACTTGATTGAAGCTTTTTTGTCAAACGAAACTCTCCTCTTGGATTTTCAAATTATGAATAGAAATCAGAATTTTCTAGAGAAGACCGCAAACCGTGTATGTTTTTTTAAAAATAACAGAAATCCTTCAATATTCATGACCCTTCTCATTAGTTCTTTTCAAACTTTGTTTCAGATCAAGGACGAAATCGAAAGATGTATTAAAAAATATATGAATTTGGAACAAACCATTACGTATCTACATGAAAAATACCATATTCATCATGTTATCACTAGCGCAAGTAAGTAAAACAATCAAATTTGATTTCAATTTCTCAATCTTTTCCTCCTGTAAAATTTTGTTTTTGTTAGCAGTTTGGGAACGTCTTCAAGAAGGTAATCCAGATTTCTTCGAAGAATACTACAAACGATGCGAGGTTGCTCGTCAAATAGCTGCATTCAACGACTTGCTTGCTCAACAAGTAGACCTAATGCACAAACTTAGAGAAATTGAGCTTAGTAACGTTGCACCAGGTAACTAATAATAGTTAGAACACTATTATGTTTCTCGTTAAGTTTATTACTCAAATCGTTTTATGAAAGATCTGATTTGTGTGTCTTTTTGTAGTCACACAACTTCAGCAACCTATTGATCAATGTCATCATCATAATGATCAAGTTAATCATCATCACCAGCATCATCACCATCAAGATCATATTTATGATCAGTGGATTGCATCTAATGATTTTGCTTATATAGAGAACTCAGTCTCTTCTCTCATTGACGCGTCATGGATTGCTGCACCACCACAATCAAATATTTTTAATTACGGTACTGATTTTCAAGATATGATGAGTATAGAGCAATTCACTAGAGAATTAGATCAACAACAACAAATATTGCAGCTAAAATCTCAGCAACCAGAACATCTAACAGATCAACAAGTAGAATATTGTCTTCAGAAACATGATTATACGACATTACCTGTGCAACAAGTGCCTCATCAGTCTCTGGCTTCTTTGAACAGTCTTGATTTTGGTAAACTAGCTTTTATAAAAATCTTTTCATTCACATACACACACTACTAAATATGGTTTCTTTGTTTTTTCTCTTGAAGCAGGTGATGGATTCACCAACAACAGCGGCTCAACAGCAACAACAGGGAGTGACGCAACAAAAGAAACTCGCAAAAAGAATCAGTAATGGTCTAAATGACCTTTTCTTGTTTCCTTTAATTTTCTTCTTTTGGTCTGTTCCTTTACTTCAGAACATTTATATGAAATAAAGGGAGCTGACAATAAAGTGTAGATATTACGGGCATGCATATTTTTTCTAGCGTTTGTGTGAAGAATTAAAGAAATAATCCGATGTAGATTATAATTTTTCTGAGTTGTTGGATTTCAAGAGTGAGGTTGGGAACAATGAATAGCATTGCTTCTTGGGTTCCTTAACGTTCTTGCTCATGGACTATTATGATAGTCGAGGGGTGGGTTAATCTGATCGTATGGCCATTCACAATGACGAGTCTTCTGTTTATAAAGGATGATGAAGGACCATTCAACTTGACTATCTTTCCCTAATGAATATGAAAAGCAAAAACTTATTTTGACCTTATTCCCCATTAAATAACACATGAAATGTATGTGGATCTTTAACACTCAATCATCCAGAGACCAAGAACATCACAAAATCATTGATGGACACCAAATTCAAAAAGAAGTTCTTAGCAATCATAATATGACCTGTTAGATTACAAGACTCAAGTTGGGAGCAAGGGCAGTGCTTCTTAGGTCCTTAAGGATCTTGCTCATCAACAAGATGCAGATCGATTCATTCATACACAAGATATTTGCGAATTTCAGAAAACAATGGTTACAACTTGACCAAATGTTTGGTCCTACTTGACCATAACTCCCCAGTCTTGGTGACTCAAAGGTGAAACGCTGTCGTAGGGAGTTTAATCAAATGATTTCAAGATACTTAATCCCACATCGGAAGAAACAAGTTTTCCCTTGTTATATATATAAGTTTAGCTCACAACAACTGTACGTCGAGCTTAGTAACGCAGGCTTGTGATCCAAGTGGAGACTACAAGATGATGGGACATTGAACCGATCTCTTTGGGCCGGGTTCGGGTTAGGCTATCTACTTGCTTGCCCATTCCAAGTTTGGAGTTGAGGGTTTGGACTCGAGCGAAGGCTTGGGGTTCAACCTCTCTTAGAGCGGAGGAGACTGCGTGAGGCTGGTTTCACAGAGCAGCGTCACCTCCCGCTTTCAACGGTGGAAGGATCACGAGACGGTGCCTTCCGAGCCCACTATGACCCAATAAGCCGGCTCCGATTGGGACCATCATCTTTTTACTTTTGAAATGGCTGTTCTTCATGCGAGAATCTTAATTCCCCGTTGATGCCTTCATATAAACATCTTTTATTATGTAAGAAAGCATACTTCTTCGAATTGATTGTTTGAAATATGAATTCATCTGTTTTATCGTATAACATATTTGAACCAATGTTCAGTGTTAATTTTCTGTGTCACGAAAAACTGAAAAGGAACATAATCTAATATTTTATTCAGTATTTATCGAATATATTTGCAAGAACGGTGAGATTTGATTATTGGTTAGAATCTAGCTTTCCCGATTATTACCCATTACAAACTGAACGATGCAAAGAGTCCTTGAAAAAAAATGTTGCGTTGCTTGCCTGGGAGACAATAGAAAAGGACTTTGCTGTTATGATGGCTCATCACATAATAACCAGCATCCTCATTTGTCTCCTCTTTACTTTGCGAGGGTAGGTAATCAGATTTTGATTTGTCTATTTACATTTTATCGGAAGGACTTGTAGTTGTTGAGATTGGATCCTAACATGATACTTATATTGAATTGCTTAGGTAACAGGAAGCTTGTGTTAAATGAACGAAATCAAGCCTGATAATTCTGTATTTCATAAGGGCTATACCTTACTCTATAAAATTTTCAGTATTTGCTTACTTGTTGCTGGCTTTGTGCTTAGGTGGTTTTACCTTTTGAATGGGAAGTGAAAAAAAATCTAAACATATTAGATCAAAAGGGATATGTAGAACAACTGATATTTTTATTCATATGCAGACATTTAACTATCACACCTTGTACTGTGGTGTTGTCTCTTTTGATGGTAAAAATAGTGTCCACATATCTCAAATAGCACTTTTACCATTGATAAGTAAAGAGAATAAACTTTTCTTTCCAGTGTTGGATAAAAGAAAAAATAATAACAAGTATTATTCGCGCCAGGTAGGGGTCGAACCTACGGCCTTCTGCTTAGGAAACAGACGCTCTATCCACTGAGCTACAGGCGCTTGCTTGTCATCATTATACAACAAGTATTATATATCTCTATTACCATATAGTATGTGTAGTTTAAAAATAATTTCAGAAAAAGGAATTAAAACAAAAACTTTGAAAATAGAAGATAATCTTCTATTACATTGTACGTTCTAGCAAAGTATTAATGAAAAACGTTTCAAATGTATACGATGTTCTAAATAAGAGTTTGTAAAATAAGCATTGACAAAATTGTTATATTACTTAACCAAAAATAAAATAAAATGTTATATTACGGTTTTATGATTGGCCGTTACGGTGTTTAAGACAAACCGGGTTTCCGAACCAAGTATCGTATAATTAGAGACGTGACACAACAATATAACACACTACATTGGGTGGGATTATTAAGACAGGACAGCCAAAGTGGCTGTGGGGTCACTCTTGTTTGGATTTTCGAATCAAACCATTTCAATCTTCTTCCATTGATCAAGCATCATCATCTTCTTTTCTAACCTCAAAATCAAATGGAGATCAAGCCAGGTTTGTCCGCTCTTGTCACCGGTGGTGCCTCCGGGATCGGTTAGTTTTCATCTCCTTCGATTTACGTATATGATTCCCCAAGTAGTTGGTAGTGACACGTGTGAGGTGGTGATTGAATAGTTCAAAAAATATATGTGTAGGTCGAGCTCTCTGCTTGGCTCTTGCGGAGAAAGGAGTTTTTGTAAGTGTGGTTGATTTCTCTGAGGACAAAGGCAAAGAGACTACCTCTCTTGTTCAAAAGGCCAATGCTCCTTTCCATCCTTCTCTAAACTCTCCTTCTGCTATCTTTATCAAATGTGACGTCACCAATAGAGGTAGTAAGCTTATGATGTAATTTGAGCTAAAAGAATTTTACTATTGTGTTTAGTGTTTGTACTGAGTAAAAATGAGAGCAGGTGATCTCGTTGCTGCTTTTGACAAGCACTTAGCGACATTTGGAACACTGGACATCTGCATTAACAATGCTGGGATCGCCAATCCTGTAAAGTTTGATAAAGATGATACTGATGGATCTAAATCATGGAAACACACCATTAATGTGGATCTTGTTGCAGTGGTTGAATGCACACATCTTGCTGTAAGAGTCTTCACTCCTCTTCTTTCTTACATGCTGAATCAAATAAACTTCATACTGCTCCCACACAAGTAGTTTCTTTCTCTGGAGCACTCTTACCATTTTCCTTGCCTTGTTAATTCTCTAGTGTGTAGCTCTTATGATTTATTGCTTTTGTTGTTGTGTAGATCAAAGCTATGAAAGCCAAGAGAAAGCGTGGAGTTATCATTAACATGGGCTCCGCTGCGGGTCTTTATCCATCGCCCTTAGATCCTATCTACTCTGCTTCCAAAGGTTTTGTCTCTTTACTTGTCTGTTTGTTGTTTCTTTTCATATGAATAGTTTTATCTTTTTTATTCCAATATTTTTACATTTATACAGGGGGTGTTGTATTATTCACTAGATCATTAGCATATTTCAAGCGTCAAGGGATCCGCATCAATGTGCTTTGCCCTGAAGTAAGAAGAATCACTCAAAATGTTTGGTTATTTATGCTCTGTTTGGCTGTTTAAATTGTATATTATGCAGCATATGATTAACATAAGAATTGTCAATGCTATGGAAGTTTTGTATTATTCGTTTTCTCTCATCAAATATCTGAGTTTTACTTCAGAAACATATGCCGTCCATGTTACAAACCAAAGTAGGTGAGTGTTGCCTAAAGTGTTGGTTCTGCACTTGTCTTGTGCAGTTTATCCAGACGGAGTTAGCTGGAGCTATTGGTGATTCCTTCCTTCACTCACTAGGCGGTTACATGTCTATGGACATGTTGATTAAAGGTGTGTGTGTGTGCATATTTGATTATACTTCAAGACTTAGTTATATTAGAGATCGGTATGGTTGATTGGTTAAGTAAAATGTGGAGTGGTGCAGAAAGAATTGGAACAAAGTAATGCTATTTTATGGATTGTCTAAGCTCTACTTTCTATTGATAGCCTTTGGTTCATATGAGCGACCATTCTTTTGTATCTCTAGGTGCTTTTGAGCTTATAACCGATGAGAGTAAAGCCGGCGCATGTCTATGGATTACCAACCGCAGGGGATTGGAGTATTGGCCGACTCCAATGGAACAGGCAAAGTACTTGGTTGGTTCAAGTTCCACCAAAAAGACTTCCTTTAAACTAACTTCAAATATCAAACTTCCTCAAAGCTTCGAGAAGATGTAAGTTAAAATAAAAATTTATATCTACTCTTAGACTACACATACTGATGTGTCTCACTCTCTCTCCTTCAGAATTGTACATGCCTTGTCTCATAATTTCCGCAATGCTACCCGCATAGTTCGAGCACCACTACAGTTACCCATTGGACCGCACCAAGTTCTTCTGAAAATCATCTATGCTGGTGTCAACGCTAGTGATGTAAGATCTTTTCTCCTGTCCAGGGTTTTGTTTTGTATAGCTTAGTACACATAACACGAGATTATATCAGTCTATCACATAGTTTATAATATTGTTCTTGTTGTAAACCTATGAGCAGGTAAACTTCAGCTCAGGTCGTTACTTTAGCGGTGGCTCGCCTAAGCTTCCTTTTGACGCTGGATTTGAGGTAACTTTCTTTTGTTAAGTTCAACTTCTCCAGCCTTTAATTTACATTTTAAAACTCCTAAACTGTTTCACTTTGTCAGGGAGTTGGACTAATTGCAGCAGTGGGAGAATCTGTTAAGAATCTGCAAGTTGGGACTCCAGCTGCCGTTATGACATTTGGAGCATATGCTGAATACATGATAGTATGAGAGTTCTCTAAACCATTTTGAGATTCTTTCAAGGCTTCAATGGTAATGTGATCCTGTCTTTTGGTGATTTAGGTTTCTTCTAAGCACGTGCTTCCTGTTCCAAGGCCAGATCCAGAAGTTGTCGCCATGCTTACCTCAGGATTAACTGCTTTAACCGCCCTTGAAAAGGTCTTGGTTGATCCATTTACAAGCTTTGTTGGCTATCTGCTTGTTAGATATTTGTTATCATTCGAAACATGTGTGGATATGCAGTCTGAAAATTTCATTTGTCTTGTGGGATTCACAGGCAGGACAAATGAAATCAGGTGAAACGGTACTTGTGACTGCTGCTGCAGGAGGGACTGGACAATTCGCAGTCCAGGTACTAAAAAATCTCTAGTTGATTCATTGATAGTTTATGTTATGTAATTGTCTAATCTATTAACCAGTAACCATATCATATGTTGTTTTAATTATTAACCATAACATTCATCATTTCCCTTTCTTTCATCTGTGGAAGTATTAAGTATAGATATTGTGAGATTCTCTATGCAGCTTGCAAAGTTAGCAGGAAATAAAGTGATTGCTACTTGTGGGGGATCAGATAAGGCCAAGCTATTAAAAGAGCTTGGGGTGGATCGAGTCATAGATTATAAAGCAGAAGATATCAAGACGGTAGAAACTCTAGTTTATATTATGTTATTAGTCTATGTGGGCTTAATAGAGAATTAATATTCATAATTTTCACAGGTCTTGAAAAAGGAGTTTCCAAAGGGAGTGGATATCATATATGAATCTGTAGGTGGTCGAATGTTTGATCTGTGCTTGAATGCTCTTGCTGTTTACGGACGGCTCATTGTGATTGGAATGATCTCTCAGGTTCTGTTTTATTAACAATTATATCTATACATCATTTCTTCTTTTTTATTTTGAAGTAGTATAGTTATAACTTGATATCTCTTCTCAGTATCAAGGTGAGAAGGGGTGGCAACCCGCAAACTATCCGGGGCTCTGCGAGAAGATTCTTGCAAAAAGCCAAACCGTGGTATGTTTGAGTATCTGACAATGATGACTTAAGAAACTCATATTGGTTTACTTCAATTGATTTTGTTCAAACTGAATATTGTTTCCAGGCGGGTTTCTTTCTGGTGCAATATAGTCAGCTCTGGAAACAAAACCTTAACAAGTTGTTCCATCTCTACTCTCTCGGAAAGCTCAAGGTAATAACTAAGCTTAAGTGTGTTACCTTAAACCTCGCGTTTCTTTTTGTTTACATTTAGTTTTGTTCACCAAAGTTAACAACTCGCCTTTTTGTTGTTGTCACCTTTGGTAGGTTGGGATTGATCAGAAAAAGTTTATAGGTCTAAACGCTGTTGCAGATGCTGTTGAGTATCTGCATTCCGGTAAAAGCACTGGAAAGGTAATATAATAAATCCTTTTTCAAAGCTTAGAAACTTAAGTTTTCATGAACATGGAAACATACCAGTTTTACAGTAACATGAGGTTTTCTTACTTTTTTAGTTATGTTCCAAATTTTGCGCAGGTTGTCGTTTGCATCGATCCCACGTTTGAGCAGACAATATCCAGGCTGTGAACAAAAACATGGACAAATCGAAATCCAGCTTTGAGATTCAGTGAAAGTAACTAAGAAGGTTGTTTAGCTTTACATTTCATTGACCAAGTGTGGGGAATAAGTTGTTTAATCTCATGTAGACTTAAGCTTTTCACGATTTAAATATGGAAAGTAGTAGCAAAATTGATTCTTTAAGTAATAATATAAGACAAACTGGAATGAAATCGATCCTTTCAGGACCCTTAAAAAGTAAGACACCATTATTTGTTTTGAGCTGTGTGTTTCAATCAATTATGCATATTAACTTGAGAGAAACAAACTCTCATCGACAAAAATATGAGGCATAGGCTGCTTTGAGTAATGAGAATTAATAGGAGATGACGGCTAAGACTAAGAAGATGGACTTCAATTCTGGTTTGGCATAACATCTATTTATTAAATTTATTTTTAGCTTAAAATAGTATTTTTAACTTGTCATTCACGCATACGTAACACTTGATGTGACCAAAGTACTTTGATCGAACATTCAATTCAAAGGAAAATAATCAGTGGACAAGTCCTAACACGTTTCATTGTTTTATTTGAAACACTTTATTTGAAACACGTCCTAACACGTTTCATATTACATAGTTTTCTAGAGAAGAAAAGTAAGAAAAAAGTACATATTTGCATTCACTTCTGGCGGACTAATGTTTTCATCTGTAGTGACAAAGAAATGTCAATAATGTTGTCACTCATGTCTTTTTCCCTCACACAAATCCAACGGCCACAACAGAATAATTATCAGAGAATTAATAGGAGATGACGGCTAAGAAGATGGACTTCAATTCTGGTTTGGCATAATATTTGACATCAGTGGTGATTTCATCACCAATATAGCCATATAGGCATTTACAAACTATATATGCCGAGAATATCAGCAGCTTAGCCATCTCTCTCTCTCTCTTTCTCTGGGAACGAAAATGCAAACATCAGCTGCGTCAGTAATAGTTTCGGTAGCTATAGCTGTTGTATTGTGGTGGATATGGAGAACTCTAAAGTGGGTTTGGTTTAAACCAAAGATGCTTGAAAGTTACCTGAGAAGACAGGGTATTCCCGGTACTCCTTACACGCCACTTGTCGGAGATATAAAAAGGGACCATAGCACGTTAATGGAGGCAAGGTCCAAACCCATCAAAGTAACTGATGATATCATCCCACGTGTATTGCCTTTTCCCTCGCATATGCTCAAGACTTACGGTATGTTTCTTGATTCCTATCTGTTAAGATCATAATATAGATACCGAGAACAAGAAAACTGATGCTGAAGTGTATCCAGTATTCAGCCTTTTGTCAAAGACAAAAAAACGTGTCTCCACTCTCCCGGTATACATAAAATATTTTAAGACTCGAAAAATCGGAAATGAAATCAAAAACGAAATACTAGAGCTGGGCAAAATACCCAAATCCCAAAAACTGAACCTAACCCGACCTAAAAAATTAGTACCAAATTCTAACCGAAACTAGTAAGATATCTGAACTGATCTAAAATTTTAGTATCTGAAAAATTGAACCTAATCCGAACCGGACCAAAATATGCCGGATACCCAAAAATACCTGAATCACAATTTGAATATTTAAATATATTAATTGCATTGGTGATGCCTCTCTTTCTTCGGCATCTGAGCTTTTGAGGGAGACGATGGAGGCATTGGTGATGCCTCTCTTTCTCTTTTGAGTCAAGTGGATCCTTGTTGCCACAGATCCCTAAGAGAATCGCAGAGGTTTTGCTGGTTCGTGAGTCGACAGTGGTCGCTTTACTAGAGGACGGTGGAACAGTCGGAAACTGCAAGTCAACTATTGAAACCTCTAGGGTTTGTATCGATGAGGTGGGAAGTGTTCGTTTTGTCGGCGGATCTGGCTACTGAGATGGTAATTCTCCCGGTTCTAATTCCTCGACAGCGCAGATTACCTCTTGAACCGAGTGTAGAGAGTGATAGAACCAAAATAAGGATCACTCTTCGGTAAGGTTGATATGAACTCAGATCCGAGAGGATTGAGAACTGATGGATCGAGGGGTGACACTAAGGGTTGCGGAATAGCCCAAAGATACTACCAGACTTCGATCGTTGCCGGATGTGACGCACCGGTCCAACAAAAGAAGGATCGAAACTTGGAGATAACCTCACCAAGAAACTAAGAACAAGTTCTACAAAGAACAAAGAGTTTTAACTCAACAAAAGGGGAAAACAATCTGTCTTATTTCGTGGCTCTAAGGCCTTATTTATAGGATTACAAATTGTAGAGATCCAAAGAAGAATGTACTAAAAACAAGACATTGGAAATAGAAACAAAGACTTGACTAAATAAAGTCTTTGACTGAAACTTGGACTACCTCTTCATATAGCCACGACCAGGACTTTGAAAGGTGAAGAATATACTCCTGATATGGGCCAAGACATGTCCCTTTGAGGCCTGGTCGAAATCCATCTTTTCTCTTAGCCAATATTTTATCGGTTTCTCCATTTGGGCTAAACAAGCTCGTTTTTGAATCTTTTTAAAAACCATCAAGCCCAATGCTTTTTTGGACATTTAGAACATGAATAGTCACCTTTGGCATGATTGAATTGACCGTTGGTTCATCAGAAAGAAGGTTAGCCATTTCGAGCTTCTCGGGTGGTCTGAATTCGCGAGAACTGAAGATCACCTGATTTGTAAATAGCATAACTATCACATATGAACTCCGTTTGATCTGATTCTTCTTTGAGGAGCTCCGTAATTGAGTTTAGAACATTCTCCAAGTGTTTTCATGTGTAGAAGCCTCGTGGTTTAGCAGATATGAGTCAAACAATGAACATATATCATTACTGCTTCCAATGATCAAACCATGCATGTCTGTTTTGCCCGGTGCGCTACCCCATGGCACATCATTCCCTCCCTCTTCAAAAGGATTTGACCTCAAATCAATTTTACCTGAATCAAAAGAAAATGAATCAGACAAAAAGAATTTTAAAATCATGTAAAATTCAGAGAAGGAAAATTTTGGACAGAAACTTTCTTGGAGTTTTGAACTTGCTTCCCTCAAGTATTTCCAGTTCCATGTTCGAAGAACATAAGTCCTTAGGCATTCTCCAGAACTTGCTCTCCTTGGAAACTGATCATGCTTATCCTGTTCATTCAAAACAACTAGAGAAACCACATCAAATCTGCGAAAGAAATAATCAAAGGGTTTCTCTATCTTTAGGACATCAAGATCAGGATCCAAGCCCTTAGGATAATCATCAAGAACGTGGGCAAGACTCAAACAAGTAAGCTGATCGCCAAAATTTGGTTTATCAATTTTAAAATTAGGCCAAGCTGAGAAACGGTCAGGAAAACAAAGAGTCAATGCCAAATCTGAAAAATTCTTATCATGAATGAAATCAAATTGATTCTTTGGCCTAAGAAATTTTGGTTCATGCCTTTTCCTAAACCAAATCTCTTTCAAAGCACAGCTCAATGAACACAATTCATGGAAAGTTTTAAACAAAACGTTTTTCAACCAAGTAAAGATGTGATTTCGTTTAGAAATTCTCGGTTTTAAAACATATTCATGATGAGCAGAGATAATCAACCCATGATCCTTACAGTGCTTTTGGTTTGGCCAGGAGGTTGACTGAGGAAACACCTTTGGTTCATTGAGGATCGGTTTTGGCTCAGGTCGATTCTTTCTGGGGCATGAATCTCCTTTAGAAATCTGGTACTCGCGGATAGTTGGACTGAAGAACCTCCGGTTTGGAAAATTCATAACTTCTTCATCCGTGAAGATTTTCATGCGATTCCAAGCCTCAGTGAATCCTTGATGAGTTGGCTTTCTTGTAAAATTGGATTCAAGACAAAAGACCTTAGGACTGTTGAGATATCCTTCTTGGACTGAACCTCTGTCGCTGGCACCAAGGTAGCCGGTTTGAACAACAAAGCTTCTCCAAATCTGAGGTTGTTGGGCACGGCCAATGCTTTCATTCAGAGGCTGAACCTGTCTTTCCTGGATACTCAAAACAAACACTAAAAGACCAGGATCAAATGTGCAAGATAAATATTTGTTCAAATCACAAATCAAGATATCTTTTCCAAGAACAAATTGCACATTTTTCAGCCTTTCAAGGTGCTCATCAAAGTAAATATTACAGACAAGAATTTTATCAAGATATGCAACAACAGTATTCATTTTCAAAATGGGCATATCCTTCCCAACATCTGAACACACAAGCTTAAGTTCAGTTTGAGAATCATTTATCAAAAGTTCAAGGCATTTCTCAAAAAATGTGTTGTAAACCAAAATATCATCAGAACTCAAGACAACACCATTATCACGAAATGATCTCAGAAAATGCCAAGTATTATCAGTTTCAAAACTCAAGAGATCAGGCTGCAAAACAGAACCACAAAATTCAAGATCACGAAAATCATTTTCAGTTTCAAGTGATTTCTGTTCCAGCAACTTCTGAATCAAAATTTCGTCCAAGGCATAAGAGGATGCAAACAATTCATCAGTGATCAGTACATGTCTAGAAGAACTCAGATCAAAGCTATTTCTTTTGCAAACTAACGAATCAAGAGATTTTTCAGCACAAAAATCAGTTTGTTGCAAATCAAGATCAAATGGCCTTCCAAGAAGATGAAAACCTTTGTTATGTTCCAAGAACTGATCAGAGCTCAAAATAATTCCAGAAGTAATGCCATTGACATTTTGAAAACGTGATTGATCAAGACATTTATCAGGTTCAAAGATTTTTAAAGAATTAATCATGTTATAAAAAACAGATTTTGAAACACAAAAATCTTTCATCTTGTCAAGACCAAAACGAATTACATCATCAGTACTGACTTTCACAACCATGTCAGGCAGAGAATTAAGAGAAGAAGGTTCCTCACAGTGCTCTTGAAGATCATGAAGCAAAGGGGCAGGAGATGAAGGAGCAGTAGTTGTGCCGGAATCAAAGCAAAGATGGCTCTCCATAAAGGTGGATATGATGCTTGTTGCTTCTTCATCAAAGACTGGACCAAGTTCGTCCTCCTCATCAAAGATAGGACCTAGTTCATCATCCAAACATATCCTAGTGTCAAGACATGGGCACTGATGTGGAAAATCCAGTGGCTCTTCCTCAAAAACCTGTGGAGACAAAACAAGACTACTCGGAAGCTCCGGTTGCAAAACAGTTAGTTCTTCAATAGCTTGTTCATTATCAAGATTAAACTCAGTTTCAAGAGAAGGAAGATCACAATCTTTTTCACAAAACATCAAGCTTTCAATTAGCTCTTCATCAGATTCATCAAAAATGGGTAGAGAATCTGAAAAATCTTTAAGTTCTTCAAAATGGTTTTCAGATTCACCTTGGGCTTTCTTACTGATGAACAAGGATGGCTCAGCTACTGGGGCACGTGTGGATGTGCTCTTCTTTTGGCTCTTGTTGAAGTCCTTAAGGGCTTTGTCCACTCCCTTCACAAGGTTATCACAAATATGTTGGACATCAATTTGAAAGGGTTGCCTTTTTGGATCAGCCACATCTCTGGTTGTTTTTCTCCTTATAGCTGGCTGTTCCTGCACACTAACAAACTCATCAAAATAATTCAAAGGATATTTAAAAGGAGTTTGAGAGTTAGAATTTCGTTGAGGCTTCTCCTTGTTACTTTTCCTTTGCAAACCAAACATCATAAACCTGAAAAATCTCAACACAAAAGTTAGTAGATAAAAACCTCACACTCTCAAGTGTTTGATCCTCACCCACACAAGTGTTTCTCTCAGATTTAGGTGATCACACACAAGTTTTTACTCAATGTTCTAAGAGAACAAATCAAAGAATCCCAATGGGCAAATCCAAGCAAACAAGGAAATTTTCTCAAGATAGAAAGATAAGAGATTTTTGATTTTTGAAATCCGTTTTAACCACCTCAAAGGCTGGGTTTCTCCTCAGCCAGCAGGCTTTCTCTTCCACCACCAATCCACAAAACAAACTTTGAACTTTTTTTTTTTTTTTTTTTTTGAATTAAATCGTAAATCTTTTTTTTTATATATATGGATGGTAATGAGGGGCCCAGATTTAAGAAAGGTAGAAGAAGAAGTGTTTGAAGAAGATGGAGAGATGAGAAGATGGAATGATAATAGAGTTACCGAGAGAGTGGCTCTGATACCACTTGATAGAACCAAAATAAGGATCACTCTTCGGTAAGGTTGATATGAACTCAGATCCGAGAGGATTGAGAACTGATGGATCGAGGGGTGACACTAAGGGTTGCGGAATAGCCCAAAGATACTACCAGACTTCGATCGTTGCCGGATGTGACGCACCGGTCCAACAAAAGAAGGATCGAAACTTGGAGATAACCTCACCAAGAAACTAAGAACAAGTTCTACAAAGAACAAAGAGTTTTAACTCAACAAAAGGGGAAAACAATCTGTCTTATTTCGTGGCTCTAAGGCCTTATTTATAGGATTACAAATTGTAGAGATCCAAAGAAGAATGTACTAAAAACAAGACATTGGAAATAGAAACAAAGACTTGACTAAATAAAGTCTTTGACTGAAACTTGGACTACCTCTTCATATAGCCACGACCAGGACTTTGAAAGGTGAAGAATATACTCCTGATATGGGCCAAGACATGTCCCTTTGAGGCCTGGTCGAAATCCATCTTTTCTCTTAGCCAATATTTTATCGGTTTCTCCATTTGGGCTAAACAAGCTCGTTTTTGAATCTTTTTGAAAACCATCAAGCCCAATGCTTTTTTGGACATTTAGAACATGAATAGTCACCTTTGGCATGATTGAATTGACCGTTGGTTCATCAGAAAGAAGGTTAGCCATTTCGAGCTTCTCGGGTGGTCTGAATTCGCGAGAACTGAAGATCACCTGATTTGTAAATAGCATAACTATCACATATGAACTCCGTTTGATCTGATTCTTCTTTGAGGAGCTCCGTAATTGAGTTGAGAACATTCTCCAAGTGATTTCATGTGTAGAAGCCTCGTGGTTTAGCAGATATGAGTCAAACAATGAACATATATCATTACTGCTTCCAATGATCAAACCATGCATGTCTGTTTTGCCCGGTGCGCTACCCCATGGCACATCAGAGAGATCTGCATGTGGATGCGCAGACCTGTGAGACGGTTAAACCTTTCGCAATCGACAATGGATTAGGGTTTTAGAACTCAGCTTCTTGCGATTCCGCCGTACTGTGGCCTGGCAACGCTTTGACGGTACACCGCTGACAGATCTTTCAGTCGGTTTGGACACCATGCCTCAGTGATGTTGGGGACAACCTGATTCGCTTGCCACCGGTGTTCAATGGAGTTGGAGGCTCTGCCTCCTCTGTCTCCTTACCCACGCCCTTAACTTCCTTTTTTGCTTTAGATTGTATATGTAGGCTAGGTCTTCTTATGCATATAACCTAATATTCATCATTTTTCCGGTGTGTTAATGGTCAGTTAATTTTCTAATGTTCTCTCCGAGAATTGATTAATAATACTTTAGTGACTTATAGTATTATTTATAAAATCTTTATAAACCTAAAATTTAAATATAATTATATATTTTGTAACTAAATTTGTTTTATATGGTATTTTAGACCTTTTCTTTTGTTAATGGAGGATTTAGGTAAAAGGTTTATTTGTAAATAACCCATAAAAAAATATTAGTTTTGCTGAGAGAGTGTAGATAGAGATAGGAAAAGAAAAAAAAAAGAGAAAATGTGTAATTTTGATTAGTCAGTGAATTATGATTTTTTTTTTTGGTTAGTGAATGCGTTTTCATTTGGTAAACTGAGACAACTTTTTGGGTTGGGTTTGGTGGACAAAATGATGTTATTGATATTTTGAGGGAGAGTTAGCTATACATTTGAGTTTGTGTTCTGTTACCTTTCAGACACACCGACAGTGCCTATGCGATCTTTGAGTCTTAAACCAAACTCACAAGATTCTGTTTTATTTTTCTAAATTACTTCTGTTTAAAATCCTGTAAATAATCTATAGCTAGATTGTAATTACTTTCTTAATCTCACAAATATTCAGTAATTTGATTATTTTATGGATTGACCTTGGTCCATGAAGATTGAATTAATTTTGCTTATCTCTACTTATCATAACGAAGAGGCGTAAAATACGAGGTTTTTTCAAATGTAATGTTGGCGTACAATGGTCTAAACAAAATAAGATGCTTGGAGCAGCATGGGTTTTAAGGGACAGTGGAGGAGGGACTTTACTGCATAGTAGGAGGGCTTTTGGAAATGTAGGTTTTTTTCTGGATGCGAAATTCTACTCTTTGATGTGGGCGACAGAATCCATGCGAAGCCATCATGTGGACAAGGTTATCTTCGAAGTAGAGTCTGCGGATTTGTTTGGTGCGGTCACCAAGCCCAAGGTTTGGCCAGCTTACAGATACCAAGGGACAGAACTGAGGAAAGCTCTGGTCGGTGTTCAGGGGTGGGACTTCTCGGTCGTTAGCGCGAAAGCAAACAGATGTGCACATGCTATTGCACAAAGTGTGACGAAGGAGAAGAGGCTCCAGTCCTATGTTGCGATAGGTAACCCACAATGGTTGAGGGATCTCTTCGAAGCAGATAGACAAAGGCTTGGTTGACTGCGGATGGCTTACTGGTTTTATAAAATTTGGAGGTGTTGGTTTGTCGTAAGGGTAGAGCTCCATGCTCGGTACCTGCCATGAGGAGGGCACGTTTTTGTCTTTTGGTTCTGTTTGGTTTTATTTTGTTTTTTCGTGGTGTTTCAGTTTCACATTTTCTATATTAATGTTACGCAAGAGTTAAAAAAAAAAAATGAATGCCAAAATCGTAGAATAACTTGACGTACCAGTTCGGCTAAGTAAATTCTATAAACTCTTTAAAGAGTGTTCAATTTTGAATATGATTCAATCTTTGTGAGTTTAATTGCTTCAACTCAGTGTAAGTTCTTGGTGAACATCTCTCACTCTCTTATCCCAACGGTTCTTTATCATTCTTCTCTATACCCTTTATATTATCTCCTTCTCTTGTTTTCTTGCTTTGTTCTTTAGTTGGAAGCTCTTAAACTTTCTTTCAGCTTCTTGAATACTTTTTTGTTTTGTTTTATTACTACTTTCTAAGCTCCATCACATGATAACTGTAGTGATACACAACCTTCCATCTTTGCTCAAAACTTTCTGAAGAAAAACAGAGAAAACTTAATGCTTGAATGAATGAGCACCAATAATTTAAATAAGAAACTAACAAGTGAAAACTGCAATTTGCAAACTGTGTAGCTTTCATTTAACCTCTTGAGAAACATCGATCAGGAAGCCTTTTTTTCATTTGACTCTGTTTGAACATAAATCATTCAAACAGAAAATATATCTCTTTTCTCATCACTGATATTTAATCACTCAAATCAAACTCCAGATCACAGGTTGATATCATTCAAACATGTCTCCTTTCTCATTCCTGATTCATCTTTGTAGCGAGTCAAGTTGAGAGGTTACATAGAAGACCCACGAGTGAAATTTAAGGTTCTTGGGAAACGCACTCTCTCTCAGATATTACATGGAACATTTGAATCGAACTGTTTGCAGAGAAGTCGTTGCTTTAAAGTCATATATAAAGTCCCAAAATTTTGTCAAATTAAGATCTCCCTCTATTTGCTTGTTATAGAAAAGCCATTAACCAAGTTCAGAACCAGCAGCCATGGGGGAGCATCAATCAAGAGATCCATGAAACAAAACACACACAAATGAAAGCTTTAAGGAAAATGTATCAAATGAATACAAACTGGAGAGAAGTGGAAATGAAAACAATGAAAAGTTTCCAGCTTTGAGAAATACAACAATGACATTCAATCAAAAGCAGAACAATAAAACCAAAACCAAGTTTAAGAAACTGAGAGGATACACTCACACATATATGACATATGGAACAGGGGATTCGGAGCCTCATCCATCAACTTCCTTACTCCTGTTCGTGTCTCTGAAACTCTCTAATGGCATCTTTGGGCAGTCATCGACAACAAATTTTCTCAGGGATGGAAGAGCAGGAGGAGGACTGGAGCATATTCTCTTTAATTTACCCAAATCCTTTAAACTGAGGAATTGTAGCTTCTGAAAGGGAACCATCATATCAGGATGCACGTTGCTAATACTCATTCCCTTCTCCCTATTTATTATTTCTTCTATGCTTCCAGAACTTGCCACCTTTAGATGCTTGAGATATGGAGCAAACAATAACCAGGTCAATTCTTTTGGACCTTCCAAATCGTATATAAAAATACGTGAGAGGTGCCTGAAGTATGGAGAACTGTTGCAAAGAAGATCTTCTTTCTCTTTGCTTTTCCAATCTATCTTTATCTCTGAGATTTTGGAAAACTTAATATCAAGTTCTCGAAGACCACCAAGAGCTACCGTGTTTAATGTTAAAACCTCTGCGGACAGTTGGAAAATCAAAAGGCGTTGAACACAACTCGCCAATCGCTCCACTCTTTGGATACTTTCCAACATTAAAGCATCTATCACGGTTCCTGTTAAAATCTTCAAGTGCTCTAAAAGTTGTAGCTCTTCAATTGATCTTGCATCAATAAAAACACTAGAATAATATAGTTTCAACACCTGAAGATTTGGTAAGCTTGTTCCTATCCCATCAATGCTTTCGAGATTGATACAGTACTCCAGGTCCAGGCTTATTAGTTTCCTCAACCCCTTCAAACAAACCGGTAAAGAACTTATACATGTGCGTGATAAATTGAGGTATTGCAAGGAAGTCAAGCTGCGAATTTCTTCCGGCAATTCCTCTAGATACTTGTTACCCGAAAGATCCAAGACGACAAGAGCTGGCATAGACTGAAAGAATTTACCCGGTATAACCTCCAAATTGTTACCCTGGAGAAATAGAGTCGAAAGGTTGGGGCATTTGGGACAGCAAGATATCTCTTCAATTTGATTACTCATCAACGAGATCCTTCTCAAAACTGACCAGTTGATGTCATCTGGTATACGCCTTAGCTTCACACCTGTTTTGACGCACTGCTTTTCTTCCTCTTTTCCAGACGTAGACCCTATCCAAAGAGCCATTTCACGTAACACATCATGCATTTTGACAGCAGGTGTGAATTCTTTTTCGCACTCCATCAAAAGATGCGCACGAACTAACGATCCAATTATATCATGACCTTGGTTGTTACTTCCGTCTTCATCTCTCTTTCCATCAATAAATCCTTCGTTGATCCAGTATTCTATCAACTCCTCCTTCTTTATTTCATAATCTTCCGGGAACAAAGAACAGTATAGGAAGCATGATTTCACCTTTTCATCCTCTAAACCATCATAGCTGAACTTCAAAACTGAAAGAATCTTTTCTTCCATACCTGGAAACTCGTGGCTAGACGTACTGAGAACCTTTTTTGCGTGACGCCATTCGTGTACATTCTCTTTACATGACATAGCTTTGCCAATCACATTGAGTGCAAGTGGCAAGCCATAACATTTTTCACAAATTTGCTTTGCAAGTGTGGGAATATCCTGATGCAGCTTTAATGTGTCTTCTCCAACTATACTTCGAAACAGTTCCCACGCTTCATTCGCTGGCAAACAATCAATTTGCAACTTATCATCAGCTTCCATGTCACTGCAAACTTCCTTTGAACGAGTGGTGAAAACTATCTTCGATCCATTTTCTTGAGTTGGACGTGGAACTCCAATCTTGTTCAAATCTACCTCGCTCCACAGATCATCTAACAGCAGAACAAATTTCTTTCTTCCTAGGTTATTCCCTATTAATTTTTTTTTCTCCTTCTCTGTTTTCTTTTCCCAATCCTTATCAGCACATAATCTTCTTAGAATCTGATCCTGAATGCCCTTGTACTGCAAATCTTTAGAGACCACAACCCATATCACAACATCAAATTCATCCTCGAATTTGTTGTTGATATGAGTTAAGAGGGTTGTTTTTCCAACTCCCCCCATGCCATAAATACCTAACGTTCTTCGTTCAGGTTTCATGATGCTGTCCCATGCCTTTCCAACCATCGAATCCAAACCTACTGTTTTTTGGATATCTTCCTTCTCCACCTTTGCTGCAAGCTTTTTTTCGGCCAACTCTTCAAAAACTCCTTTAGATAGAAGCTCTTTAACTTCTATTAACTTCTTCGATACGTCTTTACCATACTTACAGCTTGATATGCAATTTTTGGAGAAATATCTAAAAAGACACAATCGTTTAGTTTCAGTTTCTCTACTCTTAAGCAGATCACTGACCTGAGAGTCAATACTGTCCACCCTTGAACGCCATCCTTTTACTTGAGCAAGCTGCTCCAAACCTTTGTCTTCTTCTATGGAAACTTTTCTTGCAATATCATCTCGCTTTTCTCTAAGTTCTTGCATAGCTGTCTCCAGAGCATCAAGATTAGCCTTCATCATGTGAATGTAGTTTCTATCACCAAATAGGCAGTTGCAAGTTTGATTCAGCGCTTGATCACATGATAAATCTAGTGATACACAGCCTCCCATCTTTGCTCAAACTTTCCGAAAGAAACCAAAACCACTAAACTCACTGCTTTGGTGAATGAACAAGAGAAAGAGAAAGTGGAAGAGGAACACCAATAATTATCATTGACTTGATGAGAAAATAGTAAGCCACCCGTGAAGACCAATAACTCTACACCAATAATTCATAAACAAAGACCAATAACTCTACACCAATAATTCATAAACATTACTTATAATGAAGACCACACTTTTCCTATCCCCTACCCCTAGGATGTGTAATTAGAGTCACATGAACCACTTGTGGACTACATGTGATTTATCTTTAAGAGAATAGGTTTTGAATGTAAATTTATTGTTGTAGATATATTTGCAGTATTTTGTTGTAATTAATTTGACTGTAATTGTAAGTTTTAACTTTAGATATTTCAAGGATGATTAGTCCGACTATAAGGTATGTATATAATATATACTAGGTGATTTTTCCGTGCTTATGCACGGATACAAATATATGCAAATAAATATATTTTACATTATTAATACTCAAATTTTAATTTATAAGTATTTAAAAAAATATATATTATATTATTTTAATTAGACATAAATTTAAATATATAATATCTAGTCAATGTGGTTGCTTCTTTGGTATATTGAATTGTATTTAATTCTCAAAATATTATATTTGAATTGTATATAATATCTAGTCGATGTGGTTGAAAACTCATTCCTCAACTTCATTATTCCTGTTCGTGTCTCGGAAACTTTCTAATGGTGGCTTTGGGCAGTCTTCGACAACAAATTTTCTCAGCGATGGAAGAGCCTGAGAATTTGAGCATATTCTCTTTAATTCATCCATATACATTACAATGAGGATCCTACCGTCCCAAAAGGAACTGTCATATCAAGAGGATGCACTTTGCTAATACTCATTCCCTTCTCCTTATTTATTATTTCTTCTGGGCTTAGTGAATGTGCCACTTCTAGATGCTTGAGATTTGGAGCAGACAAATAACCATGTCAATTCTTTTGGACCTTCCAAACAGAATATAGCAATACGTGAGAGGTGCTTGAAGCATGGATAACTGTTACATAGAAGATCTTCTTTCTCTTTGCTTTTCCAGTCTATCTTTATCTCTGGAAACCAAAATATCAAGTTCTAGAAAACTACCTACAGCTACCGTGTTTAATGTTAAAATCTTTGCCGAGATTTTGAAAATCCAAAGGGGTTGAGCACAACTCGTCAATCGCTCCACTCTTTGGATACTTTCCAACATCAAAGCATCCTCTACATTTCCTGTTAATATATTCAAGTGCTCTAAAAGTTGTAGCTCTTCAATTGATCTTGCATCAATAAAAAAACTAGAATGATATAGTTTCAACAGCTGAATATTTGGTAAGCTTGTTCCTATCCCATCAATGCTTTTAAGTTCGGTAAACTCCAGGTCCATGCTTATTAGTTTCCTCAACCCCTTCAAACCAACTTTTATCTTAGTATTGGCGTCTCCCTCCAGCTACTTGGGGATTTTCGGGCCTAGATGCAAATGTTGAAAGTGAATCCTTATAGCTATCTATTTGGCTTTTCCAGACAGGGATCTTAAAACGGCAAGCAAGTCCTGGGATGAAACTGCTGAATGATCTTCTAAATATGATGCTTGGCTGATAGACTGGAAAACGAATGGCTGAGACTTTCAAAGACCCCTTCAGCTTTCTAATGCCACCGGATTCGACATTGATATGGTGGGTCCCTTTTCTAGTTTTTCTTATTTACCTAGTGCAAAAAGAATCAGTCACATCACACAATGTTGTGTTTACAGCATCAAAGGACCATTACGGCCCCTCAATGAGACAGTTAACACCCATCCAAGAGTAGACTTTGTAAGAGAAGTGGATGCATTGCTGCTTCTTAGTTATCATGAAAGGAATACATCCCACTCTTCTCGGTTGATTCAGATGTGGAATAGGACCTCTGTTGAAATTTCTACTCCGCCTTCTCCGACATGCAATCCTCCGGTTATTCGGCTTCAACCAAAGCCCCCGATTAACTGATCGTGTGATTTTTAATTTTTGGGCCTCAGTCTGTATTGGGCTGCATAACTTAATTTGAGTTTCAAAAACTCTAGGCCGAAAGGCTTTGTATCTTTTTTATTCTCTTGCAATTAGATATGAAATTAAGTCAGAACAAAATAACTTAATATGCATGTTAATTTTAGTAGGAAGTACGCTGGCGGATCTAGAAATTTATTTTTCTGGGGACAAAACTAAATAGTGATATATACTCCACTATTTAAATGTATATTCAAAATATTTTAAAATACTCAAAATTATTCAAAATATTTGAAAGATAGCTAAAAGTAAATATTCCAAAATATCTAAAAGTACTCAAAACACCGTAGATACCTTCCTTGCCTACTGATTGTTCATCAAAATGTATAAATTGGATCCATTTTCATTTTAATTTAAGATATTTAGCATAAATTATTCAAATCTATATGCCATAGATTATTTCTATTTATTTTATTTTTTTTTTGAAAATTGGCTTTAATCTATATATCATAGATTTTTCAACTCTTGAATTATTTCTATTTATTTATTTTTTGAAAATTAGCTTTAATTATTCAAATCTATATGCCATAGATTATTTCTATTTTTGAATTAAAGATTTGAAACTATACCAAGAAGAACCACTAGCCAGGGCGGGTTGATGGCGCGCAGTAGCGCTCGTGTGGCTGACTCCATCACTCTACTGATACACATAGGGGGTGATTGGTTAAATTGTAACTGTAGAAAATTTACTTTAAAATTTAGTTTGTAGAATTTTTTGATTTAATTTTAAGGGATGTAGCTTTAAAATTTTCTACGGGTAAAAATATGGGGTTTTAAAAAATAAAATTTTTACAACCATTTTTTGTATGTTTTTGCTTTAGTTTTAGTTTTTTTATTGTAAATTTAAAAACTAAGATAATACATTATTGGTAGTATTTAAGGTTGTAGATGAAAATTAAAGTTAAAGTCAGTTCCTACAGCCCAACTTCCTACAACCCAACCAATCACTTCCATAGTATATTGAAGCCATTTGAACTTAGACATAAATTCACTCTTTTATATATGTGACAAAAAAGTGTTTCAAGAAAAAAAAAGAAATTATATTTGACATGGAACAGGAAGGACTTTCTTTACATGGCTTGGACCTATACCAACCATTACCATCACGGATCCTGAGCAAATCAAGGAAGTGTTCAACAAAGTATATGATTTCCAAAAGCCACATACATTCCCTTTGAGCAACCTGATAGTCAGTGGACTCTTTAGTTATGAAGGTGATAAATGGGCAAAGCACCGAAGAATCATTAATCCTGCTTTCCACCTTGAGAAGATCAAGGTTTTGGCTTTATTTTTTCAAGTCTAGAGTTAGGCTGCATGCTTTATGTATTGTATCTGCTCAAAATGTGACTTATGTTTCCATGTATAGAATATGGTACCTGTGTTCCACCAGAGCTGCAGAGATGTTGTTGGCCAATGGGACAAGATAGTCTCCGAAAAAGGGTCATCCTGTGAGGTGGACGTTTGGCCTGGACTTATGAGTATAACAGAAGATGTGATCTCTCGTACTGCTTTTGGAAGCAGCTATAAAGAAGGACATAGGATATTTGAGCTCCAAACAGAACTAGCACAGCTCATCATCCAAGCTGTTCAAAAATCTTACATACCTGGATATAGGTAATGAAAACCCCACTCTCCTGCCTTGAATCTTGGTCTTAGAACCACTGCAATCTATGAATTATGTTGTTTTCTTTGTGAAGATATCTCCCAACAAAGGACAATAGAAGGATAAAAGCAGCAGCCAGAGAAGCACAAGTTATACTGAGAGGGCTCGTTAACAAAAGGTTAAGTGCAAGAGAAGCTGGGGAAGCACCACACGAAGATTTGCTGGGTATACTTCTTGAATCAAATTTAGAGCAAGCTAAAGGAAATGGAATGAGCATTGACGATGTGATAGAGGAGTGCAAGTTGTTCTACTTTGCCGGGCAAGAGACAACTTCAGTACTTCTAGTTTGGACAATGATTATGCTAAGCCAACACCAAGACTGGCAGGCTCGTGCACGAGAAGAAGTGAAGCAAGTTTTTGGTGATAAAGAACCAGATACAGAAGGCCTTAACCATCTCAAAATTGTAAGTCAAAACCAAAACCTTATGGTGACTTTGCTTGCATTTTAATGTTTTTGTTTTTGCTGAATAATATGACCCCTCGCAGATGACAATGATAATTAATGAGGTCCTTAGGCTATATCCTCCAGTAACTCATGTAAAACGAGCCATTCACAAAGAGATGAAGCTAGGCGACCTGACGCTACCAGGTGGCGTTCACATCAGTCTACCTACTATGCTAGTCCAACGCGATACCCAGCTATGGGGGAACGATGCAGCAGAGTTCAAGCCCGAGAGATTCGAAGATGGTGTCTCAAAGGCAACAAAGAGCCAAGTCTCCTTCTTTCCCTTTGCTTGGGGACCAAGGATCTGCATTGGCCAAAATTTTGCTTTATTGGAGGCAAAGATGGCAATGGCATTAATTCTACAGAGATTCTCCTTCGAGCTTTCTCCTACCTATGTCCATGCTCCTTACACAGTCTTCACCCTCCACCCACAGTATGGTGCTCATCTTATTCTCCGCAAGCTATAGTTCCATACCAGAAAAGAGAATAAAACACTCGAAGTGATCCCAGTATTTAAAGTCAATTTTTTTTTAACGAATATCTTATCCAAACCAGAGCAGAAAAAGTAGAACTCAAACTCAAAGGCTCTAGATCTTTCCTGGCTGTTAAATAATGTTCCATAAAAAATAAAAATACATTTGTGTGAATGCATGGATCATATTTGAAAAATAAAGATAATGCAATTGACAGTTTACAAGACAAAACAAAATTACTTAATATAAACTATAAATTATTATGTTTAAAATTTTCATATTAAACAACTATTTAATGCAGGTAAATTATAAAAATATACATTATTACTTATACAAATAAATATTTATTTATTAGAAAATGAAAATAAACATCAGCGCATGTGTGTGGATCAAAGTCTAATTACTATTAAGGCTTCAACATGTAACCATTAAAAGAATATGAATAATAAAATAAAAGGAACAAAGAGAAATGTCTATTACTTACGTTCTTCTCCGAATTTGATAAAAATAAATATAATCTATTATTCCTTAAATGTAAATGAATGTTAAAGAATTATAAATAACAAATATTTTTTTGTATATACTGTAAATTGTAAGTAATGACAACGAATTCACTATTCCCACTCATTCATTTGGTTACCATATAGAGCTTAAATATATAAGCTAAACTAAAGAAATAAATATTAACATTTGAAAACTTACTTAAAATAATGGCAAATATTATAGTAAAATGGTGGGAAAATATATATTTTAGGTGTAATAAATCCAAAGTACATTTTATAGAAAAATAAAATGGTAAATTAATGTTAAAATAGTTAAAGTAACAAAAAATATTTATAAACATTCACAATGTATAAAACAAGAGACTTATATTTCCAAAATATATATTTCAAAATAAAACGAAATTACTATTACATATATAAGTTAAAATACCAAAATAAATATTAACATTTGACACCGTACTTAACTATTATAGTAAAATGGAAAATCAAAGCAGAATAGTAATATTAACCAAAATACATATTTTTAGGTATATAATCCAAATTACATTTTATACTAAAATAAAATGGTAAATTAGTGTTAAAATATTTAAATTAAGAAAAAGGAAAACATCTAAAAAAATCACAATGTATAGGAGAAGAAACTTATATTTCCCAAAAATATATATTTTAGTATAGAACTAAATTAATTTTACATATATAAGTTAAACTAACAAAATAAATATTAAAATTTGACAACTTACTTAAAAATGGTAACTATTTTAATAAAATGGAAAATCCTAGGCCTGGGCATTCGGGGTCCCAATCGGGTTTCGGTTTTATCCAATCGGGTTTCGGTTTTTCGGGTTCATCAAAATCAGCCCCATTCGGATTATATGAAAGTTCGGTTCGGGACCGGTTCGGGTTCTATCGGGTTCGGGTCGGGGTTAGTGAATCTTCAAAGAACCGGTACAACCCAATATACTTTCGGGTTCGGGTCCCAATCGGTTTTTCGGTTTAAAAGTACTTGATTTTTACCTATTTTATAACCAAAACATGAGTAAAATCGGTTCTCCAGTTTTAAAATACCTGATTTGTACCTATTTTGTAACCAAAACTTAAGTAAAATCGATTCAAAAATAAGGAACATCAACCGTGATCATTCAAAATCAAACGAAAAGTAAACATATTTACTGATAAAAAGAAAACCAAATAAATAAAAGCATAAAACGAAAACCAAATTCTCATGAAATGAGAAATATTGTTTAACGAAAACAAAATTTAAATCTAAATACTTCAAGATTCAACGGCCATCTTTAACCATCAACCTTCATGTAATAGAACCACCAACTTTCATGTAATAGATAAGTATTTTAGATGTTCAATATTTCTTAATGTATTTTGGATACATATTAGGAATTGAGATCATGTTTGGTACAAGATCTTTTCGAGGTTTTGAATGTTTCGGGTTCTATCGGATATCCATTTAGATTCGGGTTCGGTTCGGATAATACCCATAACCCAAAATACCACAAAACAAGACCCATTCGGTATTTACGTCGGGTTCGGATCGGTTCGGATTCATTTTTATCGGATCGGATTCGGTTCGGATTTTCGGGTTCGGTTTATTTGCCCAACCCTAGAAAATCCAAAGCAAAATAGTAATATTAACCAAAAATACATATTCGTGGTATAATAATCCAACGTACATTTTAAAATAAAATAAATGGTAAATTACTGTTAAAATAGTTAAAGTAACAATACATCTACAAAAATTCTCAAAGTATAAAATAAGTAATTTTCTAATTTTTCTAATATCATTAATAATTAATATCAAAAAATAAACTAATAAAGAAAAATCATCAAAAACATTGAATTTATGGATGAAAAGAACTATTTCTTTTCCAAAGAAAATATAAATATGAATACAACAATATACTAACACAGGTGAATGCTAATTAGATCTATATTATATTAATATATAATATAACAATAAAACATATACAAACCATGTTCTTGTGCTGATTCCGTGTGTTTGTGAATGTCTCATCCTTCAAATGAGTTTTTCTCTATATAGGAAAAAGTCGGCTATATCTCTTTTTTGCCTTTGACGACTTGTCTTTTTCCAACCGCCTCTCTTCTCGCTATTTGGCCGGATACACTTATATGATGGGTCTTATCAAAAATTTAATGTATCGGATAAATTGTCAATGTGGATCATGTGAGAAGGAGGATAGGGAATCAATTATTAACAGTCCCTTTGAATATCTTTATGCACAGAAAACTTGGGCTTTATCTAAGGTCTCCTACATTAGATACAAAGTGTCATACATTGGAGGTTAGAATGAATCTTTAGTAATATATAAGATAGACATGCCACTCTACTTATTAACAATTGATTTTAAGTTTGAAGTTCATCTAGCTTAACATCCTACAACCTAGGCCTTTTTCAAATATCTTCAATATTCTCTGATTTGGATTATTTAGTTTGGACACTTCCAAAAGGTATTTTCATCGAGTTTTTTTTCCTTGGATATTATCCATGAAAAAGTAGGAATGAAAAAATATTTTAGAAAGATTACTCCATCAAGAGATCCTACAAATAGTGAGAATTAGGGCTGGGCATAAAATCTGAAACCCGAAATTCGAACCGAATCCGAACCAAAACACCCGATCCGTACCCGATCCGAAATGTAAAAAAATACCTCAATGGATCTTATAGGGTGTTACAAAACATATCCGAACCCGAAGTGTTATTAACCGAGCCCGAACGGGTAACCCGAAAATCCGAAAACCCCGAAAACCTGAAAAAACATCCGAAGAAACCGATCCGAATGTCCAAATTAATATATAATATAAATATTTGAAACATAAATATGTACTTCAAATATTCAATTTCATATTTATTTGGATATGATATCTAACAATAAGTATTAAAAATTTAAATAAACACTTTAAATACTCCATTATATACAAAGAAGGATATATTTCTTATGTTTTACTTTTAAATTTTAGATTTTACTTTTGATATACCCGAACCGATCCGATATAACCCGAATCCGAATGATATATGGTTACTTTGGACATATCCGAACCGATCCGAAACCGAAGTGTTATATCCGAATCCGATTCGTACTTGTAAATTTACTAGAATGGGACCTAGGAGGTGTTACAAAATGGAACCGAAATCCGAAAAACCCGATCCGAACCCGAATGGGTACCCGAACGCCCAGGCCTAGTGGGAATATAAGATATTATTGGGAAGATGCTCAATTAGTGGAGGGGACAAAATGAATATACAAAAGAGTCTGTTCAACATCGTAATTTGGTTTATAATGGTTGGTGTAATGTTAATGGGGTCTGGAAACCATTAGATTTTTACTGGAAAAGGTTTAATTAGTAGTACAAATGGAGTGGGAAATACAATGATGAGTGGTAGGAATATCTGAAGTAGTTTCTCTCAAGGGCGGTCGGACATTAACAGGAACCCGTGCCCCTACTGTTTTTAAAAATTTCTTACGTAATCTGAATTAATTTGGTTGAATTGTTCATAGTTTAGTGAAGAAATAGATAAAGTGCCCCTGACTCAGAATTTGTTTTGTTATTTTTAACATTGTGCCCCCAACTAAAAGTATTTCTACCTCTCTTCCCTGCACGTAGAGGTTAAAGCTTAGCTTTTAGGTAATAATACTCTGAAAAATGTAATGTGATTTTTGCCATAATTATGACCTTCAAATTTAGTAAAAACAAAAAACAAAAAAATTCTGACCTAGTGCAGAAGATGATATGCACCAATAGTTCATACTAAAAAAATTATTGGCACGTATTGTTCGAAGTTTTCTAATAGCAATAGTTCATACTAAAAAAAAAAGGGTTCGGACTAATTTTGACACTACCAATTTGGTTAGGTAAATCGTTTTAGGTATTCTACTTTATTAAAGTTTTTGGCTGTTAGGAGAATGAAAGAAGGATTTGGATGCCCAAAAAAATAGAAACACAAAACAAATTTATCCTTTAAATTAAATTGCGGCAAGTCTTGTCACAAGGATAAGCACAGTCTATGATTTTTGCTCCTCCTCTTTCGAAAAACCAATCTCCCACAGCAACTGCAATCCTCTGTTTCAGTATATGGAACAAACATCATTAATAATTGGGCTTAAATCATACCAAAATATCACAAATAGTATAATGGAAATAACATGATTAAATTTAGCATGGAAATTTGTATTTGATGTCAGTCAAAAAATAAGATCAAAACAAAAGTTCAAAAAGAATGGCTGCTAAAGTGTTAGTTTGGATGTTTTCCCATCTTTTCAGTGGATTGTTTGGCGGATTATATTGTATAGTTCACGAATCATGATCTGTAGTAAAAACCAATAGTATTGCCTACCTTGTTCTTAACCGAAGGAGAGTTTTTGGAATACCATGTGTCATGGCTCTCTGTTTGACAATGAGAAAAGCACGAGTTAAGAAACACTCCATTCTTACGCTGCTCTTTGAATCCACCGAGCAAATTCACCATATGAATCCTGAACTCTGTATTACATATTTCGAAAGCACTAGCTCAGTTGGTTTTATTAAAAAGCCATAACATTATTGGCTCATTTTTCACCTTGAAAGAACATGATCTGGGATTCATTGCACTTGGCGAGGTTAAATGTACAGTCAGCCCAACTTCCAGTTGGATCTGCAGATTTAGAAGTTAAACTCTCTTGGATCTGCAGGAATACATTGTATCAAAAGATACATTTTGACGTTTGTAGATAGAGCTGAGGATTAAAGAAGATGATAAACTAACCTGCCAAGAATCGTATGCAGCATTTAGAATAAACAATGGAGTCTTGACTTGGTTTATTAGGTTTTGTGGGAAAAAACACTGTAAATATTGAAGCATTGAGTACACTTTCTTATGAGATCTAGTTCATTTGGTTTTTTACTATAAAGATAGAATAGAAGATGTAAGATGAAAACATATACCGAAGTTGGATTAAGACGATTTAAACAGTCATTAGGGAGATTGTTTGTAATACTCTGTAGAAACATTACACAATTGTCATATTAGTATATACTCGAGAAATGTAACACATTGCAAATCTTATGTGCTCGTACCTGAAATTCTATTACGTCGGTGTATAACTGTCTCAGAGATCGATCTCCAGAGACATCAGTGCTTCAGTTACATAAATTACAAAACAATTCAATATATATATATATATATATAGATACCAAAGTTTTATTAAAAGAAGTTGGCTAGAAAATCACTCACGCATCAACGAAAAAGCCAGCATCACTCAGACATTTTACCCTGGTGGAAGACATGAGTGAACTCTTAAAGTCTTCACATTGGAATATTGCTGCAAGGCCTCCGGCAGAACATCCAGAGAGCAGACCCTAATGTGACATATATAAAGTCGATATTATACGACATATGCATACACGAAAACAACAACTATGGTTTACCTGCTTTGCATGTTCCATTCCATTCGACAGCAAATCTGACATAACAGAAGTCCATATTCGCTTTCCTCTAAACTGAAGTTTTGCATCCTAATACGTAGAAAAAGTAACATATAGCAATCATAGTACACAAACAGTAATCCTCTCAAACTTATGTTTTAGACTTGGCTAACCTTATTTTCATTGTCTCCCATAAAGGATCCACCGTCACAGTACCTAACTTTTACTCTGTTCCAGTTATAAAAGTCTGCAAACAAACATTTAATTTGTATTAGCAACCTAAACAGAAATAGACATCATCACACATAGTGATTTCAACACTAACCTGGATTTTCGGAGGCTTTGTCACTTAGAATTCCTGTAAAAGGTATCTTTTTCTCCATATGCTTGGACGATCCGTGACTAGTTCTTTTGCTGTATTCACAACTTTCAGTGTCACTACACCATCCGCCTCCCTATCAAAACATCAAATGAAATCATGTACGACTAATATTATTAACACTTATTAGGAGAGACTTATCTTTGTGATGCAACAAACCTCCAAATGAACGAGCCAATTCTTTGCTCCTGAACCAGACCCGGGATGAAAATGATAACCGGCAGGACTTCCATCTAGACACACTGCAATAATAAAAAAGCGCTAATCGAATGATATAATGAATCAATGTTCGAAAAAGTGAGTAATAATAAACATATTATCAAAGGATATGGTTCAATGAATCAGATCGTGTTATAGAAGATGTTACCTGCTGATCTCAGAGCAGCATTTTTAATGAGAGTGAGTCCAACCATTGTAACCTTTGCTTTGGAATTGACATTATTTTCGGTCTGATACACATTTGTCCCATTAAAATCTTTGAACTTCTCCCCATTAACAGGGAGGATTAAGATGACACCAAACAGAGTCAGACTCCATAAAAGTTTCTTCATTTCAAAGGAGACACAAGGTGGTTCATACTTGATCAGAAACCTTGGTTTTATACGGAAAAGTATATGAGCATAAGAGGGGCTTTAGAAGAGAGAGAGAGCATTAATTACCACACCTTTTTGTTATTATTAAGAGATAACACAAAATTACGAGACTAAAGAGATTTAACAGGCTTGTTATGCTGCATTTGACCAGATCAAGATATTGAAAAGGTTAAACATATACTTTACAATTGGTAGAGAAAATAAGTAATGCTATGGAATGAAGCACACATGGCAACGAAGCATAATGATTCTCAACTCCAACTCACACAACCTAGAGAGGAGAAAACACATAGTACACACCTCAGAGAAGGAATGTTTTATAGATCGATCTAGGAATGATAAGAATGTTTTCTCTGGACAAGGATGGTACATTACAGTTGAAGATTTTGAGGGACTGATGGAGACAAAAAACGCAAAACAAAGTCTATCACCTTTACACGCCAAACTTGAAGCTTTCATCTGGGTGCTGGAATGTAAGAAAATTTTCCGTCAATTTTCATGTGACTTTTGCAACTATTCCAAAATACAGTTTATAGAAAAATAAAATGGTAAATTAATATTAAAATAGTTAAAGTAATCAAAATAACAATATCTAAAAACATTCACAATATATAAAATAAGAGACCTATATTTACAAAATATATATTTCAAAATGAAACGAAATTACTAGTACATATTTAAGTTAAACTACAAAAATACATATTAACATTTGACAATTTACTTAACTATTATAGTAAAATGAAGCAAAATAGTAACATTAACCAAAATACATATTTTTTAGGTATAAAATACAAAGCAAACTTAGACACTATGCATATGGAGTAATCTTTTTTGTCATTCAAATAGAAAGATATCTAAAAATTATAATATATTCATAACAGTGTAGTAGTATACACATGGAACAATATATATATATATAAAATTTTAAACAATTATGTCTAATAAACAGTATAAATATTTGTATAAACACACTTATACATTTACATATACAAAAGGATCTAAATATTAGTTATTTGAAGAGTATAATTGTATTAAATTTTGTTTTATTAAGCCAATGTTTTATTAAGTTTGGTCCCAGCGAAACAGTATTAAAGGTCTATTAATTAAATTTATTCTTTGAGTTTAGAAGATAACATTTTGATTATGTAACAACTTCATGTGACCAATCACTTATATATTAATTGAGGAACATTTGAAAAGATGTAACCTCAATTTTGTATTAATTAAAAGAGGCCCCAATGCATATGTGGCACTCAATTAGGTAGTCAATTACATTCAATTGAAAAATAAGTAGGTCCACATTTGATTTTTATATGTTGTTAGATACATATATTGGTCAAACTATATGATATAATGATATGATATGATATTTTCTTTCCTTAAATAAAACCTACGGAATTACCATAAATGACTAATATATATATGACAATTAATGAGTTTAATAATAAAGATTTGATAACAATGTATATCTCCTCCATCATTTTTTGTTTAATTTTATATTATTAAAATAAATTAAACAATCAAATTAGCTATAAAAATAAAATTTAGATTTTTTCGTATATGTTATATTATGAATAATTAAAAACGACAATAAATGACTAAAACTATTAAAATTATTATGTTAAAAATTAATGATCAATGGTTTAACATTTTTATTATAAGAAGATACACATGATTTTAAAACCATATGAGTAAAAAATATCATTTAATAATAAAATAAATATATATGTATATTAAACACTATATACCATAAGATTACATAAATATTTTAATATTAAAACTTTCAATGAATTTTCAAGAAAATTTATAAATTATAAACTTATTAAAGATTTCAGATTGAAAATTTTGTTATCGATGATTTAAATATTTTGTTATAAAACGATATGAACGATCATAGAACCGTATGATTATAAATTCTTATTTAATAAATAACTATACAAAATATACTATTCCTAGAAAAATAGGTTGGTCCATCTTAACTTACATTACACTTTTTACTAAACTAACTATCGAATTGATAAATAACGTACCAAAAAATGTTTTGCACTTTCCTTAAATAAAAGCTACGAAATTACCTAATATGATTAACGTATATGTGAAAATTAATTATAATGAATAATAAATATTTGATAACAATTTTTGTATCTTAGTTCTTTTTTTAATTTTATATTATTAAAATATATTTAAAAATCACATTAAATGTATAATAAAAACATTTATAATTTTTCTTATATGTTATATTTTGAATTTTTCAAAACGTCTATAAATTATTAGAAATTTGAAGATCCCCACTCTGAAAATTTTGTGATCAATAGATTTTTTTTTTGTCATAATAAGTTACAAATGATCATAAAATTGTATTAATATGAACTTTTATTTAATATTATAAGAAGATACACATTATTTTAAAACCATATGAGTAAAAAATATCATTTAATAATAAAACATATATATATATATAGATTATACTATATACCATAAGATTACATAAATATTTTAATATTAAAACTTTCAATGAATTTTCAAAAACATTTATAAATTATAAACTTACTAAAGATTTCACATTGAAAATTTTGTTATCGATGATTTAAATATTCAGTTATAAAATGATATGAATGATCATAGAACTGTATGATTATAAATTCTCATTTAATAAATGACTATATAAAATATACTATTCTTAGAAAAATAGGTTGGTCCATCTTGACTTACATTATATTTTTTATAAACTAACTATCGAATTGATAAATAATCTACCAAAATTTTTTTTGCACTTTCCTTAATTAGAAGCTACGAAATTACCTAATATGATTAACGTATATATGAAAATTAATTATTATGAATAATAAATATTTGATAACAATTTTGGTATCTTAGTTCTTTTTTTTTAATTTTATATTATTGAAAGATATTAAAAAATCACATTAAATATATAATAAAAACATTTATATTTTTTCTTATATGTTATATTTGAATTTTTCAATACGTCTATATATTATTAGAAATTTGAATATTCCCACTCTAAAAATTTTGTGATCAATAGATTATTTTTTTGTTATAATAAGTTACAAATGATCATAAAATATAACGCATATGAATTTTTATTTAATAAATATTCAAACTAAATAATATATATATATATAAACACTAATGATTTAAAGCAACAAGATTGGCTGATCAATTTAGTCGTCCAGTTGAAATCTTTCAAAAGTATGTGAAAGATTAAAGTCAAAGTAAATATGGATTTAGAATAGTAGTTATATTTTACTAACCAAAAACCGAAAAAAACCGAACCGAACCGATACCAACCCGATATCCGGATTGAACACCCGTAATTCAAATGAAGCCAAACTATTGTTTCATTCTCCAAAATATAATAAAAATAATAACTTAATCCCGTGCAAGGCGCGGGTCTTATCCTAGTTGACTTTTAATTAACGTTCACTTTTCAAACAAAATTAATCAGTGGGCAAGTCTAACACGTTTAATATAATACATTCACTTGTACCAGGAAAATGTTTTCCGTAGCTGTAGTGATAAAGAAATGTGAAAATGTTGACGGTCGTGCCTTTTTCCCCCACACAAATCTAAATTTGCTTCTTGTAGCTTCGTAGGATAAAGTGTGAATGACATAAGTGGTGATGTCATCACCAACATGGAATTTTTCAATCTATATATGGTTGAGAATATCAGCGGGTTAGTCCATATCTCTCTCTTTCTCTTTCTTTTCTGGAAACGAATATGCAAACATCAGCTGAGTCTGTAATAGTTTCAGTAGCTATATCTGTTGTGTTGTTGTGGATATGGAGAACTCTAAAGTGGGTTTGGTTTAAACCAAAGATGCTTGAAAGTTACCTGAGAAGACAGGGTATTGCCGGTACTCCTTATACGCCACTTGTTGGAGACATGAGAAGGGACAATAGCATGTCAAAGGAGGCAAGGTCCAAACCCATCAAACTTACGGATGATATCATCTCACGTGTATTGCCTTTCCCCTCGCACATGCTCAAGACTTACGGTATGTTTCTTGATTCCTATCTATTAAGAACTTAATAGAGATACCGAAAACAAGAAAACTATTACGGGAGATACTACATAGATTTGTGTATATCTATATTTCCTATTCTAGTTATTAACATTATTGATACTAGGTTTAGGAGATCTTATGATGGTTGTATAAATACTTGGCTGCGGCCACATTAATAGAGAGGTTAACATTCATCGATTCATAAACTTGTCATGGTATCAGAGCATTGATCCAATTCCTTACAGTTTATTGATTTCGAGCTGCCTCGGTTTTCATTCACGAAAACAGAGCCGCTTATCTACAAGAACCTCACATCTCAAATTTTTCTTCTCTTCCAAGTTACTATCAATCGAACAAGATGACAGACATTGGGAGCACACCTAAGAGGCGTACTATCTCACCGTATGACCTCACCTCCGGTGACAACCCTGGTGCAGTTATTTCATCCCCGTTACTTAACGGTACGAATTATGATGAATGGGCTATTAACTTGCGTATGGCCTTAAGTTCACGCAAGAAATTTGGCTTCATTGATGGAAGCATTCCGAAACCTCCAGCAGACTCCTCTAACCTTGAAGATTGGATAGCGAATAATCACCTCTTGGTCGGATGGATCAACAAGACCATTGAGCCAAAGCTACGGAGTTCTATATCTACTCGAGAGGTAGCACAGGAGCTGTGGGAGATAATCAAGAAGAGATTTTCTGTGAAGAGCGGCGCACGGCTGCAACAACTTCGCAATTCCCTAGCAACTTGCAAACAGAATGGAACGTCAGTTGATGACTACTTTGGCAGGCTCACGAAAATATGGGATGGAATTCGTGAGAGTATGAACTCTAAGAAGTGTACCTGTGGAAAGTGTGAGTGTGATCTAAACACAGCTCACGAATCAGACCGTGAAACTCTACGGGTTCATGATTTTCTCTCGGGACTGGATGACTCGGCTCACGGCGTTATCCGTTCTCAAATATGTGCGATCACACCACTTCCAGACCTTGATAGTGTGTATCAAACTATTGTTCAGAATGAGACCATCCGCTCAAATGTCACACAAGAGACTCCGGCTATGAGCTTTGCTTCACAAGTCACGACACCAACTTATAATCGTGATCAGACTTTTCGACCAGTTAATAAAGATCCTTCCAGGAAGTGCTTAGTTTGTGGCAAGATGGGTCATGAGGCAAGTGCCTGCTTCAAGGTTGTTGGATATCCTGAGTGGTATGGAACTTCAGGTCGTGGTGGACGTGGTGGCTCAGGACGTGGTCGTGGATCCATGCCTCGTGTAAACAGCACGCAGATCATAGGAGTAAATGCCGCTGCTGTTACTCCGGTGACCTTAACAGAAGCTGACAGACAAGGCTTGTCTGGTATCTCTGATGACCAATGGAAGATCATTCAACGTATGGTGGGAAGCACATCTAAACAAGACTCCTTGACGGGTAAGCCTAACTGCAACGAATGGATACTGGACACTGGTGCTACGCACCATATGACTGGACTGGCTGAGTGTCTAGAGGACATTCGTTCTATACTTCCAGTGTCTGTACGGTTGCCTACAGGAACAAACTCACTTGCTTCTAAACAAGGAACCATTCGGTTAAATCCACATCTGATACTTCAGAATGTTTTTCTTGTTGATGGATTTGACACAAACTTAATATCTTTTGGTCAACTGGTTACTGACAATGGTTTGATCGGGCAGATTACTGACAAACTCTTGATATTACAGGACCGCAATACGAAGACGCTGATTGGGATGGGTGAAAGAGAGAGAGAGGGACTTTACCGGCTCTGCTGTGCTGCGCCAATCCTGTCGTCGCATACAAGTGTTGGTGAAGACTCCATCTTGTGGCATCGTCGTTTAGGCCATCCATCTTCTCGTATTGTTGGTTTGCTTCCTGGTGTTAGTAGTCATAAGGATTCTTTTAAAAACTGTGATGTCTGCTTCAGAGCTAAACAAACTCGCCAATGTTTTTCTGAAAGTTCAACTTATTCTAATGCAATATTTGATTTAATTCATTGCGACTTATGGGGTCCGTATCGTACAACGGCTTTGTGTGGCACAAGATACTTCTTAACTATTCTTGATGATCACTCTAGAGCTGTCTGGGTCTATCTTTTGCAAGATAAGACGTCAGTCTCACGGCATCTCATGGATTTTATAGCTTTGGTCAACACACAGTTCTCAAAGAAAGTCAAGACAATTCGAAGTGATAATGGAACAGAATTTGTGTGTATGTCTCGATTTTTTCAAGAGAATGGAATTCATCATGAGACTTCTTGTGTGTACACACCACAACAAAATGGTCGAGTAGAGCGTAAACACAGACACATACTTAATATTGCTCGAGCCTTGCGATTTCAAGCCCATCTTTCTATTGAATATTGGGGCGAGTGTGTGAAGACTGCAGTCTATCTCATGAACCGGACTCCTTCTCAACTTCTTGATGGTAAGACTCCTTTTGAAAAGCTGTATGGGAGAACTCCATCATTTAATCATCTTCGGGTCTTTGGGTGTCTTGCCTATGCTCATAACATTAATCACAAAGGAGATAAATTTGCGGCAAGGAGTCGAAAGTGTATATTTCTTGGATATCCAGCAGGAAAGAAAGGCTGGTTACTGCTTGATTCAGAAACGCAGAGTATATTTACGTCGCGGGACGTTGTTTTCTGTGAAGATATCTTCCCATTGGCTGCTTCTTCTGATAAATCTGACAATCATGAGCCAGTGTCTGAACTACAAGAGGCTACTCTCGATGACACTGACTCTGATAGTGGTACATCCGACGATGTGCAACCTGAAACAGAGGAAGGTGTACTGGATACTGCACCTGCAGCTGAGAATATACCGATGGCTCCTGCGGAGGTTCCCGAGGAGATTCCTCCGACGGTTGAAATAAATACACCGGCTACTGAGGTTGATGAGGTTTTAGGAAGAGGACATCGTCCAAAAATTCCTTCCACTCGATTGCGAGACTTCGTCGTTAATACGGTTACTCTTGACTCTTCTCTCTCTCTCTCCACTACTTCACCATCTCCTCAGTCGTCTTCAGGTTCGGTCTATCCTATCTCTGATTATCTCTCTAGTCATAAATTTTCTGACCAACATCGCAGCTTCCTGGTGGCGATATCATCTCATCATATTCCTAAATCGTTTAAAGAAGCAATTCTTGACAAGATATGGAAGGATTCTATGGGTACTGAAGTTACAGCTTTGGAGAGCCAGCATACGTGGGATGTGGTGCCATTGCCACCTGGTAAGAAACCACTTGATAACAAATGGATTTATACAATTAAGTATCGATCGGACGGCAGTATTGAACGACCAAAGTCGAGATTAGTTGTCTGTGGTAATCGCCAGAAACATGGAGTTGACTATACAGACACATTTTCACCGGTTGCGAAGATGACTACGGTGAGAGTATTTCTGGATTATGCGTGTAAGTTGGGTCATGAGGTTCATCAGATGGATGTTCACAATGCGTTTCTTCATGGGGATCTTCACGAGGAAGTATACATGAAAATTCCTCAAGGTTTTTCTTCTACAGATAAGAATCTGGTATGTAGACTTCGCAAATCTTTATATGGCTTGAAGCAGGCGCCTCGTTGTTGGTTTGCCAAGTTAACAGATGCTCTTCTCAAGTATGGGTTTACTCAAACCAAGTCTGATTATTCCTTGTTTGTTTACGTCAAGCAAGGAGTGTCCATTCGCATCTTGGCTTATGTGGATGACCTGATTATATCAGGAAGTACTCCGAAGGATATCAAACTCATAAAAGACTATCTCTCCACTTGCTTTCACATGAAGGATCTTGGTCTTCTCAAATATTTTTTGGGTATAGAGGTTGCTCGAAGCCCGTCTGGTTTCTACTTATGTCAGCGTAAGTACGCTACTGATATTGTCACTGAAGTCGGATTGCTTGGTTGTAAACCGGCTGGAGCCCCTATGGATCAAAATCATCAACTTAGTCGAGCTGATGGTCCTACAATTTCTGAGCCAGAACGGTATCGGAGACTTGTTGGCCGGTTTATTTATCTTGCTGCGACAAGACCAGACTTAACGTATGCTGTACACATTCTTTCACAATTTATGCAAGATCCTAAAGAAGATCATTGGACTGCTGCATTGAAGGTGGTACGATACTTGAAGGGAACTTTAGGTCAAGGTATTTTTCTGGATGCGAAGTCATCTCTCCACTTGACTGGCTGGTGTGATTCTGATTGGGGAGGATGTCACACTACTCGGCGCTCTCTGTCTGGTTGGATAGTTCAGCTCGGAACCTCTCCCATCGCGTGGAAAAGCAAGAAACAAGACACTGTGTCTTGCTCATCGGCAGAGGCCGAATACCGTGCTATGGGAGCCATCACCAAGGAGTTGTTAGGATTAAAGTCTTTACTTCGGGAACTTGGAGTGAATCACAAGGAACCGATGACACTGTTTTGTGATAGTCAACCAGCAATTCATATTAGTTCAAATCCGGTGTTTCATGAAAGGACTAAGAATATAGAGATTGAGTGTCATTTCATACGAGATGAAATTGTCAAGGGTGTTCTAAAACCATCATATGTTTCCACTAAAGAGCAGTTAGCGGACATCTTTACGAAAGCATTGGGACGCAAAGAGTTCGACATTTTCTTGTCCAAGCTGGGCATTCGTAACTTACATGCTCCACCTTGAGGGGGGGTATTACGGGAGATACTACATAGATTTGTGTATATCTATATTTCCTATTCTAGTTATTAACATTATTGATACTAGGTTTAGGAGATCTTATGATGGTTGTATAAATACTTGGCTGCGGCCACATTAATAGAGAGGTTAACATTCATCGATTCATAAACTTGTCAAAAACTATTGTTGCAAAGTACGAGGGCCTGTTCAACATTTTTTGGGATTCTAGAGAAAAAGAATAAAATTTAATCCTTAAATTTTAAATTTTCAAGTGCTTTACTAAATTTTCAAGTGCTTTACCAAATTTTGACCAAAGAGTGCTTTACTTAATTTTCTTCTAATAAAAGAATATAAAAAGTGCTTTAGTAAATTTGGTATAAAAACATAAATATATTAAAATTGGGGTCTGGGGGACAAGGGACTGGGTCCGGAGAGTACCTGGTCTACTCTAAAGGTGTCAGGTTTTGTATCTCTGTGTCTGGAACAGGAAGGACTTTCTTTACATGGCGAGGAACTATACCATCCATAACCATTACGGATCCTGAGCAAATCAAGGAAGTGTTCAATAAAGTTTATGATTTCCCAAAGCCGCATACATTTCCTTTGACCAACCTTATAATCAGTGGACTCTTTAGTTATGATGGTGATAAATGGGCAAAACACAGAAGAATCATCAACCCTGCTTTCCACCTTGAGAAGATCAAGGTTTGGCTTTATTTTTTCAAGTCTGGAGTTACGTTTTATGTATTGTATCTGACTCAAAACCTGACTTCTGTTTCTATGAATAGAATATGGTACCTGTGTTCCACCAGAGCTGCAACGAGGTTGTTGACAAATGGGACAAGATGGTTTCGGACAAAGGGTCATCCTGTGAGGTGGACGTTTGGCCTGGGCTCATGAGTATAACAGAAGATGTGATCTCTCGTACTGCTTTTGGAAGCAGCTACAAAGAAGGACAGAGGATCTTTGAGCTCCAAACAGAACTAGCACAGCTCATTATACAAGCTTTTCGAAAATCTTACATCCCTGGATATAGGTAATGAAAACCTCACTCTCCTGGTTTGAATCTTGGACTTAGAACCAGTGAAATTCTTTTAGGAAACATGACTAATGTTGTCCTTTTTCGTGAAGATATCTCCCAACAAAGGACAATAGAAGGATAAAAGCAGCAGCCAAAGAAACCCATGATATACTAAGAGGGCTCGTTAACAAAAGGCTAAGGGCAAGAGAGGCTGGAGAAGCACCAAACGAAGATTTGTTAGGTATACTTCTTGAATCAAATTTAGGACAAGCTAAAGGAAATGGAATGAGCATTGACGATGTGATAGAGGAGTGCAAGTTGTTCTACTTTGCCGGGCAAGAGACAACTTCAGTACTTCTAGTTTGGACAATGATTCTGCTAAGCCAGCACCAAGACTGGCAGGCTCGTGCACGAGAAGAAGTGAAGCAAGTTTTTGGTGATAAAGAACCCGATACAGAAGGCCTTAACCATCTCAAAATTGTAAGTCTAAACCAAAACCTTCAAGTAACTATCCTCTGGTTGTGTTTTCATGTTTTTTTTTGCTGAATGTTTTGATCTCTTTCAGATGACAATGATAATTAATGAGGTCATTAGGCTATATCCTCCAGTAACTCTTCTGACCCGAACGATTCACAAAGAGATGAAGCTAGGAGACCTGACACTACCAGGTGGTGTTCAGATCAATCTACCTATTATGCTAGTCCAACGCGATACCCAGCTATGGGGGAACGATGCAGCAGAGTTCAAGCCCGAGAGATTCGAAGATGGTGTCTCAAAGGCAACAAAGAGCCAAGTCTCCTTCTTTCCCTTTGCTTGGGGACCAAGGATCTGTATTGGCCAAAATTTTGCCTTATTAGAGGCAAAGATGGCAATGGCATTGATTCTACAGAGATTCTCCTTTGAGCTTTCTCCTACCTATGTCCATGCTCCTTACACTGTCTTCACCCTCCACCCACAGTATGGTGCTCATCTTATCCTCCACAAGCTATAGTTCCATACCAAAAGAGAATTAAACACTGGAAGTGATCCCATTATTTAAAGTTAATATGTTTCAAGCATATCTTTTCCAAACCAGAGCAGTAAAAGTAGAACTCACACTCAGAGGCTCTACTCACCCGATCTCTCTGGCTGTTAAATAATGTTCCATTCTATTTATAACATGGTGATAATATCAACCATTTATGCATTCACCAGACATATCTATATTTGTAAAAAAATTTACATAATCGCTTCTCAAATAACTAGTTTTTTCGGCTAAGAACATCTTCAATAGTATTCTATTTTCTCTAAACGCTAAAAATATAGTAAAAGTTACTATAATGGTATACCAGATTTTACACCAAATATAGAAGAATGAATAATATTATTCCAAATCTACAATAACACTATTTATTTACTTTATTTTTATTTTTTAGATGGAGACTTTTTCTTTATAAAATAACACTTCATCTTTTATATGTTCTCATTTTCTATCAAATAGAATTATATAGTATAACTTTTCACATTTAAATACTATGTTTAGTATATTATTTATTTTTAATTATGTATTGTAATAAAAAAAAATTTAAAATAGTCATTTAGTTATATAAATAGTGTAATTATGGTAGTATATTGCTATAAAATAAAATGAAAAGGTAAATTTTAAATATTTTAAAATTTATGGATTGTATAAAAATTAAGAAATAAATAGAAAAAATATATTAGAGTAGAAAATAGAAGTAATCATTGGAGCAAATTTTTAGAATACTCTACTTTTAGGGTAAAAAATATAGGCAGCTATTGAAAATGGTCTCTACTCATAAATAGATTATTACTCTGTTACATACAGTTGTCTTGCTCTCTATAGAGTATAATGTATCACATTCCATTAAATCTGGATATATCCTTGCATCTTAACCTGCTCTCTATGGGGTATCTATATCACTTTTCAATTAAATCTGGATATGTCCTTCCAGTAATGTGAAACTTTGAAGGTCAGTTACAAAGGGTCAAAAAAAGTATGATTTTAAAACTCAGAAAAAGTAACTACTCTGCTCATGTGGGACGACTCTTGTAGAGCATTACGATATTTATAATTCTTAGACAAATAATTTGTAGCAATACTTTTTGACTTGTCTATCAGTCGAGACCAGAGAGAGACGTATATGCTTGCTTCACTATATCTTTCATAAAATCCAGAAGAATTGAATACTATAAATGTATACAACAAACAAGATTTGGTTGCTTTGAAGTTACTCCCAGTATCTGCCCATATAAGCTGTTGGAAACAAATAAATATAAACTTCCAAATATCTGCCCATATTAAGCTTACCAATTTCATACTTTCTTTGCTGTCATTTTTCTTAAATTCCCAAATTAAATTAAATAAAAATAAAAAAGAATAGAAGAAAAGGTTACGTGTCCAGTGTCAGTGCTACGTGTCCGTATGGAAAATAAAGAAACATAGATCTTTGTCTCATTTTTTAAAAATTATATAAATACCTCTATAATATAGTGAGTATATAATTTAATAATCTCACACCAAGTCACCAAGACACCAACCAAATGGAAACTGAAATCGTCTCAGAGTTTCTTCCCTTCGGTCGTATCTACAAAGACGGTCGCGTGGAGCGTCTCACCGGCACCGAGATCATCCCTCCTTCACTAGACGCAACAAACGACGTCGTTTCAAAGGACGTCGTATACTCCACGGAACATAACCTCTCCGTCCGTCTCTTCCTCCCTCACAACAACAACAACAACAAGCTCCCTCTGCTAATCTACATCCACGGCGGAGCTTGGATCATCGAGTCACCTTTCTCCCCCCTCTACCACAACCACGTCGCGGAGCTCGCCAAGTCCGCCAACTGCCTCGCCGTCTCGGTCCAGTACCGCCGCGCGCCGGAGCACCCGATCCCGGCGGCGTACGAGGATTCTTGGTCGGCGATTGAGTGGATCTTCTCCCACGCCGGTGGATCCGGTCCGGAGGAATGGATCAACCAGCACGCATATTTCGAGAGAGTTTTCATCGGCGGAGACTCCGCCGGAGCCAACATGTCGCACCACATGGCCATGAGAGCGGGTAGGGAGAAGCTTGAGCCGAGGATCAAAGGTGTTGTGATCGTTCATCCAGCTTTCTGGGGGACTGATCCTGTCGACGAGCTTGACGTGCAAGACGCGGAGACGAGGAGAGGAATCGCGCAAGTTTGGGAGGAGATCGCTAGTCCGAACAGTGTTAACGGTACGGATGATCCGTTATTTAACGTGGTCGGATCCGGGTCGGATTTTTCCGGGTTGGGATGTGAGAAGGTTTTGGTTGCTGTGGCGGGGAAAGATGTGTTCGTGCGGCAAGGGTTGGGTTACGCGGAGAAGCTGAAGAAGAGTGGGTGGGGAGGGGATGTGGAGGTGGTTGTGGAGGAAGAGGAAGGACATGTGTTCCATCTGCAGAACCCTGACTCTGAGAGTGCTTTGAGATTCTTGGATAGGTTTGTCGAGTTTATAACCGACGGTTCAAATGGTGATGATGATTTTGTGAATGTTCTTTGATGATGATAATAGTGTGATTACCTGTGTTGGATAAATTTTTAAATTTGTTGTACCTGTTTTTAATTCGATTTGTTTTACTCATTATATGTTTGCAAGAAATAAACTGAATCAAAGATATTGCTTGATGCTGTTCATATAATGCTGAGAATGCTTCGAATTTCTTTAAGAAGATTTTTGTGGAGTACCCATCTAGGATTTCATCTCACTAATTCGTATATTCAATAATTCGTATATTCTAGAGTCGGTACGCCTCCCGATTTTTAAAACACATCGTTTCATTTTGGTAAGCAATATTTGTGGGCTTCAATTAGAATTGAGTTTTATGTTTTGCTTAATAAAGCTCATTAACTTCAAAAAAAAAAAGTGATATTCGACAACCATACTAAACAGAAGTTTATATCATTTTTCGACAATCCTAATTTCATCGGTGTTTGAATCTAGAAAATCATCAATTGTTGGAAACACTGGGTAAGTTACGATAAATATTGTAAAAAAATTTTATTGGAATCATCTGAATGTACCGATGATTTTTTGAGTAATCAACCTCCGATTAATTTCCAGTAGCTGAAAATATTTACAAAAAACAATTATTTTAATTAAATATTAAAAATCTTCTAATATTTCATTGCATTAATAAATGTAAAAATTCAATAATATAAAAATCAAAAAGAAAGAACGGATTTTCTATTGACAATAAATTTGATAAAATTAGTGGTGTATGATGCAACGGTGGTGATAACGAATGAGAAGTGAGCAGAATGAAAATAGTGGTAAACAGAGTTGTAGCGGTGGTCGTGCAAGGAGTTGTGGTGGCTGGATGCAAAGCTATTAGACCATGTACAATGGAAATGTTGAATAAAAGATTCAACAGTTGAATCGTTACATTGAGGGTGCTAAAAAAATGAAATTTGATGATATGGATTAATTGGTGTTAAAAAGATTCAATATGTTGAATAAAAAGAAAGTGGAGGTCACTAACGACGCATGTTACTTTCTAAATATTTTTTGATATTTTGATATTTTCTTAATTATTTAAAATAAATTAATCTTATTATAAATTAATTAATTTATTTTTATTTCTTATACTATATTTTATCATTTTAAATTATATATAAATAGACACTGAGTTTGTTTAATTTGGATATATAAAAAATTAATTATTAATTGATAAAATATAATGTTGAATTTTATCTAACAAAACCATTATAGTGGATACAAGTTTAATGTGTGTTAAATGATGATGTGAAAGAAAGAAAAGATGACATAAAATGTTAAAAAATGAAGTGGAATGTGTTGAATCCTGTACATAGTCTTAGACTTAGTCTCGAACCGCATACTTATGATATTAAAAATTATCTCAAAAATATCACACAAAATCGAAATCATAAATAGCATTTACTAAACAACAGAATAAACTAATTTTTATCAAATGATAATTTTAATATAAAAAATCAAAAATAAAATATTTAAAACAAAAAGTTTTTTTTTTTTCAACAAATCAAATGATGTCTGATGTAGTCGTTACAAAACACATTGGTTAACCAAAGCACATTGATTAAACAAAAAGTTTTTTTTCCTAAATCTTAGATTTTAAATCCTAATAACTAAAAAAAATTAAAAAATATGTATATATATGTTTGCTTTTAACGAATACTATTTTGTGATTTCATCTTTCAGTGTTACTTGAAAAATAATTATTTAATATAATTCGAGGAGTAATATTTATTTTTAAATTGAAAAAAGTATTTTAATTATATTTATTTAGAAGTAAAAATAGTGCGGAAAATTACAAAACAGGAAACACATATCCTCCTCTAGACATACGTACACGTTGTCCAAAATTTATTTCCGCAGTAAAAGATTTGGATAAAGTACTCTTGCCGACAGACACAAAGCAATCCCTGTCGGAAAAGATATTTCGGTAAAAATGCTCCGAAGAATCTCCTCTTCCTCCTCGCTCTCTTCGCCCCCTCTCTTCTTCCGCTTCTTTCGCCACTCTCCTCGCTATAACTTTCCGCTGTCATCTTCACGGACAGCCGTCAGCGTCTCCGGTCACCACCACCACCACCACCGGCTTTCCTCTCCCAACACAACTCTTCGTAGTATATGTTCACACTCTTCATCTGATCTCGTCTCCGAGCATCCTCCCTTCGTCAGGATCTACAAAGACGGTCGCGTCGAGCGTCTTTCCGGCACCGAAACCGTCCCAGCGTCTCTAACTCCACAAAACGGTGTCGTCTCGAAGGACGTCGTGTACTCGCCAAAGCATAGCCTCTCCGCTCGTCTCTTCCTTCCTCATAAAGCCAGAGAACTCGCCGCCGGTAACAAACTCCCGTTGCTTATCTACATCCACGGCGGAGCATGGATCGTCGAGTCCCCTTTTTCTCCGATTTACCACAGTTTCCTGACGGAGGTTGTGAGAGCCGCGAGTTGCTTGGCGGTGTCGGTTCAGTACCGCCGTGCCCCGGAGCATCCGATCCCGGCGGCGTATGAGGATTCATGGTCTGCGATTCGGTGGGTCTTCTCGCATTCAGATGGGTCTGGTCCTGTGGATTGGATCAACGAATATGCTGATTTCAACAGAGTTTTCCTCGCCGGAGATAGCGCCGGAGCCAATATGTCGCACCACATGGCCATGAGAGCGGGTAAGGAGAAGCTTAGCCCTAGAATCAAAGGGGTTGCGATTGTTCATCCAGCTTTCTGGGGGACTGATCCTGTCGACGAGCATGATGTGCAAGACGTGGAGACGAGAAGAGGAATCGCGCAAGTTTGGGAGGAGATCGCGAGTCCGAATAGTGTTAATGGAACGGATGATCCGTTGTTTAACGTGGTTGGATCCGACTCGGATCTTTCCGGGTTGGGATGTGAGAAGGTTTTGGTTGCGGTGGCGGGGAAAGATGTGTTTGTGCGACAAGGGTTGGGCTACGCGGCGAAGCTGAAGAAGAGTGGGTGGGGAGGGGATGTTGAGGTGGTTGTGGAAGAAGAGGAAGATCATTGCTTTCATCTCTTAGACCCTGATTCTGATAATGCTCCAAAATTCTTGAAGAAGTTTGTCGACTTTATCACCTGTTGAAGAGTATAGCTTAAACTCTGTTCTAAGAATAAACTTGATGTCTTCGTTTTTTATTAACCCATAATGTCAAACTGTTCAATCTTAAATAAAGTAATAATCCAATCTTAACGCACTGTATTCACGAACTCAAAACTGTTTCAACATTTCTCCTTGTGAACTTTGCAACACTATGCTTCACATTTCCTTCTGAGGCTTTGAGCCAAATCTACTCTCTCTTGCGTACAGCAGTCAATCTCTATTATTTGCAGAAAAGCTTTAACATATTGGAGGTATATTTGTAATTCAATACCGAAGTCATTTTACATTCGAACCTAATTAAAACTATTGTAGAGCTTCCACTTGTTTGTTCGAGCACAAACCAGACATTCGTCTGCATAAGGTATCACCTTCCTCATTGCTCAGACAATGTTAGATTACACAAAGGCGGCCGTGTCGAGCGACTTAGCGGCAACGACGTCATCCCAGCCTCACTAGACCCCCAAGACGACGTCGTGACAAAAGACTTCGTGTATTTACCTAACAAAAGATGAAGAAAAATAAAATCGTTCACCTAATTAATGAAAAATTGGAAAAAAGAGTATGATTAATAGTGCGTATCACCTTATATTGAATGTTTCTGGCCATATGAGACTTGTAGTCCAATTTTAATCGCAATAGCAAAAACCAGTAACACACTTTCGTTTCAAATACGTCCTCTGTATTGACACATGCATGTTACCAGTAACTGATGTAACCGAAAACTTTGGCTTTCCAAGGGACAAATCTAAATTAAAGTAAATTTAATTTAATATTTTAGAAAAGAAATATAACTTTCTTTAATCACCACAATATATAACATGCTAGTAACGATGCCATCATATTACGTGTTATCACCATTTCGACCATTTTTTTACTTTCACTATCTTCTCCAAAAAAAAACAAAGATGGAACCTCATCGTACTTCTCATCTTCCACCCATCAGAATACACAAAGACGGCCGCGTCGAGCGACTTAGCGGCAACGACGTCATCCCAACCTCACTAGACCCCCAAAACGACGTCGTGACAAAAGACGTCGTTTACTCACCAGAACATAACCTCTCCGTACGTCTCTTCCTCCCTCATAAATCGACAAAACTCGCCGCCGGTAAAAAACTACCTTTACTTATCTACTTCCACGGCGGAGCTTACATCATGGAGTCCCCTTTCTCCCCTGTTTACCATAACTACCTCGCAGAGGTCGTCAAAACCTCTAACTGCCTCGCCGCGTCGGTTCAATACCGCCGTGCACCGGAGCATCCGATACCGGCGGCGTATGAAGATTCTTGGGCGGCCATTCAGTGGATATTTTCTCATTCTGATGGGTTTGGTGAAGAGGTTTGGATCAATGAACTCGCTGACTTTGGCAGAGTCTTTGTCGCCGGAGCTAATATATCTCATCACATGGCGATAAAAGCAGGCAAAGAGAAGCTCCACCCTAGAATCAAAGGAGTTGCTATGGTGCATCCAGGTTTTTGGGGGAAAGATCCGGTCGACGAGAAAGATGTGCAAGATGAAAGAATCAGAAGCCAAGTGGCAGAGGTTTGGGAGCTAGCGAGTCCGAATAGTGTAGATGGGGTGGATGATCCGTGGTTGAACGTTGTCGGATCCGGGTCAGATATATCCGGACTGGGATGTGAGAGGGTTTTGGTTGCAGTTGCTGGAAAAGATGTGTTTGGACGGCAAGGGTTGGCTTACGCGGCGAAGCTGGAGAAGAGTGGGTGGAGAGGAGAGTTGGAAGTGGTGGAGGATGAAGAGGAAGGACATTGCTTCCATATCCATAACGCTAACTCTGAAAATGCTTTGAAGTTGATGAAGACATTTGTTGAGTTCATGTCATCCACTGTTGAAGAGTAGTAATATTTGTTTCTTGTTGCTTAAGTATGGAATTAAAAGATGATATAAAAATATTTTGATGCCTCATTTTGATAAATATAAAAATTACATCAAGTTAGGTGATACTAATAGCTTAATGCATACAAAATCTTATGAAACTAATGAGATGTTAATAGCAGATACGATGGTATAGTAAAATGAATCTGAAGAGGCTCCGTCTCAGGCATCAGCATGGCCTGTTCTTTAATAATCTCACAAAACATTCTCGCACATGTTAAAAAAGTAGTTGTCTGCGAATTTGGATGCAATGTTTGAACTGCGTAGCTGTTGATGTCGTTTCTCGTGGTGAAAAATAAAAAGATGTTGGTCCAGTTGAAACCAGCTTATTAGAGCACCTCCATCGGTAAGTACCCCTAATGGGTACTTAAAATTAAATTAATGTATAATTCTTTGATTTGAAAGCTTAAGTACCCTTTTTAATCTATTTAATTTTTTCCTTCTCCATTGGTTAGTAACACATTGAGGTTCTTAAATTTTTTAAAAAAGTTTTTTTTTATAAACTGAAACAGGGGCAAAAGATAAGAGTTTATTTCTATCTTCTTCTTCCACTTTTTTCTGTTTAGCTCCAATGTCTCCTCTCTGCAAACGAAGAGTCAACAATTCGTCACTTCATCTTCATCATCAAAACCAAATTTCAGTTTCAAATTCGACACGAGATCTGACCTTGCCGGAGATAATAAGCCAACCTCATCATCAAAACCAAATTTCAGTTTCAACTTCAAATCAACAAAAAAACTCAAGGATTTGGAGAAGAAGAAGAATGACAGACAATACGATAGAAAAGAGAGAGAATCAATTTTGAACAAAAAAAAAGAAAAAAAAGAAAAGAAAAAGACAACCAATAGAAAAAGACCACGTATGGGGTACTTAGTGATTCCAAAACTCCTTTTTTTAGTACCGGTCCTCTTGATTTTTTCCTTTTTTCATTTATTTTTATTTGATTTTTGTTTAAGTACCACCTCTAAGAACCTCCAATGGAGGTGGTCTTAGGTCATAGTGGGCTCAGAAGGCACCGGCCCGTGATCCTTCCACCGTCGAAAGCGGGAGGTGGACGCTGCTCTGTGAAACCAGCCTCACGCAGTCTCCTCCGCTCTAAGAGTGCCCGAACCACAAGCCTTCGCTCGAGCCCGAACCCTCAACTCCCGACTTGGAATGGGCAGGCCAGTGAATAGCCAACCCGAACCCGGCCTAATGAGATCGGCCCATAGTTCCAACATCTTGTTGTCTCCACTCGGATCACAAGCCCGCGTTACCAAGCTGGACGTGCACTTCTTGCGAGTTAATCTTATATATACAACAGAGAAAAGCTTGTTTGTTCCGATGTGGGACGTTTAACAACTAAAAATAACATCTCACTTCCAACGACGCCGTTTTCTATTCTTCAATTTACAGTCTACAATGGTCCAGTTTCTGATTTGTTTCTTTGCTAAATCAAGGTATGGGTTCTGATAAACTCGGTACTCATTGAGACGATTCCCTGATATGTTAGATGTTCATTGGCTCTATGCACGGCCTCCACAGATCATTGCGACATTTGGGAAGAACAGTAGATTATAACTTTACGTGCCTATTCCAAAGATCAGACCCTAATGATACACTGCAGCCGCAGGAGAGGCTTATATGGTAGTTCTTTTTACTTTGTTGCATGATAAGATGTCTCTCGTTTGAGACATTGAAACCTGCAACTTAAGGGCAGGCATGATAATTCATATTTTTCTTTACGAATATATTGATTAAGTCTTTGCATAATACTATAATAGATAGAGAATGATTTTTCCAAATGCGCACACAAGAGATTGGTATACGGTGCTTGGTCCCCTTAGAATTTCAATTAATCCAATCCAATATGATCAAACTGATTACTAATCACATCAGTTCACGTGTTAAATCCTTTTGCGAAAGTTCATTTGGTTCGCTCCGACACTGATTCCGATTACGTGCTGACCAAGAATTGGAAAAGGAAACAGAAGAGAAGAAATCATCTTTCATAGAGAATATCCTAAGAAGAAAGAAATTCATACTGCTATTAGATGATCTGTGGAGCGAGGTAGATTTGAAAAAGATTGGAGTTCCACAACCAACTCAAGAAAATGGATCGAAGATAGTTTTCACCACTCGTAAAAAGGAAGTTTGCAGACACATGAGAGCTGATGATGAGCTGAAAATGGATTGTTTGTCAACGAATGAAGCGTGGGAACTGTTTCAAAATGTAGTTGGAGAAGCCCCATTAAAGAAGGATTCGGAAATTCTCACACTCGCAAAAAAAAATTCCGAAAAATGTCATGGCTTGCCACTTGCACTCAATGTGATTGGCAAAGCCATGTCATGTAAAGAGGATGTACATGAATGGCGTCATGCAAATGATGTTCTCAAAAGTTCCAGCCGCGAGTTTCCAGGTATGGAAGAAAATATTCTTTCAGTTTTGAAGTTCAGCTATGATGGTTTAGAGGATGATAAGATGAAATCATGCTTCCTATACTGTTCTTTGTTCCCGGAAGATTATGAAATAAAGGAGGAGGAGTTGATAGAGTATTGGATCAATGAAGGATTTATAAATGGAAAGAGAGATGAAGATGGAAGTAACAACAAAGGTCATGTTATAATTGGTTTGTTAGTTCGTGCGCATCTATTGATGGAATCAGAAACTACTGTGAAAATGCATGACGTGTTACGTGAAATGGCTCTTTGGATAGGGTCTACGTCTGCAAAACAGTGCGTCAAAACAGGTGTGAACTTAACCCTTATACCATATGATGACATCAACTGGTCAGTTTTGAGAAGGATCTCGTTGATGCGTAATCAATTTGATGAATGAGATCAACTGGCCAAAAGCTGCCATTAGAGAGTTTCAGAGACACGAACAGGAGTAAGGAAGTTGATGAATGAGATTCCGAATCCCCCGTTGCATATGCTATATTTGTGTGAGTGTATCCTCTCAGTTTCTAAACCTTTGTTTTGGTTTTATGTTCTGCTTTTGCTTGAATGACATTGTTTGTCAAAGCTGGAAACTTTTCATTGTTGCATTTCCACTTCTCTCCAGTTTGTAACCATTTGATACATTTTTCTCAAAGCTTTCATTTGTGTGTGTCTTCCAGTTCATGTATCTCTAACGCAAACTCTTGACGCAAAACCGCATTGTTAATAGTAAGAACGACAGTGCGCAGGACCTTCTGTTTGAATGATTTATGTTCTCTTCTCTTAACTGGGAGGGGGACATTCAGAGTCAAAAGAAGAAGGCTTCCTGATCGATGTTTCTCAAGAAGGTCATATGAAAGCTACACAGTCTGCAAATGGAAAGAACAGATCAATCTCTTGGCAGGAAAAGGCTTAGCTTTGAACCGAGTCTACAGTCTCCAACATCTAGACATCATTTTTCTGAACAGAGTATTGAATTAATATTCTATTATTTTGGAAGCCAAAGCTTTTGCTCTTCTATCAGAGACAGAGATTAGAAGAAACAGAAACCAAGTGTGTTCAAGCACGATGAGGTGATATCTCTTGAGACAGCATTATGAAGTGAAACCGTCACGCTCAAGATGCAAGCAATCCTCCTCCTGAACACTTTTTTTTTTAATCCCTTTTACTTTCATTGATGATTCTTCCTTGAGGAAAAAATGATTCTCATCTGCATCTTTCAAGAAGCACCTCAAAACGATTCAGTTCGTCATTCATCCGCTTCCTCTGGTCACCTAAACCAAACAAGAACACAACGGTTCTTCCAAGAGAAACGTAAGCAACAACCTCCACCATTTGCAAGTTCTTGATTCGCAAGTGTAACTCCCCATCTCTTAAGCTACAAGAGTCAACTACCAAACTACACAGCACAAGATTCCAAGTCCCAAAGTTGTTGCAGATTTTTTTGCTGATTGCTCCGTCAATTAAGAAAATGAGAGACATGTTTTAAAACTTTCTGATCACAATACCGTTGGATACGAGAAACCAACCAGCCATGTCGTGAGCTTTTTCAAGTCTCAAAATTTCCAATAAAAATATATACAATTTTAAGTTTTGTTAACGAGAGAGATTTTTCTATTTCTTCTTCTCTTGTATTTCTATTCTTCCTGTTATGCTTTTATGTAAACATACCTCTCTGCTCATGACATCATGACTTGCTTCCCAAGCTACATTGCTCCTCCTCTTTCCATTTTTCATTTCAGTATTAATAGATCATTTAGCAAAAATATGGACGATTTCGCCTTTTTTTAAACGGAATATTTCTGATTTCTTTGGAGTTCCTATTTTTCTTGTATTTCCTTTCTTCTCAAGTTAATCCGGGTATATATATATATATATATATATATATATATATATATATATATATATGTTTCTGTCTAACAGACAAAAAAAAACTACACAAGTATTCTTCTTTCTTTTACTTTCAATAGCTATCTCTAGTTTTTTCTTTAAAAAAACATCAATATGATCATTGATGCTTTATATCCTATTGATACTGTCGAACCCATCCATCCTGCTATGATTATAACAAAACAACTGACAAACACTGATTATGTACAAAATATGGTATTACCGAGAGAACAAATTGAGTCAGTTCTCGCGGTGATGGATGGTGTTACAGATGAGGGTTTAAGAAACGGTAAGGAAGTGGATGTTTATGATGCAACGGAAGAAGACGAATACAAAGTCACCATAAAGCGTTTTAACGACGACACCAAATATGTTTTTGGAAAAGGTTGGAGTACAATGAAGTATTCTTTGGATCTCGAAGAAGGCCAAGAACTGAAGCTCTACTAGCATCGTGGTTACAAAAGTTTCATTGTTCTCAATTTTCAGTACACTCTTCTAATGATTTAAGTGTAGCGCACATGCGTCTACCTCTTCGGTTTTTCTTATTAATTAATAGCTCTAGTTAATTATGTTTTTGGATTTCATTCGTAATGGCTCTAATTAATTATTATATTTTAGATTTCATTCATATTTTCCTAGTTAAGTGTTATTTTCCCTAATTTTTAATAAATTTAATTGAAATATCTTGAATTTCAAAAAACATACCTGCGCAAGGTTAATGAAAATCATCACATATACAAAAAGGAACGTTGCTCCACTCGATTCCCCCTCCCCCTCCCCATCACGGACCCCCATCACCAATATTCCCAAATCTATGTTGTATATTTTGTAAAAGATTTGTTCACCATTATCATTTTTTTTAAACAAAAAAAAATCAATCAAATTTATAACTCAACTTCTAAAACAATGGATTTTGATTGATGTAGATTTATGTTTTGAGTTAGCAAATTTATAAAAGGCCTAAGTCAAAATTATAATTCAAGCACAACACATCTTAAATCAAACCTAAAATCAAAAAGCTAAATTTAATGCATAATTAGTAACATTTTTGAGTTATAAGTCTAACTCAAACTTAATCAATGAAAACTAATGTCACTAATCAAACCCTATATATAATAATAATATATGCATTGCAGTAAAAAAAAAATCATTTTTCATTTATTTATTTTAAATTCCCCTCTTCTATCGATCGATCGAGCAAAAACCTTGAATAAAACCTCTTTCGCCGCCGGAGAAAAGTAGCCATGCTCCTCCGATCATTAACTCGTTCCTCCTCCAATGCCTCCACCTCTCTCTTCTTCCGTCTTTTCCCTCGCTCCTACTTCTCTCGCTCTTCTCCAGCGACAGGCCGCAACATTCGCCGGCTATCAGCTGCTGGAACTGGAAGCGAGCTCTTTCTACGCCGTGGTTTAAGGCTGCTCCCCGCCGCCGCGAGTGGCTGTCTCAGTGGGCAGTTCTCTCTCGCCGTCTCTACACAAACCGCAACTTCTTATCCCGGTAGAATTATCGAATTGTGATTTTATCTGTTTTTGTTTATATAGAAAAAATTAGATCTTTTGTGGACATGTTGTGTTTTTAGTTGATGTTACTGTCTGTTTCCTTAGCTTTTTGTTTGAATTTTCGAATTGTGATTTTATCTGTTTTTGTTTATATAGAAAAAAATTAGATCTTTTGTGACATGTTGTGTTTTTAGTTGATGTTACTGTCTGTTTCCTTAGCTTTTTGTTTGAATTTTCGAATTGTGATTTTATCTGTTTTTGTTTATATATAAAAAATTTGATCTTTTGTGACCATGTTGTGTTTTTTAGTTGATGTTACTGTCTGTTTCCTTAGCTTTTTGTTTGAATTATCGAATGTGATTTTTTCTGTTTTTGTTTATATAGAAAAAAATTAGATCTTTTGTGGACATGTTGTGTTTTTAGTTGATGTTACTGTCTGTTTCCTTAGCTTTTTGTTTGAATTATCGAATTGTGATTTTTTATCTGTTTTTGTTTATATAGAAAAAAATTAGATCTTTTGTGACATGTTGTGTTTTTAGTTGATGTTACTGTCTGTTTCTCCTTAGCTTTTTGTTTGAATTATCGAATTGTGATTTTTTTTTTCTGTTTTTGTTTATACAGAAAAAATTAGATCTTTTGTGACATGTTGTGTTTTTAGTTGATGTTACTGTCTGTTTACTTAGCTTATACGGTCTCCAATTTAGGATAGATCTGAAGTTTTGATGGAATGTAGGTCAGGATGAAGCTGAGAAGCTTGGATTTGAGAAATCGCGGGAAGAGTTCATCTCAGAGTGCAAATCCAAGGCTGTTCTCTTCAGACACAAGAAGACCGGTTGCGAAGTCATGTCTGTTTCAAACGATGATGAGAACAAGGTCTTTGGCGTCGTTTTCAGGACTCCTCCGTAAGTAGTACACATGAATCTGTCTTGCTATACTAGTTAATCTTTAGTATATGTGAGTGTGACTTGAAAGTTCTGTTCTGTTCTTCTTTCTTGATGCAGGAAGGATTCCACTGGCATTCCTCACATACTGGAACATAGCGTATTATGCGGTTCAAGAAAGTACCCTCTTAAAGAGCCATTTGTGGAGTTATTGAAAGGGAGCTTGTATACTTTCCTAAATGCATTCACATATCCTGATAGGACTTGCTACCCTGTTGCTTCCACAAATACAAAGGTATTATAATACATAAATTCTCTTTTTTTTCTGATCACATTTCAATGATTTCATCTCTATCTATGCTAGGATTTCTACAATCTTGTCGATGTATACTTGGACGCTGTGTTTTTCCCCAAGTGCGTGGACGATGTTCACACTTTTCAGCAGGAGGGTTGGCACTATGAGCTTAATCATCCTTCTGAAGACATTTCTTACAAAGGTTCTCTATCTCTTACAGTTTTAAGCTTTGGCTTTTGTTAACTTGCTCTCTTTGTTAATGTTTCCACATATCAGGGGTTGTTTTTAATGAGATGAAAGGTGTCTATTCACAGCCTGATAATATACTAGGGCGGATTACTCAACAGGCAAGTTTTGATTGTTACAAACAATTTCTTCTACCAATCTATTTCTAAGATGAATTTCTGTAAAGGGTTCGAGTGGATGTGTAGTGTACCTGATTAAATGTGTGTCAATTGTGTATATAGATATTCGATAAGTTGTTGGTTTCTTACACTGGTCATCACTTATCACTTTGATACTTCTCACAGAACATCGCTTCACTGTCTGCTAATGTGCTTTCATTATTCTTTGGTTCAGTGGTTCTTATGGAATTGTATACTTAGTTTATCTTCTGTTCTCTTATAATAGGCCTTATGCCCAGAAAATACATACGGTGTTGACAGTGGAGGTGATCCAAAGGACATCCCGAAGCTTACATTCGATAAATTTAAGGTTTGTCAAGTCCTTCATGTGCTTAACTTACTCACGGAGTAGTATGATATGTACTATATTATTCTTCTAATGTTCAAAATTCCAGGAGTTCCACCGTCAGTATTATCACCCGAGCAATGCCAGAATATGGTTCTACGGAGATGATGATCCAGTTCAACGCCTCAAAGTCCTGAGTGGTAAACAGCCGTATCTTATATTGTATTTTCAGTACGAGATTATCCTTTTCTTGATTTATGTTACAGTAAATGATCTCTGTGTTCCTAATTTGTGCAGAATATTTGGACATGTTTGATGCAAGCCCAGCTCGAGATAGCTCAAAGGTTGAACCACAGAAGCTATTCTCTGGGCCTCGCAGAATCGTCGAAAAATATCCTGCTGGTGGAGATGGTGACCTTAAGAAGAAGCATATGGTGTGCCTCAACTGGCTACTCTCTGAAAAGCCACTGGACTTACAAACTCAGCTCGCGCTTGGATTCTTAGATCACCTAATGCTTGGGACTCCTGCTTCGCCATTGAGAAAAATCTTGTTGGAGAGCGGATTAGGAGAAGCTCTTGTCAACAGTGGGGTGGAAGACGAACTTCTCCAGCCCCAGTTCAGTGTTGGTTTGAAAGGTGTTTCCGATGATAAGGTACAAAAGGTTGAAGAGCTGATCATGAGTACTCTGAGAAAATTGGCAGATGAGGGGTTTGACACTGATGCTGTTGAGGCATCCATGAACACCATTGAGTTTTCTATGAGAGAAAACAATACAGGGTCGTCCCCTCGTGGTTTATCACTTATGCTCCAATCAATTGTGAGTTTATCTGCCTTTTACTTATGTTTCTCTGTATCGTTTCTTATTTTAGTGCTGTGTTGTTTAGGGGAAATGGATATACGACATGGATCCTTTTGAGCCATTAAAGTATGAGGAACCATTGAAGACCTTGAAAGCTAGAATAGCTGAGGAAGGATCCAAGGCTGTCTTTTCCCCGCTGATAGAGAAGTTCATTTTGAACAACCCTCACTGTGTTACCATCGAGATGCAGCCTGATCTAGAAAAGGCTTCTCAAGAGGAAGTGGAGGAGAAAAATATTCTGCAAAAAGTTAAAGCAAGTATGACAGACGAGGAGCTTGCAGAACTAGCGCGTGCCACAGAGGAGTTGAGATTGAAGCAAGAGACTCCTGACTCTCCCGAAGCACTGAAATGCGTTCCAAGTTTAAATTTGAGGGACATTCCAAAGAAACCTACATATGTTCCCACTGAGGTGATTATTATACTACTACCTCTCTGATTTTGTTGGATTCTTAACATCTTTCTCAGCTTGATTCTGATATAATGCTGTATAGGTTGGAGATATTAATGGCGTGAAGGTCTTGCGGCATGATCTTTTTACAAATGATATACTATACACTGAAGTAGTCTTTGATATGGGCTCACTGAGGCATGCGCTTCTTCCGCTAGTACCCCTCTTCTGGTAACTTGTTGACCTCTACCTCTTATGATCAAACCTTTTCATTCTGCTTTTGTGATTTTCACTTCACTTTTCCAGAATTGCTAATAGTGAAAATGTTAAAAGAAGTACTGCTCTTATGATCAAACCTTTTTTATGCTGCTTCTGTCTGACAGTCAATCTTTACTGGAGATGGGCACGCAAGATATGAGTTTTGTACAGCTTAATCAGTTGATTGGAAGGAAAACTGGAGGGATAACAGTTTATCCCTTTACATCCTCTGTCTGGGGCAGTGATGTTCCATGTAGCAAAATTATTGTCCGTGGAAAATCCATGGTTGGACGGGCTGAAGACCTTTTTAACCTGGTACTTGTTTTTAACATCTTTAACGTATCACATGTTAGCTTGAGATTTTCCTTTCTTGAGACTTGAGATAGGCAATGTAGAGTCTTGTAGCTGATACAGCTACAGTTTTTTTGGGTCCTCAAGAAATATAGTGCAAGTTGTGTAACTTTTGCCTCATGTCGTCTAACTCGTTATTTTTGTGTCTCTGATCATGCTCGTTATCCATTCATCGTACCAGAAATCAAAAGATGTCTCTTTTATTTGTGTCTATATCTTTAGAATATCTCTTATGTCTCTTGATTTTTCCCTCTTAAAGCAGTGCTCGTCCCATTTATATAGCAGTGTCTGCTGTTAGTTTGTTTGTTCAACGTAGAGTATAGACAACCACTCACTACTTGAAAATTGTTATTACTAGTTTTAGGCTGAATATAATCATAATCACTTGGCTAATCCCAGCTTTCGAGCTTCTAAAGGAGGAAACACTGCAGACAATAGAATGTAACCTTAGTTTGATAGAAGAGCTATGCGATTCTTGAAATTCTAGATTGGTACTTAAGCTTCGTTTGCTTTTGTCTTGCTGCAGATGAACTGTGTGCTGCAAGAAGTTCGATTTACAGATAAACAGCGGTTTAAACAATTCATCTCCCAGAGTAGAGCAGGGATGGAGGTAACGTAGATCTTTCTTCCTTTAGCATTCTAAACAGAACTCCGTGGTAGTAATATAACACTAACTCGTGTTCTTTATAGAACCGATTGAGAGGAAGTGGTCAAGGAATCGCTGCTGCGAGGATGGACGCAATGTTGAACGCTGCTGGATGGATGTCTGAACAGATGAATGGTCTCAGGTTGGAACTTTGATAACTCTTTTCGTAATATGTTAGTTTTAATCTGCTTCTGAAACTAGTAAAAGCCTAATAGACTTTTTACTTTTCTCTTTTCTTTAGTTACATTGAGTTTCTACATACTCTGGAACAGAAGGTGGATCAAGACTGGGAAGGGATCTCATCCTCACTTGAAGAAATCAGAACGTCTCTCCTTTCTAAGAATGGTTGCATAGTCAATATGACTGCTGATGGGAAGTCCCTCACAAGCACGGAGAAATTTGTTGGGAAGTTCCTTGATTCACTCCCTGAAAAGCCTTCTAGTGGACAAGTTACTTGGGATGCACGGCTTCCTCTGAGAAATGAAGCTATTGTAATACCAACTCAGGTAAACAAAATGAAAACCCTTCTGCATATTCATGTGTCCTTTGGTGTGTGTTCTCTTATATGCGCCTTCTCGAACAGGTGAACTATGTGGGGAAAGCAGGTAATATATACAGCAGTGGATATAAGCTTGATGGGAGTTCATATGTTATATCAAAGCATATTGGTAACACATGGTTATGGGACCGTGTTCGTGTAAGTGGTGGTGCATATGGAGGTTTCTGTGATTTTGATTCACATTCAGGTCAACTCCTTTCCTTTTCGTTGTGTTAAGAGGTTTCTCCTTCAGCCCTGACCTTTGGATTTTGTCTTGTTCAGGAGTGTTTTCGTTCTTGTCTTACCGTGACCCCAACTTACTGAAGACACTAGACATATATGATGGAACTGGAGACTTCTTACGTTGCCTTGACGTCGATGAAGACACCCTTACTAAAGCAGTTATTGGGACAATTGGGGACGTTGATTCGTACCAGCTCCCTGATGCCAAAGGTTATAGCAGGTATGGTGTTTAACTCGGCAGGTTCTGTCTTTTTTCAAAAATTTAAGTGATGGGTTATGAATATAATTTTCCTTCTCTGTCACCAGTTTGTTGAGGCATTTGCTTAATGTAACTGACGAAGAGAGGCAAATAAGGCGTGAAGAGATATTATCAACAAGGTTTATATAATTCTCTCGTTTTTGCACTTTCTTGAACAGAATACAAAACTAACTTCTTGCTTCTTTTTTTTTTAATCTCACAGTTTGAAGGACTTTAAGGAATTTGCAGAGGCGGTAGACTCTGTTAGAGATAAAGGTGTTGCAGTGGCCGTGGCATCACAAGAAGACATTGATGCAGCAAACAAAGAACGCTCAGATTTTTTCGAAGTGAAGAAAGCTCTATGAGTCTGAGAGACCCTCTTAAAAAGAGTAGGAAGAAGTTTTCTTAGATTCATGGAACGAGGCATCATATCTCTAAGCTCACCTTCTTAGGTTCTACTTCACTATGCTCACAAAGCTATATGCGAACATCATGATCTATCATAGTGGAATGAAAGCACTTTTACCTTTCACTTTATGACATTTACCATTTTACTAAACCACAGGGTTGGCTACTGTTGCATTCGAGGATGTTTTTTTGTACCTTTTAGATTTTGAGCCAAGCCTTGTTTAGTTCACATGTGGTCCAAAATGTTGAGCAAACTGTGTCATTGCTTGTTAAGAAAAAAGGCTCTCAAAAAAAAAAGAGATGAATCTGTAACTCACCATGTGTCCTGCTCTTCTTAGTTTCATGTTCCTCATGCATTTCATGCTTCCTACTTCGAGTGTTTCTTAAAGAGTTTTTCTGAACTAAAATATTAATGTAAGTATACAGATTGAAGAGAGAATGACATTAAAAAATGTTGTGTAACAAATGACATAAATTTCTTATATACTAAACTTTTCTGGTACTTTTTGAAAAACCTGTGACATTTGTTTTTAGTTTAATCTTTTTCTAATTCAGTGATTAGATTTAAAATATCAGTATTTCATTTTATTAAAAATCCAAGTAAGCAACTTTTGAGTTTGAAGTGCTCTTAAACAGTTTAAGTGAAATTAAAACTTGAGGCATCAAGTATCTCCAGGATTTGTTACAAAAAAAAAAAAAGAATCTCTAGGATACATTTTGGGGGTAGATTAGTGTAAATATACTTTTTTATTAACAACAGTTTTTTTTTTGTCACCTATGAATTGCATTAACATGAACTGAAGTACTTAAGTACCATTTGTTACAGACCAAGGACCCATAACATACTTCTACCTTCTTTTCTACTTATCCGAAGCTAGTATATACCCCAAATAACACACCAAAAGACTAAGCACCATCAGGACATACATACCAAGAGCCTTTTCCATAGAACAAAAAAAGAAGAGGGCTAAAGTTTCTCACAATCAAAGCATCTCTCTTATACCACCACCACCACTGTGTTTGAAAAACATCAAATATCATAGTAATCATATATAGACTTTCGATTCCGATCTGTAACATTGAAATAACAGCATCCTGGATACAAATATTCTCTGGTATTAATTTTTATTTGAAAAAGAACATTCCATTCTGCCAAACAAAATATTGTTATTAGAAAAATAATTATTTGAAAATTGTTAGTCATAAATTATAGCCCTGATTTTTTTCTTTTACTGAATTACTATTAATTTTAAAGTATTGGAAATTGTTAGTCATAGACAATAATGTATTTATAGTCAACTTTGAGTTTATTTTCTTATAAAATCCTGATAAAATTTTGAAACATAGTGAATAAATATATAATCGACATTTATGTATACCCTAAATAAATGCTCTATTTTTCACCCTAAGTAAATAGGCTCGTCAGCACAAACAATATTTGTAACGGTCAATAATTATTGCACATTTATTATTTTTTCACTAACCAAATTTATCCAAAATGGTCCCTATTTGCCTTAAGGGGTAAAAAACAAAGCATGACATTTATGTGTAAAATTCTTATAACCCATTTTGGACATATATGTGTAGATTCCGTGTAAGAGCTGTATCATTAGATGTTTTTTTTGTTGTTCTCATTTAATAACACTACTGTTTGGATAATTACATTTATTAGTTGTGTCTCCAAGTGTTACTTGAAAGCCACTGAATGCTTTAGGGTCCCCTCACGGCTTAAGTTAATTAGGATTCTAATTTGAATTTAGGATCTAGTCTAGGTATATAGCGCTATCCAAATGTGTGCGGATCATAACTAATGACTTGTAGGTAACTGATTAGAGCTTATTATCGAAAATGTGTATCAGTAAAACTTGAGAGGAACGACAATACCACTGAAATAAAAATCAGCACCATATTAGATCCTGAAGGAGAGTATTATAATCTTAGATTTTACATGTTTACATTTCTTTTTGTAAAATCTAAGCACTTCCTTTATTTTTCAAAGTTCATTTTTTTGTGTGTGTGTACGCATGTTAATAAAAATTGGTTGTAAGTATATTATTTTATATAATTTACTATTTTTCAATAATTTTAATAAATAGAAATTTAAAAATTAAATTATAATTGATTTTAAAATTTCTTATTTTTAACTAATAAAATATATGAAAATAATTTAATTTGTTTTGTAAAATGCATAACTACCGAGAGAGTAGTAAATAGTTATGCATTTTTAAAATTTTATGTCACATATATATCATGTAGTAATTGTCTTTTGTGTAAGAAACTGATATCCTATAAAATAGCTAAGCTAAAAGTATAATTCTAGTAATAATTTAAGAAAAAAAAAAAACTTTACACATTTTCCACAAGGAATTTTTTTGTGTTACACTGCTCACAGGAAAGTGACGACGTTTGGTCGTTGCTTAAAAAGGAAGCTAAAAAACAGCAAAAAGGACGCGCCGTTTTAGAATCCCGACGGCGTCTGGGTAGGAAAGCGAAGGTCCGTAACGGTGCCGTAACCTGCTTCCCCGTGAACGGAACAGTGAGAGAAAGAGCGTGACCCCACTCAAAACGGGCAAGCAAAACACAACCGCCAGCCAAAGGAAACGAAATTAAATCTCAGCCGTTGAAAGAATCAACGGCTCCTGACCATTTCTTCATCTTCCATAAACCCTTTCCCCTGTTTTTTTTTCAATTTAACCAGAAAAACCTCATAAAACTTTTACAAGTGTCCATAGAGAGAAAGAGAGAGAGAGAGAAGAATGAACGAGATGAGCGAGAGAGATTCTAAAGAGACTAGCTTTGAAGGATCTAGCATCAAGAGGATGAGACTCGATGATGGTGATGACTCAGCTGAAGAGACAACGGTTTCTTCTTCTTCTTCTTCTTCTCTGTCTTACTCCGCCGCTTCAGATTCTGAAGATGAAGATCATCGGAGCTCAAGCGCCATAGATACTTCTCTGCCATTTTTAGATCTCGAGGTCAGATACATACAGAACTCGTGTTTTTTTTATTTATTGCAGAACTCGTGTTTTTTTTTTAATTCGTCTGTCCTAATTATTTCGTTTCTAATAAAGATCTTCTTGTTACGTTTTGCTTTCACCAAATTTAATTTTGTTTCCGTTGAAAGGGTGAGCAGCAAATCTCCGAAACCGAAGTATCGTCATTAATCACCATCAGTTTCAGGTAACGTTTCCAAAAGCTTCTCACTTTCTTCATCGTTTCCACTATAAATTCATCCTCTCTCACACTTCTTAGCTTCTGAGCAGAGCACAAGGAAGTCCATCGAGCGAAATGGACTCGGCCACGACGACCAAGACGGAGAGGCAAGAGAAGAAGGCAAAAGCACCACCGACGCAGGCTGAGCTTGACGACTTCTTCTCCGCCGCGGAGAGAGGCCAACAGAAACGATTCTCGGACAAGTTAGTTTTTTTTTTTTTTTGATATTTATCAAGAACCCACTGGCGCATTTTAGCAATGATTCTTAATGACACACAGGTACAACTACGATATCGTTAATGATACGCCGCTTGAAGGTCGCTACGAGTGGGTTAGTCTCAAGCCTTAAGAAGGAGAAGACAATGCTAAAGTTACACGACGTCGTTAGGCACTCTTGTGAGTTTTGTCACAGAGAGAGAGAGAGAGAGAGAATCGTAGCTTAGGATCGGTTTATTTCGTTATTGTACAGTCTCCAGTCCTCTCTAGCTTATTTTAGTTTCCTTCTTCTTATGTTCATTCGTACCACGAGAAACAAAAAGGACGCAGCTTTCTTTTTCAACTGATGGAATTTTTTCTAAATTTATCATTTTTAATGTCTAGTTTAACTATCAAAATTATCTGTTGAAGTTTTTTCAAAACTTGAATTTGAATGTCTGCATCAAAAAACTTGAATTTGAATGTCGAGTTTATTCTCCATCCATATTTACTTGAAGAGCACACCAAATTAAAGGTAGTATTCTTTTAGTTTTTGAAAGAGGTAGTGAAAATATTTATTGTGTCAGAAAAGCTGGACCTTTTTGTCAGTTATGTAGAGTTGGTGGTGACTATGCACATTATTAGCATTTCATGTTTTTTGTAGCTTATTATTTGAATTCAGAAAGCTATTTATTGTTTTGTTTCTCATTTTCGATGGATTGTTTTCAGAATTTTGTTTCCTTCCGGTTTGTGCTGTGTGATTCTTTGTATTGTAATGTTCTGTTTGCCCTAGTGAAGGTAATAATGATTTTAAGAGGAAAAGTTGTTTTAGGACAAATAATTTTGAAAGTGTATATATATACAGTTGGTTTGTACTTGTTTTCGTATAGTTAAAGAGTTAATATTCCTAGTTTACAAAAAAAAAAAAAAAATATTCCTGGTAAAAAGTATTTTTGTAAAATGAATGAAATTGAATACTTGTAGTGGGATCCACTACGATGGTAAAAGAGTGAGGGAGTGATGGTAAAAGAGGATCTCATCATTACCTGATTCCGTTGGGATTATATTCCTTTTCTCTCTTCTTGCAGCAGACAACGGCGCGTGGCTGCAAGTGCTTTCTGTTATTTTAGTTTTTCATTTTTATTCCATTTTCGAGCAACCGCCTCTTATTTTCACTTTAAAAGCACGATTTTTCCCCGGGATGAAAATACAACTCATAGAAATTTAATTAATACGGTGAAGGAAAAAGAATGAATTGTTGAACCGTTCAATTTAAACGTCACCATACAGATAACCTCTTCCAACAAGCCACATGAAGTTTTTTTTAAGCCACATGAAGTTTGCTGCGCTGAGGATACTTCCGTCAATGTACCCGCAAAATATTGAAATGTATGTTGTTACCATGCCAGTTATTTATTTTTTTCTAATTTTAGTTAAAAAAATTGCGGAAACTAATACTACTTTTGTTCAACAGAAAGGACCAATAAATTTATAACGAAGATAGAAAAATAATGTAACATGAATACTTTTGGATAAAGAAAACGAGTTATGTTTTCAGACCAAAAATGAAATAATTCATACTCGGTTTTCTTACCAAGATTATATTTTCACATAAAAGGTTCAGTTAATAAAAATTCAACTTTAATATATATATTTTTTTGGTCTGCGACTTGTAATGAAATATAAAGTATAAACCCCTTTTCAAAAAAAAAATGTAAAGAAATATGACCAAATAATGGGTAAGGATGAACGAGTCTTTGTATCGACTCACATCAATTCATAATTTAATTTGTTCTTCTCTATCGTCTTGCATTAAAAAGATAACCAGCAGCAATAAATTGGGTGAAAAAATTTACTGACAAGTAACTGGAGAAGTGTGTGACCTTAAATTTAAAATTTACTTGTGGGGGAGGTTACAAGAATGCATGCACATAACTTGGATCTTGTAAAACTTTTAAAATATATGGTGAAACTTTTTTTCTTTACATCAGATCCGATGTTGAACCTTTCTCCTCACGCAAATTACCTCATATATTTTTCACTTCTAACAATATGTAAAATATTAGATTTTTCACTTCTAACAATACGGCCCAAAATATTTTCGCTGTCTAAAGCAAAAGATAAATTTAGGCCCGTTGAACAAAAAGAAAAATTACGCCCATTAACAGAAAACTTTTTGAAAAGAAAAATATTAGATTTAGCTGGTGAGTTATCCTCTGAACAATGAAGTTCATCCTCCACTCTCTAAGTTAATATTTGTGAGGAACTTAACATACTGATAATCAGTGGCTGAACGAGCATGGTAGGAGGTGGGTCATATGACCCATGTGGAATTATGAAGAATTTTTTTTATTTCTAGACTTTTTAAACAATTGTGATGTAATATTAAAAGATGAGCTTAGTGACCCTGTAATATATTGATGTTATGAAATTGACCCTGATAAAACTGATACTAATACTGATACGTTTTTTAAGTCGAACTAAACCATATGCCTAAAACATATGATTGTTGAACTTTAGGGGCAACCTGCCATTAGCTATCGGACAAATCTCCATGTCTCAGCCGTTTTCACCATGGCGGCAACACTTTATTTCCTAGCCTGTCTTATAGGATTAACATGGATCGAAATGTCTTCCATTCTCTAACCTGATATTTTTCTTCATATCACCCTATTTGCTTCAAGTTAAACCGGTTTTGAAAAGTACTTTGCTTTATATAGCTGGGTTAGAAGTGATTCTAGAGCTTCACAAGTCGAATACACAGCTGGATACGTTTCAAAAGCATATATACAGTAATTTTTGATAAAAGTAAAAATAATTATATACAGCAAGTGCTTGTTAAAATCATTTAACCTTTTTGTTTGAAACCTGTAGAATGATACACCGTGGAAAGTATATAAATCAAGAACTATTTTACTGTTTTAAGCTGGAAACCAGGTTAGAAATAGCAATGTTAAAAAACTAAAGGATATAGGATTGAGTTTTAAGACAGCACGTGTATGTCCAATTTCAAAGAAATAGAGACAGCTTTATGAACATACTCAATGATCGGCAGCAAATGAATATAAGTAGTTGAGAAAAAGGTCAAACATTGTCGGGTAAGGAGCTTTGACGAGCCTATCAACTGAGACTAAAGAGAAGCAAAGATTCAAAGCCAGTCAAATCCCCCAATCGCTGAAGCCAAGACCAAACAGTAACATATTCCAGAGAGCCTCAAAAGCCCAACGAACAAGCACCATAGGATTGGTTGCCCCTCAAAACATAGTCTCCAACAATATTTGTGATACAACTTTTGGTCATTTATACACTAATTAAATTTACTAACACTAATATACCTCAATCCTAATATTGAAGAGAGTTATGGATCAATAATTATTTATGTTGATATAACATATTCTGATTTTTGGTTGCAAGCCTTGTTTTCTTTAGATTCAAAAGCTCTGTTTTATGGTCGGCCACTTTTAACAAATTTTGAGTTTGCAATTTTTTTGGTAACTAATTAATTTAAAAATTCGAAAAAGAAATTTACTACTATTTTTCAGTTTTACTGTAGAGAATGTATGTATTTTTATCCCAATAAATGTTGAAGGATTTATTTTTCATTTACCCGATTTAGGACTTACATCATCAACTGTCATCAGTTCATGTCAACCCTAAAACTACGGCCGAATCAGAACCGTTAGATCTAACTTTGAGGACGTAACAGGGCCCCACGTTCCCACCACTTCTCGTCCAGACCTAAGTCTTAAACCCTCCCAATCTACACAACACACTCTCTTCCTTCTCTCTCTCTCTCTCTCTCCGCCTCCATTATCTTCGAAAGACCAAATCCAACCCTCTCTCTCTCTCTCCGCCATTAACCTTTCTCCTTCACATCCAGAGAGAGAGAAGATGCAGACGACAAACAACGGTCCCGATTCGTCATCAGCCGCAACAACCCCACCGTTGCAGCAATCCACTCCACCACCTCAGCAGCAGCAGCACCAACAACAGTGGCAACAACAGCAACAATGGATGGCGATGATGCAGCACCCTGCGGCTATGGCGATGATGCAGCAGCAACAGATGATGATGTACCCTCACCAGTACGCTCCCTACGGTCAAGGTCACTACCAGCATCCTCAGTTTCAATACGCTGCGTATCAGCAGCAGCAGCAGCAGAATCACCAGCAGCGTGGTGGATCTGGTGGAGATGATGTGAAGACTCTCTGGGTTGGTGATCTTCTTCATTGGATGGATGAGACTTATCTCCATACCTGTTTCTCTCACACCAACGAGGTTATTACCATTCTTTTTGAATCTTTCTTGTGGTTTGGTTCTTTATTGTGATGATGTTGTTCAGATCGGTTTGGTTTCATTGTTGAATCTTTTTATTATATGACATGGAAAGTGATAGATGTAACATCCATTACCAGATCTAAATAACATACAAGCCATAGGGTTGACTTTTAGTGTGATGTAGAACTACTGCTAGGCATTCAAGTTTTCAGTTCAGGTCGGTTATTCGATTTTTGGGCTAAGGCGTTTAGGACCTTTTTAGTAACATTTTTTCGAATTGGATCGGTTCTGGTAATGTCGGGTTTGGGTTAGTTTCTATTTTTATAAAACCCGAAGTGGAATAGTTCGAGTTTGGTTCAACATTAAAGCCGAAAAACCCGAAAATATTTGAATAATTCGGGTTTTTGGTTCCTGGTTCGGTTTTGAGTTTTTCGGGTTTAGAAAAATAGGAACCGTTTGGTTTTTGTAAATTTTGATCTGGTTTTGTTTTTTTGTAATATGCTTCTTAGAGATGTAACATCCATTACCAGATCTAATTAACATAAAACCCATATGGTTGACTTTTAGTGTGATGTAAAACTAGTGCTAGTGCTGGGCATTCAGGTTTTTGGTTTGGTTCCGGTTATTCAATTTTTGGGTTTGGGTGTCAAGGATCTGTTTAGTAACATTTTTCAGATCTGGTTATGGTAATGTTGGGTTTGGATTGGGTTCCATCGGTTTCTGTTTTTATAAAACCTGAAGTGGAAACCGATTATGAATAGTTTGGGTTTGGTTCGAGACTAAAGCCAAAAAACCCCGAAAACTGGAAAAACCAAAAAATATTTGAATAATTCGGGTTTTTCGATTCTCAGTTCTTGGTTCGGTTTCGCATTTTCGGGTTTAGAAAAATAGAAACCGTTTGGGTTTTTGGAAATTTCGATCTGATTTTCGTAATATGCCCAGGACTAAGTAGAACTAGGTTGACCTTTAAAAGAACAACTTTAAAGTTCTGTCTTTTTTTTAAGCTTTTCCGACATGGATTCATGTTCTGTCTGGTTTCTTGTTTCAGGTTTCATCTGTGAAAGTTATACGAAACAAGCAAACTTCTCAGTCAGAAGGATACGGTTTTGTCGAGTTCCTTTCACGTTCAGCAGCTGAAGAAGTTCTTCAGAGCTATAGCGGTGTAACCATGCCCAACGCAGAGCAGCCCTTCCGTCTAAACTGGGCGTCTTTCAGCACCGGTGAGAAGAGAGCATCAGAGAACGGCGGTCCTGACCTGTCTATATTCGTAGGAGATTTGGCTCCAGATGTCACTGATGCTACACTGCTCGAGACTTTCGCTGGTTATCAGTCTGTTAAAGGTGCAAAAGTTGTGATTGATTCCAACACTGGTCGGTCCAAAGGCTATGGGTTTGTGAGGTTTGGTGATGAGAACGAGAGGTCAAGGGCGTTGACTGAGATGAATGGTGCTTTCTGCTCGAGCAGGCAGATGCGTGTTGGTATTGCAACTCCTAAAAGAGCTGCTGCTTATGGTCAACAAAATGGTTCACAAGGTAAGTGATGGTAACGTTTAGTTGTCGTGATGATTTTAGTTTAATATTTAAAGTTATATGTTAATGTTTTTATTGAATTTAGCTCTGACACTTGCTGGTGGACATGGAGGAAATGGTTCCATGTCTGATGGGGACTCAAATAACTCAACAGTGAGTTCTCGTTGCTATCTCTTATAAATAAAAATAAACTAAAAAAATAAGAGTTTATTTTTATACATTTTTAAAATATAAAACATATTTTTATTTTTATTTCTATCCTAACAACATTATGACTTACGGGTTATTGTCTTTTATTACATTTGCAGATATTTGTTGGTGGACTTGATGCTGATGTTACTGAAGAAGACCTCATGCAACCTTTCTCCCAGTTCGGGGAGGTTGTTTCGGTGAAGATCCCAGTAGGAAAAGGATGCGGTTTTGTCCAATTTGGTAACAGGTATGAACATGTTTTGTGCTTGTCTGCTTACTCATCCAGTAGTGTGGGACTTGTTCTATTTAACAGAGACGTGACATTGGTTTTTCGACAGGCAGAGTGCTGAGGAAGCCATCGGAAGCTTGAACGGGACAGTCATTGGGAAAAACACTGTCCGGCTATCTTGGGGAAGAAGCCCAAACAGACAGGTACAAAGAAAGCTTAAGTTGGATTCGTGTGTTTAATCTTGAATAAAACCTTATATGTATTTCTATTAGTATAGTTCAGGTCAAACTTAGTTTTAATATAGATCCTTAAAAGCCAAAGTCAGTGGTTGACAATGGATAGTAGGTGAACCGTGGGCCATAGAGACCTAGTGGAACCTTCCCGTGTTGACTATTTTTGATTCGCGAATCTAATGCTTGTCTCCTTGGCCCCCCACTTGTTATCTCCCTGAACAGTTTCCAATATCTGAAGCAACAGTGATTAGATTTGTTGTTTATTATTCCATTTACTAATATTGTTCAACTTCAAAATCTTGAAATGACAGTGGAGAGGAGACTCGGGCCACCAATGGAACGGAGGATACTCAAGAGGACAAGGTTACAACAACAACGGATATGCTAACCAGGAGTCAAACATGTATGCTACTGAAGCTGCTGCTGTCCCTGGAGCTTCTTAAAGAGTCTTGGTCATGTCTTCACTATCATAAAAGAAAAACCGTGAGTCCTTGACTTACGGGAATTGGTTTCTAAAAAAAACAAGCCATCGGAAATGTCAAAGCGATCCGATGATTAGTTGTTGGTTCAGAGGTTAGCTCTCTCAACAACAAAACTTAAAACCTCTAGTGTCTAAAGAGGGTTTTGTATCCTGGATTTGAATTTTTGCTTTATCTTGCTGTCTCTGTCTATCAAAACTTTGGGGTTGTCTTAAACTTGAATTTTATTTCTAAGTTTCTTTAAGTTCAACGATAAGTTACTTTCTAACTCGTTTAGATCAGTTACTTGTTTGCAGTGCTTGATAAGTTACAACGTAAGCAACGATATTTGATTTTCTGTAAGTTTGATAAATATTTTTTCCCGAAAAGCTTTCCTAAAAATTGTATTCAAAGTTGAGAATATCCCAGACCACAAAACGAATGGGATTGTACAACAAAGAAGATTTGAATTGTTTGGAACAACAGTTAAAGAACACAAGACCAATCTTTCAAGAAACACCACAGAGTTTTGGATTTAACGTTTAAAAGGAATAACGGAATAAACTGCAGAGCACTGCTCTCCTCTGTTACAGGAGGATCAAACAATGGTATAATCAAAAGGGTCTGTTGTAAAGGCCAAGCAATGATTTTTCTCTGTTTTCGACTCGTTTCCTAGCAGCTTCCCTCGCCCTCAACGCAGCTTTCTCTTCTGCAGATACTGCTTTCTTCGGTTTATCATCTATTCTCTTTCTCTTGTTGTTGTTGCCAATCTCAACAGACGAGGCAGCTCCTTTCACATTTCTTTTCGGGTTTAGAGTAGCCGAGACAACCCGCCCAGGCGGTTTCGCCACACTCGGTCCAGCTTCTGAAGAAAGCACAGGCTTTTTAACGAGAGGCACTTTCGTGTCTTTATCTGATGAAGTTTTGACCGCGGCGTAAGCCTCGTCTTGTGTCACCCATCGTCCTGTTTCATTACCAGTGTGAGTCTACACAAAGAAAATGTTCGAAAGCAAGTGAAGAAAGACTGATTAGTGATAACATACCTATTGAGTCACTGTAATAGAATCCAGACTTTGAGTCATAGTGGAGACCATTGATCTGGTTGTAATAATATCCCGAAGCAGCGTCAAGAACCCAATCTGCCATGACAATATGATTAGTAAATCAGATAAAAACATATTAATGAGCTTAGAAAAGTTGCAAACAAAATGGTGAAAGAACCTGAAGAGCGACTCAAAAGAAGCAACCATTTCCCTCACTGATGATGATTCTCTATAGAGTAGTTAATACGCATTAAAAACTTAAACAAGTCAAAAAGGACAATGTAAGAATCAGATTTATCTCCTGGTTCGTTGAACTAAACTCACAAAAATTCAATTTCATTGATCACACACACACACACAACCAGAGATCCAAAAGCTAAAGCAACAAAGGAGCAATGATAATAATACTTACCACGTGTACCATCCTCAGGAGCACCGTTAGCTTTAGCAACTTCATGAGCAGTTGCAATGTCTTTCTGATAGCTACGAGTTGCTTTCTGAAACAAAATACAAAATTCAATAACTATTAACGGACAAAGAAAACAAAAGATGAGTAAAACTACTTACAGCTTCGATCTGTTGAAGGAGTTTCTCGTTCTTCTTGAGCTCTTTGTCCTTGGCAGCGCTCTTCTCACGCATGTCTGTGAGCTTCTTCTCGACGCATTCGCGGTGGTGCTTACCGAGCTCATGGTTTCTGATACTTGTCGCGTTGTTCTGGGTCCAGATCTTGCAGAACTCGCACCACTTCTTCCCTTGACTTACCCAATACTATTAAACAAAAAAACACACAAACTCAGATCAATTTCAATTCCAATCAAATAGATTCGTCGAAAGATGCGAGATTTGATTTACCTCAGTCATGGTTGTCGATTAGAACGAATCCAATTGAGAGATGAGATTAGAAGAAACCCTAATTCCCTAATCGAAGAAACCTAGAGAGAGAAGAAAGACAATTAAGTGATTGGGGGAGAGAGAATAATCAATCAGTTTGGGTCTTTATTTATTTACTAGAATAAGATCCGCACCTTGCGCGGAATTAAGTTATTATTTTTATTATATTTTAGAGAATGAAACAATAGTTTGGCTTTATTTGGATTACGGGTGTTCAACCCGGATATCGGGTTGGTTTCGGTTCAGTTCGGGTTTTTTCGGTATTTGGTTAGTAAAATATAACTACTATTATAAATCCATATTTACTTTGACTTTAGTCTTTCACATACTTTTGAAAGATTTCAACTGGATGACTAAATTGATCAGCCAATCTTGTTGCTTTAAATCATTAGTGTATATATATATATATTATTATTTTTAAATGATATTTTTTACTCATATGGTTTTAAAATAATGTGTATCTTCTTATAATATTAAATAAAAGTTCATATTAATATAATTTTATGATCATTTGTAACTTATTATGACAAAAAAAATAATCTATTGATCACAAAATTTTCAGAGTGGAGATCTTCAAATTTCTAATAATTTATAGACGTTTTGAAAAATTCAAAATATAACATATAAGAAAAATTATAAATGTTTTTATTATATATTTAATGTGATTTTTAAATATATTTTAATAATATAAATTAAAAAAAGAACTAAGATACAAAAATTGTTATCAAATATTTATTATTCATTATAATTAATTTTCACATATACGTTAATCATATTAGGTAATTTCGTAGCTTTTATTTAAGGAAAGTGCAAAACATTTTTTGGTACGTTATTTATCAATTCGATAGTTAATTTAATAAAAAGTGTAATATAAGTTAAGATGGACCAACCTATTTTTCTAGGAATAGTATATTTTGTATAGTTATTTATTAAATCAGAATTTATAATCATACGGTTCTATGATCGTTCATATCGTTTTATAACAAAATATTTAAATCATCGATAACAAAATTTTCAATCTGAAATCTTTAATAAGTTTATAATTTATAAATGTTCTTGAAAATTCATTGAAAGTTTTAATATTAAAATATTTATGTAATCTTATGGTATATAGTGTTTAATATATATATATATATATATATATATATATATTTTATTATTAAATGATATTTTTTACTCATATGGTTTTAAAATCATGTGTATCTTCTTATAATAAAAATGTTAAACCATTGATCATTAATTTTTAACATAATAATTTTAATAGTTTTAATCATTTATTGTCGTTTTTAAAAATTCAAAATATAACATATACGAAAAAAACTAAATTTTATTTTTATAGCTAATTTGATTGTTTAATTTATTTTAATAATATAAAATTAAACAAAAAATGATGGAGGAGATATTCATTGTTATCAAATCTTTATTATTAAACTCATTAATTATCATATATATATTAGTCATTTATGGTAATTCCGTAGGTTTTATTTAAGGCAAGAAAATATCATATCATATCATTATATCATATAGTTTGACCAACTTATGTATCTAACAACATATAAAAATCGAATGTGGACCTACTTATTTTTCAATTTAATGTAATTGACTACCTAATTGAGTGCCACCTATGCATTGGGGCCTCTTTTAATTAATACAAAATTGAGGTTACATCTTTTCAAATGTTCCTCAATTAATATATAAGGGATTTCAATCAATCGAAACCGGTCTCAGTACGAATTAAATAAATTTGGTTTAATCGAACCGGTCTCTTATCAGGTACCACTTTTATTTTATTTACTGCAATTTTTTCTATCGAATAATTAGTAAAAACCCCGTACTAAGTAAGCCTATTGCTAAAGATTTAAATGTTTCTACACTCAGATTTGGGTTCAAATCCCAGATTATGCAATTTCTTGCAGAAAATTCAGGTTTCAAATCTCACAGAGAACGATTTATTAAATAATTATACAGAATACGAAAGAAAGAGGGATCTTCAACATCGTACAAATAAATATAGTCAGACAGACGTGGAACTTCATAAGACAGCTTAGGTGATGCGGTTATGCATAAATCTTTATAAGGCAGATATGTAGTATTGTCGATTGCTGAATCGTCTATATAACCTTTCTCGTATCGTAATTATAATATCACGATAAATCGGCGTTGAAAAAAAAGAAAAAAAAGTAAACTATCAGGGCTGTTTCCAAGACAAAAACCTAATAAGTCCTTAATGGGCCTATAATTAAAAAATAAATACGTAAAAAGCTGGTCCAGTAAGGCCCAATACTAAAATCGAAATTTAGGGTTTAAAACGAACGAACAAAAACACTTCTCCGTCGTTGTTTGCAGTCAGTAACACCACACCATGGGGCGCTCTCGAGTTCAAGTCAATAAGGCTCACAAGACTCGCTTCTCCTCCAAATCTTCTCGAAATCTCCACAGAACCTCCCTTCAAGGTAGTAAAACCATCAACAAGAGTTTCATCTCTTTCTATCTTTCATAATAACCTGGAAAAAAATCTGCAAATTGAATCAGATGGCGGCCGGATTGGTAAAGCGGAGGGGAGCCATGTCAAAGGTGCTAGAGCTGCTCGTCTTCAGCGTGGCAAGATGGTGATGATGATTCTCCTTCACTTTTTTTATTAACTAACTACAACATTTGAATATACTGAATCCCTCTCTCTCTCTCTGTTTACTGTATTATTTAGCTCAGAGAGCAGAAGAGAGCAGCGGTTTTGAAGGAGAAGAGAGCTTCAGGAGGATCAACCAGTGCTCCTCGTGTTATCGTGAGTCTTGTTGCTTATAGTTTTTTTAATGAACGTTTGTGCTCAGAAAGTTTCAGCCTTTTTGTTTCTTTTGTGATGATGATAGGTCTTGTTTCCTCTTTCTGCTTCTGTGGATTTGAATTCACTTGGTGATGACGTCTTAAAGCTGTTATCTAATGGTGATGGTTCTTGTTCAACAGTTGCATCTTCTGAGTATAAGCTAAGAGCAACTGTATGTGTATTCCCTTACTATATTGGTTCTTTTTGTGTATATATTACTAGTTTAGTCGAATTCATGTGCTTGAGTATATCACAGGTGTTGAAGGCGCCTCACGGGGATCTTCTGACATGCATGGAAATGGCTAAGGCATGAGACTTTTCATTTCCTGTGTTTGTTTGTTCCTTTAGGTGCTAACTGAGTTATTATTTTTTTTACTGGTGATAAATAGGTTGCTGATTTGATGGCTTTTGTTGTATCTGCAAACTCCCCATGGGAAGAGAATGTATCTAGCTTCATAGACTCATTCGGAAGTCAGTGCCTTTCTGTGCTTAGATCTATTGGTCTACCTAGCACCACTGTGTTGATTCGTGTAAGTTATTTGCTTCAGTTGATCTATACCAGGGTCTCTCTCTGGTCCCTCAAGCTTTGCTTTGAAGTTTATCTTCTCGATTGATTGCAGGATTTACCCAGTGAGTTGAAAAAGAAAAATGAGCTGAAAAAGATGTGTGCCTCGCAACTGGCTTCTGAATTTCCTGAGGATTGTAAGTTTTATCCAGCAGATACCAGAGATGAGTTGCATAAGGTCAGATTTGTTTATTGTTATATTATTTTATTAAGTGATCTTCAGTAGATTTAGTGTCTCCAAAATTCTAAATAGCCTATAGCTAGGTGTAAATGATGCAAACACACACTTCTTTGTGTTTTTTTTTGCAGTTCATGTGGTTATTCAAGGCACAAAGGCTTACTGTGCCTCATTGGAGAACTCAACGGCCATATGTTGTGACTGAGAAGGTGCTTGTTTTATGCTTCTATTGATAACATCTAATTTGACTGAGAAAAAAAGGTTTCGTAAATTCGTAAAAAGTAATTTATCTCCATATTCTTGAATTGTATATTTAGGTTGGGATGGTAGTAGCTAATGAAAGCTCAGGAAAATGCACTCTACTTCTCTCTGGTTACTTGCGTGCTCGCAAACTATCTGTAAATCAGCTGGTAATCAAACCGCTCTGCTCTCTTTGTCATCCATTGTGCTATACCAATGTCTGATCCCGTAAATTGTTTTTTATATTAGGTCCATGTTTCTGGCGTCGGTGATTTTCAGCTCTCAGAACTTGAAGTCCTGAAGGACCCATTTCCATTGAATGAAAGGAAAAAACAGAATTCCATGGAACTGGATGATTCACATGATGAAGAGGTACATGATATTTTCATTAACTATCGTCAAATTTTTTGTCCTTTACCTTGAAAGGCACATTGTGCTGAATGCTAGAACAGCATCCTCAAATAAAGTGACAGGCGAACAGCCTATATGGTTGTTGGAATTGTCTGTCAGGATAACGTATTGTATTGAATATATGATACCCCTCTGAAATTCTTAAGTTGTTATCTTAATAAAAATAAAGTTGTTACTGTGCTTTTATGATGTTATACCATGGCCTTCGCTCTGTCAGGGTATTTACTCATTTTACCTGTTTTGGAATTAACCAGGTATTGAGGTCTCTGCATCCTGATCCCATGAAACAAGAGCCTTTAGTAGCTGAAAACACTCCAGATCCTTTAGCAGGGGAACAGGTAAGTCTGATTAGCTCTTTAACAGATGAAGCGGCCATTTTACTTGTGTTGTTATCTCTTCTGAAAATTCACCTATTGTGTGCCGCTCCAATTGTGTAGACATGGCCAACTGAGGCAGAGATGGCTGAGGCGGACAGAAATCAGAAGCAGGGAAAGCTAAAGAAGAGGACTTTGCCACGAGGGATGTCAGAATATCAGGTTTGTAGATGATTTTAGCCCCATTTTTGACTATTCCTGTCTCTGGTGGAATTGTCCTCCACAATATTTCACATTTCGCTGACCCTCTTCTTTTTGATTGTTTATGATTCGATTCGCAGGCTGCTTGGATTGTCGATGAAATAGATGAAGAGGATTCTGATAATGGTGATTCCGATGATGATGGTATGGTGTTGGATAAACAAGAGGATCACTTCTCCAATCAAGACCAAGATTTTGAGGACGATAAAGAAACACTGCGGGATGTGGATAATGAAACTTATAACGACTCCGAGATGATGGTAAGCTTTTCCTCCATGTACTGCTTTTATATTAAGATTGAGTATCTTGCGAAAGTCATAAGCCAATCTGCTCATGGTTCAGGATGATGAAAACTTGACAAGGGAGCAGTATGAGGATCAAATGAAGAAAATAAAAGAGGCACATGCCGAGGATGAGGGTTGGTCAAAACGTTTTACTTTTGTAGATTTATTTTCTCTGTGGGCCATATATGTCTGTGTGTGTGGTGCACATATTCATTTTGAGTCCTTGTAGAGTATCTGAATCTCTCAAGTCCTCATCGATTTCTACTTTTACTTGTTCTTCAGAATTTCCTGATGAAGTAGAGACTCCCATTGATCAGCCTGCAAGAAAACGTTTTGCAAAGTATAGGGGTCTCAAATCCTTCAGAACGTCATCGTGGGATCCAAATGTAGTTACACTGATCTTGACGTGAAGCTCATTTTTTCCTTTACACTGTAAAGTGCTGATAAATTTTGTTATTTATTGGCGAATGCAGGAGTCTCTACCTCAGGACTATGCCAGAATCTTTGCTTTTGATAATCTCGCAAGGACTCAAAAGCTTGTACTCAAGCAAGCCCTGAAGATGGAAGAAGAAAGCAGAGATGATTGTGTACCCACTGGCTCATATGTACGGCTGCATATTAAGGAAGTGCCTCTTGTTGCTGCCTCTAAACTATCCTCCCTTGTGAGCTCGAAACCCGTTATAGCATTTGGGCTTTTACAGCATGAATCCAAGATGTCGGTTCTGCACTTTAGGTAATCACCATCTTACCGTTTATTGTTTTTGTTTGTTTGTTGATAAGATCTTTTTTCCTTTAGCTAACTATTCATCGTCTTTTCAACTATGCTCCGCAGCGTTAAGAAGTATGATGGTTATGAAGATCCTATCAAAACTAAAGAAGAACTTATGTTCCATGTTGGTTTCCGCCAATTCGTTGCAAGGTTTGCAAATTTGTTCCCATTTCATCCAAGTGCATATCTTTTCTTGTTTACAATCTTTAATAATAATGGCGGGGTTCCTGTTAAACTTTCCAGACCAGTGTTTTCAACCGACAATTTCAGCTCAGACAAGCACAAGATGGAGCGGTTTCTGCACCCGGGGCGTTTCTCATTGGCTTCAGTATACGGCCCGATATCTTTCCCGTCACTTCCTTTGGTAGTTCTGAAGATTTCTGAAGGGTCGGATGCTCCTGCCGTTGCTGCTCTTGGTTCCTTGAAAAGCATTGAACCCAACAAAATAATCTTAAAGAAGATAATATTAACTGGGTAATTCTCATTGGTTCCAGTTACAGCCGCATATTCTAGTTTACGTTCATACCAAAGCTCTGTCATGTGAACGGAGAATACAAATTATAGTTTAAAGTAATTCTAACCAGTTTTGAATTTGGCTTGGTTCAGGTATCCTCAGAGAGTATCAAAGATGAAAGCATCAGTGAGATATATGTTCCATAACCCGGAAGACGTGAGATGGTTTAAGGTAAGAAAGAGAAGGAAAAATATGGTGGATTCAATTATTTGTCTTAAATAAGATAGTAAAAGCTAAAAGCTTGGGGATGAAACAATGGTTTCTTTTTGTGTGCAGCCTGTAGAAGTGTGGTCTAAATGTGGGCGTCGTGGTCGCGTGAAGGAGCCCGTGGGTACACATGGTAAGACACTGTTTCTTATTTTAAGAAGAGAGAGAGATTTGAGTTTGGTTTGTAGAATCTTTTTGCTTATACATGTGGACTTTGCACAGGGGCAATGAAATGCATATTCAATGGAGTGGTGCAGCAACATGACGTCGTGTGCATGAACTTGTACAAGCGTGCTTATCCCAAATGGCCCGAGCGTATGTACCCACAGCTTCTCTAATTCTAAATTATAGAATGGAGCTGATGATGATGTTCAAGTTTCTTTACTTTGATAACTTATGGACCTGGTTTAGTCAATGTCCTCCAGTTTTGTCATGTATGTGATAATATAATATGCTTTTTATTCTTGGCTTCCCTTATTTTTATCACCGGAACTAAGTGGGCTATAAAAATGTTGAAGCCATCAGCTAAAACCACAATCCAAACATAAGACCTATCATTTTAAAAAAAGCAAACGATTATATTTGTGGCCGATCATTTTAGGGTTACGTGCTCATTGTGCAATGAGCATGTAACCCTAAATTTGTTGCATGATTCTCACTCATGTTAATTACCATTCGTTGCAATAACATTATTATTATTTTATTTTTTTTGATAAATCCTATCAGCTGATCCGGTTGATACCGGGAGGAACGCATTTAGTGCTATAGAGTGGATTAGTCCGAAAGCGTATCACATTGTCTGATCCGAGTTTAGAATATCTTCGGACTAATGCCAGGGAATGAACCAATCATCTGTTATGGCCCACTATGTAAACCACTTGGACCGAAGCCCAAGTCCAGACTGGCCAAGGACACACCAAGGGAAAATGAACCTACACACCAAACCCCAAAAGATTGCCACTAGGTTTATCACCACTTAGTTCCATTGCAATAACATGCTTTTGAGTTTTGGTTTCCTTATGACAAGAATCGTTGGTGCCTGTTAAAGACTTGGAGTCCAATAAGATAAACAAAGAGCATTTTGCGAGACAATGGCCCTCGAGTTTGGGAAGATTCTTCTCAGGGTGAGGAGAAGGTTTTAGCCTTTTAATCATATAAGGGTACATTCTACCTAGTTGACTATACCTTGACTGTATCAATACTATTAAAACAGGAACATGCCCCATTGATATTAGTTGAGTCCAATTTAAAAAAAAATAATTTTTATATAACTGCATCAAATATAACTGAATCAGTTGATATATTCATAATTATGTAGATAATTGAGTAACTGAATCTAAAATTAACTAAAAGGGACGTAGGAAGCAGTTACGTTGATCAATTATATTAGAAATAATCAGGACTCACTTTACTGGATTATCTGACCCACTAAATAATATATATCTTCTTTTATCAAATAGTTAATCTGGTCATGGATTATAAATGGTGTATTCTGGAAGTTTTTATTTAATTTTATTTTACTTTTTAATTTCCAGTTCATAAAATGTTCCAAAATTTGAATTATCGTAAATGTTTTGTAAAGTCTGTACATATTGTTTGTTATATGTACCGCTAAGGAAAAAAAGGTACCGATAAGGAATATTTAAATAAGTTAAAAAATATATCATAAATTGCTAATAGGTAAGATTAAATATAAAATTCTAATTTAATATGGATTAGATCAATTGTATATCCTAATTATAAGAGATATCATATTTATTAGATAGAATAGATATGAAGTATATGTTTTTAATATTTAGTCACAATATGTCTAATAGGTGCAAAACAAAATATAAACAAAATATGTCTAATGGATTAAAGTATATGTTTTTAGCTATTTATTCTTTAATCCTTCGAATAATGTAGTATTTTGTCAAAATCAATAGCATGCTTCAATCTGAAACTAAATATATATGAGCATATTCTAAATACAAAATTTAAGTATTTAACAAAATCATTTAAGATATAGAAAATGTAGTCCAACCAAAATCTAAAAAGTATGTTTTTGGAAGTAAATTTAAGATTATTAAAACTATTTAATTAAATTGATATTATTATAGAAGTATTATTTATAAAAATATATTCTACGAGTTTTAGTTAAAGGGTTTTAAATAGGTTATTCGATTAGAAAATATTTATTAAATGTGATTATAATTAAGGTTAGTGAAAATCATATTTACACATTTACATATATATAAATATTATTTATAAAAATATATTCTACGAGATTTATTTAACAGAATTTAAATAGGTTATTCGAGTAAAAATATTTATTAAATGTGATTTTACTTAAAGTTACTGAAGATCATATTAACCCATTTATATATATATATATATATATATATATATATATAACAGAATATAATAAAATTATTTTTTAAAACATTTTTCAAAAAAACATTGTTCGGTTTTTGGTGTGGATTGAATTTGATATTAGTTTTCAGATATAACACTCTAAGAACCACAATCATAATCGTGTTTTAATAGAATATATTAAACAAAAATATAAATAAAAAAATAAATATAAAAATTAAATTACTCAAGAAAATTAAAACAAAAAATATACCCGCCCTTTCGAAGGGCGGGTCAGAATCTAGTATTGACTTTAAAGTTAAAACTCTTAATATAAAAGGGTATATATTCATTTCATTGCAAAAGCTTTTGTTGATACGAACATGTTTAACTTTACTTCATATTACGTTCAGGACAAGTCTACAGGTCCTGTGACTAAAGAGGAGCTTGGGAAGGCTACTTGGACATTTCTGCACACACTTGCTGCCCAGGTTGATTTCTATTTCCTTTTAACTTTCTCAGTTTAATAGTTGTTTTTGAACTTTGGTTGAACACTTGATGCATGAGGTATGAACAGGCTTAGTGCTGATTTTTGTTGGTTTTGGCTGGGCATAAAGATTGTTGAGAATGCTCTTTGATTGACTTTTTGTTCTTGCTTTCGGTTTCTCTCTGTTCATTGATTTACAGACTGAAACAAATAAAGGAATCTGATTCAGTCTCATGTTTCTTATCTTACTACATTGGATTTGACCTCTAGCAGTTTCTAAGTGTATCTTTGTGAATTGGTTGAAACTCAGGTATGTATTCTGAGTCAGATGCTTTTTTTCTTTTCCTTTTCTCATCAGTATCCAGAAAAGCCAACAAGGCAGCAAAAGAAGGATATATTATCCCTATTTAATTTTTTAAACAGTCAGTTTATCAGATCAAGTTGGAAGAGGTGAAACTATGTGAAGGTCTGAAATGAAAGAGTTTAGAACTTATGATCCATATGTGCAATTATAATGTTTTTCAGTTTGGGGAAGTTGGTGTACCCGTGCGAGAGAGTGGATGCACGATGGGGCAAGTTAGAGTGCGAGCAGAAAAGTTGTGATCTTCATGGGACTTCTATGGACTTCTAGACACCTTATATGTTACGAAACTACGACCCATTTTATTTACTTCTTTCCAGCAAAGTAAAATTTGTAATTGGTGAATTGTATTTTAAAAATTAGTTTGCTAATAGAATCACATAAAAATCAGGGATGATTTTGAAAACAGCTGAAGGAATCATGTTTTTTAGACTTCAAATTTTAAATGATTAATATGTATTACATCATTTGATTCTTAAACTATCCAAAAATATATATGAATTATTAGGCTTTTAAACCATAATTGTCTCAGTTTTAGGATTGGTCCTTTGATTAAAAAATGGCAGCTACTATAAATCTAAGTAACAGATTACAATAGAATGGTTAAAACAAAGTGTTGTTGTGTAAATTTATGTTAAAAAAATGCGGTTCTGAGTAAAGATAAAACCAGCGTTTACATAGATAATAAAAAGTGCAAATAGATCGAAAGAGTAGGAGCATAACTTTCAACTTGTGCTCAAAATTGCTTCCTTCGTCTATTTTTCTGCCTTTAATATTTTTTGCAATTTGTGAAACGTTACCTCTAAGAAACTTTGGAACAACCAAAATCAAGTACTTAAATCACATCTTGGTTTGATTCAAGGGCACGCATGATTGGATAACTATACTAAATAATTACTTAATTATGGTAAGTAATTTTATAATATTTTATACCAGCTCTCCATGTGTATCATGTTTTGTGCAAACCCCATATTTTAAATAATCGAGTAATGTTGAAGTTTGAGCAGGAGATAGTCTCAAGAACTATGCTTGTAACTAAATATAGAGAATATTCTATGTGGGGATTAACTACAATTTGTATTTCTTCATTACAGTTGTTACAGAACCTACTCGTTCAAGACTATTTGAAATACACTGGAATTTTCTATATATTCTCAAAACGCAAGTTTACGAGTGATTAGCTACTGATTCTGTAGTCGGAAAATGCATGTTTTCTTGTAGCGTTCACAGAAAAATTCACATTATTTAGTAAAATCCTTCTTAAAAGAAAAAATAAGTAGCAAATCCTTGAAAATAGGTAGGCATGCGGAAAACTGCGCACAAGTCACTGTATTAATGAATCACAATACAAGTCTATTTTTAGGTTTATAATCTCAAAAACTAGAGTGAGAAGAATAGAAAAGGAAGAATATATAAGATACATATACAGTGAATAAGAAAAAAAAACTTTTGAATGAGAATGTGTTGGGATTAAGTGGAAAGTATGTTCTAAGTCTGGAAAGTAGAAAGGTGTATTAAATCATTAGTATCTTCTTATTAATTATTTGTCAAAAGGGGTTTTGATATTTTAAATTACTTTCAAAGTTGGCTAACTAATATTTGTCATCCGAGTGAATAAACAAATATGATTAGTCAATAATCTGTGAAGTATGCTTCAAGTCACATGATCTTAGGAAACTTAGCTGATAAACAAATAGTAATCCATAAACAACTTCAAAATTAAGAACCCTTATATATAGTAATGAATATAGATTTACAAGCATGCTAATAAAACACCGACTACAATACATGCGTGTAGTTATATATTAGACCTAACGTTTGAAATCTATGTAACTCTTAAAATGTCCTTTTGTCAAAAAATAGTACATATCTTTTTAATATCAACTACCATCCAACAATTATATCATCCATAAAATGATGTCTAACGAATTGTCATTGTGATGTATCATATTGTTAAAAATTACAAAATTAAAATACTTTGATGCTAGATGAGTTAAGAATATTTTACAAAATTCATTTAGTATAAAAATATTGTTTCGGCTATATTATATGTCTTGTTTGTTTATCACTGCCACTTGCAATCGAATGTTGTTTGTCTATTGCTTGTTATAATTAGCTGCATTTTGCAGAAATTAAAAATTTAAATGGATTTTCAGAAATCGGAATTAACGATTTACTATTAATCGCTGCAAGTCATGTGATTAAAAACACGAACAATAACTATGACTTACAATCACAGTTGCTGAAAAAACTATGTCACATCTCGCAATGACTGTTAAACGAACATAGCCTAGTATACAAATTGTTCGCCTGTGAGTAAGAATACTATTAAAAAGTAAGCAAAGGAAACTTAACGCGGATAAGAAAGAAAATCATTACACACACGCTATTGCTTTTTTAGTGTAATGAAGTTGTCAAAGTAGTTAGATCGTGTTTTGTGTGTAAGAGAGAGATGGGTCTTACTAAAGGGTCTTTTCCCTATTTCCAATTTAATAACAATCAAAGAGATGTCATCCCCACACCTTATTCTACATTTTTGTTTAGTGGTTTAACTATAAAGTTTAGAATACAATTTGTACTTTCAATTATTTTGAAGTTTTTGATATAGTTAACATCGTTAACGTATACATATAACGTATACATGCTGACATGATCCCGGAGTTTTGGGTGTGTGCCGTGTCCGCTTTCGAATCGATTAAGGTATGTCCTCCATAAAAATAATCACCATTTTTATCAAATTAATCATATTATTGCTAAAATATTTAGTTGTTAACATACCGATTATTATTTTTGGACCGTTAACATACTGCATTATTTACGCAAGAAAGAGCATGATCATTTTCCTATTACCATTTACTATTACTTATAATAATAAAATATCAAAAAAAAAAACGTTAATACATATATGTACCTTTCGAAAACAATATAATGTTTATAATTTGATAAAATATAAACTATGACTATGTTATTATAAGGATTAAGAGAGTTGTTTAAGATAGCTTTGACTCTAAGCAAAAATGACTAAATATGGACTAACTAATACTCACTCCAAAGCAAGAATATGTAAATGGAAGCTAAGAGTGACATTACATCTTTTGATTTTCTATAAATATTTTCCTTAATGTTAATCGCAATATACTTTACTTTGCTTGCAGTGATATTATCTTACATACACGCTTCTAATTTTCCTTTCAAAGTAAAATTTAGGAATGCAGAAATTGACCTATCTTTTTCTACCTAGTTGACTATATATTGACTGTACGTATACGACCAAATCAAGAGGAAACGTGATTCATTATATTAAGGATGTTCTTGTTTTGTCTAGAATTCGGTATGGATCCAAATCATATGTGCACATCAATATCTCAAATCGTGTAAAAACTATATATACTATATTTTTAAAAGCAAAAATTGAAAATTTCCATTGGACATATAGTCCATATAGAGGTTAATCCCTTATTATATCAGAAACGTAAGAACTAGATAATACCGACCACGTCTTTAGTAATCAACTTTCGAGGTTCTTGTCTTCCAAATTTATAAACTATTGTTCATTCGAATTATATATATATACACATATCTTTTTGTTTGGTTAAGTTAGTATTTATTTGTGGGTTAAGATATGATAACTATTTAGGGGTGGTAACTTTGAAGGCCAAGGAAAAGCTTTCAAGTAAAAGAGAGCGAAAAGTAACCCTCAATGACACAATTCTAAGAAAAGTATCAATTTAAGCACATGGAAATATTCAATTCACTTTCCAAAAAAGCATAAAGAAAAGCCAGATTTTCTTTTATATAAAACGTTTTATCAGTAACAATTAATCTAAATGTTCGTTCATAGTGAGTACTTATTAGTGACCAAATAGATGAATTAAATAAGAAACAATCTCTACTTTGGTAGTTATGTGAATTCGTTTTACACAATTAAAGTTAAATCAACCACTATAGCTGGAAGAGGTATAACATCTACACAATTTCAAAAAAATTAATAATGCTAATTAGCTTAATGGCTGCACTTACCATAACAAATCACATATTCTGACCAAGACTGAAGACTCAACGGACTAAAACTTTTGAATTTTATTCATAATCATAAGCAAAAACTTACCAAAACTATCGATTCTATAAATACACTAACTTGACTATGAACTATTCCATTAAGAATACACAAAACCGAAAGAAAAAGTCAGATTATGTTTCTTGTTATTTTATAAAAATTAATAATACAAATTATGGTTATTGCTGAAGAAAAAAAGAACTTATTATACGGTAGAAAGGTAAAACAATCAACATCCAAAATACATATATTAATAAAATAATAATAATTGAGTTTCTGCTTGTTTTAGACTGTGAGATATCAAAATAAGAACCTTTACTCTAATTATTACTGATAAAAAATCATGACAACAAAAATTAAGAATAAACATCCAAACCAGTAGTTAATTAACAACAATAAAATATCAGTTTAAGGCAAAACGAAGCCTCTAAAGTTTGATGTAAACCTCCGAAAAAGCCAAAAATAATAATATTAAAAAGAAAAAGAGTATACTGTTACTAATATTAAGAGACTTAAAGAGCTCACATAAACAAAAAAAAAAAAACAAAAGGTTTTCCCCAAATCCACAAACCCCACTCTCAATTTCTCTCCCCCATCACTCTCTCTCTCTCGTTTTCTTCGGCTGTGAAGCAACAGGAACTCCGAAAGTTTCGATTTTTGGTTGAGTCTCGGTGAGAGAGAAGAGAAACAGAGACGAATCTTTGAATGCAATGTGAGAGAGATCAACGAAGAAGACGAAGTAAAGTTTGCTTTTTTACTCACTCGGAGCCTCAACAATGGTGGCCGCGGCAATCTCCGGCACCGACCCGAGAAACCCACCTCGAGATCGACCCAACAATGGCGGACAGAGAAGACCCAGAGGCAAACAGGTCCCTTCACGCTACTTATCTCCTTCTCCTTCTCACTCCCTCTCTTCATCCACCACCACCACAACAACAACAACAACAACCTCCTCTTCGTCCTCTTCCTCCTCGCTGAAGACGAGCAAGCGATACCCATCTCCGTTACTCTCCAATTCCGCTTCCAATTCGAACAAAACGCCGTCGTTTCCACCCAAACGGTCTCAATCCGTGGACCGCCGCCGACCCTCGCCGTCTCCGGTCACCGAAATGTCCGCGGCGACGAAGATGCTCATCACCTCCACCAGGAGCTTGTCGGTCTCGTTCCAAGGCGAGGCCTTTTCGCTTCCCATTAGCAAAAAGAAGGAGCCTGTCTCTCACCGGAAACCTACTCCGGAGCGGCGGAGATCCACGCCGGTTCGAGATCAGAGGGAGAACTCCAAGCCAGCGGACCAGCAGCTCTGGCCCGGAGCCTCTCGATCCGTTGCCCCGAACCCGCTTTCCAGAAGCTTAGACTGTGGTAACGAAAGAGGAAAGCTCGGATCTAAGGTTTCTATTAATGGAAGGTTGAGTTTAGATATGGAAGGTAGGGATGATGAGTGTTTGGAAACTGGGAGAAGACCAAACAGTGGTTTAACCTCTGACTTAACCGCTTCTGATACTGATAGTGTCTCTTCCGGTAGCACTAATGGTAATGGAGAAATCTCAAAGTCAAAGAGCTTGCCTCGTAACGTTATGGCTTCCGCTAGGTTCTGGCAAGAGACTAATAGCAGGTTAAGGAGGTTGCAGGATCCTGGCTCTCCTCTATCCTCTAGCCCCGGTTTGAAAACTAATGCGTCATCAAAGTTTGGTGGTTATTCGAAAAGGTTCTCTAGTAGTGATGCTGTTCCTTCATCATCTCCTCGTGGGATGGCCTCTCCTGTGAGAGGTGCTGCTATTCGCTCTGCTTCGCCGAGTAAGCTTTGGGCGACGACTACTTCATCTCCAGCTAGAGCGCTTTCGAGCCCTTCTCGAGTGAGGAACGAGGTTTCTGCTCAGATGAACGCTTATAACCGCAACAATAACACGCCTTCGATTCTTAGCTTCTCTGCTGATGTAAGGAGAGGGAAGATCGGGGAAGACCGTGTTATGGATGCGCATTTGTTGAGGCTTTTGTATAACCGTTATCTGCAGTGGCGGTTTGTCAATGCGAGGACTGAGTATACTTTAATGGTGCAAAGATTGAATGCAGAGGTATGGCTTTTTTTAGTCCCTTCCCTTCTGGATTGAATATACTTTTAGCTACTGCTGCAGATTTAGAATATATATGATTTGTTCATCCTATACTTCGGATCTTGATGATGCAAAATGTGTGGAAACTCATAGTTTAGGCTCATTCTAGGTGCCATCATTTAAGATAATTTTTGACATTAGCATGAATGTGAAATCTTACCGAAGTAGAATAGTGGAAGAGTAGTCTATTAAGTATAGTTGGCTGAGATCTTTCAAGAACATGGTTTAAGTATAAAACTAAAAGCGGTTTCTGGCAATAACATAGAATGTGAATTTATCTTTTGTTTCTCTTCTGCCAGAAAAACCTGTGGAATGCATGGGTATCAATCTCAGAACTGCGCCACAGCGTCACTTTAAAGCGGATCAAGTTGCTTTTGCTAAGGCAGAAACTGAAATTGGCTTCTATTCTCAGGGGACAGGTAAGAATGTGATACTTAGTGCCAATGCCTTAACTAAGATTTGTTTCTTTCTATTTTTGAGCTAGAAGACAGATAATTTTATGTAATTTGGCTTTAGTGATTCATTCTTTTCTGTAGCAAGAAAACAAAGTTTTGGATATAACTTAATTTAGTGCATAATGGAAATTGTACTTTAACTGGTTAAGCAAATGATTCTGGACTCTAGTTGATTATTTATGTATGGTAGGTAAAACTGTTATATCCACCTCTAGAGGTTGGTAGAAGACTTATTTGCTTAGATTCATCCCCTAATATTCTGAATCTTTGACAAGGAAACATGAGATTTTTATTTATTTCAAATTGAAAACCATAATACTAGCATATCCTTATTGATTTTAGTATACATAGTAACAAACTTGCTTGTGTATTTGTTCAATTGTAGATGGGATATCTAGAGGAATGGTCTCTTTTGGACAGAGATCATTCAAGTTCTTTGTCGGGCGCAACAGAAGCTTTGAAAGCCAGCACGCTTCGTCTACCAATTCTTGGAAAAACCGTGGTGAGTAGTACCTCTCTGACATTACAGAACTTATATGATTGTTTTGGCTTTAAGTTTTGAACCTTTGGTTAACAAAAATTTAAAATATGCTTCTCGAATTGTTTAGGTTGATATTCAAGATCTTAAGCATGCTGTTAGTTCAGCCGTCGATGTAATGCAAGCTATGTCATCTTCCATATTCTCACTTACATTGAAGGTAAAATGCTTTGTCTCTCTCTCGAGTTAAGAAGCACATGTCTTGAATCTATTGAACCTTTTGGGTGTGGAGATGTTATCTGAGTACAGAGCCCTTGTGTTATATGAATAAAGGTTATTTATGTTGATGGTGATCATGGTTAGGTTGATGAAATGAATTCTGTGATGGTCGAGGCGGTGAATGTAACTGCAAAGGAAAAGGTTTTGCTTGAAAGATGTCAAGGCTTCTTATCAAGAGTAGCAGCTATGCAGGTAACCAATCTTCTTCATCATTACCTTCTTGTTTATTCGGGGTTTAGAGATTTTAATCTGCTATATCTACTCCATTCTCAAACAGGTTACAGATTGTAGCATGAAGACGCACATAATACAACTAAGACCAATCACAAGCAGCTTGACTTCACAACAACAACTGTAGAAAGAAAAAAACTGATCTTCCTCAACAGAACAGATTTGTTCTTTTTGACTACAACAACAACAACAACAAACTATTCTCAACAAGAACAGATTTGCTAACACGGTGTGCCTCTTCCTTCCTCCGAATCACTGTCCTTATCGTTTTCAAACCAAGATTAAGGTGAGATTCGTGGGTTTATTATCAACATCTCTCTATCCTCCCTGCTCTCTGTTGCTGCTGGTAGTTCTACGTTTGTTTTTTTTCTTTTCATGTAAGATTGCAAGTAGTAATGCCCTCTAAAAAGTAAGTAAGCTTTAGATTTGTATACAAAAAGTTTTATATTCTAATGGTTCTTTGGTTTGTGTACATATAAAGATGTAGTAGTTTGTATGACTCACTGATCTTGTCTGCTTTTTTTCAGTTCTAGACTTATTACCGTCTTTTTTATTTATGTTAAGATGTCTTGTCGTTTCTAGTTTCCCGTGCCATCATAAACGCCCCGTTGTCTGTTTGTCGATAGCAAAGTACATGTAAAAGAGAATGTAGAATGTGTGCCAGAGAACCAAAGTGCATACGAGTACAGCAAGAAAGTGAGACTAACGAACCAATTTCTTTTCTTTATTTTATACTCCCTCCGTTCTTTAAAGATATATATTTTAGAGAAATATTTTGTTTCTAAAAAATTTATTTTTTATATTTTTAATGTATATTTTATTAATTAATTGCAAACTTTAAAAATTTTAAGGGCAATAGTCAATAATAGCACATTTTGAAGTTTATGTCTCAAAAATAGCACTAGAAGGAGAAAGTCACAAAAATGACATTCATTAAAGCGTAAAATATCCATAATACCCTTGGTTTAAAATTAAATAAACAAACAAAAATAAATAAAAATAAATAAAATAAAAATAAAAAAAATGAAAAAAAGAATTTTTTTTTGTAGTTTCAGATTATATGTTTTCAGATTCGAAATTTTTATAATTTTTTTTTTCAAATTTTTTTTTCAAATTTTCTTTTTATATTTAAAAATACTTTTTGAAACTGTTTTTAAAATTTTTATTTTTTATTTTAGTATTTTTTTTTATAAAATTTTAAACCCTAATTCCAAAAACCCACCCCTTAACTCTAAACCCTAAGGTTTGGATTAATTAACCCAAGGGGTATAAGTGTATATTTACCTCTTTAATGAAACCTATTTTTGTGACTTTGAGCTTTGAGTGCTACTTTGGAAACATAAACTTGGTTTAGTGCTATTTTAGTCTTTTTCTCAAATTTTAATTGCACTATTTGATTTTTTATTGGCTTAAAATTATGGAAAGAAGATAAACATAAAAATTTATTTAAATTTAATGTGTTTTATTAAAATGTATGAAAAAACTAGAATATCAATCTTTTAGGGACTGAGGGAGAGAGAGTATTCATTATGTTTCTAAATAAGTGTCATTTTGATATTTTTAATACATATTAAAAAAATAGTGATAATATATGTAAGTTGTTACTAATTATCTCTTTGACCAATAGTATTTGAGATAAATAAAATTATTTATAAAATCAATGTAATTTTCAATTAATTTTCATTTGAAAGTAAATATAATTTGTATCGAAATTGTAAAGTGATTTTGTTTTTGTAACAAAAAAAGGTTAAAATAATGCTAAACAAAACAATTAAAAAAATGTGAAAAATCTTAAACTACAAATATCATATGTTAGGTTGGTCAACGAAAAGAATGAACATAAAAAAAATCAACACTTCAAATCAGATCTATTAATTGTAGCGTCTTGTTCGCTACAATTGCACTTTCATACTCATCAACTTCTTGCATGTTGTTATCATCAAACTCTTGCAAAGGAAATTCATTAAGATCGAACAACCTTATAAAACTTCGACCTGGATTTTTTGTTACATCACTCTCATGTTTGGGACTCGACTTGTCTCCCGCTATGACCTCGTCGTGACTACGTTTGTGATCGCCTACAAAACTCTGCTTCCGACCCGACATGTTTGTTTCAACACTCTCATGATTGGGACTGGACCTGTCCCCAGCTATAACCTCGTCGTGACTACGTTTGTTACCGCTTAGAACACCTTCGTAGTGACGGCGTTTATGCCCACCGAGAGCTTGTCCCGTAGGAAACACAACGTTACATATAGAACACTTGTGTATTTTACCGGATGGGGCCATCCTGGGCCGCGTTTTTCCTCCAGCTTCTGCGTTTGCGTTTTCAACAAGTGGTTGTTGCAGCTTAACTCGGTGGCTAGCCTTGTGTCCACCTAAGGCTTGGTACGAAGTAAACTCTTTTCCACATACATCACACTTGTACGAATCAAACTTGTGTGGCGTCTGAGTTTGTGTTTGAAGTTGCATAGGCCTAATGCGGCATAGCTCGACGAGTAAGAGAGCCGTTGTATCATCTTCAGACGGTGAAGAAGAGGAAGGTTCTTCTTGTTGCCGTGATGGCTGTGCGCTACTACTTCCCAACGTAAGCTCGGTCGAAACGACGTCGTCTTCTTCATACTCTTCTTGTTGTGGCTTGTACAGTATCATTCGTTGTTCCACCGTCTCTGAAGAAGAAGGAGAAGTTGTCTCATCATCATCATCATCGTCCATTGAACACTGTCCACACTCTTCTTCTGTCACCGTCTTAGAAGAGCGAGAAGAAGAATATTCTTCAGAGTCACTACTTTGTAATCTTGGCTCAACACAAACTGTGCCTGTAGCACACTCTTCTTCTTCTCGTAAGCATATTCTTTTTGGATAATCTTCATCATGATCAGTAGGGTGGTTTTGGCTTGCATGATCCAGCACTTTTACAACGGTGTCTCTTGTTGATGGTGGAAGTTGCATGAGAGCTTCAAATAATAGTAGATCCATAGTTCCGTATTTATCGTTAAGACAAAATCTTCCGCGTGATTTGTAGTGTCGGTTTAGTGTATAACTAAAGTATATATAGTAGAAGAAAATTTCAGTCGGTGTAACTTGTCCATTGTTATCGTTACTAGAAGTAAACGGAATATGGAAAGTGAGCTGTCAAAAAAGTAAATAGATTTTCTTTAAATCCCGAAATATTCTATACTGAACTCAATCTAGTAATAGTAAAAAGGTAATTTCTTTTAGTATTTCCATATTATGACTATGAGTGACAGTGTTATAGAAGAAACATTACTAAAAGAGGCAGATTCTCTTGCAACTTTTAAATGTCAACTAGATCTCGACCCGCGCAACCGCGCGGGTGTTTATTTTCATTTATTTTTATAGAAATAGTTTATTTTTAATTCTACATTGGTATATATTAGTATAATATATATGAGGTATGTCTATCACTTGTTAAAACATAATAATTTTATTGTATATTTTTTTTTATTGAATTGGTTGTTTTCATATCATGTTTTTGGCTTGGAAAAGATTGATAATTATTTAATTCCTATAATGAAGTAGACATATTATTTAGTTCCTATAATCTAGAAAGTGAGTTATTTAGATCTATAATAATGATAAGATTATAAATTAAATGTAACATGATTTTCTAGTAATAGGTCCATTAGGTCCATTTTTTAAAAAATCACACATGAGTTAAAGTTGTGACTTCTCTTTTAATATATAAGATTAACCAAAAAAAAAATAAAGGAATTTTTCTTTTTTGAGTTGTAAGTAGTACGAAACGCGTAAGCGTATGGCATGTGATAAATATCATATCTTTTTCAAATATTAATTCCATCGTGGTATTATTTTTATATGTTAAATTCAACTTAATAAGATTACTTTTGGTACAAGTAATCCTTAGTCAGTTTCATTGAAAAAGTTAAATCATGGATAATAAGGAAATAAATCCTAATACAATATATCTTTGTTTAAATCCTAATACAATATAAAAATAGCATATATTAAGTCTAAGGAGATTTTTTTGTAGTTTCAAGCCTTCTACGGCAGTGACAACTGTTTATTTGATTCATTTGCTGTTCTTTCTTTAATTTGTTTGCTTCTGATCATTTGATTTGTTTGATTGTCAATTTATTTTAAATAAAACTATTTAACTGTTTTTTTTTTGTGTATTTTTCAATAGATTTGAAAAGACAAAACTTTTATCAGTTGAATAGTTTTGAAAAGGTAATTGACATATCTAGAAGTAAATGATGGCGATGGTTTTTACCGGTTTCAATCATTGATAGTTCTTCATTTAAAAGTGACGGAACTCTTGTTGTAAACTATAGTTACTGCGAAAGACAATATCAAATTCTAACTAATCAGCTGTTTGGAAAGGTGTCTTTGACTCTCTTGTTATTAATAGGACAGTATACATGTGGCTCATACTGGAGCAAAAAAGAGAGAGGGGTAATCATTATCAATTCAATATAAAAAATAACTTTTCGCCTTAGAGATGGGTTTAAACTCGAGACACATACAACCAAATGTGATAAAATCACTCATATGTTAACTCGATGTTCATCAAAATATTTTCAGGTGTTGACACCTTTCTTATCAAGTTTTACACGAAAAACTGCACTGAACATGTTGTTCCTCGTTTTAAAACTGCAACACAGAGACAACTAGAGATTAAAATCTCATCAAGGCACATAGAGAAAGAACGAAAAGTACTGATGATGGAAGAGAGAAAGAAACAAGATCTACCACAAAGAACAAAATGATGAAGAACATAATATAAGTATGGAAACATGAGTCTTTGTATATATCCAGTTTTTTAATTTTCACCGTTGATGCATCGCCTCCCAAAACCAAAAATATTTTCACCGCGTTTGTAGCATTTCTGTGTTTTCAGTTTTTGCAACTTATTTTGGCTGTAAAGTATGAACAATACAATAGCAATAGCATCTGAGATTACTGCTTACAACTAAAAAGAGTTCCCAAGTAGAGAATCATCAATACACAAAAACTACTTCTACGCTTCTCTCTCTCTCCCCACCTGCAACACATTCTTCTTCTCCTTCTTCTCTGTAACCTCACGTACAGACCATCTGTTGAATCAAATTTTACGACCATTAAAAACTATTTTCTTATCATGTTTTGTGTGACTAAAAGGAGAATGTGTTTACCATTTTGCAGTTGTTTCTTCCTTTCACTGTCTTTAAAGCTTCTTCAACGTAAGCTTGAGCTTCTTCTGCTTCGGCTTCTGCTGCCTCAGCTTCCTTTGCAGCTTCTTCAGCCGCCGCCATGGCAGCTTCCGCCTCTTCAACTGCCTGTTCTGCAGCCGCTTGCGCCTCATGTGCGTTCATAGTCTTCATCCTGGCTAACTCTGCATCAATCTGAGCCTTTGTCTGAACAGTCACTTCATCTCTGTCTGTTATAGGTGATGGCAAAGAAAGAACACTCTGTTTTCCAGACGGTGTTCCCAAATGTCTTCTCCTGTGGGAAGACAGAGGAGTGGAGTGTGGAATTCTATACCTGCGTTTAGCCTGTAAATGAGAAAATTCGTATCAATAAAACATCACAAGTCGCCGTTAATGAAGCAAATTGATTGCACATAGACTATAATGCACATGATACCTTGATGAGTTTACCACAAGCTGTCAAGTACTTTAGCTTGGTAGACAGCAACCGTTTGAAGTCTGGCGGAGCGTGATATTGTTCCTATACGACCGAATAAAGCAAGCGTCAGGACCAAATACACAATGACTATGGAAAAAAGAGGAGCTAAGAACTAAAATATACCTCAATGTATGCACCAATTGTTGTTTTGTTAGAACCACCAAGCTCTTTCATGGTAGATATTGCTTCCATTATAAGGCTATCCAGCCTGCAACACTTTTAAAAAGTTACAAACTGGCTATAACAATGGATTCAAATGATACAAGACATCTATCGTATAAGTATGACTTTGAACACTTAGACCCTCATCATAGTTTCACAATTATAAATTGGAGCAAAACAGTTCACGTGCTAAGATAATCAGCATCTGGACAATCATGCAAAACCATATATGTAACCTTGACGCATATAACCCCTACATCTGGAGATATGCAACAAAGCATCTCCTATTCGATAAACGAAACAGAGATATAGATGGTAAATCTGACCTTACATTAGGTCTCCTTGGAGTAGGAGTAGCAGGAAGTTGCAGAGCAGAAGTGCCGGTGGTGGAAAAATGCTTAGCATCAGCCATGTCTTCATCACTTTGCAACGAGCTTGTATTAGCAAGTGAGCTATCATCCTGTTTAGGAAGCGAGTGCGTCCTTTTAAGAGCTAACCTAGACTTATCACGCGATCCCCACCCATTGGCCATGACACTCATATTTCTCCATTTGTCCTGTCACAACACAATAGAACCAAACCAAATCAGATAAAGAACAAAATCACAAATGAAAATACAGATAAGAAGGAAGAGTATGACCTTAAGATCAACATTGGAACGGAGGTACAAGACTCCACTAAACTCAGGGTCTTTGAGAATGGTGCGCCATTTACCAGGTCCATGCTTGACAACTCCAGACTTTAGAGCTGACTCTTCTTCTTGAGTCCATTTCTGCTTAGGAGCACCCATCACGGGTTCGAAACGCAGCCTACGGTCAATGTTAACTCTGTTCTGCAACACACAAGAAAAAAAAAATCAAACGTCAAGAGACCAAACAAGCATCTGGTAAGAAGAATAAAAACATGTTTCCTCGTTAGAAAATAAAAACAAACATTGTTTCTTTCATTGTAACACATGTAATAAAATCTCTAATTGCAATAAAAACACTAAACCACTGTTCATGCGGAAACCCTAACACGTAGATATGAAACAATAGAAGCAAAAATTCAAAATTTTCCTGTTTTTTTCAAAACCCTCTAGTCGAAATCTCCATTGAAGATTTCAATTTTGGATTTGGGAAAGAAGATAGCAAAACCCCTAAAATTGAGAAAAAAAGATTCCTCCTTTAGATTGAAACCTAATCTCATGCTGATAAAGAATATAACAATCGAGATAGGGAACAGATGAATTCACCGGTGATTTACGAGGGGGATTTGATCTTCGCGAGAGGATTCCGATTTTTTCTTGGTGGAGATTTTGGGGTCGCTACAATGAAATTAGGGTTAATGTTGACGAAGATTCAGACTCACGGTGAACCGGTTGGACCAATTATGCTTAAAACGTGCGCAGATTGATTTCGATAGATATAGAAATTTAATATATATATATAGATATAAATTTATAATTTTATTTATTTAATATTTTAAATATATAAATGTAAAATTAATATTATTGAATTATATTTATTTGATAATAATATGTTTAAAGTACAAAAGTATAAATCTAATTAAAAACTTACAAATTTAAAATATTAATTAAATTTTACTTATTTAAATTTGATAATTATTAAATTTCACCAATTTTATATTAATTAAGATATAAACAAATAAGACCTTTTTAGTTATCTAGATATCTAGTTAATGTTTTGTAATCACGATTTGATATTAATGAAATTTGTTTGTTTGCCGGAAAAAAAATAGTTTCGTTACTTTGTTTACATTAAGTGATATTTTAACTGTGTTTATTATCATGGTTTAATGAATTTTGAACATAAAAGCGTTTCTAATTTAATTTTACAGAAAATCACTTTTATTTAACGGAAAGTTTGAGTGGTAGGGAGTAGAGTGAGTTTTATCCCTTGTTTTGTCACATATATTATCTATTTATTTTAGTTACAAAATTCAGAAATAACTTTATATTTTCTTAAACGTGCTTGTTAGTTGTAGTGAGTTGTGGCACATGCTATTTGCTAATATTCTTAGTTGTTTTATCCGTTCAAAAAATATATGCTGAATTGAAGATTCTGCATCACTTTTGAACCTGTTACAGGATAGGGTAACTATGTAAACGAGTTGTAACAACACTTTCATTTGGATTAGTATTAATGAAGTTGAACAGGAATGATTAGTTACCATAATGCTGACATAAGTTTGTTAATATGAAAATTTAATCAGGTTTTGATTCTGACTGCTATCGCTCGGTGGGAACAAAGATGGGCTCAAGCCTTTTAACAAACCACGGTGCCCAGAGGCGAGAAGAGTTTTAAACTAAAACTAGATTTTGATCCGTGCAACCGCACGGGTGTTTGTTTTCACTTTTCTATACATAAATTATTGTTTTAGAACATAAGTGGTATATATTTTTAATGTTAATCATATACTTAAATATTTATATAACTATTTCAAATACAATATTTTTATAATTTATATGTTATAATTAATTAATTATTTAAACCGTATGTATTTACCACTTCTTATTAAATATTTATCTTCTTGTATTTGCAATTAGTTATTAAGCAAATTAATATATGGGCAATTGTCAATAATAGCACCTTTTGAAGTTTATGTCACAAAAATGACATTAGAAGGAGAAAGTCACAAAAATGACATTCATTAAAGGGTAAAATATCCTTAATACCCTTGGTTTAAAATTAAATAAATAAACAAAAATAAAAATAAATAAAAATAAAAAAAATAAAAAAATGAAAAAAAGAATTTTTTATAGTTTCAGATTATATGTTTTCAGATTCGAAATTTTTATAATTTTTTTTTGAAAATTTTTTTTTGAATTTTTTTTTTCCAAATTTTCGTTTTATAATTTAAAAATACTTTTTAAAACTGTTTTTTTTTTAATTTTTATTTTTTATTTTAATATTTATTTTTTATAAAATTTTAAATCCTAATTCCAAAACCCCACCCCTTAACTCTAAACCCTAAGATTTGGATTAATTAACCCAAAGGGTATAAATGTATATTTACCTCTTTAATGAAACCTATTTTTGTGACTTTGAGCCTTGAGTACTACTTTGGGAATAAAAACTTGGTTTGGTGCTATCCTAGTCTTTTTCTCTTAATATATTCATGAGAAACTATATTTAAAAATTATTTTGTATTTAATTTATGCTAAATTCTGACCCGTCTTTCAAAACTGGATTTCTTTTTACCAATATTTTTATGCTTATTCATTTTACATAATTTATTATTGTATATATAAAAGTCGAAGATATGTTAATTTTTAGACATGTATTATATAGTTTGTTAATTTTAAGCTGTTTAATCATCATACTATATTTTAAATAAATATTTTATATTTATGAAAATAAAATTTATAAATTTATCAATTGAATTAATTTTAGCATATTTATTTTAGTATAATAATTATATTTTAACATGATCATGATTATAAAGTAGATAAAATAGGATATAATTTATTTATTTTCATTTTTAAACGATAATTTAAAATACATTAAATTACTGTTTAAATATTTTTACACAGATTTATTAGAATTTTTAAAATATTATATATATTATATTTAAAATGAAAATATATTATGATTAAAGTAGTTACAAAGATTTTATATTATTAACTTTAAAGAAATACATGTTAATTTTTATACATGTATTATATAGTTTGATAATGTCAACTCATCTTACCAACATATTAGATTTTATTTTTGAACATAAATATTTTATAATTACGAAAATAAAATATATAAATATATAAATTTAATACAATTTTATTATATTTAGCTCAATATAATAATTTTATTTTAATATGATTGATTATGATTATATAATAAATAAAATATTATATATTTTTTTTTTATTTTAAATTTTATATAACTGAATATATTAATGTATAATAATATTTTAAACTAATTTCGAAATTAGCAAAAATATTTAAATATAATTTTAAAAATGAAGATCTTGTAAAAATCTTTTTATACAGATTTGTTTGAATTTTAAAATAAATATATTTATATTTAAAATGAAAAGATATCAAAAGATATTATGATTAAAATATTTTAAAAATTCTATTTATTATTAGTTTAAACTAAAATGTAATATGAATTTTTATGAATAGGTCTATTTATTAGGTCCATTTTAAAAAAAATCACACATTAATCAATGTTGTGACTTCTATTTTAATATATAAGACATGATGTAAAACCGAACATTTTTGGTTCGGTCGGTTTGGTTTACTTTGATGTCGATTGTTTTCCTTTGGGAATGAATCCTTTTGATATTGATTTGGTTTATCTATGGAGTCGTCAACACAGTTGCGTGGTGTCTGGTAACTTAAGGACACAAAAGTTTACTCTTCATAAAGAAAAGGAGACTTGGAGTGATGGTGAAGGTTGTTGGCGCGTAAACACGTCTGCTTGTAAGGAGTATATGGATGCTAATCATGATCCATCTGCGGTCATTACATTATTATCACAATTTGTGCTCCCGCAGTGGATGGATCCAGTGCCCCGCCCGCCAAATTGATATCCTTCTTGTGTCACTTTCTCCAAGTCTTCTTCTCTTCAATGTTTATGTGTTTTAGTCTGGTTAGAATCATGACACAATGTATCATGTCTGCTCTTTTGTGATGACTTAGTTGCTTCTCAAGATTAACTTGCAGTGTGACGTTAGCTGTGTAATATATTAACGACTAAAGTTTGAATCTCATTTGTCATACTTAAGTGAGTGACTGAGGTAAGAGAGATTGTGAAGACGAGACAAGGGTTTTGTAAATGCAGGAGCCTTGCAAGCCAAGTCGAGTTGCTGATTTATCCTTAAGAATGGTCTCACAGTAGACGTCTCCGGTCACTCTTACCTCTATTTCGAGGCATATAACAATAAGACAGACAATCATCTACACTCTCTTGACTCTGTTAACTTAGAGATAAACTGAAACTTACCCGTGTTTTTCAAAGGAACTATCCTGCGAGTCAGCTATCTTGTCTGCAGAGTTAACTTAGAGATAAACTGAAACTTACCCGTTTTTAGGTCGCTTGATGTCCTCGTTTTATCTACTCTTTGGTTTTACCGGTTCCCTTTACCGGTGGTACTCAGTATTTGCATAAAGTTCTTTCCCTGCCAGCCAGAGGAATATTCAATTTTTAAAGTCATAATTTATATAATATGTGTTTTTGAACAAAATGATTATGTTATATTTAGTTTTTGTTTTAAAAACAAAATGTTTTATGCTATATTTGGGTTTAAAATCTATTAAAATTTGTTGATATTTCTAATGATATGATGAACTGATTAATATTTAATAAAAATTAAATTATTTGTAATATTTCAAATTTTGCTTTAATTTGAATTTTCATTTTTTATAAAGTTTTGAAATCAAATAAAAATAATTTTCTTATATTTAAGAATTAGTTGTTAATATTAAGAAAATAATTAAAAAGAAACTAAATTAAAATGACAAAAGACTATTGACAAAAAATATATTCGGAAAAAAAAAACATAAACGGGTTTAATGGTCTAAATTTAACTGATTTAAAATTAAACAGACATTATTTGGCATATGCGTAAAGGGATCTAAAGTTCAGTGGCTTCAACAAACATGACCAAAGCCGGCCTGAACAGCTTGTATTAACATCCCTAGTTGTGATGCTTCCACTGATGAAAGATGGTAGCTTGAGTGGCAGCTTGGGAAGAATGATTGAAGCTGCAGTATGAGGGCGTCTCAACCAGGGGCTGTTCTAGGAACAAATTTAGCTGGGGGCACATGTATTTTCTTCACTAAATTTTTGTTCTGGTCGGGGGCATGCACTTCTATAGACTCCTTAGTATTTGTTAAAGAAAATAAAAAATTAGATGGGGCACGTGACCTATGTATGTCCCTCTCTCCGTCCGCCCCTACTCTCAACTAAGAAAGCAGTTCACTCTAATGAAGAGGAGGCCAAAATGTTGAGTTTAAGCGAATGAATATTAGTCGCCATACTTCGAAGGAGAAGTCACACGTAAGAAATAGATGATTTCTAGTCTCATGAGATGAAGAGCAAAGGCAGCATGATATAGAGAGCTGAATGCCCCATGATGCAAGCCAGCTCATCCTAGGAGGATGATTCACATTCGTAGTCTACATGGTGAGCCCAATCCTTTTTCACCAACCGAGGTCCAAGAAGAATAACATAAGAAGGAAGCCATTTTATAAACAAGAAAGCCACATCATACCAGGCCCTTTAGTTTGGTAACCCACGTTGTGAACGGTGTCGTTTCAAGCTTCAAGATGGTTAGGGCTTGTCACAAAAGTAAGTGGAGAAGGCATGCATGGGGAGTTTGTGTGTATTCTTCTGAGACAGGGACATGGACTTTCAAGCGGCTTTGGTCTTCTTTCCCTCTCCAACTCAGGTCTTTTCACAGGCCCTTTAACTTCAACGGGACGCTGTATATGTGGGAGAAGGGACTGGATGATCCTACTGGCCCCGTGGTCCTTGTAGCTCATGATTTTTTTGCTGGAGACGATGATGAGTGCCGGGTTATACCTCTCCCTCTCCCTTATAACAAACACGTTCGGAGATGCTTGACTACTTCATGTGGAGATTGAAGGTTTGGAAGCTGAAGAGTAACAACAACTCTGATGGAGAATGGTGGCAGTTGGCAAGGGAGGAGATCGACATGGCCTCTGTCGGCTTTGTTTTCCTTTGGGAATGAATCCATCTGATGTTGATTTGGTCTATCTATGGAGCCGACAACACAGCTGCGTGGTATCTGCTAACTTAAGGACACTGGAGTTTACTCTTCATCGGACTTGGAGTGATGGTGAAGGTTGTTGGCGCATAAACACTACCTATTCTAACAAGTTTATGGAAGAAACATATGAACATGATACAGATTCGGTCATCACATTATCACAGTTTCTGCTCCCACAGTGGATGGATCCAGTGACCCGCCCCCCAAGGTTAACTTGCAGTGTGACATTAGGTGTGTAATACATTAATGACTAAAGTTTGAATCGGTTTCTTTCATTTGTCATACTCAACTGAGTGATTGAGAAGCTGAGGTGTGAGAGATTGTGTAGACCAGACAAGGTGCAGGAGCCAACAATAATTGACAGTCATCTCCACTCTCTTGACTCTCTTATTGCGTCCTCTACAAGCTTCAGCTTGGATTCTGCTGCTTTGAGAAGAAACTGAAGAAACACAACCACTGAATAAAATAATATTTATAAATTACTCAACTGTTTTTTTTTTTTCAGTTCCGTAGACAACAAAAACTTATCATCATCATCATCATCACAATCATTTGTTGGCCTTGAGCCATTCGAGTATCCGTTTCTCAGACTCAGACAGCTCTGCTTCTGTCTTCCCCTTTGTAGATCCTTCAACAAACTCAAAGTAGTCTTTATAGTTCCTCTTGTAATAACTGTCCAATCTCTGTTTAATTCCTCCAACATTAACAAGAAAATCATTAGAAATATAGGCTAACAAGAAAAAAAGCGTTTTGGCAAGTTTCTTTACCTCTTTGTCGTTCTTGGTTTTGTTTTCCTCAGTCTTCTTCAAATACTCTGAAACCAGACACGGCGACGTAGTAGTTCAGGCAAAAAGAAACATCAAAATGGAAGAAACACGGATTAAAGAATGTTTACTTACTCTGGAGAAGCTGATCGCTGGTGGTCAAAGCGGCAGCGAGGAAGGAAGAAGAGGAGGAGAAGATGATGTTTCTGCGTCTTAAATCAGTGGTTGAAGCGGTTAAAGAAGTGCGTTTGGTTTCGTTTCTGCGCACAGCTTGAACATTGGAGGAAGCGTATTTGTTAACAGTTACTGTTAAAGCCATGAGAATGCTTTGCCCTACGGAACTCATCTTTCTCTTCGTCACCACACCAACCACAAGGATAAGGTGTTTTTTTTTTAAATATCTTATCTACGTTACCGAGAAGCAAACATTTTTACCAAAAAAAAGAAGCAAACATCGTTTTTTAGAAAGGTCCCTAACTATATAGTATTACAAGTTGAACCCCTGATCTATGAAAATAGATATCAAACCCACATAATATTTGTAGAGACGAATCCGGTTTAGTAGACACTGATTGATCGTTCCGCTTATAAAACCAAACCGGTTCCGGTTTTGTATAGATTTTGACTGTTCACTTGCCTCTTCTTCATCTTGTGAGGACAGCAGAAATGACAAGTAATCTCTAATTTGAATTCGCCTCAAAAATACCAAGAAGCATCCTTTGTTTCAATCATCATCTTCTTCCTCCTAATCGGTTACTAATAATGGCTACTTCGATGGTCTCTCCTCTTACTTCGCAGCTCAAACATGAACAAGGAGATCATAGTGTTCATAGAACCACAAGGAGATCACAGTGTTTCGCTTCTGCTAAAAATATGAGCTTTGACCACATCTCCAAACACTCTCAAAGACGGAGGTCTTTTCCCCTTCTCTCCCATCTTAGACTAGATTTGTTCTTAGGCTTACCACCTTAGTGACCCAGTTTAATGTGTTGTAGGACGATGAATATGCCCCAACGATTAAATCACATCTCCAAACACTCTCAAAAACATATTAGTTTGATTGCTGCAGTTCTTTGGTTGGATATGAAATTTTGTGTATTAAGAGATAACAACATGTTGCTTTCTCTACTAAAAGCTTACTATAAGTTTCTTTGCCATTTCAGTGGTATCAACATACAAATGTGTCGGCAATAGGAAGAAATCACATACAAAAGTTTTCTTGTTGGAACCTTGCATCGTTGATGGCAATACCCAAAATAAAATAAGTAGATAGATTGCACAGCAAATGTTATACTGCAAGTTAACATTAGAGAAACAAAGTCATCACAAAAGAGCAGACCCGAAACAAAGTGTCCTTACTATAAACTGAGACAAAACAAAACACAAAAACATTGGAGAAAGTGAGACCAAGAAAAGGATGTCAATATGGCGGGCGAGGCACCGGATCCATCCACTGTGGGGGCACAAATTGTGATAACGTGATGACCAAAGCTGTATTAAGTTCATATACTTCTTCAATATACTTCTTAGAATCGGACGTGTTAATGCTCCACTTACCTTCACCATCACTCCAAGTCTCCGTTTCCTGGCGAAGAGTAAACTCTCGAGTCCTTACATTACCAGATACCACACAGCTGTGATGTCTACTCCATAGATAGACCAAACCAGTATCAAACGGGTTAACTCCCAAAGGAAAACAATTAACATCAAAGCCAACAGACGCCATGTCGATCTCCTCCCTTGTCAACCGCCACCATTCTCCGTCAGAGTTGTCACTCTTCAGCTTCCAAACCTTCAATCTTCGATCCAATATCTCAACGTAGATAACATCTCCACACGAACTAGTCAAGCATCTCCTAACGTACTCGTTATACAGTCCAGGGAGAGGTATAATCCGACACAGATCATCGTCTTCTTCAGCGAAAAAATCATAAGCTACAAGAACTCCAGGGGCAGTATCATCATCACCCACTCTCTTGTCCCACACGTAAACAGTCCCGTTGAGAATCAAGGGCTTGTTAAAACCAGCTCGCTGGAGAGGAACAGGGGAGCGAATCCTCTTGAAAGACCACGCCCCTGTTTCAGAAGAATACACATGCATGCTACGTACATCGTTCGCGTCATTAACCTCATAAGTAGTATTAATCAATTTAAAGCTCGAAACGACGCCGTTCACAACACGCGTTACAATACTAGTGGCGATGGTGGAAGGATCTTGAGGCTGGTGGATCTCAACCCATTCTTGCGTGACGGGATTGCCCACGAAAAATTTGGCTTCGATGTTGCGATATTCGTCGAGGCCGAAGCATACTTCAATCCAAACCAATCCGTTTGAAGAAGCTATGTAGTAATAGTCTAAGGTGGAGTGGTTGGGGTACAGTTGAAAAGGGATGAGATAAGAGGCTAGGGATTTGGGGAGATCCCCATGGAAGCCTATAGCTTCGGTGATGGGATTTTTGAACTTGATTGGGAACATTAGAGACCACGAGGAGGAGGATGAGTTTCGGTGGAGAGAGACGAAGAGGCTGCGGAAGTAGGACGATTCTATTAGTGATCTCCATTGTTTGGAGATAGATTTGAATCTCGCGATGCTTCTCAGAGGTAATCTGGCGATGATCTGCACGGTTACTGACTCTGGGAATGATGATCTTCTTCTTCGCGTCCCCATTGGGGTTAGGGTTCCACTCGCCATTCTCGCACTCGAACTCTACTTTCATTTAGGGGTTTCTTTATTTATGTCCAGAGTAACCGGTTACAACCAAAGTTAACCGAACCGACCGAACAAAAGAATCTCTTTCCCCTTGGCATCCTTGTTTATAAAATGGCTTCGTTCTTATGTTATTCTTCTTGGACCTCGGTTGGTGAAAAAGGATTGGGCTTATCTGATTTAGTTCAAGGGTTATGGTCCTAAACATTCATTCAGCATGTAGACTACGAATGTGAATTATCCTCCTAGGATGAGCCGGCTTGCATCATGGGGCATTCAGCTCTCTATATCATGCTGCCTTTGCTCTTCATCTCATGAGACTAGATATTATCTATTTCTTACTTGTGACTTCTCCTTCCAAGTATGGCGACTAATATTCATTCGCTTAAACTCAACATTTTGGCCTAACTGCTTTCTTAGTTGAGAGCAGGGGCGGACGAGAGAGGGACATACAGGTTACAGGGTCACATGCCCCCATCTTTTGTTTTTCTTTAACAAATACTAAGGAGTCTATAATTTGTATAATTATCAAAAAATTAGCCTAAACAATATTTATAAAATTTGTAACATAAGAAACGAATGATCTTACAATTAGATATTTAAATTTTTATAGAAATTTTTGAAAGTTTTAGTAATACAAATTGTATAATTATACAAAAATAATAATATTTCGAAATTTGAAATGTTACGTATGAATATATTTATTTTATAGATGGTGTATTACCATATTTAAAAAAAATTTACCAAAAAGAAATATCAATACTGAATGTAATATATGAATTATTACCATATTCTAATAAGTTTGTCAAAAATATAAATCAATATTAAATGAAATTATCCATGTCATATTTTTTTAGAAGTCATGTCATCAATTCAGTAGTCATGTCATATTTGTTTTGTTAAATTGATGGTAGAGAAAACATGTGGCAAAATCACTTCACAAATATAATCTAGGGGATTTTCAAAATTTTATTGGGTTAGATTTTTTTCCCCACTAAATTAACTGAATAAACTAAGATATAAATAATTATGGTCTAATTTAAAACTCATATCGACAACCAAATCAAACAATCCGAGATTTTTACTGAACTAAACCAAAATACAGTCTGGTTCAATGTAATTTTGATGACAGTTTACAGAATTATAAAAAAAGTCCGAAAACTAATTGAACCGACCCACAAGCTAATGAGATCTCTCATATAAAGTGTACTGGGCTTTAAGTTAGCCCATTAACATTGTACGAATAATATAATCGGTTTAGGTGTGAATCGGGCGGGCTTTTTCCACACGCCTTTACGCCTTGCAAAATCATTTCCTTTTAATCTTTCTCGAGCAAGCTTCGAAGAGAAGAAGAGAGAACGAACGAGTCAGCGACACTATGGATGACGAAGGCGAATCATCGAGCAATAGTCCGTCGCGTCCATGGGAATCATACAACACCGTCTTCACCAACGCCAAAGCCGGTTTGTTTCCATATATTACACTCTCTTCTGATTCTTTTCTCGAGTAGAATCACTCCACAAAAATTTCGAAAATTGATCAAACCCTGAATTTGCTCATTTTTCATCTGATTTGGTTTAAAAATTGCATCTTTACTTTGGGAGTTAAGTTTCTCAAGTCGTCAATGTGAATTTTGTTAGGAATGGAGGGAGTTGACAAGGAGAAAGTGCAGAGGATTGTGTATGAGATGAGTAAAGGATCCAAGTACTTCCAAAACGAGGAGCGTAAAGAAGCTCTTATGAAGCAGAAGATTGAGCATATGCGTGATAGGTGTGCTAAGCTCTCTTCCTCTGATCTATCTAACTACCAGAAGGTATATGTGTCACCGTTGTATCTGAGTAAAGGTTTATACTTTCTTGATATAATTTTTTATCTTATTCCATTTGAAGGTTGTTGATAGAAGGATCTTAGAGCTTGAAGCTACGCGGGATCTATCTAGAGTATGGCTGCATGTTGATATGGATGCCTTTTATGCTGCTGTTGAGACTTTGAGCAATCCTTCGCTTAAGGGGAAACCCATGGCTGTTGGAGGCTTGTCCATGATCTCCACAGCTAATTATGAGGTATGCTGTTCTGGTTTTCAATTGGTGCTTGCAAATTGTGATCATTGTTAAAACTTTCTGTTGTCTCTCTTAGGCAAGGAAGTTTGGAGTTCGTGCAGCTATGCCGGGCTTCATTGCTCGTAAACTGTGTCCAGATTTAATATTTGTTCCTGTGGATTTCTCCAAGTATACTCACTACAGTGATTTGACAAGAAAAGGTTAGCTGTTCTCCTTCCGACATGTGTATCTTTATGCTTTCCGTTCTCATTTCTCTGTTTCTATGCTTCTTACTTGCATATATGTGCTTCTTTTAGTTTTTAGGAACTATGATCCTAACTTTATCGCTGGGAGCTTGGATGAAGCCTACCTTGACATAACTGAGGTTTGTCGAGAAAGAGGTCTCTCAGGTGGAGAAGTAAGTGTGAGCTCATGATATGCATTCTTTTGTAATATTTGTTTCTTATTCGTTGACATTACCTGATTAGTTTGCCACTGCAACTGTACTCTGTCCATGTCTTCACTTTGTGCAGATTGCAGAGGAGCTTAGATCTTCTGTTCATTCCGAGACTGGAGGACTGACATGCAGTGCGGGAGTAGCGGCTAACCGATTGCTTGCCAAGGTTCACCTTATATGTGGAAAATATTATATATATCTTCCAAAAATCTATCTCTTTCCCTGGGCTCGTCGAAATCTATTTTCTGAATCTACTCCTACCATATTACAGGTTTGCTCAGACATAAACAAGCCTAATGGACAGTTTGTTTTACAGAATGATCGATCAACTGTCATGACATTCATCTCTTTACTTCCTATAAGAAAGGTATGGGATCCCTAATCGTTTCTTTGGCTGTCATTTTTTTTGGAGTGCTTTTGTTATGAAAAGTACTATCACTCCAGTTATTCTCCAGCTCATTCAATTTGCTGCGTAGGTAGAATTGTATACTCAGTAGAAACAAAGTACATTGGTATTTGGTAGCATAGAGATGCCACAGAGAACTCGTTCGGTCCTCGCACGGTTTATTATAGCTGGGTGTTGGTTCTTTATGAGTTGTCACAACTATAGGTGTAGTTTTCTGAAATTCCAGTTGGAAATTGGTTCACAGATTGGAGGAATCGGTAAAGTTACCGAGCATATTCTGAAGGATGCTTTAGAAATTAAAACATGTGGGGACATGGTGCTGAAGGGATCTCTTCTCTACGCTCTCTTTACTCAGTCTTCAGCAGGTAGCAGTATCTCCTGTTTTCTTGTTGGACTATTGCTTTCCACTGAAGGATTTTGTTGTTTATTGCTCGACAATTTTTTGTAGACTTTTTCCTCTCTGTTGGGCTGGGGCTTGGGAAAACAGACACTCCTGAGGTTAGGTCTCGTAAAAGTATTAGCAGTGAAAGGACGTTTGCTGCGACAGGAGATGAAAGATTGCTATACTCAAAGTTAGGTGAGTACTTTGCACACTTGTGTTGTTTTCTTTCTTATGAGACCTGCAACTAGATAGTCAAAGGCACAATGGATCCAGAGGGACTGTGTTTTCAACATCAACCTGTTTGCCACAGGGCGCATTTCGAACTTTTAGACTTAGAAAATATATGTTTTGGCTTTTAAATTGCCACTGAATTGTTATATCTGGTTGCCAGCTGAAATTGCAGAAATGCTATCTGATGACATGAAAAAGGAGGGTCTGATGGCAAGAACACTGACACTTAAACTGAAAACTGCGACCTTCGAGGTGGACTTCCAAATGCATAGTTCTTTCTCCTCTTTGGAAACCCATATTTGTGCTGAAAGTGTGACAATTTGCAATCATCAGATTAGGAGCAGAGCTGTTAGCCTGCAGAGGTACACATGTTCAAGCGAGGATATTCTAAAGCATGCTACAAAGCTGTTGAAGGCGGAACTTCCTGTTTCCATAAGGCTGATAGGTGCGCGTCACTTTAATGTTCTTTGCTCTTCTTTTTTAGTTTTTTTAGAATGGTCAAGACAACTATACTATCCTTGGTACTAAAATTCTATTTATACAGGGTTGCGAATGTCTCAATTCAATGAAGAAGCCCGCCATTCTGATCCTTCACAGGGAACTATTACCAAGTTCATCGTTCAAAAGGGTTCCTCAAGGCAAAATCTGGATGATAATGACTCATTTGACTTAGATGCTAGTAAAAATTGTTTAGGCAACGATGAGATGTTGAGTTTATCCTATGCTTCTCATGAGACAAGCTATGATCAACTGAAAGATGTTGTCGAATATGAAGAACAATCAGTAACTCCAAATCAAGAATGTAAGAAAAAGGAAGATAGGACACAAGTATTGGAAGGAGATGCTCTGCTCAGGAAACACAAGGATTGCAAAGCAGATTCAAATGCAGAAAAGACCGAAGCAGTTTCAGTATTTCCGCAGATGGAGCCGTTAGTATGGGTTGATGGGTACAGATGCAACTTGTGTGGGATCGAGCTACCTCCATCTTTTGTTGAGGAACGGCAAGAACATTCTGATTTCCATCTCGCCCAGAGACTTCAAAACGAAGAGTCTGGCCCTAGTTCTTCCACAACACCTACTTCAAAACGAAGGTCAGTTCACAGTAACAACCTCTTGAGCCTACTCCATTATTTTTTTCTCACAAGTCTCTGCTTCTCATTGAAACTTCATAACTTGTTAGGATTCTCGGAAAGGAAAAGGCAAATTCCAAGCCAAAGAAGCAGAAACCAAATCAAAAGGATGGTAGCAAACACATTCCAATACACACATTCTTCACAAAGAGCAATCAAAACTCGTGAGCCTTGTTCATAGTTAACCTTTCCTTATTACTAGACAATGTGAGAGAACTTTAACAGTTTGTGAAGTTGCTAGCTTTAGAGATGTTTTGATTCACTGGGTGGATGCCACCTGTCATCTGTGCTTGTATTATCTTCACTTATTATATTATCTTTAACATCTTTCAGGAACGACGAAACCCAGAAGAAATGAAGATGGCTCTGCCCCCACCGAGACTCAATCTCTCACCGTCGAGTTCCCTCGGCGAACCAAGATCCTTACCGTCCATGTCTGACATCCTGACGTCATCAAAAGCTCGAAATCTTGACTTAAAGATCCAAACTTTAGGACCGTTTTTCAGAGTAACAGGGAAGAACGCAGACACGGGCAGTGAGGTCGGAAGAGCAGAGGGAGTGGTTAGACCATGGTTCGGACGAGGCTTGGTTCTGCATCTTGATACGATAAGGTTGACGAAAGAGACAATGGTTATGGATAAGTCTCTCCTTGGAGTTGGTTTATACGTAGGAGCTGTAGCTATCCGACATGGATACGACTGTGGTTGCCGCACTGCTCAGCTTCTCGCTATCTACGACTCTGATCTCTATCATTCTAAGGTCTATATCTCTCTCTCTCTGTTTTGGTTTTGTCATCTACCGAACTTAACTGAATCCTTTGAAATATACTGAACTAAACCGGACTTGTATGCATGTCTGTCAGCTGGTTAGGTTTTACAGAAGAATTGGATTCAAAGAAGTGAAAGAAGTGAGTGGTTCGACGATTGGAGACATGGCTGACATGTTGGTGTGGGGTGGAGTTGGCACTCGCATGGATGCTGATATCCATCATCTCCTTGTTAAATGGTCCAAAGTTTTCCTCAAATCAGTTTCTTAGTGACTTGTTATATTATATCATGTTCATTCTTAAAACAGATCAGACCATACTATTTTTTTTTACTAAAATCATATGTATACAGTCAGTATACTTCATCTCTATTGTTGTACTCTATTTGATTTAGGATTCTTCTTCCATAACAGTCTTTGTACAAAACGTGTTAGTAAGAACAACAAAGCTTCTTCCTGGAGTCTTTTAACTTTGTAAATTGTAACACGATAAAGTAAACACCTCGAGTAGTTATTATGTTCACTGCACATGCTTTGGCTTGCCTCTCATCAACTATGGCCCTGTTCGGTGTGAGATCGCAGCGGGAGCGACCAGCGATCAGAATTAACAAGGAAAGAGAGAGAATTTAAAGGAAAGGAGAGAAGAAGAAGTGAAAGAAATTTCTGTTTTATGTCGCTGAGGAGAGAATGAAAAGAAAAATAGCAACGCTGGTTTTTATGGCGTCACCGGAAGCACCGTAGAGCTTTGATAATTTATGTCGCTGCGTCTCCTTTTCTCGGTCAAGTGATTAGCGAAGCATTAAATCATGAACAATTTCTGGTCGCTGAATTCAGTCGCAGCGTTCCACTAACGAACAGGGCCTATCTATTCTGAATTATTTATTTCAACCACTTGTATCATGTTTCTTGTTTGGATAATCGAGGAAACAACTTGGGCCCTGCCACTTTTTATCTTCCCAAGCAAAACCGTTATAAAAATAGAGGTTTAATATATAAAAATCATATGATAAGGTAGGAAACTGACACACAGATGGTTGTGGCCAAGTAGCCAGCTAGCAAAGTCTCAATGGAGATTGGAGGGAGAAGAGTCTTAGAGGTGATATTGGTGGAGATCATTGCTAGACTACCTTTGAGAAGCATCGCTAGACTCAAACTGGTGTGCAAGCAATGGAAGTTGTTGATAGAATCTTCCTATCTCCGCCGTGTCTTTGTCTCTCTTCACAAGAACTCCTCTTCCTCTTGGTCTCTCATGTTCGGAGCTGAGTATCCTCACCCTGAAGCTATAGGCTTCCATGGATGCCAAACATGGGATCTACAAAAACCTCTAGGCTCGTATATCATGTCTTCTCAACGGTACTTGAATCTCCCTACTAGCTCTAACTACTTCTACGTAGCTTCCTCCAATGGATTGGTCTGGATCAATGTGTTCTTTACCCGCACTGACAACATGGCTTACAGTTACAAATCCTTTGTTGGTAATCCGGTTTTAAACCAATGGGTCCAAATCCCTCCTCCTCCAGACCAATGTATACCCACTGGCTTGGTAACGCGCGTGGAGAACGGCATCGTTTCAGGGTTCAAAGTGGTCAGGACTTCAAGGACTGAACGTAGAGGCATGGGAGTGCATGAATGGAGAGTGTATGTGTATTCGTCTGAGACTGGTTTGTGGACTACCAAGCGACTTCTCTCCTCTCATCCTGTTAACTACAATGGTTCTTACCCTCCCTTGAATCTCAACGGGATGCTTTATCTCCGGGAAAGAGGTATGGATGCTACAGAGCCTGGTGTCCTTGTTGGTTATGATTTCTATGGCCCTGAGGACGATGATCAATGCCTGGTTATACCTCTTCCTCTTCTGTCCAGTAAAAACGTTAGGAGATGCTTGACTACTTCGGGGGAAGATGTTATCTACATTGAAATACTGTATCCAAGGTTGAAGGTCTGGAAGCTGGATAACAACTACTCTAAGAGAGGTGAATGGTGGCAACTTTCACGGGAAGAATCAGTCGAATTCGATGCCCATTGTTTTTCCTTGGCTATGAATCCGTTTGATGCTACTATTGTCTATCTATGGAGTCAGCACCACGGAAGTTTGGTAACGTGTGATCTACGGAGTCAAGAGTTTATTGTTCATCAAGAGTCAGAGAGTTGGAGAAACAGTGAAGGTTGTAACCGCATAAACACGTCCGGTACTAAGGGGTATGTGGAAGGTAATAGCGATGCAGCTATGGTCATGATGTTATCTCCATTTGTGCTTCAACGATGGATGGATTCAGTACCTCGTCCACCAAACTGAGAGCATCATGTTTTGTGAAGTTGGTGACTTCTCAACTGCTTACTGCAAAACCTTCTTCTTCATATTGTTGCAACGCTCTCAAATTCAGCTTGGCGATTAAGCTGTACAATCTATTTATTATCATTTTTGTCATATTTAAGCTTTGATTAAAAATGTGGAATCGATACAACCTCATAAATTTAAGAAAAGTCTTTTTCTTTTTATCAATAAAATCCACAGACCTTAACAAACTAAAATCTCAGTACACAAGGGCAACAAACACTTAAGCCCAGCCACCTTTTAGTCCGTCTCCTGAGAGTCAGACCACATCACTAGAGTGGCCAAAAGAGCAATGGTTGCCGTCTCAACTCGCAACCGGTGTGGTCCAAGTCCAACAGCTGTGCCGCCTGCTTCCAACATCATTTCCACCTCTTTCTTCGTGAAATCTGCTCCATTATATCATTGTTGACGGTTTTTAGATTACACTCATTGAGACAAGTCATAAACAAGAGTAATCAATTTGTGTCTACTCGGACAGTAACCAATTATTTTGACACTGTGAAAGCATAATACAAGTACAAGAGCAGAATTTTTGATAACTGCATCAAAATTATATTGAAGAAAGGGTTTCTTACCGCCTTCTGGTCCAACAATTAACAGTCCGCTAGATTCTTTTGCCGAGGATTGTACTGCATTGAGAAGAGGTGTAGCTTCGGCTGTAGCAACCAAACATAACTTTGACTTGGAAATCTATAAACCACAATATGTTTTGAAACAAGTTTAGAAACAAAAATCAGGGGTTGATAGATTGGAACGTGTTAGAATTGCTTATAGAGATGTTGCAGCATACATGATCCAAGAGGGTATTAAATTTGATCGGAGGGCTTATAATCATTTGATGTAGTCTTTGACCTGTGACATAAAAGGATAATCTGATCATACAACTATAATGCCAAGAAAATAAAGAAGCAAGATTTTAACCAATCAGAGTGTTTCCTTACACTATGGTTACTTACATTGTTTAGCCGCAGCAAAACTAACACGTTCCAATCTATCAACCCGGTTATCAGAGATTATGGAAGATCTTTCTGTTAAAAGTGGTGTGACACTACTCGCTCCGAGTTCCTAAGATGAGCATATATTCAGTGGCACAACATTCACAAGTGATTCAGACAGTTGACATACTAGAAGTAAAACACTTACTGTACATTTCTCAATCAGCCAGTCTGCTCGACCACCCTTCAAAGTGCCTAGAACAATGCACATTTTATAAGTTATCAGTCTACAAAATCTCTCGAAACCAATAGCAGTCTCATTGATTCCATACCAAAAGCTGCAAACACTTGCCACTGGATGCCCTGAGGAAGAATCACCTTTTCATCTTCTTGTGCGACAAAATCAACTCCAGTTTTGTCTATGCTTTGTATACAACCTTCTACTAAACCTCCCTTGCCATTAAAAAGCTCTACCCTTGCATACAAGAAATAAAGGTGCAAGCAAATTACTTTTGACATTGTTACATTCACTAAGACGATCTAAAGTTCAGGCTTTTTCACCTGTCTTCAGCTTTCAATCTTAGAACTTTAGCCATATGCCAAAACTCAGAGCCTTGGACACGAACCATTCCACCCTATAATCATTTACACAAAAGCTAAGTTTAGTATCATCATCATCATCATCATCATCATCATCATCATCATCATTATCATCATCAAATTAAAATTATAATTACAGTGAATTAACAGAAGTTTCTCAAGTTCTTAGTGATCGCTCTCACTCTAATTTTACAAATTCAAAAGAGAATTATAAGAACATGAGAGAGATATAGAAGGCGTGCCTTGCGCGATGGAAGATCGTCGGAGAAGAATCGAGGGAGGCCGCCGCGAGACTGATTCCGAAGGTCCGAATCCGACGAAGAAGAAGCAGAAGAGAACGCCTTGAAGCTTGAAGAAGGCGGAAGCCATGAGCGAAGACGACTCGGCAAATCGGAAAACAACGGCCGTGCCGCCGCCGCCGCCAGGGATCTCATTACTCAAAGCTTTCGATAATTCTCTCCGAAGATTTTGGTTAAGTTCGTTATCTCCCCGGTTTACTATAGCAATTGGTCAAATCCGGTTTATACCCGGTTAAGCTTTTCCTTTCCGCAATTCAAGGGATTTTCGAATTTCAAAAAAAAAAGAGAGAGAGAGAAACAGCCAAACAGAACCGAAGCGGCAAATTTTAAAATTAGAAAATACGCACAGCTCACGAGAGTAACCCCTATCAATAACCATGGTTAGAACTTACCCAATAATATCATCACACGTGTCGTATCCAGCCCGTTACCTAAAGATGGAGGATGGTTTCCGCTATATATAAACCAGCTAACATCTGTGTAAACATCGAAATCGAAAAACCAGATCTAGAGAGCGTCTTCATACACGCCCTCCCATTTCTTCTTCTTCTTCGAATCTCAGATCTTCCGCGAAACGAAAATGAGGGAGTGCATCTCGATCCACATCGGTCAAGCTGGTATCCAGGTCGGAAACGCCTGTTGGGAGCTTTACTGCCTCGAGCATGGCATTCAGGTTCGTATAGCTGCATCTCCATTGTTCTTCAATCGTTTAGATCTGTGATTGATTTCGTTTTGCTTGTTGAGTATATGTGGATGATTTGTTAGATTAGATCTGACGTATTCTACCAAATTTGTTAAGATCTGTGATTGATTTCGATGTATTGTTGAATATATGCAGCTGATTCGAGATCCGTTTCTCTTAATAAAAAAAATATACGATGAACGAAGACTATTGTAGATCTGTTTCTCTAATGTTTGATTGTTATCGTTGATTCGAGATCTGTTTCCTTTCAGAATCGATGAACGAGAACGCTTGCAGGTTTATATAGCTGCGTCTCCATTGTTCTTCGGAATCTGTAGATCAATGCTACTTGATCGCTTAGATCTGTGATTGATTGAATATATGTGGATGATTTGTTAGATTAGATCTGACGTATTCGACTGAGATCTATTCTACCAAATTGTTAAGATCTGTTATTGATTTCGATGTGATGCCTCGTAGAATATATATAGCTGAATCAAGATCCGTTTCTCTTTTGTTTCATTTTTAGAGCTATGTTTGATTGCTATTGTTGAATCGTGAACTGTTTCCATCTACAATCGATGAACGAGAACTCTTTTTAGGTTTATATTAAATTGTATTGTTGCTTCTGTGTCTTTATAGATCTGTAGATCCTCATCACTGTATATATATATATATTTATATGTGTTTGTTTCTTTACTGATGTGTTGTTTTTTATTTGGATTGGTACAGCCTGATGGACAGATGCCTGGTGACAAGACTGTTGGCGGAGGTGACGATGCTTTCAACACCTTCTTCAGTGAAACCGGTGCAGGAAAGCACGTCCCACGTGCCGTCTTTGTTGATCTTGAGCCAACTGTGATTGACGAGGTCAGGACCGGTACTTATCGTCAGCTTTTCCACCCTGAGCAGCTCATCAGCGGTAAAGAAGACGCAGCTAACAACTTCGCCCGTGGGCACTACACCAGTAAGTTTCTCACCCCTCGTCCATCATCAGCTTTATACTACTGTTTATTAACTGTTTGAAATTTCTTCTCAGTTGGGAAGGAAATTGTTGATCTGTGCTTGGACCGTATCAGAAAGCTCGCTGATAACTGCACTGGTCTCCAAGGCTTCCTTGTCTTCAACGCTGTTGGTGGAGGGACTGGGTCTGGTCTTGGATCTCTTCTCCTTGAGAGGCTTTCTGTCGACTACGGGAAAAAGTCCAAGCTCGGGTTCACTGTTTACCCATCTCCACAGGTCTCTACCTCTGTTGTTGAGCCTTACAACAGTGTCCTCTCCACTCACTCGCTCTTGGAACACACTGATGTCTCCATTCTCCTCGACAATGAAGCTATCTATGACATCTGCAGGCGTTCCCTAAACATTGAGAGGCCAACCTACACCAACCTTAACCGTCTTGTGTCTCAGGTATTATAAGACTCGCCACAAAACAACTCTTCTCAGTAAACTTGGTGTTGCTTCATTACTGATGTTATTTTGTTGCAGGTTATCTCTTCCTTGACTGCCTCTCTAAGGTTCGATGGTGCCTTGAACGTGGATGTGACCGAGTTCCAAACCAACTTGGTCCCATACCCAAGAATCCACTTCATGCTTTCATCCTACGCTCCAGTCATCTCTGCTGAGAAAGCCTTCCACGAGCAGCTCTCTGTTGCTGAGATCACCAACAGCGCCTTTGAGCCAGCTTCCATGATGGCAAAGTGTGACCCACGTCACGGGAAATACATGGCTTGCTGTCTGATGTACCGTGGTGATGTCGTCCCTAAAGACGTGAACGCAGCTGTTGGCACCATCAAGACCAAGCGTACCATCCAGTTTGTTGACTGGTGTCCTACTGGATTCAAGTGCGGTATCAACTACCAGCCACCAACTGTTGTTCCGGGAGGTGATCTTGCCAAAGTGCAGAGAGCTGTTTGTATGATCTCCAACTCCACGAGTGTCGCTGAGGTCTTCTCGAGGATTGATCACAAGTTCGATCTCATGTACGCGAAACGTGCTTTCGTTCACTGGTACGTCGGTGAGGGTATGGAGGAAGGAGAGTTCTCTGAGGCGCGTGAGGATCTTGCAGCGTTGGAGAAGGATTATGAAGAGGTTGGTGCTGAAGGTGGTGACGATGAGGATGACGAGGGTGAGGAGTACTAAGAACGCAGTGTTTGGAAAAACATGGATATTGTGTGTGGCTTTTCTGCTATCCTTTTATGTTTGCGTTATGGGGCTCGACACATTCTTGTGACGAGTCTTTGGTTTGTATTTTCTTGCAACTATCTGTCTCTTGCTGTCTGAATTCTATTATGCTTTTTTACTATCTTTGTCTCTTGCTAAGCGAACTCTGTTTATGGTTTTTACTCTATTCGATTTGTGTTTTTTATTATCGTTCTCGTTTCCATCACATTATATGTTAGAATATGTCGACATTCATGGTAGTAAGATTGAAGAGAACATAATCGAGGAACTAAAAGTGAAAAATGAATTATTTTTACCAAAATCTATTATTATTTCATACGAAATTCTGATTTAATTTATGTGGATTGGAGCTGGTTGAAAATGAAGTAATAAAAGGTGAAAGCTCGGAACTTTTCTACTTTCTGGTGAACCTTTTTTAAAGTTGCAAGAATAGAGAAGCAACATTTTTTTTACAATACAGCCGTGATAAAGAGCGCAGATGAAGTAAAATATATACTTGAGAGCAACAATATATCACATTATCAACTGCTACTTGAGAAAGAACACAGGTGGTGGTGCTAATTAAGACGAGAATTGATTCCAGATATCCTCTCATCCTCCAACAGAGCATAAGGATCGATGTATGGTGGTGGTGAAACCGGATTCCTGCTTCCATCATGAACGAAATCTGCTCCAAAGTACTTGCAATTTTCAAGCAAAAACAACACAATCAGAGACAAACCTTATAAATAAACTCAAGAAGAACATATGTTGAACTCATTAACTTACAAGGTAAAGGGCGGAGAAGGCGCCAAGAGTTAAGACAATCAAGGGCCAAAAACCCAAGAAGAAAGTCCCTCCAGTCGTCAGCAAGATCTTAGCACGTGGAATCAATCCCTGCACACCACAAATGAACACTATCTCTCGTCTCTTAGTATGTGAAAGGAACCAACAAATGCCTATGCGACACTACAAGAACTCAAATCTGACCTCAAGCCCTTCGCTGTTTAAAGCCAACGACCTCTCTCTCTGGTTTAACAAACTCTGGTCGAATGGAGGAGTAGTAGTTGCAGTCGTCTTAGAGCTTTCTTTACCAGTGGTTTTGATCTCATCTACATCAACTTCATAGTCTTGAAGCAACGAAGTAGGAGTCATACCTCGTCTCTTCAACTCTTTCATAAATAAAGATTCTGGAGGCTCATCACCTACAAAACTCAAAACTCAACAAATCAAACTCCAGATTCAAGCAATAAATAACACAAAGGATATATGAATAAATATATATTTTTGTAGATATAAATAAATATGATTTAGTCAGTAAATAAAAATTAAAGAGCTAATCACAAACGGGACACTCCACATCTATTACAGAACCAAAATAGTCCTTGTCGGAATATTATCAAGAGAGAGAAAAAAAGCTGACCTTTTGACTGATTATCGCCGCCGTTACGAGGAGATGATGAATAAACCTTAACACATCGACCAAGACGCCGAGAATCTGCTAATCTGAAAACCCTTTTTCTAGATTCCAGTTTCACTGTAGATTTATGGCGGGAAATCGACGATACAGGAGAGTATCCACATAACTTAACAATCTCCAGAGAAGAAACAGCCATTTGTTTTGTTTTTTTTTTTAATTCAGTTCCGGGAAAGAATCATGATCCAGACGCCGCCGCAGGATAAATAGGAAGGGGAAACTCAGACGGCAATATTCTATTTGTTTGGATTTTTTCTCGGGGGGCAATGTGTCAGAGTATACAAGCAAGTGGTGGCGAGACAAGGGTGAAAGTTATCATCTTTAAACTCTTTAAGCGTAATTTAGCACCAGCATTGGATGTTTTACTAAAATGCACTGGACTTCGCAGGGTGTGTGTGGTTGTTAAATTTGCGGCAAGGAGATTGGTAACGTAACGCGACACTCTACGTCTCGTTTTCCGTATTTTTCTCCGAATTTGATAGCCACAAAGATTAAAAGCACTCGTTTTAGTTAAATAGTTTTATTACCAAATGTACTATCACCAGACATATTGTCTTGTTTGGGTAGGTTTAATGATAAAACATTACCATAAATACTCCAACAAGGCAACAACAAACAACATTTGTTTTCTGAGAAAGTATACTTGTGTTCTCTCGTAAAATCAAAATTGTTTAATTTTCTTTCTGAAGTAATATTAAAATGGAGTGGAAAACCTCTTCCGGTTAACTGAAAAAGATATTTTCAATGTTTTGCAACTGAATTTGGAATCGATATTCCGATTCAATGTATTTTATTGTAATAATGATTGATTTTCACATCTCGCTCATTTGCAAAACAATCTTTGTTTTTATTTTGGGTTCAACGCTTGTTGGGCCTAGATAAGGATAATACAATACACTCAAGGGTCGAGACGGGTTGATTGAGATATGGAATGCGACATGTTTGAAAACAGGTTGTTTCTCTTCTATTTTTCATATTTTGAAATAAAAATCTTATTATAATGTGACAAAAAACTTATTTATTATATGTACAAAATAACTGTTGGTACAACAATTTAATCGAGTTAAACAATGCATACGCCGCATACCAAATTACGACAGAAAATAAATGTCGACATGAAGTGATAAATAACGAGAGAAAAGAGTTTAAAAAAATCAAAATAAATCGTAATTCCGCGAACAGGGCCGGCTCAACATTTTTAGGGGTTTTAGGGTAAAAAAAATTTTACCCTCTAAAATTTATATACATATAATATATAAATATATATAAAATTTAATATGTAACATTTTGTATATATTTGTAATGAAAATAAAACTATATACATATCAAATAATTCTGGGCCCTTTTTATTTTGATTTATTATATTTATAATTTTTTTATATATAAAAATATAAATTTAAAAAAAAATTGGGCCCCTTAATTATTATTATACGGGGGACACGGGCTTGGACCCGAAGCGGTCGCACCGTTTGTCCTCCCACTGAGCCGGCCCTGTCCGCGAACAGCAATTCCACGAACAGTAACTCCATGAACAGTCATTCTGGTGTCAGTTTCTATCAAGCAACAAGTTCACATTAGGTTTAAATCATGCCGAAGAACAAAAGAAAAGGAGGAAAAAACATAAAGAGAGGGAAAAAAGAAGCAGAAGACGATAAAAGAGAAATTATCTTCAAAGAAGACGGCCAAGAATACGCTCTTGTTCTCCGTATGTGCGGAAACGGACGGTGCGAAGCCAAGTGCATAGACGGAGTCACAAGGATGTGTTACATCAGAGGTAAGATGCATAAGAAGGTTTGGATTAGCGCTGTGAACATTATTCTTGTCGGACTCAGGATGGATATGGACAACAACACCAAAGCCGACGTTATCCATAAGTATACTTCTCAAGGGTTGTGGTGAGCTTCCTCGGTGATGTTCGCCTAAGCGAAGGATAGCTGGTGGGTTTGATGATGATAGTGATCATGAAGGTGGTGGTGTTGCGAATGAAATACTTTTGAGTTTGGTGATGATGAGATTGATAGGCTGTAAGTAAGCTTTGCATGTATAATTATTATTTTATGTTGAAAATTGAAATACTTAACTTCCGGTCTAGTTATTTGAATAGTTTATAAAATATTTTCATTCTTTATTTTAATATTTTCCTATCGATGTTTAGTTTGAAGATTGATTAACTTGAGAGAAACAAAAACTTGAGTTGTCGTATACAACTCATACTCTTTCCCAATTTTTGCAAGCTCCAAAATAGAAGTATTGGGATGCAGCCATTCGTATAGTATATCTGAAATGGAACTCAAGACAGGGTATATTACTTAAGTCAGGGCAATCTTTGACTTTGAATGCTTGGTGTGATGCGGACTGGGGAGATGGTCCCATCACACGAAGATCCTCTTTTATTCAGCTAGGTAGATCACCGATTTTTTGGAAAACATTCAAACAAGACACAGTCTCTCGCTCATCGACATGCAGTATACAAGGCAATGTTGGATACAGTTGAAGAGTTTATTTGGTTGAAGATTCTACTGACTATATTTGGCGTCTGCTTTGACAAACCAATTACGGTTCATTGTGCTACCATTTCAACAGTTCATATGGAAACTAATCTCATTTTCTATGAAAGAACGAAGCATGTTGGAACTAATTATCATTTCATAAGCGATAAGATCGTAAGAGGTTTTGTTACAACAAAACATGTTTCGACAAAAATACAACTTTTTGATATTTTGACAAAAGCACTGGGTAAGAAAACGTTAACATCATTTCTTATCAAGTTGGAAGTTTGAAACCTATACTCTCTAATTTGGGGGAGGGTATCAAAATATGTACATATCTACATTAGTTATGGTTGGATATGATCGTATATTTTGTGTATCTACGTTTTAGGATATAAATCTTTGTATAAATATAAAGTTTTGAACCTAAGAATCAATCAGAAAACACTTTCCATATACTCTGTTTTCTGACAAAACATTTCTATTTTTACTAGTTAATTAATGATTCTTAATAAGAAAATCTAGACTTTCCAAAATTCTCGTACTTATCAACAAAAATATAAATCAACAATGCATGTATATATAAATGTATAACTGATTGGTATGTTAAAAGAGAAGAGAAGAGAAGAAAACATAGAAAGACTGAAAATTTTGGTGAACGAAAAAAAATAAGAAAATGGATACAGGTTTCATCCTAACCATCGTCTTTGTGGCGCTCATCATCATCTCAGCTCTTGTAGCTTGCTTCTTTTGCGCCCCACGACTTATCAAACGGTTTGCGAGCGATGCATAACTATTATTTTGTTACTAATTAATTATGTCCTTTTTGGTGAACGAAAGTTTTGTTTCGCTTAATGATATTGTAACTCTATTATATTTGCACAACTGAATTATGGTTTTATTATGGGGGTGATTGGTTGGGTTGTAACTGTAGAAAATATACTTTAGCATTTTGTCTGTAGGATTTTTGATTTAGCTTTATGTGATGTAGCTTTAAAATTTCCTACAGCTAAAAAAATAGAGCTTTAGAAAATAATATATTTACAGCCATTTTTTGTGTGTTTTTGCTGTAACTTTAATTTTTTGGTTGTAGATTTAAAAACCAAGATAAAGCATGATTGGTATGTTGCAGTGTTACATACTACTAGTACTATATCTATTATCAGTTTATCATGAACCTAAATTTTGAGAAATCACAAAACCAGTTTTAACTTTTTCATTAATGTGTGGATTTAGGAAATTATTAAATGGGATTATGATATATATATATATATAGCTTGCACTTTTAACGGAGAAATCTCGCAATAAGCCGTACTTTCTTTTTTTTTCTGGTTTTTGTGTTCCAATATCTTTTGTAGTATGAGTTTGATCTTATTAGATTCTTCGATTTGTTTAGAAAAGAAACAAGAAAAACATAAAGCCTGTTTTGATATAATTAAACGAATTCAATGAGGTTTAACCAAGCTGCATGTAAGACACAAGTTCATGTGCATGCCCCTTAATTTATCAACTAATTATCATGTTAAATGACTTTTTCTCGAAAGTATATGCAACAGCCAACATCCGATACACATTAATGGCGAACGCAAATAAATTTTTTTGACTAATTCATTAAAATACATAAACCAATAACACTAATGCTCTCAAATCTGCAAAACTTCTGCAAAACCTGCGAAGTTCGGTTTGATTTTGATTTTTCTTAAAAGCAAGCCGAAACCAAGAAGACTATGTACGAAACAGAACCAGCCCAAAAAAAATTGAATACCTACTCGAACCACAATTTAACCGAACCAAAACCAAAACTTTTGATTGTGCTAGAGTGCACATTAGGTTAATTGATTTGTGGTAAAACACAGTAATCATGGTTCAAGAATCTACTGACTACATTTGTTGTCTGCTTTGACAAACCAATTCCGGTTCATTATGATAACATTTCAGTGATTAGTATGAAAGGATTAAGCATGTTGGAGTTTATTATCATTACATAAGAGATGAGACACTGAGAGGTTTTGCTACAACAAAACATGTTTCGACAAAGCTGTAACTCGCTGATATTTTAACGAAGACACTTGGTAAGAAGGAGTTTACCGTGGTTTTTATCAAGTTAGGAATTCCAAACCTACATTTTCCAACTTGAGGGAGGGTATTAAGATATGAGTTATTCTAGGTTCACCTCATAGGGTAAAACTGTAGGTTCACCAACCAATAGTATGTTATTATTTCATATTCAATTTATTTTTTTAAAGGAAACAAAATATTGTCAAATTATATTATGTTTATAAATTAAAAAAGTACTAAAAAATAAAAAATAATGGTAGTTGCAAGAATTTTTTTTAAAAAATATTTATGACCTGTCAGCAAAATACTAAACTCTAAACCATATATCCTAAACCGTAAATCCTTGGGTAAATCCTAAATCATTGGATAAATCCTAAACTTTAAATCAAAAACACTAAACACTAAATTTTAAAAACACCAAACCTTTAATCCTAACTCCTAAACCCTTAGATAAAAATAAATAAAAAATAGTAGTAATTACTATAAAAAAAATTTTAAAATATTTTTAACGCTCAGCAAAACACTAACCAAATGGGTAAAGACAAGTCACCTAACCAACTGATGTTAGGGATCTTCTCTGTCATACACAAACTCAAGAGTTGACTCTTGTAGATTTCATGAACCATTGACTCTTCTAACATATATCCATCCTTCGTTGGAGCTAACTTCAGATTGCGTAATGCTCGATTTAGTACTGTCGCCTACTTTTTTAATGGAACTTTCTTATCTGTTTTCAAGTGTATATTTAGTTACATTTATATAATTCATAAAATGCCTTGATTACTTTTTAGATGTCAAATGCAAAAAAGAAGATAAATGTAAAGAATGTGACATGTCCTTTCATTCAACAACGCCACATCTTTATAAAGTTAAATATTACACGATTAGGGGCCTAATAAATTATTTACACTAAAAAGAACATAGTTTATCATCGAAATAAATCCAAATAAATGCAACTTCGTCGAAATTTTACAAAGCCTATTTACAATAGAAGTATAACAGATGATATTTCACCAGAAAGGGCACCACCTGCAAACAAAAACAAGAAAGTTTATTCACATTTTTTTCGTCGATCAGTTGGATCATTTATTCCAGAATCTTTAATCTTTTATACTCTGTGTCGATACTAGATTATCTCACAACCAAAACTTATGCTACTGAAACAGATAAGCAGAGGAGTGGAGAAGAACATACCCAACATAGTTTTGACAAAGATTTTCATGGGAAGTGGCTTGGTCGATTAGCTTTTGAACCTGAACTTTCACAGACAACCCATGTTCGACTTCATGAGAATCTCCTCCGAGCAAGTTATTGTGATCAGCAATGGGATTGCTTGGACTTGCAGAGGTAGAGAAATCACGGCCTGTAAGCTTATTACTCATACGTTCCATTACAACTACTGCACGCTCATTCAAAACCTCATTTGCATCTCCAAGCATATTCACAGCCTGACACAATCCAACAATCAAATCAACAACAACAGAAAGATTATGAGCAAAAACATGATAGCAAGAGAGAGATTATCAAAAGAAACCTGAAGAATCTCCTTCTCTCGAGTACTCCTTTGAGGCTGAGGAAGGTCTATGTCAGCGGGATCTTCACCTACTTCCTCAGGTTCAGTAGGACCGTTGGGATTGTTGTTACCGAATTGAGGGACTTCATTGAAATTGAAAAGACGCCAATTGATTAAAGGATCATGCACAAACGCCTCCATCATTGCCATTACACTGTCTTTGTTGGTTCTGAGAACTTGCATAACATTTTCACATGTCGAGCGGAAATTTCCTTCGATGCCACTTACTTCCATTGCTTTTACAAGCATTCTTGTCAGACGGAACGGAACCTAACATCATTAATTAACCTGTAAATCTCTCTCCTAATATCCATTTTTTCAGTGCCCAGTATTATGAGGAAAACACAATGGTTAATACCTTTTCAGGAAACTTCTCTCTATTCATAGATGCCTCGAAACAATCTCCAAAATCAATATGCAAGATTTTACCACTGCAAAGTTGAAACCATTGTTAAAAAAATGGAGCCAAAAAGTTAGATATTTTATGTAATGTAAACCTTTTTATGTACCTGTGTCTATGTAGCATAAGGTTACTTGGGTGTCTATCACCTAACCCAAGAATATAACCGACCTGACACAATAGTATTGCAAAAGGTCAAACATGCGTACATTTTTACTTTGATGCTAAACAAGTGGAGAACAAAGTATGAAAGCAACCACATACCATGCTCATAACCGCCAAACTTCTAGTATAATTGGTTCTTCTCTCCAGCCATACTTCTGAAGACCGACTTTTTAACCAGAGAACCTACCAAGAAGGAGATTAGAAACAACTTTAGTATTCGCAAATAGTTACTTTACCCAAGAGAAGACTACTAGAAGTTAGAAATTTGAGTACCCTGGACAGATCATTTCCCTCTGTGTTTTCTAGAGCATACTCAAATACTTCAGCCTTTGCTATGAGCGGCAGAATGTCATAGTTTTGAGAAAAACTCAACATATGTTTGTGTTCTTGATTAAGAATGATCTGGAAATTCACAAAGGCATGAGTAAGAATCAACGTAACTGCAGATAGCTTCAAAATTGAAAACAATGATGACTACAAGACGAACATTTCGGGCATCTCTGTACTCTCGAATAAGATGGTGAAGGGTATCGCAGTTCGGAACCCATCCAATGAGTCCACTATTGGGAGATAGTGGTATTACTGAATACCGTTGGATGGCCAGATCTTTTTCTGCTGTCTTTCTGGAATTCTCGAGCAAAGTGTTCACCAAACCAAAAAGCTGAAACACAATATAGAGGAAAGAGATAAGTGTTATCATGTAGTTAAGAAAGTGTAAATAAAAAATACTTCAGTTACAAAATACTCCAACCAGAATTTAACAGAAAACTGCACAACTGATTTTATTTATTCTGATAATCACCTGCATAACACGCTCATCTTGCCTTAGATCTTCATGTCCCTTTAACAAAAAGGCATAGTCCTCACCATCATTTCCGTGAATAGTCAACTTCCGTGGTCGTTGCTTTGAGGTTATGACAACAAGTTTGCGTGAAAACGATGATATCGTCACAACGGGGGCATCTAATTTAGAGAAATACGAAGTATGGATGTAAGCAAGGAGGCTTCGGTTAAAAACAAATATCAGCGAGGACAAGCATTAACAGTTCAATATGGTACCTGCACGGTATGTTCCAGGAACAGCTAGCTCCAAGTCACGGCAGAGCAAGAGTTCAGGAGAAACAGACTATCCAACATGTAATGTGACAGTCAGATCAGAACCGAGCTAAGAAAAGAAATAGAGAGAACCAAAGAAAAAGAGAATATAATTACTTCCAAATCCAATGCCGTGAGACTGGCCAGCTGTTTGTCAATCCGTTTGAAAACGTGATAGTAAAGATCCCAAGCCTAATTCAGAAAACAATTGCAAAGGGAAATATGTCAATTCCTATCCCTTACCTAAGATGACAAGCAAAAACTCAACTACAAGTTTGTTTTAAATTTTCGGTCACCTGTGTTAGTTCAGCTTCTTGTAAATTGCTCTTGTAATTGATACAGCATTCATAGGCCTCCAGAAGTTCGTGACGGTATGCCTGCATCAACAATAATACCCTAACTTCAGTTGCTGATATGGAAAAACATCACTACGACACATATGAGAACAAAAACAACAGAAATTCTCTGATTCTGTCAACGGGAACCGGATTGATCTAAGTTCTTTAAACACCAAAAATAAAAAATAACCACAGATTACATAGCAAAAAAAAATTGGATGCTGCAATGATGTATGGTTCTGTGCTAGAGAAAGATGAAGTCACTTATAAACCAAAGCTCTGTAACCAAAAACACGAATTTATACCCAAGTTCAAAAACCTGGATTGAAAATCGCCCTACCTCTATAAATGCTCTCTCTTGTATGGTCGTATTGTCCTTTCTTGCACCTTCTTCAAGCATCTCATGTAATGGTTCAAGTACTTTCAGCATTCCTTCAATGTTCTGTTCACCAAAATACAAACGACTCGCTTCTTCTAGAGCTTCATGCCACATTTCATGCCAAAGTATTGAAACCCTGATAAGTTCATGTGATACAAGTTGCGCCTGTTTTTTGGTTGTGGGAGTAGATGAAAAGGGTCATCTATTAGCTCACTTCAAATAAAATATTTCAAATAAATCCACAAGACGATGAGTACTAACCTGATCGACAAGTGCACCACTGTGCTGGCGAACTTTATCAACCACCTCTTCAGCTGCAGCTCTCCGAAGATTGCTTATTGATTTACATGCAACTAGAAGTGGGTACATAAGTGCCTGACAACATTTGGAAGAAAATAGTCAAGGAAAAGCTACGCATTCCAGAGTTCGTTCTTAGTATCATAATTAACGGTAGAGAAACAAAATGTCTAACACCAAAACCAAAGTGAAGTAGGTAAATTTGCGATCAAAATGGCAGAGTAAAAATCTAATTATATTCTTTAATTCCCATCATAAATTGGTGGTACACATAAAGGGGTTTAACTTAGATTAATGGAAAACTGCAAACCTGTGGGTGGTTTTCTCCTATGCGGATGAGAAGAGACTGTATCAGTTCCCTGACAGCACGATTATTTGAATGTATCCTAGCAATTATTTGAGGCAACACAACAAGCCATGTGTTGATGCTGACATGAGTGAATCCTCTTTCCAATGCTGCTTGGACGTCAGCCGTAGCTCCATGGTTGAACCATAACGTGAGAAGACGCAGTATGTCCTAAGGAAATGAGACGGAAAGAAATAACAGTTCAACAAGAGCAGGACAAAAAGGTATAACTTAATGCAAGTAAAGAAAAGAAGAGAAAATCACGGTTTGGTAAGTGAAACATGGAAGCATGCACACTTTACCTGTAAACTATCATCAACTCCTTTGGCATTAGCTCCACATGCTATAGAATGAAAATATCCAGTGACTGCAGCAACAACGAACTGGGAGGCAATTTGACCTCTTGAAATGTAATGAGACATCACTGCAGTATTGAATAACGCCCACGTGTGCCATGCCTTAGCCCATTTAGGAGCATAGATGGTAGATTTGCTAAATGCATCCAGAATTTCTGGAACAGAGCATTATATTACCAAAGTGTTATGGTCAGACAGTTTGACTACACTTACACTGTTAAAAGTAACTACAATTCACCTTGAATAGACCCATCATTCAATCCGGGACAGAGTGCCCACTGCCATGTTCCCAGTTTGAGATTTACACGTGCAAGAAGTGGAACATTTACGCCCTTACTAGATACCATACTAGCCAGCATGTCCGATTGAGAGTGTGGCACACTTGAGAGTTCCCTCGTCAGAATCTATAAACAATTAATTAGATTGAGGGAAGAAACGGCATTGCCATTCAAGCAAAAATGGGAAAATGTGAAAGAGAATAAACGCAGGCAACGCAAGTAACTAATACGAATATGCATACCTGCAGCTTGGTAAATGCCTCTTTGCGCTTATGTTCCTCTCCAAGTGACCACTGGTATTTTAGGTATCCAAGCATCACTTGTGGAGGTCCGTGATATTGCATGTTTTCTGGCGATACTTCTGGATCAAACTACAAAATAAGGAGGTCCCAAATTAGACAAAACAGAATAAAGCTGGCATAGAAAATCTTACAACCAAAAAGCAAAAGGACAATACTGGCAAAAGCTTGAGAAGAGTAGACTTCGCCTGACTAATCCTCCCACTCTTCCGACAAAGCGAGGCAAACTTGATCCAAGTTTCAACATCTTCTGTAGGAGGTAGCACAAGTGCCCGAACAGCCAAAAGTGATTGCCACACCTGAACAGTATTCGAGAATACAAAGCATTAAAAATGGGACTATCATAAGAATAAGAGTCCATTCCATAAAAATGTCTTTTCAGTTTCCTTGTTTGCTTATTGTTTAGTTGTACCTATGATGATACACGTGAATACCAGAAGCAATTTACCTCCACATTACGCTTAGATCCCTGAATCCGCTGAGTCCACATGTTACGAATTAGGGCTCTCCGTTCTTCAGCAATGGTATTTCCCACAGGTAGCGTGCAATATTCAATTACCTATTACATGAAGGGGAAAAAACACAGAAATAAGAAAGATTCATCATGTATATGTTAATGCATAATATGATCAAACAAACATTTACACTTCTCTCCTGTTTTCCCTTCAGCCCTAGGCTGTTAGGGAGGGTGGACAGGAGAAGAAATCTTAAATAAATTGAGATCTGACCTCCTCTAGTTCTGACAGTTGTTGGACACGAACCATGTTGCCGTAAGCACGCTCATAGCTCTCCAAAACCTGCAGACTCGCAATTATACACAAAATAGAAAAAGGCAGGTACGAATTTTCACTCAACTTGAGAAATACACAAGAACAACTAAGAACGCAACCATAGCGATTACATGATGCTTTGACAAACAGGTACCAAACAATAGCATGCCAAAAATGTTGTCTACAAATCAACGATGCAACTAAGATGTTTTTAATATTTTTGTTCTGTACTTCCAAGTTCCAACAGACCAGGGCATTATGGAAAAGGCTGAGACTAGCTACAAATATCCTTGCTACTTTACTTTTGATCCCATATTATGCATAAATATTATAAACAAAGGTAGTAAGCAAATGCTGATATGATTATATGAAACTTACCAGCGCTGCAAGTTCTGTGGCAAGGCATTTTCTAGCTCTTTCAACATATTCCCGCGCTTCATCATACTAAAAAAAGAGACAAAATAACCAAAGGCACGCACTCGCATATCTAAGTGTCTGCAAACATTTTTTTAAGAAAATCTGCTATGATATAAAGCGCAGCATACCTTCGCCCTCCGAACTAACAGAACAGCCCTGAAGAATGTGCCATCCCTGCTTCCATCGCCACTAGAAGAAGGGCTTGCTAAACCCCTAAGCTTTGTTTCATCACCATCATCTAACCGAGACACATATTCCGCCATTTGATCCCACTCTCCCATATTCCACGCGGCATTAGCAGCCTAGAATAGTCACAAAAAAAACAGAAGACATCCATGTAATAATGTAGACGTATCACCCAAAATAGCATAAGAATGTGTAACCAACCAATGGTGCCATTTCCAGACGAGCAGATGGCTCAGCTGGACTCCAGTATTCTTTGCAGAGATTGTTGAGCTCATCCCATCGTGCAAGTGCAGCAAGACATCTCATTTGTCCTACATTATGGTCAATAAGCTACAAATTCAGGACATTATATTAAAGAGAAGGAATAACATCACAAGAAAACTGTAGTCAATGATCAACAGAAATAATAGCACTGGACAAAAGTTAGGAGAGAGCAGCCATCAGCTTATGAAACTACATGAGATGAATTTAAAGAGGATGTAAGCCACTTAAAATACTATTAAAAACTCATAAAATCATAGAAGATAAATGGCAGCTTTCACAAAAATAGAAAAAACAAACAAAAAAAAATTAGACGAGTAAAAGGCTTCATGTGGATAGATGTCTGGAGCTTATGCACATAAAACAAATGCATGTAATTTTGGTTCTACCAATCAGTGTCTTAGAGCGAGAATGTTACGAATGATGACCATAATTCTCTATGCAAACTAGCTACTCACAGCCTGACAATACATATCCACCCCCAAAAACTCATAAAACCTTAGATTCCACTTCTCAGGAAAACACATTAAATGGAAAGAAAAAAACCACGAAGTCCTCCCAATATTAGTATTGGCTACCTAATGTGGCTTCTAATACAAGATGGGGATTAGATGTTTGCGATGCTTTCAAAGTGTACGCCTTCAGTGCATCATCCCATCGCTGCAGCTTCTCATACCTAGTAACAAACACTATTACTGTTTTTGACTAATTGGGATAAAATAAACTAGTAACCGCGCACAAGCTTGTGTCTGCACGCCTATCTAGCAGAACCGGAAGTAAGTGTATCAAGGTCGAGAAAAGTCGTGTTACCATGATTCTTTTAATTGAACATCAAGATGTTGTTGAGCATAGGTCAGTATGCCGACAGCAGCCTATGACAACAAATCCCAACTAATCAATAATGACACAGAACAAAGATGGTGAGGTGGTAGAAATAGCATAAAAAACTTAACATACCTCGTGCTGGTGTAACTGATTATTTATGTGAATAAGAGCCTCGACAACAGCAACTGGGTTGGCATCCATCCTCCTCGACCGTGGACCTTCAAATTCCATCTCCTTATAATGCAAAGCTTTGGCAAAAACTCGGCACTGTGAAGTTGAAAATCGCACCATTACCAAGAGAACCGATGAATGCTTCAGATGAAAGGACAGAAGTGCCATATCATAAGAAATACATGACGCAAACCTTTTCAGCAAGAGCCCCCAGGAGACGAATATCAATGGGAAGAGGCTTCTCATCATGTTCCATAAACTCTGCCTAAGAATAGTATACACAAAATCAAGCTCATGTGACAGGACCAAGCAACAAGATCAAGCACAGAGGTAGATTCATTGTGATTTTTAAAGTATGACTCTTAATCAAACCTCCCGTAATATAGGTTAAATGAAACTCGGGAACCAGTGTTACTATAAGACAAAACAAAATCTACGCATCGTGTATCCAAGAATGCTTAGAGACTGCTCAGTTGAAAGAGAAGACGTGTTTTCCAGTAAAAACACTAATTAGGTAGAACCACTAAGGAAATGGTGACCTTAGCAGTTTTTGTTTCCAGTCTAGCAAGACGTAGCTAACTCTTTACTGATCACACTGTATTCGCCTAGGCTCGAAACACTAGTACTCAATTAGCACAACCCTAGTTACGAAACATGCATGATTTTCTAACAGTTTAAAAAAGAACGTACCAAATTGAGTAGTGTCGCCAAAATCTCAGGAGGGATATTTGGAGACGAAAACGCCATCTCCAAGCTCGTAACTAACTTCTTTTGGCTAGCCTCATTCAGCTGCGCCCAGCAACTGACAAAACCAGCGGCAAACAATTCTCTTCCGACAAATGGCTGCAAAACACGGTCATTAAAATGCATACCCTTATGAGAGAGGAAAAGAAAGAGCATCAATGAAACACCTGCAACTGAGCAAGTTTTGCACAAGTTCTTAATGCCGGAGATGGAGACTGTTTAAGTAATTCAATACTAAATTGTCTCATCCATTCTTCCCAATCTTCCTTGGTACTTCGTTGAGAAGCTTCTCCAGCTGTCCGTAGTCTACCATCATTAACCTGTTAGACAGATCGTCAAAAGCAAATAAGTAACAGTTTAGCTCTTTCAAAAAAAAGAAAGACTAAAGAAACTTCTACAAGAGGATTGCACTAGACCGAACACATATACAGTTTTGTCTTTGTCTACATAAGCTGAAGGAATGCCCACAAAGAAGTGTAAAAAGGGGGGGGATATTTTGCAAACTTATTAAAGCAGATTAATGTATGTTGTTATAGACATTAGACAGATAGGCACCCATCAACAAAAACAAACAAGCGGGTTAAAAAAATCAGCCGTATTCAGCTAAGCAACCCTACATTAGGCAATCACTTCCATGACTTGTCTCCTCCACAATATGCTTACTAATCTTCGAACTAACAAGGGCACATACAATGAAGTCATACTAATAATTATTGTGTCATCGACTAGAAAACTACCTACCAGTAAGTTCTACAATGTTACAGTACAATAATAAAAACTTGATAGCAAAATTTTAACACATGGAGGATCTGTGTGTATAAAACGACCACAACAAAGAGTACCTGATGGTTTTTGTTGTTTCCTTCTTCAAAAGGATCGATCTCATTCTCAATTAAAGGATCCCTGATAACCTCAACTGGCAGTCGCCTACTTAACTGTTGAGTTGCTGTTGTAGCTACAATCAACGGTTCACGTCTCCGCCAACGAGCATGAATATCTTCAAATTCTTTATGCTGCAAAAGTAATGTACATTTAACTTTTACAGATAAATTTATACAATGAAATCTGTTTGCATGCAAGCTATGATACAAAATACACGACAGGTGAATTTAAAGCGTTATTTTAGGTAGAAGATAATATAAAAATACCCGTAAGCGATGCTTCAACAAAAGTTTGTGAACTGATTCAATGAATATGGTGAAGTCCTCTCCAAGAGCATGAGCCAAACAGCATAGTGCATCCACAGCGTCCTTCCGCAGTTCATCATTCTTACTGAGAAGATGGCAAAGATCCCATAAGAAAATTTACACGTGAAACATGAAACGAGAATTCCATCAAAAACTCTTTAGTGAAATCGATAATGGCAAATAAAATTCCACGATATAAAGAATTCTTATATCGAGCCACACAAATTTATAACTCAAGAGCAATTTAAACCACATTGAAAAACGGATTTGTAACAGTAAGCAATCACAAAATGGAAGATAATGATAATAACTAATTTTCTGATAATAATAATAATTAACTGAATGATATGGATGATATGGATGTCTCATTTCTAATCCACTATTCTTAACTGAATGAACCCAGTCATTTTAAAGAGAAACCCAGATAGTGACACAACGCCCAACTATAAAAACAGCATTGTAGAAACACCTTATGAAGAAGTAACCAATACACTGTTTTCTAAGTACAGACAATCATCATGCCAAGAAAAGCACAGATATGCTTTCAAAGAGATCGACTACAACTGTTGAGCTTTTCAGTTTTCATGAAAAGATGGAAACTCACCCATCTAATACTAGCTTCAAGTGATGCACAAGAGAGGAGATATGACCAGTAACCTGAAGATAAACGGGTAATTAAGAGATATAACAAGAAGATTAATATGGAACATTTCAATGGATCAGCAACATAAAGAACTAAAATAATAAATCATTTGAACAACAGCTACTAACCTGAACACATGGGATCACTCTTGTCAAAGTTTTGATGGCATCACGTCTTATAGCTACAGGAGCATCTACTTTGAACAATCGAATAAGGGCAGGTAGGAGTAAATGCATGTGCTCATCAAGTGTACCTGCAGTTATGCACTCTAAGGGTCAACCAAGGTATGAAAATAGAAACTATAGAGTAATAATTTGACTATTTAAAGATCATATATACACAAAACGACTATGAGGATGCCAAAAGAAAGAGAAGTTTTGCTGACCGCCAAACACTTCGAGTGTGTGGAGAATATCAGGAACATAGATGTAATCATTACACCGCTCCGCATCACCTAATACTTGGATGAAACATGGAAGGATGACTGGAAGATAAGTTCTGAATTCATCATTAAGTGCCAAGCAAAGATGTTCCAATAGATGCAGAACCTGGTGATCAGCAATTTAGACAAAGTGCTCTCCATAACATATATGCCCGTGAAGCAATAAGTAACAACACATCGCACTCTAGACTGCATACAACTTACCGGAAGACCACGAGAGGGGCGTGCAGGACCTGGCAAGGTGAAAGATGACCATAATTCAGAGACAAGTAAGAGCAGCTCTGGCAGATACTTCCGTATGTGCTGTAGAAAAATAACATAAGTTAAGAGTTACACAAAGTCATTCGTATTTTAACCATTAACTACAAATGTTAATGTGGATATACCTGCCGCACGATGGAAACAAGAGTCCCAAGACCCCATGTAATGAAGTCCTTTAAGTTCTCATCAGAAGTGCGAACAGTGTGAAAAAGCTCAGGTAAAACCTTGAAGACAAATTAGCAAAACGTCACAGGATGCATATAGTGCATAAAAATAGCAGTGAACCATCCCTTCAGAATAATGATAATAATAAAACAAAGTCACTTTAACTTAAGACAATGTTGAGAAATCTCAAATATGAAATATCTGACTTCTCGAGTCACCACGCAATACAATTTAATTGAGCACGGAAGTAACGTAGCAGGCATGCTTATTCAAAATTAAGGAAAACACAGAAAGTTTCGATCGTATTTCTATGAAAAGATATCAAAAGGTAAAACGGAGATATCACTGATTGAAAGCTGCCAGAGTAAAGTTTGGAGATGATAGAGGCCAGGTAGAAGAGACCACAGCTGCACTGCTAAAAGCCCAAGGCCGCCGAGAGAACTACCTAGCGCCTGAAGAAACAAGACATAACCATGTCACTATTAGATCAAAAGAGCAAGTCTTGGAGGATCTTAATGCAGTTACACTCCAATACCTTAGCTGTTCAGATCCTACTGAAGCTGCAGCTAGGAGACAACGGGTCCTTAACAGTGAGGCGTCAGGCTTAGTGGAAAAGACAGCAGCTTCAATCCTAGCTTCGGAAACAACCCCGAGACGCCCGCTTTCACCTTGGGAGCAAGGCATCAAGTCAATAAGCCCACCGGGAGAGGGGTCTCTTATGGGACTACGTCAAGACCAAATCTTCACCCCCATCCCAAGAGAAGAAGAAGATCTAGGCTTTGACCCACCTTATAGTGTTGAACCTGCCCAAATTAACACTCTCCGGGTGCAAGAAGTCAGAGAACACCCTGCACGCATTAGATCAATTATTGTTAGCCCCCCTGAGACGACGGAAACATCTCCTCTGCAACAACAGTTAATCCCTGAGCTGCAGGAGGAAGAAACTCTTAATGACTTCCAAAACAAAGTAAGGGAAAGAACGGTGCGACATCATAAAGCAAGATCACCACGAAGCGGAACTAATGTCCTGCGAGGAGCCAGCACAAAGAAAAGAAGATTATCACAAATTCTTCACTCACCAGGAGCTAACAAAAAACAAAAGAATGATGTACCAAACAAAGGACGTACTCGCGGGGAAGCTTCAAAGTCGGGTAACAAGGCATCAGAGAACCCAAAGAACCCACCTATCCAACTAATTCCAGCTATGTCGAAGAAGAAAATGGATTTTCGGGTTCCCCCTCCCCAGGCTCCTTAGTCGTTCTGAGCTGGAACTGTTGTGGGTTGGGGAACCCCATAACAGTCCAGCGTCTGAAGGAGCTTCGGAAAAGGAAGTCTCCTGACATAGTGTTCCTAATGGAAACAAAGAACTCAGAAGAGATGATTAGGAAGGAACTCCCCTGGCTGAAAGAGGAAAATAACTGCATAGTTCCCCCCCATAGCCCCGGCGGTGGTGGTCTGATTCTCAGTTGGAAAAAAGACATTGATCTTACTGTCCTTTCTACGACAGACAACTTCATTGAAACGAGAATCAGTTCCAAAGGAAAGAGCTTCCTGACTACCTTTCTTTACGGAGAACCTGATCACACAAAACGTAATGCAGTCTGGAACGAGCTAACTACTCTACATGCTAACCTAAAGGAACCTTGGTTCTTAACAGGGGATTTCAATGAACTGCAAGATAATAGTGAGAAAAAAGGAGGACCAGAGAGAGCAGAAGGCACCTTTGGAGCCTTCAGAACATTCCTATCTGAAAATGACCTGTTTGATCTCAAACATTCTGGTAACCCTTTCTCTTGGAGGGGTAAAAGAGGTGCACACCTTGTTAGATGTCGCCTCGACAGAGCTATGAGCAACCCAGAATGGATGGAGCTCTTCCCCTCCTGCCGCTGTCAATATCTTAAATTCGAGGGATCTGATCACCGCCCTATCCTCTCCTACCTGGATACAACAAGAAAGAAAGGCCATAACTTATTCCGCTATGACAGACGCCTAAAAGATCAAAAAGAGATTAAAGAATTGGTAGCGGAGATCTGGCAAAACTGTACTTACCTTGGAGTAGAGGCTAGACTCGTCTTAGTCCGCAGAGCAATTTGTAAATGGTGCAAGCTGTTCCAGGAAAATAGCAAACAAACCATTGAGAATCTACGAGTAGAGCTTGATGATCAGATGACTAAGGACGACCCAGATGAGGACAGGATCCAAGATATCAATAAACTCATCCTAAAAGCTTATAATTCAGAAGAAGCATACTGGAAACAGAGAAGTCGACTTCTTTGGCTAACTCTAGGAGACTCAAACTCTGGCTATTTCCATGCAGTGACAAAGACGCGAAAGGCAAGAAACAGGCTAACGGTTATGGAGAATAAGGATGGCATACCTGTCTATGAAGAAGACCAAATCTCAGCGTTAGTCTGTTCCTACTATGACAACCTCTTCACTGCAAATCAAAGAGGAGAAATTTCTTCAACGATCTCCCAAGCGCTCAAGCCCTGTGTAACTCAGGAATGGAACGAGCTGCTTACCAGAGACCCATCACCGGCTGAAATAAAAGAAGCACTCTTTGCAATCCACGCAGATAAGGCTCCCGGGCCTGACGGGTTCTCAGCAAGTTTCTTCCACTCAAATTGGGAGACCATCGGCCAATCGATCATCACTGAGATCCAAGAGTTCTTCTCCACGGGCGTATTGTCACCAACATTGAATGTGACTCATGTTAGGCTGATCCCTAAGACATTAGGAGCGAAAAGAGTGGATGAATACCGACCTATAGCTTTGTGCAATGTGTACTATAAAGTCATCTCTAAGCTCCTATCCTTGCGCCTGAAACCCATACTTTGCTCCATAATCTCAGAGAACCAATCCGCTTTTATTCCTGGAAGGGCAATAACAGATAATGTTCTAATTACGCATGAGGTACTGCAATTTCTCAAGACTTCACAAGCTAAAAAACAGTGTGCAATGGCAGTCAAGATGGATATGTCAAAGGCCTACGACAGAGTGGAATGGGAGTTCATAGCTCAAGTAATGAAACGCCTAGGTTTTCATGAAAAATGGATCAATTGGATCATGCAGTGTATCACATCGGTTTCCTACTCCTATCTGATAAATGATTCAGTCTATGGTCTGGTCAAACCTCACCGTGGAATCAGGCAAGGAGATCCGATCTCGCCGTACTTGTTCATCCTATGCGGAGAGGTCCTCTCAGGCCTTTGCAGAAAAGCGGAGTTAGAAGGATCAATGCGGGGAGTTCGAGTTGCTAGAGGCTGCCCCCGAGTCAATCATCTACTTTTTGCTGACGATACAATGATTTTCTGCAACTCAACTTCAGAAAGCTGCCTAGCCTTACTACGGATACTGCGAGATTATGAAAGTGTATCAGGTCAAAAGGTTAATATTGCCAAATCTGCAATCAACTTCTCATCAAAAACACCCCCTGAGGTAAAACAAGCAGCAAAAGACTTATTGGGGATCCAAAAGGAGGGTGGGATGGGTAAATATCTAGGCCTACCAGAGCATTTCGGAAGAAAAAAGAAGGATTTATTTACCTCGATAGTTGATAGAATCCGACAGAGAGCTGCGAACTGGTCAACACGCTTCCTCTCGAGAGCAGGCAAGCTCACCATGCTCAAAGCGGTCCTTACAGCTATCCCAACCTATGCAATGTCTTGCTTCATACTACCCCAGAGCCTCTGCAACAGAATCCAATCATCATTAACGCGTTTCTGGTGGGACAAATCTCCTGACAAGAAGAACATGTGCTGGGTAGCATGGGGAAAACTTACACGACCAAAAAAGGCAGGAGGTCTTGGGTTGCGAGATATCCAACGGTTTAATCAAGCGTTACTTGCAAAAGTAGCTTGGAGAATATTAACATCACCACACTGCCTTCTAGCTAGAGTACTCACCGGGAAGTATTGCCATAAGAAAAGCTTCCTGGATGTACAGACCCCAGCAGTTTGCTCGCATGGATGGAGGAGCATTTTGCACGGTAGAGACCTACTCCAAGAACACCTAGGAAGAGCAATTGGCAATGGTCAGAACACTAGACTCTGGAAGGATCCGTGGATCTCACTCCAAGCCCCATTAAAGCCCTATGGACCAGTACAAGAGGCGGGACTGGACCTCAGAGTTTCTGATCTACTAACGGATGACCTTCAGTGGAACAAGGATAAGATCGATAAGTTCTTACCAGACTTTACAAAGCAGATCCAGTGTCTTAAGCCAAGCAAGGAAGGTGCAGAGGATATTTACGTGTGGCTCCCCCTTGAGTCTGGTGTCTACTCCACTAAGTCGGGTTACAACTCTAAAACCCAGCTCAATGCACACACACACCTGCAACAGAGAACCTCAAATCCTCCTCCTAACCTGGAATTCGACTGGCTGAAAGATGTGTGGTCAATCAAAACAGCGCCAAAACTTAAGCTTTTCTTATGGTCGATTATACAGGGAGCTTTACCTCTAGGATCAGAACTCCAACGTCGAGGTATGATCAATGCTGCTGCTTGCCCCCGCTGTAAGAAAGAGGAATCAGCTACCCATATATTCTTCCAGTGCCCCTTTGCCAAAGAAGTATGGCGCCACATTCCTCTCAACTCATCAGTTCACCTAGCTGATGCAGAGACTTTTGAATCCTATATGGGGCAATTCCGAAGCGCCCTCTGTCTCCCTCCTACAGGCATCAGATCACCAGTGCTCCCGTGGATCTGCTGGTCACTATGGACGGCAAGAAACAAGCTGATTTTCGATGATAAAACGGCTCAACCACTCGAAATAGCGACAAAAGGGCTTGCAGCTGCACTTGAATGGGACCTAGCTCAGAGCACCGATCAATTGAAGAGAAACCAAGTATTCCCCCAAGCTCCAAGCCGACGACAAATACCAGGAATCCAATCATACCCCTCTTGCTTCGTAGACGCAGCGTGGGATGCCTCCTCCAACCGAGCAGGTATCGCTTGGCATTTCACCAACGATCTAGGGACCAACTCTCCTCCAGGATCCCAGATCATAGACAATGTGGCTTCCCCCCTCATGGCGGAATCGCTGGCGCTCAGACAAGGAATCAAAGAAGCCCTAAGTCTAGGGAAGAAGTCAGTTTCGTTTCACTCCGATTGCGCAACGCTCATCAGAGCAATCTCAACCCAAAGTCAGATCAAGGAGATCTATGGTGTTCTTCAGGATATCAAGCATCTCTCAGCAAACTTTGATCGCATCCAATTTCTGCATATCTCCCGTTCCCAGAACAGAGAGGCAGACTATCTAGCTAAAGTGGCCCTTAAGGCCCATCCGTTTCCTTCTTGCTTTGTTATGGGCTAGCCTTTGGGTCTAAACCTTCATTTGTTTCAGTTTTTAAGTTCTAATATATTCAGTTGTTCAAAAAAAAAAAAAAAAAAAAAAAGAAAGCTGCCAGAAATATATACCTTTGGCAAGTAAGGCACGCATCCCAATCCCATTGACTAACCTCGCAAAACAAAAGTACGGTAAAGTTGTAACGTGTTCATTTTTATTTCATCACAAGTATATCCTATAAACAACCAAAATAGCTTTAGTTACCTTGAAAATGATCATCAGTGACCTAACAACCCTTTTGTGGTAACTAAGAAGTGATGGATCTCTAAGAATTCGCATAAGCGAGTTGATAGCAACCTATAACAATGCGGAAAGTCATATGAGCACAATGACTACAGTTGCAAAATGTTCACATGGGTTAAGAACTACCGTTGAGTAATAATCCTCAGATGTAGCAAATGATGGTCGGAGTTCCACAGGTAATTCATCAATCGACGGAATAGGTTGACCTGAATCACCAGTACCGCGAGGAACTTCACCATGTGATCCTGATAAACTTTGTTGGTTACGTTTGTGCACATGAGGATCCAAAGCACCCATAATTCCAAGAACCTGTAGATAACCAATGTTTTGACATAATCTATGTTTTAGAATAGTCTAGCTTAGAAATTTATTTATCTAGAAACTACCTTGAGCACTTCTCGTCTGGTTGACCACAATAAGTCACCCTTCAGCAATTTCAAGAGTAAGCCAAGCAACAACGGGTATTCCTTGTATGGAGTCACAACATACCTACATTACAATAAAGGGAAGCCGTAAATATGCAGGGGGGGATTGTGAATTTCTGGAGCCCCCTTGATATTATAATAGTTATGTGCACAATGTATAGCACATGTGTTACGAGCTACTCAATACAACTTGCAAGTTGATCACCCCACTACACCAAGCATGTCTACTACCTCGTCAACATCAACAATACAGTTGATTATATCTATGCAGCATAGAACAAAAGGTAGTGGTAAATCAATCTTTTTGCATGACAAAGAGAGAATACCAAGACAATGCAAGTTCTGACACCAAAAAAATCAATCTATCTCCAGGAATAATAAGCCATCTCATGTAAGAGTAAGATGAACAAGAAACTATCAGAATGATCTGCCACAGATTGAAGGACTGCCTAGGGATAACAATCTTCCCTTTCATCTAGAATTTGATAACTTCTAGCAGTTTGTTCGATAAACATGTAACAAACTTCTATAAACATCAACAGCCTAAGTCAAATATTCACTTTCAATCCATTATTTCCATCTAGTTCAACCAGGCTTTCAAAAAACAAGATAGTGGCGTTTTCTTAGTTTACAGAAAAATTAGCATGCTCAAAGTCACTTAGTAACATTATCAAATAATAATAAAAACGAAATTTAGTTCCCAAAGAAGGTAAAAGTCTATTCCATACCCTGTACTTTGAACAACTTGACCAAGAGTCGAAACAGCCACCTCACGTTTTGCTACAGCAGCTCCATCCATTAAAGCCTCAACAATCAAAGGCATTAGCTCAGGAATATATTGTCTCATTGCTAAGCCACCCTGAACAACCAACGGGAGAAAATAAAAATTAAAAACAGGTGAGGAATATCTTAGCCAAACCCAACAAATAACAGCTAAAAGGAAATAGAATTGACATAACTCTTTCATTTAAAAGACAAAAAAAAAGGAAAAAAAAAAGTACTGACTAGGCCATTCAAAATTATGAATATGCTTTGCCAACACAGCTGGGAAGAGTCGAAATACGACTGCAACTTCCATGTGCAGTAAAGGCACAGCTACATTTTACCGACACTTAATCGAGAAACCACAAACTTACCACTCTTGCAAGATCCCCAACAGTTACGAGAACTCCAATAACAATATTATTGTTAGCATTCACTCCCGTTCCCTCACTAAGTCTTGCAACAAGTGCCTGGAAATATAAAAGAATTACAACCCCGTGAACTATAATAATAGGCAAATCTTCTGAGAAGTGAAGAGAACAAAAATCAAACCTTCTGCACAGGAGCAACATATGGAAGAATGAGCCGTTCACAATTTCGAACTAAACAACCAAGGAGCTTCGCACTCTCTTCTCTGCACTTGTTATCTGCACTGCTGACGTTACAGTTGAAGTCAATGCACCAGATACTTGATAATAGGAATCAAATCTTCATATAAGAACTAATGAAATTTGCAGTTACCTCTGCTCAAGATCGGTTAACAGCTGTATAAGGTGGCGACGAAGTGCTGGAAGAACGTATGCTGGATTTTTTTCGGATAACCTCCCAGCAACTGAGATGGCATATTCTCGGACATCAAGATCCTGTTGAACAGTGATTCAAATATATGAACAGTAGATAACTAAACAGATAAAACAGGCAGGTGGAGTGAAACACAAGCCAAGCCTTCTATTAAGTTAACAAGGGTGTAACACGGATGCATTTCGTCACTCATTTTCGTGCATCCCCCAACGTAAATCCACAATTCAACGTAACACGGACTGTTTTGTGACACAAAAGAAGCTAAATAGTTGACCAAAAGTCCAGCTAAGTCTGGGTATCAAGAAGTTATGTGAGAAGGGTAATTAAGCAACTAACTTCATTAATTCACCAAAACTGATTCCAGAAAGCAACACAATTCAATGAAGTTCTGTGATTAGGGTAATTAAGAAACTAAATTTACAACAACGAAAAGCAAATAAGTGATTTGTAACAAAATAGAATTGTCGTATGACTTATGCTACATTTTCAAACAAATAACATATCCATACCTCATCATTTAAAGAAGCGAAAATAGCAGTCAAACTTTCAGCCTGTGCTAGATAATCATCGAAACATTGGTTGCCATATAAGGCAACGAAGATAGACTTGCGAACAGTTACATCAGCATCCGCAACAGCTGTCCTGAGAAGCTTCTCCACAATCTACAGAACCCAAACATCATCTCTTACGCAGTCAGAAAAACTGAAACTGCTACTGGGATTGCTATTATAAATGACAACAAGAAACAGATGGCAAACAGGAATTCAAACTTGAAAATGTTAAAAAGAGCCCATTGTAATAATAGGAAGTGAAGACTTAAAACAAGCAATAAGAAAAAATATGTAATGGGGCATCAGTATATATGTAAAACCTCTTCCACAAGGCGCCTTCGTCTTCCTCCAGCTCGAGTTGACCTGCTAGAGCCAAATTGTGCGATCCCAGATAAGGAATTTGCAACTAGTTTACAGCAACACAAAGCAGCATCTTTTCTTGTGGCTGCATCCGCGTCATCTAAATAAACAACAACCGACTCCCGAGAAAATTCAAGAAGATCATGCCCCTACCAAAAATCAGAAACCCAGTAAATAAGTTTCGTATTCTTTAGAAATGTTATCGGCAAGTAGCACTGACCATGAAATTGAAACGAGCCAGAGTCTTTAGTGCTAGTTGAATTTGTGCCGAACAACTAGGTTCACTAGACTGCGGTATCATGCTAACTGTACTACCTCGGACCTCAGTGGTAACAGGAGGCTCTGTTTGAGAATAATGAGATCTTGAAAGAACCAATGAAATGCAATCTAGAAGCCGATCTTGTACCGTTGGCAGCAACAAAGGAATGCTGAGACCCAAACAAATTGTCAAGCATTGAAAGTTTACACATCAATGCAAGTAGCAACAAACTTCTACGGTGTAACGTTTACCTAACGGTTATCTGATCAAGAGCTTCAACAAGTGTAGAAGAGAGACCAGAGGAAAACATCACATCTAGAAGATCTCGAACATGATTTTCCACGGTGGATCCCATTGCCTTTGCGATGTTACCAACACAAGCCACAGCTTCAAGCAAAGGTCTACCTTTACGTGGAGCAATCTGCATGGAAAAGATAATCAAAGGAAGCTCTTTCTAGTCCAGCTCACAAAAATAGAGCGAAGAAAATGCTAAACACAAAAATACAAATTTAGAAAACCAATTGACCCACCGCTTCCCGCAGATGAGACATAATTTTCGGCAAATAGTGGATAAGCTCACCATCCAACGCACCAGCCATTTCCCCAAGGGCGATGAATCCACTGGCACGTTCCGACGGTATTTTTAACACAGTGAGAATATGATTCATGCATATCTGCAAGAAAGGAACTCATATCACGTCTTCCACATAGATTTTGATTTCAAAGAATCTCTCAATCGCCTACCGTTAAATAGTTTGTAACAAAGCGGTCACGAAGAAAATGAGCAATGCGAGGCAGCAACGAGGTGATGCTAAGGCGAACAAGGCGATCACGATGTTCAAGGAATCTGAGGACAATTTCAGCAACTTCTCTGTACCTAGACATCATGAACTCACCAGTATTCCTGTACAAGAAGTCAAGCATTAAGTCATCAACCATAACACCAAAGGTACCATTAAATCAATTTGGTATAACAGAAAATAATACAAGTTTTCGAATTCAAGAATCATTTGTTCAGGTATATACTATACACTGAAGAGTGAAGAAAGAAGATACATGATATATTTTTTTATTTTTTTTATTTAACAATGTAAACTAAATCAAAGAATTCACAGAGCACCATTAGAATAAAAATTCTTCTAAGAGAATAAATTTGGGCATGGGACTATTGTAAAGGATGGCTTAAGAATACAAATTCACTGCTGCATTTACCTCAATAGTTCCCCCACAGCAAGTAAAGAACCATGAATACTATGGACCGGAGCATTAATACCCAACCCATCCTGTGTAGCTTCAAACATCCGATAGTACCTGCAAAAGCCAGATGGAAAGAAGATCGGTTAACTTGATTTTATATCATAACAAACAAGGAAAACTCAATTGCTACATTGTGTTGGCAACAATATATTTAAATCCAGTAAAAAGATTGCAAGTAAATAATAAATTTAACGAAAGTTTCAAAACTTTGTAGAACATTAAAGGAAGACAATCCAGATAAGATTACAAATGAAAATATAGAACACGTTTCCAAAATATCACAGCAAATATGGTTGGTACTAAACACTTTAGGACACTTAATCATTTTCAAGGAGAAAGGAATACGAACCATTGTACTCTCCATCGAGTCTCCCTTTTCTCAATAACACGGAGGCAAGCACGTAAAGCCTCAACAGCTCGCTCTCGTACTTGCAACTGGGGATCCCTTAGTGCAATCCAAATCGCATCCACAAACTGAGGGACATGAACGTTAAAGACAGTAGAAGCATTTTCTGCCATCTCCTGCAATGTTGCAAGAACATAACCATATCCGTATTAATTTACTGAATTGAAAAGCTATCCTCACTACCTTTTTCCAAATTTTCATTATGTAACCAAAACAAAAAGGTATGCTTTTCTGTAGGGTGCTATAAAGGACAGGATACCTTTAAAATTAGAACAGCGGCAAAACGACGATGTTCCACCCTATCTCCGTGAAGCCAATCAAAAGCAGTTTTCATCTGCAAAACAAACAACCAATACTTCAGCACCTATAAGCTGAACCAATGATAGAAAGGCGAACGAAACAAAACCACACCTGAAACTCCACTTCATCAGAGGTCATTGCTCCACCAGCCCGAGCAAGATGCCCCAACACTCTACTAGCAAGCACCAAGATTTCAGGCTCACGCTGCGACTCGAACACAGTCCTCATGTAACCCGCAAACCTAGACACATTAGTAGCATTCTCACCAAATCCAATCTCCGTCAACTCATCAATGGCTCTGAGTCCACCCATGTTCTTAGCCCCATCCTTGCTCTCAATTAAATTAGCAATCCTCTCATACAACTGCTCCATGAACCTAGAGGAAGCTTCACCGCTAAGATCACGAACTGCTTCCTCTACATGTTTCCTAAACGCTAAAGAAGCTCCCTCCTAATACAACAAACAAAAAAAGCATCAACTTACTAGAATCAGATACAAAGTTGCATACTTTATGAACACAGCAAAACATCAAACCAACTAAAATTTCGATTCCTTCAGATAATCCAAGAAAGAAAGAGACTTTTCATCTGGGTTTCTACTAAATGCAATGATCAAATGGAATTAAGCACGAAAAGAAGAATACTTCGCAATGTTACCTTGGGATTACCAATGCTGCAAAGGTCAGAGATGACCCGGTTCAAAGTGTCGAAGCTTCCGCCGCCGGAAGCAGTAGCTGCAGGCCCACCAAAGCGGCCCGATTGAGACGGAGAAGCTAGGGATGAAGACCGTCCAGCCGCAAAAGATTGCGACGAGGAAGACATCGATGAAGGTTGTGCAGTATCAGAAATCTCGCAAAAACCCTAAATCTAACCCCTTTTTGGTTCAGCAACAGTGGGTATTAGAGAGGGTATGTACAGAGGAAGAGAGAGAGAGAGGTATCTTCAATACATCGTGCGTCGAAGAGAGAGAGAGAAGCGGAGATCGCAGGAGAAAATAAGATTATTTTTTTTTACAAAAATCAATTCGCTTTTTTAGGTTTTTTTTGTGCAGGTTCTTTCAGGCAGTGTAAATAAATAACTGTTGACAAAGAAAATGTAAATAAATATCTGAATGAAGGTCTCACCAAGTAAAATAATCTCCTGATGTGTGTAGTTTTTTAATATATATATATCCTAAGTATGGATTAATAAGGTTAGGTCATTTTGGTGTATAATCATAGAAGACCGATCAATTAAGAATATAGCCATGGTTTGAGAATCATGTCTTTTTACCTCGTAAATATGCCACACGCAACAACATATATCATTCTATTTATATTATCTATATAGAATAGATATCTCGAACAGAAATTTAACAATAGAGAAAATTTTAATTTTCTTTATATTATTTATTTGTAGATGTTTAATGGAATAAATATAATATCTAATATAAAAGAGTATAGTTGTTCATAGTACAAATGGTTTAGCAAAATATAGTATATGAAAAAAACAAATTTAATTGATATAGTACAAATTAAAACAATTTGTTATTCTATATGAGATGGCCGGGAGGGAGAGAGAGAGAGAGAGAGGGGAGAGGGAGAGAAAGAAAAAAAATATATAATTATAATTTTATTCTATATTTCGTAAATAAAATATAATATAACAATCTATTATTTGAACATTATATAATGGAAAAAGAAAAAATGAAAAAAAAATACACAGAAAAAAGGAAAGATGGAAAAGAACAGATTGAAAAATTAAATACAGGAAAAAGTACAACAAATACATATTGTATAATTTTAATTCTATTATATGTCTCGTAAATAGAATAGACAAATATTTTATTATAACTGTATATATATAATTTATAAATATATGTTAGTTTTACAAAATTCAAAACATTTCATATACAGAAAAAAGTCTATGGTTTTTATAGTTATGTAAGAAACTCAAATAAGTAATTTTTAAACTTATAAAGTTAATTAAAAGTCGCGTACGTGTAGAGAGCCTACTTTCTCTAAAGTCCTACAATGGTCCATGTATTCTAAAATCCACAACTCCCAGGCGACTTTCTCGAGGCAGTATTGGTAGAGCTGGTTTGACTTTCCCACGGTTTTAACCTTTCTGGTTTATTGCCTTTCTAATCATGGGTACTAAACTGACTTTTGTCTGACCCCCTTACCAACCCGGTTACTTTCCCCCTTTTAGAAAGTTTTCAAATCTCAAAACCACCTCTGCTCCATTTCCGACGAACTTCGGCGGTGGAGGCCGTGTAGGCCTTTCCTCTGTATCTCAAAACACTCGTGAGATGGAAAAGAAGTTTCTGAGACGTAATTTCATAGTTCTATACCACAGGACTTTTTGAAGAAAGGGTAGAGTCGACAGTTACTCCTCTACCAAAAGCCTCCACGAGTCATCGTTTCAGATTTCCCCGGTTCGCTCGTCTACAATCAGCATACACAGCACTTACAACTCGGCATATTCAAAGTCACTCTCAGTTTCTACGGTCTAACACAAAAGCTTCACAAGACGGACATAAATACTCTGCTCCTTGAGTATTTCAGCAAGATGACAACAAGATATACGGCAGCAGAAAAGGGTAAAGCCCTTGCTAGTAACCCTCCATCTCTAGGACCACCACGACTCCGCATGCGAGCTCCCGACTTTGATCCTACAGACCTAATCAAGGAGAACTCTCTGACCTTGGTGGGACGATTGACAAATACAAGGGAACAAAGGATGAGTGCTGTTCTACCTTACCTTGCGAGAAAATGGAACTTGGACGTTTCTTCAGGCTCAGACCTAGGCAACGGCTGCTTCCAGTTCCGTTTCAACAGAGAGGAAGACTTAAGAGACACCCTCCACAACAGACCCTATCAATATGGCAGGTGGATGATTATAATCCAAAGATGGGAACCGGTTATCTCGCAAACGTTTCCTTCCCAGATCCCTTTCTGGATCTCGCTTAGAGGCATTCCTCTTCACTACTGGCACGAAAAGGTGGTGCGCAACATAGGGCTCGAACTAGGAGAACTGGAGACGTACGAAGTAACCAAAACCTTAGCTCGGGTTCGAGTGATAGTAGATGGCCTCAAACCACTGATAATGGAGGCAGCTATGGATTACGATTCAGGAGAGGAAAGCATTATCTCATTGGAATATGAAAACTTAGGTAACCATTGTTCTCACTGCTACCGTCTCTCCCATCTACATTCCCAATGCCCAGAGAGAACCACTACTGCTCCCCTCCGAACAGAGGACTTTGTCTCAGAGCAACTAAAGGACCAAAGATCCTCCACACCCCCTCAGCCAAAAGCCAGAGAAACAAGAGAACCAGTTGAGCGTCACAACAAGCCGTTCCAACAACGCTTGGACCGACACGGGCGAGCCTTTGGTAATAGAATCTCCTCTACTACTTTGCACCCCCCGGGACCGCGCAACAAGCTAGCACCAAGTTCATTCTACCAGAATAATCCCCGCACTACACAAAGGCAGAAGGATAACAACCCCTATAACTACTCCTCCCCTCCATACACGAGGCGTCGACATAACAACCAGGAGGATAGACATGGAGATGGAAGTAGCGGAGAAACCAAGCGCAGATCCCCTGTTCTCCAGTGGAAAGCTAAATCACCATTACTTGAACATGAAGTTACCCCCCCAAGTGCCCCTTTTCAGCCTCCAAGACAATCAGTTGGGCGCAACTTGGAAGCTGTAGATTTCCCACCTAGTCATGAGCAACCTACAAGAGAAGAGGTGATGGAAGAGATTAGAGAGGCTACACTGCAATACATAAACTGCCCTGACCCTATGGAAAGTGCAGCAAGAAAGCAACGGGTTCTGCAGAGTGAGATGAATGGAGAGGTAGAAGAAGCAGCTACAAGAATCCTTCAAGCTTCAACATCTTCAGGAATGGCTCGATCTGAGACATTACTAATAGCAGATGCCTCAATTGCAGTAGCTCAGGTAGACACAGCAGCTGATAACTCAGCCAGGCCAGTAAGGAAACGTGGGCGCCCCCCTAAGCCTAGTGAAAGGAGAACTACTGTAAGGGTAAGCCCAAAAACCTACTCCGGCATGGGCTCAAAGAAGAGAAACTTAGCTCGACTTCAAGGTTCACCGGGGGTAACCTCACGAGCTGGAACTGCACGTGCTGGAACAAGACGGACTACTCAACAAGCCGTATCAGCCGCATCAGCCACTACACCACCAATAGTGTTGATACCGGCAAGTTCGGGGAAAAAGACGGATTTTCCTCGGCTAACTCCCGATCTTCCTTAGCAATGTTGAGCTGGAACTGCCGTGGGTTGGGGAACCCCACGACAGTCCAGCATATTAGGGAGCTGCGACGCCAAGCATCCCTAGATATCATCTTCCTCATGGAGACCAAGAATCCTAATTCATTTGTGCTTAAAGAACTTGAGTTCATGGATACGGATCAACACTTTTTAGTTCCCCCGGAGAGACCTAACAGTGGAGGACTTGCCCTTTATTGGAGACAAGATATCGACCTTCGTGTTTTATCTTCTTCAAAGAATGTAATAGACACTATTATTACTCATAAAGGAGCTACTGTCTTTGTTACCTTTGTGTATGGAGAACCGGAAGTACCTCATAGAAGTAACATATGGGACTATCTGATTGAGTTATCACTGCAACGAAACGAGGCATGGCTTCTAACCGGTGATTTCAACGAAATTGTCGACAATAGCGAGAAATCAGGGGGACCGGAAATGGCAGAAGGTACTTTTGGAGCCTTCCGAAACATGCTCGCTAGCTGCGATCTGTTCGACCTCAAACACTCGGGTAACAGCTTGTCGTGGAGAGGCAAACGACGAAACTATATGGTTTACTGTAGACTGGATAGATCACTGGTTAATCCGGCCTGGTCTGATAGATTCCCGACTGGAAGATGTCAATATCTCAACTTTGAGAGCTCGGATCATAGACCGCTGATCACAGTCTTCGACTCAGCAAAACGACTCAAAGGGCGTCTCTTCCGGTATGATAGGAGACTTCGAGACAACATTGATGTGAGGAACTTAATCACCGAGATTTGGAACTCCAATACAGAAGCCTCGGTGAACACCCGACTGGCTATGTGCCGAAGAGCTATCTCGGACTGGTCTCGCGAACAATACTTCAATAGCAAGGAGGAGATTAGCAAGCTAAAACAAGAGCTGGAAACAGAATTGACTAACCCGCAAGGTGATGAGATTCTCATTGCTTCCCTCAACGTGAAGCTAAGAATGGCCTACAAAGCAGAGGAAGATTTTTGGCGACAGCGGAGCAGAGTTATGTGGCTATCATTAGGGGACAAGAATTCGGGCTATTTCCACGCTATAGCTAAAGGACGACAAGCTCGAAACCGTATGACGGTAATAGAAGATCAAGATGGTACAGCATACTATGAAGAAGATCAAATTGCTAGCCAGATTAGCCTCTACTTCTCTGATATTTACTCATCCGTCATTACAAGCGAAATATCTACAGAGTCAAGAGCAATTGTTGCATCAGCCATCACTCCATGCATCTCTGCCTCAACAAATGATAGAATCACATCGATACCTGAGGGACCTGAGATTAAAAACGCCTTGTTCCTCATTCATCCGGATAAAGCACCAGGCCCGGATGGCTTCTCAGCCAGCTTTTTCCACTCCAACTGGAGCACAATCGGACCTGCCTTGATTTCGGAGATACAAAGCTTCTTCAGAACCGGATATATGTTGCCTGCTTCAAACTCTACGCATGTTCGGTTGATACCTAAAGTCACAGGGGCTAAATTGGTGTCCGAGTACCGCCCAATAGCCCTGTGCAACGTCTCGTACAAGATCATCACAAAGATTCTCTCTCTCAGACTCAAGCCTATACTCCAAGATATCATCTCAGAGACACAGTCGGCATTCGTACCCGGGAGAGCTATATCCGACAATATACTCATCACCCATGAGATCCTCCATACACTTAAGACGTCGGAGGCGGAAGTTCATTGCTCCATGGCAGTAAAGACTGACATGAGTAAAGCCTACGATAGACTTGAATGGCACTTCATTGAAACAGTCCTAGAAAGGTTTGGGTTCGCAAGCACCTTTGTGAACTTGATTATGCAGTGTGTGAGTTCCGTCTCGTACTCTTTCCTTGTCAACGATTCAGTACATGGAAAGGTGATCCCATCACGTGGAATCCGGCAAGGAGACCCTCTATCTCCATATATATTCATTTTATGTGGAGAGGTACTGTCCGGACTGTGCAGGCGAGCTCAAGGCAGTGGACATCTCTCGGGTCTGAAAGTGGCCACTTCGGCTCCGCAATTGAACCATCTTTTATTCGCTGACGACACCATGTTTTTCATGGACACGGAGGAGCAGAGCTGCGCTTCATTGATGAAGATTCTACAACAGTATAAAACATCCTCCGGTCAGCTAATCAACACTGATAAATCTTCGATCTCCTTCTCAGCAAAGACCCCGCAGGTAATACGGGAACGTGTTAAATCACACCTCGGGATTGCACAAGAAGGCGGAGTAGGAAAATACTTAGGACTCCCGGAACATTTCGGTCGACGAAAGAAAGATCTGTTCACAAGTATAGTGGACCGGATCAAGATCAAAGGCGCGAGTTGGGCATCTAAACACCTCTCGAGTGCGGGTAAACTTGTTATGTTAAAGGCGGTACTTACTGCAATGCCGTCCTTTGCCATGTCTTGCTTTCTCCTACCAGTAAGCTTGTGTACTCGAATTCAGTCCGCTCTTACGAGATTCTGGTGGGACTCGTCTCCGGAGAAGAAAAAGATGTGTTGGGTAGCTTGGGATAGAATTACCGCCCCAAAGGCACTGGGAGGTTTAGGGATCAGAGACATCCAAGCCTTTAACAAGGCCCTGCTAGCGAAGCAGGCCTGGAGGATCATCACGAAGCCGGAGTGCTTATTGTCAAGAGTTTTACGAGGTAAATATTGTAGTAAAGCCCCCTTCCTACAAGTAGATGCACCGAAGACTGCCTCACATGGATGGAGAGGGATCCTGGTGGGGAGAGATCTGCTTGTAACCAATCTGAGCATAGCCATTGGAGATGGAGAAACTACACGGGTGTGGAAAGACCCTTGGCTAAGTATGGACAAACCGGTGAGACCAGTTGGCCCTATGCAGGAGCAACACCAAGATCTTTACGTCGCAGACCTCCTTTGCAGAGGAACTTTGGAATGGAATCTACCAAAAGTAATGGACATCCTTCCCCAACACGTACCAGAGATATTGCGCATCAAACCGAGTGTCACAGGGGCGACTGATTCCTATATGTGGTTGGCTTCCAAATCAGGAGTGTACTCAACCAAGTCTGGCTATTATGCAGCAACAGCAGCGGAAGCAGATGCAACAGTTGAAAACCAACGGACCTTTAAAGCAATTTGGAATCGCAAGACCTCGCCAAAACTACAGTTGTTCTTATGGAAGGTAGTCCAAGGGGCCTTGGCCCTAGGAGAGAACCTGGCAAAGCGCGGCCTCATGGCTAATGTGCAATGCAGGTATTGCGGTGAGTTAGAAACTGCAGAACACATCTTCCTCCACTGCCCCCGTACGAGACATATATGGAGTAACACGATTTGGTCCTCAAATTTCAACCCTGCAAACTGTGACTCCTTTAGTGCAGCTCTCTTGGCGTCGGTCTCAGGTATCATGCTACCACCGTGGGGACTGGCCGGAGACATCTTTCCATGGATCGTTTGGGGCATATGGACATCAAGAAACCTCTACATCTTCGAGAACAGAGATTCGACGCCTGTGGAGATCCTCACTAAGGCCATTCGAAACGCAAGAGAATGGCACCAAGCTCAAGCATCCATCCTACCGCAGCGGAATGTACTAACACATGCTCCGATCCAACCCATAGACCCCGCAAGTATTCTCTGTTTTACTGATGCAGCTTGGCATGCTACCTCATCTAGAGCAGGATGTGGCTGGATCTTCTTATCACAGCAGAACGACCAACTGCACCAGGGAACAACGTCTTTTGAGAATACATCTTCAGCCTTGGTAGCGGAGGCGCTAGCTATCAGGTCGGCTCTTCTCAATGCCCTAGAGGCTGGTTTCACAAGAATCTGGATTAAAACAGATTGTCAAGCACTTGTTGCTCTTATCAACTCGAAGAATCACCCGAAGGATCTCTACGGAATCTCCCGGGACATCGAGCATCTATCCCTTTCCTTTGATTGTATTGCGTTTTCTTATGTCTCTAGAAACTTAAACTCCTTAGCTGATTCACTCGCTAAATCAGCATTGTATTTGGCTACCACCAGCTACTCTTAGTTGGGCTGCAAGTTTAATATATGGTTTGGTTGTGTTCAAAAAAAAAAAAAAAAGTTAATTAAAAGAAAAAGGTGAAAGTAAAAAAGGGCAATATAAAAATTATTTCATAAATATCATGGCTTTGTAAATGATATGGTTATATTGTTGGTTTTTGGGTTTGTTACTTACATGTCGCCAAATTTCTCATAAGTTTATTCATATAATTGTAATAAATTTTGTGTTTTAAAAGATCGATAACAAGTTTTTCTTCAAATCAATTACAATATTAATTTTCTAATATATATGATGGATATTAAAAAATAGAAGTATGACTCAGTTTATTTTATTATTGGCGCATTATTTTCTAATGTGGAAGTTATAAATTTACTAGGGATATTCCGGCGCTACGCGCCGGGTTCGTATTTTTTATTTTAAATGAATTTACAATTTATTTTGTGGTCTTAATAAATAAAATATGTTCAGAAATACGAACATGAAAATATGTTGAAAGAGAATGATATACATTTGATAGTGGTTAGCGACTATAATGTATTACTTTGTTTTGAAGTTGATTAGTCTAAAGTAGAATATCATAAATGGTTGTGACTAATCAATTTGATAGTCATAAGTTGACGTTTTATTTATAAAGCATACTTATATTAATGGTGAATTTAAGTTTCCGATTTTTTTGACTTCTCGCAAATAAATAAAGCTAAAAACAAATCCGAATCAGATCATAACATATCTTACGACATGAGAAAACTGGATGAAGGTAAAAGTTAGTGACTTACATCACAATTGTAGGAAGAAGTAACAATATCCTTAAGCTTGCGTGCTTGCTAGTCTTAGAATATCTTCAACCCCACTCTATAATTTACTGCAAAATGAAGTAACGAAGAAACAAAAAAGTGATTACTCAATTTATGGAGTGATTTTTTATTTTTGGTTCATACTACATTTATCACTCTATTTTTGGAGTAAATTATAGAGTGGAGATGGAGAAATTTATAGGAGAAGTTTTCGTAATAAATTTATAGGAGAGAATTTTTCAATAAAATTTATTTGTTTTAACGTAAATATATATATTAATGGGAAACAATATCAGTAAGATTTTATTTGACATGGCAGCAAAGAGTTAAAAAAAAGTATGCAATTTTTAGTACATTGAAACTTCTATAAATTAATAATGTTGGGACTACACCAAAACTATAATATTTTATTAATTTATAGAGATATTAATTTATCGATATATACTAATTGAACCAAAAATTTGATTTGAGACTATAAAATTATATTATTTTATAGAGATTTTTAGTATATATTAATTTATAGAGTATTAATTTAAAGAGGTTATATTGTATATTAGTATTGTTCGTCTGGTGGTAGTTCAGTACGAACCGGAGGTGTGCAAGGAATAGGCGGTGGACACATATTGATTTTCTTAGTTAAAGCCCCTTGATTTCCTTTATAGAGAAGAGCATAAGTAACTAAAACAGAAAAATGGAGGCAATTCAATGTCATTTCCTTTAGTATAATATTAAGGATTAGAATAAGTAACTTTTAAAAGAAAAACATGTATAAATGTAATGGATCTATTCTAATTACAAAAATATTTTGTTATGTAACTGAAACCCAAAGTTTAGTAAGGCATGGTTTAATAAATCTAGCCTAAAAATAATTTTTTAACTCGAGAATTTCTAACATGCGTTCTAAAAAAAGACAACGTGTTGTAGCAGGAGGAAAATAAAGGATAATATAACTTTATAAGTAGTCGGAAAAAAAATATAACTTTATAAGTATAGATTTCAAATTTTATATTAGCTAAAAATGTGATGTGCATGCCTTGTAATAATATATCCACATATAAGTATTATGCGGTATATTTATATTCATATCTTGTATGCAGATTTTAAAAGCATTCGAGTCATATTTTTATATTATAATGTTTTTTATAAGCTTTGAGATGTTCTCAAATTACATACCATGATTTCTTAACTTAGGAACAAATTCTTCAGCCTCAAACATGTAAGATTGTAGGTATCATAACAGGTAGTATAACATATCCACTTGTTGCATCAAAGAATGTAGTTATAAGTGAATTTTATTCAATTCCATGTGTGATTTAACCATACATAATTCTTATTTTCTTCTTGCATTAAATTTCAATATTAGAGTTAGAACAAAAAAATTTCTTAGCTGCGAGCTTTTTCATTAAGAAAATAGGTGGAAAAGCCACAAATAAAGAATAGAAAGACATCCTAAGTTACAGTATTCTCTTACGTTTGATCCAGTAGAGATATGCCAAAAAAAAAACAATCCAGTTGTAAGTTGTAATGTATTTGTAACTATATGTACATAGAAGTTTTTTATTTGGAAAAATTTAAGGTATTAATACAACTTGCTTTGTTCTCTAAAGTCTCATCAACCGCAGAACATATACATCTCAAATTAGTAAAAAGAAAATAAAATTTAATTAGTTCATTTCTACCTGAAACTGTTCTATTTAAGCATACATACATATCTGTAGGAAAAACATATATACAAAGCGATTCAGTGACCTGCAACTTGATGATTAATATTTGACTGGAAAAAGCATCTGATTCACTTTTCGGGTCGGTATAACCGTATAAGAAACACTCCGCAAGAAAACTTATAAGATAGTTCATTTCCATTGAAGCCATCTAACTGAGCCTGTCGTAGTCTTGTTCCAGCCACTGTTTGAGTCATGCCACACCAACTCCATCTATTCACACACATGCAAAAGCTTGTTAATTTTACAACCCCCAGTTTAAACCACTTTTAAAGACAAATATTCCGAGTAACTCTACACACCTCTCCTATCATCACGTTATTGCTTTCTTCAAAGCCATATACAATGAGGTAACTTTATAATCAAGTAGTTGCTTTTAACATTACCATTTATCAAAGCACATTAAGAAAAAAGAGTTTTATAACATCACATACCAAAAGAATAGAGAGAAAGTTTTGTTTCATAACACATAGTAAGTAGTCTAACGAAGTTTAGAACCGAAGAAAAGTTAAACTCAACGGACCAAAAGTTTATATTCATTGGTCGGTTCTGATGAAACGTCAAAAATAATATTGATTTGATTGTTATAAAATATTTTTTTGGTAAAATTGTTCATATAAATTCACATGTTTTTATTTATGTTTTGGTTCCATTTTTAGCTGCATTTGGTTATATATGTTTGACCTGGTTTTTCTTTGGACTATAAATTCTCTGTATATTAGTATTTATTTTTGGCAATTTTAAAAATAATATATAACATATAACTCTGAAATATGCTCAAATAAATTAAATTAATATGAAAATTGGTTAATTTTGAATATTTGAATATTTGTGTGTTTGAACTGTTGTTGAATCTTTATTTTGGCTATTTTGTGTAGTTTTTAGATATTTTTTTATTTTTTCGGATAATAAAATCTTTTAGATAGTTGTGCAATATTATTTTAGAAAATAATTAAAATATTTAAATTTATAATTCTGAACCACACATACTTCAGAGAACTCTGAACATATACTACTTTTTGGGTTGGGTTATTTTGTTCAGCCCTAATTCTCTGTAATGAATATATAGGAAACACTTTCAAGTACTTAAAAAAAAACTCTCAATAAATCCTTTTTATTTTAGATAATACTAAAATACACTAAAACATATATACAAAGCGATTCAGTGACCTGCAACTTGATGATTAATATTTGACTGGAAAAAGCATCTGATTCACTTTTCGGGTCGGTATAACCGTATAAGAAACACTCCGCAAGAAAACTTATAAGATAGTTCATTTCCATTGAAGCCATCTAACTGAGCCTGTCGTAGTCTTGTTCCAGCCACTGTTTGAGTCATGCCACACCAACTCCATCTATTCACACACATGCAAAAGCTTGTTAATTTTACAACCCCCAATTTAAACCACTTTTAAAGACAAATATTCAGAGTAACTCTACACACCTCTCCTATCATCACGTTATTGCTTTCTTCAAAGCCATATACTTCAACGATTCATTCAAACCACACACATCAAGCACGTGCCGGAACCTTTTCTATGAATCCATGAACCTGAAAACAAAATTTTATCGACATTGGTTAGTGAGAGTTGATTAGTTATATTGCATAAATATTGGTTGTACCTTAACTCCCAGTTAGTCATGTGGACAAACTGTTGAGTCCCGGCTCCAATTACATGCTAGAGCCATATACCGTTGCAACGTCAGTAATGACTGCTCGTCATTCCTTATCTATCTTCTTAGCTACATGGAACCATTTTTTTCTTGATGGAACATGTCTACAACCACGTCAACGAAAGATAAATAAAACAATCAATACAGTGCATAAGATTTATGCTTAAACCGTCTCGTCTCTTCCCCGTGTAATCATCGCCAAGCAGTAAACTAAGAAGCTCCAAGACATAAGTTTTCGGGATGGTCTCTTCAAAGGCCTCATCAATTATGGCACATATATCTGATGCAAAGGGACTCACTCCTTACTCCTGCCAAAAAGAATAAAAATCAAACCAAGAGAGGTCGCACAAATTCAGAAAACTATCTCGAAGAGAGTCATAGCTCTAGCCAAAAGCTTCAGATCAAAATATTAGACACTCGGAATGAATGTAATCGTGGACAGGGTTAATCGGAGACAGATGTGTTTACCTTCTCATCACGGAGTAGCATGTCAATAATCATCAGTTCATCGCCTTTCTTCACATTCCTAGCTTCCCAGAACCTCAACAAACAGATTTCAAATCGGCAAGTAGGATGAAGGAATTCGCCATTGTGTAATTGGTATTTAGCACATACTATTCTTCTCGATCTCGTTGAAAGTTGTGTTGTTTATCGCTCGAAGTTGGGATATTTATAATGATAGCTTCAGTCTGATACTTTGGGAGGTGATGAGATCGAATGAATGCTTCGTGGGTTTAGTTACGTTAAAGGTCGGATTAAAGGAGGTATTAATGCAAGGTGGAGATGTTATGGTGAGTTGATCGGCGCTTTAGTTTTCTGGAATACTCACTGCTAATCGACGAAGTTCGCAGAAGAGAAGATGAAGAAATCTAAACTTCTGGGCTAGACAAAATGTTTTGTTAAAACCCAAATAAAGTTTGAAAATAATTAAAACAAACAGCAACACAGAAAACCCATCGCAGAGCCCATCACAAAGATACATCCGTAGACAGAATTTTGAGTTAGACACGTGGCGCAAAATGCCCTTCCTTCTTTGCTGACGTGGAGGAAGGATGAGAGAGCATAACCCAACTTTATTGTATAAGATACTAGGGATTAACCCGGGCTACGCCCGGGATTTTTATTTTTTTCTAATTTAAGTTGTTAAATTATTTATATTTAGGCTATGATTTATATTTATATAAATGTTAAAATGCATGTCATAATTAAAATTTATTTTTAAATTTTAACACGTTAAATTAACATATTTTTTACTATTTAAATATTTTTTTGTAATTTTATTGGCTATTTAGTTATCATATTTAGCAAAACTATCTTTTGAGTGTTGGAATAAATGTTTTAGAGATTTTATTAAACTGCAGAGTATTTTTGGATCGACCACATGCTCAACATTCGATCGATCCGTAAAAAGATGGTCGATCTCCTTGGCCAGGTAAGTACAATTTTAGCAAAAATATCTTTTATTTTCAAATATTAAGTATATAACTATTCTTTTTAATATTTTTTTAATTGTATTTTTGATTAAATTATTGTATTATAATGGTTATGTAAATATTTTTTGTGATGTTTGAATTTTTGTTGTTCGTATACTTAACCTAGATGATATTGATGTTTAACAATTTATTGTTTTCTGGGAATAGAAAATAATGATATATCAAAACGTATCTAATACTTGTTAAATGATAGTATAATGTAAATTACATCCATTATTTGAAAATAAACATTTGTTGTTTTTATTTTTATTTTAAATCAGAAATTATTTTTATTTAAAAACATTATTTATATATAATATAATAGTTTAAGTTTGGAAGATTAATCTATATATATAAATTATGTATATTTTTTAAAACATAATTTAAGATATTATATATTGAGTATCTGAATAAAAGCTGAATTTCTTATCTTGAAAATCAGATATTTATATTTTTGTCTTCATGTTATACTCACCAATCCATCATTGATATTTATAACTCAGTATGTTTTTTAAAAAACTTAGTTTTAAGTAATAAACGAATTTAATAAATTAAATTCATCACCTATAATGTTCTGTAAACTATATTTGAAAACTCTCTAAAATTATATTTTAAGCATAATATTATTATTATTTAATTTAAGTTATTTTAAACATAATATATGCTAAACCAACTTAAATTATATTTACAATAAGACCATCCTAAACCGGTTAGTAAACCAAAAACAATACTAAACCAATATGAACCAATACCTGATTCGGCGAGGAAGGAAGTGTTTCGGGATAAACGCTTGAATGGTTATCAACTGAAATGGTTTGATCATGAAAGAGTTAGTATGAATATTAACAATAAAATTATAGATTAGATTAATTTAAATTTGTAAGAATACCTTTGAGTCTATGAAAAGCAATTCAATTCCCATGAATAAGTTTGGCTTTTGGAAGTTGCGGGTTTTCCAACAATGAATCCACCTAACAAAAAGTTTGTTGTTATAAAAAAATTTCATTCAATGTCATTAAAGGTTTCTGGGACGGCAAGAGTTGATAGTGAAACCATTTTTTTGCTCGAGTGCTTTGAAATTTTGCTTAATAGTGTGAGGTTGATGTGGATGGAATAATGAGTTTTATAGGGACTTTCTTGATGTAAAATTATACATTTTTTTTTTGTTTAATGTGGTATTTCCATTTTTATATAATTTACTACCATTTAAAGATAGAAGTACATTTTAAGATAGATGTTTAAATCTTAATGTACTTTTTCCATTTTTTAAAATGTTTATTTCCATTTCTTATATTTTTATTTACGTAATATCTAAATTTTATATTTTTAAATAGATATTTAAATATTAATACACTTTTTCCATTTTTTAAATTGTGTATTTACTTATATTATATATTTTTCATTTTAAGATAGATGTTTAATGCTTGATGAACTTTTTCCATTTTTTAAAAAATAGTGTATTTACGTATTATTACATATATAATTCATATATTATATATTTACATTATTTACTTATTATTTATTTTCATGTATATGTATTTCCATTTCTTGTACTTTTAATTTACTTAATATCTATATTTTACATTTTTAGATAGATGTTTAAATCTTAATGTATGTTTTCCATTTTTTAAATTGTATATTTCCATTTGTTATACTTTCTATTTACGTAACATCTATATTTTAAAATTTAATATATATTTTTAAATCTTAATGTAATTTCCCATTTTTTAAATTTGGTATTCACTTATATTATATATTTACTTATTATTTATTTTTCTTTATATTGTGTATTTCTATTTCTTATACTTTCTATTTACTAATAATTTTATATTTTAAGATTGATTTACATTTTAAGATAGATGTTTAAATACTAATGTATTTTTTCCATTTTTTAAATTGTGTATTTCCTTTTCTAATACTTTCTATTTACTTAATATCTATATTTTACATTTTAAGATAGATGTTTAATATTTAATATACTCTTTTCATTTTTTAATAATTGTGCATTTACTTATTATTGTATATATAATTCGTATATTTATATATTTATAATATTTACTTATTATTTATTTTTCTATATATTGAGTATTTCTCTTTCTTATACTTTATATTTAGTTAATGTATATATTTTATATTTTAAGATAGATGTTTAAATCTTTACGTATTTTTCTATTTTTAATGTAAAACGGCAATGTTTAATAGAAGAACTTGGACAAATAGTCAAATAGTTATATTTATGTTTTTTTTTAAATAAAATTCTAATGTTACATTATGAAGATAACCCGTTTTCTTAGTGAACAATGGTAATCTTACACATGTTTAATGTAGTTTTTCCATTTTTTTATGTTGTATGTTTACATATTATTGTTATTTTTAAATGTAAAATGGTAATTGTACATATGTTTAATGTAGTATTTCCATTTTTTATGTTGTATGTTTACATATTATTTATTATTTTCGAAATTATATATAATTTTTTTTTTACAAAATAGTAATGTTACATTATGGAGATAAACCGTCTTTTTTTAGTGAAAAATAGTAATCTTACATATGTTTAATGTAGTTTTTTCATTTTTTATGTTGTATGTTTACATATTATTTTCTAAAAATAAAAATGTAAAATGGTAATCTTACATATGTTTAATGTAGTATTTCCATTTTTATGTTGTATGTTTTACATATATTTATTATTTTCAAAATTATATATAATGTTTTTTGTTTTTTTTATAAAACGGTAATGTTACATTATGAAGATAAGCCGTCTTTTTTTAAGTGAAAAATAGTAATCTTACATATGTTTAATGTAGTTTTTATATTTTTTTTATGCTGTATGTTTACATATTTTTTATAATTTTCGAAAATAAGTAATATTAAAATGTAAAACTATATTTTAATGTCATGTGTCATCTTTCGAGATTATATTATATATTTACTTATTATTTATTTTTCTTTATATTGTGTATTTTTATTTCTTATACTTTCTATTTACTAATAATTTTATATTTTAAGATTGATTTACATTTTAAGATAGATGTTTAAATACTAATGTACTTTTTCTATTTTTTTAAATTGTGTATTTCCTTTTCTTATATTTTCTATTTGCGTAATATCTATATTTTACATTTTAAGATAGATGTTTAAATCTTAATATACTTTTTCCATTGTTTTTAAGTTGTGTATTTCTTTTTCTTATATTTTCTATTTACTTAATATCTATATTTTACATTTTAAGATATATGTTTAATATTTAATATACTCTTTCCATTTTTAAAAAATTGTGCATTTACTTATTATTGTATATATAATTCATATATTTATATATTTATAATATTTACTTATTATTTATTTTTTTATATATTGAGTATTTCTCTTTTTTATACTTTATATTTAGTTAATGTCTATATTTTATATTTTAAGATAGATGTTTAAATCTTTACGTATTTTTCTATTTTTAATGTAAAACGGCAATGTTTAATAGAAGAACTTGGACAAATAGTCAAACATATTTATTTTTAATGTAGTATTTCCATTTTTATGTTGTATGTTTTACTTATATTTATTATTTTCGAAATTATATATAATGTTTTTTGTTTTTTTAATAAAACGGTAATGTTACATTATGGAGATAAGCCGTCTTTTTTTTTTAAGTGAAAAATAGTAATCTTACATATGTTTAATGTAGTTTTTCCATTTTTTAATGCTGTATGTTTACATATTTTTTACAATTTTCGAATATAATTAATATTAAAATGTAAAACTATATTTTATGCCATGTGTCATCTTTCGGGATAAATTTTTTCCGCTGATGTGGACGCCCTATGGAGCCTCAAAAGCTCCCTTTTATTAGTAGAGAAGTCAAACATATTTATGTTTAATGTAGTATTTCCATTTTTATGTTGTATATTTTACTTATATTTATTATTTTCGAAATTATATATAATGTTTTTTGTTTTTTTTTTATAAAACGGTAATGTTACATTATGGAGATAAGCCGTCTTTTTTTTTTAAGTGAAAAATAGTAATCTTACATATGTTTAATGTAGTTTTTCCATTTTTTAATGCTGTATGTTTACATATTTTTTACAATTTTCGAAAATAATTAATATTAAAATGTAAAACTATATTTTATGCCACGTGTCATCTTTCGGGATAAATTTTTTCCGCTGATGTGGATGCTTCCATTTTTTAATGCTGTATGTTTACATATTTTTTACAATTTTCGAAAATAATTAATATTAAAATGTAAAACTATATTTTATGCCACGTGTCATCTTTCGGGATAAATTTTTTCCGCTGATGTGGACGCCCTATGGAGCCTCAAAAGCTCCCTTTTATTAGTAGTTCAAAATTATATATAATGTTTTTTGTTTTTTTTATAAAACGGTAATGTTACATTATGAAGATAAGCCGTCTTTTTTTATAAGTGAAAAATAGTAATCTTACATATGTTTAATGTAGTTTTTATATTTTTTTATGCTGTATGTTTACATATTTTTTATAATTTTCGAAAATAAGTAATATTAAAATGTAAAACTATATTTTAATGTCATGTGTCATCTTTCGAGATTATATTATATATTTACTTATTATTTATTTTTCTTTATATTGTGTATTTTTATTTCTTATACTTTCTATTTACTAATAATTTTATATTTTAAGATTGATTTACATTTTAAGATAGATGTTTAAATACTAATGTACTTTTTCTATTTTTTTAAATTGTGTATTTCCTTTTCTTATACTTTCTATTTGCGTAATATCTATATTTTACATTTTAAGATAGATGTTTAAATCTTAATATACTTTTTCCATTGTTTTTAAGTTGTGTATTTCTTTTTCTTATATTTTCTATTTACTTAATATCTATATTTTACATTTTAAGATATATGTTTAATATTTAATATACTCTTTCCATTTTTAAAAAATTGTGCATTTACTTATTATTGTATATATAATTCATATATTTATATATTTATAATATTTACTTATTATTTATTTTTTTATATATTGAGTATTTCTCTTTTTTATACTTTATATTTAGTTAATGTCTATATTTTATATTTTAAGATAGATGTTTAAATCTTTACGTATTTTTCTATTTTTAATGTAAAACGGCAATGTTTAATAGAAGAACTTGGACAAATAGTCAAACATATTTATTTTTAATGTAGTATTTCCATTTTTATGTTGTATGTTTTACTTATATTTATTATTTTCGAAATTATATATAATGTTTTTTGTTTTTTTTAATAAAACGGTAATGTTACATTATGGAGATAAGCCGTCTTTGTTTTTTTAAGTGAAAAATAGTAATCTTACATATGTTTAATGTAGTTTTCCATTTTTTAATGCTGTATGTTTACATATTTTTTACAATTTTCGAAAATAATTAATATTAAAATGTAAAACTATATTTTATGCCATGTGTCATCTTTCGGGATAAATTTTTTCCGCTGATGTGGACGCCCTATGGAGCCTCAAAAGCTCTCTTTTATTAGTAGAGAAGTCAAACATATTTATGTTTAATGTAGTATTTCCATTTTTATGTTGTATGTTTTACTTATATTTATTATTTTCGAAATTATATATAATGTTTTTTGTTTTTTTTTTATAAAACGGTAATGTTACATTATGGAGATAAGCCGTCTTTTTTTTTTAAGTGAAAAATAGTAATCTTACATATGTTTAATGTAGTTTTTCCATTTTTTAATGCTGTATGTTTATATATTTTTTACAATTTTCGAAAATAATTAATATTAAAATGTAAAACTATATTTTATGCCACGTGTCATCTTTCGGGATAAATTTTTTCCGCTGATGTGGATGCTTCCATTTTTTAATGCTGTATGTTTACATATTTTTTACAATTTTCGAAAATAATTAATATTAAAATGTAAAACTATATTTTATGCCACGTGTCATCTTTCGGGATAAATTTTTTCCGCTGATGTGGACGCCCTATGGAGCCTCAAAAGCTCCCTTTTATTAGTAGAGATTCATCCACGTGTTTCTGAAATTTACATACCAAGTGCCTGTCTTAGTCAACTGCCTCATTTCAAACAAGCATCGTAAAAAAACGTATAAAAAGAAATGAATCGTAGTTTTACTTCTATTTTTTCAAGTTAATAGTTTGAGATACATACCTTTAGAATACATGTCTTTCTACATTAAATAACTAATTATGAATTGATTTCATATATATATATATATATATATATACTTTTTAATTTATATTATATATATATATATATATATATATATATATATTCTATGATCATACGAAACCCCAACGTTTAGTGATTTTAACAAACAATGTAACTGCCGTCCCTAACATTTTAGTGGCCTAAAGCATATTTTCATATGTGGCCTTATATTTAAAATATATAATTGTACATATTTTATCATCTTATTTTATTAATATTTTGAATTTTTGCAAAAGACAATATAAAATATATAAATCATCACTAAGGTTCTGATTTTACTTGATATTTGTAATTTAGTAGTTTTGGGTACGTTAAAATTTTTCGTTTATATCTTTTCAAGCATGAACCTTTTTTTTTTAAGAAAATGTTGACTTTACTTGGTTTTTAAAGTGTATTAAGTATAATCTAATAATACATTGGTGAAATTTTTGTTTGGAAAAGATGGTTTCAAAAACTTAAACTATATATAGGTTGAAAACCATTTGTCTAAAATGAGACAAAGAAACAGAATAAAAATGTAGTAAAAGAAAAGAATACAAATTATTTGGTTAAAAAACTTTAAAGGTGAGGAAAAAATTGTATAATCAAAAAAATTAATAAACCAAATAAAAAAAGTGATAAACCATCTCCTTAACAATATAATCGAACACATCTGACAAGGAAGACATTAATTAAGAAATCAAGTCACTTGAGCGATATACATTTTAGATACTTGGCCCAAATTTTGTTTCATTAATTGGTGGTCTAAAGCAGCTGCTTTACCAGCCTTAGGGAAGGGACGGGTCTGTGTAAGGCTAATGTTTAGCCTCAATTATGTAGGTACATTATATTTTAATTATTTGAGAAACCGAATGAAATGAATAGTTACCTTTACGAGGGACATGTCTTTTCACAATTTAGTTTAACAACTATTTTATTCATCTATAAATATAACTTATCACTTTTTTAATGCAACTTTCCTTTCATCAAGCTACAAAAAAAAATGGTGACAAATAGGTTTCAACGAGACACAAAATGAATATCAATCCCGGTAATTTTCCACTCAAAATTGTTATACTTTTTTTTTGTAAAAAACAAAATTGACAATTAAAAAAAGCAAGATGCGGTATTGAACACATATATTTAATTGAGCCGTCTTAGTATGTGTCATTTCATCAAAATAATTGTATAGATTAAAACATTCTTCTTTATGAATGAGTTTAATTACACTTAAATGGAAGTAGATTGTTAGAGATTTAAGTGAATTTTGCTATCACTTAAGTTACTATTGCAATTGTTTGGTGAACATGTGCAACTAATCAAATGAAATATTTTAACTGTTGGTGACTGCAATTTTTAGTGATAAACCATTACAACTTTTGATGATAAATAATTACAATTATTGGTGATTGCAGTCTTTAGTGATAAACCATTGTAATTTTTGGAATTAATTATTTGAAACCTTTAGCTAAGCATTGCAATTTTGTTTTGTTATTGCAACCCATAGTATTTTATATAAAGTTACATTATTACTTTAGTATATGATTAGACTACAACGTGTTTTTAATTAGTTTCAAATATTGATTTGTATTCGAGATTTCAAAATAATTAAACTAAATGGATAATAAGACATATATCTTACTTTGATATGGACATATTTAATTTTGTTACAACCAAATCTATAAAACAAAATATATATTTTTAGTATTATTGATAAATAAATATATCAGCATGCAATATACTTTTGTAATACATGTATTTCTTCGAGATCAGTTGTAAAATGTTTATTAAAAAAATTCTTTATAGAAATATAACTTATTTATTATTATAAAATGAGATGTGCGATATCACACGGGTTCCTTACCTAGTTTTTCTAATAGAAATTTAGTATAATGTATTTGAGCTTGGTATGACTAATTCAGGGATGAGTAAGCTTAAAAACTTTTATTCTTATCTTACATACAAAAACAGAAAAATACACAGAAATTTATAAATCTAAGGTTGTAACTGGTTCTTTAGTAGGAATGTCATGAATAAAAATAATGAATATTTTTGGAATAGGAAAAAATGGAATGATGAATAAAATGGAATTGAAACTGAAATTATGAATGGAGTTGTTGATTCCACTCATTCTATTTATTCACGAAGGTTTATTTTGTGGAACAAAAATAATGAATTTTACAAAGGATTTTCATTTTTGTTTCATTTCAAAAATGGTATTGTTTTGGAATAGTACTCATTGTGACTGGTAAATATTTTATGGAATGTTATGAAATGATGCATTCCAAACAAATCTATTTCACAAAATTGCATTCCGCAGCATAACTTCTTAGGAGAAGAAGATGAAAACTATAGAATGAAAAACTTGAAAAAAAAAACAATAAACTGTGAAAAAAATGAGTAAAGTACGAATCAATTGAAAAAGAACATTAAACGAAGGGTGTAACTGGTAAACAAATATAGAATTTATGGAATTTAAAATAAATGGAATGGTAGGAATATAATGCAGCAAAAAATGGAATGAAATTCATTCCATTAATTCATGATCAAATTTGTTATGAAATGATTCTTTTTGTATTTTCTCTATTTATTTTTGGAATTGATGGAATGAATATTTCATTCCATTCATGTTAAATGGTAAATTTTTTTATGAAATTAATGAAATAGACAATTCTACGTCATTTTATTCCAAATAGTTACAATCCAGTTGTAGCTGAATATTTAGAGTATGACCAAGGGAAAACGAGTAAAGTATTTTTCAAAAAAAAAAAGAAAAAAACGAGTAAAGTACTGCTTCTTGCAGTTGCCAGTCTTAATCTTTCTAGATAATACCTTTTCTAAGCTCTTAACAAACAAACAAAAAAAAATACACCGTAGAGGTAATCCTAATTTTCATTTTTTTGTTTGTTTGTTAATTCTCGTATTGAAATGAAGGAACTCAATTGGTCTCATTTGACGTTTTTGCAGCCTTACACTTTTGTTAGAAGTAGCTAAAAATGTTAACAACGAAATAGCTTATCTAAACGATTCAACCTCATAGATCAGAGGGCCGAGAACACCAAGGGTAAGTGGCTATATATATGGCATCAACCTTCTTTGTGCTTCTCAGGCGTAATGATTCAACCCCATCTCTTCAATATGAGGTTACAATGTTAATGGCTTTGACCCCGACGCAAACAATTAATTAATATATTCGTCTAAGAACTCATCAAAAATCAGTTAAAAAAAAACTCATCAAAAATTTAATACTTTTTTATATTTTAGATAGGTTTATATTTGAGAACGTTTCAACCGCTTTTGCCAGTGGGTCCTCACGCACGCCTGTTCACTCGGACATGTGGGCTCTACCACCTAGTCGACGACCGGTTTGCTAAATTTTGAAGGCTTTCGAAAACTTTTTCATTGACCCTTTAAATACATATGCAAATCTTTTTCTAATAGGGTCATTTATCCTTTAAATACTGTATCTCAAGCACTATTAATTTTGAAGTTCTATTTGGACAAATGATTAAAAAGAAAAGTGCATTTTGGTGATATATGTAATCAAATCAAATTATATTAAGCTTTTCGTATATATACTACCAATCGGAAACGTAACAACATTAGTGTTAATTGTTTGGGTTGAAAGGATGCAAATACATATCCGTTCTTTTGAACTCGTTATTAGAATGCATCATATGCTCGCATGTGATGAATCCTTAGAATTCAATCCGGGCAGGGTGAATTCACGGTTCCTTAATATCGTGATCCACTGTCTACATCCACTTGGGTTCATTCACCCCTTCTGTATTGTCTTTACACTCAATCTATATTTTCTTGAAAAAAAAATTATATAGAGATTGGTACAAGTTGTTAATTAGAGTTTGTACTAACCTTGGAATGACCCACTTGACGTTCTAAGCGGCGGAGAATCACATCCATGCACATGCCAGTTACCGTAGGCAAACAAATAGACATTGCTATTAGAATTTCTATACACTTTCAAATTATAAAATATATGGATGGTACGTCCTATCAAGAAAAAGAAGACGAAAATGCTAATTAACTATAGAACTAGTTAACAATTTTTTTTAAAAAAACTAGGGTTATTTTCTACAAAAATTGTTATCTTCTTTTCACTTGCAATTAAAGTAATAGTTTTATAATTGAGACTTCTCATTACTTTATCTTCTGTTTAGACCAAATAGATCTAGCTAATGTTTGCTTAATAGTGATAAAGTCATGATAACACTTTTATATATCAGTTTACTTCACTATAAAACTACATTTTATGTATGTACTTTAAAAAGAAAAGTCAATTCTCCAATGTCAAAGTTTCCCAGAACCACTAGCTAACCTCGCATGCAAATAACGCCTATATAAGTGAGACCCAAGCATACACTCCTCATACCTACTCATAACACAAACAATATATTTTCCTCTTACACACAAACATCAAAGAATCAAAATTTTGATAATGAATACTTTCACAGCCACATCAGTTCTAATCGTTGCGATTAGCGTTTTGCTTATTGCATCCAGCGTTCAAAGCACTGAACAGCAAGACTTCATAAACACTCACAACGCCGCACGTTCGCAGGTTGGAGTACCGAACCTTGTATGGGATGCAACAGTCGCGAGCTACGCACTGAACTACGCAAACGCTAGAAAATCCGACTGCAACCTCGTGCACTCGACCGGACCATATGGGGAAAACCTAGCCAAGGGAAGTAGCAGTACGTTCTCCGCCATATCGGCCGTGAATCTTTGGGTCGCTGAGAAACCTTACTACAACTACACTACCAATTCTTGCACAGGTATATACTGTATACAACACAAACAATTCATATCCCCATTATTTTAACAAGGGTGAATAAATGAATATGTAATATATATACTTTTTAATTTTTTTGAATTTTACAATTACAGGTGGACAACAATGCTTGCATTACACGCAGGTGGTGTGGAGAGAGTCAGTGAAATTAGGGTGCGGTAGGGTTCAGTGCACCAATGGTTGGTGGTTCGTGACTTGTAACTATGACACACCCGGCAATTACATCGGAGAGTACCCTTACTAAGCTTGACATTAATATGAACTATACCATAATTTGTATATGAACAATTATGATTAAAGTTAATCTGAAGTACTGCTTTTAAATAAAACAACACTCCTTTTATTCAGGATGTCGTAACTTATGATTACACATAAAGAGGTTGTAAGGTTTACCAGTTGTTATTTTCCAATTTTAATTATGTTTCGAGAATGTTTGGTCTACTCGTATATGCATAAGATATATATAATATTATGGAGATTGACATGTATGAAACTGAATTATCAAATAATATATATATATATATATATATATATATTTTGTAACTGATTATCAAATAATATTATGGAGATTAAACTTTACAAACAACCAATTGGAACCTACAATTACTTTTTGTTCAATATATATGTCCATATCGTGTGGAAAATGTTAGCTTGGTCATATATTCGTCTTCTCGATTTACAATTTTCCTTTATGTCATCATTATCTCTAAATGAAGTAGACATATCGTTCACCATCTCATTCTTATACACTGCGAAAGTGCGAATACATGATTTTTTTTACATAACAAACTAACCTCAATCTGATATATTTAGCATTTCATGAAAATTATATCAAAAAAATCATATACTTTACACAATACGTTTTAGTAATTCATTTTAAAATCACTATAAGGTGAAGATGTTCTGTTCTCATATCTTTTATTAGACAACTGGATGTGAACTGGATTATATTCTGCACATAACTAAAATTGTTAATTAAAAAATATACACGAAACAATTGGTGATCGTATAGCCTATTTTAAAAAGTCTTCCACGGTATGCACTCACTATGGCAACAACTTAAAATAGGGATATAATATTTTAAACTTAACTTCCACGTTTTGCTTAAGATATTCGGCGTGGTTCATTCGTATTTAGTTTGTCGTATTTAATTAAACGTTCTTATTAGGAAGATTTTGGAGATAGTGCAATCAATTTTAAAATTATACAATATGAATATTCTACGTAAAATTAACATCATAATTTGCATATATATTAGGCGTGATACAATCCTAAATAACCTGCCTTAGTGCAATCGATTTGTTATTTTGTTCTATCAAAAATAAATATTCCCATCAACAACCCTAAAATCAAGCACCATATACATTACAACATTTGAACCATGATACATGTCATCAAGAGAATCAATTTCAAAATCTTTATAAAAATAATTTTGTTCATCTAAACATATAGTATACTTTTCATTAACTCGAATCATATAATTAATTATTAATATACAAATATTCTTTCAGTATTTCCTCAAATAGAACATATGAAATTACCCAATCTGATCAAAATATATATGATAATTAATGATTTTAAATAATAAAGATTTGATAATAATTTATACATTTTCTATCATTTTTGTTTTACATTAATATTATTAAAAACAATTAGACAATCAAATTAACCAAATAATTAAAAAATTTATTTTTCTATATATGTTATATATTGAATTTTTAAAAACGAATATAAATTAATAAACTTTTAAAAAATCTCACTTCAAAAATTTGTGATCAGTGGTTTAATTTTTATTTATAAATTATGACTAAAATAACTTATTTAATAAATATTAGATAATATATATATATATATTAATATTGTTTAAATTAAATTATATACTATATAGAATGCATAAATATTTAAATTTCAAAATTTTATTGAACAAATATTAAGAATTTAATATTTTAGTTTCAAAATTTTCATTGAATTTTTAAAAATGATTATAAATTAATAAAAAGATTAAAATTTCCATATTGAAAATTTTGTTATCAAGGTTTCAATTTTTTTTTATAAAAATACAATGATCATAAAACTATGTGAATAGGAAAATTTTATTTGATAAATAATCATATTAAAAAAATATACCATACATCAATGTTCATATCATTTAAATTTAATTATAAACAATATAAAAGATAAAAATTATTATTTAGATTTATTTACCATAAAATAACTGTAAATAACAAGGATTATTTTGATTTATATGTCCGCGCCAATTTAGTTATAAATGTAATAGTCACTGACTTCTCACTAATTTAATATAAGTAAAATAAACGCAAACAAATAATAATACATAAAATTGTATGTATATACAACATTCATGCCGCGCAAAACGCATATCTTAATCTAGTCTAAATATTTAAAAAAAATTTCTATATTTTATCGATCACGTTATATATAGTGTGTACTATATAACAACTCGAGTTTAACAGAGTATTTTCATGTTGGCTTATTATTATATATATATATATATATATATATATATATATATATATATATATATATATATATATATATATTTCAAATCCATTAAAAACTAAATTTTTATGGTTTAACTATGTTGAACAAATTGAGTCTTATAGTGAAGAAACAAAGGATCAAAAGATAATATGTTCGATCAAATTTGATAAAATTAGCTTTTACAAAGATATAAACTTGACCATCTAAAATCTATATACAAAAAACATCTGCGGGCAAGCGTGCTGATCAAGCTCTAATTTTATGATTAAGCTTCAAAAATAAAAGTCAATTCTTCAATGTCAAAGTTTCACAGAACCACTAAGCTAATCTCTAATCTCATGTGTACTCACTGCCTATATAAGTGAGACCTGACTCCTCATACTTACCCACAACACAACCAATGTTTTTTTTTCTCTTAACACAAACATCAATTCAATAATGAGTACTTTCACAACCACATCAGTTCTAATCGTTGCGATTAGCATTTTGATTATTGCATCCAGCGTTCAAAGTACTGAACAACAAGACTACTTAAACACTCACAACGCTGCACGTTCGCAGGTTGGAGTACCAAACATTGTATGGAACGCAACGATCGCGAGCTACGCACTGAACTATGCAAACGCTAGAAGATCTGACTGCAACCTCGTGTACTCGGCTGGACCGTATAGAGAAAATCTAGCCAAGGGAAGTAGCAGCACTTTCTCGGCCATATCGGCCGTGAATCTTTGGGTCGCTGAGAAACCTTACTACAACTACAGTACCAATTCTTGCACAGGTATATACTGTATACAACACTGTCAATTCGTATTACGTTATTTTAACAAGGTTGCATAAATGCATAATATATATAAATCAACTACAGGTGGAAAACATTGCTTTCATTACACGCAAGTGGTGTGGAGAGATTCAGTGAAGTTAGGCTGCGCTAGGGTTCAGTGCACAAATGGTTGGTGGTTTGTGATTTGTAACTATGACACACCCGGCAATTACATCGGACAGTACCCGTACTAATCTTGACACTAACATGAACTCTACCGTAATGTATATATGAATAATTATTATTAAAGTTAATCTGAAGTACTGCTTTTAAATAAAATAAAACTCCTTTTATTCAATACTAGGATCGTGTCCGCGCTACGCGCGGATATTGGATGAAGTTAAAATTTGTATATGATTATAGTTGTGGCTGTTTCTGGTTGTTGTTAAAATAGATTTAAAGTAATTATAAGAATGAATATATGACACTAAGTTTTTTAAGATTGATTGTTCATTTTTTTATGCGAATATAGTAGGAAGTCAATCGATAGAGATGTAAAAGTAGAGGGGAGTTGATATTTTTGGTTGTGTAAAGTGGTTTTCTGTAGTAATGGAAATTAAATTAACGTGTTGAAAATTAAAAATATGTAAAAGAACTTCGTAATTGAGATATTGTTTAGCATTATGGTGTTTTGAATTTGAACATAATCTTTTAAAAGTGTGTTTAGGTCTTTCATTAATAAACTAATTAGAAATTTTATGAATTACATGGAAAAAAGGCCCGTTGAAAAAAACTTATGAACGAAAAACCAGATAAATTGATCGAGAATTTAATACTAAGGTTTTGTTGTGTTACTTTCAAAGTATAACCTACCAGATCAAACTATCTCTACCCTTAATTTTGCACTTAATAGTTAAGATGTTCTGTCCGAATTTTAGACAAATGATTTCTTGGATTCCAAAGAGGGGTGATTGGGTTCGTATGTGTTCGAGAATTCTATAAACGCACAGTAAAGTTGTAATTTTGATTTACCTCCAGCAGGTGGAGGATCATTGTGGTTTGATTTGACCACCATGTTGAGGAAAACGACCCTTTGACGAAAGAAATAATTAGAAAATGAGTCAGCGAAAGAGAGAGATCTTGAAATGTGGAAATCCACTGATTGAGTAACTTACACGTAATAGTTGTATCCGCCTTTCTTCTCGTTGCAAATTTCTGAGTGGAAGATGATGTGAATGTTATGTGGAGCTGAGGTTGTTAACCGGTTTGTATCAAATATGCAATGTTACTGAATTTATTCGTATATTTTGTTGATTTGTATTGATGAGACAAAAGATTTTTTTGAACTTTCAGTGATTGCCGCCGGTGATTGTGGCAGGAGATGTGCTACTTGCCTTTCTGATATTATTGTCTATCGAGAAGAACATTTAGGTATTATAATCTATTGAAGATTTTTATATTTAATGTGATACGTTTAAAATATGAAAATTTTGTGTGAATTAAAATAATTAGTTACAGTCATCAAATTGAAGCGAGAGAAAAAAAAACAAACAATCTGACAATAAGAGCTCATAATTGTCTTTGTTCATTACTCTTTGTCTCTGTTTTAAGAAGAAAAGTTACAAAACAACATACTAGATTTTGAATTGCATAACCAAGATTCTGGTGCAAGAACAAACCACTATATTTTTTAAACAGACTTGATAGCTGTCTTTAATCTTTTTTTTTTAGAAATTTAATTTTTAAATAAAAATTAGGAGCTATATTAGTCTACATTTTGATCCGTGCTTCAAAAGCACGAATTTTTCGGTTAATACAAATGTGATACGAATAGTATTTTTGATTATGATTTATATTATTAAGTTATTATATAATTTTTTTTTTAAATAATATATATAATTTGTCAATTCTTTTATTTTAAATTTTGTGTGTACATTCTTTTCTCACAACATCATCTTTATATTTTTATGCATTATATAAAAGTTAAATTTGTTGGCATATGTTAGACTAATTTAAAAATATATATTTGCAGGGGTTACAAAATATATAGAATATAAATGTAGTTTCTAAATGTAATTAGATTTCTTTATGTTGGACATGTTCCTAACTTGATAGTATTGACTTGAATTAGTAAAACAAATAGAGATTTTTATATAGAAGCTTAACATGGTTCATTTGCACGTTATAAATGAGTCCAAGACATATTTATGTACACTTATGTGCATGCAGTATCATAATATTCCAAGACATATTGCCATAAGTCAGGCCTCAATAGTTTTTTTCTTCTAGCTTTACGTGTGAACACGACATATCAGCCCCTGAGTCACCTGGATGGGCTGAAGAAATGCATTGTATTGGATGATGTGAAAGTACATGCTAATTTACTGCAACACACTCAATTTCATTCACACAACATAAATTCTAACTACGATTTAAAAATGCTACTATTTTCGCACCACCTTGTTTCCGACTGTTTTGTTATGATCCATTTCTGCAAATGGATAAACTTTATTGGATTAATTAAGAATTACCGCTGCAACTGAAAATTTTGTCTTGATCTCCATCGCTGATTTGGATGTCTTCACTTGGGAGCGTTGCTGCTTTGAGCTCCTCCAACTGATCTAAGATCAAACGTCTTTATTTTATTGAAGCTATCAATCATCTTTGGAGGCGTTAAGCAACCAAAGGTAGAACAGTTGAGTCTATGTTTTCGTACGTTTATTTTTTTTTGGAAGAAGAGCCACCACCATCACCACCACCTGCTTCACACTCCGCTACATCTTCGTTATCAGCTTTTGATCCTTCATCAGTCGCGTTCGAAACATAGGATGCCTTTGTCTTCTTCTTCATCTAGTGCATATCAACACGTGCCTCCTCCTTTATTTTGCTGCTTCCTGCTTCTTTCATCGCCTTGTCTTCCACCCACAGAGGCTTCGTGGAAGCTTCAGCATCAGCGGTTGGTGCTTTGGAGAGGTCATTGAAGAAATTCTGTGGAGGAGGTTCAGAACTCTGCTCTGCTGCTGGTCTCTGAGAAGTTGTTGGATGAAGAAAGTTCTTAAAGTCATCAATCACTTTAGCGCTTCTATCACCTCCTCCTTCTAGATTGTGATTCTCAGAGGAGGTTCCAGCATTGTTACCTTTACCTTTCCCTCCACCACATGAGAGACCCAAGCTGAGCTCAAGCCCATTATCATCATCCATTTTTTTTGTTTCACACTATCCTAAACAGCTCAACAGATCGTTACAACATCCCCTGTCATCTGAGAAAAATCATTAGTCACAAAAAAGGAACCCAATCATCACTTTCCCTTTTTAAAAATTTATAACCAAAAAAAGGAAACATACAAAAAGGTGTAGACTTTTCGATCTGTTTACGGACAAAAAAACTCTGAAGACTCTGGTAATGATTAATAGCACTACAATAAGCAGAAGATCTGTCAGGTAATGATGTTCGGTAATATTATCATAAACCTCTTGAATCACTCCAAAGTACCAGACTTTGGAGTTTGGAATCATCATAGATTAGTACCCAGAACCCTTACTACAGAGCTGGAGAGCCAAGTCAGCTTAACTTAGAGCCATTTCAATCACAAAGAAACTCAGAAATCTTAAATCGAGTCAGAGAGTGAACAAAAGTAAAACCTGAAACAATGACGATCAGAAGAAAAGAAAAAACCCTAGCAGCTTCGCGGCGTCGCTTTGTGTCTACGTTTCCATACGTCTATGTACCATTGCTTTTTTCTCCATCTTCTAACGATTATGATGTGGAGGGTCTGTAGGGATCTTGAATGGAGGATTTATGGGAGCACATTGAAGTACCAGCACTCACATCCGAGGCGTTATGCGGGAGGAGCTGGGGGAGAGGAAGAGAATCAATGAAGGGATGAGACGGCGATTAGGGTTAGGTGGAGAAGGAGCCATATGTTTAGAACACGGGATTGTGCGACATCACTGTCAAGAGAAACTCGGGATTGGGCTGCAAGATGGGTCAAATGGGCTGTGAAGGTCACTAATTTTTTTTAATTTCAAGCCCAGTCCAAAATGACCTGGCACTTTGATTGGTCATGATTATTTTGACCATGTGGATAGCCTTAGGAAGCTCAAATTTAGCTTCTTTTATATAGTGGGATTATGTAGTAACTTATATTTCACATATAAAGGTTGTAAGGTTTACCGGTTGTTGTTCTTTTGCAATTTTAATTATGTATCGAAAATGTTTGTTCTACTCGTAAATGTTATAACTGTCCTTCTTATACGTATATTTATTTCCACTTGCTGGAAAGCCAAGCTTGGAATTTAGATTTAGTTTCAGTTCGTTACCTATTTAACCTTCATTGTAAAAAGCAGACGAACTCAACAAGCTCATGTTTTTAAGACAGACTATGGTTAAGCGAGTCTTTTATATTATAATTCTTATCAAAAGTTACAACTTTTTCAGATGATTGATTATCAATCTTAAGACCTTTTTTTAGTTTAACGTTTGAGATTTCTATCCTAAACAGGACTAAAGAAGATTATCTAATCCATACTTCTCTGACTCTCTAATCCTCCAATTTAGAGTAATAATTAAGTACTCTAACAAACTCTTCTTATCATTTTATATTTGTAGAATAATATGATTCTTTAGTTTGTTTTTATCTGAACATCTAGAACTTCACTCCAATATCTTTTTTTCTTATTCGAATATATACATATCTTGATGTCTGTAAATCAAAGTAAGTTAGAATTTTAACATTAGAATTTTACTTAATGTGTCAAAAATATAAAGAATACATAACAATTTCTAAGGATTTATCTTAAAAACATTGAATACTATATAAAACTCTGAACAAGCTCATCTTGGAAAAAAAGTTCGTCTTGAAAATAACATAGCTACTGAAATTTAGTGGTAGTGCCAGCGCAGGAACTAATCATGTCTTGTTTGAGTTGGTATCCGATACGACAACACAGTCAACAAAGACAGTTTGGCCGAGTGGTCTAAGACCATCCGCAACGGCAGTTTTAGGACAATCCTTAGGAGTTAATCCTTAAGTTTAATTAATATAATATTAGTAAAAAGGGGAAATAAACTAAGGAATGGTCCGTAATTAAGGATTAAATTGGGGTGATCCTTAGTGACGTGGCACACGCATTTGGTGCGTTGAGTGAAGGGTCTCGCGTCTTCTTTTCATTTATTCTCACCACGAAAAAAAAAAACAGAGGAGGCGACAAAGGCGATTCTGCTCTCGAAGGTGAAGAACACTAATCGAAGGGTTCTCGACGATAAAGAGTCAATCTATCTCAAACCCTCAAAGTTCTGAAGAACAGTTATTTGCGAAAGCTCAAGAGTCAACCCGAAAAGATGTGGAGCGTGCTTTTGGAGTATTGCAAGCTCGATTTGCAATAGTTAAAAACCCGGCTATTTTGTGGGACAAGAGACAAATAGGGATGGTTATGCGAACATGTATCATACTCCATAATATGATAGTGGAAAATGAACGCAATGGATACGCTCAGTGTGATATATCAGAGTTTGAAGAAGGCGAGTCGAGTAGAAGTTCACAGGTGGATATGTCATTTACTCGTAGGCCTTCAAATCTCCGTACTATGCTTGAAATACGTAGTCAAGTTCGTGACCCACATATACATGAACAACTGAAATTTGATTTGATTCAAAATATTTGGAACAAGTTTGGTAATGATTAAAATGTTTAATTATTGTATGTTTCTATTTTGTCTTTTAATAAATAAATTTTTTTATCTTTATTGTTTTAAAATTTAATTTTTTTTTGGCTAAGGATTCCAAAACGGATAACACCATTGGACCAAGATTTGAGATTAAAGTCCTTAACTATTTAAAAAAAAAAAAATATTAAACTAAGGCTAAGGACTCCAATGGTGGGTAACACCATTGGAGGTGCTCTAAGGCGCCAGATTTAGGCTCTGGTCCGCAAGGGCGTGGGTTCAAATCCCACAGCTGTCAAATGATATTTTACTATTTTAATATTAACGAGTCATTTGGGTTATGCGTTACATTAATTAATTTTATCATCTATGTATCTCGTTAACATATTATCATAGGCGAGAACTGCAATGAGGTTTTATAGCCTTAAGTCTCTTTTAACTCTCTTTTCCTTCCCTAAAACTTCTTATTCAACGGCGACGACCCTAATCGAAACGGTGCCGTGTAGGACCTTGAAACTGTAACACTGCCTACTGCATTGCAATTGCAACAGGTCTTCATTACAAGTCTCACAACAGAAAACAAAAGAACACAAAGATACATCATTCAGTAAAAGATGAAGATCATTAGCATCAGCTTATACAGATTTTCTTCTTCTTCTCAACATTGACAAGGATCGATGTCCACCATCCAACCTTTTGTGTCTTCAACAAGACCTGTCTGAATACTCGTCAACATCGAGTGAAGCTTCTTAGACAACGCTTCTTCTCCTGTCCTGTATTTCACTCTGCCATCACCCCGAAACCAACATTAAGTATGTTTTATGAAACGGTCTTGGTATGTAACACTGTAAACACTCACTTCTTGTCATGGAAGGTCACGGTTTCAACAGCTTTAACGACCACTGCAGTTCCCGTGCAGAACACTTCATCTGCCTCTAATAACTCATCCACTGAAACATCCCGTTCTTGAACCTGTTTAAACATTTTCTGAATCACAATCTTGATTTCATAAAAGAATGTCTATACGAAAGTTTTATTATATGTTTGGAACCTGGTAGCCGATATCACGAGCTAACTCGCTTATGCTTTTCCTTGTGATTCCTGGTAAAATGGTTCCTGAAGTCGGTGGAGTGGACACAATGTTCCCCTAATGAAAACAAATCAATGAGTTTATGCAAAGGTTGAGACTTTCTATCGTATGTGATAATGTACCTTGACAATGAAGATGTTACATGCAGACGCCTCTTCGATGTTTCTCCCAGTTGCAGCATCTAGGAACAAGACATCAGAGAAGCCGGATGACTTTGCTTCCACCAACGACTTCACAACCTTTCGGAGTTTATAATAATACAACAACAAATCAGATTAATAGATATTCAAAGAACCATGTTGCTGTGGACTATATAATATAACTTACTGGAGAATAGTTTGTGCAACTCTTGACACCACCAGTTCCACCAGAATGTGCTCGGTGACTTTTATGATCAACTTTAAGGTTCAGACCTGAGCTTGCCTGCAAGAAAACCAAAAACACAAATTGTCTTAAGGCAGAGTTTACTTGAATGAATATTCATAATTACCGTCAACAACACACAACACAAACTCACCTTATGGTAATCTCCTACGGGAGATGCATAAATGAGGAAGGTGTACTCAGGCGCTGGAGCTACTCCAAGGATAGCGCCACTCCCTATAAGCAGAGGCCTTATATACAAAGCTCCTTTACCCGGAGGAGGAACCTTTAAAACCATAACACACTTTAAGAACTTCTAGAGATCAGAATCAAACTGAACAGAGAAACATGTATAACATAATAGTATATACCCATTTCTTGTTGGCAAGCACAGTTTGCTTAACAGCTTCCACGAAGAACTCCACAGAAGGTGATGACATACAAAGCCTCTCTGCACCATCTTGCATGCGGAGAGCGTTTTCGTGAGGTCTGAAAATCAGAATCCGGTCGTCTTCTGTCCTGTAAGCTTTCAGACCTTCAAATAGTCCCTACAAAGCCAAAAGGGTTTCTCTCAAACTCTCATATGAACATGTATAATCACTAAAGTTCTAAGCTTTTTGCTCCCTTAAGATCAGAACAAGTGAAACCTGGCCATAGTTGAGAATAGGACAACAAGGGCTGATTGAAATGTCACCATAAGGAACAATCTTCCCTTCTGTGAAACTCTCTCCTTGTCTGCACTTGGCCACATACATGCAATCTGTCGGGATCAGAGAGAATCCGAGCTCTTCCCATTTCACATTCGCATATTTTTCATCGCCTTCACTGTTTAAACAACACATATCAAGAGAGATTCAGGACATTAGCAATAAAAAAGGATTGATTTTTTACAATAAAGGTTGATGATTTTGTTATACCTTGTACGAAGAGGTGACGAAGAAGGTTGCACAGATGGAGCCATGGAAGGAGGCAGACAAAGAGAGAGAAGTGAAGTAGAGAGAGAGAGGCTTGGAGTGGAGAGATCACGTGCTTTAAGGAGCGGCGTCAGTATATAGTGACAACGAAGCAGCCGAAACCCTTTTGTCTCATTTTTTTTTAATGTCTGTTGTTGTATAGTGGACATGTAACGAACTTGTAGAATGTTCAACTAGGTTTTAAATGCCTGATGGCTAAAGACTATAACGTAAAGTGGCCGTCCTTTGTTGAACATTAGTGTGACCTGTCATCAGGTGAAAATATAGCCACCCTGAAATTTATAAAACTTAAAATATATGGATACAGTTAAAAAGCCAAATATTTATACATTCTTTGATTTTTTTTTGTAAATCAGATTATTAATACTTTTTTCCATTTCTAATAGATAAATTAAAAAAATCTTTTTATTTAAATTAGATAACATTTTAGAATTTAATGTTTAATGTATTAGCTTTTATGTTATAATTACTATTTATATTTTTTTATTAATTGATTTATGAGTAGATAAATAGTTAACGGTGTTTAAAAAAAATATGATTTTTAAAAAAATTATGCGAACATATCTAAATTGTCAAGTAATAAAAACAGAAATAAGTGTATATTAACTAATTTATTTTGGTGGACCACAAAAATGTTTTTATTTGCTGTTCTCTGGTCCTATAAATATTTCATGAATTGTTTGTAAAATGAAAAAAAAACATTTTGAAAAAATTAGTTAAATTATCTAAATTAACTAAAAAATATTCAAAATAACAAATAAAACAAACTACAAAAATCTTTAGAATATTATAAAATATCTAAATAACTTTGATTACGTAAAAACATTAATTTATTTAACTAATTTTGAATATCTTCGGATTCTAGTTTAGATTTCGGTTCGGATTATACCCATACTCTAAAGTACTAAGTTCATAAATTTCGTTCGGATATTTTTGTGTAGCGGTTTGGATCCGATTTTGGCTTTTTTGGTCCAGATTTAGATAGATATTTCGGCTTCGGATAAAAAAGATTGAAAATTTATAAAACAATAAATCTTAAACAAATGGGGTAATTTAACAAGAAAACAAAATAATTTTTTTTTTGGTCAAGAAAACAAAATTAATCTAAAAAATCACAGACCAGGAGCTAAATTGATCTGATCATCCCGGTTCACCGTAGAAATCTCAACGTTGAATGCTTTCCTCCACATTTTCTCGATCATAGCGACGGATTATTCTCTCGCCGGCGTTGTTTACCTCCTGCTGATACCTCTGTTCCCTTGCTCTCACGAACACAACGTAGATAGAAGCTCAGCTCTCTGTGAATCTGACTGTGAACGAGACATCGCCTTCGTTCGAAACGACGCCTCACAAATTGGCTCTCTAATCACGTGATCATTCCAATCATCACGTGATCTATGATCGTTATTTCGCCAGGGACTTAATTGAGTCAGCTTCTATGCTTTTGCTTGGTGGTGGTGCCTCAGGCTGAATAGTTAAGGAACACAGCTATTGACTATTGTAAACGATGTTATCATCAAGGTTCTCGTTTTTGGGGATGAGCAGTTTTAACGAAGTTAGTGAACCTTCGGGCGTTTCTGAAAGCAAGGTTAAACCAACTCTGAGTTTGCAGACGGATAAAGATGTGTACAGGCCTGGAGATTTCATATTTGTGACTCTTGAGGTTGGTTATTCACCTGGAATGGATCATGAGAACGGGGCTAATCCCTCGGTTTTGGTGGAAAGGCTTAGTTTTGAGGTAAAAGGAGTAGAGAAACTGGAAACTCAGTGGTTTTCTACGCAAAAGTCATCACCAAGGAGCAAAGGACGAAAAGGTACTGAAAAAAAGAGTCTTTTGTTAATGTAACTGTTATATGTTAATATCAGTTCGTGGAGATTTCTAAATTGCTGATGTTTTTGAATATCTTGAAACTAGACTTGTACCTGGTTGAGGAACACTAGGTTCGGTGCCATTCATGTGTACTTTTGTAGTTATATCTTTTTGGTAATTTTCAGGTGAACACATCTTTCTAGACAGTTCAACACCATCCTTGATTTCTAATCAACTCTTATCCCCTGGGGCTAAGATGACATGTAATCTTGCCTGATTTTCTTTCTTTAATACTTACATGAATAATAACATTAGACTATGCTGGATGCTGATGACCATCAAGCGTTTACAATTTCCAATTTTTAAGCTCACAGGCATCTTTGTTTGTGTTTCTGTGTACAGTAATGGTTCGAGCTATACTCCCACCGATTATACCACCTTCCTATAAGGGTGCTACTTTACGTTACCATTACTACATAAAGAGCACATTAAGTGGAAGATTGATGGCGTTAGAAAACAGTCAATTTTACGAAGAGTCGACAAAAGAGTTCATCGAAGTGGTTAGTTTACTTGACTTTTGCGTGTTGTTTTTAGGTTCTGTAGGTGCAGTACATTGCGTTTTGTTTACCCTGGTTGTTTAAATGCAATTATATTTTTCTTTTCTTCTGTGTAGAAAACTAAACTGGAGTTTACCCAAACATTTCTAGCTCTCTTGTGAAGACTTAATTCTGTAGAAGAGAATGTTAGATTGCAACACAATTTCTCTTACTATAATGCTTAAGCTAGGCGCTCCTTGGTTTCTAGCCTGCTTGATAAGACAATCACACAACTCTGTACGAGTCATTCGACATTCTTAAATCATCTAGCTTGTTGTTTCTCTATGGCGATGGAACGGCTACGCACCAGTGTTTTTGTTCAAAGTATGAGGTTGAAGCATAGGTTAGTCTAGATGTTCTTGGAAAACTTTCGTGTCACATGTACTACTACTTTGTTTTCTTACACATGAAGTGAATTTAGTAGTTCGGTCAGTTAATTGAAATATCCTTTAATAAAGTAGAATTGTTACTTTCCTGATAGCGGGTCCAGAGTGGTTATATGTCAGTAGTGAAATTTAGTTTACATGCCTCATGTCATGATTCTTGATAGAAAATCTTTAAATACTTTGGTGTTACGACTCTTGCTTTTCTGAATATAATTTATTTTCCCCTTTTGTTATTAGATTTTTCTAATCAAAGTCGGCATAGTATTGACACTGGTGATCATGTTTTGATATACTAACAGAACACTCGAGTCCCAATCCAAGTATGGGCAGATCCGAAAAATAACGGGTTGCTTTTAGAGGATAGTCAAACCGATGGTAAGATTTGTTCTCAACTATCTAATTGTGAATTTTAGTTCAAGTTCCGAACCCTGTTTATTCATTGGACAACAAATACAGAAGGTAGAAGGTTTTTTTCTTTTCCTTATGTTTGGATGGCGTTAGCAGCGCAAGCTGATGGACATCTTACGTTCTCTCTCAGGGATTGTTCCAACCAGTACCATTCAGACAGAAATATACTGGAAAGGGATGGATGGAGACTCTGAATGGGTACGACCATATCACTATTTATCTTTACTCCTACTTTTACAGCTTTTTGTATACCTATTGGTTTCATTTGCATGCTGGTCAACTTAAGAACAATCAATTAATTGTACTTAATGCAGATAAGAGCAAATGACGCATATGATAATGGTGAGGATGGATATGACAGTTCACGCGATGAGATCTCCTCAGTTTCTTCCTATCCTAACAAAGGAAATTTAAACAGAACTTTTGGCAGTTCATCGTCCTTGAATTCTGGACCGCGCTTATCAATGAAAGGCACGTCATATATTGAAGAAGGTGTTGGATCATCTCCAAAAGAGATAGTTTCTCAGTTGTCAGCTGCTGTGGTGTCTTATGACCCTGGACCTGGTAAGTGTTAATGTTCATGTAATTGCCTAAAACAGCAGTTCAGTTGTTTGCCGAAGAAGTTGTGAAAGGCTTACTTCGCTAACACAATTTCTCTAAATACTAATAATGGTTGAAAGATGCTATTTTAGAATGTGTCCCGTTATCTATTTTCCTTATTAGCTCTATAACTGGTGAGCAAGGAAGGAAATACTGAAAAATGATTCCTATCTTTTTCCTAGTAGATGGCTTTTATCCTGGTAAATCATCAGATTCCGTGATTCGGAGCCAACAGCTCAACCAGACAAATGGCTCTGGAGCATCTAACTCCCCTGAAGCTGGAGCTGGAGAACCAATTCCATGTGAGCTATCTACACTGTTACCCTTCTCACAGTTTGAATATTTTATATGATTTAGTCTTCATTTGTTTGTTGATGGCAACCTATCCAGTACAATCATTTTCTTGCAGCAGAAAGATTTACACGAGGAAGATCGTATAACATCAGAATGGATGATCAAGTCCTTCTTAGATTTTCCCCGAAGAATACCGACTCTACGTATTACTTCAGCGATAACGTAATGGCAGCCTCATGTAATTCCCCATTCTTTCATAACATTTCCAGCATTAATAAACGATTTTACTCCAATGGTGTAGATTGGTGGAACTCTTACTTTCTTCCATGAAGAAGGAGCTAGAAGATGTCTTGAGGTAAGTCCATATAATTTGTAATTTTTTTGTGTGTAATTCTGAAGTTGAGGCTATATCAAGGTCTGTTGAATTTAACGATCTATATATCTGATTTCAGGTCTCGGTTACACTGGAAACTTCAGAAACAATAAACAGAAGATTTGTTCATCCCTCCAGGAGAAATTCTCCAACGCATACCAAGGTACAAATACAATGGAGATTTTTCTACTACATTGTGTTCTTTATTTCCCCTAACGCTGTTTCTTTTGTCAACAGGTCCAAAGCGATCACCATGAAGTGGTTGCAGACCTTATTCAGACGAGCTTTCTGTTTTCGATTCCCACGGATGGTCCGATGTCGTTTACAACACCCCGTGTTTCTGTGCAATGGATTCTTCGTTTTGAGTTCCTAATTACCCCAAAGGATGTGGATTTGAGCAGGTATTACCCCCCGATACTCAAAATGGGACTTCTAATGCAAAAGATACATTCTCTTTCAGTCTGAGGTGTTTAAGTTGTTTAAAGTCGGTTACTTCTGGTTCTGTATGATTATAGGTATGAACATCCGTTGTTAATACGGGAAAGGGAAAAATGCGAATGGGTTCTTCCGATCACGATACATGCACCACCACCCCGAACGTCATCAGCTGCTCAAAACCGAGGCGATAAGCTCTTTGGTTTGGAGCCTTCTTGGGTTCGTAGCTAAACCACACGTTTTTTTTTTTTTTTGAAACAACACATGTTTTTCTTCATTTTGCTAGTTTTTATGCAAAACAAAATGATCTTATGGTTTGGGAGGGAGGAAGGGAGCTTAACGCAAATTGTTTTACTTATGTTTCCAACGCACGTGTAATTCCTAAATAAACATTGAACAAATAAATAGATTCCAAAGTGAACCAAATTAGTTGCACAAAAAAAAAGTGAACCAAATCAAACCAACTGTTACGATATTTTATTTCAAATAGAATCTACATTATCTCTTCAAATCCAAACCTATAATCAGAACACAATAAATAGAATGTCAAATACCTACGTGTATCTGTCCAAAAGTGTACAACATTTGTATCAAGCTAATAGATTAAGCTACCGGTTAAAAGTTGCACAAGACAGTTTGGCCGAGTGGTCTAAGGCGCCAGATTTAGGCTCTGGTCCGAAAGGGCGTGGGTTCAAATCCCACAGCTGTCAACAATTTTATTTTAATTTCCCTACATGAAAATAAATGAATAAAAATCATTTTGCCAGGTATCCGTCGTATGACCCAAACATCTTAACTATCCAATTTTTTTTTTAATGTTTCTTAAAGCTTTTGGTTAGTAGTGGTGTACGCTAATGAATGACCTGGTGGGATTATGGCTCGGCTCTTATTTGATTAAGAACATTCTTTCGTTGACTGCTGTGATGCAAAGGAGTTCTCTGGCATCTCATACGACCCCATTCCACTTTTTTTCCCTTTGAACCTCCAAAAAGCTATACTTCTGATTTTTTACCTTCAGAAGAGTCATGTTCGTCTTTTGGCTATTGAACTTTTAGTAACCTTCTAATAATATTTGTTTCTGCAGGACATTATGGACGACAGAATCTAACATTGTCTGAGCAATGAGGAAGGTGATACCTTATGCAGACGAATGTCTGGTTTGTGCTCGAACAAACAAGTGGAAGCTCTACAATAGTTTTAATTAGGTTCGAATGTAAAAACGTTCCTTTTTTGTATATGTGATGATTTTCATTAACCTTGCGCAGGTATGTTTTTTGAAATTCAAGATATTTCAATTAAATTTATTAAAAATCAGGAAAAATAACACTTAACTAAGAAAATATGAATGAAATCTAAAATATAATAATTAATTAGAGCCATTACGAATGAAATCCAAAAACATAATAAACTAGAGCTATTAATTAATAAGAAAAACCGAAGAGGTAGACGCATGTGCGCTACACTTAAATCATTAGAAGAGTGTACTGAAAATTGAGAACAATGAATCTCTTGTAACCACGATGCCAGTAGAGCTTCAGTTCTTGGCCTTCTTCGAGATCCAAAGAATACTTCATTGTACTCCAACCTTTTCCAAAAACATATTTGGTGTCGTCGTTAAAACGCTTTATGGTGACTTTGTATTCGTCTTCTTCCGTTGCATCATAAACATCCACTTCCTTACCGTTTCTTAAACCCTCATCTGTAACACCATCCATCACCGCGAGAACTGACTCAATTTGTTCTCTCGGTAACACCATATTTTGTACATAATCAGTGTTTGTCAGTTGTTTTGTTATAATCATAGCAGGATGGATGGGTTCGACAATATCAATAGGATATAAAGCACCAATGATCATATTGATCTTTTTTTAAAGAAAAAAATTAGAGATAGCTATTGAAAGTAAAAGAAAGAAGAATACTTGTGTAGTTTTTTTTTTGTCTGTTAGACAGAAACATATATATATATATACCCGGATTAACCTGAGAAGAAAAGAAATACAAGAAAAATAGGAACTCCAAAGAAATCAGAAATATTCTGTTTAAAAAAAGGCGAAATTGTCCATATTTTTGCTAAATCAATACTATTAATACTGAAATGAAAATGGAAAGAGGAGGAGCAATGTAGCTTGGGAAGCAAGTCATGATGTCATGAGCAGAGAGGTATGTTTACATAAAAGCATAACAGGAAGAATAGAAATACAAGAGAGGAAGAAATAGAAAAATCTCTCGTTAACAAAACTTAAATTGTCTATATTTTTTTATTGGAAATTTTGAGACTTGAAAACTCACGACATGGCTGGTTGGTTTCTCGTATCCAACGGTATTGTGATCAGAAAGTTTTAAAACATGTCTCTCATTTCTTAATTGACGGAGCAATCAGCAAAAAAATCTGCAACAACTTTGGGACTTGGAATCTTGTGCTGTGTAGTTTGGTAGTTGACTCTTGTAGCTTAAGAGATGGGGCGTTACACTTGCGAATCAAGAACTTGCAAATGGTGGAGGTTGTTGCTTAGGTTTCTCTTGGAAGAACCGTTGTGTTCTTGTTTGGTTTAGGTGACCAGAGGAAGCGGATGAAAGACGAACTAAATCGTTTTGAGGTGCTTCTTGAAAGATGCAGATGAGAAGCATTTTTTCCTAAAGGAAGAATCATCAATGAAAGTAAAAGGGATCAAAAAAAAAAAGTGTTCATGAGGAGGATTGCTTGCATCTTGAGCGTGACGGTTTCACTTCATAATGCTGTCTCAGAGATATCACCTCATCGTGTTTGTTATGTGTGTTCCAAAATAATAGAATATATTCAATACTCTGTTAAGAAAAATGATCTCTAGATGTTGGAAACTGTTGACTCGGTTCAAAGCTAAGCTTCTCCAGCGTTTTCCTGCCAAGAGATTGATCTGTTCTTAGTTCCATTTGCAGACTGCGTAGCTTTCATCGATCAGGAAGCCTTCTTCTTTTGACTCTGAATGTCCCCCTCCCAGTTAAGAGAAGAGAACATAAATCATTCAAACAGAAGGTCCTGCTCACTGTCGTTCTTACTATTAACAATGCGGTTTTGGGTCAAGAGTTTGCGTTAGAGATACTTGAACTGGAACACACACACAAATGAAAGCTTTGAGGAAAATGTATCAAATGGTTACAAACTGGAGAGAAGTGGAACTGCAGCAATGAAAAGTTTCCAGCTTTGAGAAATACAACTTTGACATTCAAGCAAAAGCAGAACAATAAAACCAAAACCAAGTTTAAGAAACTGAGAGGATACACTCACACACATATGACATATGCAACTGGGGATTCAGAGCCTCATTCATCAACTTCCTTACTCCTGTTCGTGTCTCTGAAACTCTCTAATGGCAGCTTCGGGCAGCTTTGGGCACTTCTCCACAAGAACAATTTTCAGGGATGGAAGAGCAGGAGGAGGACTTGAGCATATTCTCTTTAATTCCGGTAATCTCTCTAAAGTGAGGGATTCTAGCGTCCTAAAAGGAACTGTCATATCAGGATGCACATTGCTAATACTCATTCCCTTCTCCTTATTTATTATTTCTTCTACGCTTCTAGAACGTGCACTTCTCACGTGTAGATGCTTGAGATTTGGAGCAAACAATAACCAGGTCAATTCTTTTGGACCTTCCAAATCGTATATAAAAATACTGGAGAGGTGCCTGAAGTATGGAGAACTGTTGCATAGAAGATCTTCTTTCTCTTTGCTTTTCCAATCTATCTTTATCTCTGAGATTTGGGAATACCAAATCTCAAGTCCTCGAAGACCACCCAGAGCTGCCGTGTTTAATGTTATAACCTCTGCGAACACACCGGAAATCAAAAGGCGTTGAACACAACTCGCCAATCGCTCAACTCTTTGGATACTTTCCAAAATTAAAGCATCTTTCACGTTTCCTGTTAAAATCTTCAAGTGCTCTAAAAGTTGTAGCTCTTCAATTGATCTTGCATCAATATAAACACGAGAATGATACAGTTTCAACACCTGAAGATTTGGTAAGCTTGTTCCTATCCCATCAATGCTTGTAAGGCTGGTCCACTCCAGGTCCAGGCTTATTAGTTTCCTCAACCCCTTCAAACCAACTGATAACGACCTTATAAATGTGAATGATAAACTGAGGCACTGCAAGGAAGTCAAGCTGCAAATTTCTTCCGGCAATTCCCAAAGTAGGTTATGCGAGAGATCCAAGACGACAAGGGCTTTCATAAACTGAAAGAATTCACCCGGTATACCCTCCAAATTGTTACCCTGGAGAAATAGAGTCGAAAGGTTGGGGCACTCAGGGCAGCAAGATATCTTTTCAATTTGATTACTCATCAACGAGATCCTTCTCGAAACTGACCAGTTGATGTCATCTGGTATACAGCTTAGCTTCACACCAGATTTGACGCACTGCTTTTCTTCCTCTTTTGCAGACGTAGACCCTATCCAAAGAGCCATTTCACGTAACACATCATGCATTTTCACAGTAGTTTCGGATTCCATCAATAGATGCGCACGAACTAACGAACCAATTATAACATGACCTTGGTTGTTACTTCCATCTTCATCTCTCTTTCCATTTATAAATCCTTCATTGATCCAATACTCTATCAACTCCTCCTTCTTTATTTCATAATCTTCCGGGAACAAAGAACAGTATAGGAAGCATGATTTCACATTTTCTTCCTTTAAGCCATCATAGCTGAACTTCAAAATTGAAAGAATCTTTTCTTCCATACCTGGAAACTCGTGGCTAGACGTACTGAGAACCTTTTTTGCGTGACGCCATTCGTGTACATCCTCTTTATATTTCATAGCTTTGCCAATCACATTGAGTGCAAGTGGCAAGCCATAACATTTTTCACAAATTTTCTTTGCAAGTGTGGGAATATCCTGATGCAGCTTTAATGTGTCTTCTCCAACTATACTTCGAAACAGTTCCCACGCTTCATTCGCTGGCAAACAATCAATTTGCAACTTATCATCAGCTTCCATGTCACTGCAAACTTCCTTTGAACGAGTGGTGAAAACTATCTTCGATCCATTTTCTTGAGTTGGACGTGGAACTCCAATCTTGTTCAAATCTACCTCGCTCCACAGATCATCTAACAGCAGAACAAATTTCTTTCTTCCTAGGATATCGTCTATGGAAGATGCTTTCTCCTCCTCTGTTTGATTTTCCCATTCCTTGTCAACACGTAATCTTCGTAGAATCTGATCCTGAATGCCCTTGTATTGCAAATCTTGAGAGACCACAACCCATATCACAACATCAAATCCATTCACCTCTTTGTCCAATTTGTTGTTGATATGAGTTAAGAGGGTTGTTTTTCCAACTCCCCCCATGCCATAGATACCTAACGTTCTTCGTTCAGGTTTCATGATGCTGTTCCATGCCTTTTCAACCATGGAATCCAAACCTATTGTTGTTTGGATATGTTTCTTCCCCACCTTTGGTGCAGGTCTTTTTTCAGCCACCTTTTCAAAATCTTTTCTAGATAGAAGCTCTTTAACTTCTTCCAACTTCTTTGATACCTTTTTACCATACTCACAGCTTGATATGCACTTTGTAGAACAATATACAAAAAGACACAATCTTTTCGTTTCAGTTGGTTCGTCCTTAAGCAGATCACTGACCTGAGAGTCAATACGTGCTACCCTTGACAACCATCCTTCTACTTGAGCAAGCCGCTGCAAACCTTTATCTTCTTCTGTGGAAACTCTTGTTAACAGATCATCTCGCCTTTGTCTAAGTTCTTGCATAGTTGTCTCCAGAGCCTCCAGATTAGCCTTCATCATATGAATGTAATTTCCATCCCCAAATAAGCAGTTGCAAGTTTGATTCAGCGTTTGATCACATGATAAATCTAGTGATACACAGCCTCCCATCTTTGCTCAAACTTTCCGAAAGAAACCAAAACCACTAAACTCACTGCTTTGGTGAATGAACAAGAGAAAGAGAAAGAGGAACACCAATAATTTTCATTGACTTGGTGAGAAAATAGTAAGCCATATGCGAAGACCAATAACTCTACACCAATAATTCACAAAACAATAATAATGAAGGCCACACTTTTCCTATCCCCAAGGATGTCTAATTAGAGTCACATGAACCACTTGTGGACTTTAAGACTTTGGATTTTACAGTCCAATCCAATTTGTTATGTTCTTTTTCTTTTTTCCTGAGCAATTTACTGAAACGAAATGTGATTTTGCCTTGGTCGCAGAATCTGAATCTACATCGTTGAATATCACCCATTACTTGTTGGGGTGGGCAAAAAAAAGACCAGACCGACCCAAAGCAAACTAGGGACGTGGCCGTATAAACTTACCTGTAAAATTTTGGTGTAAAAGAATTGGCTTTAACGGTAACTTTGTTGCTGTAGATATATTTGGAGCAATTTTTGATGTAGTTATTTTGGATGTAACTGTAAGTTTTTATCTTTGGATACTAGGGTTAAACCGCCTTATTTGTAAATGTAGTTTTATCACATCAAATTTGTCTATTTATTTTACAAATCATAAACTTAGCTAAACATAATCTAATTATTTTACAAATCATAATATATATTATATATATATATATATATATATTTTTTTTTTAAGTTTGTTCTAATTTAGTTTCTAACGATATGTCATCACCTCAAATATTTTTAACAAAAAAATATCTAACTAATAGTTGTAGCCTTAATCAAATCTAATGTTAAATTTTCAAAATTGCCATTCACTTTTATACACAATCACACACAAAGTAAAAAAGTATTATTCATCTGCTTTGGTTGTGAAAACTCATCCTGAGTTTGTGATGGTGTGGGAGACGGGTGATCTTAATAACACTAGGCAAGTAGATACATTTTTTATGGGCGATGTACCTACAAAGTTGGCAAGAGTAAACAGGATCCCAAGTAGAGTCAAGAGAGAAGCCACAAACATCACATGGCAAAGGGACTCTTTTGTGGAAGAGGGAAAGAGGTGGTGAATTTAAGGCACAATTGATGTGTAGACTGAAATTATAGACTGGACAATGATAGTATCGGTCTTTAACATGTCTCTAACAATACTTGCATTTGACATGATTTCCATCAGATATTGATATCAGACTTTTCTGAACCGGAGGATATAATATCCCAATCAACAGGTTATTAGAGCTATGGAAAGAAGGATCTGAGGAGGTAAGGGTCAGAGAGTGGTGGAGGTAAAAAGGATGGCTTACTTTGGGAGGAAGTATAAGTGGCAACGTCTGTGGAATTCCAAATCACAAGTAGAGCAATAGTAATAATACCTATATCTCTTCAGATGATGGTCTTTGCAGGCAAAACAGATGGAGAGTGGTGGATCACATCGTCGGCAAAGTGTGTGATGGTTAGCTGGATCAGACACTCGACATAGGGGATTAGAACGAGGAAAGTATTTTGTTCGTTCCATGGATTTTTTCTTCTCTGAGGAATGATCCAGATGAATAGTAATATCTTAACTTTTGTTGACTCTCTTTATCAAAAGTCAATTACTACAACTGCAAGACAGCCAACTTGCGAAATAGTTTACACTTTAGGCAACACTAATATCAAGAACCTTGTCGGAAATGCCACGATTTTACTTCCACGGTATCAATGCTGATTAACAATAAGAGAAGAGAACATAAATCATTCAAACAGAAAATATATGATCTTTTTTTTCATCACTGATCTTTAATCACTCAAGCTCCAGATCACAGGTTATTAGTTATTACCATTCAAATGTGTCTTCTTTCTCATTACAATTTAATAGGTTACATAGCAATTTTTTTTCTATTATTATTATAGCAATTTTCGCCGACCACCATGATAGTGGAAGCTAACGAAGTTGAACCGCTGCAGAAACTGAAGAAGATGATTGCTCACCCACTGTCGTTTTCTTACTATTAGAGATACATCGGAATACACACAAATAAAAGCTTTAAGGAAACTGTATGAAATGGTTACAACTTACAAACTGGAGAGAAGTGGAAATGCAACAATGTCATTCAAGCGAAGGCACAACATAAAACCGAAACCAAGTTTAAGAAACTGAGAGGATACACTCACACACATATGACATATGAAACGGGGCTTCTGAGCCTCATTCTTCAATTTCAACATACCTGTTCGTGTCTTGGAAACTCTCTAGTGGCAGCTTTGGGCAGTGAGCAATATCTTTCAGGGATGGAAGAGCCTGAGGACTTGAGCATATTCTCTCTAATTCAGGCAAACCCCTTAAAGTGAGGGATTCTAGCTTCGGAAAGGGAACCGTCACATTGCTAATACTCATTCCCTTCTCCTTATTTATTATTTCTTCTAGGCTTGGTGAACGTATCACCTCAAGATGCTTGAGATTTGGAGCAAACAATAACCAGCTCAATTCTTTTGGACCTTCCAAATCCTGTATAACAATACTGAAGAGGTGCTTGAAGCATGGAGAAGGAAGATCTTCTTTCCCTTTGCATTTCCAATCTATATTTATCTCAGAGATTTTGGAATTTATAATCTCAAGTTCTCGAAGACCGCCCAGAGCTACCGTGTTTAATGTTAAAACCTCTGCGGACATATTGATAACCCGAAGGCGTTGAACACAACGCACCAATCCCTCCACTCTTTGGATACTTTCCAGATAAATTGAAGAATCTGTCACATTTCCTGTTAAAATCTTCAAGTGCTCTAAAAGTTGTAGCTCCTCAATTGATCTTGCATCAATATATTGACGAGAACGATATAGTTTCAACACCTGAAGATTTGGTAAGCTTGTTCCTATCCCATCAATGCTTTTAAGCTTGGTGAACTCCAGGTCCAGGCTTATTAGTTTCCTCAACCCCTTCAAACCAACTGATAACGAACTTATGCGTGTGTATGATAAATTGAGGTACTGCAAGGAAGTCAAGCTGCAAATTTCTTCCGGCAAGTCCCTAAGACTTCGGTTACGCGAAAGATCCAAGACGACAAGGGATGGCATAAACTGAAAGAATTTGCCCGGTATACCCTTCAAGTCGTTATCCCTGAGAAATAGAGTGGAAAGGTTGGGGCATTTGGGACAGCAAGATATCTTTTCAATTTGATTACTCATCAATGAGATCCTTCTCGAAACTGACCAGTTGATGTCATCTGGTATACAGCTTAGCTTCACACCAGATTTGACGCACTGCTTTTCTTCCTCTTTTTCAGACGTAGACCCTATCCAAAGAGCCATTTCACGTAACACATCATGCATTTTCACAGTAGTTTCGGATTCCATCAATAGATGCGCACGAACTAACGAACCAATTATAACATGACCTTTGTTGTTACTTCCATCTTCATCTCTCTTTCCATTTATAAATCCTTCATTGATCCAATACTCTATCAACTCCTCCTTCTTTATTTCATAATCTTCCGGGAACAAAGAACAGTATAGGAAGCATGATTTCATCTTATCATCCTCTAAACCATCATAGCTGAACTTCAAAACTGAAAGAATATTTTCTTCCATACCTGGAAACTCGCGGCTGGAACTTTTGAGAACATCATTTGCATGACGCCATTCATGTACATCCTCTTTACATGACATGGCTTTGCCAATCACATTGAGTGCAAGTGGCAATCCATGACATTTTTCGGAAATTTTTTTTGCAAGTGTGAGAATTTCCGAATCCTTCTTTAATGGGGCTTCTCCAACTACATTTTGAAACAGTTCCCACGCTTCATTCGTTGACAAACAATCAATTTTCAGCTCATCATCAGCTCTCATGTGTCTGCAAACTTCCTTTTTACGAGTGGTGAAAACTATCTTCGATCCATTTTCTTGAGTTGGACGTGGAACTCCAATCTTGTTCAAATCTACCGCGCTCCACAGATCATCTAATAGCAGTATGAATTTCTTTCTTCTTAGGATATTCTCTATGAAAGATGCTTTCTTCTCTTCTGTTTCCTTTTCCAATTCTTGGTCAGCACGTAATCTTCTTAGAATCTGATCCTGAATCCCCTTGTATTGCAAATCTTTAGAGACCACAACCCATATCACAACATCAAATTCATTCACCTCTTCGTCGAATTTGTTGTTGATACGAGCTAAGAGGGTTGTTTTCCCAACTCCCCCCATTCCATAAATACCTAAAGTTCTTCCTTCAGGTTTCATGATGCTGTTCCATGCCTTTCCGACCATTGAATCCAGACCTATTGTTGTTTGGATATCTTTCTTCACCACCTTTGATGCAGGCCTCTTCTCGGCCAATTCTTCAAAAACTCCTTTAGATAGAAGCTCTTTAACTTCTTCCAACTTCTTCGATACCTTTTTACCATACTTACAGCTTGATATGCAATTTTTTGAACAATATCCGAAAAGACACAATCTCTTAGTTTCAGTTGGTTCCTCCCTAAGCAGATCACTGACCTCAGAGTCAATACTTTCTGCCCTTGACAACCATCCTTCTACTTTAGCAAGCCGCTCCAAACCTTTATCTTCTTCTAGGGAAACTCTTCTTGACAGATCAACTCGCCTTTCTCTAAGTTCTCGCGTAGCTGTATCCAGAGCCTCGAGGTTAGCCTTCATCATGTGGATGTGATTTCCATCCCCAAATAAGCATCTGTAGGTTTGACTCACCACTTGATCACATGGTATATCTACTGATACACACCCTCCCATATTTGCTCAAACTCACTGCTTTGGTGAATGGACAAGAGAAAGAGGACACCGATAATTTTTGATTGACTTAGATGAGAAAATAGTAAGCCTCCAGCTAGTAAGACCGATAACTAGATACCAATAATTCATAAAGATTTGGACTTTACGTACGAATCCAGTTTGTCATATTCCACTTATGGACTGTTAAGATTTGGACGACGTACGAATCCAGTTTGTAATATTCCACTTGTTGACATTAAGATTTGGACTTTACCTACGAATCCAGTTTATCATATTCCACTTATGGACTTTAGATTTGGACTACGTACGAATCCAGTTTGTAATATTCCACTTGTGGACTTTAAGATTTGGCCTTTACCTACGAATCCAGTTTATCATATTCCACTCATGGACTTTAGATTTAGACTACGTACGAATCCAGTTTGTAATATTTTTATCTTCCTCCAAGGTGTAACAGATTTAAATGGGTATAAGACAAGAACTTTCATGACAAAAACTTAAAAAAATCAATCGTAGAGAATTTTTCTAAAATAAATAATCGTAGAAACATATATCTAATTTTTTTAGAAAAAAAATCAACTGCATAATTACTTGTATAATAGCATTTGAGATCAAATATAGAAAGAATTCGAGATCAAATTATTGCATATTTTTTTAAGTATTTATGATAATTTACTTTTTTCAAATTAAAACAATCGAATCCAAAAATATTTTAGAAAAACAAAATCTGAACTGAAACCATATCAAACCAAAGAAACGAGTGAACAGCTTTTATGTTCCATAAATTATTGAAATATAAAACCAAACCAGTAGAACCATCACCGGATTGGCTCAAAAGAGGTACCACCAATTGCTAACTTTGACTCTTTTAACATTGTTACCAAAAAAAAAAAAACTTTGACTGACTAAGAAGTACCACGAATTCGACACAAGAAATGAGAGAACAGTAGATCTTAAAATGAGTAAAACGGTATACAATGGTATCAAATGAGTAGAGGTTGTCCAAGACCACACAGATTCTGTAATCACCTCCACATCAATCAGTTGAGTTTCAGTGATGCAAATGATGCAGCCAGATCCAAAGCTGCGTTCACTTGAGAGGCATCCGTTCCCTGAGACCACAACAACATATTCTCAAGAGTCAATATATGTCCATATACTTCACCGACGGATTTTAGATTGAGATCAATTAGCACATACCTGTCCAGATGCAAGACCACTTTTCCCTTTCCCGCATCTCCCTTTCAGAGGACCCAATGCAGTAGTAAGCCACTCAGTGACGTCTAATTGCTTGAATTTATCAGATTTGTCTGGAACTCCCGCACACACAACCGCCTTGTTGGTCGTTTCATCTGTGCTGAACACCATTATCGACATTCCCTACAAGATTCACCAACAACACTTTTATTTAACTTTCTTTACCTTTTCAAGGAGTAGTTAGTAAAGGTAAATGGAGATTTACCTTCTTTTCCATAACTTTCGAGACAGCTTCTCGCACGGCAGCTGCATCGAGACCTACATCAAGCTGGATAATGCAGAATGTCTTCCCATCAGATGCTGCAGACTCTGCTGCCTCTGTTGCTACTTTCACAGATATCTTCAGGTTCTGCTCTGCTATTTTCTTTTGAGCTTTTCTCACTTCATTCTGCAATGTAAAAAAGAATATATCCACTTTAATACTTATGTTACCAGACACAAGCCGAAGGTTCTTTGCAAAGTAGATGCAGAATAAAGCTCCTCAATGTAGAGCTGAAAGAGATTACCTGAAGCAGAGCAATCTTGGCCCTTATATCTGCCTTTTTGGCCGCTGGCATAATTGCCGAGTCTACCCGGCTTTTCAAAGCAGCAACTTTCTGTCAACATTCAAAAATGATCACATTAAGTCTGACATGAATAAGACTTATTATAATTTTTTAGATTGTGAGAAACGAGAGAAGAGAGATAACCTTTTCCAATGCACTCCCCTCCGCTTTGGATGCATCCTCGACTTCTTTTTCAAGTGAGGACGCCACGTTCAATGCATCAAAAGCACATTCGGTAGTCACAGCAGTTACCCTACGAATACCTTTAGCAATTCCTTCTTCTGATAGAAGAGCAAAAGCTTTCGCTTCACGGGTGTTTGTTATGTGGGTTCCTGCGATATCCAAAATAATACTATACTCAATACTCTAATTCAGAAAAGTAATCTCTAGGTCCCAGAAAACCATCCCCCACGGAAACCAACCTCCACAAAACTCAGAAGAAAGTGATGACCACTCATTGTTTTCGGGATCAGCCAAGAGGTCCTCGACCCGTCTCCCAATCGACACCACTCTAACAGGATCAGGGTAGACCTAAAAACAGAAGAAGCGAAAACGTTTTAGATTCACAGAAAACAAACTAAAAACGCATTGCAAGAGAACTGGTGGACAGCTTACTTCACCAAACACTGCTCTTAAACCTTTGATTCGCTTGGCTTCAGAAAGCACTGATTCCTTCGAAAATACATCCAGTTCATCCTTGATCTGTTTATTCACTATGGCTTCGATCTTTCTTAAATCTTCAGGATCAACCGGCTTGCCTACTCGAAATTATGGAAACCGTTAGACAATTATAAGAGACTATCCATATCCATATCCATATGAAAAATACGTATTGAAGAATGTACCGTGAGAAAAATCAAAACGCAGTTTTTCAGGAAGAACTATTGATCCCTTCTGATCAATATGATCCCCGAGCACTTCCTGAATTCATGGAAAGTGAATGTTTTGAGATCCAATTTAAGAAAAAGGAAATTACCCTTTAGGTAACTTAAACTACAGAAACAATACCTTCAGTGCAAAATTCAACATATGTGTACAAGTATGGTTAGGAGCGATGAGCTTACGCCTCTCATAGTCAACCTACACAGAGAAAACGGATATCCAAACAGTTAAGGTAGTACCAAATACGCTGGTGACTGAGACAAACACTGTATGATGCAGAGCGATACCTTGCAAGTCACTTTATCTCCCACAGATACAACTCCAGTTTCTTTTGAGAGATAACCAATATGAAGAACAAAGCCTCCAAATATTTGGACATTACATACGTTGAATGTACCAAACGAGCCTTCAATAAGTCCTGTATCGAAAATCTATTGCCAGAGCAAAATGTCAAGGGCACGAATTTTATATACATATAAGAATTTGTGAAATCTAAAATATATATGCAGCTCTAAACAGACTATAGATATTCGTTTCCAAAACCGACGATAACAATTGCATGGTGTTTGCAACTGATACGTATATTCAAACAGTGCAGTTCTTACATGACAGTGTTAATGGTGTTACTATCAGGTACATATATCCAAGATGAACATAACTCCTTTTCATGCCATCACTCGTATGATTAGAAATGGAACACTCGGAAAAATAAAGTGCCTATCAAATAAAATGGATCACCTGACCACCCTGCTCAGCATAGAAACTAGACGACGTCAAAACTAGTCCAACATTATCGCCAGCAGCTGAACTTTCCAGAAAAGCAGAGCCAGTGTAGATAGCCTTTACTTCACTCTCGTGATCCTGTCGCAAAATTTGGTAGGACATTTGCTCAGCACAGGCTTAATTTAAGTGAAATCCATATGCTACTCTGTACCCTAATTTCTTTCTTTCTACCCCAACATAAGTACAGTACAGGCCCAACATTCAAATTTTCTGGAATAAATAGGACAAACCTTGAACCAAGTGTATTTAAAAGAGTCATCTGTTGCTAAAACACCAGCCTTGTGCAATTTTGATGTAGCATCAGCATCCATAACAATGGAACCACCAGCTTGCTACCAAAAATTGACATCAGAAGATCAGTCAATAGATAAATGTAAATTTGACGTTGACCATAGTCCCACTTAATTTTAACATCAAAGGAAAGAGAGAAAAGTTGAAACACCTTATTCTGGGCACTTCTAGATCTTTCCCTCGCCTCTTCCATGGCTTTGTTGAAGCCATCAACATCAACCAGCAACCCTCTTTCTTCAGCCATCAACTGAAACCCGAGAATGAGAGTTATAAAGAAACGCATACACTTTTAGATATAACTACGAATGACCTAAGTACCTGTGTGAGATCTAATGGGAACCCAAACGTATCCCATAAGACAAAAGCATCCTGCAAAGAGAAAACGGTATGTTGAGATGGAAATTCAAACATCACAGATGAAAATACTGCAACATCTAACATACAACACAGATATAGTTAGATAAGTACCTCTCCACTCAATGTATTCCCCTGAACTGCCTGTCCAGCTTTCTGAAATTTCTCAATTCCCTGCCATGAAAATAATATAATCAACCTAAATGTTCTTATAGACACTATAAAGTTTAACATATCAAAACAATTCATCTTTCAGAAAAAGGAAAGCTGAAATTATGGTAAACTGAATTAGGGCGAAACTGGAAATAATATATACAAAAGGCATTATCGATATTGAGCTGCAAATAGATGAGCCAGTCCTAACCTTCGCCAAAGTCTTGCAAAAGCTTGCTTCCTCTTCTTTTATTATCTCTGTGATCTTCTTCTCATGTTCCTTCAACTCTGTAAAGGTATCGCCCATCACTCGAATAACAGAACTGACGAGTCTGCATGTTAAAAGCGCAAACTAATTAGTGTCTAACACAGACGGAGCTGATATGCGTATAGAAACACATGCTGCATTTACAAAGATGCAAGATAAAAATAAACATGTTCCAGCATCAACGAAATAATATTGAGACAACCCATGCAATGACAATCAAGTGTGGTTTCCTACCCGTTGAAAAAACCTTCTTCAGCTTTTAGGATCTCCTTTCCATAGCGAACTGCTCTGCGAAGGATACGCCGTAGAACATACTCACGGCCCTCATTACCTGCAAGAGTGTGTACATTGGATGGTATTTGTTAACCAACAAGAAAGAATAGACTATCATAATATGCTGACTGAGGAAGAAAAAGCACAAATCCATCATGTCAATTAAGAATAAATAAACCAAAAGCACTTCTCGTTGGATAATTAGACGTAAGAACTAAAATAAATGATCAAATACTAAGACGTTTGTATAAAATGAGACAAGAAATCGTGGCCATACCAGGACGAGAGCCATCTGCGATAGCAAATGATAGTGTCCTAATATGATCCGCAACCACTCTATAAGCCATGTCAACTCTGTCGACATCTTCCACACCAACTTTTCCAGAATATGGCCTCGCTCCTGTGGCCTAAAAATGTGAAAGCATGAACATTCACAACAGTTAGGGGAAAAAGACTAATCAGAACTCTTTTTAACTTCTCTAACTGATAAAAATACATGACAAAAACCACAGCTAACAAGGAAATAATCCCCCGGATACCAGTACTATGATCCCTTCATCGTTATACTCCAAAGTCACTAAATCAGACATTCCAAAACAAATGACTGTGTGCATAAAAGGAGAATTATTGTAAAATCCCAGTGAACACATAGCCTAAGATTAGAGTTCACAGAATTACCAGGACTCATAATCCATTTGTCATATAACAACAACGATGATAGTACTAAATGAGACGAAAGAGGAACCGTTAACCGTAAGAATACTAACTGGAAATTAACAGAATGTCATAAAACCTTAAGGTTCCACAAATTACCTTCTGAATGTCATCAAAGATAGGCATGAACACATCTGTATCGTAGTTGCTCATTTTGTTCTGAAGAACAGAAGTTAACCTCTCGAAACCCATTCCAGTATCGACATGCTTAGCAGGGAGAGGTTTTAGTGAGCCATCACTCTCTCTGTTGAACTATTTTGAAAATATAGTAACAGGCCTCGTTAGAGAAAACAATTGAGGATATAATAACAAAGATAAAGAAGCAAAAACAATGCAACTAGAGATGTAATGTAGAGTTTCTCTATACAAACACGATACATAGATGAAAATTATTAAAATGGAACTAAATTACAAATCTGGAAAGAGAGTGTTCGTACCTGAATAAACACAAGATTCCATATTTCCAAACAAGTTGGATCGTCATTGTTAACTAAGGATGCAGCATCACGGTTGCCAACACGATCATAATGAATCTCAGTACAAGGTCCACACGGACCTGTGTCTCCCATTTCCCAGAAGTTGTCCTGCAGTGTCACCAAAAATTAAATGAAGGAACAGTAGCAATAGAAAACTCATAGTTTTACATTTTACACAAAATTCTTCACTGGAAATCACTATAACTTGATAGCGTAGTCCTACCACAAATGCATTCAAGCTTAACCTTGACAGCAAGTGTCAATATATACAAGACACTCGCACTTCTGAAAAAACCTTAGGAAATAGAGAATAGAGATATAGCAGATTTCATATAAAAGAATCTGTTTTTTTTTATAGTAGTAAAGTAACATACCTTGCAACCAAAAGGGAGGACACGTCCAGGTGGGAGAAACTGAAGCCATATATCTCGAGCTTCATTATCAGGTTGAAGGCCAGCTTTCTCATCCCCGCCAAAGTAGGTAGCATAAATTCGATCAGTCGGTAGCCCATAAACCTGAGACATAAACTCAATCACTCAATAACAACAAAAGGAATCACTTAACAAAACTATGACATATTGTTGCAATGGATCTTAATCAAAACACACGACCCAATAAAAAAAAATTGAAAAAAACTGTGACATTACTGTCGTAGGAGGGAGAGAGAGACAATACTCCACGACGTACTCTTTGAACCACAGCGTATTTCAAAACAAGATGCTAATTGTTCAACTAACCTTAGTCAAGAGCTCCCAAGCCCACTCAATAGCTTCCTTCTTGAAATAATCTCCAAATGACCAGTTACCGAGCATCTCAAAGAAGGTGTGATGGTAAGTATCCTTCCCCACATCGTCAAGATCATTATGCTTCCCACCAGCACGAATACACTTCTGTGTGTTACACGCCCGAGTTAGCTTGCTGAGCTCCGTATTCGGATCAGCCGTTCCCAAAAATATTGGCTTGTACTGGTTCATTCCTTTGAAAAAAAAAAACAGAGAAATTAAATTAAATTAAATTTATCTCCAATAATACTCTCTTTGTTTCGATTTAATTGTAGGGAAAAATTTTCAATGCAAAATTTATTAACAAGATTCTGCTTTTTTATTTTTCTATTGCTTGAAATATGGTTAGGTGTATAGGTAATTGTGTTTTTGTTTTGGAAATATACAAAATCATACGTTTTTTTAATATGTGTGCATAAACACATAAAACTAGAATCGACAATTAAAATGAAACGGAAGTATTAAATTAACTAAGAATCAAGAAAATGACATCTAAGATAGTTTATGAATCTTCCAAACTACAAACTCTTAATCAATTGAGAGTGATTGAATAGATCCAAACGCTTCGATAACAATGAACAAATATACACAGAGCTAAGAGAATCAGTAACATGACATTTGAGACAGTATATGAATCTTCTAATCTACAAACTCTTAATCAACTAAGAGTGAATAGATCACAAAGCAATCTAGTCAACTCCACAATCAAAATACGAGATTAATCTGATTGTAGCGATTGGAAGTTACGTACCGGCGTTGGCGAAGAGGAGAGTGGGATCGTTGTGTGGAACAACGGGGCTCGATGGCCAGAACTTGTGACCTTTCCCTTTGAAGAAATCGAAATACGTGTCCCTGACGGTCTTGGCTGGCCATTGAATCTCCGATGATGGTTCGGAACCAGGCATGGCTGCGGCGGAAGAAGAGAAGCTGAAGCGGGAGCGAGAGAGGAAAGGGCGGCGGAGAGTGGAAGAGAAAACCCTAGGCGGAGAGGTGGATTGCAGAAGAAGAAGAAGAGCGGCGTTGTTTAATCTCATTCAAACGCAGCAAACACCTCTTTCTCTCTCTTACTCTCTGCCGTTAGATTTGTTATATTATCCGATTCCTTTTCCGTCAGATATTATTAAATTAAAAACTATAAAACAAACACAAAAATGTAAGTATTTGTTTCTTTTTCGGACAAGAAATGTTTTTATTAATTTATGGTTTGATTCTGTAACATTATCAGTCGATGTGTGTATACATGTTTTTGCGACTTCGTCGCCGTTGCTATAACTCTACGGAATCATAAAAGTAGTAACTTATTTTGTAGAAAATTTTTAAGAATTAACATTTTTTTAAGTAAACGCAAAAAGAATGACTTATTTGTAGAAAACTTCAAAGCATAGCTTGTCTGTGTGTGTGTTTCCACTGACGTTAGTTTTTTTAGTTTACTATATTTAACAGGAAGATCATGAACCACTACTAGTCAAGAGAATAAGGTAGATAATGTATTGTATAAAAAGGTTTTAATGTTTGTGAAGTTATTGGGTTCATGTTAACCACTCCGTAAATAAAAACATTGTTCACGACTTTTAGAAGCAAAATATTGATAACTTGTTTGAGGACAAAATTCACCCAAAAAAAATCGGGAAAATGTAAGATCAGCAATAAAATTTAAAACATTGTTCACGACTTCTAGAAGCAAAAATTTACTTTATAACCTTCGCGAGCCATCCTTCGATTTCCCCGTTTAATCTGAACTAAGGTCTGATTATTTTGCTAATCGGATTTAGAAATCTGCATCTCTAGCTTTACTTAGATGTTTCCTGTTAGTCCCTTATCCTAAAAATGAAATCGGAAAGCAACATAGTTTAGAAATCCGATTGAATGTGACATGGACTCTCTCAGTTTTAGTGACAGTGTCGTTATATAGCGTTGGAAGCTAACACGTTTCTTTATGCGGCAGATTCAAAAGACGATCGTGCTCAGATTATGGGCGTGGAGGATTATCATGTTATCGAGCTCGTCGGTGAAGGCTCTTTCGGGAGAGTTTAGAAAGGAAGACGAAAGTACACCAGCCAGGTAAATTACTGTGGTTAACTTGTTCGTTAATCTCTCTACTGGTTTGATTTCAAACTTTGATTTGATCGCGGTTTCATCAGACGGTGGCAATGAAGTTCATCATGAAACAAGGAAAGAGTGGCAAGGATACACACAGTCTAAGGCAATAAATCGAGGCTAAAAACTTCTATGCTTCACTGTTTCACATCAGTGGTGTCTCCATAAAGGCATAAACTAACCACATTTGTTTCGTCCAACTCAGCTGCCAACCTCATTTAATTATGAGTAAAAATTTTAAATGTGTAATAACTGAAAGTGCTTTTTTTTTCATTTGAAAATGGTTATTTAAGAAGGCATGGTTTCTGTAAGATTTTGCCATGTGTTTTGGAATTCATTTTTTTTTTTCAAATGAAAATATATTACACATGGATATAGGAAAATGCTGCAACAACCTCGTCTAAAAGGTGTGAAGTGTGAACCATAGACTTATTAAATTTGAAATTCGAATAGTAAAGCTTCCAACACAACTAACTCTTGAAAATGCTTCTATTATAAGCAAATGAAAAAGTTAGTCTTCATCGTATAACAGCACAACAACTCTTTGAGATGTGGTGTTGTCATATCATAAAGACAAACTTCACTATTTGCTTATAGTAGTAGCACTTTGCACATATATTTGTCATATCATTAAGATGATAAAGGTTGCTTGGTCTCATCTTACTCAAAGATTTGAGATATCTTATATTTTTTGGCACGCTTGATCCATGGAAAGATGTATTTATGTTGTTACATCAGCCGTTAATCAAGGTTGTGTATTCGAGCCAATTGAGATTAGCAGAGTATTTACTCGCCATCTTCCATTATTCTAGTACATAGTAGGAGAACTCCATAAAAATATGTTGATTCTTTATGTACACCACCAGCTTCTACATTTAATTGAAAGAGACCATTAATGACATCATTTTCATAGAAGTTACGAATGATAGCTTTGACATAGTGTGCTTCAAGATTGTTCCATGTAGTGGTTTGCAGCAACAGATTCTTCACAAGTGGTAATAGGATGAGTTGTTGGTACATCACCTCCATGTAGCTATGAAATTCAATAGAAGAGCTTCAAGGAGACTCACATCTGTTTTGGTAGGATCTTTAAACTAAACGAAGCTTTTTTTTACATTAGTGAGATTTGTCCTTTCTTAATCTGTTTAAATAGTAGCAGCATGCTTAGTCGTTTCCTCTCAAAAACTTTTGTGTTAATTGCACTTATTGTGTTGAATTTATTAATGATCATTATCATCCCTCAAATATTTGTAACGACTGTGTTAATATTTGTAGGCACCATATTTTTTTTGGAAGATATGATCCACTAATGTTTGCTGATGGTTTGTTATTTATTTTTGATAATTATTATGTGGGAATTATTATTTGAACAAATGGTCGTTAACTATTTGAATCTTCATTCTATTTGTGTTATAAGCTTATAAATAAATGAGCCAAACTATTTATCTATTAAATAAATAATAAATTAGAAATTGTTAAAAAATTGGTCAAACTAGATCCTTCAATTTCGAATTTTTTTTAAAAAATATAGCTTAAATTAGATATGTTTCAATATGTGATTCGTCTATAAATATACTTCTCTGTCTTTCTAATCTTTTAAAACACAATTACTTCATTATCTAAGATGAAAATTTCTTTTCGAACTTCGCTTATTGGCTTCATTATGCTCACAATCTTTCTACTAGGTATGTATTTACTTCACAACTTTTTAGTATATGTTATATAAACATGATACTATAAATTTATTTTGATGCTGTATTATTTATATGTTTATATAAATTGTATGTCCAGTTCCATTATATTGATTTAGTAATTCTCCAAGAATGATCAGTGATTAAGAAATAATATGATTAGAATATCATTTTGATAAATATGCAAAGAAAACTCTCAAAACATATATTTTACAAAAATATTAATTTTCTGCTTTAAATACAAAATAATGTTATATTTCAATTACTATAATAACAGGAGTATTGGTGTCTGCTCAGAAAGGAGGACCAACCACACAAAAAACTTGTGTTGATGCATACCCAAACAATACTGGAAAATGTGATGCAAAGCAATGTGCAGCCGAATGTACCAAAAAGAGAAAAGGGGTTAGTAGGTGCCAAGATATAGGCAAAGGAGATTTCCAATGCAGATGCCATTATAATTGCCGTCCCTAATATTTTTATCGACACTGAAGCTCAAATTTATTCTATTAAAATAAAAATCACAATTTATTTTCATGTGATATTTAAAAAATGGACATTTCCTAGAAAATCATGCTTCATTTATTTCTAAATAATATTTTGACATCATAAATAAATCACTTCATATGTTATTTATCTACTATAATAACTACATTGTTGGTTTGTTTTACCAAAATATTTTGTCATTATTAATGAATCACATATAGATATAGATGCACGAGTATAGTAACATTCTCCTATACGGCAATCTTGGTATATATATACTTTATCAATAATTCTAAATCGAATTTAACCTATTCTTCATAAGGGTGACTCTTAAACCGGTTTGGTTTATACAATTAATAAGTAAAAAAATACAATTTAACCGATTCTGACCATCATTTTACATACATGATCGAAGCTCGATCTGTATCAACAAACAAATAACAACTGAGATATTTGACTTAGCCAACAGGTTTGATACGCAGGAAAGTTGGACATCTTATGCATTAGACATTGAGTTCCAGGATTATCATCTCAATATCTTAAACATTATATATCTCTATAATCCTGATTATCTGAACCCTAGATCTAGCTATTTTTTCTTATTGTTTACAAACCAACCAACCAACTAAGACGATCTATAACGCTGCTGGTGGCATTGAGCAACCTTGTCCGAAATTCCAACAAGCTTTGTGAAGATATAGTCTCCAAAGGAGCTTTACAGGTATCTATCTACATTCGTCAAGAGTAAATGCTTTTGTGTCCATTTAAAAGTTATTTCATAGCGTTATAGCCTTAAGTCAAACCATAGCGAAGATTTGTAAAACGGGGTTGCTAGATTTCTCAGGTCAAAAACAAGAAGCCTGGTGTTTTGTTGTCAGGATCTTGTGTTCTTATAGCTCTAGGCATGAATCTGGTTTCTCATTTTGCGTATTTTGTGATGCAGACATTACTAAAGTTGGTCTCGGATTGCTCGGCTGTGGCCTTGAACCCGAGCAAGAAAGAGACAGCAAGTGAGTCACCGCTCAAGATCGCACTCTTCTCGTTGGCTAAAATGTGTTCGAACCACCAGATATGCAGACAGTTCGTGAAGTCATCCGAGTTGTTCCCGGTCATCGCGAGGCTTAAACATTCCCCCTAGACTAACATTGCTCACTATGCTTCAGTTATTGTCGCCAAAGTCGGTGGTGATTCTTAAGAACAAATGAGACCTCCCCTGTAAATTTATTATGTTACGACAACACTATCTCGTCACTTGGTAATATGTGCTATTACGTTTGAAATCTTTATGAATATGCGCAAACAAGATAGCATCAGCCGTCAAGTACACAAGAATAGTAAAGAAGAGTACACCAAACAAGTTAAAGAAACATTTTAAGAAACACACAAGCAAGACATTGTGTAATAAACTTTGCTATTAATCTCCCTCGGCATAGGCTGTTTCGAGATGAGCTTGCTCAGCTTCTCTGACTTCTTTCTCAGTCTTACGTCCCTTCTTCGACTTGTAATAAATGCTCATGAATGTGCCTACAGCCCTGTACTTCCTGCGGCAATGCTCATACAAGTCAGCGTCAAACATTCTCCAGAAGCTCCTCTCGTCGAGCTCAGATACTGCATACTGAGGCTGGTAGCCATGGTTTTCTATCAGCCACTGCTCCATCTTGCGCACAGCTTCAACTCCATCGAACACTTCGCCTCTCAGGACAGGACCAGGAGCGTAGTAGACTCCAACGTCAGTGTACATCTGTGCATCTTCTGTGTCTCCCTGTCTCATCTCATACTCAAATCCTGGTTCAGGGTTAATCATGCTTTTAACCGGTTGTTTAAAGAGTTTGTGAGGGCACAGCCAAAGTGGATAAACCTATACAAAAATTTAAAAAAAAGGAAAAAATTACCAAAAAAATATTAGGAATAAGTTCTTAACATCTATATTAAAGATTTAGGCATAAACATTTTTTGTGAATCTTCATAAATATTTTTTTCAACAATTTGGAGGTCATTCTATTATATATAATAACTCTTGAAAATTTGGAGGTCAAGGCGAATGTTTCATCGGGTTGTACCAGCACATAAGGGAGAAAAGGTTACCTCCATTTCACGGTCGACCCATTTGAGAGCATCACCGACTTTGTAGAGAGGAACAAGCATGTCTTGGATGACATGCATCTCATGGTAGTAGTTTCTGATGGCTTCACCTTGAGTGGCCTTAAGAAGAGAGACCTTCGGAGGCATCAACCATCCAAACAAGAACCTAAACCAGAACTGGTCACCAAACGGAAGGATAAGCTTACCTTCCCAATACAAGGAACTAGTGTGCCTATGGTAATATTCTCGAGTTGGAATGTACTCAACAAACTCTCCTTTCTTCAATGCCGTTTGTGCATATTGGTAGAACCATGGCTTGAACCACCATCCAACGTTATTGATCTTGTTCCCTTTCCTCTTAGCCTCTTCTCTCGATGCATATGTACCTGTCATCATTACACCTTCACTTGGACTATAAACCATGCCTTCAACAAAATCTGGTATCTTAGCTGGATCCCGATCTCTAGGTGCAAAAGAGTCCATATAACCTTGAGCTATGGTTTGTAGATCGCCCTTGACCGGAATGTAAGTAAGTTTCATGTATTCTTTGATGTGTACAAGCCTGATCTCGGCAGCAACAAGAAGCCCAAGTGTCCCTTGTGACCATGGAATAGCATAGAATAGGTCAGAGTACTCATTGTCCCTAGTGGCCCGGACAAGTTCCCCACCAGCTAGAACAATCTCGTAAGCCTCAACAGTGTCTGTAAACAAACCATGCACGTGAGAGCTTCCTTCAATGCCGTAGCCGTTGATGAGTCCACCAACGGTGAGATCATCTAGCTCAGCGACAACTGCAAGGGATAGGTTCATTGGTACGGTAACACGGCTAATCTATCCCATGTTCACAAGAGGCTCCACTCTAGCAATCATTCTGTCTTTGTCAATCTTTAGGATGTTACGGAACGCAGACAAGTCGACTTCGAAATGTCGGGCTCGCTTGTAGTCCACGTTTCTCATTCCTACAGCGATCCAAGGTTTACGTGCGGTGCAAACAAGCCCGTCCTTTGATGCATCCCTTCCCTTGAGTCGTTTGATGACTTTGTTAACGTTTTGGTCGTGTTCTTTTTGACGTTTCTCGTAGGATTTTGTTTCAGACCAAACATCGCCGAGATAGGTGAGGAAGTATAATGTGGCGGAGATGGGAAGGACGATGAAGATGACGACGATCCATCGGAACTGGATGAAGTAATCAACCCATATCTTCTTTCTTTTTGGACGTACTAGTGGTGCCTCAAGATCCGACATTTAAAAAAAAAAAAACTCTAAGATATGCCTATCTCACTGCATCAAACGACCAACCAGTTGTAAGTAAACAGGACATGAGTCGTCAATAAATCTCCTCAGGCTTATATAATCAGACATATCAAAAGAACAAAAAACACCATCAGCTAAAGTCTAGTTATACTACATGTTGTAGGTTTAGTTTGGATGCAAGATCCATCAAGATTAATAAATCTATCAGAAACAAGATCTTGATTTGGAAGCAATATAAACAAAGACAGAGACATGAAGAGATTGAGAAAGAGATGAAGTACCTGAACTCCAAAGAGAATTGTGATCTTATCTGCACTGTGTTTGAGAATTGGATTATCTCTTTATAAAAGTGGTTCCTGTATAATAATACAATACTAATCTGTTAATTACAAAATATTCTTCTCTCTTCCTTTAGAACCAAAAAGAAACACTAACGTTTAAAATAAGTTCACATGAATTATGCATTGCACGTTATACTATATCAGCTTGACCTTTTAAAAATGTTCATTACTTCTCAACTAACATTACCCACTCTAATAAACTATAATAATACGACTAAAAGGAGGATTGGAAATAGAGATAAGACAGAAACGTATTACCTATATCGATGTTATTTCATGCAAAATACTCGATAAAATAACATAAAATTAATTGCATAACTCACAAAATGAAATTATTTCAGAATATAAAACAAGGGGAAAACATCATACATGGGTAAGGGAAACGTACAAGTCAACGGACCTATAAGATGAACTGGCCTCCATGTGCCTCACGTGATCTCCACTGCTCACATGTTTTCTTCCTTCTCCTGTCTGAATGTTAGATTACTCTTAGCAATAATACAAATATATATAATCCATGTCACGTCACGTTAGCTTAGTCTGGGAATTGTGAGATGCTATCTAACCAAATAAAACAAGGATTATCTTACCATAAGCCAATGGTACGAAGAACCAAGATCTGCCCAATACTACCAACATATGAACCGGCAATGAGTGTATTAACTCCAACTGTTAACTTCCGCTAAGAAATCCCCGAATAAGCTTTTCTCAGTCATAAATTTGTGTCTGATATTAGTAGATGTCTTTGCACATGCGTTGCGGAAGCTATGTTTGTTTTTGATTGGAACAACATTGATTGATATGTATGCCAAGTGTATGTGTTTAGAGGAAGCTAGGTTTGTTTTTAAGAGACTTCATGAGAAAAAATGTGATAACGTTGATGGGAATGAAATTAATTTTAGAACGTATTATTTAAGCTTCATATCTGAGATTAGGGCTGTTCAATATGGTAAAACCGAACCGTACCGAACCGAACCGAACCGAAATAGACAATATGGTTTGGTTTTGGTATATACCATATAAACCGAATGGATATAATTTTATAAAAACCGTAGGATTTGGATATGGTTTGGTATATAACCGATTAAACCGGATAAACCGAACAAAACCGATTAAAAGTAGAAACATGTAAATATGTATCTATTTTATAACAATACATGAAAATCTATTTGTTACATAAGTTAAATTTGTGTTAATAACTATTACCATAATTTTATAGTAATAAAAAACCTTAATTTGTAAAACACTTGAACTATAACTAAATAACAATACATCGCAATTCAGACATCCTATTTTCTAAATCTTTTTTGATCTTTTTGATTTATTTTATTCTTCACTAAATTAATATGAAGATTATAAATTTGATGGACAATAATTAATGGAAAATTTTCAATTGAAAAAGTATGACTTTAATGAACACTAAATATGGAAGAGTGGAAAAACTTTTCTTTCATGTTTCTGTTTTGTTTCTTATTTTTATTTTCAAAATTTCAAGCTTTGATTTTAGTTATAGATTTGATTATTTTATTTGATGGTAGAATCATTTTTACTTTTTTGTTAATTTATTTGAACATGTAATTTTTTTTAATAAATGACTGTGGGTCCGATTGGTAATGGCTGTAGCTTTAAATATTTTGCTGTAGAAAAAAATCTGTAGACTTTTTGTTGTGGCTTTAGATTTTATTGCTGTAGAATTTTATTGAAGCACTAAAAAATTGCTTTGGATATTTAGCTCTGCAGAGCACTTGTACAGCTGTAGGATATTTTAAGAGCTGTGGTTTCAAAAAAAAATTTAAAGCTTGATTGCTCTGAATTTGGTGCTGTGGAAATAAATAGGGCTGTGGACAGCACCTACAGCAACTACCAATCACCCCCTGTGTTGACAATATGACTAAAATTCATATAATATGATCTCAAACAAAATAATTATGTTTTTTAGTATAAAACCGAATAAACCGAAAACCGACGGTATATAAACCGAACCGAACCGAAGTAAATATGGATTTAGAATGGTAGTTATATTTTACTAACCGAAATACCGAAAACCGAAAAAACCGAACCGAAACCGAACCGATATCCGGATTGAACACCCCTATCTGAGATCACCACTTCATATCAGCACGTGTGGTCTTGTTCAGTCAAGGGGTCCTGCGGTTTGCTTTCATTACCTTACCAGCGATATGCAAAAGACTTTCAGTGGGAGACCAAACAGCGTATGTTGTGTGGGGAACCGAATAAATCAAAGGATCACTTGTTCTTTGCTTACTCATACTCTTTCACGGTATGAGATGAGCTTTTGCACATGTTTCTTGGTTTGTGGATTATCCTGAACTCATCTTTTTTTAATTATGCATTTCAGTCTTAACTGAAAATTGAGAAACATACGGCAAATTTTGTAAATAACATCGCTTATACTATTTTCTTCTGGTAAAAATAGTAAGATAATGATATAGATGTTTTAGGAAAGTAAGCATGCTTATCCTTTCTTTAAAAAATGATATATCAATACCATGATCCGACCACTAGAAGCACCAACAGAGTTTTTTACTTCACACAATCAAAAGAAGAAGAAAAAAGCCAGAGAATTGAAATGTAGATTAAGTCGATAAAACATTGGAAAATATGACAAGACTAATGAAACCTAACACTTTTGACCAATCTCTCAATTACGGTACCTGCTTCCGCGACTGTAGTCTCTGTCTCGGTCTCTGTTCCGACCATGGTCATAGTCATAGTCACGTTCCTTGCCTCCTCTTTCCCTCTCTCGGCTTCTGCTTCTCCGTCTATCCTTATCATAGTTATGATGATCTCTATGCTTATCTCCACGGTCTCTTTGCCTGTCTCTGCTTCTCTCTCTTCCATCTCTATCAACACCTGCCACAGGTAGATACAAATCGTCAAAACACACTAGATCCTGACTTTTTTGTGCAAAGCAGAAAACAAACATCTTTTATTTGGTTGCGCGGGTGAGAGAATTACAGCACTAAGTTTATATATATTCGGTTAAAGAAGAAAGCTCTCAAAAGAAACACCAATTTTTACAAGGATTCACTGACTGGAGATCCCCTCAAGGATGGGAAGTATAGGCATGTAGCCTCAAGCTTATATGTGCAAACTTCTAGCAAAATATGTTGATTTAACTCGAACAAAATAAATTCTTTGAGGACTATCCTTACTACAGTCAGTACATACCTATCAAGCCAAATAATTTTGTTCATAGCATAAAGGTTCTGTTTCTCTGAAGCACAAGTTTTGTGTCAGACTGCTTGTATTTTGCATAGAGAAGTTCTCTGAGTTGAAGTTAAACAGAAAGTTACCTAATTCCTCGACTTGCCACCCAGCACGACCAGCAGCAACAGCAGGTCTGGTGTCAGCCTGGTTTGTTTTAACACGGTACTTCTTCTTTAGATTGCCAAACTCATCATACATTTCACCATCATCCTGAAATTTTATGACATCATAAGTTAAATGGTATATACAAAAGCTTAGAAATCAATGCAACAAAAGAAGTAACAAAATAACTCTTCAGCAAAAGCATATTTTTACTTCTTCAGCCTCACGCCTACGTCTCTTAGTTTCCTCTAATTCTTGTTCATCCAATTCCTTGTAGCCTCCACCACGACCTCCCCTACATAGAGAAATAAATGAGTAAGTAGCGGTCTTTAATAGAACAACATCCCGTTAAGCTAAATCCTTAATGTTTCTTAATGTGACTCTAATTTGACTACAATAAAAACATTTCAAGTGAGATAAATCAATTGCCGAAAAGAACATTTTGATGTAGCAGCACCTTTCTCATACTGAACAGAGTAACAAAGAAAGCCCTTGGTCAAATTCAGAAGAGAATATTGTGTCCCTTTTTCCAGTTATCTACTATGCCATGTCTAAAGATGTATAAAATACCCTGCTAACAAGAAGACTACTAATATCGGACAAATAATCTATAAATGTATCCTAAATTCCCCGCAAAACCATCTACAATACCAATCCTAAGCTCGAATACTGCAAAAGAACAATACAAAGGCAAGCTTATCATTGACATTGAGACATACCTCACACCACCTTCATTCTGACCAGGTTTATTGGTGTTGCAGACATTACATTTCAAACGCTTAGCCCAGTTGACATTGCCGCACCTGATAATTAAAATATTAGAACATAGGATTATAGATTGCTCCTGCACTAAAAACCAAAGCATAAAAACGTCAAAGACCGGAACAAAGCATATGTACCAACAACACAAGTATATATTATGTATAAGAACCCAATAAAAGCAGCCTATTAGTTAAATTTTAACCTAAAATACTACTTAGTATTTGACACAGAAAATTGAGCGCAGCCTCTTAAATGTCCTCTTTTGCTATGAAATATAAACTATCTATTGCAATGTATTATAACCAAGTATTAAACGCTCACATCATGTCAAAAGTGAACCCAACATTTAATTCAGACATAATCAGATTGCTTACATTGGACAAGACCAATCATTTGGACCAAAAAGACCGGTAGAAGCACCCTTCCCCGGTGGCCCACCATCAGCACCTCCACCTCGACCCCTTCCACGGCCCCCACCACCCATGCCGCCACCAGATGCACCAGCCGGTCTAGCAGTTCCACAGCGGTTACAAACCCCACGGAACGCAAAATTCACATTCGTACAACTGCCAATATAAGAGTATGAGAACACTCAAGCTAAAAAAATATAGAGCTTAACGGAAACAAGAGCTAGAAGAAGCTCCTCACCAATATCACAGACCTGGTATTTGGGCACATCCAGTCACCGTCTTGCTGCCACGGCTTGGCGGAAGAATCACCCTGACCTCTCCCCCTTCCACCACCACCTCCATTAGTCTCCTTACTAGCAATATCACCTCCATCGAATCCAAAACCCTCACTCTGATGATCTCCACCACTTTTGCTCTTCGACTGCGCCATAAAAACTCCAATAACGCTACCATGGAACTCTTTGTTATTAAACCACTCAACAGCAGCCAAAGCAGCATGCGGGTCCTCATAGGTAACAGTCGCATCTCCTTTCGGCTCATCAGTCTCTTTGTCTCGGTAAAGCCACACCTTGGGAGTACCAGTCCGCTTGTCTCTCTACAAAACCAAATAGTAAGAATCTCTGACATGTTGTGTATAAAAGATTGTCAAAAAAATTTAAAAAACAGAAGCAAATAATGAGAGTACCTGGCTAATAATACCATACCTTTAGTAACCCAATGGTCCCAAAATACTCAGCTAACATGTTCTCATCAGTTCCTAGTGGAAGATTCGAAACGTAGACTGATCCATTCGTAGCCATCTTAATCCAATTTCATCAAAATTCACGAATCTGTAGACCATAAACACACTAAAGTTCAATTGCATAATTTCACAACTGTTTGATCAATGCAAGCATATACATAGAGAGACTGATAGATCGATACGAAACTTGAAAAGCGTGTAAACGAGTGAAAACATTTGCTATACATCGGCATCAACGATGAGCCACAGGACTAGATTTAACACTAAGAATCGAAGAACCTCAAAGCTTGAGCTCGATACAATGTTCGATCCAGCACAAGGCAACGAGAAAAGGAGGAAAAGAAAAGAGAATCTAACCAGCGATTAGGGTGAAGCGGCGATGGAGAGTTCGTCGGAATAGGGTTTGCAGTCGACTGAGATATCTCGCGGATAAAGGCACTTACAATTCAATACGGGTAACCTCAATTGATTTTTGGTTATTTGAATTTTGATTTTTTTTTTTAAATTGTGGTTTATATAAGGGCTTATTGGCTTAATAGCCATATTTCAGAGGAAAATCAAAAGAATAGACATGATTTTGACAGAATGTAGTGACTGTCTTTTTGCCATCATTACAGCCGGTTATACCCTTGTTGGTAACAGGTACCTGGTTCCTTCACATAAAGAAAACGACGTGGTCATTTTGTGAACCATAGTAACACCTCTTATAATACTGAAAGTATGTATTTGTGGTTTTTTGAAAGAAGAAAAAGCTATCCACGTATAACTTTATTGATCACATACATAAACATCAAGATTTATATTCCATATCATCTAAGTTTTATTCCATATCAGATAAAAACTAAACCCTAAAATTTAATCACTAAACCCTAACCCAAATATAAACCCTAAACTCATATATCAAAATCTAAAAAATACATAATGGTATGTAATATTAAACTAAATTATGTTATATTAAATTATATTATGTAATATACCAATATATCACCAAAATTAAAACACATGGTATGAAAGTTCAGAAGTGTTCTATTCCATATCCAAACAGAATAGAAACAAGTAATGCTTTCCCAATGGTGAACCCAATATTCCAGAAACTAAACCCTATCCAATCATCACGAAACCCTACACGAAAAATATAAACCCTAAATATAAACCCTTCTAAATACTAAACCCTAAACTCTAATCACTTAACCATAACCCAAATAGAAACCCTAAACCCAAATATAAATATTAAACCCAAATAGAATGAAACAAAATAAATAACATAATACATATTAGTGAAATTATGAAATGTATACGATTGCATGTAAGAAATATCTATGATTTCATGGAAAAAGTTGATGTTGACCCCAACCATACCCCTTCATCTTCTAAATACTAAACCCTAAACCATATTCACTAAACCCTACACCCTATTCACTAGACCCTAAACCCAAATATAAACTATAAACTCAAATAGAATGGAACAAAATAATAGTATGTTATATATTGGTGAAATTATGAAATATCTATGATTTCATGGAAGAAATTAAAGTTAATGTTTACCCCAACCAAAACCCCTCACTTTCTAAATACTAAACCCTAAATATGATTCACTAAACCCTAAACCCAAAAATAAACTCTAAACCCAAATAGAATGGAACAAAATAAATAGCATGGTATATATTGGTGAAATAATGAAATGTCTATGATTTCATCGAAGAAGTTAATGCTGACCCCAACCATATCCCCTCACCTTCTAAATACTAAACCGTAAACTATATTCACTAAACCCTAAACCCAAATATAAACACTAAACCTAAATATAAACCCTAAACTCAAATATCAAAATCTAAAAAATAACATATATTATGTAAATTAAATTATATTATGTAATATTAAACTACACAATCTAGATCATAGTATGATATTTACTTGTTCAAAAACTATATTTCTAAACAAAATAAAACACTCTTTAGTAATCATCAAATAGAATGGAACATAATAAAATAGAAAAGTAGCATAATATATTGCATTTCATAACATGAATATAACAAACATAATACATTTCTATTCTATATGCGAATAGAATAGAACAAAATAAACAGAAATTGTTCATCTTCTCCGATCAACTTAGGTCATCCACGGCGACAAAATATAAGTGTATCTTGCGATATTAGTGGAGGTAATACATATAACCGCATCAAAGAGACAGATTTTGTTGTTGATACAGTAAATAGAAGAGAAGAACATACGGTGGTGACGCGATGATGGTGTCGTTCGTATAGATGGAGGTGATCAAATCTTTTGCAACTGCTGCGGACTTAACGGGTTGTTGGAAGGCGCCGCTGCGGACTTAACGCCGCCGATTGGGAGCCGATTTCAGAAGCGGAGTAGAGACGGATGTTTATAACAGTGAAGGAGATGTCAAAAATTGAAGAGATGCAGACGGAGGCGACGGGGTTACTCCGGTGCCAGAGGATGTGGAGAAAGGTAAGCCACAATTTACTGTTTTACGCTTAATAATTAACACTAAAAATTATTTTTTGTTTTGCAGGTTTCACCGGTTGACATAAGGGGCAAAACAGTATTAATATAGAAAAGTAACGACGTGTATAGATCTGTTAGGGCAATTATGTAGATAGTGAATTAGGCGTTTTTGTGTGGCTATAGAGCCTAATTTCCCTTTATATAAACAAGGAAAATCTCCAAAAAAATATATTACTATATTCGAAGTTTAAAAGTGTTATTATTCAAAATCAAAAATTCAAACTTAACTTCAAAAATATTTTTATTTTATACTATGATCTTCATATATGTCATCATTAATTTAAATCTATAAAATTTTATAAATAACTAGTACATATATAAAAAAATTATAAATTTTATTTGGTTCAACTTAATTTTACCAAATTAATCCAAAATAAAATTTGGGTTGGTTTGGTATTCGATTAATTTGGTTTATGAAAGTCATAGAAAAATTTATGATTTGGGTTATATTTCAGTTTACAGTTGTTAAAATTTCAAATAAGTTTGATTAATTTTGGTTAGTTTTGTTTGAAATTTGAGTTTTAGTATGGTTTGGTTATAATTTTAGTTTACTTTTAAAAAGAAATTTGAAATAATTAGTTACCAAACTGAACCGAAAACTAATCTTAAAAATCCTACCGATTCGAACTGAACTCTTAACCAAACAAACAAGAAAATCCAGTCCAACCGATTAAGTTCACTTGTAAATCTAAAAAGAAAAAAATATATTCATTATTTTTATTCGTGACGTTTATTTCAATAATCCAGGTCTGCCCTTATCGTCGACATTAGGCTTAGGCATTTTGGATATCGATTCGGTTTGGTTTTGGTGTTCTGGGTATCGAGTAGTTTGGATAGAGAATTACATGATCCGTTTACTATATGACCTATTTCCGGTTCGGATAGTAAAATTAGGAACCGGAAAATATTCGAAAAAATTTGGTTCTCATATGATTCCGGTTTGGATAAAATATCGGTCATTTAGAGTAAACTATAAAATAATTAGTATGATTTAGATAAAAATTTCGGATACTTCGAATTACTTTGGATATTTCAGATAAAACTATCAGAATAGTTTTGGATACTTTTGTGTAGTTCGGATACTTTATAATAATTTAGTTATTTTCAAATATCTTTTTGATATTTTTTACAGATTTTTAAATTATAAATATATATTTAGTTATATTATATGTATATATAGTTAATATTTTTATATATTCGGATAGCTGTTTGGTTTTCGGTTCGGTTCTGATTCAGTTATTTTAGATATATAAATATAGGAACTATTCGGGTTACTATATTTATAGTAACCATTCTGTTCGGTTACTTCGGTTCGGTTCCGGTTCGAAGAAAACTGGGTTTTTTTCTCAGGCCTAGTCTACTTTTCGGTTTCGCGATATGTTTTCGTCACATTAGTGGGCCTTTTGCAGCCCATTAGTCTTTTGTTGCTGACACTTTTTAAAGACCTTTTGTTTTCGTCGTCCAGTAAAATACTTTAGTTGGCTTCCGTTGAAAACTTGGTTACAGAGTGTGAGTGTGGGTGTGGATGTCTGCTCCCTGAGCACATTGCCTGGCAAAATTCTTAAATTGCTTCAATTTCTGTAAAATCCGAGCTTCCTTGCAACTACCAAGACAATAATCTCCATCTTCTCAGGTATGCAGACATCTTCGATTACATTATATATTTTAGGGGTTTTATGTTTTTTTTTGGTATTGCTTGTTGCTGATATATCTCCATGTTGTTGTGTTAGAGATATGAATCGTTTCTGTTTCTTATAGGGCTCAAAGACACATGGGTTTGCCCTAAAAATGTCGTTTTGTTTACTTTGAGTTTCTTCCAGGTTTTGTTGTGCTCATGTCTGAAACAGAGGTTCCAGTGTACTGTTACTGGAACGGTTGCATCAAATACGGCACAGAAGGAGTTTACTACGAAGGTCCAACTCCTAAGAAGATCATAGTTAACCCAAAGATTGCATTAAACAGGTTGTTGGATGAGATGTATGTGCTTGCCGGAGTAGATATTGATAAGGAGAGATCCAAAGTTAAAGTATTTGGTAGGTATCCTTCAGTTGTTGGAGGACAGTCGAGGTTTCAGTATCTGCTTATGCCCGTGGTGAACAGCCAAAGCTTAGAGACAATGCTCGAGGTTCCAAGCAAACACCCTTGTATTAAAAATGTAGAATTGTATTTGGAAGTGATTGATCATCCTGGTAGATCCTCGAAACGACAGAGAACAACTGATATAGCTGTTAAGGTGGAAATGGATTGCAGTAACGGGTTGTCTGAGGAGGCTGCGGAGGTGATTAACTTGACAGGGGAAAAAGATTCAGATTCTGGTGGTTCGGACACGTGCCTGTCTGGTTTGTGGCTTGAGGATCATGACTTGCGAGTGGGACTGTGCTTTAGAGACGTTGATGAGGTGAAGAAGGCAGTAGACTGGTGTTCCATCAAAGGGCTGCACAAGTCTGTAGTAAGAGAGACTGGGACGACGGGTGAGTTTATGTCTGAGTGCATCAGATGGAACTGCAAGTGGTCACTTGGGGCTGCTAAACTGGAAAAGCACGGACTTTTCGAGATTATCAAGTACACTGGTCCACATACTTGTCGTCCCATTGAGCCAGAGAAATTTGATTCAGAGCTCAAAGCAGATGAGATTGAGCCTATGGTTAGGCTACATCCAACGCTGTCGTTTGCAGAGTTGAGTGAGTGGTGGCAAACAAAAACTGGCTACGGGCTTGAAACTAAGGACGCACGTGCTGCTAAGGAAGAAGCTGTTAAAAGAGTGTTTGGAGGAGACTGGGATCAGAGTTTTGAAGATTTGCCCAAGTTAATGTCTGCCTTTCGTTCATCTAATGGACTCCTTGTGGATTGGAGATACGATCTTTTCCCAAATCCTAAGTTTGCATCCTTCTCTGGGGTGTTTTGGGCGTTTCCACAGTCCATCCAAGGGTTTCAACACTGTAGACCTTTGATCGTAGTGGACACCAAAGAGTTGAATGGTAAGTACAAGTTGAAACTGATGATTGCCTCAGGGTTAGATGCAGCCAACAAGTTTTTGCCTCTTGCCTTTGCGGTGACCAAAGAGGTTTCCTCAGATAGTTGGCGTTGGTTTCTAACTAATATAAGAGAGAAAGTTACACAGAGGAAAGTTCTTTGCCTCATCTAGTCCCCACCCGGACATACTCGCTGTTATTAATGAACCCGGGTCTCAGTGGGGTTATCACAGATTCTGCCTGAAACAGTTCTGTTCCCACTTCTGTCGTGAGTTTCCAGGTTATCATGGCCTGAAGAGTCTCTTGTGGCGAGCGGGTATGACAAGACACAGGGAAAAATTCGAAAACCACATAGAGACCATTAAAAAAGATAACCCGGAAGCTTGGAGAAGGTTACCCCACAGAGTCAGTGGGCGCTGGCTCATGACGGTGGTCGCAGATACGGGATCATGGAGCTAGATACCGCAGCTTTGTTTTCGGTCTGTAGAGGCTTTGAGCTGGCTGATCATGTGCTGACAGGTTCTCTTCTGCTTCTGTTTGATGAGCTGAGAGTTTGTTTTAATGAACGTTCTCTTTTTAGCCGTTTCTCTCTTAACTGCGGCGACGTGTACACCAAACCTGTCGCGGATAAGCTCGAAGAGTTCAGGAAAGCTTCTGTTGCTTACGTTGTGATGCCGTTAGAGAATAACGCGTTTCAGGTCGCAGCAGCATCGTCAGGAAACGATAAATGGATTGTTCAGCTGAGCGACTACTGCACCTGCACATGTGGGGATTTCCAAAAGTTCAAGTTTCCATGTCTACACGCTCTAGCCGTCTGCAAGAAGCTGAAAATCAACCCTTTGCAGTATGTAGATGACTGTTACACTTGTGAACGGTATTACAAAACTTATAGTGCCACTTTTTCTCCTGTTCCGAAGTTATCAGCCTGGCCGGAAGATTCCGGAGTTCCGAGATTGTTTCCTCCAGTCATTCCGCCGCCACCACCTCCACCTCCACCTACACCTTACGTAGCATATAAGGCCCAACGCAAAACAACTCCTAAAACTGGTAACAAGAAGAGCTGAGAAACGGAAATTGAAGGTGTGTGTTGTGGGAATTTTGGTATGGTTTAATGGGTTCGTTTTTACTGTGCCTGTAACGGAAACTGAAGGTGTGTTGATGTTTTTTGTATGTGAAAATTATTTCGGTTCGTTAAAGAGAGCTTTTGGTAATAAACAAATAGTATGTGTGTGTTAAGCTTTAAGTATTTTTCAATCTGCAAGAGGTTTAGAGTGGACAAACCCATCCAAAATAGAAAATAATAGAGTTGAAATTAAATCAAGATCTAGAGTTACTGAAGCTGTAAAACCATCCTGTTTAGGTATGCACATTCTCCCGTGGTTTAGAGACTATACTTGAGCTTCCAAGCATTCATCCTTGTATAAACACATGGTGGAATTGTATTTGGAAGTTAAAACAACATTTGTGTTGATGTTGATCCTCCTCCTCCTGCTGCTTGTTCTGTCTCCACTGGCAAATATCGGTAGCTCCTGGAAAAGACAGAGAATCCCAAGAATCTAATGGTTATTATGCAGAGTGGGGGAATGGGTTAGAGGTGGATTGAAGATGAAGCAAATGCTGGCTTTGGAAACGTTAAGACTCATGGACAACTGACATCAAAACCCTGGTCTCTGTCCAGCTGAGCCATGCACCTGTACGTGTGGGAAGTTTCCATGTCTGTACGCTCTAGCAGTCTATGAGAACCTCATAAACAACCCTTTGCAGTATGTAAATGACTGTTACACTCTTGAACGTTTATACAAAACTTTTGCTGCATGCTAGCTAGCTACTTTATCAGTTTGGCCTGAAAATTCTGGAGTTCCAACATTCTTTCTTCCGGTCATTCCACCTCCAAATCATGTATCTGGTAAGTCCAGACGTTTTATTCAGAATGTGACATTCATATGCTAGTGTTGCTGCTTTTGTTTGTGAAACTCAATCACGTTTAGATAGTTATATGCTTATGGTGAGCCCCAAAAAAGATTGTTTGAATCCTCATCCCTTATATATTAAAAGAGAAGCATTGTAATAAATGCATTCACACTATAATAGACACGTGGCAGCCTCACAATGATTTGATAATAAATATGCTAACGCGTTCACACTATATTCATAAATGTGTTCACATTATATACTTTATATTTTTAATATAAAACTCATATGCATGGTTCCAATAAAACTTTAAATTTTTCATTTCGAATCAAAACAAATAACGAATCAAAATCTAAACTATATATATATATATATTATTTTTATTGTTTACGGATAAAGTCAGGCAAAATATTTCTAAATTTTGATTCGATTCGTAATCCGTTTTGATTTGAACAAAAAAATATGGATATCCGTAACTCTAAATCAGTTACTAAAATACAATTAAAAAAAAACAAATCACAAATTCCAATATTTTTAGGAACGGATATCAAATTTGATATTTTATATGCATATATATACATATATGTACAGAATTATATATATATATATGTTATATATATTATAGTTTATATAAGTTTACAATATTTTATGAATTAAATTTATTATAATAGGTATTAAAGTTTAAAAAGTTAAATAATATTTTATTTTGTAATAAAATGTTATTATTAAATTTTTCAATTATTCTATAAATTTTATTTTATTTACAGATCAAATAGGATATTCTTTAAAATTCTAAATCATTTCGGTTATCAGAGTCACCGACTATCCATGTGGCTAAAGATTAAATCGACTTGAATGCCTCCAAATACCCAGATATTCGATCTGTGTCCACCTCTATTTACGAATACAATTGATTTTTCTTTATATGAAAAAAATTCACTAAAGTCAAGGCCTTTATAATTTTTAATTAATTTTAATTTTATCTTTCATGTATTATTTAGAACAAAAATGTCATTCAATATTAATTAACAATATCTTTATATATTTGTCATTTATTCTTATATACTTTTACATACATATACATGTGCACCTTAATGTGAGCACTTTATAAGTATTTACCACCACTAAAGTATCTATTTTTTTTTTGAAAGTTGAACTATTTTTTTTCTTAATGATTCTTTCACTACCGACCAAATTGTAGTGAAATGATTTGTCTTAATAATTTTTTTTTTCTTGATCTCTTATCCGCTTACAAACTATGATATGAAACCATTGGTTCGACATGACGATTATCTAAAATTTATAACATGAAAATAAATAAATAATAGTAATTTTTGATTTTTACCAAAAAACTAAAAAATCAAACATTCTAACAAAACAAACCAAAATAAATATTAATTTAAAATAATGGTTATATTTTAGAAGATTAAAAACCAAAAAATAACTTAAAACCGAACCGATATCCAGATTAAACAGATTTAATGTGTTTTTATTAAAAATTAATAAATAACAATTACCTACTAAGTGTATTTGGAAGCTAGTCGTAATTATCAAAAAACAATTAACAATCATACATTTGTCGCCTAAATTAATGCCTCAACTACAACAATTTGTGTCGTATGTAAGACAATTTCCAAATGCGCATACGATCATAGAACCGATTCCATCTTTGTAATCTGAGAATATGTAAGATCCCTATCAATATATATTCTCATATATTTTAGCATTCCAACCTTTTCAAAGTACCACACCATTTATAGGAAAAATATCTCGACCAACAACATTATTGATTCTCCAATACATATAATCAATATTCCTAAAAACTGACTATGTAGGAAAGACATCTTAAGTACGAAATTTAACGAGATTCTATTTTCGGGTAGGTATTGTTTTTTTTTTTTTTAACTTATACAGGCTAATGTAATAAAACAAAATTAATGAAATAAGAGCGGAAATTGTTTGTAAAAAAACAAAAGAAATGGTCAGTCAATTCCCACACTAAAATCTATACTATACTAAAAGGGGATATAAGCCATGGAGAGGGTGTCCACATAGGATAGAAAAATCAACCAATCAGAGAACCCGAAATTGCCATGTCATCTCGTTTTTTTTCGTAAAAAATAAAAAAACAATGCGAAGGTGAGAATCGAACCCGGGTTAGTATGATATATATATAGGACAGTTACCACTAAGCCATTGAAACTTTCTTGGACACATATACAAGAACCACTAAGTATATAATCACAAACTCTTATGTATATTTACAATAATATGAATTCAACTTTCAAGACTCCGATACTTTATTTTATAAAAAAAAAATAAGTAAGTGACTAAGCTAATATATTCTTAGAAAGTGTGAGAACGTTGACAAGTATGAAAAAGCATAGATTTTTGTTTTCGTGACAAAGTTAAGAATTTTGTAAAAGTAAGTTTAACATATAAATTTTCGTGACAAATATGAAAAAACATAGATTTTTGTAAAATTTTGACAAAACAACTCATAACATACTTCTCTAATGTCTTAATAAAATATTATTTAAGGGTGCAATAATTAAATATATTAATTTAATAAATTTTGTAATTTATAGACAAAACAATAACACAACAAATTTTGAAACATTTGTTTAACCTATTGATTTTTTTTCATGAGAATCCAACTAAACAAGATAAAAAATAATTAGATTTACAAATATTTAATTACCATTTTATTCAATTTTGATTAATTTCAAATTATCATAATGTATCTTTTTGAAGTTACAAATATGAAAAAGCATAGATTTTTGTACAATTTGACAAAACAACTCAAAACATATTTTCTAATGTCTTAATAAAATATTATTTAAGGATGCAATAATTAAATATATTAATTCAATAAATTTTATAATTTATAGACAAAACAATACCACAACAAATTTTGAAACATTTGTTTAACCAATCGATTTTTTTTTCATGAGAATCCAACTAAACAATTAGATTTACAAATATTTAATTACCATTTTCTTCAATTTTGATTAATTTTAAATTGTAATAATGTATCTTTTTGAAGTTACAAAAAAATAATGTTCTTTCTTTATTACACTAGAATTATATATAGATTCTATATACACAAAATAAATATAATATAACAACATAAATTTACTTTCCCCGATTCATATGAAAACTTTTTAAGTTATCCACCAAAGCAAATTAATTAAATCAATGAAATTGTTAAAATACAGCAAATTAATATATAATTTTATTTTAAATTAAATTATTTAAAAAGTGTATTTTTGTTAAAACAAAATAATAAATAATATATATATATATATATATCAATTCTGTGAAAGAAATAGAAGCTTAATATGGAAAAAAATCTTAAATACAAAAACCTCTAAAAATGAACAAAAAAAACTAATAAATTAAACTATGATATCACTTAAAAGCTTCTTAGACCATATTAATAAAATATTTAAGCGATAATTAGACAAATTTGATTTTTTTTCCAGCAAAAAGTTTATTATTAATTAGCATCAGTTATTTCAAGATGTTTAAGAAATGGTGGACAAAAAAATAGGATGGACATTAATGATATATGAACTATGAATAGTACTTTGTGAAGCAGACTTAGATAACATATGTGCACATACATTTTCAGTCCATTTTGATGCCTAAATTCAATTTCTTCAGAGTAATTATTCCACAAATAGATCGTATGAGATATTGTTTTGATATGTAGATTTGTTTTTTCAATGTTAAGAAGATTGATAACTGTAAAAATGTCTCATTCGTATATGATATGTCTATAACCGAGTCCCCAACATGAGACAAGTTTGTTTAAAAAGTAAATAATTTTATTTTTCTTATATTATATAATAAATATATATTATTTACTGATAATAAAAATATAGTTATTCATCTATCACAAATATCTATGCAAATATGTGAATCAAGTACAACAATCAAACAACATAATGATTTCCACGAAGAAAATTTAAAAAATATATTTATGTTATGTAGTCATATTTTATATTTTTTAAATAATATAATACAATATTATACATTATTTTTTAGAATTGAGAAATACATATAATATCTTATCCGCGCGTAGCGCGGTTAAAAAATCTAGTAGGGTTTAAAGAACTTAACTAAAGAGGGTTCCACTTCTCCGTTTAATCAAATATATAACATTCGATCAGAGATAACCAATTCCATCATAGAACCGAATAAGAGAAATCTCAAAAACATTTAATACAAAGAGTTCAAAAAACTTAGACATAAAGCAATGTTTTAGAAATCGCTAGGCGATAACTAGGTATTCTATAGAGGACTAGTGTCTAGGCAGATTATTCGGAGCTTAGACGGGAACTAGACATTAATGAATTATTGATTTATTTTATATACATTTTACATTTATATAAGATATTTTAAATTTTTGGTTCAATAATAAATTATTCTGATAAAATATCAAAATTAGATATACAATATAAAAGAAATTAAACAGATTTGTAAATTTTTACTAAGATTCTTAACTAAGTTAACATATTTATACTAATTTAAATCGAGTTAAACTGTTTTAGAATAATTTAAACCAATTTAAAATGGTTTAAACTGATTTGAATCATATAAATCATATTTTAAAAAAATCGTTTCGGTTAGAGAGGATTCGTCACCTAGACCGCTTTTTAAAACCATGGCATAATGTAATCCAAATATTTATCACATTCAATTTCAATTATGAAATTGTTATTACAAGGTCCTATTTGTAATAAAACAAATAGTGCAAATTAAAACAAAATTAAAGAAATAAGAGCGCAAATTGTCTGTAAAAAACAAAAGAAACAGTCTTAAAAAGACAGTCAAGTATCCACTAAAGTAGGGTTTAAAGAACATAATTTAAAAAAAAAACAAAACCACTTCCCCTATTCGTAAGCCAAGTTAAATCTCAAACACCTCATATCACAATCCATACCTAATAATAGATCACTAAAAATCTTGTATATAAGAAGCTCACAACCTCAAGTTTTAGATCAAACGCTTCAAGTTTTTGTTTGAATAACAAAGCGAAAGGCAATAAGTAATAACTAACGACTAACTAATAAGTCAAGAATAACGTAATAATGGCTGGAGGAGCATTTGTATCAGAGGGTAGTGGAGGAGGAAGCTATGAAGGTGGAGTCACTGGTTTTGTCATCATGACATGTATCGTGGCCGCTATGGGAGGTCTCCTCTTCGGTTACGACCTTGGAATCTCAGGTCTGTATTCTCCTCTTCTTATTTTATAGGAGTGCACACTCGTTTTTCTTAGTTTTATAGTTCGTTTCCGACATGCAACTTTATATTTCCTCAGTTTTATAATATATAATGTTTTAGAAGATTTTTATTGTTTTAAAATAAAAAAAATATTTTTATACTTTTACTTTAATTTGAATTTTATTGAAAGTTGTTTAGCTTATTATATTTTACAACATGCAAAATCTTGCTCGGTTTTTGGTTCGGTTCGGTTCAAAATCTTCATGCAATGAAATGTGTTTTATTTTGCAGGAGGAGTAACATCAATGGAGGAGTTTCTAAGCAAGTTTTTCCCGGAGGTTGACAGGCAAATGCACAATGCTAGACGCGAGACGGCTTACTGCAAATTTGACAACCAGTTACTCCAGTTGTTCACTTCCTCACTCTACCTCGCGGCTCTCGTCTCTTCCTTTGCAGCTTCAGCTGTCACAAGGAAGTACGGACGCAAAATCTCCATGTTTGTTGGTGGTGTTGCTTTCCTCATAGGTTCTCTATTCAATGCATTTGCAACGAATGTTGCAATGCTCATCATCGGTAGATTGTTGCTTGGAGTTGGTGTTGGGTTCGCTAATCAGGTGACTCAACATGGTTCATTTGACTCAACAAGCCAAAAACATATTAAATAAAATTTTGAATAAATAAGTGAATATTAAAGAGTCTTCGGTATAATAATTTTGTATAAGAATATTTGGTGAAATAATTATATTTAGGAAAATAACAAAGGAATATGCAGTTTTTTTTTCCGGTTTTGATTTGATTTTTGCATGGCTAATCCTCCGGTTCTTTTTACAGTCTACACCGGTTTACCTCTCAGAGATGGCTCCTGCCAAGATCAGAGGAGCGCTCAACATCGGTTTTCAAATGGCAATTACTATCGGAATCTTGATAGCAAACCTAATCAACTACGGAACATCTCAAATGGCTAGGAACGGATGGAGAGTGTCTCTAGGTCTAGCTGCTGTTCCAGCAGTTGTAATGGTCATTGGATCTTTTGTCTTGCCAGACACACCAAACTCAATGCTCGAGAGAGGCAAGTACGAACAAGCGAGAGAGATGTTGCAGAAGATTCGTGGAGCTGATAACGTAGACGAGGAGTTTCAAGATCTTTGTGATGCTTGTGAGTCTGCTAAAAAAGTGGAGCATCCGTGGAAGAACATCTTCCAAGAAGCTAAATACAGACCAGCACTTGTGTTCTGTTCTATGATTCCTTTCTTCCAGCAGTTCACTGGTATCAATGTGATCATGTTCTACGCTCCTGTTCTGTTCAAAACTCTTGGTTTCGCAGATGATGCCTCGCTCATCTCCGCGGTTATTACCGGTGTGGTCAATGTTGTCTCTACTCTTGTCTCCATCTATGCGGTTGACAGGTATGGAAGAAGGCTCCTCTTCCTTGAAGGTGGCATTCAAATGATCATTTGCCAGGTAAAACAAAAACAGCTTCAGATTCTGTATGATGCTTGCACACCTTAACATGTATCATTTTGTAGATCATTGTCGGAAGCTTGATCGGTGCGAAGTTTGGAACCACAGGATCAGGGACCTTGACACCTGCAACAGCAGATTGGGTTCTAGCTTTCATATGCATTTACGTTGCAGGGTTTGCATGGTCATGGGGTCCATTAGGATGGTTAGTGCCAAGTGAGATCTGTCCATTGGAAGTAAGACCAGCGGGACAAGCCATCAATGTGTCTGTCAACATGTTCTTCACTTTCCTCATTGGACAGTTCTTCCTGACGATGCTTTGCCACATGAAGTTTGGTCTCTTCTACTTCTTTGGAGGAATGGTTCTGATCATGACCATCTTTATCTACTTCTTGTTTCCGGAGACAAAGGGGGTTCCTATTGAAGAGATGGGAAGGGTGTGGAAGGCGCATCCGTTCTGGAAACGTTACGTCCCAGATGATGCTGTTATTGGAGGAAGTGGAGAGACCTATGTCAAGGAGGTTTAAGAAGCAAAGTCTAGGCGTTGGTGTTTGCTTAGGTGTTGGTGCTTGGTTGCTTTTTTCAAGGGAATAAGCCAACAAGATTTGAGAATCTGCAGGCGAGAAGAGGAGAAGAAGAACAAGAAGAATGGAAACTGTAACAAAAAAAAAGAGTCTTTAATGTTGATTTCTTTTTTTTAATTGATTCATTTCCAATAAATCCAAGCAGAGTTTTCTAATTTGCATCAAGTTGAATTTCTTTCTATCTATTCATTTTAACTGCCAAATTTTACTTAGATGCAAACAAAAATTCATAAATGAGTTCACCAAATGCAAAGACTAGTCATGCTTCTAGTAAAGAATGTATCAAAATCTTTGATACACACTTGTATCAGTTAGTATAATTTTGATGTACAACTGGCCATAACCAAACGTCTAAAGGTATAATCAAACTAAAAGCTAGCTTGTTTAGTGAAAGGACCAAGGAGACTTTGATACACATTTGTATACGTTAGTATAATTTTACCGTACAATTATTAGCCTATGACAAAACTTATCTAAAATTCAAAGGTAGGGCGAGCTCACCTAAAATTAGCTTGTAACTAGGACCAATGTGGATCACATCAGTCTTTTGTATTATTAAACGAGTTCACCAATGCACAAACCTCAAAGTCCTGTATTAAGAATAATCTGTTGCTAGATTTACACCTTTAGTAACAAAACGGTTGATGAAGACCACAACTCAAGAGAATGTGTTTACATAACAAACAGTGTCGTCGAGGAATGAGAAAATACAAGCGGAGAGAAACAGAGAGTGACGATTAAGCAACGGATATAGAGGTCAAGAGACCATCAATGTACTCCTTAAGCTTAGCTTTAGTAATCGCACCTTCCCTTCTGCTACCTGCAACCTCCTTACCATCCTTAAAGAGTATAAAATGCGGTAAACCATAAACCTTGTACTCTGCTATTAAATTAGGATTCGCGTCGTGATCAATCTTCACAATCGTCAACCTGTCACCATACTCCTGCAAGAAAGAAACAAGATTTCAAGAAACCTATAAAGAAGATTTCAAGAAACCTATAAAGAAGATTTCAAGAAACCAACAAGATTTCAAGAAACCTATAAAGAAGAGCATTATAGCTAGACGAAACCTGAGATAAAGCTTCCGTGGCTGGATAGACCAACTTGCAGGGACCGCACCACGTGGCGACGAAATTAACCAGAACCGGCCGGTCCGATTCAAGAACCGTACTGGTAAACTCACTCTCTCCGATCTCTTTGATTCCACCGCATCTTATCGTAGAACTCGAAGCGTTGGTGGAGAGTGTTCTGATTCTTTTGAGATCAGACTTGAACGAGAGTATGTGGCGGTTAGCCGCGAAGGACGCGACTTGTGCTGAGCTGAGAGGTTTGGCGGATACGGAGGAAGCTGAGCGAATTGGAGTGAGATGTGATCGGATAAGAACCGTCGAGCTGGAGACGATACAATCCATTGCTTGCTTCTTCCTCCTCCTTTTCCTCAGTGGAAGATGATGACGTTCGCTTGATGCAGAATAAAAATGATTTGTGTGGCCATAGGAACGAAAGCTAGGTGATGACTTTTTTTTTCTTAAAAGTCCACTACTTTTCGATTCTTTCAATTTTGGTCTCGTACTTTTAGAAATAAGAAAAACACCTTCATAAAACTACAAACCTTTACTGGACCAAGCCTATATTATAGCCCATGACTCCAACGAGTAGGGCTTAGTTTTGAGTCTGAGAAGATATCTAAATTTGATAGGATAATAACTGATATTCAAAATTTTGATTTTTATGTGTTTACATAATCACAGAACCTCGAAAACCTATATCAGTCAGACCTATAATCAAATCTTCAATGAAAAAAAAATAACCGAAAAATATGCTAAGATTTTAAAATAAACTAGATTTTGACCCGCCCTTCAAAGGGCGGGTATATTTTTTGTTTTAATTTTTTTTTGAATAATTTTATACTTATATTTTTATGTAATCATATTTGTGATTTATCTATTCTATTAAATTGACGTCAAAAAAAAAAATTTATTCTATTAAATTAGAAACATGACCTATTGATATATGTTTAGTACAACTATTATTTTTACTTGATCTACTTAAATTTTCTTTTGATTTATTTTTTTTGAGAAATTTAATTTTTATATATGTGTTTTTCTTGTAATCATATATTATAAGTGTTTTTTTTAAAAGAAAAAGTGAAACTACTATAAGTGTTACTATAAGTGTTTTATTTTGTATTTCTTAACAAATATAAAGTATCTATAATATAATAACTACATTTTATACTTCTTAACCAATATTATGAGGAATAATTAATATATCATTATAGAAATATATGTCAATAATGTAACTGTGTACATAATTATATAAAATAACATGTTATATTAATTAAATAAAAGGTTAAAATTCTAAAAAGAAACAGATTGAGATTATTTAATAACACAAAAAGATAAAAATTGGGTGAAATACTGTCGAAAAGAGTAAACTTAATTTTGGAATAAACCCAAGAGAAATGACAAAAAAGAAGGTATAAACCCAAAAGGAAGGAATAATTTTTTTTTTGAACTAAAAATGCCATTTCTGAATTAGTTTAAAAGAGTTTTTATATCTTAGGTACAAAAATATAATAAAAATGGCCAAAATTTGGAAACATACTATTAAGAGGAAAACTTTTGCTGCAGCAATAAGGATGATCACCGATAATTGTTGCTATATTTTCGTTTGAATAATTGTTACATAATATATAATTGTTGGCTAATATAATATTGAAAAGAGGTGGCCACCGATAATTTTGGTGAGGAAGTTACAAAAATATGTATTGACCAATAGAAGGTAGTTACTGAGATAGAGTTTGTTTAATTTTCATGCAGTTATAAAATATTTGTTTTTTTAAGTAGATCATGTGAAAAATAATAGTTGGACTAAACATATATCAATAGGTCATGTTCCTAATTTAATAGAATAGATTTCAGATACTCAGTCATCTAAATATATATAAAATCTTTTTGAAATTTTAAAATAAAATTCAGATATTCAGTTATTTGAAAATATATGAAACCGAAGCTTATCAATACAAATTCAAATTCAATATAAAAAATTTGAACAAATATAAAAAAAATATTTAAGAGGATTGTAGATTTCTAAACCGTAATATCCGAACCAGCATCAGAACGCCTGGAAAGTGGAAAATCTATCAAATTAAACCGATAATGTTTCGGTTAAGTTCGATTTCGGTTCGGCATGTTTGGTTTGGATCAAAACCGTATGCAAACCCATACAGATTGGATTGAACTTCTTCTCTCTCTCTCTCTCTCTCTCTCTCTCTCTCTCTCTCTCTCTCTCCTCTCTCATTTCATCCTCTCCAACATTTCCGAGATTCCCGATCATGTCATCCGCCGGAATCCTCAACAGAATTCCCGATTAAAGCATGCTGAAGTATAGTCTTCTCTTGCTTACTTTTAGTTGCGATGCATGAGTTTTGGATATCGGGAAATGTTCATTGTAGTAAGATTTTGTTATGTTTTGAGTTTCTTGGTTTTGCTTACAAGCTTAAAGTTTATGTCTTGACGCTGGATCTGGAATGTGATTTTCTCATCGACTTGTCGAATAAACACTTCTTGTTTGCCTCTGTTTTTGATTTTGGTGTTGAACAAGCGGAGGTTTGTCGAACTTAGAATCTATTTGAGGATAACTTCTTACTTCAACATTGGTTGATTGTACGTTTTCGATTATGGCACATTACTTGCTAACTATGGTGATTAAGCCAGCTTGAGCCTAACCGGTCTAGTATGTTGCATTTAAACTTTATATCTGGGGGTAGGCCTCTTAGTACCATGAAACCGTGTCTGAGGTGGCTGGCTGGTCACAACATATGTGTTGTCATAGCTCGTGGGATTGATTTGCATAAGATGGCGGTTAGTTGCCTCATGTTTTTGTTCTCTACCTTAAAGCTTAAACTCAATGATTGGTTTTGTTTGTGTGCAGTTACAACCGAAAAGTCTCTTTTGCTTGGATTGGAAGAAAACGTGTAAAGAAGCCATTTGTTTACACACTCAAAAAAACTTGTAAGAAGAAGAAAACTGTATATTATATTTGCTTTTAGTGAGAGGTTTCACTTAAATCTCTGTACATATCAAAATGTATTTATATTTTTTCGGTTCGTTAGTGTATATTACGAAGGTGAGTTTCTTTTTTTAAATATGTACTGTAATTGCTATCAAATTGTGGTTGTTGTTCTGTAATAAGTTCCGGCATGATTGGTCTCTATGTTCGTTTTAATGATTTTATCTGCACCATCAGTCTATAATAAAATGTTGTACCAAATCCTTAAATTGACATCTATAGTACAGTGTGGAAGTTGTTCAAAAAAAAAAATAGTACAGTGTGGAATGGATAGATAGGATTTATCCCAACCTCAGAATGTCAATGTGTTTCCTATAATGTACTAACTCAATCACTTGGGGGGTGGTCTGCATCAGTCTTTATCATCATCTTAATGTTATTTTAGCACCAAAAAGAAAAAAATGTTCTTTCGGCATACTACTAGCGAACTACCAGTTATTATTATTCTTGTTGAATAATAGCTGCAGTTTTATTAATAGGTAAAAATTAAACGAATTTAGCTAAGATATGCTCAGGTTGTACATATTAATAGAAGAGACTCTTAATATAATATAGCTGACTACATAAATAGAAGATGTGGTTGAAACATGGACCAATTCTAATTAATTTATTGTTTTTTTACTTGGTGGACTTATATTAGCCCACCAAGCTTCTTAGGGCATCTCCATCTCAACTCCATTTTTTCCTCTAAAATAGAGTAAAAGTGGATATAGAGTAAGTAATGCTCCAACCCAACTCCATATCTCACTCCATAATGAAATTTACTCCATAAATGGAGTAGTTTATTTTTTGTTTATTCATCACTCCATTATGGAGTGGGAAATAGAGTAGGGTTGGAGAAATTTTACTCCATTTTCACTTTTACTCTATTTTAGAGGAAAAAATAGAGTTTTACATTGGAGATGCTCTTAATTTATAGGATTATTAAATACTCTTGAATGTGTAAAAAGTAGATATCATACTGGTTATCATTTAAATACATTTCATATACTGTGTAGTTCATAGTAACGTATTTAATCATTTGTAAGGATATAATAATAGAAAAAAATCCGAATTAATAGTTCCGTTTAGTTATAATTTAAAATTTGAAAACATTAATTATCAACATTAAACTTTGTAATATCACATAATTTGAAAAACAAAAAATCGGTTAATAAAAATATCGAAGGGCATAATCGGAATTTTGACCACGTGAGGTTGCTGAAAATTCCACTGGTGGTGGTGGTGGCCAAAAAAGACATTCAAAACTGTCGGAATCGGATGACCAAATTAAAAAAAAAAATAGAAAATTTACAAAGAGAAGAGAACAGTTTTACTAAACAGAGAAAGAAGAAAAGAAGTTGCATCTTCTTCTACTTCTTCTTCCCGACTTTCTCTCCAAATTTTCTCATCTTCTCTCTAAATTTTCCTACTCACTATTGTTACTGTAAACCCCCTCCAAAGTGTTAATACTCATTTTTAATTTCATCGTTTCCTGAGTCTACGTCTAGAGAATCACGGAAAGTTATAAAGTGTGTGTGAATGTTTGTATCTATGTCCAAGATCTATCTCATCGGTTGAATCAAATTCTTGTGAATCTCAAGTCTTTCACCATTAAAACTGGTTCCTGATTTGGTTTCCTATTTTTTCTTTTTTAAAGGTAATTAATTTCACAACTTCCAATCTTTACTCTTCTTGATCTTTTCTAACGAAATCAAGAAAACAAAATTTGTATATGTGAAAGCAGTCTTCCTTTTTAGAAATCATGAGATGAGTGGTTTTTTTTAGATCTCATTAGATCAAAAGCTGTGTAAGAACAAGACTTAGATTTGTTATTTTTGAGTGAGATCTTGAGGTGAATCCATTGGATCTTGCATTGCTTTTACTTAATTTAGACAGGGGAACCAGAAAGTCTCTACATTTTCGCTTTAGATTATTTCCATAGATTGCTTAATCTTTCAATCTTTTCCTTTTTGCTTGATTGTGAAACACTATGTAATAGCGACTGTGCATGACTGAATACTTTAGTCTACATCCTCCTAAAAGTATGGTCCTTCTTTATTGTTCTGCGATATAAACTTTGGTCTCTGTCTTCTTCTAAAAGCAAACCACAAGTGCTTTTGTCTTTATGGTCTCGGTTCTTTTGAACTAAACAGTTCTCTTCTCTCTCTCCTACAGGAAAAATGTCCCAGAAGGTTAAGCCATCTGTTCAGTCACTTAAATCGATGCCGGCGGATTATAGATTCCTTGATTCACCACCCCTTGAGGACTCCTCTGGATCAAGTGTTTCTGTGACCATTCCACCAAATGGTCACTTGAAGAATGGGTTCAAGGGAACTGGAGATTCTGTTGGGGGAGTGGATAATGGTAATGAGGATTCACCGTACAGCGTTTCAAATGGGGAGGTGTCTTCACTTGTTGATGGAGATCTTATCGTGCCCTTGCCTCAGAGTACGGACCGCAGGTGGAGCGACACAAGCGTATATGCTCGGAAGAAGGTATGCTTAAGATTGATATTTTTTTTTGGTTTGGTCCAACAAACATTAGAGAAAACATTTTTTTTCAGGTATTGCAATTTTGGGTCCAACTTCCAAGTGGTAACTGGGAGCTGGGGAGGTGTTGTCAACTTCAGGAGAAGAGTCTGTTGTTAAACTACCTGAGGGAAATGTATGTGAATTATTTTTTTTAATTCCCTAAAATAGATGTTGATTACTATTTTTAGTGTTTGATTCTTCTTGATTTGAACAGGTGTTAAAAGTCATATCAGAGACACTAGTACCTGCAAATCCTGATATACTTGATGGAGTAGATGATCTCATGCAACTAAGTTACTTAAATGAACCAGCAGTGTTGTACAACCTTGAGTATAGGTACAACCAAGACATGATCTATGTAAGTCTTTTTTTTTGCTAATTTAGTACTCCGAATTCTATAGTAAAATTTGTTTATTTCTTTTCTGAGTTTTTTCTTTATGGTGATAGACCAAAGCAGGCCCGGTTCTAGTGGCTGTGAATCCATTCAAAGAGGTTCCTTTGTATGGAAATAGCAACATCGAAGCATACAGGAAAAGATCAAATGAGAGCCCTCATGTCTACGCTATTGCAGATACAGCAATCCGTGAAATGATAAGAGGTGGGATCACGTTTCGTAATGTTTAACGTATTGCACTCTATGTTTTCATTCTTATCTTGTTTCGTTTTCTGTTTTAGATGAAGTTAACCAATCCATCATTATAAGGTTAGTTAAAACTTCCTCCTTTAAAGTTCGCTGTTACATATTTGTGCACTGGTAAGTGTTTTCTTATCACCAGATATGTTTTTTTTGTACAGTGGAGAGAGTGGAGCAGGGAAAACTGAGACAGCAAAGATAGCAATGCAATACTTGGCTGCTCTTGGAGGTGGAAGTGGGATCGAGTATGAGATATTAAAGACTAATCCCATCTTGGAAGCATTTGGAAATGCAAAAACATTGAGAAACGATAATTCTAGTCGTTTTGTAAGCCCTCAATCCCCATTTTACTCTGTGTCTGTTGAACTTTTGCGCCTCTATCTCATAATATTTCTTTGATGTTAAACTTGACAGGGGAAGCTGATAGAGATTCATTTTAGTGAACAGGAAAGATTTCTGGTGCTAAAGTCCAAACATGTAAGCATAATCCTTGTAGTTGCTACATCACAATGTTTTCCTTTTTTTTTTCATATACAAATGCTGACTTAGTTTTCTTTGCTGTTTCTTCAAATTTTGCAGTTTTGCTAGAAAAGGTAAACTCCTCTATATTGTTTTAGCTGCTTCGAAACATAGTTGCGTAACATTGCCATGCTTTTCTTTTAATTCTGACACACTTTAATAGTCTAGAGTGGTTCAATGTGCGGAAGGAGAAAGGTCATATCATATATTTTACCAGCTTGTGCTGGGGCTTCACCTACTCTTAGAGGTATGATTTGTAAAATCTGAATCCTATAAATAGCTTATAACAATTCTCTTTAAAAAGATTTTACGGTATAACTGACTTTTTAATTGTATATCTGACTCTTTTATTCCACTAATTGTCAAATCAGAGAAGCTAAATTTGACAAGCGCAGAAGAGTATAAATATTTGCAACAAGCAATTGTTATTCAATTAACGGAGTTGATGACGCTGAACGTTTTCAAGCTGTCACGGTAAACAACATTCATTCAATTTAATTTGTTCTTTCTTTCTTTCTATTTAGCGTTTGATTGAAAAACTTGCTGTTACAGGAAGCTCTAGACATTGTGCACGTTAGTAAAGAAGATCAAGAAAGCGTATTTGCAATGCTTGCAGCAGTACTATGGCTAGGGAATGTTTCTTTCACCGTTATTGACAATGAAAACCACGTTGAACCTGAGGAAGATGAAAGTAAGGCTCTTCAATCCTTAGATACTGATAGTTTCTCTGCTTTTCTGTATATTGTGTGCGGAGATGTCACCTTTAAAGTTATTGTATCCTTCTCTTGGAAAATGATTTTGGTTATTTCAAGTTTACTGGTTAATATTTGCGGCTTATCTGGCGACGTGCAAAAGCATTGCTAACTTAAGTGGTGTATCTTTTGTTTTTTCTTCAGGTTTGTCAACTGTTGCTAAATTGATTGGGTGCAACATCAATGAGCTAAAGCTAGCTCTATCGAATCGTAATATGAAAGTTAGAAATGACACAATTATACAGAAGCTAACACTATCGCAGGTAGGCCGTTTACAAAGAATCGCTTGCATTTAGTTTTCTTTTTGTGACTAAAAGTGTATTCTGCGTTGCGTTTGTAGTCATGATCTATGCTTCTTATTTAGTTCGCATCAAGCCTTGCAATACATGAGTATTCCTTCTGGAGATAATGACTTGTTTATTCCTTTGTGTGCTGAGATTCTATAAATGTAATTTCAGGCCATTGACGCAAGAGATGCTTTAGCAAAGTCAATATATGCCTGCCTATTTGACTGGCTGGTTGAACAGATAAACAAATCTCTTGCGGTGGGAAAAAGGAGACTGGCAGATCCATCAGCATTCTGGATATCTATGGCTTTGAATCATTTGATGTATGCTTCTTTTTACTCTCTCTCTCTCTCTTTTTTTTTTCCTGCATGAACTCACGGAAGCTATCTATACATTACATATTCAGATCAAAGTCAAATTACTAAATCATGACAACCATAGAACTTATAGGAAATACTGATGAGGACCTGGAGGAACTGTCATAATTTCTCTACGTTAATCTATCTGCTGAAAATCTGAATGCTTAGGAACTATTTTCTCATTGAGATTTTACCTTATCTTTCTAAAATATCAACTAGTGGATGTGTCCACATTGCATGATGAGAAAGAACGGTCATAGATTATTAGAAAATGGTTTGATGTATGCATATTCTGTTTAAAATTTGTTCCAATGTGAATGTTGCTGAATAATTACTTCACATGTTGCAGAAGAACAGTTTTGAACAGTTCTGTATAAATTATGCAAATGAGAGATTGCAGCAACACACTTTAATCGTCATCTATTCAAGCTGGAGCAGGAGGTAAAGTTGCCCACTTTCTGATATGGCTGAGCATTCACGTTACAGACAGTTCTGAGGGCTTAACATGTCTTTTTGCTCTTTCAGGAATATATACATACAGGATGGCATTGACTGGACAAGGGTTGATTTTGAGGACAACCAAAATTGTCTCAGTCTCTTTGAAAGGTAATGTGATAACTGATATTTATTTTCCTTTCCAAAAGCATGTCAATTAATTAACACAGTGTAAGTATCACTTCTGTGCAGAAACCATTAGGTCTGCTCTCGCTTCTTGATGAGGAATCAACATTTCCGAATGGCACAGATCTGACACTTGCCAACAAGCTTAAGGAACACCTAAGTGCTAATTCCTGTTTTAGAGGAGATCGAGGGAAGGCTTTTACGGTTTCTCATTATGCTGGAGAGGTAATATAAGCTTGAGAAAACCCAGTGGCACTGTTTTACAGAACATAAGCCATGTTATGTTGTTGGGTCTGTGGGTTCATTTTTTTTTTTTCCAAACTCAGGTTACATATGAGACGACTGGATTTCTAGAGAAGAACCGGGATTTGCTGCATTCAGATTCTATTAAGCTTTTGTCATCTTGCTCTTGCCACCTTCCACAAGCCTTCGCTTCTAGCATGCTCATTCATTCTGAAAAGCCTGTTGTTGGTCCTTTATACAAAGCAGGTGGAGCTGACTCCCAGCGACTGAGTGTAGCAACTAAATTTAAGGTATGTCACTTTTGCCTTTAAACACAGCTTTCTTCTATTTTCTCATCATTTTATAGGTATCTAGTTAGTGACCATGGCTGGATACATTTTTTCAGGATCAACTTTTCCATTGATGCAACGTCTAGGGAACACGACACCACATTTCATTCGCTGCATAAAGCCAAACAATGTTCAGTCTCCGGGGTTGTATGAGCAAGGTCTTGTCTTACAGCAGCTAAGATGTTGTGGGGTTCTAGAGGTGGTTAGAATCTCCCCGTCTGGATTTCCTACCAGAATGTCTCATCAGAAATTTGCTAGAAGGTGACAAACTCCATCAGTTATTCACTTTAATTGTTTTACAATAATGTTTTCAATTATCAAGCATTCATGTTGTTTTCCTTGTCATACTTTAGGTATGGTTTCCTTCTGCTGGAGAGCATTGCAGCAAAAGATCCTCTTAGTGTTTCTGTTGCAATTCTTCATCAGTTCAACATCTTGCCAGAGATGTATCAAGTCGGCTACACAAAAACTGTTTTTCAGAACTGGCCAGGTACTATATAGATAGTCTTCTGATGTCTTGACTTTCTCTAGAAGGCGCCACAAATTAAAAACTCTTACTTCACCTATGCAGATTGGGGTTCTTGAAGATACAAGGAACCGCACTCTTCATGGGATCTTACGTCTCCAAAGCTGTTTTTAGAGGGCACCAAGCACGGAGTCGTCTAAGAGAGCATAAAAGAAGAGTTACTGTTCTTCAGTCATGTATTACCCTTCTCTCATTTCTATATAAGTAGAGACAGTTTCAGCTTAACTTAAACTACGGCTTCTTCATACATCCTCTTGTTTCAGTTGTTCGTGGAGAAAAGGTAAGAAAGGAATACACAGAGTTACTTCGGAGGCATAGAGCTTCTGCTGCTATACAAAGCCATGTTAAGAGAAGATTGCTAAGAGACAGTATAAAGCGACAGTTACAGTTGATGCATCTGTTGTAATACAGTCAGGTAAGAAAGGGTTAATTAACCGTGTAACGTCAACATATTTGATATTAAAAGTTTCATTTACTTGCAGCAATTCGTGCGAGCTGGTTAGAAGATGTGCTGGGGATATTGGTTGGCTAAAATCTGGAGGCACCAAGGTCCTAGATTACTTTCTTGCATCTCACTTAAGGTTTATAAATGAACATTGTTTTGACTTAAGATTCTTTAAAGCAAGCAGAGAAATGAGTCAGACGAGGTGCTGGTGAGGCATCAGTACTCTCCGAACTTCAGCGCAGGGTTCTGAAAAGCGAAGCTGCACTTCGTGAGAAAGAAGAGGAGAACGACATTCTCCGACAAAGACCCAGCAGTACGACAACAGGTGGTCCGAATACGAAACCAAGATGAAATCAATGGAAGAGATTTGGCAAAAGCAAATGAGATCATTGCAGTCAAGCCTTTCCATTGCCAAGAAAAGCCTAGAGGTTGAGGACTCGGCTAGAAACTCTGATGCGTCGGTGAACGCAAGCGACGCAACGAGTTATCAGGAAGTGGCGGTGATTTCAGGACTCATGGGAGGACAAGAAGCGTAGGTGTGGGGTTAAGCGTGATAAGCCGGTTAGCAGAAGAGTTCGGACAGAGAGCTCAGGTGTTTGGTGATGACACAAAGTTCTTGATGGAAGTGAAGTCTGGTCAGGTGGAGGCGAACTTGGATCCGGAGAGGGAGCTAAGAAGGTTGAACAGATGTTTGACACGTGGAAGAAGGATTATGGAGGGAGACTAAGGGAAACGAACTGATACTGGCAGCTTGGGAGTGAAGGAGGTGGTGGTTCAGCGGAGAGAGTGAAGATGAAGTGGTGGGGAGGTTGAAGAGTACCAGGTTTTAATGGTCTCTTTACTTCCTTGAGACGCACGTCTCTATTTTTATTTTACACGTTTGATGTTATTCTGCGGTTTTGGTCTTGTTGCTGAGAAGTGAGAAGGCTCTATGGTTACTTAAAGAGTCATGTTTCTCATTTCCATCCAAATACTTGCAAATTCAGTAAATATTCTACTATATATTAAACTATTTATAATATTTCTCTATTTAAACAGTATTTCTATCTATAGTCATCTCACCTCATATTCGAAGCTTCAGGGTATTTCTTTACCGCCTGCGCTTGATAAGAGTTTCCCTCGTGCCTCATGAAAGTGTTTGTTCTTTGTTGGTCTTGAGGAGCCATCTCTGAGTGATCGTCAGGCTTTAGATTTCAACGCAATCCTCATCAATTAGCATGGAGCGTGTCTGCCCAGCCTGTTGTCATCTTTCGGATTCTAGGAAGCGCTTAGATTAGGACATATTTGAAGTTGTTTGTTGCGCCATGTTGTGTTTTTAATTATAGCATTGATTAGTATTTATAGAAATTATTAAATGTCAATAGCATTACTTGTAACTTTATTTGAAAAACTAAAAGGTAAATCCCAAAAAAGTGTTAATAATATTGATATATATAAAGAAAAAATTTATAATTATATTTAGGGCAATTGTCAATAATAGCACCTTTTGAAGTTATGTCACAAAAATAGCATTAGAAGGAGAAAGTCACAAAATAACATTCATTAAAGGGTAAAATATCTCTAATACCCTGGTTTAAAATTAAATAAACAAACAAAAAATAAATATAAAAAATAAATAAAAATAAAAAAAATAAAATTTTTTTTATAGTTTCAGATTATATTTTTCAGATTCAAATTTTTATAATTTTTTTTGAATTTTTTTTTTCGAATTTTTTTTACTTTTTTTTTATTTTTTTTTATAATTTAAAATACTTTTGAAAATGTTTTAAAATTTTTATTTTTATTTTAGTATTTATTTTTTATAAATTTTAAACCCTAATTCCAAAACCCCACCCCCTTAACTCTAAACCCTAAGGTTTGGATTAATTAACCCAAAGGGTATATGTATATTTACCTCTTTTAATGAAACCTATTTTTGTGACTTTGAGCCTTGAGTGCTACTTGGGAACAAAAACTTGGTTTGGTGCTATCTTAGTCTTTTTCTCTTATATTTATGTTAATGGAAATTCTAAAAGAAATATAATTAAATTTATGTTAGTGTGAAGTTGGTCAACAGAACTAACTTCACAGAACTATAATATATCAACTAGATATTAACCCGCACATCTGTGCGGATATATTTAATTTTTTAAATTAACGTTTAAACTATAAATATGTTATAAAGAAATATATTTAATATTAATTTTATGTATATAATTGTTTATTTTAAAATTTTTTATTTGTTGAAATTATATGTGATGATATTGTACAAATCATATATAAATGAAGTATTTTTTGTTTATTTATTTAATCACACATCAATATTACTAGTTTAATTTTAAACATTAGTTTTATATGAATTAAAAAAATCATTATTAGCTTCTTTGTTTAGAAATTTGGATGCGAAATGTTTGATATGCGAATAAATCTTTGTTTTCATATTCTTTTATTTAATATAGTATATTTCAGTTTAACGTTTTTATTTTTACTAACATATCAAACATCACATGTTAGCAAGCTGTTACAAATCATAGAAATATTATTTATTTTGGTTTTAAATAAAAATTCCTTGATAATTTAAAAAGAATTAAGCTAACCTATTTAATTTCAAAATTCGTTACTGAAATATATTAAATATGATCTCTTAATATGCTAAACAGTTAAATGATAATTACCTAATGACAATATTTTTATATTTTCTTAGAAATGTTATTGTTTAGATGTTATTCTTTTGTTAGGAGAATTATCTATGGAGTTTTTTAGGATGTTTAGTTAAATTTATAATAAATGGTCTTAACATCGACTTGTGTATGGTAGATAAAAAAATAGGCCTCTCTTTTCAATGCGGAGATATAAATAATGACGGTGATTCCTAACTATTCTTGATGGAAAATTCTTCGGCCCGCCAACAGTTGGATCTTCATTGCAGGTTCGCAGCAAACGAGCGACTATTGTGGAGCTTTGTTTACGGTGCATTGAAAAGAAAATGAAACATGTGGGCTTAAAGCTAATCTCGCGGACAACCGAGAAATAACCCTTACGACGAGACACCCGTGTATGGATAAAACATGTGCTTCCGAACCTCTTCGCCAAGAAAACAAAATGACATGGAAGATAGATATACAAACAGATCCAGAGCGGAGGAGCCTCCTGACCAGAACATGCGCCACAACTCGACGGGATTCGCCGGAGATCTAAAGAGGAAGTCGACAACCAAACGGATCCTAACCAAAGCCGACCCCAACCTCCTACAAACACCGCCCCTCGCTTACTACACCTACCTCGCGAGTCACCAGAAACGCAAGACAGGCGCCGAGCCGGTTCAGCCTAGGATCCTCCGCCGGCGAAGCTCGAAACCTCCAGGGGCACCTATAGAATGTATGTATGCTAGCAAATTAGGTTAAAGTGGTTATACAATGAGTTATAATTTTTTTCGATAGTGTGCAATTTCTCTTAATCAAATTGATTTTATTCAGAGTAACTATTTAACTAAAATAACAGGGGGAAAGAACGCACCGAAGATGAAAACCACACCGTAAATGACAGTGGCACAAACGAAGTGCGTTATTAATCACATGCGAACAAACAAAAAAAAACTTTTTAAGAAGTTGCGTTATTTTAGTCAAAAGGGCGTTATTTGTTAAAATTAATTCTAATTTTCCGTTTGGATCTTACCTTTTAACTGGTTTATATAATTGAAGGAATTTCCAAAAGAAGAAAAATAGTTGTTGCATATTCTAAATCACAAGAAATGGCAGCAAACAAGTTTTCATCTCTTTTGTTATTTTCATTGATGGTATCTACGTTTATCCTTTTACCCAATGGCTTCAGGTAAACATTTCTTCAAGTTAATTGTCCCAAAAAAAAAAAAACTGTGTACTATTGTTCTACTTAAGAATTGATAACTGATTGATCATTTAATTTTTTTGCATCCCAATTAGGACAAATCCGTATATGTCCGGTAAGGAGACCACCTTGTAAGGTCAGCCAAGGATGTATACAAAACTGTAGAAAATTAGGGTACATGACAGGAGGCGTGAAGAAAAATATTCAAGTATATATTGTTGTTGTATACATCATCATTCACCTAGTGGACACTAGTTATATTTGTTGATGTTTCTTCTGGTTGACAACCAAATAATTATTATCAAAATTAATAAAATTATTTCAAAACAATCTATTAAGATATGGTGGACATAGTGAACATTTCATTTATGTCCTAAATTGAAAATGTTATTTTTTAAATTGTTCTTAGCAAATACATTGGGTTGATTGACAAATGCTTTAGAAGTGCTGTAAGATATTTCTACAACCTAAATTATTTCTAAAGTATAATTATTTACCAATCATGCTTTGTAAAGAATTTTTAAAGCTACAAATTTTTATTTTATTTTTGCTTATTTTTAGCTGCGGAAAGCAATAAACCTAGAACACTTATTTTTTGCTTAGAAAATTTATATGTAAGATTAAATCTTTTCAAACCTACAGCTATAATCCTACAACAAAATTATTTACACCAACAAAAAAAATTATAGTCTTATTTCTACATCAAAAAATATAAAGCTCCAGTTACTGCCAATCATCTCCAATAAAAAAAAGTTTCATCTCCTACCATATCTAAAAACAACTAAAGCATAAATCTTCACGATATTCTTCTGAAAAAGTTAAAAATCTGGTATTGTAATGCTTTTAGTTACGATGAGAAATTAAAACGGTGTTTAATGTAGGGCTAAAGCAAAAAAAATCTGAACTCGAAGAACTAAACCAAATCTGATTCAAAAAATAATACCAAATCCAAATAAAAAATTAGTTAAATATCCAAACGAGTTTATATTTTTGGGAAGTTAGTAATTAAATACTCAAGACGAAGACTGTAAATATGAAGTGATGTTTGTTTTGTTTTAATTTCTCCTCGCTGTTTCGTTAAATTGTTCGTATTTAGTTTTTCAGGCTACAGTCACTTGGTTTGTATTTTGTGTTCCTGCAGGTTCACATAAAGAGGAAACAGATGAGGACGACTCAACATGTTGTCATTGAAAATCAACATAGAAGCTACATTTCCACACCGGTAGCAGTAACTAGGTGCAGATGAGTAAATAGAAACCTTGTTTGATAGCACTTTGTCAGTTCTAGTGGTTTTGATGCACTATGTAGTACTCCTTTTGTTTTATCTTTGTAGTTAGCCCATAGATTTTGAGAAAATTTCAAAAAATATGACAATATTGTTTTAATGCCTAGTTGCATCCTGCACTAACATATGATGATGTTTCAAAGAGGTTTGGAGCCTTTGTGCTCTCAGTTTATCAAGAAAATAATAATTTTATATTGGTTATTCCATCGATTTAGGGGGTATTATGAAATTTTACTAAATTAATTGATAAAAACAATTGAACGATGCTCATTTACCATGAAAAAGAGTTTAAACATACATTAATACAAATGTAGAATATGGTAGAAATTTTAAAACCACACTAAGATTATAGGCTTCAGTATATAAAGTATTTACCAAAAACTCAATATTTTTGAGAAAATTTCAAAAATATGACAATATTGTTTAATGCCTAGTTGCATCATGCACTAACATATGATGATGTTCAAAGAGGTTTGGAGCCTTTGTGTTCTCCGTTTATCAAGAAAATAATAATTTTATATTGGTTATTCCATCGATTTAGGGGGTATTATGAAGTTTTACTAAATTAATTGATAAAAAAACAATTGAACGATGCTCATTTACCATGAAAAAGAGTTTAGCAAACATTAATACAAATGTAGAATATGGTACAAATTTTAAACAACACTAAAGATTATAGGCTTTAGTATATAAAGTATTTACCAAAAAACTCAATATTTTTGTAGGGGTGTTAGCCCATAGATTTTGAGAAAATTTCAAAAATATGACAATATTGTTTCAATGCCTAGTTGCATCCTGTACTAACATATGATGATTTTCAAAGAGGTTTGGAGCTTTTGTCGTCTCCGTTTATCAAGAAAATAATAACTTTTATAGTGGGTTATTTCATCGATTTAGGGAGTATTATGAGTTTTAATGCCTATTGGATCCTGCACTAACATATGATGATGTTCAAAGAGTTTGGAGCTTTTGTCGTCTCCGTTATCAAGAAAATAATAACTTTATAGTGGTTATTTCATCGATTTATGGAGTATTATGAAGTTTTTTAAATTATTTGATAAAAACAATTGAAAGATGCTCATTAATATGAAAATAGTTTAGCATACATTAATACAAATATAGAATATGGTATAAATTTTAAACAACACTAAAATTATAGGCTTCATCAGATAATAAGTATTTACCAAAAACTCAATATTTTTGTAGGGGTGTTAGCCCATAGAGTTTGAGAAAATTTCAAAAAATATGACAATATTGTTTTAATGCTTAGTTGCATCCTGCACTAACATATGATGATGTTCAAAGAGGTTTGGAGCCTTTGTCGTATCCGTTTATCAAGAAAATAATAACTTTGCGGTGGTTATTCCATCGATTGAGGGAGTATTATGAAGTTTTATTAAATTATTTGATAAAAACAATTGAAAGATGCTCATTTATCATGAAAAAGAGTTTAGCATAAATTAATACAAATGTAGAATATGGTACAAATTTTTAAAACAACACTAAAGATTATAGGCTTCAGTATATAAAGTATTTACCAAAACTCAATATTTTTGTAGGGAGCCCATAGATTTTGAGAAATTTCAAAAAATATGACAATATTGTTTCAATGCCTAGTTGCATCCTGCACTAACATATGGTGATTTTCAAAGAGGTTTGTGGAGCCTTTGTCGTCTCTTAGGGAAAAATAATAACTTTATAGTGGTTATTCCATCGATTTAGGGAGTATTATGAAGTTTTATTAAATTATTTGATAAAAACAATTGAAAGATGCTCATTTACCATGAAAAAGAGTTTAGCATACATTAATACAAATGTAGAATATAGTGTAATTTTTAAAACAACACTAAAGATTATAGGCTTCAGTATATAAAGTATTTACCAAAAACTCAATATTTTTGTAGGGGTTAGCCCATAGATTTTGAGAAAATTTCAAAATATGACAATATTTTTTAATGCCTTGTTGCATCCTGCACTAACATATGATGATGTTCAAAGGGGTTTGGAGCCTTTGTCGTCTCCGTTTATCAAGAGAATAATAATTTTATAGTGGTTATTCCATCGATTTAGGGAGTATTATGAAGTTTATTAAATTATTTGATAAAAACAATTGAAAATGCTCATTACCATGAAAAAGAGTTTAACAGACATTAATACAAATGTAGAATATGGTAGAAATTTTAACAACACTAAGATTATAGGCTTCAGTATATAAAGTATTTACCAAAAACTCAATATTTTTGTAGGGGTTAGCCCATAGATTTTGAGAAAATTTCAAAAATATGACAATATTGTTTTAATGCCTAGTTGCATCCTGCACTAACATATGATGATGTTCAAAGAGTTTGAAGCCTTTGTGCTTCCGTTATCAAGAAAATAATAATTTTATAGTGGTTATTCCATCGATTTAGGGGTATTATGAAGTTTTACTAAATTATTTGATGATAAAACAATTGAACGATGCTCATTTACCATGAAAAAGAGTTTAGCATACATTAATACAAATGTAGAATATGGTGGAAATTTATAAACAACACTAAAGATAATAGGCTTCAGTATATAAAGTATTTACGAAAAACTCAATATTTTTGTAGGGGTTAGCCCATAGATTTTGAGAAAATTTCAAAAAATATGACAATATTGTTTCAATGCCTAGTTGCATCCTGCACTAACATATGATGATGTTCAAAGAGGTTTGGAACCTTTGTGCTCTCCGTTTATCAAGAAATAATAATTTTATATTGGTTATTCCATCGATTTAGGGAGTATTATGAAGTTTTACTAAATTAATTGATAAAAACAATTGAACGATGCTCATTTACCATGAAAAAGAGTTTAGCATACATTAATACAAATGTAGAATGTGGTAGAAATTTTAAAATAACATTAAAGATTATAGGCTTCAGTATATAAAGTATTTACCAAAAACTCAATATTTTTGTAGGGGTTAGCCCATAGATTTTGAGAAATTTTCAAAAAATATGACAATATTGTTTTAATGCCTAGTTGCATCCTGCACTAACATATGAATGATTCAAAAGAGGTTTGGAGCCTTTTGCGTCTCCGTTTATCAAGAAAATAATATTTTTAGTGGTTATTCCATCGATTTAGGAGTATTATGAAGTTTTATTAAATTATTTGATAAAAACAATTGAAGATGCTCATTTACCATGAAAAAGAGTTTAGCATACATTTAATAACAAAATGTAGAATATGGTAGAAATTTTAAACAACACTAAAG